>NC_091064.1:154184851-155513931 GCF_000393655.2 Nicotiana sylvestris
CATGTCTCTTACAAAGTTATATTTGATGTCAATGTGTTTGGTCTTGCTGTGATACTTTGGATCTTTTGTATATGCAATAGCCGCTTGACTATCACAATATAGAGTCATGGGACCCTGAGAGTTCTTTGTAATATCCAAATGCTCAAAAAATCTCTTCAACTAAATAGCTTCTTGTACTTCAGACGCACAAGCCACGAACTCAGCTTCCATCGTTGAAAGGGTTGTACAGGTTTGTTTCTTACTTTTCCATGATATAGCACCACCATTAAGAAGCATAACCAGACGTTGATTTTCTATCATTCCGATCACCAGCCCAATCAGCTTCTGTATATCCTCTCAAGTATAAATCATTTCTACTATAACATAGTGAATAATCTGCAGTTCCCTTCAGGTATCTAAAAATTCTCTTCACAGCTTTCCAATGATCTCTTCCAAGATTGGATTGATACCTGCTAACCAGACCTATGGCATAACAAATATCTAGGCGAGTACACATCATAGCGTACATCAAGCCCCTGATAGCACTTGAATATGGAACTCGAGATATGTCTTCCTTTTCATTTTCAGTCTTGGGACACATTTTAAGGCTTAAAGTTTCACCTCTTGCTATAGGAGTATCCATGGATTTGCAATAATTCATGCGAAAACGCTCCAAAATTTTCTTTATATAAGTTTCTTGAGATAAACTCAATAACTTTTTGGAACGGTCTCTTTGGATCTTAACTCCAAGGATATATTCTGCCTCACCCATATCTTTCATGTCAAATGACTTTGAAAGCAATGACTTGATAGTTTTCACATACTCCAAATTGTTTCCAGCTAATAAAATATCGTCCACATAAAGAGAAAGAATTACAAACAACCCATTGGACCTCTTCAAATAAATGCAATGGTCTTCATCGATCATGGTGAAATCATATGAGATCACCACCTTGTGAAATCTCAAATACCATTGCCTTGAAGGTTGCTTCAGGCCATAAATAGATCTTTCTAATTTATAGACCTTCTTTTCTTGGCCTTTAACGATGAAGCCTACAGGTTGTTCCATCTAGATTTCTTCGTTTAGTTCTCCATTGAGAAAAGCTGTCTTCACGTCCATTTGATGTAATTCCAAATCCAAACGTGCAATAATAGCCAAAAGTAAGCGAATTGAGGTAAACTTCACAACTGGTGAAAATGTTTCCTCATAATCTATTCCAGCTTCTTAAGTAAAGCCTTTTGCCACCAATCATGCCTTGTATCTTTCTATTGACCTATCCGCTTTGCATTTAACTTTGAGAACCCATTTGTTCTCAATAGCTCTATGCCCAGGCGGAAGGTCAACTAGATCCCAGACATTGTTGGTTTTCATGGACTCTAATTCTTCTTTCACTGCTTTCATCCACTCATCTTTTCCAGGGCTCGATAAAGCCTCAGTCACAGACTTTGGCTCATCCATTTCTGTGGGAGATACCAAGAAAATATAATCTTTAATTTCATAAGTACGTTTTGGTATATTTTTTATAGCACTCTTTCGTAGTTGAAATTTAGGTTCGTTAGAAGGATTTTGGGATTAAGAGTTCCCACTTCTACTCCCATTCTCACTCCCACTCGGATCAAGAATAAGATCTTGATCAATTTGATTATCAACTGTGTCAGAAGACACTTGCTGACTATTTGAGTTCAATATTTCATAAAGAGACTCTCCATTCTTTACCTCGCCCTTCTTTGGAAAATCATTTTCCAAAAATGTGACATCTCGCGATTCAATTTCAGTAACACTTTCATCCTCTAACACCAATGAACACATACCCTTTGGAGTGTTCTGAATATCTTATAAAGATACATTTCTTGCCTTTTTTTTTTACCTAATTTACCAAACATGCTAAAAGAATCTTTTACATATGCAGCACAAATCCAAGGATGTAAATCCTTTAAGTTGGTTTATGACCAGTCCATAGCTCATAAGGAGTAGAAGAAATTGATTTAGAAGGTAATTTGTTCAATATATAAGTTGCAGTCAATAATGCATCTCCCCAAAAGGAGATAGGTAAATTTGCATGCGCCATCATGGACCTTATCATGTCCAGTAGTGTTCTATTCCTCCTTTCTACTATACCACTTTGTTGAGGTGTGTACGGAATAGTTAACTGTCTGGTGATTCCTTTTTCATTGCACAATTATTCAAATTCTTTTGAAAGATATTCACGCCCTCTATCGGTTCTTAAGGTCTTAATCCTTTTGTCTAATTGATTCTCAACTTCATTCACATATTTCTTAAAGCATTCAAGTGCTTCAAATTTATGAGAGATCAAATAGACATAACCAAATCGTGTGAAGTCATCAATGAACGTAATGAAATATAAAGCACCAGACCTAGATCTCACATTCATTAGACCACAGATATCAGAATGGATTAATTGCAATGAAAAATGAGCTCTCTTAGCCTTTCCAAATGGTTTACGTGTAATCTTTCCGTCAAGACAATTTTCACAAGTTGGCATTTCAATTTTAGAGAAAGGGCCTAGATATCCTTCGTTAGCCAATCTATTCATTCGATCCTGCCCTATGTGACCTAGTCTTGCATGCCATGTAATAACATCAACATTATTGTTACTAGAATAACATGCCATAACACAACGGTCAACATAATAGTTATACGTACAAGGATTACAATCTAACACAATAAAACCATCATAACGATGTCCAAAACCATAAAAAACATTGTCTTGAGTAATTCTAAGACCACTGCGGCTAAAGTTCAAATTGAAATCTAAATCTAGAAGAACATATATAGATACTAAGTTTCGTCGAATCTCTGGAACATATAGGATGTCATGAAACATCAAAGATCGGCCACCACGCATGTCCATTCTGCAAGTGCCTATCCCTTTGACTTCAAGCTTTATATTGTTTCCCACATATACATGCTTTGATCCAGGTGGAACTCGGCGAAACTCTATAAACGTTTCTCTATCACGACTCACATGGTCTGTGATCCCTGAGTCTACAATCCACACAGGATAAGATTCAGTTAGTAAAACAGTGCTAGAAACATATATAGCACTAAGAGATGCATTTTGAAATGCTACCTTTTTCGGCTCAGTGCACTCACGAGCAAAATGCCCTGGAACTTGGCAATTGTAACACTTCATCTTGCTCTTGTCTTTCTTCTTGTAGAACCGTTTTTCTTTCTTGGAATTTGGCTTGTTTCGTTTCTTGGAGGGTCCTTCTCCGGTCTCCTTACTCTTTCCATCATTTTTCTAGTTTCTCTTGCGCTTGAAGCTTGATCTCTTTGTACCACTTGATTCTGCCACAAAGGCATTAGGTACATCTTTAGCAGCACCAAGACGCTCGTCTTCAAGCTCCACATGACAGGCAACATCAACAAAAGTTTTGATGCTATCATTGTGGGTCAATTTAACCTTCAAATGTTACCAATTATTGGGAAGATACATAATCACTACCTGAACCTGCTGCTCATCAGAGAGAACATGGCCAGCACTTTTGAGTTGAGCAATCATATTTGACATCACCCTTAGATGTTGCTTGACACCGTGATCATGACGCTTTTTGTACGTGTCAAACTTGATTGTCAGTTGACGAAGGTGAGTCACAATCGTACCCCCATATGACTCCCTTAAATGTGCCCACATGACTTGAGCAGTAGGATATTGCTCACATTCGTGGATGAGATCATCAACAACTGAACTTACAATAATTTCACGTGTAGTGAAATCTTTCTTTTCCAAACATTGTAAGTTTCCAGGTCCCTCCTGTGTTAGGCAGTGTTACCCTCCTCTGGGTGACTCATAACATGGTTAATACTTTTAAGAGCATCTTGCTCTTCGAGTACATACCACATCTTACGACTCCAAATATCGTAATTTTCACCATTCAGTTTGTCACCCTTGTTCAAGTCAGCAATGATACTTTTTGATGCCATGTCTGTTATTAGAGACAATATTACAAGTTTAACTCATCAATATATACTTCAGTTAATTTATGCATGTGATTACACACTCAAGAAAATTAATTATAATATTAATTCTACATTTAGTATAGAATCGAACGGTCACTACGTTTCCATTCATCATCTTTATCTAAATATTTTTAATTAATATTAAAATCACTTCTTAGTGTGTACATATTTTCAAGTCTCAATCCATTACAAAAAGATATAATAAACAATGTATGTAACTTAGTGAGACAAATAACATAATATAAATTTCATTAAAATAAAACACATAATAACAATTAACATGTTTGCTTGGACATCCATATACCAATCGAATACTAACTCTTGCTCATATACGCTAAAAGGTGCACTAGGCCAAACATCATAATAAATCTCAGTTAAAATTTCACCCCAAGGCTCTCGAAGATAGTTCGTTAAAATAGCTAATGCTTCCCAATCAGTAATTTCTACGTAATTAGCCAATTCAGCTCTTTTTATCTTAAAAAGGTGTACATATTCAGGAACGGAAATATTAGGGCCCATCTTAAATTCCTTAAACTCCCTAAATTTCTTTTCTTTTTCCCTTCGTTCAGCCCTTCGATCCCTTAACTGATTTTGTCTCGCCCTTGGGACATTCCTGATGACTTCAGGCTCCGAGTCTGAATCATTATAGAAATAAATCCTGCGACGACGTACCCTTCTACGTTGTCCCCTTCCTTGTCTTCGAGAACTCCCACTTGGAGAAATTCGAACTTGTCCCTATTCAGCCATATCTGAAATATGACCAAGGAAACACTTAGAATGGTTAAAACCATTCAATGTGACAACATATATCACAATAACTCGTAGAAGTATATCAATGTAAGGGTGGCTTAAAGGAAGTGATGATTTAATATTTATAGTTCAAAAAGAATTATGGTAGTGTAGAATAATCAGTAACTCAGTAGATGCAACCATATCTACATTTGCTCTTATTTTAACGGTAGGAGAACGTGAATCTTGCAAATATTTCTTACATCCTTTTAGCCTTCATCTTTACGTAAGAAAGGAAGAAATATACAAGAATTAATACAATCCTTAGTGAGAGGAACATATTTCTGTTTCAAAAGGACAAAAATATTTCTAAGAGAAAATGGATTTCAGGATTGTTGCTGAAGGCAACATATGCCTTTAAATGTCACCTAACGATTTTTCAATATGATCATATTTTTATAACTGTTGTAATGTGTATTATATATATATCACTTTGAAATATTTGATTTTCATCAAATATGAAAAACAAACAAAACAATTTGCAACTAGAGGGTAAAAGAAAGTTCTATAAGCCAACGTAACATTCTTAGAATTTGTCAATCTCCAAACTTCCAAAAAAACTTTGAAACATATTTTCATGAGACTTTTAGAATTTAGTCCATGATTCAAGAAAAAATATTGGAATCTGGAATTACACAAAAAAAATCGATTACTTTGTTGTCACTTCTCTTTCGTGAACTGGCTCCTTTTTTATTTTTAAGGCAAAATACATAAGTTGGCACCCGAACTATGACCCAAATCCCTGTTACACACTTTCTAAGAACGAATATTACTTTACACACCCAACCTTTCCAAAGTATATCTAAGACGCACCATTTTTTTCTTAACCAGTTTTTCAGAATATGTGCAATATCACGCACCAATCAAACAGTGACATGTGTCATTTAAAATAAAAAATAAAAAATTAAATTACAATTATACCCCTCATCTTCCTCATCTAAACTACCATGGTCGTCTTCCCCCTCTCTCCCCATCAAACACCATAGCTTCTTCCTCCACCTTTTACTTAATAACAAAGTCACCATTAACTAACAAAAATCACCAGAAAATACACCTAAAACTCCATCTTTTCCGCTGAATTGAATCAAAATTTTTGAACCCACATCCAACTCATTTTTCATTTTACTTCTGTAAAAGTTCGACCGCCATTAACTGACATCGCCACAAGTCAACTATTTAAAAAATCATCCATTAATAAAATTAAAGAATGTGCAGAATCTTGAGTTAAGTTTAATGGTTGGAAAAATTTTCGAAAAATTCTCGCTTCCTAAAAGTTTGACTTCGCCATGGGTAAAGCTCAAGTTAAGCTTCTCTACAACGAGAAGAGATAAAAGAAATCGTGGTATATCTATTTGAGAAGAAGGAGATCGGGTGGTGGAGCTCAAGGAGTAGCTATGACAGAATTTTAAAAAGGAAGAAGATGACTTAATTTAAAATTTTAAAAAACTAAAAAAAAATTGACATCTGACATAAAATTCTTTTGTTCACGCGACTCACTTGTTGGGAAAAACACGCAGTATTCACGTGGGCAAAGCAGTGTGTATTAGATACACTTTAGAAAAGTTGGGTGTGTAATGTAATATTCGTTCCTAGAAAGTGTGTAACAGAGATTTGGGTCATAGTTCGGGGGTAACTTATGTATTTTACCTATTTTTAATAAGAAACATAACCATCTTTCCATGTATGTTTTCATTGATAGGTGAAATAATCATTTCCTAGAAAACAATTATTATATATATACTCATACATAAATCACCATAAACAATACATGAAACAGTTGTATTCGGGAAGGGAGATGCATATGGGGAAACATAAATTTGCACGACGCCATAATCAAGATCCCCCCCCCCCCCTCCTAACCCAAAAAAAATACTCTTCACAAGGAGAGATACGGACTGGAAAACAAACAATCTGGCTCCGATACCATTATTGAATAAACAGTAACAGGAACATCGAATTGTGTACCTGTTAACAGTAGCAGAAGTTTTGCAGAACCTGCTTAGATCAATTGCTCAAGTTCGATTTCGTTTCTCTTGAAAACAAAATACTTTTCACAAACTAAGTGTCCTCTGTGTATTTCTTGTGAGAAAAAGAAGGGAGATAAAATTCGCTGTATTTTTCTTCTTCTATGTTCCCTTTTTATCTAGGGTCAAGGAAAAAAACAGTTCTCAAGAAATAACGGTTCAGAACAAGAAAAATAACCGTGTAGAATATGCTCCCACAAAACTAAACGTGTGGAATAACTTCTCATAAGAGGTTATTTATTCTCATCTACTCATAGATGGGTCGGGTCAACCCACATGGAGCGACCCGCGGCCCAAATTGAAAATAAATCCAACAAGTCATGTTAATACGCTGACTTTAGGTCCAACGTTTATAGGGTTCTTTTGTCATGTTAAAGTTTTATATGCCAGTAAAAAATATAAGTAGTAGAGAATTTCTAGTAGTGAGTCCAGTATATAACTAGCCAAGCAAATGTTTGTTAATTTATCAATTCCTCTTAGACATATAGCAGCATAGCAAACAATTCTAATTTGTTTTTTGCACATGTAGCAATGAGTGCACAATGTTACACCTTGATAATTAATGTCTTGTGTTTTTGCTTCCTCTTAGCAGGGGCCACAATATATTTGCACAAATTTCTGGACATTTGTCTGCACACGCTGCAGCGGAGTGCAGTAAGTATCTTATTAATGGCTAAGTTATTTTCAGTTTTTATGGATTTGATTATTCATTTTTTGTTCAAACAATTTCAGCCGCGAGTTTACACATAGGGTAAAATCCGTGTCAATGGCTAGATTTAGTGAAGAAGAAGTTAGTGCTCTGGAATCTGGGGGTAATGAGGTACACATTCACATTTTACTTGTTAATCATCCTCTTATAAGAGGCTAATTCGCTTGTCATTATTTTAGCGAGCAAAGGAAATCTACTTCAAAACGTGGGATCCATATCGTAATTCATATCCAGATTCCAGGTAATATTTCCTTATAGTAAGTAACACAATGACAAGAAAAGTATATTTTCGACGATATGGCCCAATATTAATATTGTTTTTGCGTTACAGTAATCTTCATAGACTTCGAGATTTTATAAAGCATGTTTATGTGGACCGGAAATATACAGGTGAGAGGGGCCACGACAAACTTCCCTCAGTGAAAACGGTAAGTATCCAATTGTGGCTGTAGCAGGTACAGCAAAAACATTTCATATTTCTGCTAGTTAGATCCTGCAGTTGATAATGTGCTAGAGTCAATTTAACTGAGTTAATCGAAAGTACCTGATAAGCATTAAATGTTGAAAAACACTTTTACGTGCTGATGCTTATATAAGCAGTTACGTGTTTAGGTAGAAGTGTTGAGGCTGACAAAAATAGTTGTCATTCCGTTTGGCACCATACTTTTTGATATATGTCGTTATGTTATGCATTCCACAGAGTATAAAAGATGACTATAAGGAAATGTCTACAGCTGGAGCTGGAGATGCTGATAGAAGTTCATTTGAAAATTTTAGTCCAAGAAAAAGGAGCGATGACTTGAACATAAGATCATATTCCATGGAAGAAAGAAGAAGTCCCCGTAATTATAACCAAGCTGGTAAGAGGTCTAATAGGGAGAGAAGCCTACCGACTCGCTTTGAAATAGTTGATGACAGGTTTCGAGATGAAGGAAGTGGTGATGTTAAGCGATATCAATATCATATATTCTCAAAATCAGAATCCAGGCGTAGAAGTAGGTCGCCTGTTTCACTAAACGCAGAGGAGGTCTCTAGTCCTCCCAGGATACGTTCAATCAATGAAATCTTGGGTGACAAAGTTATAGCTCTCAAGGTTGGTGAGTCTCCTAAATCAAGTGGCAAAGTTAGTGAAAGCTCTGCTGAGGATGAGGTGAGATTTGTGATTGTTTTTAATTGTGTTTTTAGGAAAAATGCCACATTTTTATATTTGGAAAATTTTAATTTTAAACTTCCCATTTTATCTTAGTGAAACCATGACATAACGTAGAAAAATGAAGTCGTCTATTGTTGGTAGAAAAATGACAACTGTTACCTCTATGTCCTAGTAATCTTGTTTTACATTTAATTTCTCATTATTATGAAACCATGGCATAACGTAGTCGATTGTGAAGTACTAATGCTGCATTTAATGCATATGACAAATTAAGTTCTAGATGTAGTGTGATTTTCTTATCAATGTTCTTGATCTATAAAATTCTTAATTGCAGAAAATGGCAAAGGAAAAGGCAGCTGCCAATCTTGGTAGCTTGATTGATTTGGAAACTGACCCTCAGCCTCAACAGACACAACAAACAGATCCACCTAAAGAGACTTCCAATACCTCAACTCCACCTTCCTCAGCAGATAAGGTTTCCAGTGTTAATTTACTAGAATCGTTGTTTCTTGACATGTCAACTCCAGTAGTTGCGTCGACAGAAACACCAGCTGCTACTGAAGCAACATCAGTTGCAACTGTAGTTTCTAGTGGTTTTGGACCTACAGTAGCTTCGCCTGAGAGTACCCTAGCATTGCCTGAACCTAATGATTCCACCAATGGGCAACAGACGCCATCGATCACTAATCAACATTCTGCAGTGCCTATGGGGATCAATAGCTCCAATGTTCAACAGAGTACTGCATCATTTGACGTTTTGTATGGTCAGGTGAGAGAACTGTGTGATGTTTCTTAATGAATAAAACTCTAGCATCAGCGTGCCAAAAGTGCAAAAGTTTCTAAAACATTTCAAAAGTAGAGGCCCTTTATTGGGAATTTGTTTTAGTCATGTTAATATGTTTACTTCAGGTCCTATGTTTTCCACGAATCCTTTAGTCATGTCAGAGTTTTATATGCCAAAAGAAAATATAGAGAACTTCTAGTACGGTAAGTTTTGTTTGTATAATATTGGTTCGAGATGAGCTTAAATGAAGCGACATGGTCAGTGAGGATTTATATAGCCGACCCCAACTTGCTTGGAATTGAGTCTAGTTGTTGTTGTATATAAAGAGTAAAGGTCGCCAAATTGGTTGCTTGAGAACAGTCTTTGTTTCTACGCTCACTGTGATGGAGATTCAACTAATTTTTTCTCTCGTGTTTACTGGCAGCAAAATACCGGAAAACCTACAGGAAATACTGAAGCACCAACTGCAAATCAAGCTAACTCTGTGACAGCTCCAAGTACTAGTTCAGCAAATGATCCAAAATCTATAGGAAGAAAAGAACTCCCAGCGGTAACTTTCAAACTGGCTTTATGCATCATAATTAGGTGGATGTCACGAAATAGAAATAGAAGTATTAAATGGGGATAACATTGATACAGGACCTTTTCACATCAAGCTATCCTCCAGCTGTTCCAGGTTGGCAATTTCGCCCTCCTGGAATGATGTATGGCACGCAATACCATCCGGCTGCAATGGTAAATCACATTTCAATACTCTTACTAATTTAGAAACCATGGGATAGATTGATGTTCTAATACAAAGAAACTGCTGTTACAGTCAATTCCAGCTCTCCCAAACTCCGCAAAATCAAGAAATCCATTTGATATTGGTCAAGACGGGCAAGTTCAAGCCCCAGAGGTATGTCGAGTTTCTGTGAAAGGTTATTAAGCTCTGAATGTGTCCATTAATAGCAAAAATACACTTACTCCCTCCGTTTACTTTTACTTGGCACGTATACTAAAAATAGATTTTCATTTTTACTTGTCATTTTACGCATATTAAGAGAAGATAATTTTTTTTCCTGTTATACCCACAGTATTTATTACTCATTTCAAATCATTTTCTCGAATCCAATAAAATATGCATCAATTAATATGAGTATCATGGTAAATTATGCACTTCATTTATTATTTCTTAAGGGACGTGAAAAGTCAAAACGTGTCAATTAAAAGAGAACGGAGGGAGTATTTTTTTGATTTTGCATCTCTAACTTTGAGAAGTTTCTTTTTGTTTAGTTCCCGTCCATGTTATCTGTGCAAGCAGCATTGCCAAATCTTTCAGCTCCAATAAGTGTACAACCTCAACAACTGCCTTATGCTTTTGCACTGCCTCCACAAACAGCTAATTACGGGATGACCTTTTCTGGAGGTAAGATCATACTGTTAAAAACATAACTAAGTAAATAAAAATGTGAGATGGTCATATCGTTTTGAACTTTGTTTCAGCAAGTCTGTTTGTTTTTGACATTTGATGTTATCTTTTGCCTGTTGTCTCTGTTATATCCTGCAGAAGCATATGCAGGACAACAGATACCGAACAACATGGCCCTTGCCGCGTAAGGTTTCTGTTCCAGAATCCATGTAAATATTTTGGCTTGCAATTATAGACCGGATGCCTTCAATATGTTTTTTCTTTTGTGCAATTTTGACATTATATTGATTGACTATGAATAACCACCAACAAAGAATGTGCTAACAAGAATTGCTCTCTTAACTTGAAGAGAGTAATTTTGCTTGTAATTTCAGGTTACAACTGTTACTCAATAACTAAAGAAGTTCTTATCATGTAAATTAACAGTTCAATATTTCATCACAGACAACAAGGGAATACTAGCATTGGCAAAGATGACGCCGCCTTCGCTTCCCTAAATCCGCTTCAACAGTCCAATGGCACAAATCCAACGCATGCTACATCGAATAGTTTTTCATCTGGGGGAGGAAATCCATTTGGATAATTGAAAAAGAAACATACAAGACTTCACCTGTTCCAGTTTCTTTTATCCCACCACTCTCATAATCTAAGAGAAGCTAGTATCAGTCAGTCTGGTTAAAGATCTGTTACTCGAATCCTCCAAAAATTCTTACATACTCGTGTAGGATCCTCCAAGAACACATAACTTTTTTTACAAACCAGCATGGGTGCGGTGGCGTTTTTGGAGGATCCAAGTAACATGAGTTAAAAGTGTACAGATAGCAGGTAATATATAAAATGAAATGTGTAGCTATTGGTTGTATATATCTGGACTGAATTGTATTTGGGTAAATTGTGTGCTTGTTTTTTGGACTGGATGATGTAAAATAGCACAGTCTAGCCAGTTTTAGGACTGGTCATTCAAAAATAGCCAGCATTTGTCAAGTCATTGAAAAATAGCCACTATTTTGCTGCAACAGAGACCGGTCCAGCATAATATACTGGAGTTCGGTGCACCTGTGTATGAACTTCCAGCATATTATGCTGGACCGGTATACTTTGCTGGCTCCAGTATAATATACTGGAGACTGGAGCACCGGTGCTCCAAACTCCAGTATATTATGCTGGACCGGTATATTATACTGGAACTCCGGTATATTATACTGGAACTCCAGTATATTATGCTGGAGTATTTTTCCGGATATTGAACAGTATTTTTCGTTTAGATTTATTTTTACATGAAAAGTGGCTAAATTTCGATTACTTTTAAAACTGTGGCTATTTTTGAATGACCACTTATAAATCTGACTATTTTTTAATTTCTCCCCTTGGTCTTTTTGCGCCTGTCCTTCTGTATACTTTTCAATTTTTCATCCTGAAAAGAAAATAAAAGCACCTAGTTCATTAGTAGGGGATTTATTTACTTTGGTCTATACTCTCTTGCTTCTATATATTATTTTCTCTTCCAAAGGAATGAGCTCAATAATCAAAAGTCATGATCCAAATTCCAAGTAGATAATTGGAACAACTTCGATTTTTTTTAATGCCAGTTGATGGAATATAATGTATTTTTCAATATCAATTCTAACTGAAACATGGATTAAAATTTGGATTGCTCTCACTTCGAAGGTACTTGGAACAAATTCAATCCTCATACAAAATATTATTGTTCCAAACACTAACTCCACTCGAAGGGAAAAGTCGATATAAACTAACTCCATCCGTTCACTTTTAGTTATCAAGTATTCTAAAAATAAATTTTTATTTTTACTTATCACTTTTAGCATATTAAGAGAAACATAATTTAGTTTTCCTATTTTTCCCTTAGCATTAATTACTCATTCCAAATTATTTTCCAAATCCATTAAGACTATACATCAATTAATATGAGTATCATGGTAAATTATGCACTTCATTTATTATTTCTTAAGAGGTATGCATGTTGGGATATGTACTATTAACCATGGGTTTGGTTTAGATATAGTATTTATTATGAAACAATTGTTTATTCAGTTTTAATAAAGTTTTAAATAGATCATATATTAGTCTGTGTCCTTTGCTTATATAATAGATGATTTAGTGTATAGAGTTTAGCTTATACACGAAAGATTAAATCATCGGTTCTTATAAGTAAAAAGTTTGAGTTCACAATCTAATGATGGAATTAGACAAACCATCAGGAATGATTGTAGCACAATATTAAATATAATTTATCTTGATTATGGGAATGATTTAATTCCAACTTCTTGTGCTAGTATATTTTGTATGTATTGAACGGACCAAGTAGAGATTAGTATTTTATACCGACTTAATAAAATAAACTCTCTAACCATTAAATGTACTTATACTCTTAATCTTGATATAATTATTATTAGCTGTGTACATTATTATTATTTTGATTAAAAGGCGAGATTCTTTCGTGGGTCAATATGCCTGGTAAATTGGATAATAATAATGTACATTGGCGAAATAATAGTTAGTTGATGGAATCTATGTCTCGGTTTAGAGATTGATGATACACCTTTATGAAAGCTTATAAGTTTTCATGTGTAAATCCGGCCGGTGAATTTTGTATCCGACATATGAAATAAGTTAAGCGAAAGTCTAAAGGAAATAATTAATAAATTAAATCATCAGTAATTAAATTTAATTGATTAGTATCTGAATCTTAACGTGAGGAGTTAAATAAGATTTAATTGATGAATTTTGAAATTGAATAAGGAGTGCAATAACAAATTTTTAGTGGAATAATTCGTAATTAATTATGGTGGATATTAATTTAGAAAATTACAAATTAATTCCATAATTGCAAGCCCTATTAATTAAATTTTGTGCTCCCTACTATGCCTAAATAATAGGAAATAAAGGAATCATTTTTCTGGTGGAAAAGAAAACCCAACAGGTTTTAGAAAAGGGTTTTAACCCTTAAAACTTGTGTCATAAATACATAAGGTTTTCTACCTAGAGGAATGACCACATGGCGGCCGAATTTCAGCCCCTTTTCCTTAGAAAATTTCGCCCACACGAAATTGTTATTTTCAGGTATTATTTGGGTAACACAATAGAAGATCGTGGAACATTTGAAGATCACGATTGTGCGGGTGATGGAGATTCGATTGAGAAGTTATGGAAATGAAGGCTCACGTGATAGAAGATATATGTTCACGCTCCAAGAAGTAACCCATGAAATCCCGTTTAAGCTAGTTGTCTAGATTACATGTGATTTTGATACTGGAATTGCTTCGCTACTTATAATAATCCATCAATTGGTATCAGAGTCCACTCACGTCTAATTAGATAACTAAGTTTTTCATGAAACAAGAATATCGTGTTTATATGCGTTTTTGAATTACATGTATATGTGGTTTTCTGAAAAACTGCACTGTTGTTTTGTGAATTAACTGTGCAAAAAAAATTTGGACTATTCTTGTAATCATGAGATATCTGTTTTTATTGATATTTGATTGGGATGATCTAGATATTTCTTTGGTAAACCCTAGAAAAATGCAAAACCTGATTTTGACCGAATTGCCGGTATTTTCGGAGGTCAACGAACTTGATGGACTCCGATTGAGCTGGCATTTGGTGGATCCATCATAAACGACGTGGTGAGAAAAAAATTATGGTGTTTTGAGGCCATTTGGACTGTATTTTGGATGTTTTTCTATTTTCTGAAAATTATTTTTTAATAATTTTAATTCGTTTTTAATTCAATGGTGGTGGGGGTGACTCCCCATAGTCTTCGTGATTAAATACTGGTGATATAATAATAAGTTTACACATTGGCTATTAGTAAATAGATATGTTGAATTAAATTCAATAATAGAAGTGTAGGATTTTATTGACTAGGTCTTATAAGGTATAATTGATATTGTGTAATAATATAATTATTTTGTAAGAAAGCTAAATCCTCTGTTTGATATCCTAGATGACTAATGATTGGAGCGTTTGACATATTTGTGCATAAAAAATTTCTCAAATTTTAGTTTATATTTTCATGCCCTGCGTGATTACTAGTCTTGGATTTTCGATGAAATATTTTGTTCTCTGGTTGGAGGTTGTAATTAAGGGAAATATAACGGTATTTTGTATGAGTTTTATATTATTGACATGGATTTTAAGCTGTGGTCCATAATCGGCCATAAAATAATTTTATGAGCTACATGTATCTTCACTCATAAATTGAGAATTTTGTGAGTAATAAATAGTTACCACTAAAGTGGTTTGTTTGAACTCATGAAAAATTCTTAATAAATTTGTATATGTGAAATTGTGTCTATTCATGGATTGAGCATTATGATTAATAAGTAAGATCCACAAAATGGTCTATTTATTTGAGTCATTAAAATCTGCTTAATGTACCATGTGAAAATTGTCCTTGATAAATCTACATTAGTGGTGGAGGTTCTTAACAAAAAGAGTTTTATCTTTGGGTACTAGTGATACCAACTCCGCCCATGAGAAGAGATATTAACTTTTTCCCCGAACAGGAGAAAATATAATATCTTAGGTTCTTGTGTATTTAATCAAAGGATAATTTATTGCAAAAGGAGATATTATGTATCCTAGAAATAGGAAGAACATAATATATGTCTTGAGCTCATAGTATAATTATAAGGAGAATGGAAATCAATATCATATTTATTTTAATTCATGAAACTACTTAAAAAGGTTATTTTCCGAGTTTGGTTACAGGGTGATGGTCATGAATTTGACGGACTCCGATTGACCTGAAACTTGGTAGGTTCATCGAAAACGATCTAGTGAGAAAAACTCATTGCTATGCAGTGAATCATGTTGTTTTTTTGGCATTTTGAGGTCATTTAGATGGGTTTTCAAGCAGTTTATTAAATTGAATTTGTTATAAATATGAAAAATTATTCTTTATATATCGGCTATATTTGTGTAAAATTTGAAACATGATATATAGCGAGAATGCAAATCACATGGATTTAATCCTAAATACGCCAAAAATAATTTATTCAGAGTTGGTAAAGTTTTTGGCGATCGTGAATTTCACGATCTCCGAATGACCTGAAATTTGGTAGGATCATTGGAAAACGATCAGTTAAGAAGAACTCACTGCATGCAGTGCTATGTAGAGAATCACATCGTATTTTGACGATTCGGGATCGTTTAAATGAGTTTTCTGGAGGTTTGGCAGATTAAAATGTGATTTACATACAAAAAGTCATTATTTCTATCATTTTATTTATGTCTAATCTGGAACATGATAACACATGTTGATTTTACATGAATTGGTATATGGTAAGAATGTAGGTCCTATTTTAAATTATTAAAATGTGATGGCCCAAAAGGTCATCTATAATGATCCGACCGGTCGTTTTGAGCTTTTGTACTTCACTCGCCAGTTTTCGAGTATGACTATCCCCGTGTGATGTATTATGACTATGTAAATCGTCGGTTTTGGTTTTGAGGATAATCGGAATAGATTTGGAAGAACAATTCTTAGTTTGAAGCCTTAAGTTTGAAAGGTTTGACCAAGTTTTGACTTTTTAGTATTCGATCTCGGATTTAGATTTTTATGATTTGGTTAGCTATGTTAGGTAATTTTGGACTTGGGAGTGCATCAAGAATGTATGTTGGAGATCTGTGGTAGATTTAGGCTCGAATTGGCGAAATTGGAAATTTGGCGTTTTCTGGTCGGCAGTGGAAATTTTAATATCGGGGTCGGAATGGAATTCCGGAAATTGGAGTAGGTCCGTTGTGTCATTTCTGACGTATGTGCAAAATATCAGGTCATTTCGGACGAGGGTTGATAGACTTTTTGATCGAATTCAGAATTCAGAAGTTTTGGAATTCTTAGGCTTGAATCCAAGCGTGATTCGATGTTTTGATGTTGTTTTGAGCGTTCCGAAGGTTGGAACAAGTTTGAATGATGTTATGGGGTATGTTGTTTGGTCGGGGTCCCATGAGGCTCGGATAAGTTTTGGAAGATTTGTTTTGGAAGATTTTGGCGTTTTGAGCATAAGCATGTAATGATCTAAAAGTCCATTTTTAGTTCTAGAGATCGAAATTTGATTTCGAGACTTCCTTAAAATGATAATGAATTATAGGAGTGATGTGGAAAGTTTGGTCTAATTTCATCAAGTCGCGATTGGGTTTTTGACGTGAATCATGAGTTAATTGTTTAACGAGCGAAATAAGTATCACACTGAGAAAATAAGCTCCGAATTGAGTTTTGATTGAAGGACTATGTTCGTATTAATATTTGTGACTCATAGGAACAAGAATCATCAAATTCCGAGTTCGTATGATGGAGTTAGTACCTTTTTAGTGAAATTAAAGACTGCTGGTGCATCAGATCTGTGGTGCACCTTTACGACCAGATTGGACCACTTTTAGCAACGGGAGATAGCTTTTAGCGACCAGAATTGGTTTATTAATGTTGTTCTATTTTTTAGCTTATTTTGATGTTTTTTTGGTGAAAAAACACGTCTTGGGGCGATTTTTGAGCAAGAAATCATGGGAAATCTAGAGGTAAGTCACTTGTGATCATTTCTACTCCATAATATTGAATTATCATCGAATAATCCAACTAGTTTATATGTTTTTGAGGTGTAAATTGGGGATTTCGACCTAGGGATTTGAAAATAAGATTTGAAGATTTTGAGGTCGAATTGTTATTGGAATTTAGTAATTTTTGTATGGTTGAACTCGTGGTTGAATGGGTTGTTGGATTTTGTGAGTTTCGTCAGATTCCGAAGCATGGGCCTGGGGGTCAGGTTTGAGCCAAATTCGGGATTTTTGGTTTAATTTGATAATTTTCATAGGGAATTCGTTCCTTTAGCGTATATTGATGATAATATATTGATTTTGGTTAGATTCGGAGCATTTGGAGGCTGAGTCGAGCGGCAAGGGCATTGCGGAGTAGAATTTCATCCGGATTGAGGTAAGTAATGACTGTAAATGTTGTCCTGAGGATATGAAACCCCGAATTTCACATCGTTGTGCTACTTTAAGTTGACGCGCACGCTAGATGATGAGCGTGGGGTTGTGCACCATTGGAAATTGTGAATTGGTCTGTCCCGTACGACTGTTAAGTCGCGTATTTGATTGAAAACTATTTGATATCATTGTGTTTTGGAAAGTATTACCATACTTTGGGCTGAATTCTATATTTGGTCCTCGTGCCAACTGTTTTGGACCCCTAGGGGCTTTTTACTACTATTCCTCACTATTTTGACTTAATATCTTTACTCAGTCATGTTGTGCTTTACTGTTTTCATAATTCAGCCGTATTTACTCCATTTTGATATTTTAAATGATATTTTGGGCAGAGCATCATGTTTTACTATTGCCCAAGTGGCTTGAGAGATTCCTGACTGAGTGAGGCCGAGGGCCTGTGTTGTGAGGATATTATGGGGTCGGGCTGCACGCCGCAGTAGTTTGTTACTAATTTATGATATTGTGAGGCCGAGGGCCTGATTGATTCATGCCATGAGGTGACTTGCTGTTATGAGGCCGAAGGCCTAATTTATTATGCCACGAGATGGCTTGTTATAGCACTTGTGCTGTAGGAGCCCATCCGGAGTCTGAACACCCCCAGTGAGCACGAGTACCCAGTGTGAGTGATGTGATGTAGCCCGATGGGCTGTTGTTGTTTCATATTGTTGCCCGATGGGCTGTTCTTGATTCATGTTTTGCCCGAGGGGTGGTTCTTGATTCATGTTATGCCCGAGGGGATGATTACGAGAGATTGTGAGGTAGCCCGAGGGGCTAGTTCTGTTGATATTATGCCCGAGGAGCGGTTTATGGTATATGTTTTGCCCGAGGGGATGTTTACGTTTCTATCATTTTTACTCACTGTTTTATCACTCGTTTGAAACTATTGGAAGATTTTTTAAAAAGGAAAGGGTTTTTACTGAATTGAGTTAGATTTATGAAGTAAATGATTTCTGTACTATTTTGGAAATGTGTTGTATTTGCTGTAACGTTATGACGTGCTTTACGTGTTTTCTTACTGCTCAGCTTTCATTTACTTTTATTACATACTAAGTTGGCGTAATCATATTACTCCCTGCACCTTGTGTGTAGATTCAGGCACTTCTGAACCATGTAGCGGGTGTTGATTTCTCAGTGGCAAAGTCATCGGAGTTGGCAAGGTAGTTGCCCGATGTTCGCAACCCTGCTCTTCTACCTATTGTATTCCTTAGACTGTTTTTAATATATTTTCAAACTCTTCATTGTATTCAGACCTTTGTAGATGCTCGTGACTTGTGACACTCCGATGTCGGGCTTATATTATATTTCCACACTGGTTATTTATACCTTTATTATATGATTTCTTGTTGAATTAATGGCTTAAAATGACCTTTACAAAAAATGGTTGATTTGGGAATTGTGTCGGTTGGCCTAGTTTCACGATAGGCTCCATCATGACCGGGCCAGTTTTAAGGTCGTGACAAGTTGGTATCAGTGCCTAGGTTACATAGGTCTCATGAGTCATGAGTAGGTTTAGTAGAGTCTCGCAGAACGGTATGGAGACGTCTGTACTTATCCTCAAGAGGCTGTAGAACCTTTAGGAAATCCCGCATTCTTGAATTCTTATTGTGCGTCCTTGATTCAGCTTGAAATGTAACTCTTGAAATTCCTTCCACACATTCATATGCGTACATGAGCGCTCGGTATTAGCTGTGCATCGATGGCTTGTGAAGAGTAGCGAAATATGATCTTGGCATGTTGATGATGGTCTAGTCTGGAGGACTTGAGGCCAGATTTTGCTTGTAGTTTGAGCACTGAGGCGTTGATTGTGTGAGCACATGCTTTTGGATTTATATGTTCGGTAGTGTTCCTATTAGTGAAAGTGATGGTTGGATGGCTACGTGATGAGCATGATGTGAATGCGAGATGTGTTCATATGATTTGGATGTAAGGAGAAGGGTCTACCTGAGGATAGAAAGGACTATTTTGTGCTTGAAATTCATCTTGATTTGATGTGTAGCCTCGAGTTATGGGTGTGTTGAAGGATCTTTCCATGTTTTCTAGTTAGGGAATGAAGTAGATTTCATGTCATGATATGAGTTCAGACTCGGGAAGATTAAGTGATTGCATGATGTTTATGATGGTGGAAGGGTATAAAGAGATGTTAGTTTAAGGCGAAGCAGGTGGGTTATCTCCTGCGAGGTATTCTGAGGTTTGTGTGATCCTTATGTTGTTGGTTGGGAGTCCTCTTTTACTAGTGAATTATACGTGCTGCAGTTTGAGTTTGGATTGGATTGCGTAATAGAGTTGTCTTGACTATTACGAGGGTGAATGCGAGATTTTTGCAGATGATTAGAAGTACTAAATGATTTGTTTTGCACGAGCTTATGAAGGGTTTAGTTGAGTCTCACTATGGTATTATGGCAGTAATAGAGTATAGGCATTATGAGTTTTGTGTGTTTTGGTCCATGGATTTGAGCCAAGTAGGGGAGTCTACTATTGATCAGTTGATTGTGCGGTTATGTGCTGGTTCCAATTTGGGGTATGCTAGTGAATCAGTTATGGTTTACAGAGGTTGAAATCGAGGATGAATTGAGTAAAGAAAATTTAGGACAAGGGTTGTGTTATGCTTTATGGGTATATGAGGAACATTGGATGATTTAGTCGTTTTTTGTGAGGAATGTAATGTGTATGGAGTAGGGAAAATTGCTTGGCGGCTTAGAAGATTAGGTTACTTCCTTGGGTGTTGGAGTGCTAACGGGGCACAAATCATTCAGTCCGTTTGGTCAGTCTAATTAAGTTTGAGCAGAATGGATGGCTCTCGAGAATGGTTCCAATACATTACGGTTTATATGTATTAATCGGGGATCTTCGGGATGTGTAAATTGCTAGAAATGAGAATTATATGGGAGGATGCCAAGAGTTGTGGCATTTCTATATCATTATGGATTCTACATATCAATATCAGGAAGGTGAAGGTTGAGGCTTTAGATTCGTAGGAAGTCTCTTCAGGGGTAAGTATTTTGAATGTGGTGTTTTTGGGGATATTTGAGGGAGAATTCAATGGCTTATGAACCTTAGATGGTGTGGTGTTATGATAAAGTTCGTGGGGCAAGTTTTGGTTAAGGATAGTGGTGTACTAGCAAGGAAATGTATCAATTTGAAGGTAATTCGAAAGGAACTCAGAGAATTAGGACAACTTGGTAGTAGGTTGGATCGGTAAGGTAATGGATATGATCGGTTCTTGGGTGCTTATGATGCGGTGCGTTTCTACAGGTGTTTAACGGTAATTCTCTTAGGTTTTGATGGCTTGCGTAGCTTGGTTGAGTTAAAAGAATTCAGTCCAGACGGTTGGGTTGTGTGACAATGGGATTCAAAGAGTTCTTGATGGTTTCTATCACAGTTAGAGAGGTATATTTTCTACTGGCATGATAAACATGTGATGTGTAGTGATTTTCTTTTAGATAGGATCAAATGGAAAAGTTCTTGGCTAGTTGAGTACGTAATTGCTTGTAGCTCAGAGTGGACTATGAAGTTCTCATGTTTATCATAGGATGGCATGGTACATGCGGTATGTTGTGTAGGGTTGAGATTTGCGCGTGTAAGGTCACGATTCAGTTTTGAAAGGAAGGTCATAAATTCTTAGACAACATGGACGGTTCCAGATGACTAGATAAATAAGATCATTGATTGGTGTGGCTTGATGAGGGTGCACATTTCAGAAAGGGCGATATGTTTGAGTTGTGGATACTTCATTGGTATTGCGGCACTATCTTGTTAGATCGACTGCTGATATTCGAAGTTTGCTTGGTGGCACAAGAGAGTTTTTGGAGTACCCTCGTGGAATGATCGAGTATTAGAGGTGTGTTAGATATTCGGGTGGTGGAGTTGGGTGAAGATATGGTGATTCGTGTGCTTTATGGACTTGGAGGCTGGCAGTTCTCATAAACAGGTTATTTTGTGGTTATGGACTGTAAAGATGTGGGCAAAGCCAGTCAAATGTTGTACATGCCATGGTTCAGTCATTGTGAACTTTCGGAAAGTTATTCATCTATTGTGGGTGACTAGAGTTGATTTGGGGTTCATTGGTAGGCCCAATATGGATGGGTGTTCTGCATCGAGTCGGGTATGTTGACTCCGAGTTGATATTGATGAGGGATGTGCCATTCGATTATCATTGAACTTATTCGTGTTCGGGGAGATATATGAGTTACCTTTTCGTGTTGCGAGGCATTAGGATTTGTCGGTTATAGGCACATGTGGTGCGGTTTTAATAGGGTCTCTCAGTAGAATTCGAGCGGGAAGAGTATTGGGTATTGCTCGGTGAACGACATATCGGTTGTGTCCTTTCAAGTTTGTGTGATGTTATGTCATTTGCCTTACCGTGGTTATGATGATTTGCTTTTGGTACTAGACATCAAATTGCGCGTGGTTGTTGATTTTGAGCATAGCGACTCGAGATGTTTCATGTGGACCAGTGTTTGGATAGGGTCGCGCATTGCAGCAAAGTTATGTGGAGGTATGCCTTCGGGTTAAATTTGTGTGTTCTGGTTCTACGATGTGTGATGGGTTCTCAGCATTGTGTGGTGGTGGTACTAGTGAGCTTGCGGTACAACTCTCTCATTTGAGTTATTTTTCTATGATTTGAGTACATTTGGACTGTTGCTTATTGGTGCGCGGGTTGTGGCTTTAGATTGCATTAATGTGTCATGTCATTTGAGCAGTCGTTTTGGATGAGATGAGGACATTGGGATCTAGAATGAATACTATCGGATTCGATTTTAGCATGTTGGAAGGATAATATCGGGATTCGGCTTAGAAATTTACTATGGTCCTTGCCAAAGGATAGGGAGTTGCATGAATGGTTGATCTGAGGAATGATTATGATTCTACGTGTTTCTTTCATTATTGGCAGTATAGGAAAGTGTTTGAATGAGACTTTAATTGGTAAGAGGTTTATTATCGGTATTTGATTGTTGTGTACAGCTGTCGTGATTAGAAGTTATCGCTACGAGTGTCTAAGTTATGGGGTATATCATGTAATTGCATCTACGATTACAGATATGGTTTGATACAGCTTGTTTGGACTTATTCAGTGTATAGATGTGAGATTCTGATCATATAGATAGTTTCGGAAGTGGAAAATTGGTTCTAAGGTTATGGGCTAAGGTGAATTGTGAAATTTCAGTTATGTTGTGTTATCGAACCTATATGGGATAGGGTGACGTGGGATCATCCCCGAGAATGTGCATGGTAAGGTTACACATCGATTTGATGGTTTTCGGAACAATCTTGGGCACGTTCAAGGACGAATATATGTTTAAGTGGGGGAGGATGTAACGACCCGACCGGTCGTTTTGAGCTTTCGTACTTCACTCGCCAGTTTTCGGGCATGACAATCCACATGTGATGTATTATGACTATGTAAATCGTCAGTTTTGGTTTTCAGGATAATCAGAATAGATTTGGAAGAACAATTCTCAGTTTGAAGCCTTAAGTTTGAAAGGTTTGACCAAGTTTTGACTTTTTAGTATTCGATATCGGATTTAGATTTTTATGATTTGGTTAGCTCCGTTAGGTGATTTTGGACTTGGGAGCGCGTCCGGAATGTATTTTGGAGGTCCGTGGTAGATTTAGGCTCGAATTGGCAAAATTGGAAATTTGGCGTTTTCCGATCGGTAGTGGAAATTTTGATATCGGGGTCGAAATGGAATTTCGGAAATTGGAGTAGGTCCATTGTGTCATTTGTGATATATGTGCAAAAGTTTAGGTCATTCGGACGAGGTTTGATAGACTTTTTGATCGAATTCAGAATTCGGAAGTTTTGGAATTCTTCGGCTTGAATCCAAGGGTGATTCGATGTTTTGATGTTGTTTTCAGCGTTTCGAAGGTTGGAACAAGTTTGAATGATGTTATGGGGTATGTTGGCATATTTGGTCGGGGTCCCATGAGGCTCGGATAAGTTTTGGAAGATTTGTTTTTTGGAAGATTTTGGCGTTTTAAGCATAAGAATGTAATGATCCTGTCACGACCTGAATTTCCCACCATCGGGAGTCGTGATGGCGCCTACTAGTGAAAGCTACACAAGCCAACCAACTGAACTATATACCTTATTTCCATTTTTAATCCGATAACGGTTAAGAGCCAACAATTAGATAACAATAGAATTGAATAAGCGGAAGACTACATTGTAGAGATTTAATAATACTGCTAATACCAAACCATAACAAATCTACCCAAGACTGGTGTCACAACTTCACCGACTGTCTAGGAGTACTACAAATAAAGGTCTGAAAGAAATAAATACAATACCGTCTCTGGAAATACATGAAAGAAACAGGAATAGTAGATAGAAGGAGACGCGCCAAGGCCTGCGGACGCCTGCAGGACTATCTCGGATCGCCTGATGAACAAGAAAACAACAATCTCATTGCAGTCCGAAGTCTACAACACTGGGATCTGCACAAAAGAGTGCAGAATGTAGTATCAGCACAACCGACCTCATGTGCTGGTAAGTGCCTAGCCTAACCTCGGCGAAGTAGTGACGAGGCTAGGACCAGACTACCAAATAAACCTGTGCAATATAGCGTACAAAAATAATAGGAAGCAGATAACAATGATGGCAACAATGACCAACCAGTGATGTAAATAGCAGGCCACAAGAACACCATAAATGTTTCTCAACAAATAATAGATACAAGTGCAATCAATTCATCAAGTCCTTCAAATATAAATCTTTCGCCTATAAATCCTTCAAGTAATAATCTCCAAGATAATATGCTTTTCAATGAATATATATCGAATATATTTCCTTTAAATAAAATATCTTTCAAATAAGCATCTTTCGAATATAATTCTTTCGAGTAAATGTCACCTTGTGACGCCTCATTCACTTAACATAAAGTAGAGTACAACTTCCAACCCAATTATGAAATCAACAAGAAAATATGAAGTTATTTTTAGAAATCATTTGAAAAAGAAGATACCCTTTTCAATTAAAGTACAATATCGAATGAATCCTTCACCTTTAATACGAGAAATCAATAAATCAAAACATAGTAGAAATTCCTTTTTTTTTGTAAAGTACAACCTCAAATGGTTTAAGGAAAATTTAGTTGAGAAATCAATTGAGTTAAAAAAAATGTAACAATTGTTGAAATTTGGAGTATTGAACATATATATAAAAAAAGTAAAAATAGAATATCAAGAGAATTATAAAGGAATCAAAATCCAATCACTAACAAGAATAAGGGAAACAAAAGCATATTTCACTTTCTTTTCACATATTGTTGCAGGCGTGCAACCCGATCCCATTTCATGTATCTCGTGGCAGGCGTGCCACCCGCTCCCATTTCATGTATCTCGTGGTAGGCGTACCACCCGCTCCCATTTCATTATATCTTGTGGTAGGCGTACCACCCGCTCCCATTTTATTATATCTTGTGGTAGGCGTACCACCCGCTCCCATTTCATTATATCTTGTGGTAGGCGTACCACCCGCTCCCATTTCATTATATATCTTGTGGTAGGCGTACCACCCGCTCCCATTTCATTATATATCTTGTGGTAGGCGTACCACCCGCTCCCAGTTACAAGCCAACAATAATCACAAGGAATCCCGGCAAGGGAACAAGAGCAATATAACAACTTTCCGGCAAGGGAACAATAATATTTCAACAACATCCCGGCAAAGGAACAATACTATCAAAACAAACATCCTGGCAAGGCAACAATAATATCAAACAAACATCCTGGCAAGACAACAATAATATCAAACAAACATCCTTGCAAGGGAACAATGGTGATAATAACATATGAAGCGCAATAAACCACAACGGAGTCATAACAATTATAACACAAGACTCACGGACATGCTTGACACCAACGTATAGATACTCGTCACCATGCCTATACGTCGTACTCTACAACTAACATGTAGCAATTAAGACACAACTCCTAATCCCTAAAGCTAAGGTTAGACCAAACACTTACCTCGCTTTGCAACCAATTCAAAATTCCAACAAGCCTTTGCCTCGCGAATTCGTTCGAAGCTTCAAATCTGGTCATAATAATTCAATATACTCAATATAAATCGTACGAATTAATTCCATATGAAAATACTAATTTTCCAACAAAATCCGAAATTTAACTCAAAATCGCTCGTGGGGCCCACGTCTCGAATTTCGACGAAACTTACAAAATCCGATAACCCATTCAACCACGAGTTCACCCATACAAATTTTATCAAATTCCGATAACAACTCGACCTCCAAATCTAAAATTTTCATTTTTGGAAGATTTTGCAAAAATCTTGATTTCTTCCATTTAAATCCGAATTAAACGATGAAAATAACCATGGATTTATGTAATATAAACACTTTCGAGTATAGGACACCTCAAAATCGCCCAAAATCCGAGTTTGAAACTCAAAAAAAAATGAAAACAAGATGTGATGTTCGTCCTTTAACTGCCCAGAAAAAGACGTGCTGTTCATTGGTACTGTTCACGGGGTACTATTTCTGCAAATTTTTTGCTATTTTCCCAAGTCCGAAATCACTCTGAGACACCTACGAAACACTCCCGAGCCCCCGGGGCTCCTAACCAAACACATGCACTAACTCAACAACATCCTACAAACTTAACCATGCAATCAAATCGCCAAACTAACATCATATACCACGAATTAAGCTTTAAAATCCAAGAATTTTTTCAAATTTCATAAAACATCAAATTTTCCATTTTGAGTCCGAAACACGTCAAACGGCGTCCATTTTCAACCAAACTTTACAGAAAGTGCTTAAACCATATATAAGACCTATACTGGACACCGAAACCAAAATACGGGCCCGATACCATCACTTTCTAATCAAATTTCATTTCCATTTTCCTTAAATATTTTCAGAAAACAATTTTACTCAAAAATTCATTTCTCGGGCCTGAGACCTCGGAATTCGATTCCGGGCATACGCCCAAGTCCCATATTTTCCTACGGACCTCCTGGGACCGTCAAATCTTGTATTCGGGTTCATTTTCTCAAAATATTGACCGAAGTCAGCTCAGTTGAGTTTTAAAGCTCTAATTCATAATTTAATCCATTTTCATACAAAAACCTTCCAGAAAATTATACGGACTGCGCACGCAAGTTGAGAAATTATTGATAGCTCTTTTCAAGTTCTTAAAATACCGAGATGATTATTTAATTTAAATATGACATTTTGGGTCATCACATTCTCCACCTCTAAAACAAACGTTCGTCCTCGAACGTATTAAGAATTATTCTCAAGTTACCAAATTGATGATTTTACTTTTACACAATTATTCACGGTTGATCCCACATTATCGCATTTGACATAAGTCCGACAACACCATTTCAATTGAGATCATTTCCTTTATCCATATTCGTTAACTTCAAGACCAAATTTCTTACACTCCAATCATTTCTAGAAAGGTCCGATTTTTACGTCAACACACGATATTAGTCCCGATTGGCTATAGCAACTCGTGCCTACGCACCCATCAAATACGAGGTATTACATTCTCCCCCACTTAGGGTCATTCGTCCTTAAATGAGAAGTAGAGTCCGTCTTCAAACACATAATGTAACTTATCTCTTTCTTTGCACATCTCAATATCCCAAATTTTTCTAACTCCCGGCAGAGTCTCCCCTGTAATTGGGCCTATCCACCTGTCAGAGTAACACCAAAACAACTCCTAACAACATGTCCATAACCCAACAACGCAACACAAAGTATATATCAATAACACTAATCTCCGCATTACAAGCACAACATTATCACAATGATATCTTGACATAAAACGCACCATATGTATGACCATAACAACCCATCCGCAGTTCGGCTGCTCATACTAGCTCTGTACCGGATAACTTAAATAACCATTGCAAGAAATTTCATGCCACTGGTACATTAAAAGATGACTGCCCCACGCAAGTGTTATGATTAACTTAAGTACTACGAGTATACTGAATATGTTTTCATGACCCCGTTGATACTGAAATGTAAAATTATTAAGGACGCGAGAATATCTCAAGTCTCATCATCATCCCATTCAAATCTCAGCTCTTGATCATATACAAGTTTTGGAAAACCTTTCAATACCACATAAATACATCTCGGGCCAAAATCGGTATAACACACGGCCCTGCAATTTGATCGTAGATAGTGGACTCCCCTCACTTGGCACGAAGCCATATGTCACAACATCCGATAATCCACAATATTTGACCTTCACACCTCAAATAAATCAACCAGGCATCAAGGTACGTTGAACCCCAACATGATTCATTAGGTGATCTTTTGATACGTCTACATCTTCCGTCGGAACCACAACTGGTCTAGTAAATACATTATCTTTCCACTACCTCTACTTGTCATCTCCAACACAGCAAAATCAACCCCATCGCTTTCGACTATCTTCACGTTCTGCAATACTTCATAGCAGCGGTTAAGAAAATCGTGCGGGTCCTCAAAAGATGCACTGTTGAAAGTGGTAGCGAAGAGCTTTGTGAGACCTATCCAGCCTCCGCAAAGTCTCCGAAGACGTAATTGATCTATCACCGGTCTGTGACATTGTTTGGCTGAAAAAGCAGCACGTGACCTCGCCATTTGTGAAAGGACAAGAGTAGAGGTTTCAATTTAGCAATGAGAGAACAAAATTGCACGACAGAGAAGAATGGGAGTGAAACTTTTCCTAACTCTGTAGCCTCTAGGGGATAAATACAGACGTCTCCGTACCGATCCCTCAGAATCTACTAAGTTTGTCTGTGAATTGTGACACCTATGTAACCTAGAGCTCTGATACCAACTTGTCACGACCCGAATTTCCCACCCTCGGGAGTCGTGATGGCGCCTACTAGTGAAAGCTACGCAAGCCAACCAACTGAAATATCTACCTTATTTCCATTTTTAATCCGATAACGATTAAGAGCGAACAATTAGATAACAACAAAATTGAATAAGTGGAAGACTGCATTGTAGAGATTTAATAATACTGCTAATACCAAACCATAACAAATCTACCCAAGACTGGTGTCACAACTTCACAGACTGTCTAGGAGTACTACAAATAAATGTCTGAAAGAAATAAATATAATACTGTCTCTGGAAATACATGAAAGAAACAGGAATAGTAGATAGAAGGAGATGCGCCAAGGCCTGCGGACGCTTGCAGGACTACCTCGGATCGCCTGATGAACAAGAAAACAACAATCTCACTGCAGTCCGAAGTCTACAACACTGGGATCTGCACAAAAGAGTGCAGAGTGTAGTATCAGCACAACCGACCCCATGCGCTGGTAAGTGCCTAGCCTAACCTCGGCGAAGTAGTAACGAGGCTAGGACCAGACTACCAAATAAACCTGTGCAATATAGCGTACAAAAATAATAGGAAGCAGATAACAATGATGGCAACAATGACCAACCAGTGATGTAAATAGCATGCCACAAGAACACCATAAATGTTTCTCAACAAATAATAGATACAAGTGCAATCAATTCATCAAGTCCTTCAAATATAAATCTTTCGCCTATAAATCATTCAAGTAATAATCTCCAAGATAATATGCTTTTCAATGAATATATATTTTATATATTTCCTTTAAATAAAATATCTTTCAAATAAGCATCTTTCGAATATAATTCTTTCGAGTAAATGTCACCTTGTGATGCCTCACTCACTTAACATAAAGTAGAGTACAACTTCCAACCCAATTAGGAAATCAACAAGAAAATATGAAGTTATTTTTAGAAATCTTTTGATAAAGAAGATACCCTTTTCAATTAAAGTACAATATCGAATGAATCCTTCACCTTTAATATGAGAAATTAATAAATCAAAATATAGTAGAAATTCCTTTTTTTTTTGTAAAGTACAACCTCAAACGGTTTAAGGAAAATTTAGTTGAGACATCAATTGAGTTAAAAAAAATGTAACAATTGTTGAAATTTGGAGTATTGAATATATATAAAAAAAAGAAGTAAAAATAGAATATCAAGAGAATTATAAAGGAATCAAAATCCAATCACTAACAAGAATAAGGGAAACAAAAGAATATTTCACTTCCCTTTCAAATCTTGTTGCAAGCGTGCAACCCGATCCCATTTCATGTATCTCGTGGCAGGCGTGCCACCCGCTCCCATTTCATGTATCTCGTGGTAGGTGTACCACCCGCTCCCATTTCATTATGTCTTGTGGTAGGCGTACCACCCGCTCCCATTGCACTATATCTTGTGGTAGGCGTACCACCCGCTCCCATTTCATTATATCGTGTGGTAGGCGTACCACCCGCTCCCATTTCATTATATATCTTGTGGTAGGCGTACCACCCGCTCCCATTTTATTATATATCTTGTGGTAGGCGTACCACCCGCTCCCATTTCATTATATATCTTGTGGTAGGCGTACCACCCGCTCCCATTTTACTATATATCTTGTGGTAGGCGTACCACCCGCTCCCAGTTATAAGCCAACAATAATCACAAGGAATCCCGGCAAGGGAACAAGAGCAATATAACATGTTTCCGGCAAGGGAACAATAATATTTCAACAACATCCCGGCAAGGGAACAATACTATCAAAACAAACATCCTGGCAAGGCAACAATAATATCAAACAAATATCCTGGCAAGGCAACAATAATATCAAACAAACATCCTGGAAAGGGAACAATGGTGATAATAACATATGAAGCGCAATAAACCACAACGGAGTCGTAACAATTATAATACAAGACTCACGGACATGCTTGACACCAACGTATAGATACTCGTCACCATGCCTATACGTCGTATTCTACAACTAACATGTAGCAATTAAGACACAACTCCTAATCCCTCAAGCTAAGGTTAAACCAAACACTTACCTCGCTTTGCAACCAATTCAAAATTCCAACAAGCCTTTGCCTCGCGAATTCGTTCGAAGCTTCAAATCTGGTCATAATAATTCAATATACTCAATATAAATCGTACGAATTAATTCCATATGAAAATACTAATTTTCCAACAAAATCCGAAATTTAACTCAAAATCGCTCGTGGGGCCCACGTCTCGAATTCCGACGAAACTTACAAAATCCGATAACCCATTCAACCACGAGTTCACCCATACAAATTTTATCAAATTTCGATAACAACTCGACCTCCAAATCTAAAATTTCATTTTTGGAAGATTTTGCAAAAATCTTGATTTCTTCCATTTAAATATGAATTAAACGATGAAAATAACCATGGATTTATGTAATATAAACACTTTCGAGTATAGGACACCTCAAAATCGCCCAAAATCCGAGTTTGAAACTCAAAAAAAAATGAAAACAAGATGTGATGTTCGTCCTTTAACTGCCCAGAAAAAGACGTGCTGTTCATTGGTACTGTTCACGGGGTACTATTTCTGCAAATTTTCTGCTATTTTCCCAAGTCCGAAATCACTCCGAGACACCTACGAAACACTCCCGAGCCCTCGGGGCTCCTAACCAAACACATGCACTAAGTCAACAACATCCTACAAACTTAATCGTGCAATCAAATCGCCAAACTAACATCATATACCACGAATTAAGCTTTAAAATCCAAGAATTTTTTCAAATTTCATAAAACATCAAATTTTCCATTTTGAGTCCGAAACACGTCAAACGGCGTCCGTTTTCAACCAAACTTTACAGAAAGTGTTTAAACCATATATAAGACCTATACCGGACACCGAAACCAAAATACGGGCCCGATACCATCACTTTCTAATAAATTTCATTTCCATTTTCCTTAAATATTTTCAGAAAACAATTTTACTCAAAAATTCATTTCTCGGGCCTGAGACCTCGGAATTCGATTCCGGGCATACCCCCAAGTCCCATATTTTCCTACGGACCTCCTGGGACCGTCAAATCTTGGATCCGGGTTCGTTTGCTCAAAATATTGACCGAAGTCAACTCAGTTGTGTTTTAAAGCTCTAATTCATAATTTAATCCATTTTTATACAAAAACCTTCCAGAAAATTATACGGACTGTGCACGCAAGTTGAGAAATTATTGATAGCCTTTTCAAGTTCTTAAAACATCGAGATGATTATTTAATTTAAAGATGACATTTTGGGTCATCACAGATCCAAAGGTCCATTTTTAGTTCTAGAGATCGAAATTTGATTTCGAGACTTCTGGAATTTTGATAATGAATTATAGGAGTGATCTGGAAAGTTCGGTCTAATTTTATCAAGTCGCGATTGGAATTTTGATGCGAATCATGAGTTAATTGTTTAACGAGCAAAATGGGTATCATATTGAGCAAATGAGCTCCGAATTGAGTTTCGATTGAAGGACTATGTTCATATTATTATTAGTAACTCATAGGAACAAGAATCATCAAATTCCGAGTTCGTATGATGGAGTTAGAGCTTTTTTTGTGAAATTAAAGACTACTGGTGCATCAGATCTGTGGTGCACCTTTAGCGACCAGATTGGACAACTTTAGCGATGGGAGATAGCTTTTAGCGACCAGAATTGGGTTTATTAATGTTGTTCTATTTTTTTAGCTTCTTTTCACGTTTTTTTGGTGAAAGAACACGGTTTGGGGCGATTTTTGAGCAAGAAATCATGGGAAATCTAGAGGTAAGTCACTTGTGATCATTTCTACTCCATAATATTGTATTATCATCGAATAATCCGACTAGATTACATGTTTTTGAGGTGTAAATTGGGGATTTGGACCTAGGGATTTAAAAATAAGATTTGATGATTTGGAGGTCGAATTGTTATTGGAATTTAGTAATTTTGGTATGGTTGGACTCGTGGTTGAATGGGTTGTCGAATTTGGTGAGTTTCGTCAAATTCCGAAGCGTGGGACTGGGGGCCGGGTTTGAGCCAAATTCGGGATTTTTGGTCTAATTTGATAATTTTCATAGGGAATTCATTCCTTTAGCGTATATTGACGATAATATATTGATTTTGGTTAGATTCGGAGCATTTGGAGGCCGAGTCAAGCGGCGAGGGCATTGCAGAGTAGAATTTCATTCGGATTGAGGTAAGTAATGATTGTGTCTATTGTCCTGAGGGTATGAAACCCCGGATTTCACATTGTTGTGCTACTTTAAGTTGATGCGCATGCTAGATGATGAGCGTGGGGTTGTGCACCATTGGGGATTGTGACTTGGTCTGTCCCGTATGACTGTTAAGTCGCGTATTTGATTGAAAACTATTTGATATCATTGAGTTTTGGAAATTATTACCATGTTTTGGGCTGAATTCTATATTTGGTCCTCGTGTCAACTGTTTTGGACCCCTAGGGGCTTTTTACTACTATTCTTCACTGTTTTGACTTAATATTTGTACTCAATCATGCTATGCTGTGTTGTTTTAATAATTCAGTCGTATTTACTCCGTTTTGATATTTTAAATGATATTTTGGGCTAAGCATCATGTTTTACTGTTGCCAAGTGGCTTGAGAGATTCCTGACTAAGTGAGGCCGAGGGCCTCTTTTGTGAGGATATTATGGGTTTGGGGTTGCACGCCGTAGTAGTTTGTTACTGATTCATGATATTGTGAGGCCGAGGGCCTGATTGATTCATGCCACGAGGTTGCTTGTTGTTATGAGGCCGAGGGCCTAATTTATTATGCCACGAGATGGCTTGTTATAGCGCTTGGGCTGTAGGAGTCCTTCCGGAGTCTGAACACCCCCAGTTAGCGCGGGTACCCAGTATGAGTGATGTGATGTAGCCCGAGGGGCTGTTGTTGTTTCATATTGTTGCCCGAGGGGCTGTTCTTGATCCATGTTTTTCCCGAGGGGCGGTTCTTGATTCATGTTATGCTCGAGAGGCTGATTACGAGAGATGGTGAGGTAGCCCGAGGGGCTAGTTCTGTTAATATTATGCCCGAGGGGCGGTTTATGGTACATGTTTTGCCCGAGGGGATGTTTACGTTTCTATCATTTTTACTCACTGTTTTATCACTCGTTTGAAACTATTGGAAGATTTTTTAAAAAGGAAAGGGTTTTTACTGAATTGAGTTTGATTTATGAAGTAAATGATTTCTATACTATTTTGGAAATGTATTGTATTTGTTGTAGCGTTATGACGTGGTTTGCATGTTTTCTTACTGCTCAGCTTTCATTTACCTTTATTACTTACTGAGTTGGTGTACTCACATTACTCCCTGCACCTTATGTGCAGATTCAGGTATTTTTGAACCCTGTAGCGGGTGTTGATTGCTCAGTGGCAGAGTCATCGGAGTTGGCAAGGTAGCTGCTCGACGTTCGCAACCTTGCTCTTCTCCCTCTTGTATCCCTTAGACTATTTTTAGTATATTTTTAGACTCTTCGTTGTATTCAGACCTTAGTAGATGCTCGTGACTTGTGACACCCCGATGTCGGACTTGTATTATATTTCCACACTGGTCATTTATACCTTTATTATGAGATTTCTTGTTGAATTATTGGCTTAAAATGACCTTTATAGAAAAATGGTTGATTTGGGATTGTGTTGACTGGACCGGGTCGATTTTAGGGTCGTGACATCATCACTTGTTTTAGAACTAAATTCTGTGTTTTGAGGCCTTAAAACGTCCTTTTTGTCTCACCTCAATGTGTGTGCGTAGTCCGGGCATGTATCCGAAAAGCTATTATGTGAAAATCTATAAAAATGGTGAATTTTGCTTTTAAAATAAATTTAGGTTGACTTCGGTCAATATTTTGGGTAAATGAACCCGGCCCATGATTTGATGGTTCTGGAGGGTCCGTAGGAAAATATGTGACTTGGGCGTATGCCCGAAATCGAATTCTGAGGTCCCAAGCCCGAGAAATGAATTTTTAAAGAAAATTGTTGTCTGAAATATATATGAGCTTTTGGAAATGAAATATGTTTGAATTTGATGGTATCGGGCGTGTATTTTGGTTCCGGATCCCGGTACAAGTCTTATATGTGATTTAAGTTGAGCCTGTAAAATTTGGTAAGAAACGGAGGTCATATAACGTGATTCAGAAACTTAATTGTAAAAATTTGAAAGTTCTTAAGATTTTCTTTGATTTTGATGCTAAATTCATAGTTATTGATGTTGTTTTGATGCTTTGATCACACGGCCAAGTCTATATGTTGTTTTTGGATTTGCATGCATGTTTGATTTGGAGCCTCGAGGGCTCGGGTGAGTTTTAGATAGGCCACTGAGTGAAATTTGCACTTAGGAAATTGTTGTTGTGTTGCAGGCCTGCAGGCTTCGCAATATGCGAGCTCGTAAATGCGAACTATGGCTTGGGCTGCCTTGGTCGCAAATGCGACAGCAGCATTGCAAATGCAAAGAGAACATGAATCCTCAGGGTTCGCAAATGCGAACCCCTGTTCACAAATGCGAGGAAAGTAGGTTTTGAAGGGGTTCGCAATTGCGAACCCTTCCCAATTGCGATATCTGCGACCTGCAAATTCATAACTTAGCCGAAAATCTTTCATTTTCAAACTCTTTCAAAGCATAAACTCTCTTAGGCGATTTTCCAAAGAAAAGTTCTCCAAATCGATTGTAAGTCATTTCTAACTCATTTTCTTCAATCTTTAATATCTTTTCAGATGATTTCAACTCAAAATCAAGGGTTTTCATGGGGGAAATTGGGTGTTTTGGGTAGAACCTAGGTTTTTTAAATTTTGAGATTTGGACCTCGATTTGAGGTCCAATTTCAAAATAAATTATAAATTTAGGTTCGTGGGTGAATGAGTAATCGGGTTTTAGTTCGAACCTCGGGTTTTGACCATGTGGGCTCGGGGTCGATTTATGACTTTTGGGGGAAACATTAAAAACGCTATTTTCATGCATTAAATTGATTCATTTAGCATTTATTAATATAATTAAGTAACTTGTGGCTAGATACAAGCGAATTGGTGGTGGAAACGAGAGGTAAAGCGGTAGTTGAGGCTTGAATTATGTTCGTGGCATCGAGGTAAATGTTTGGTCTAACCTTAGCTTGAGGGATTAGGAGTTGTGTCTTATTTGATATGTGTTAATTGTGGAGTACGATGTATAGGCATGGTGACGAGTATCTATACGTCGGTGTCAAGCATGTCCGTGGGTCTAGTGTTGTAATTGTTGTGACTCCGTTGAGATTTATTCATGTTTAATATGTTGATTATCATTGTTGGTTCCCTTGCCGGGATGTTATTGTTTATGATATTGTCTCCCTTGCCGGGATGTTATTGTTATGACATTGTCTCCCTTGTCTGGATGTTATTATTTAGGATATTGTTTCCCTAGCCGGGATGTTGTTGTTATGCTAGTGTTCCTTTACCGGGATTCTTTTGTGATTGATGTTGATTTGTAAGTGGGATCAGGTGGCACGCCGCCATGTAAACATATGAAATGGGAGCGGATTGCACGCCTATAACGAGACATATGAAATGGGAGCGGATTGCACGCCTATAACGAGATATATGAAATGGGAGCGGGTTGCACGCCGGCAACGAGATATATGAAATGGGAGCGGGTTGCACGCCTACAACGAGATATATAAAATGGGAGTGGGTTGCACGCCTACTACGAGATTTATGAAATGGGAGCGAGTTGCACGCGTGCAACAAGATATATGAAATAGGAGCGGGTTGCACGCCTGCAATGAGATTTATGAAATAGGAGCGGGTTGCACGCCTGCAACGAGATTTATGAAATGGGAGCGGGTTGCACAACTGTAACGAGATATATGAAATGGGAGCGGGTTGCACACCTGTAACGAGATATATGAAATGGGAGCAGGTTGCACGCCTGCAACGAGATATGTGAAATGCGATCGGGTTGCATGCCTGCAACAAGAAAGAAATGAAAGTGAATAGTGTGTTTGCTTTCCTCATTATTATTGGCAACTAAATTATGGTTTCTTTGCATTCCTCTTTGGTATTTTGTTGTTATCTGATACTTCCCGAAACATGCTTTCCCCTCCAAATCTTTAACTGTGAATATTTGCTTTTATTCCCTGCTATATATGATTTAACTGCACAAGTTTATTTGGTAGTCTGGTCCTAGCCTCATCACTACTTCGCTGAGGTTAGGCTAGGCATTTACCAGCACATGGGGTTGGTTGTGCTGATACTACACTCTGCACTGTGTGCAGATCTCGATGTAGTAGCTTTTGGACCGCAGTGAGGGTGTTGTCTTTGGTCCATTCAGGCGACCTGAGGTAGTCCTGCAGGCGTCCACAGGCCTTGGCTTCTCCTTCTATCTTTCTATACTATTTCTTCTATGTATTTCTGAAACAATTTGTATTTATCTTTCGGACCTTTATTTATAGTACTCTTAGACAGTCTGTGAAACTATGACACCAGATCTGGGTAGCTTTTAGTTATGGGATTGTGTTAGTAATATTGAGATCGTTATATTTTTTTTCTTTCGCTTATTTAATTCCGCTGTTTATATGACGTTGTTCACCATTGTTAAAGGATTAAAATATATGAAAAAGGTTAAGTAATTGGAACAATTGGCTTGCCTAACTTCCATTAGTATATGCCATCACGACCCCCAAGGTTCGAAAATCCGGGTCGTGACAAGTTGGTATCAGAGCACTAGGTTACTTAGGTCTCACAATTCACGGACAAGCTTAGTAGAGTCTGAGGGATCGGTACGGAGACATATGTATTTATCCCCAGATGCTACAGAGTTAGGAAAAACTTCACATCTGTTCTTTCTTGTCGTGTGGTTTGGTTTCTCAATGCTAATTAAATTTCTATTCTGTTCTTTAGAGATGGCAAGAACACACGCTTCCTCATCCACTGATCAGCAGCCCGAGCCCCCAACATCAACTTTTACGAGGGCAGAGGGCAAGGCCGAGGCCGTGCTAGAGGCTAAGGTAGGGGCAGAGCTCAGCCCAGAGTAGCAGCACCAGCGGGAGAGCCTCAGGTTGAGTTTCATGACGAGGTTCCGACCCAGGCAGTTCCGGTGGCCCAGCTCAGGTCCTAGAGGGGTTCATTGCTACCCCAGTACTCTAGGATGCTCTTGTCCGTCTAGTGGGCCTTATGGAGAGTGTCACCCGGGCAGGCTTACTTCTGGTAGCACCAATCATCTATCAGGCTGGGGGAGCAGCACAGACTCCTGCTACCCGCACTCCAGAGCAGATGGCTCCCCAGTTTCAGACTCCAGCAGCTTAGCCAGTTGGAGCAGTTCAACCAGGTGTGGTAGCTCAGACCGGTAATGGAGTAGCTATGTCTGCTGATGCCTTGTAGATATTGGACAGATTTACCAAGCTCTTCACTACCACTTTCAGTGGTGCATCTTCTGATGATCCTCAGGATTATTTATACAGCTATCATGAGGTTCTCAGGAACATGGGGATAGTGGAGACCAATGGGGTCGACTTTTCTACTTTTTGCTTATCTGGATCCGCCAAGACTTGGTGGAGAGATTATTGTTTGGCTAGACCAGTTGGGTCACCAACTTTGACTTGGGATCAGTTCTCTCAGCTATTTCTAGAGAAGTTTCTTCCTATCACTCAGAGGGAGAACTATAGGAGGCAATTTGAGCATCTCCAGTAGGGTTCTATGACTGTTACTCAGTACGAGACCAGATTTATTAACTTGGCCCGTCATGTTCTTCTTATACTTCCCACTAAGATAGAGAGAGAGTGAGGAGGTTCATTAAGGGACTCATTCAACTGATTCGATTGTAGATGGCTAAGGAGACGGGGAGCGAGATTTCTTTTCAGGATGCGGCCAATGTGGCCAGGAGAGTTGATATGGTTCTATCGTAGGGGGTGGTTACGGGTCATACAAGAGGCCTCGTCATTCGGGTAAGTTCAGTGGTGCCTCATCTGGAGGCATGGATTCTTTTGGTAGGGGCCATCCTCCTAGGCCTTTTCAGTCAGTACTTCAGGTTTCTCACGGTGCTTTAGGTGGTCGTGGTTCTTACATGCAGTATTCTGATCAGTAGTCTTCTAGTGCACCGCCAGCTCCTATCAGTGCACCTCTGCTTCAGAGTTTTCAGGGTCGTCAGCCCCAGCAGCCGAGGGCTTATTTTACTTGTGGTGACACGAGGCATATTGCTAGATTTTGCCCTCGTCTACCGAGCAGTTCTCAGCACCAGGGTTCCCGTGTAATAGTACAGGCACCGAGTGTTCCATCGCCCGTTCAGCCAGCTAGAGGTAGAGGTAGGAGTGCTAGAAGTGGAGGTAGAGGTATTAGAGTTGGAGCTCAGGCCGTTAAAGGTGGAGGCCAACCAGTAGCAGGCCGTCCCAGAGATGTAGTTCAGAGTGGTGGGGCCTAGGCCCGATGTTATGCTCTTCCAGCCAGGCCTGAGGCTGAGACTTTCGATGTAGTTACCACAGGTACTGTTCTGGTTTGTAGTAGAGATGCTTTAGTTCTATTTGATCTAGGATCTACGTACTCCTATGTGTCATCTTATTTTGCACCGTATCTAGTCATGCCTAGTGATTCCTTGGGTGCTCATGTATATGTGTCTACACCGGTGGGTGATTCTATTGTGGTAGATCGTGTCCATCGTTCATGTATAGTTGAGATTGGGGGTCTTGAGTCTCGTGTAGATTTGTTACTTTTGGATATTATTGATTTTGATGTCATATTGGGGATGGACTGGTTATCCATTTACCATGCTATCTTGGATTGTCATGCCAAGAATGTGACCTTAGCCTTTCCGGGTTTGCCTCGTTTAGAGTGGAGATGGACTCCTGGTCATTCTACCCGTAGTGTTATCTCGTATATGAAGGCTCGACGTATGGTCGAGAGGGGGTGTTTGGCCTATTTGGCATATGTTCATGATTCTAGAACTGAGGTTCCTTCTATGAATTCTGTGCCTGTTGTTCGTGAGTTTCCTGAGGTATTTCTTACAGACCTGTCGGGGATGCCACCCGACAGGGATGTTGACTTCTCCATTGATTTGGCTTCGGGAACTCAGCCCATTTCTATTCTGCCGTATCGTATGGCCCTCCTGAGTTGAAAGAATTGAAGGAGCAGTTGCAAGACTTGCTTGATAAAGGCTTCATTAGACCTAGTGTCTCGCCTTGGAGTGCGCCGGTGTTGTTTGTTAAGAAGAAGGACAGATCGATGAGAATGTGTATAGTGTGAACACCTAATTTTTGCACTATTTTAACACCTCATAAAGTTATTAGTGTTTTGTTATTTTTATTATTTTTCTCAATTTTTGTGTCTTTAATTGCATATTTTCTATCATAAAATACCAAAAATAGTTCTTTTTTCATTTGTGCATTTTAGGAATTTACTAATTGTTTAATTGGTGAATTAATCTAGTGAATTGATTATTTGAATAAGTTATTTAATTAATTTATTTGTTTGTGTAAATTTAGCTTAATAAGTAGGATTAAGAATGAAATTGGGCCAAATTTGAAAGAGAGGCCAAAAGTGCAACATCAAGGCCAATTGAGGGGCTGCCAGTAGATCACGAAACGACGTAGTTTCATACCTAAACTACGTCGTTTTGATAAGTAAATGTAAGATCAAATATCATCCCTCCATTATTTTTGATCCAATGGCTTAGATCCATTTCCCATTCCAAATTTAAAGCTCGAAAAATCTGAAAAATCCTCCCATTTCACTCCTCAACCAAACCCTAGCTCCCTCCTCACTCTCCATCTCATTCGCCGCCTCCGCCACCATACGCCGCCGCGGTAGTTGGTCCAAACACCCCCACAATTTTACCATGTAATCTCCAACACCTCCTCTTTCCATATCTTCAAACCAAATCCTTCAAAACCCCCTCAAACTCCACGAATTTTAGATCAACGAAACCCTAGCCGCCACCATTTTTCTCAAATTCATGAAGTTCCGGCCACCACCACCCCACAATACATACATGGATGGATATAACTCCTTTAGATCTATTTTTTCCTATTTGTTTGGACCCCGAATTCCGTCAGATTATTTTTCGGTGAAGTCACTAATGACCGCCCCATGACGACGTTGCCTCCAGCGCTCTTCCGTTCTTGCCTCTAATCGACTCAGACATGATTTTATTGTCGATTATACCAACATCAAAATTCAGCTCACCGGATTTAGGATTTTTGGTATCAATAAACAATAAAACCATGTCCCAAGTTGAATCACTACCATCACTGCTGTTGTTTCATCGTTGCCTGGTTGATCAAGTTTTTCGGTAAATCTTCAATCCATCTCCCCTTTCCCATTTCTGATTTTTCAGCTTGTGCTTCAAATTTAGTTTTAGGGATTAAACTTTGCTCCTAATTTTGTTAGTAGTATTTCTAGTTTAATTAAACTATGGTAATATTAGTTATGAATCGCTTGTTAGTTCACAACATAAGAGCTCATTGTTGATCGTTGTCTGATAATTAAGCGATGCTCATCCAAATTCTGTTTTGCACAATACTTCATGGTTTCAGTTGTTCACTATTAGTTTGTAGAAATCACATCGCTTTAATCTAGTTTGTTTGAATACGTAGTTGTGACGACCCGAAGGGTCATCACCTTAGTTCTTCCTTGTTCCACGCTTTCGAGGCCTTGAGAACCTCGCTTTTAGTCGCCTCGATTTGCATGCGGAGTTCGGGCGCGTAGCCGGAAAGTTTTTATGTTAGAATATGTGAATTATGTGAAACATTTGATGAATTTTGGTATTAATATGCATAATGTTGACTTCGATCAACATTTTGGGTAAACGGACCCGGACCGGTGATTCGACGGTCCCGAAGGGTCCGTAGGAAAATATGGGACTTGGGTGTGTGCCCAGAATCAAATTCTGAGGTCCCAAGCCCGAGAAATGAATTTTTGAAAGAAATTGTTTTTCTGAAATTTGATATGAAAATTTGAAATGAAAAAGGGGTTAGAAAATATAGGTATCGGGCTCGTATTTTGGTTCCGACGCCCGGTACAAGTCTTAAATATGTGTTAAGCACTATCTGTAAAGTTTGGCTAAAAACGGACGTCATATGACGTGTTTCGGACTAAAAATGGAGAATTTGAGTTATGAAAGTTGAAGAAAGAAAATCATGTGTTTGAGGTTTGATCCTATGTATATGATGTTATTTTGGCGATTTGATCGCACGAGTAAGTCCGTAAGATGTTTTTAAGGTTGTATGAATGTTTGGTTTGGAGCCCTGAGGGCTCGGGTGAGTTTTGAGTAGGGCCCTAGAGGTCTTAGACTTAGAAAAAATATACAGGTTCAGATGTTGCAGGCCCAGCGCGGCCGCGGCCATTTCCGCGCGGTCCGCGCTGGCAGCCACGCGGCCGCGGTGCTTTTCTGTGCGGTCCGCATGGTGGGGTTCAGAGGGTCGACCAGCGCGGTCCGCGCTGGGTGGGTTCAGAGAGAGCCCACTTCTCCCCTCCCTCGGCGTGGCCGCGGTGCATTTCTGTGTGGTCTGTGCCAGCCCCCAGAAAAATGTATAAATTCGGGATTTTTAGTCATTTTTCCACTTATCAAAAACCCAAAACCTAAGAGGCGATTTTCCAAACAACTTTTCTTCTTCAAAACGATTGGTAAGTGATTTCTAACTTAATTTCTTTATTCCTTAATATCTTTTAACATAATTTCAACTTCAAATCAAAGATTTTCATGGGGAAAATTGGGTGTTTTGGGTAGAACCTAGGTTTTCTACAAATTGAGAAGTTGGACCTCAATTTGGGGTCCGATTTAAAAACAAATCATATATTTGGATTCATGGGGGAATGGGTAACCGGGTTTTGGTCCGAACCTCGAGTTTCGACCACGTGGGTCCGGGGGTATTTTTGACCTTTTTGGGAAAAACCTTGAAAAATCTATTTTCATGCATTGGGGATGATTCATTTAGTAATTATTAATGTGATTAAGTAACTTATGACTAGATTCGAGCGGATTGGTGGTGGAATCAAGAGGTAAAGCTATACTAGAAGCGTGAGTTGAGTTTGGAGCATTCGAGGTAAGTGTTTGTTCTAACTTTGGCTTGAGGGAATAGGATTAGGATGATATTTGCTACTTGCTAATGTGGAGTACGGTGTATAGGCATGGTGACGGTTATCTATGCACCGGAGTCTAGCATGACCGTGAGTCTTGATTGCTTTTAATTCGAATAATGTGACACAAGCTCCTTGTTTATTTGATAAGTTTCATATAATGTGAACGGTTGAGGAAGAATGATTTAAAAGGAGAATGTGTTGTGAATACTCCCTTGCCGGGATGTGTAGACTGATATATATATTCTCCCTTGTCGGGATATTTTGGGCTGTTAGTTGTACCCTTGCCGGGTTAAAGGTATTGAGTTGTTATTCTCCCCTGAAGGGGTCTACTATATGAAGTCAGATATTACGATCTATATTATGGGATCGTGTGGCACGCCGTCCACTTATATATGATATTATGGGATCGTGTGGCACGCCATCCACTTATATATGATATTATGGGATCGTGTGGCACGCCGTCCACTTATATATGATATTATGGGATCGTGTGGCACGCCGTCCACTTATATATGATATTATGGGATCGTGTGGCACACCGTCCACTTATATATGATATTATGGGATCGTGTGGCACGCCGTCCACTTATATATGATATTATGGGATCGTGTGGCACGCCGTCCACTATATATCATGGAAACCGGAGTTTCTTCTATTTATTTTCGATATTTCATTTTTATCTGTTACTCCCCGATAGCATGTCCCCTCCTAGTTTTACTTTGTATTATCTTGTTATTGTTTTCTTGCACTTGTTGTATATATATATGTACAGGTTAATTGTGGCAGGTACTGTCTAGCCTCGTCACTACTTCGCCGGGGTTAGTTCAAGCACTTACCAGCACATGGGGTCGGTTGTACTGATGCTACACTCTGTGCATTTTTGGTGCACAGATCAGGGAGCAGCTTACAGACCGCAGCAGTAGGACTTCTGGGAGCTATCTTCAGTCCAGGGACTCTCGAGGTAGCCTAGCTGGCGTTCACAGGCCGAAGTCCCTTTCCATGTTTTTTGTTTGTTTATCTTGTATCAGACAAACATGATGTATTTTCCCTTCACACATTGATTGTAGTATTCTGTAGTAGTCCGTGAGCTAGTGACACCAGACTCTGGGTAGCATTTTGGTTCAAACTTCCGCACTTTTGGTTCTCAGTTGCTTTAGATTTAAAGTCTTCCGCTTAGATTTTGTCTCGTTTATCATTTTGTTTGAAAGAAAGCAGGAAAGGTGTTTTAAATATTTGGCTTGCCTAGCTCCGATAGTAGGCGCCATCACGACACCCGATGGTGGGAAATACGGGTCGTGACAGTAGTTCAATTGCAATTGAAATCATACCCTAGCTTTGCCTATTCATAGTTTGTTTGAGTATAAGTGTGTTAGCTTGAATTTCAATCATGATAAAAGCTGAATATTTGAGTGTAGGGTACTTGTTTGGCTGCTTTTTATTGTTTAAAGGTTGTTTGGAGTACATTGCTCATAGCACTGTTCATATTTGGTGAAAAAATTGTCTTTTGGACAGATTTTTGACCAAAAATCCGTCCTTTGAATAGTTGGGACATATTTTAGGTGGAAAATTCATACTTTGGACAGATTCAATGAAATAATTCAATTCCTTTCCTACAAAGGAAGGGGTCTTTCCTCACTTAAAGATGATCTTTACACAGATTAAAAAGGGGGAGATCAGAAAAAAAGAGTTGAAGATAAAAATTTCAACAGCCTTTCACCTTTGAATACTTTCCAGAAAAGAGCAAAAACATTCCAAAAATATAAAAGTTGGAAGTTAGTTTGTTGTTCATTTCTCCTTTAAGAGCTGTTGAATATCGAGGTTATTTTGGGTTGTTTCATTGGTCTTCTTTACTACTGTTGCTGCTAGTTTGAAGCTGTATTTGATAGTCGCTAAGTTCGGGCGAAGTGATTATTGTTGTCTTGTATTCAAATATGCAATCTAGGTAAAATTTCAAGCCCGCAATGTAGTTTATTGTTAAATAAATAAAAGCATGAACCCTTATTTTATTTTTAAATTGTTTTTACAACTTTCTACTAAAGATACTTATGTGAATAACAAAAACAACAACAACAACAACCCAGTATAATCCCACTTAGTGGGGTCTGGAGAGGGTAGTGTGTACGCAGACCTTACCCCTACCCTGGGGTAGAGAGGCTGTTTCCAAACAAACCATCGGCATCTTTCCCTCCAAGAACTTTCCACCTTGCTCTTGGGGAGACTCGAACTCACAACCTCTTAGTTGGAAATGGAGGTTGCTTATCATTAGAGCAACCTCTCTTGTCAATACTTATGTGAATAAATGAAGTGTTTATCCCCTGTATGAAGAATATGTGACTGCTTGAAGGATTAGTTTGTCATAATCTTATTTGACTCATTTTAGGCTATTCTAGAGTAGGAAGTATGTCATTTAATTTGTAAAAAATATTTTCATGTTTTTTATTCAGGCTCTAATAGTTGAATCTGTACAAAAAAAGTATAAAAAGTTCTTTCTCTGTCAAGAAGTGTGTGGCGAGGGGTTTCTATTAGAATTTTTGTTGTTTAACATTAGGCATTTTTGTTCAATTGAAGGTCCAACACCAATCTTTCACTGTCATTTCTTTAATCTGTTTTGATATTTTAGTCCCTGTTTTGACTTTCTACGAGTTTGTGAGTTACAATAAGGAATTAGTTGGAAAAATAAAAAGTGAATAGCTGAATAAACTAGAACTTGTCTATTCCCAGAATTCTTACTATATTTTGATACACATACACCCGAAATCTGCACTTTTTCTATAGTACGGATCCCGGATTACATAAACAGAAAGAAATTTTAAGATGTCTATTGCAAAAATAGATACTACTTCACTTCCAGAAAGCAATGTCCTCAAACGTAGCAAGCTGAGAAATGGTTCATGATTTCCAATTATAGTGCATTGCAAAGCAGGCATGTATAGTAAATCTTTGCAAGCATCTTAAGATACATGATTGTAATACATAGAGGTCAAAATTTTTCTATATCAGTTGGACCTTTAGAAAGTGAGCCGTGGGAGAGGTTTGAGTATTAAAAAATACAGAATCGTGGGGATCAATGGAGATTTAAAATAAGCATGACCTTGCTCATGAATTTTGCAAGAAAGAAGTTTAAAAGTGAATGTTGTACACTAATTATAATCGGACTTTAGTTTGGTACAGAATATTTTGAGTTTAGTAGTTGTAGTCTTGTTTTGTTAAAGTTCATTATTAATTGACGTGGTCATAATGAACTATTGCCCATGAATTTTTTAATAAAAGCTGAAAATGAGTTTAAGGTAAGAATAAATTTTGGGACATATTCTTGTTTATTAGCATTTTGTTTTTATAAGTTTAATTTCATTTAGCTACTGTTAATTTTTTTTGTTTGCTTCTCATTTCTTTTCATCCAAGAGGCTTAGGCCAACCAAACGAAAAAGAAAAGAAATCAGATCTTTTTTTTGTAATTAAAATAATTTAATAACTTAGTCACTTTCAATAAATTAATTTAAATGCTAGGGAATTAGTAGGTGCACCTTAACCTTTTCATTCACGTATTCGCTTGCGTAACATGATGTTTAACATTAAATAAATTAATTCAATAATTTTATACCATATCCATTAGTTTTAGTTAGTTTCTAATTTAATTAATCCTTTGTTAAAATCACGGATTCGCTTGCATAGCGTGATGGTTGACTGTTAATAATTTTCAAGAATTAATATTTTCAAATGAAGTAATTTTTCAAAAGTACTACGAATAATTGACCGTCATGATTTCGAATTCGCTTGCGAGACACAATTATGATAAGTTAATTAATTTTTTTATTCGATCACGCATTCTCTTGCGTTGCACGGTTATGACAATGTAGTTTATCCAAATTATTTTTTATAGTAATTTTAATAATCAACAATAAAAGCGGATATAGGCAAACATGAAAAATCAAATAAAGAACAATTTATCCAAAACTAATTCAAGTCAATTTTAGTCAATAAAAGTGACCGTGCTAGAACCACGAGACTCAGGGAATGCCTTACACCTTCTCCCCGGTCAACAAAATTTCTTACCCGAACTTTGTTTTCGCAGACCAATAATAATAGAGCCAAACCTTCCTTTGACTAGGGATTCAAATGAAAGGTGACTGGGAACACCCAAAAATCAATTCCAAGTGGAGACTCTGAACAATAAAATAATCCCTATTTCAAAATTGTCACTTTAATAGAAAAACTCTTTAATCCACAACAATCCATAAAACATATATATCTTTTGGGGGGTCTGAAAAAGGGGTGTGACAGCTCTGGCGACTCTGCCGGGGAACTAATAAGAATTCGAGCTTGTACATGTTGACTTTTATTTGGCTTTATTAGTTTTGTATATATTGTGATTTATTTGTGCATAATGTGCTACATGTTCGCTTTTTACTGCTTCGATATTGTTGAACTGTACATATAAACTGTCTTCTCATGCACCCTCTCTGAGTCTTCTTGAAATTAAAAATTGGGCATTTGCTTGACATAGCTCGCTTTTTTTGAAATAGTTGAGGTGCTTTTCATCCGGTGAAGGATTTTAGTCACACATGTTTTAGGCGGGGAGCACCACCAGTTAAGCCGGAAAGCAATGCTACCGGTACACTGACCCTCCTCGGCTCGAGTTGTCCGCTCGAGTAAGCCAGTCTAGATACCTTCTTCACCAGGATTTAAACCTAGAAGAACAAACCTCATGCTGGATATCCTTTGTAGGTTCGCTTTATTTGCATCACGTGCATTCGACTTACCGAAAATCGGCACAGGGGCCGGGTCCGTATAAGACAGATATCCTCCTTGAGACCATCATGTTTACTTATATGCTACTTGATACATCATTTGGAAGGCTTACTTGCATTATCGACCGACTTTAGAAAATTAATGTAGCGTAATTATTAAAAAAAGGGAATCATTCTCCTAGTTTAGTGCAAATAAGCCTTTGTTTTAAAAAGAAAAAAAATTGTAGTGGTCTGGAGTGAGGTGTAAAAATTAATTTTCATAAAAATCAAAAGAGAAAAGTACCCAATTTTACTAAACTACGCGGGTTTAATTCTCACCAGATGTGAGATACGTAGGCAACCTCCATCAGGTTCAGCCCATATTTTTCAAAAAAAAAGCACAAAAATTACGCATGTGCATAAATTTTCGATAAAAAAAATTGCTCTTTTTGGTCACCTTTTAGCATTTTTGCCCTTATGTTTGACCATTGTAGCTGAGAAAGCTTTAAACATTCTACGAAAGTGCTAAAGGGCCATTTTTGTAAAATAGCTACTTTGTCCATTTTTTTCACCTTTACCGTTTTGCCCTTATGTCCGACCATTTTTTACCAAGGCAGCCTTAAACCTTCCACGGAAGTGTTGAAGGGCTGTATTTCATAGAAATGGCCATTCTATCTAGTTTTGTCTGGTCATATTTGCCGAAACAGTTTTCGAACCTCTCCCGGGAGTATTAAAGGATCGTTTTCGTAATAATAGCCATGTTGTCTATTTTTGCCTACTTTTATTATTTTTCCTTTGTGCCTGGTAATTTCTGCCGAGGCGGCTTTAAAAGCTTTTCTCGAAAGAATTAAAAAGGTTATCTCCGTAATTATACCCATTTTTTCCCTTTTATCATTTTGTTCTTGACCCGACAATTTTTAGGACCCTGTTCAGAAATGTTAAGAGGACAATAGGTATCTTGATTTTCATGAACTGCACACTCTTGACTCTATGCAAGATACCTAGACAACCCTTTTATGGTATGATGTCGCGTCTAAATCAGACAAATTGATCAAGTCTTACCATTTGGGTTACAATGGACTGATCTTCAAAATTGTATCTTCCTCCAACGAGGGTATCCGCTCTTTAGTAAACTCTCACTTCAAAATGTGGTTATGGTCAGTTACTTGAGTCCCACATTGCCATTTCTAACCTGCATGAGTCAAACCTCAGGGTATCAGAGATCTTTGTATTATCTAAGATTGCATCAATCCTAACCTCATGTTCTGCCACTTAGGTGCAATATGGATACAATGAAAAGAAGCTTTGACAAAAGGCCAAAATATGACGAGCCCCCACAAATTTGGCTTGTGCATAAAACACCTCGGTTGTTGAGCCAATAGTGAAAAAATATGGGCATTTGTGAGCGGGAAAAGATAAAGGATCATCTGGATCATTTTGTGAATATTATGGAGATCAACCCAAGGAGGGATTTAATCGAGGCATTGGTGCATTTCTGGGATCCTAATAACAACGTATTCCATTTTAATGGTTTCGAAATGACTCCCACTTTGGAGGAGTTAGATGGATAAACAAGGTTAGGTGATGAGCTTTGGAAGAAGAGACCATTGGCCCCAAGGGATATCACTAGCAGTAAGTTCCTTGATCAGATGACAATCAGCCAAAATAAAATAGTAAGTGTGGAACGAGGGCATGTTCGATTGGATTTCTTGTACGACAGGTATGGGTGTCAAGGTGGATTTTCAAAGCATGGAAAAGAGCTTGATACTAAAATTGGATACAAAGCCTGGTAAAGCCATGGGCGGAAAGCATTCCTAGTGGTATTTCTAGGGACAATGGTTTTCCCGAGGCATGACAAAAATGTTGATATTCGATTATCTCGCATAGTCACCACTTTATTGAATGGAAAGGACGTCACTATCATTCCAATGATATTGTCCAATATTTACCGTGCCCTGACCAAGTGTCGGGAAGGAAAGGATTTCTTTGAGGGATGTAACATCATACTCCAAATATGACTTTTAGAGCACCTTCTCAGTCATCCCGTACGGGTAAAGTTTAGTGTTCATTGGAGCAACAATGATCTTGGAGATGGGTTTGAAGATTTGAATGAAGATAGTAGCTTCCCCAAGGGAGTCAAAGCATGGAGAGGGCATCTTCAAAAGTTGACCGCTACTGAAATCACACGGAACTACCACTGGTTCTCACCAAAAGAAGTCATATACAGGTCTTACCACTATTCGTTTATGATTTTGATGGGTCTTCGGGGTTTTCAACCATATGTGCCTATGAGAGACCTCTGCTAGTTAGGTCGAAAATAGGTAGTGCCCATAGTGGACACATGAAAAGATTCACGTGGAAAGTAACATCAGAGGATCATGTTCGTGAGGCATATGCTCAGCAGGTTTGGGATGAAATTAAGGTGCTTGAATTTAACACTACGGTGGAAGATCAGGATCGAGGAGAGTTAGACCCTGCATATTTCAAGTGGTTCTATGACCAAGATGGTTTTGGATCCAGGAAGGAGACAGTTCTGAAGAGCGCGACAGAATGGGAGACTAAAATCAGAACAAGAGTAGGGCAGATCAAGGAAGAAATAACAAGAGACTATGAATCCATCATCCGAGCTTTATGTAGGGATATAAGTATCGCCAATGTGAATAGGGATTTGCAGTGCTTTGAGTTTAAAGAGGAGAAAATCAGATTGACACATGAAGTTCAAACGCTTCAAGCACAACTTCAGCAAGCGAGAATAAGGGCTTCTGCTCAGTAGCATGCAGCCATTCCAAAGCACGAAGAAATGCATTATAGCCTTATCATCCATGATCTAAGGGCTCGGGCCAGGGTTACAGAATTAGGTAAGAAACAGGTAGATAATTAGCTAGCAAAGGTCCGGAACTAGCTAAAACATGAGGCAGATATATTGGACATAGCCAATAACCATGAGCGACAGATCCGATTTTTAAGTCAGAGCCAGGAGCATGTTAGAAGGAGGGTCTATGAAGTGGCTACTTATACCGCTCGAGGGTGTGTGACTTGTCAAGGTTTGAACCAAGAGCAATTTGCTATGGTAGCGCCCAACTTCGTACGCCACATTGCCACAGACTTGAAGCACATATACCATGATATGAGAGTTCAGCCGCAGGAATAAGCACCTTGACTACAATGATGCTGCCGGAGTCTCCTGCAGAGATCAGAGTCTTCTTTTAGCTGGTAGTCCACTTTGATGGTTCATTTGTAGTCATCGAGTCTGTAAGAGTCTTTTGGTATTTTGAGTCTTGTTATTTTGCCTTTTATCCTAAGAAGTCTGTTTGATTCATGTATGGTCTTGTTTATCTTTATGTAATTCTTGCTTTTTGAGTCTTGTATCAAAAACATTTTTTTATTGAAAATCAATGAAAACGATTTTGTTTAGAAAAATGCAAAAATGAACCAAAAGATGTTTGTTTTGTAAATAAACAAATAAAAAAATATATGGTCATGTACCTAAACTACGTAATGATCTGCTTTATGCGGCGACATGATACGTAGCCAACCCACAAAAGGTTCGATCAAATATTTTTCAAATAACTCTAAAGTGAGGGATCAAAATAAGGCGACTAACCCGCACATGTTTACCAAGCCTACAATGCTCAACCATCCCACCATCCATCACCTCTTACATGCCAAAACTTCCCTAGACCTCGACCAAATTTTGACCGCAGACCTCCTAAACAGTATACAGCCATTGCCGAACCCATTGGCCAGTTGTACGAGATAAAAACAAGTAGGGGGTAGGAAGAAGGTGAATAGTAATTCCGTCACTATTCATCCGGCCATAACTCCGGCATCCAACGGTGGATTGTCGCAATCTTTGTGTCAAAAGAAACATCTACTCTTTGCGCACAATCCCCAATTGGTTTCATCCTCAAATTCGTAACCAATTTTTCTAGATCTTAAATTCTATCTCGCGAGTTACTATAGCAACAGTTTTTTTTCTAGATTTTTGTCTTGAATTCTACTCTTCATGTCAATATGGTGACGTTTTGAGCAGCCATGGATGCTGTCGTCTCTCCCCATCTTTTGGATGTGGGAGAGCCAAACCAAAAATATAATAATCCAAATCCTACCCATGTTATGTCACAATCATATGCTGCTCGTTTACAAACCTTAAAAACAGCTACTACTTCGACAAAAATTGATTTGAATCCTGTGAAGTTTGTTCATGGCGAGCCAATTATAGAATTCACTATGGAGGAGGTAAATCAATTTACCATTGAAGAGGGATTACACCAAGCAGTTATTATGAAATTCTCATATGGGAAACCAGATGTACATGACCTGCGTAAACTCATCCCGAAACAGTACGACATTAAAGGTATGTGTAATATTGGACAGCTTGAATTTCGGCATATTTTGGTGAGGTTCGATTTGTTTGAAGATTATGTCCAGTTCTTGTCGAGGTCAGTTGGTTACATAAAAGATAAAGGTGACGAATTCTTTTTTAGAACGTTTCCATGGATGATAGGATTTAATCCCAAGGAGGAAACATCAAAATCTGTGGTGTGGATTTCGTTGCCTGATTTGCCTCCGAATTTTTTCGCAAAGAAGTCATTACTGTCAATCGCTTCAGCTATAGGAAAGCCTCTTGCAGTGGATAAGGCAACACAAGATCGAACAAGGCCAAGTGCTACTAGGGTAAAGATTTTGGTAGACTTGTTAGACAAGCACCCTAAGCGAGTAAAGTTGCACATCGTTGATAAGTCGACTGGAAAATTTGTCGAGCATTATAAAGAGGTAGTGTATGATAATCTCCCCAAATTTTGCACTTTTTGTAAGCATCAGGGGCATGAGGAAAAAACATGTCGTTTGATAACTGAAAAGGATAAGGAAGGCGATGGAGTTGGGACAAAAAACATGGGTGTGCAAGAGCTGCCTGTTGTTGAGACAAATGGAGTTGAAAAGCTGCAAGGAGATGCAAGGGCTTATTTGAATGCCAAAAGAGCAGGACAAAAAGTTAACGAATTACCGGATTCCAATAGTGGTCAACTGGAAGTTGAAGCACCAAAAGAAAACTCTGCAATGCAGCAGGTATCGCAAACAGATGGAGGAAATCTTGTGAATCGTCCAGGTAATGGTACAACTGTAGGTAAAGTTTCAATGATCGATAAAGGTCTACCTAAACCTTCACATGATGTCCCTGCTAGGAAAGCATTAGCAAGGATTTTTAATGTGGTGAATCCAGTTGTGGAAGCCTATGATAAGAAGAATTTGTCTAAAGCTTCAACTGGTTGTTTTACAAAAGAACCAATTGATGATCGAGCTGAAGATGCTGCAGAAATTGGTAATGTAGTGAATGGTGTGGAAGATGGTAATCGAGGCTCAGCTGATGTTGAGCAGATTTTACCAGTTCTAGGTGGTAATGCAGTAACTGGAAAACAGTCAGCTATGGTGGTGTCAAATTTGGAAGCTACTGTTCCATCGGATGCTACAAGTGGTCGAGCTGGTGTTGGAGGTTCAGTTGAGGCCACTGGGTTTATTGATGTGCAGGATGGTGAGGAGTTTGGTCGAATTGCATCAGTGTTTGATGGAAAAAAGGAAAATATGGTCAAAAGGGATGCTCCTGCTAAGTAAAAAATTGGTACTGTTTCATAAGAAATAGGTGCACGATCTGTCAAACCTACAACTACTGATTGTGTTTCTAAAGGTGCAAATGTCAAAGGTGTACAGGTTCTAACTCAAGGTGTAATCGAGCTGATACATATGCACAACTGGGTAAGGAAGAGGATGGTCTGGCAAAAACTGTCGCGTTGAATGCAAATGGGAAATCCGAAATTCAGCAGATGATGGCTGCTAGTACATTAAGTACTGCAATTCGAAATAATGCAGAACTACCAGCTACACTAGTTGGTACATCTCACAATGCTGAAGCAGTTACACAAGCAGCTCCCCTTGAGTTTGCTGTGAATATTGCATCAGATGGTGCAGTGGTCGACCAAACTTCTGATGCACAAGGACAATCTGAGAAACAACAGGAGAATAAGGTTACTTCTGATGCAGGCCTAACAATAGAAATATATGCTGACAGAGCAGCTATTCAATCAGCTATGCAACCAGGAGTTCAATTTGACACTGTTGCATTGAATTCTTCTGCTTATCGATCATACTCAACTACAGCATCATCAACATACACGACTGGGCAGCATCAGCAACATACAACAACTGCAGCTGATGTTAATACTAATCCTGGGCAGCAGCAGTCCAATGCAAACAAGACTGGGCAGAAGCAGTCCAATGCAAACACGACTGGGCAGCAGCAGTATAATGCAAACATGACTGGAGCCAAAGTAATGGTAACTGATATACCTGCTATTTCGTTGGAGGACAGAAAGTTGCTGGATGTTTTGGGCAGTCCAAAACCACACAAAAGTGCATACTCATCATACTCAAAAATGGCCGGACTAAAGCTGAATTTTTCAGTGACAAACAGACAGGAACCAAGTAATACAAAGACACTGAAGAGGCATGAACCATTTTGGATGGTTATACAAGATGAAGCTAATCAAAATCTTAAGGCCAACTTACGCGTTGCCATCTCCGAAGAAGCAAAAGAGGATGACTTGATTGAATCTTGGCCGGAAGAGGCAGCTACAACTGGAGATTTCACTTCTAACAAAACTGAAAAAAAGAAGGTGACTCAAGAAATAACACTCAGGCAACTCCCAATAAGAGCTGAAAAGAAAAAGGGGCTGCCTCATCCAAATCTATGAAGTCCAATAGATACGACAACAAATGAAGAACTTTGAAGATTATTTGATGACAGTTAAAGAGGATTTTAAGGACGTTCAAATTGAAGAACTCACAAGTTTGATAAATGAGGGGCAAGATTCTAATTTCTACATTGTCTTAGTTTATCATTTTCAAAGCATCATCACTTGTAATAGCGTCATAGAGTGTGTTATAAACTCTATGGAGATCATAGAGTACTTGGTACTTTCAAGTTCCTTTTTTTTACATGCTGGCTAGAAGATGAGGCTTTCTCTTTGCCTCAATAGGATTGGTAAGGTAAGGTTTAGCACGGTTAGTGTTGCCTTGGTCCTATGCTTTCGGAAATATCCACATGGCTATGAGATTATATGCCCTCGTGAGACGTTGCCGGCAGCTACACCATGAACCTCTACATGAGGCTGCCATCATAAGGCAATGTGAGGCGCAGAGGAGTGATTATATAGCCAAGGCATATGGGTAACAATACCAGTGATATTGTCCCCCTTATTTATACTTTTCCTAATTGTTGTATTTTTTTTTCTTTTATTAATAAAAAACTAGCCCTAGGCGCTTGCCTAGCGGATGGGAAAAATAAAAAAATAAAAAAATAAGGCGACTGGAAAATATATATATAGAGAGAGAAGGAAATAACAGTGTCAATAAGTAACAAGCTGATAAGCCAGAATGAAACATGAAGCCTTCCAAAAGCATATTAGAGATGGTGATATTTTAGGAGCATAGCATATCTACGTTTGATTCCTATCTGTAAAATGCTTAACCCTAACACATTTGTTGCCTCTTATCTAGTAAGCTTAAGGTGGTTGGTTTGTGGGGAAACTAGCAACACATCATTACTTCACAAGATCTAAGGGAGCAGTGGTAATGGATAACAGTGATGAAATCGAGTTGGTCAATGACAATCCACAGGGTCAGTCGGTTGAGCAAGAATCGGAGGAGATAAGAAAATTGAGACAACAACTATTAGATGTATATCAAGCTTAGGTTTCCGATCGACCCCCACCCCAAGGTCCTTCAGAGGGAACTTCCACCATACCCTAGGCTACTCAAACACCACTCCATGCAACGAGCGATCACATTCTACCATCAAGGTATGTGCCAAACTACAGCCTCCATGCTGCCCCCAGTACCTCTAACAAGTGACCTCCAGTCGCACCCGTCAGGAACACCCCTCTCATCGTGTCTGGCGCACCGGTATATACAATCCCGCCACCACCTTCTGTGACGAGGCCAAACAATAAGCCACCATCTCATGCTTATGATGGCCAATACTACTCTCCAAATATGGCTTTCGGGATCTCGACTCCATTCAATCTGACTCCTCAGTATGAGTCACCAGTGGAAAATGAAAAGCCTGCCACGGTGGTTGAGCCAGATGAGATGGCCAGGAAAATGAAAAGTCTTGAGCAGAATATAAAGAATATGCAAGGACTAGTCGGCTACAAAAGTGTTTCATTCAGTGATCTATGCATGTTCCTACACATCCATTTGCCACGAGGGTTCAAAACCCCAAAATTTGAGAAATATGATGGACACGGCGAACCTATCGCCCACTTGAAAAGGTACTGCAACCAGCTGAGGGGTACAGGAGGAAAGGAAGAGCTGCTGATGGCTTACTTTGGTGAAAGCCTTGTGGTGGTAGCTTCCGAATGGTTCATTGACCAAGATATCTCTCACTGGCATGTTTGGGATGACATGGCCCAAGCCTTCGTCAAACAATTTTAGTACAACATTGATATTGCACTGGATCGTAATTCCTTGTCCAAAATGAAGAAAAAGTCGATCGAAAGTTTTAAGGAGTATGCCATCAAGTGGAGGGAGCAAGCGGCTAGAGTTAAGCCACCCATGGATAACCACGAGTTGATCACTATATTTTTGGAGGCTCAAGAGCCTGATTACTTTCAGAACATGATGTCCGTGATGGGTAGACCTTTTGCAGAAGCAATCAAAATAGGGGAGATGGTCGAAAATGGCTTCAAGACTAGCAGAATTGTAAGTCAAGCTGCTATCAAAGCCACCACCCAAGCTATCCAAAATGGGTCGGGACGTTTGGCAAATAGAAAGAAAAGAGATGAAGGGTCCAAAGAGGGGCATCACACCCTTATATGCAAGTTCAGCAGGGGCAATCCAGCCACCCTCAACATTATTATCCCCCGCCAATTCCTCAATACTCTGTGGGCCCGCCACGATATACAGTGTTCAATGCTCAATCATATACTTGGCCTCCCAATCAGCAGGTACGGGCACCAGCTCTAAGGGCCCCCCGACCTCAGCAGCAAAATTTTTGGGCACCCTACAATGCTCATCCCAAGCAGGATTATGGTCGAGAGTAGAGGCCGACAGAAAAATTCATTCCATTGGCTGAATCATACTCTAGTCTATTCCAAAAGCTGAAGCAAATAGGCATAATTGGACCCATCGCTCCCCACCATATCACATGGATTTCAAGCAAATGATAGATGTGAATATCATTCAGGTGCCCCGGGGCATATCACCGATGACTGTTGGACTCTGAAAAGAGCCATAGAAAGACTCATTTCTGAAAAATTGATTGTAGTGACGAATGGCGAGGACCCTCCTAATGTGACAAATAACTCGTTGCCAACACACAATGATGTTCATTTCGTGGGAATGATTGGCTGGGATCAAGAATACAAGGCGGTCGGTCAAGAAGAAATGACAATGGGAGCAATTCAAGAAGGAACAAGTCTGGAAGTAAGTCCAAGCCGAGATGTGCCGTTGATTGTGAAAAGCTCCCCCAGCTCAGAAAAGGTAGCTTTATTTGTGCCCAAGGTTTCGAGGGTGGAGGTTCGCTCCAATGTTCCAAGCCCAAGGTTGTATGTCCTTGGAGGCCACCCCATCACAAGGCAAAATAATGGTGGTACAAATGGCATAATAGAGCCGATCATACTCAAACCAACCGTGCAATCCCCTGTGACAAACACAAAAATCATTCCTTGGAACTACAACAAAACTGTGATGACCTACAAAGGTAAGGAAATCATAGAGGAAGTGGGGGAAACTGGAGGTTTGACTCGATCGGGGAGGTGTTACTCTCTAGAAGAGTTGAGGAAGGCCAAGAGAATCAGAGAATGCCAATTGCCAATAAAGAAACTAGTCACTGAAGTAGAGGCGGAAAAGTTTTTGAAAAAGATGAAAGTTCAGGATTAAACAATCATTGACCAGCTAAGAAAGACTCCTGCCCAAATCTCTCTACTATCTCTGCTCATACATTCCAAAGAGCATACCCGTGTACTAATCAAGGTCCTGAACGAGGCACATATATTAGAGGAAACCACAGTGAATCAGTTAGAGAATATGGCCAACAGATTTTTTGAGGTGAACAGAATCTCCTTTACTGATGATGAACTTCCCGAGGAAAGAGCCGGGCACAATAGGGCTTTGAACTTGATGGTCAAATGTGAGGGGCATTATGTAAAGCGAGTCATGGTTGATGGAGGATCAAGTGTATATGTATGCCCTCTTTCTAACTTGCAAAGCATGGAGATCAATACAGAAAAAATACGGCCAAACAATGTTCGCATCCGGGTTTTTGATGGCTCAGCAAGAGATACTATTAGGGAGATCAACCTCACCATGACGACTGGGCCAGTTGACTTTGAGATTGTCTTCCAAGTAGTGGACATGGCCACTTATTATAATTTTCTTCTTGGAAGGCCATGGATCCATACGGCCCGAGCTGTGCCATCCACCTTGCATCAGATGCTCAAATTCGAACATGACAGGCAAGAAATTATTGTTCATGGGGAAGACGAGTCTTCCATTTATAAAGACCCATTAATCCCCTGTATTGAGGACAAGGAAGGGTATGAGTCCATTGTCTATCAGGCTTTTGAAGTGGTTACTATAGACCATGTTGAGGAAGGAAAGCCCATTCTGCATCCTCGCCTTTCCGCCACATCTATAATGGTGGTTGCAGTTATGTTGAGACAAGGTTATGAGCTAGGAAAAGGCTTAAGGGCATCATTGCAAGGAATTTCGGAAACTATTTCTCCATTCAATAACCATGGTACTTTTGGCTTAGGATTCAGGCCAACACAAGCAGACAAAAAAAAGCCAAATACCGCAAAAAGCATGGATGAGTCTTGCGACAACCCATCCCTTATATTTTCTACACTTTTGTCAAGCCACGACTCCAAGAGGGTCAAAATTCCTCGGCGCATGCAAACATTGATGAAATTTGCCATAGACTCAGCCAAATGGTTTTTTGAAGTGAATATGATCCAAGCTGGTGAAGGCACTAGTCGCGCCGATATGTAACTAATTGACCCAGAAACCATGCTCACCAACTGGGAAGCAACTCCTCTCCCCACAAGGAAGGAGTCTTGGTAGTTTGCTTTTGCAGCTTCTTTTTTCTATTTTGGGTTACTTTCAGGGTTGTAATACAAACATCTCAATATCCTAATTCCTATCATTTTATTTCCATTTTAGTTTTGTAAATGTTGGCTTTAATAACATGACATGCATGCGGAATTCACGCCCAGATCTTATAAAGTTGTCTAATATCGAAACAATGCATCAAGAGGTTGAATATGATGAAGATGAGGTTGTTGAGGAAATAAAAAGAGAGTTGGAACAATTTGAAAACAAGCCTAAGCCCAACCTCAATGAGACTGAGCCGATTAATAACGGAAGTCATGAAGAAGTTAGAGAAATGAAAATAAGCATACACACTGAACAAAAAACCAGAGATGCCTTGATTCAACTTTTATTTGAACACAGAGATGTGTTTGCTTGGTCTTACGATGATATGCCGAGTTTAAGTACTGATCTAGTAGTTCATAAGCTTCCTACATTTCCTGGTTTTCCACCAGTCCAACAAAAGAAACAAAAATTTAAAACAGACATGAGTGACAAAATCAAAGAGGAAATAATGAAACAACTTAGCATCAATGTGGTTAGAGCTGTCTGATACACCACCTGGGTGGCAATTGTTGTGCCTGTGCCAAAGAAGGATGGAAAGACCAGAGTCTGTATTGACTACAGGGACTTGAACAAAGCAAGTCCAAAGGATAATTTACCTTTACCAAATATCCACATTCTTGTAGATAATTGCGCAAAACATGAGATACAATCGTTCGTGGATTGCTATGCTGGGTACCACCAAATTCTAATGGATGAGGATGATGCAGAAAAGACCGCTTTCACCACTCCATGGGGTACTTATTGTTACAGGATCATGCCATTCGGTTTAAAGAATGCAGGGGCAACTTACATTAGGGCCATGACCACCATTTTTCATGACATGATGCACACAGAGATCGAAGTATATGTCAATGATGTCATCATAAAATCAAAGACACAGGCTTATCACGTGTGCGATTTGAAAAAGTTCTTCAAATGGCTTCGAAGATATGACCTTAAGCTTAATCCAACCAAGTGTGCATTTAGGGTTCCATTTGGGAAACTCCTCGATTTTATAGTTAGCCGAAGAGGCATTGAACTGGATCCATCTAAGATAAAGTCCATTTGAGATCTGCCACCCCTGAAGAACAAAAAGGAAGTCATGAGTTTGCTCAGGAGGTTGAACTACATCAGTAGGTTCATTGCTCAGCTCACAACCACGTGCGAGCCCATCTTTAAGTTGCTGAAAAAGGATGCCTCTATCAAGTGGACAAACGATTGCCCAAAAGCTTTTGGCAAGATCAAAGATTATTTGAGCAAGAAGTTCACCAATTATGAGGTTAAGTACACCCTTTTAGGAAGGACATGTTGTGTCTTGACTTGGGTCGCTCAGAAGCTGAGAAATTATCTTTTGGACTATACTACTTACCTCATATCCAGAATGGATCCTTTGAAGTATATCTTCCAAAAGCTAATGCCCACTGGCAGACTCGCAAAATGGCAAATCCTGCTCACAAAGTTTGACATCGTCTATGTCACTCGCACCACGATGAAAGAACAATCTTTGGCAGATCATTTGGTAGAGAACCCAGTTGATGATGAGTACATGCCACTTAGCACGTACTTCCTAGACGAAGAGGTCAACTCAATAGAGGAAGTGGTTCCAGACGGTCACCCTATATGCAAAATATATTTTTATGGGGCTGTCAATATCAAAGGAGTTGGGATCGGGGCAATCCTCATCTCACCTATTGAACATCATTACCCTGCAAAGGCCCGACTTCGATTCTTCTGTACCAATAATACGACGGAATACGAAGCTTGTATCATGGGTTTGAAAATGGCCATCGATCTAGATGTGCATGAACTATTGGTTATGGGAGATTCTGACTTGCTTATCCGGCAAGCCCAAGGCGAATGGGAGACTCGAGACATCAAGCTTAATCCGTACAGACAATGTGTGCAAGACTTGAGCAAAAGGTTCAAATCCATCGAGTTCAGGTACATTCCCAGGTTTCACAACGAGCTAGCCAATGCCTTGGCTACTTTAGCCTCGATGCTCCCTTATCCAGGCAACACTCATATTGATCCACTAGAAATCCAATTTCAGAATCAACATGGTTACTGCAATACAATTGAGATAGAACCAGATGGTGAACCATGGTATCATGACATAAAACGATTCCTGAAAACAAGAGAATATTCAGAGCATGCTAAAGGAGATCAAAAAAAACTATAAGGCGGTTCGTCAGTGGTTTCTTCCTGAATGGGGGAAATTCTATACAAGAGGACCCTAGATTTAAACTTGTTGAGATGCATAGATGCTACAGAAGCAGAGCGAATCATGAGTGAAGTGCATTCGGGGGTATGCAGACCTCACATGAATGGATATGTTTTGGCGAAGAAGATTCTGCGGGCAGGGTATTATTGGCTTACTATAGAGCGAGATTGCTTCAGATTTGTTTGCAAGTGTCACCAATGCCAGATTCATGGTGACCTGATTCACTCGCCTCCTTCAGAGTTGCATCCCATGTCCTCTCCTTAGCCTTTCGTTGCTTGGGGAATGGATGTCATTGGGCCGATCGAGCCAAAGGCTTCAAATGGGCATAGATTTATTTTGGTTGCAATTGATTACTTCACCAAGTGGATGGAGGCCGTCACTTTCAAAGGAGTCACCAAGAAAGCAATGGTAGACTTTGTTCTCTCCAACATCATCTGTCGCTTTGGTATCCCAAAGACCATTATCATTAACAATGCAACCAATCTAAATAGTCATTTGATGGAGGTATGCGAACAATTTAAAATCAAGCATCGCCATTCTGCCCCTTACCGTCCAAAAGCCAATGGATCCGTTGAAGCGACAAACAAGAACATCAAGAAGATTCTTAGGAAGACGATCCAAGGTTCCAGGCAATGGCATGAAAAGTTGCCTTTTGCTCTTTTGGGATACCGCACGACTATTCGCACATCTGTTGGTGCAACTCCGTAGCTACTTGTATATGGAACTGAAGTTGTAATACCCACTGAAGTCGAAATTCCCTCTCTCCGAATTATTGTGGAATTAGAGATTGAAGACACTGAGTGGGTCAAGACCCGATTAGAACAACTGATGTTGATCGATGAAAAATGGCTAGCAGTAGTGTGTTTTGGCCAGTTATACCAGCAAAGAATGGCACGCGCTTATAATAAGAAAGTGCACCCAAGGCAGTTTGAGGTAGGCCAGCTAGTTTTGAAATGCATCCTTCCGCACCAGGTTGAAGCTAAAGGAAAGTTCGCACCGAACTGGCAATGACCATACATCATCAAGAAAGTGTTACCAAAAGGGGCATTGCACTTGGTAGATGAAGAAGGACGGGTACCATACATGACTATTAATGCAGATGCAGTCAAAAAATATTATGTCTGATATTTGGCCATTGTAGAACTTTCACGCATTGATTTTCTCAGATCGAGATGATGAAGGATATCATTTACTCGTTATTCCAAATAGGTGTCATTCTTTTGTTAACCATTTTGAGTCATATTTGTCTTCTTTGTCTTGCACCTTCTAGAACCTGTGTACTTGTAAAAAAAAGAATGAAAAATAGTCAAACAACGAAGCTTCAGAGTCATTAAACTATGTCCGACCTAATTTCGAAAGGATACGTAGGCAGCCTTACCCTGGGTTCGGTCCCATCAGAACAAAAAATCCTTATTCCCAATACTCCAAAACTGGGGCAGAAGTTTGTATTATTACACAGTTTTTCCGTAAAAATGGTTTCCAAAAGTTGTAATTCAGTTCAAGGTTCATTACACTTTTTTTTACCTTTCAAAGACTTCTGATCGATGCCTTTTGAGAATTTTTTAAGTCCCCATGCCAAGGGAGTTGTGTAACCTCCCTCATGCAGTAACTTAGTCAAACAAAAAAAAAAAGAAAAAAAGAAAAAAAGAAAAAAAGAAAAAAAGAAGGAGTAATGAGAGAGTCTTATCAGTGAAAACCTGTACGAGCACTATAAGGCGACAATGAGAAGAGAAATGAGAGTCTTATTGGTGAAAACCCATATGGGCACCATAAGGCGACAGTTAGTAGAGAAATGAGAGAGGTTAGTTAGCGAAAACCTGCAAAGGGCGCTACTAGCCGAATGAGGGTCTTCGATTCTCCGACATGAGCACAACCAAGACAATTTCAAGATGAACATTTGTGGAGGATTTTTAGAATTAGACAGCTTAGACAGATCACGCGTCCAGTCCAAAATGCATGTCATGATTCATTGAAGTCAGCACATACCTCCCGATAAGTCTCCCTATTCATTTCGCCGAAAGGGACACCGTTTGTTTAAGCACAATTCTTTTTCACTTTCAATTATTATTCTATCTTTACCCATATTTTTATTTGAGTCCCTTTTGGTCTAATCCTGCATCAAAAGCAAAGCAAAGAAATGGCTGCAAAACTGGCTACAGTTTCCCCGTAATGTCGAGCACAATTTGGGGCATATATGGCATTGATGGAGGCACGAATCCATCTGTGATCTCATTTGATAAGGCGAACAAAGTGTCTCAAAGAAACTGAAAAGGTCTCCTAAGAAAGACCTGCTTCATGAACAAAGTTGATAAGCACTACAGACACAAACTAATACTTGGTGCAAGAGAACTGAGTTTGATTTAAAAAAAAATTAGCCTTGCTTTAGAGACAAGGGTAGCGGTACCATACACATCAGGCTATGAAACAGTTGGGGGCAACATTGGAAAGCCAAGGTCTCCAGAAAATGAAACAAAGCAGCTGAGCATCTCGGTACCACACTGACAGAATCGGTTCTTTGACAGCAGTGGCCATGAATCAAACTACTCAAGGCATCAAAGCATCAAGGCCACAAACCAACTACCACTTTGAAAACTCACAAATTTTTCTTTGTTTGAAGCAAGGACAAAGCAGTGCAGAATGGCAATTCTAAAAGAACGAATGTCACAAAACGTAAACTCTTTAAAATCTCCATTTCCTTTTATTTTCAGCATGCATCACTACTGTTCACACCTCCCATTTACACAGCTTAACTCAGGTAGAATCCTTTCGCCTAGGGGATCCAGCTCATATTCCGGGTAGAAATACTCTTCGCTCAGGGTGTTTTACGCAGCTGAACTCAGGTAGAATCCTTTCGCCTAGGGGGATCCAGCTCATATTTCCGGGTAGAATCTTCGCTCAGGTTGTTTTACGCAGCTTAACTCAGGTAGAATTCTTTCGCCTAGGGGGGATCCAGGTCATAGTTATGGGTAGAAGTACTCTTCGCTCAGGATGTTTTACGTAGCTTAACTCAGGTAGAATCCTTTCGCCTAGGGGGATCGAGCTCATATTCTGGGTAGAAATACTCTTCGCTCAGGGTGTTTTACGTAGCTTAACTCAGGTAGAATCCTTTCGCCTAGGGGATCCAGCTCATATTCCGGGTAGAAATACTCTTCGCTCATTGTGTTTTATGCAGCTTAACTCAGGTAGAATCCTTTCGCCTAGGGGGATCCAGCTCATATTTCCGGGTAGAAGTACTCTTCGCTCAAGGTGTTTTACGCAGCTTAACTCAGGTAGAATCCTTTCGCCTAGGGAGATCTAGCTTATACTTCCGAGTATAAGTGATCTTCACTCAGGTTGTTATATATAGCTTAACTCAAGTAGAACTATTTCACCTATGGGGATCCAGCTCATAGTTTCGGGCGGAAGTGCTCTTCGTTCAGGGTGTTTTATGTAGCTTAACTCATGTATAACCATTTCGCCTAGGAGGATCTAGCTCATACTTACGGGTGGAAGTACACTTCGCTCAGGGTGTTTTACGTAGCTTAACTCATATAGAACCATTTCTCCTAGGAGGATCCAGCTCATATTTTCGGGTGGAAGTGCACTTCGCTCAGGGTGTTTTACGTAGCCTAACTCAGGTAGAACCATTTCGTCTAGGGGGATCCAGCTCATATTTTTGGGTAGAAGTACTCTTCGCCCAAGGTGTCTTACGTAGTTTAACTCAGGCAGAACTGTTTCGCCTAAGGGGATCCAGCTCATAGCTTCGGGTAGAAGTACACTTCGCTCGGGTTGTATTACGTGGCTTAACTCTGGTAGAAACGTTTCTCCTAGGGGGATCCAACTCATAGTTTCGAGTATAAGTACTCTTCGCTCACGATGTTTTACGCAACTTAGCTCTGGTAGAACCTTTTCGCCTAGAGGGATTCGGTACTTTTTCAGTAATACAAGACTCCAACCCCTGGTTACATTTCTTCCTAGTAATAAAGGGCGCCAACCCCCGGTTACATTTCTCTTCAGTAATATAGGGTACCTGGTTACATCCCTTCCTAGTGATACAGGATACCAAACCATAATTACATTCTTTTTTGGTAATACAGTGTGCTAACCCCTGGTTATGTTTTCTTTGAGTAATATAGGATACTATGCTCTAATTCCATTCCTTTGGTAACATAGGGTAGTACCCCATGGTGGCATATCTTCACATAGTAGTTTACACTACCGTCTTTGTCTTCCTTTAAGTAAATTAGATAATTTACAGCTTTCTCTAATAACTCACAAAATTTTCCTAGTGCCAAACTGGGGCAGAAAAATTTTGTTCATTTTGTTCGTCTTTGATGGCTTTGCAGGACCCTGCCGTAAAGCACATATCGTAGAGATTAAAGCTTGCAATTTTTGTTCTCATCAGAAGAAAGAAGATTGTTGATCATAAGACAGTTGGAGTTAGTTTCGATGAGGTGTCAGCAACTCGGCGTCTCAAGATTCATCTTCTCAAGTTCTGAGAAGGAAATCAAGCAATCGAGAATGAGCCATAATCTTTTCTTCAAAAAGGCATTAAGATCCAATCTAAGGTCAACACAAGCGAGCATGTCAAGAATCAAGATTTGACTCCAGAAGACACATAGATAGGAATTTTGTACTCTTAGTTTGAAAACATATATAATGCTCTTTTCTTTATATTTTGATGTAAGAAGTAAGTAACAACAATAGCAACAACAACAACAATAGCAACAACCGTCTTAACTCCAGTGTCTAGTAGTACTAGCTACCGAATTTTCTCAGAACTACACTAACCTGATTCCTTTATAGCTAAGGATATGTAGGCAACCTCGGAAGCAAGGTTCGGTCAACATTCTCAAAAATTCTTTCATTGGAGTGATATGTGAGCAAAATTAGCTATGACATTCACTTTTCTTTGCACGAAAACTCTTTATGTTCTCGAGCAAAGAGGGGCAGCAGTGAAAACCTAATTTTTGCACTATTTTAACACCTCCTAAAGTTATTAGTGTTTTGTTATTTTTATTATTTTTCTCAATTTTTGTGTCTTTAATTGCATATTTCCTATCACAAAATACCAAAAATAGTTATTTTTTCATTTATGCATTTTAAGAATTAACTAACTATTCAATTAGTGAATTAATGTAGTGAATTACTCATTAAAATAAGTTATTTAATTAATTTATTTGTTTGTATAAATTTAGCCTAATAAGTAGGATTAAGAATGAAATTGGGCCAAATTTGAAAGAGTGGCCAAAAGTGCAACATTAAGGCCAATTGAGGGGCTGCAAGTAGATCACGAAACGACATAGTTTCATACCTAAACTACGTCGTTTTGATAAGTAAATGTAAGATCAAATATCATCCCTCCATTATTTTTGATCCAATGGCTTAGATCCATTTCCCATTCCAAATTTAAATCTCCAAAATCTGAAAATCTTCCCATTTCACTCCTCAACCAAACCCTAGCTCCCTCCTCACTATCCCTCTCGTCGACCGCCTCCGCCACCATCCGCCTCCGCAGCAGTTGGTCCAAACACCCCCAAAATTTTACCATGTAATCTCCAACACCTCCTCTTTCCATATCTTCAAACCAAATCCTTCAAAACCCCCCTCAAACTCCACGAATTTTAGATCTACGAAACCCTAGCCGCCACCATTTTTCTTAAATTCGTGAAGTTCCGGCCACCTCCACCCCACAATACATACATGGATGGATAGAACTCCTTTATCTCTATCTTTTCCTATTTGTTTGGACCCCGAATTTGTCAGATTATTTTTCGGTAAAGTCAATAATGACCGCCCAATGACGACGCTGCCTCCAGCGCTTTTCTATTCTTGCCTCCAATCCACTCAGACATGATTTTATTGTCGATTATACCAACATCAAAATTCAGCTCACCGGATTTAGGATTTTTGGTATCAATCAACAATAAAATCATGCCCTGAGTTGAATCACCACCACCACTGATGTTGTTTCATCGCTGCCTGGTTGCGCGAGTTTTTCGGTAAATCTTCAATCCATATCCCCTTTCCCGTTTCTGATTTTTCAGCTTGTGCTTCAAATTTAGTTTTAGTGATTAATCTTTGCTCCTAATTTTGTTAGTAGTATTTATAGGTTAAATAAACTATGGTAATATTAGTTGTGAATCGCTTGGTAGTTCATAGCATAAGAGCTCATTGTTGATCATTGTCTGATATTTAAGCGATGCTCATCCAAATTCTGTTTTGCAAAATACTTCGTGGTTTCAATTGTTCAATGTTAGTTTGTAGAAATCACATTGCTTTAATCTAGTTTGTTTGAATACATAGTTCAATTGCAATTGAAGTCATGCCCTAGCTTTGCCAATTCATAGTTGGTTTGAGTATGAGTGTGTTAGCTTGAATTTCAGTTATGAAAAAAGCTGAATATTTGAGTGTAGGGTACTTGTTTTGCTGCTTTTTACTGTTTAACGGTTGTTTGGAGTACACTGCTCCTAGCACTGTTCATATTTGGTGAAAAAATTATCTTTTGGACAGATTTTTGACCAAAAATCTGTCCTTTGAATAGTTGGGACAGATTTTAGGTGGAAAATTCGTCATTTGGACAGATTCTATGAAATAACTCAATTCATTTACTTTCCTATAAAGGAAGGGGTCTTTCCTCACTTAAAGATGATCTTTACATAGATTAAAAGGGGGAGATCAGAAAAAAAAGAGCTAAAGATAAAAATTTCAGCAACCTTTCACCTTTGAATACTTTCCAGAAAAGAGCAAAAACCTTCCAAAAATATAAAAGTTGGAAGTCAGTTTGTTGTTCCTTTCTCCTTTAAAAGTTGTTGAGTATCGAGATTATTCTGGGTTGTTCATTGTTCTTATTTACTATTGTTGCTGCTGGTTTAAGCTGTATTTGATAGCCGATAAGTTCGGGCGAAGTGATTATTGTTGTCTTGTATTCAAATCTGCAATCTAGGTAACTTTTCAAGCCGACAATGTAGTTTATTGTTAAATAAATAAAAGCATGAACCCTTACTTTATTTTTGAATAGTTTTGTGATGACCCAAATGGTAATCACTTGCTTCTAAATTGAATTCCGTGTTCTGAGGCCTTGAAAACCTCATTTAGAGTCGCCTCAATTTGCGTGTGCAGTCTGGGCGCATAGCCGGAAAGCTTAAATATGAAAATCTGTGAAAAATGATAAATTTTGATTATAAAATGAGCTAATTTGACTTCGGTCAACGTTTTGGGTAAACGGACCAGGACCCGTGATTTGACAGTCTCGGAAAGTCCGCAGGAAAATATGGGACTTGGGCGTATGCCCAGAAACAAATTTCGAGGTCCCAAGCCCGAGAAATAAATTTTTAAAGGAAATTGTTTAAGGAAATTTTGAAATGAAGTTTGATTAGAACATGATGGTATCGGGCCCGTATTTTGGTTCCAGCGCCCGGTACAGGTCTTATATATGATTTAAGACATTTATGTAAAAATTTGGTGAAATGCGGATGTCATTTGACGTGATTCGGACCTAAATTTCTAAAGTTGATGTTTTAAGAAGTTTGAGAAAATTCTTTGATTTTGAGGTTTAATTCGTTGTTATTGAGGTTATTTTGGCGATTTGATTGCACGGATAAGTTCAAATGATGACGTTGAGTTAGTACGTATGTTTGGTTAGGAGCCCCAAAGGCTCGGGTGTTTTTCGGAAAGTTTTGGACTTAAGAAAAATTGCAGAAAACAGTTGTTCTGGTGTGCTGATATTTTCTTCTTCGCGTTCGCGGGATGGCCCTCGCTAACGCAATGTGTTAATTTGTGCTGAAGGAATTTCCTTCTACGCGAACGTGTAACATAGTTCGTGAACACGAGGCATTGGGGGGTTATCCCTTCGCGAATGCGGTCCTGGCCATGCGAACGTGAAGGCTAATTGAGCCTGGGCGGGGTGGGGCATTTGTCTTATTCGAACGCGACCCATTGGACGCGAACGCGAGGGCACGAGGAGATCCTTCTTCACGAACGCGAGCCCGTTTACGCAAACGTGAAGCCCAGTTATTTTAAAATCTCAAAAACAGAACACCTACCAGATTTTTACAAAATTTCACAAACCTCTTCTTCTCCAAAGCTCTTAGGCGATTTTTGAAGCATTTCTTCACCATAATCTCTTGGGTAAGTAATCTTTAACTTGTTTTCTTCAATTTTTATCAAAACCCACTAGATTTCTAGGTCTAAAACATGAGATTAAGGGTAGAAAATTAGGGATTTGGGTAGAGTTAGGGCTTTTTAATTATTTATGATTTAGACCTCGTTTTGGGGTCGGATTGTAAAATAAATTATATATTCGGGCTCGTGGGTGAATGGGTGATTGGGTTTTGGTTTAAACCTCGTATTTTGATCAAGCGGGCCCGGGGGTCAATTTTTGGATTTTGGGGAAGAATGATTAGAAAACTATAATTAAAGATTGGAATTGGATTGTTTAGCATTTATTGATGTTATTAAGTCGATTATGTATAGATATGATTGAGTTGGAGCCAAATTTGAAAGGGATAGCGGTGTTTGAGGCTTGAGTTAGCCATGAAAGTTCAAGATAAGTGTCCGGTCTAACCTTAGCTTGAGGGATTAGGAGTTGTGTCATATTTGCTAATTGCTTCTTGTTGAGTATGACGTATAGGCATGGTGACGAGTATCTATACGTTGGTGTCGAGCATGACCGTGAGTCTTAAATCGATATTTGTTGTGTTCCTAAATAATACTACAGATGCTTTAATTGATGATTCTCGATATGGAGCAAGGATTTATATTATTTTCATGGAATTTATTTATGACTGAGTATTTGTATTAATTGAGCTGAGTAGGAGTTGAGTTAAGATTGGTTATAGCTGATTCTCCCTTGCCGGGATGTTTATTTTGATATTATTGTTCCCTCGCCGGGAAGTTATTATACTGCTTTTGTTCCCTTGCCGGGATTTCCTTGTCATTTTTTGTTGGCTTGAAATGGGAGCGGGTGGTACGCCTACCACAAGATATGATGAGATGGGAGCGGGTGGTATGCCTACCACAAGACTTAATGAAATGGGAGCGGGTGGTATGCCTACCACAAGACTTAATAAAATGGGAGCGGGGTGTATGCCTACCACGAGATTTAATGAAATGGGAGCGGGTGGTATGCCTACTACAAGTTATAATGAAATGGGAGTGGGTGGTACGCCTACCACAAGATATGAGAAATGGGATCGGGTTGCATTCCTGCAACAAGATGTGAACTGGAAGTGAAATCTGCCTTTGTTTTCCTTATCCGTGTTAGAAGTTGAATTTTGGTTTCCTTATAATTCCCTTGAGATTCTATTTTACTTGTTATTCCCCGAAGCATGTTTCCCCTTCACAGCTTTAATTGTTTGTTCCAGTCTATGTTTCCGCTGTATATATGTATAACTGCATAGGTTTATCTAGAGTCTGGTCCTAGCCTCGCCACTACCTCGCCGGGGTTAAGCCAGGAACTTACCAGCACATAGGGTCGGTTGTGCTGATGCTACACTCTGCACTCTGTGCAGATACCAGAGCATCATTGGGACATCAGTAGCTCGGGAGCCAGCCTTCAGTCCACAGAGATCCCGAGGTAGTCCTGCAGGCGTGCGCAGGCCCGACGTCTCTTCTATCTATTTAGATGTTTTTTTTTCTTTTGTATCTGATATAGACTATATTTCCTTTTTCAGACACTTGTATGTAGCATTCCTAGATAGTCCATAAATGTTGTGGCACCGGTTTCTGGGTAGAGATATATGTTAGTTTTTCTTTTTTATTCATATCGATTTTGGTATTATATTTATCTAAGACTTCTGCTTAAGTTTCATCTCTCACCATTATTTAAGTGCTGATCACCTGTTAATTTAATTGGTTAAAAGTGGCTAAAAATGAAAGAGATTGAATTTTCCACATTTCGTGGCTTGCCTAGCTTCTACGAGTAGGCACCATCATAACTCCCGAGGGTGGGAAATCTGGGTCGTTACAAGTTGGTATCAGAACTCTAGGTTAGATAGGTCTCACCAGTCACGGACAAGCTTAGTAGAGTCTGAGGGATCAGTACGAAGACGTCTGTATTTATTCCCAGAGGTTATAGAGTTAGGAAAACTTCACATTTGTTCTTTCTTGTCATGCAATTTTGTTTCTCAATGCTAATTGAATCTCTACTCTATTCTTTCGTAGATGGCGAGAACACGCACTTCCTTATCCACCGCTCAGCAGCCCGAGCCCCCAGCTGCAGCTCCCACAAGGGGCAGAGGGCGAGGCCGTGCTAGAGGCCGAGGTAGAGGCAGAGGTCAACCCCGAGCAGCAGCACCAGTGGTAGAGCTTTAGGTTGATTTTGATGACGAGGTTCCGACCCCAGTAGCTTCGGTGGGCCCAGCTCAGGTCCTAGAGGGGTTTATTGCTACCCCAGTTCTTCAGGATGCTCTGGTCCAATTAGTGGGCCTCATGGAGAGTGTTATCCGGCCAGGCTTGTTTCTTGTAGCACCAGCCGTCTCTCAGGCTGGAGGAGGAACCCAAACTCCTACTACTCGCACTCCGGAGCAGGTAGCTCCCTAGATTCAGGCCCCAACGATTTAGCCAGTTGGGGCAGTTCAGCCATGAGTGGTAGCTCAGACCGGTGATGGAGCAGTAATGTCTGCCGATGCTTTGTGGAGACTGGATAGGTTTACCAAGATCTTCACTACTACTTTCAGCAGTGAATCTACTAAGGATCCCCAGGATTATCTAGACAGCTACCACGAGGTTCTCAGGAACATGGGGATTGTTGAGACTAATGGGGTCGATTTTGGTACATTTTGCTTGTCTGGATCTGCCAAGACTTGGTAGAGAGATTATTACTTGGCTAGACCATCCAGATCGCCATATTTGACTTGGGAGTAGTTTACAGTGTTGTTTCTGGAGAAGTTTCTCCCCATTACTCAAAGAGAGGCCTATCGGAGGTAGGTTGAGCACCTCCAGCAGGGTTCCATGACTGTTACCCAGTATGAGACCAGGTTCATCGACTTAGCTCGACATACTCTTATCATTGTTCCTACCGAGAGAGAGAGGCTTAGGAGGTTTATTGATGGTCTTATTCAGCCGATTCGTCTTCAGATGGCTAGGGAGACTAGGAGTGAAATATCTTTCCAAGAGGCGGCCAATGTGGCTAGGAGAGTGGAGATGGTTCTGTCACAGGGAGGTGGTCATGTATCGGACAAGAGGCCCCGTCATTCTGGCATATTCAGGGGTACCTCATCTGGAGGTAGGGATTCGTATGGTAGAGGCCATCCTCATAGGCCTTTTCAGTCAGCACTTCAGGTTTCTCATAGTTCTTCAGGTGGCCGTGGTTCTTAGATGCAGTATTCTGATCAGCAGTCCTATAGTGCACCATCAACTTCTATTAGTGCACCGCCGCTGCAGAGTTTCCAGGGTCGTCAGCCCCAACAGCCGAGGGCTTGTTTTACTTGTGGCGACACGAGGCACATTGCTAGGTATTTCCCTCGAGCTTCAAGCAGTTCTCCGCATTAGGGTTCCTATGCTATGGTTTAGGCACCAAGTGTCCCACAGGACGCCCAGCCATCCAGAGGTGGGGGTAGAGGGGCTAGAGGTGGAGCTAGAGGTTCTAGAGGTGGAGCTCAGACTGCCAGAGGTGGAGGCCAGCTAGCAGCAGGCCGTCCCAAGGATGTAATTCAGGGTGGTGTGGCCCAGCCCCGATGTTATGCTCTCCCAGCCAGGCCTGAGGCTGAGGCTTCAGATCTAGTTATTACAGGTACAGTTTTGGTTTGTGATAGAGATGCTTCAGTGTTATTTGATCCAGGGTCTACGTACTCATATGTGTCATGTTATTTTGCACTATATTTGGTCATGCCTAGTGATTCATTGAGTGTTCCTATTTATGTGTCTACACCGGTGGGTGATTCTATTGTGGTTTATCGAGTCCATTGTTCTTGTATTGTGGTGATTGGGGGGTCTTGGGACTCGTGTAGATTTGTTGCTTCTAGACATGGTTGACTTTGATGTTATATTGGGGATGGACTGGTTACCACCTTACCACGTTATCTTGGACTTTCATGCCAAGACTATGACCTTAGCTTTATTGGGTTTGCCTCGTTTAGAGTGGAAAGGGACTCCTGGTCATTCTACCCGCAGTGTTATCTCGTATGTGAAGGCTCGGGGTATGGTCGAGAAGGGGTGTTTGGCCTATTTGGCATATGTTCGTGATTCTAGTGCTGATGTTCCCTCTATTGATTATGTGCCCGTTGTTCGTGAGTTTCCTGAGGTATTCCTTTCAAACCTGCCGGGTATGCCGCCCGATAGGCATATTGACTTTTGCATTGATTTAGCTCCGGGCACTCAGCCCATTTCTATCTCGCTGTATCGCATGGCCCCGCCTGAGTTGAAAAAGTTGAAGGAGAAATTGTAAGACTTGCTTGAGAAAGGTTTCATTAGACCTAGTGTTTTGCCTTGGGGTGCGCCGGTGTTGTTTGTTAAGAAAAAGGACGGTTCGATGAGAATGTGTATTGATTACCGACAGTTGAACAAGGTTACAATCATGAATAAGTATCCATTGTCGAGGATAGATGATTTTTTTGATCAGCTTCAGGGTGTCATTTCGAAGATTGACTTGAGATCTGGGTACTATTAGTTGAGGATTAGGGCATCTGATGTTCCTAAGACAACTTTTTGCACTCAGTACGGGCATTATGAGTTCTTGGTTATGTCATTCGGGTTGACAAATGCCCTAGCAACTTTCATGGATTTGATGAACCGAGTGTTCAGGCCTTATTTGGATTCGTTCGTGATAGTATTCATTGATGATATTTTGATATATTCCCGCAGCCAGGAGGAGCATGAGCAGCATCTCAGAGTGGTTCTTCGGACTCTGAAGGATAGTCAGTTATATGCTAAGTTCTCGAAGTGTGAGTTCTGGTTGAGTTCAGTTGCATTCATGGGTCATGTTGTATCAGCAGAGTATAATTAGGTCGATCCGATGAAGATTGAGGCAGTCAAGAACTGGCCTAGACCAGCATTAGTTATAGAGATTCGGAGTTTCTTGGGATTGTCAGGCTACTATCGTCGCTTCATGTAGGGGTTCTCATCTATCGCAGCCCCGACGATCAGGTTGACCCAGAAGGGTGCCCAGTTCAGATGGTTGGACGAGTGTGAGGCGAGCTTTCAGAAGCTCAAGACAGCTTTAACTGCGACACCGATGTTGGCTTTGCCCACAGGTTCAGGGCCTTATATTGTTTATTGTGATGCATCTCGTATTGGGCTTGGTGCAGTGTTGATGCAATATGGCAAGGTCATTGCCTATGCTTTGCGGCAGTTGAAGATTCATGAGAAGAACTATCTGGTTCATGATTTGGAGTTGGCATCCATTGTTCACGCATTGAAGATTTGGAGGCATTATCTGTATGGCGTGGCATATGAGGTGTTCACGGATCATAAGAGTCTTCAGTACTTGTTCAAGAAAAAGGAGTTGAATTTGAGGTAGAGGAGGTGGTTGGAGTTGTTGAAAGATTATGATATCACTATATTATATCATCCGGGAAAGGCCAATGTGGTGGCCGATGTTGTGAGTAGGAAGTCAGCCAGTATGGGCAGTCTTGCTTACATCCCGGTCAGTGAGAGACCGCTTGCTTTGGATGTTCAGACTTTGGCCAATCGGTTTGTGAGGTTGGATATTTCTGAGCTTATATGTATTAGTTTGCACGGTCACTCGTTCTTCTTTATTGGAGCGTATCCGTGATCGGCAGTATGATGATCCCAATTTATATGTCCTTAGAGACATGGTGCAACGCAGAGGTGCCAAGCGGGTTACCTTAGATGATGATGGAGTTTTGAGATTGTAGGGTCGATTGTGTGTACCACATGTGGATGGGCTTTGGGAGTTGATTTTAGAGGAGGCCCATAGTTCCCGGTACTCTATTCATCCTGGCGTCGCAAAGATGTATCTGGATTTGCGGCAGCATTATTGGTGGCATAGAATGAAGAAGGATATCGTTGCATATGTAGCTCGATGTTTGAATTGTCAGTAGGTTAAGTATGAGCATCAGAGACCTGGTGGTTTATTTCAGAGGATTGAGCTTCCTGAGTGGAAGTAGGAGGGGGTCACTATGGATTTCGTTGTTGGACTCCCGTAGACTTGGAGGAAGTTCGACGCAGTATGGGTCATTGTTGATAGGCTGACCAAGTCAGCGCATTTCATTCCTGTGGCAGTCTCCTATTCATCCGAGAGGTTAGCTGAGATATATATCGGGGAAATTGTTCGTCTTCATGGTGTGCCTGTATCTATCATTTCGGACCGAGGTACGCAGTTTACCTCATGTTTTTGGAGAGCAGTTCAGCGAGAGTTAGGCACACAGGTTGAGTTGAGCACAACATTTCATCCTCAAATGGACGGGGCAGTCCGAGCGGACTATTCAGATTTTGGAGGATATGCTCCGAGTTTGTGTCATTGACTTTGGAGGCTCGTGGGATCAATTTTTGCCTTTAGAAGAGTTTGCCTACAATAACATCTACCAGTCGAGTATCCAGATGACTCCTTATGAGGCTTTATATGGTAGGCGGTGTCGGTCTCCGATTGGATGGTTTGAGCCGGGAGAGGCTCGGTTGTTGGGTACGGATCTGGTTCAAGAGGCCTTGGACAAGGTCAGGATTATTCAGGATAGGCTTCGTATAGCTCAGTCCAGGCAAAAGAGTTATGCAGATCGCAAGGTTCGTGATGTGGCTTTTATGGTCGGTAAGCGGGTATTGCTTCGAGTGTCGCCTATGAAGGGCGTGATGAGATTTGGGAAGAAGGGCAAGCTTAGCCCTAAGTTTATTGGCCCGTTTGAGATTCTTGATCGAGTGGGAGAGGTGTCTTATAGACTTTCATTGCCGCCGAGCTTATCAGTCGTGCATCCAGTGTTTAATGTGTCCATGCTCCAGAAATATCACGACGATCCATCCCACGTGTTAGATTTCAGCACTATCCAGTAAGACAAGGACTTGTCTTATGAGGAGGAACCGGTGGCTATTCTAGACCGGCAGGTTCTTCAGTTGAGGTCGAAGAGTTTTCCTTCTGTTCGTGTTTAGTGGAGAGGTCAGCCTCTTGAGGCATCGACCTGGGAGTCCGCGTCCAATATGCGGAGCCGTTATACTCATCTTTTCCCCTACTCAGGTACTTCCTTCTTCTGTCCGTTCGAGGACGAACAGTTGTTTGAGAGGTGGAGAATGTGATGACCCAAAAGGTCATCACTTGCTTTTAAATTGAATTCCGTGTTCAGAGGCCTTGAAAACCTCATTTAAAGTCGCGTCAATTTGCGTGTGCAGTCCGGGCGCATAGCCGGAAAGCTTAAATATGAAAATCTGTGAAAAATGATAAATTTTGATTATAAAATGAGCTAATTTGACTTCAGTCAACGTTTTGGGTAAATGGACCCGGACCCCTGATTTGACGGTCCACGAAGGTCTGTAGGAAAATATGGGACTTGGGCGTATGCCCAGAAACGAATTCCGAGGTCTCAAGCCCGAGAAATAAATTTTTAAAGGAAATTGTTTTCTGAAATTGTTTAAGGAAAATTTAAAATGAAATTTGATTAGAACATGATGGTATCAGGCCCGTATTTTGGTTCCGGCACCCGGTACAGGAAAGCGGATGTCATTTGACGTGATTCGGACCTAAATTGCTAAAGTTGATGTTTTAAGAAGTTTGAGAAAATTCTTTGATTTTGAGGTTTAATTCGTTGTTATTGAGGTTATTTTGGTGATTTTATCGCACGGATAAGTTTGTATGATGATATTGAGTTAGTATGTATGTTTGGTAAGGAGCCCCGAATGCTCGGGTGTGTTTCAGAGGTGTTTTGGAATGTTTTGGACTTAAGAAAAGTTGCAGAAAATAGCTGTTCTGGTGTGCTGATATTTTCTTCTTCGCATTCGCGGGATGGCCCTCGTGAACGCGAGGCATTGGGGGGTTATCCCTTCGCGAACGCGGTCCTGGCCACGTGAACGCGAAGGCTAATTGAGCCTAGGCGGGGGTGGGGCATTTGTCTTACGCGAACGCGAGGGCTTGAGGAGATCCTTCTACGCGAACGCGAGGGCTTGAGGAGATCCTTCTACGCGAACGCAAGCCTGTTTACGTGAATGCGAAGGTCTACAGGCCTGACTCATCGCGAACGCGAGCCCGTTTACGCGAAAGCGAAGAACGTTTTTGCCTGGTTATTTTAAAGTCTCAAAAACAGAACACTTACCGGATTTATACAAAATTTCACAAACCTCTTCTTCTCCAAAGCTCTTAGGCGATTTTTGAAGCATTTCTTCACCATAATCTCTTGGGTAAGTAATCTTTAACTTGTTTTCTTCCATTTTTATCAATACCAAATAGATTTATAGGTCTAAAACATAAGATTAAGTGTAGAAAATTATGGATTTGGGTAGAGTTAGGGCTTTTTGATTATTTATGATTTAGATCTCGTTTTGGCGTCGGATTTGAAAACAAATTATATATTCGGGCTCGTGGGTGAATGAGTGATTGGGTTTTGATCCGAACCTCGTGTTTTGACCAAGCGGGCCCGGGGGTCGATTTTTAGATTTTGGGGAAAAATAATTAGAAAGCTATAATTAAAGATTGGAATTGGATTGTTTAGCATTTATTGATGTTATTAAGTCGATTATGTATAGATACGATTGAGTTGGAGCCAAATTTGAAAGGGAAAACGGTGTTTGAGGCTTGAGTTGGCCGTGGAAGTTCGAGGTAAGTGTCCGGCCTAACCTTAGCTTGAGGGATTAGGAGTTGTGTCCTATTTGCTAATTGCTTCTTATTGAGTACGACGTATAGGCATGGTGACGAGTATCTATACATTGGTGTCGAGCATAACTGTGAGTCTTAAATTGAAATTTGTTGTGTTCTTAAATGATACTACAGATGCTTTAATTGATAATTCTAGATATGGAGAAAGGATTTAGTTTATTTTCATGGAATTTATTTATGACTGAGTATTGGTATTAATTAAGCTGAGTAGGAGTTGAGTCAAGATTGGTTATAGCTGATTCTCCCTTGCCGGGATGTTTGTTTTGATATAATTGTTCCCTCGCAGGGAAGTTATTATATTGCTTTTGTTCCCTTGCTAGGATTTCCTTGTGATTTTTTGTTGGCTTGAAATGGGAGCGGGTGGTACGCCTACCACAAGATATGATGAGATGGGAGCGGGTGGTACGCCTAGCACAAGACTTAATGAAATGGTAGTGGGTGGTACGCCTACCACGAGATTTAATGAAATGGGAGCGGGTGGTACGCCTACCACAAGTTATAATGAAATGGGAGGGAGTGGTACGCCTACCACAAGATATCAGAAATGGGATCGGGTTGCACGCCTGCAACAAGATGTGAACTGGAAGTGAAATCTGCCTTTGTTTTCCTTATCCGTGTTAGAAGTTGAATTTTAGTTTCCTTATAATTCCCTTAAGATTCTGTTTTACCTGTTATTCCCCGAAGCATGTTTCCCCTTCCCAGCTTTAATTATTTGTTCCAGTCTATTTTTCTGTTGTATATATATATATATATATATATATATATATATATATATATATATAATTGCACAAGTTTATCTGGAGTCTGGTCCTAGCCTAATCACTACCTCGTCGGGGTTAGGCCAGGTACTTACCAGCACATGGGGTCGGTTGTGCTGATGCTACACTCTGCACTCTGTGCAGATACCGGAGTAGCTTTGGGACAACAGTAGCTCGGGAGCCAGCCTTCAGTTCACAGAGATCCCGAGGTAGTTCTGCAGGCGTCCGGAGGCCCGACGTCTCTTTTACTATTTAGATGTTCTATTTTCTTTTGTATCCGAGACGGACTATATTTCCTTTTTCAGACATTTGTATGTAGCATTCCTAGACAGTCCGTAAATATTGTGGCATCGGTTTCTGGGTAGAGATATACGTTTGTTTTTCTTTTTTATTCGTATCGATTTTGGTATTATATTTATAAGACTTTCGCTTAAATTTCATCTCTCGTCATTATTTAAGTGTTGATCAACCGTTTATTTAATTGGTTAAAAAGGGCTAAAAATGAAAGAGATTGAATTTTTCGCATTTCGTGGCTTGCCTAGCTTCTACGAGTAGGTGTCATCATGACTCCCGAGAGTGGAAAATCTGGGTCGTGACAAGTTTTTACAACTTCCTACTATAGATACTTATGTGAATAAATGATGTGTTTATCCCCTGTATGAAGAATATGTGACTGCTTGTAGGATTAGTTTGTCATAATCTTATTTGACTCATTTTAGGCTATTCTACAGTAGGAAGTATGTCATTTAGTTTGTAGAAAATATTTTCACGTTTTTTAATTCAGGCTATAATAGTTGAATCTGTACAAAAAAAAGTGTAAAAAGTTCTTTCTCTGTCAAGATGTGTGTGGCGAGGGGTTTCTGTTAGAATTTTCGTTATTTAAGATTAGTCATTTTTGTTCAATTGAAGGTCCAACATCAATCTTTCACTGTCATTTCTTTAATTCGTTTTGGTATTTTGGTCCCTGTTTTGACTTTCTACGAGTTTGTGAGCTACAATAAGAAATTAGTTGGAAAAATAAAAAGTGAACAGCTGAATAAACTGGAACTTGCCTATTCCCAGAATTCTTACTATATTTTGATACACATACACCAGAAATCTGCACTTTTTCTATGTTCCAGATCCCGAATTACATAAACAGAAAGAAATTTTAAGATGTCTATTGCAAAAATAGATACTACTTCACTTCCAGAAAGCAATGTCCTCAAACGTAGCAAGCTGAGTAATGGCATGATTTCCAATTATAGTGCTTTGCAAAGCAGGCATGTATAGTAAATCTTTGCAAGCATCTTAAGATACATGATTGTAATACGTAGAGGTCAAATTTTTCTATATCAGTTGGACCTTTAGAAAGTGAGTCGTTGGAGAGGTTTGAGTATTAAAAAATACAGAATCGTGGGGATCAATGGAGATTTAAAATAAGCATGACCTTGCTCATGAATTTTGCAAGAAACGAGTTTAAAAGTGAATGTTGTACACTAATTATAATCGGACTTTAGTTTGGTACAGAATATTTTGAGTTTAGTAGTTGTAGTCTTATTTTGTTAGAGTTCATTATTAAGTGACGTGGAGTTAATGAACTATTTCCCATAAATTTATTAATAAAAGCTGAAAATGAGTTTAAGGTAAGAATAAATCTTGGGACATATTCTTGTACATTAGCATTTTATTTTTATAAGTTTAATTTCATTTAGCTACTGTTAATTTTTTTGTTTGCTTCTCATTTCTTTTCATCCAAGAGGCTTAAGCCAACCAAACGAAAAAGAAAAGAAACCAGATCTTTTTTTGTAATTAAAATAATTTAATAACTTAGTCACTTTCAATAAATTAATTTAAATGCTAGGCAACTCGTAGGCGCGCCTTAACCTTTTCATTCACGTACTCGCTTGCGTAATGTGATGTTTAACATTAAATAAATTAATTCAATAATTTTATACCATACACATTAGTTTTAGTTAGTTTTTAATTTAATTAATCCTCTGTTAAAATTACGGATTCGCTTGCGTAGCGTGATGGTTGACTGTTAATAATTTTCAAGAATTAATATTTTCAAATGAAGTAATTTTTCAAAAGTACTACGAATAATTGACCGTCATGATTTCGGATTCGCTTACGAGGCGCAATTATGATAAGATAATTAATTTTGTTATTCGATCACGCATTCGCTTGCGTAGCACGGTTATGGCAATGTAATTTATCCAAATCATTTTTTATAATAATCAACAATAAAAGCGGACATAGGCAAACATGAAAAACCAAATAAAGCACAGTTTATCAAAAATTAATTCAAGCCAATTTTAGTCAATAAAAACGACCGTGCTAGAACCATGGGTCTTGGGGAATGCCTTACACCTCCATCCCAGTCAATAGAATTCCTTATCCGGACATTGTTTTCACAGACCAATAATAATAGAGCCAAACCTTACTTTGACTAGGGATTCAAATGAAAGGTGAATTGGTGATAACTAGGGATTTTAACGTGTTTCATGCTCCTTCTTGCTTATGCTTTTATTATAAATTATTACAAAATAGTCCTAAAAGGCTCATAAGTTGTGCTTGATTTTGCAGGTTTGATTGACAGAGTGAGGAAATATCAAAGATCAGCTCAAAAGGAGTGAAACCTGCTCAAGTATCAAAGATAAGGCAATCTGAGAGCAAAAAAGGCCTAGTGCGGCCGCATTCGACTTTGTGCGGTCCGCACTAGGTGGTTCAGAGAGTTGGCAAAAATGGACTTCAGGTAACGCAGCCGCAATACACATTTAGTGGCATGCGGTGAAGGCTCCGCGGCCGCGCTATCATTATGCGCGGTCCGCGGAAGAGAGATTCAGAGAGATGAAATTTTGCATGGTTCAAGCTGCGCGGTCCGCAATCATACTTATGCGGCCACATTAGAGATCTCCGCAACCAAGGTCCATCCTACGCGGTCCACAAAGCCCAAGTTTAGAGAGCCCAGAATTGAAGTCCAAGAGCCTAGCGCTGCCACAGTCCATTTTATGTGGCCCGCGCTGACCCCGCAGGGGTATTTTTGTCCAGTGTTTAAAGCCTAGTATAAATAGAACATTTTGCCATTTTAGGTTATTAGTTATTTCCAAAACGTAGCTGTGTGTCACGACCCAAACTGAAGGGCCATGACTAGCACCCGACCACACTTGCCGAGCACCAACGTACATTTCATCTAACCTTCATTATTATCTTTTAAGGCTGACGAGATCAATATAAATGGTAGACCTAGATCATGGACAACCAGCAATAAAATATGACGGCATGAACATACATAGCAGGGGATGACCAGACAATCAAGAAACTACGTATAAGGTATGAGCTACCACGCTACTATGAAAGACTATACAACAAAAACTAGCCGACAAGGCATACCAAACTATACATGAGCCGACACCTGTCTATGAGCCTCTAAAAGAACATAAGTGTTGCAACATAGCCGGAACAGGGCCCCGACATACCCATAATGTCTATAACAAAAATTGCATACCAAGACCAAGGCAAGTCCGGAGAAGGGATCTCGCCAATCACCGCTGAACTGGACAGTCTACTGTGGTGGGGGAGCTGCACCTGTCTGTCTATCAGGACCTGCAGCACGACATGCAGCGTCCACAAATAAAAGGACGTCAGTACGAATAAAGTACTGAGTATGTAAGGCAAGGAACCATAAATACGATCAGTAATGTAAGCAAGGATAAAGAATATACCACCTGTAACATCTTAGTACCTCTGAGGGCTACTTACATGAAATGCATGATACATATGTATAAATACATAAACCTTTAAAGCATTCGCCTCTGTGGGCATCATCATCATCATATCGTACCCGGCCATAATAGGCTCGGTAGAATCGTACCCGGCCACGTGGAGCTCGGTAAAACCCAACTGATCAGTGGTTGCACAATAGGTGCCGTACCCGGCCAACTATAGCGTGGCTCGGTAGAGTAAAATAGATACATATATATAATTCATGCTCGACTCATGGAATCACATTCTAAACCTTTCGGAGTGACGTAAGGTCGGTATCCTCTATACACGTTATTAGGACTAACTCTTCACTATGAACCTTATAAGATTTAGGAAGTACGAACAACATTGATAACATAAGAATAAGAGAAGTAACATTAACATCAATCGTTCCATAAGAGGGAAAACAATGTAAGTACTGCTAGCTTCTAAGAGTAGAGTATCTTGGAAGCTCGTTCATTACATTATGTACAATCGGAGTCGTGCAAAAGAAGGAAAGGGATAGCCTCACATACCTTGTATATACTTCCCCAATCTCAAGCTATGCAATTGTCAAAACTCCTTAGTCTACAATAAGAGAAACGATACTATCGTTATCATTTAAGCGTCATAACTATTATGTATCGACCACAACCTATTTTACGATGAAACGGACAGCACCTCCCCTATATATATGACCTCACACCATTCAAAATAGTCACCAAACAGCCCAAACAACATCAATAATAAACATATTGAGCCTCCCAATATAGTCCACACACAGCCTAATCACTCCATACATACGACGACCACCATAGTCGTGTCAAACAATCTGGAAATGTTACGAATAACTATCAGCCTATAACCCTACATATATATGGTGTTTCTCCACACCCTTCCTCCTCCAAAACTCCACAATATAGTAGTAAAATATGCAGCCCAACAACAACGCAAAACAGTCCACAAAACAATAACATTACTACCAAGCCTTTCGATATATATCTCACAAGTTCTAGCTTCAATGGCTTAGCCGCAACTTGGATAATCTTAAATACATATAGAGTAAGAGGTTCCTTACCTTTATACAGAAATAAAAACTCCAATTTGACCTTAAATTTCCAAGAAATATCCCTCCAATGCTGCCACAACAACAAAAAAATGAAACTAGCGATCAATTAGTGTTTTTCGGCACTAGAATCACTTTAGAAGGCTTGAAATCACCTAGGATTGATATTAAGAACATTAGGGAGTATTTACAGAACATAAACCCTTTAAAACAACCTCCCACACGAGCTGGAACGACACAAAAATGAGCAACAACAAGAAGAACAAGAGACTTACTAGCGCCACGGAATTCCCGACACTTGATTTGTGTTGTTTGCCCTTTTTTGGGTCTTGAATCTTGAGAGAACCTTGAGAGGATGTTCCTAGGGTTCTAAGGTCTGAAAATAGTGAAAGGAAATGACTTAAAACGGGTTGTAGTCATCCTATATAGGTCCAAATATCTTAAACCGACTTAGTGGGCCCCATAGAGAGGTGCTTGGCGCAGTCTCGCGAAAATGCGAATATCTCTCTACTCCGAGATCGTATCGATGAACGGTTTAATGCGTTGGAAACTAGACTCATAGATATTTAATTTGGTTGGTAGATCACCCCATAATTCCTTGTAAATTATGAGAAAAGATTAGAAACATTTGACCTAATGTTTAAGTAAAATTATGAACCTAAGTTGCGACAACTTTTGTCGACTTTTGTTTCATAACTCGTTTGACTTCAAGACTTATGATACAGATATTATATGATTAAAATACCTTCATAAATGACCTCTTGAGTGTATTAAGCACCGCTAGATTACCTGAAAATTCGAGTTACAACATCCTTGATTCGTTTAACTTCTAATACTGGTTAATCACCCTTATACACTCTTGTATCACTTAAGACCAATAGGATTGACTTCTTATCATCTCAAAGATAATTCCTTCTTGGATTTATGTTAACTAATATATGGCATGAACTAACACATGTGGATATGGGTTGTAACACCCTCCCCCCTTAGGAACATTCGTCCTCGAATGTAAGGGTTTATGGGGAGTTTAAATCATCGTGGATTCCAATTGAAATTTCCGATCAATTTTCCCCTATAAAATGGTCACTAGCAAAACTTGCAAGTAATTAATCCCAACATATGGTTTCACAAGGCTACACAAAGCATTATGCATATTTACATTATCTACATATCACCATTTTGTATTAAGGAGGAGTATTCTCAAATTATTGCTTACCTCATAGAGCCGTTTCACCTTCCAATGTATCCTGTCTTCCACCAGCATCCTTGTTATCTTCATTCTGGAATAAGTAAGGGTATTTAGACTTCATCTCCTCTTCTGCTTCCCATGTCATTTCTTCCATATTTTTGTTCCTCCACAATACTTTGACGGAAGCTACATCTTTTGTTCTCAGCTTGCGGACTTGCCGATCTAATATCGCCACTGGCACTTCTTCATATGATAGGTCCTCTGTAACTTGTACATCTTTGATAGGGACGACTCGAGAAGGGTCTCCAATACATTTTCTCAACATAGATACATGGAATACCGGGTGGACAAATTCCAATTCGGATGGCAATTCTAACTCATAAGCAACCTGTCCAATCCGTCGAAGAATTTTATACGGCCCGATATACCTTGGACTCAGCTTACCTTTCTTCCCAAAACGCATAATACCCTTCATTGGTGAGATCCTCAGGAAAACCCAATCACCAACCTCAAACTCTAGATCACGACGTCGGACATCAGAATAAGATTTTTGCCTGCTTTGTGCCGTCCTCAATCGCTCCTGTATCACTTTCACCTTCTCAATAGCTTGGTGAATCAAATCTGGCCCATATAATTCTGTTTCACCGACTTCGAACCATCCAACTGGTGATCTACATCTCCTCCCGTATAGTGCCTCGTATGGGGCCATTTTAATACTGGAATGGTAGCTATTGTTATAGGCGAATTCTATGAGTGGAAGATGATCATCCCAATTCCCCTTAAAATCTAGAACACATGCTCGTAGCATATCTTCCAGTGTCTGAATGGTACGTTCAGCCTGTCCGTCAGTCTGCGGATGAAATGCAGTGCTGAGATTTACTTGTGTGCCTAAACCCTTCTGGAAAGACCTCCAAAAGTTAGCCGTAAATTGAGCTCCTCGGTCTGATATAATAGATATGGGCACACCATGAAGCCTAACAATCTCCTTGATATACAACTTTGCATAATCTTCAGCCGCGTAAGTTGTCTTCACTGGCAGAAAATGGGCACATTTTGTAAGTCGATCAATTATCACCCAGATGGAGTCAAACTTATGATAAGAGCGAGGTAATCCAATAATGAAGTCCATATTAATCACCTCCCACTTCCAGGTCGGAATCTCTATATTTTGAAGCAATCCACCGGGTTTCTGATGTTCTATCTTTACTTGTTGACAATTGGGACACTGGGCTACAAATTCAGCAATAGACTTCTTCATATTATCCCACCAATACTGCTCCTTGACATCATGATACATCTTTGTCGAGCCGGGATGGATGGAATATCGGGATTGATGAATCTCATTCATAATCTTCTCTCGCAACCCTGCCACATTAGGCACACACAATCGGCTCTGGTATCTCAGTGCCCCATCTTTTCCGATCCTAAAAGCCATACTTTTACACTGTTGAATGCTTTCTCTTAATCGTACTAAGATAGGATCTTCATATTGTCGTGCTTTTACCTCGGCTACCAAAGATGATTCTGATGTATTCTGTACAGTAACACCTCCGTCATCAGAGTCTAACAATCTGATTCTCATATTGGCTAGCTGATGAAGCTCTTTAATCAACCCCCATCTACCTGCCTCAATATGTACTAAGCTTCCCATTGATTTACGGCTGAGAGCATCTGCCACAACATTGGCTTTACCGGGATGATACAATATCTCGACGTCGTAGTCTTTCAATAATTCAAGCCACCTACGCTGCCTCAAATTCAACTCTTTCTGCTTGAAGATGTATTGTAAACTCTTGTGATCTGTGTAGATGTCAACATGGACGCCGTATAAGTAGTGCCGCCATATCTTCAAAGCATATATTACTGCAGCCAATTCCAAATCATGGGTTGGATAATTCTTTTCATGCTTCTTCAATTGTCTTGATGCATAAGCAATCACATTCCCACGCTGCATCAATACGCACCCCAAACCTATACCTGAGGCATCACAATATACCACATAACCTTCTGTTCCTTCAGGAAGAGTGAGCACTGGTGCAGATGTCAATCGATTCTTCAACTCCTGAAAACTACGTTCACAAGTGTCAGACCACTGGAATTTGGTAGCTTTTTGTGTTAACTTAGTCAATGGTGATGATATAGAGGAAAATCCTTCTACAAACCGCCTATAATATCCTGCTAGCCCTAGGAAGCTGCGGACTTCTGATGGTGTTGTAGGTCTCGGCCAATTCTTTACTGCATCGATCTTCTGAGTGTCGACACTAATACCCTCATCAGATATCACATGGCCAAGGAATGCTACTGAGTTCAGCCAGAATTCACATTTGGAGAGCTTAGCATATAACTTACGATCCTGAAGCGTCTGTAATACTATCCGCAAGTGGCCCGCGTGTTCCGCCTCCGAACGAGAATACACTAGAATGTCATCAATGAATACAATCATGAACACATCAAGATAGGGCCTGAATATAGTATTCATGAGATCCATAAAAGCTGCTGGGGCATTTGTTAGCCCGAACGACATCACCAAGAACTCAAAGTGCCCATATCTTGTCCGGAAGGCCGTCTTTGGAATATCTTTCTCCCTAACCCTTACCTGATGATACCCTGAACGTAAATCAATCTTGGAGAAATACTTGGCACCCTGGAGTTGGTCAAACAGGTCATCAATTCTTGGAAGTGGATACTTGTTCTTTATAGTAGACTTATTCAACTGTCGATAGTCGATACACATCCGTAACGACCCGTCTTTCTTCCGCACGAATAGGACTGGTGCACCCCAAGGTGAAGTGCTAGGCCTAATAAAGCCCTTATCTAGCAAGTCCTTCAACTGCACCTTCAACTCTTGCAACTCTGCCGGGGCCATTCTGTATGGAGGAATAGAGATCGGTTGAGTGTCAGGCAACACATCAATGCTAAACTCAATCTCCCTTTCAGGAGGAAGGCCTGGGAGTTCATCTGGGAAAACATCTGGGAATTCGTTGACCACAGGGATTGATTGTAAAGTAGGCGGTTTCGCCTCCGCATCCCTAACGCGAACGAGATGATAAATGTAACCTTTTGAGATCATTTTCCTTGCCTTAAGATAGGAAATAAACCTACCTTTCGGTGTAGCAATGTTCCCTTTCCATTCAATGACGGGTTCACCCGGAAATTGGAACCTAACCATCTTCGTACGACAGTCAACATTTGCATAGCATGAGGCCAACCAGTCCATTCCCATTATCACATCAAAATCAACCATTTCTAACTCAAATAAATTTGCCGAGGTTTGACGACTACAAATCATCACAGTGCAACCTCTATATACCCTTCTAGCAATCACAGAATCTCCTATCGGAGTAGATACCGCGAGGGGTTTACTTATCAATTCAGGTTCAATGCCAAACTTATTAGCCACAAAGGGTGTAACATATGATAATGTAGATCCCGGATCAATCAGCGCATATACATCATAAGAAAACACAGATATAATACCTGTAACAACATCTGGAGACGACTCGAGATCCTGTCGACCTACTAGAGCATAGGTTCGATTTTGAGCACCACTCGAACTCGGCACTGCACCTCTACCCCTACCACGACCTGTCGACTGCTGAAAACCCCGTGCTGGAGGTCGAACTGATGAGGAAGAACCAGACACAGATCCAGTCGGCTGAGCCATACCATCACCTCCTCTATTAGGACAATCCCGCATCATATGGCCAGGCTGCCCGCACGAATAGCATGCATCAGAACCTCGACGACACAGTCCAAAGTGGGCCTTGCCGCACTGATCACAATGTGGTGTTGGGGGTCTCATCTGACTAGTATCCCTGTGATGTTGCGAGCCAGATGCCCGCGAACTCTGACCTGGACCAGAATAGGATCGATCATATCGAGGCCTCTGAAACTGTGGAGGAGCACTAGCTACAGGTGGCGCCGAACTCCTCGAAAACTGTGGCCTGATGCGGCCTCTGAAGTCATCAGAATACCCTGCAAATCTCGCCCTCTTATGCTGGCCTCTATCCTGCTCCCTAACTGCCCTCTGCTGGCGCTTACGATCCTCTAGGGTCTGGGCATAAGCTTGAATACGGGAAATATCCATGCCCTCCACCAAGGAGGCTGTCGTACACTCATTTATTAGATGTGGTCCCAACCCATTCACGAACATATGCACCCTATCACTCATCTCGGCCACCATATGGGGAGCATACCTTGCCAAAGAATCAAACTGCATACTGTACTCTCGCACACTCATATTACCTTGTCTAAGGTTCAAGAACTTATCAGCTCTAGCTCGTCGTATCTCAACTGGCAAGTAGTGACGAAGAAAGGCCTCAGAAAATTCCTTCCACACAGCTGGAGGAGGGTTCGGACCCCTGGATCTCTCCCAACTATCATACCAGAGAACCGCTAAATCCCGTAGCCGATAAGAAGCCAACTCTACTGCCTCTGTATCACTAACATGCATAACCCGAAGTGTACGATGAACCTGGTCAATAAAAGTCTGTGGGTCCTCCTTGGGGTCTGATCCGGTAAACACTGGAGGGTCTAAATTAATAAAATCACGAACTCTTGTACTAACTGGTTTCTCAGCAGTATTCTGCCTCTGAGCCTGAGTAGCTACCAAGCTAGTCAATAACTGCAAAGCACTCCGCATATCCTGGTCTGGAGTGCCAGACGGAGGAACTGGAGGCACTGGGTGCCTTCTAATATCCTCTGGAGGAGATGGAGTAGATGAGGTATGAGAGGGCATCTCACTTTGAGCCTCACTTTGTCCTGCTCTGACTTGGGGCACCTGACTGGTACCCTCTCCCGCTACTGTATCAAGCCGTCTACTAATCGTTTGCTTCCTAGTCGAAGGCATCACTGAAAAAAACAAGGTGAATATTAGAGACAAACACTTACGACTCAACTCTACGCACGATCTAGATTCAGGAAGAAGGTAACAACCCTAGATGTCATGTAGCCTCCTAATTATAAATGTGGCGCGCTACACATCCATAATCAAGACTCTACTAGACACGGCTCATAGACAACCCCTAGGACAGACTTGCTCTGATACCAAGTTTGTCACGACCCAAACTGAAGGGCCATGACTAGCACCCGACCACACTTGCCGAGCACCAACGTACATTTCATCTAACCTTCATTATTATCTTTTAAGGCTGACGAGATCAATATAAATGGTAGACCTAGATCATGGACAACCAACAATAAAATATGACGGCATGAACATACATAGCAGGGGATGACCAGACAATCAAGAAACTACGTATAAGGTATGAGCTACCACGCTACTATGAAAGACTATACAACAAAAACTAGCCGACAAGGCATACCAAACTATACATGAGCCGACACCTGTCTATGAGCCTCTAAAAGAACATAAGTGTTGCAACATAGCCGGAACAGGGCCCCGACATACCCATAATGTCTATAACAAAAATTGCATACCAAGACCAAGGCAAGTCCGGAGAAGGGATCTCGCCAATCACCGCTGAACTGGACAGTCTACTGTGGTGGGGGAGCTGCACCTGTCTGTCTATCAGGACCTGCAGCACGACATGCAGCGTCCACAAATAAAAGGACGTCAGTACGAATAAAGTACTGAGTATGTAAGGCAAGGAACCATAAATACGATCAGTAATGTAAGCAAGGATAGAGAATATACAACCTGTAACATCTTAGTACCTCTGAGGGATACTTACATGAAATGCATGATACATATGTATAAATACATAAACCTTTAAAGCATTCGCCTCTGTGGGCATCATCATCATCATATCGTACCCGGCCATAATAGGCTCGGTAGAATCGTACCCGGCCACGTGGAGCTCGGTAAAACCCAACTGATCAGTGGTTGCACAATAGGTGCCGTACCCGGCCAACTATAGCGTGGCTCGGTAGAGTAAAATAGATACATATATATAATGCATGCTCGACTCATGGAATCACATTCTAAACCTTTCGGAGTGACGTAAGGTCGGTATCCTCTATACACGTTATTAGGACTAACTCTTCACTATGAACCTTATAAGATTTAGGAAGTACGAACAACATTGATAACATAAGAATAAGAGAAGTAACATTAACATCAATCGTTCCATAAGAGGGAAAACAATGTAAGTACTGCTAGCTTCTAAGAGTAGAGTATCTTGGAAGCTCGTTCATTACATTATGTACAATCGGAGTCGTGCAAAAGAAGGAAAGGGATAGCCTCACATACCTTGTATATACTTCCCCAATCTCAAGCTATGCAATTGTCAAAACTCCTTAGTCTACAATAAGAGAAACGATACTATCGTTATCATTTAAGCGTCATAACTATTATGTATCGACCACAACCTATTTTACGATGAAACGGACAGCACCTCCCCTATATATATGACCTCACACCATTCAAAATAGTCACCAAACATCCCAAACAACATCAATAATAAACATATTGAGCCTCCCAATATAGTCCACACACAGCCTAATCACTCCATACATACGACGACCACCATAGTCGTGTCAAACAATCTGGAAATGTTACGAATAACTATCAGCCCATAACCCTACATATATATGGTGTTTCCCCACACCCTTCCTCCTCCAAAACTCCACAAGATAGTAGTAAAATATGCAGCCCAACAACAACGCAAAACAGTCCACAAAACAATAACATTACTACCAAGCCTTTCGATATATATCTCACAAGTTCTAGCTTCAATGGCTTAGCCGCAACTTGGATAATCTTAAATACATATAGAGTAAGAGGTTCCTTACCTTTATACAGAAAGAACAACTCCAATTTGACCTTAAATTTCCAAGAAATATCCCTCCAATGCTGCCACAACAACAAAAAAATGAAACTAGCGATCAATTAGTGTTTTTCGGCACTAGAATCACTTTAGAAGGCTTGAAATCACCTAGGATTGATATTAAGAACATTAGGGAGTATTTACAGAACATAAACCCTTTAAAACAACCTCCCACACGAGCTGGAACGACACAAAAATGAGCAACAACAAGAAGAACAAGAGACTTACTAGCGCCACGGAATTCCCGACACTTGATTTGTGTTGTTTGCCCTTTTTTTGGGTCTTGAATCTTGAGAGAACCTTGAGAGGATGTTCCTAGGGTTCTAAGGTCTGAAAATAGTGAAAAGAAATGACTTAAAACGGGTTGTAGTCATCCTATATAGGTCCAAATATCTTAAACCGACTTAGTGGGCCCCATAGAGAGGTGCTTGGCGCAGTCTCGCGAAAACGCGAATATCTCTCTACTCCGAGATCGTATCGATGAACGGTTTAATGCGTTGGAAACTAGACTCATAGATATTTAATTTGGTGGGTAGATCACCCCGTAATTCCTTGTAAATTATGAGAAAAGATTAGAAACATTTGACCTAATGTTTAAGTAAAATTATGAACCTAAGTTGCGACAACTTTTGTCGACTTTTGTTTCATAACTCGTTTGACTTCAAGACTTATGATACGGATATTATATGATTAAAATACCTTCATAAATGACCTCTTGAGTGTATTAAGCACCGCTAGATTACCTGAAAATTCGAGTTACAACATCCTTGATTCGTTTAACTTCTAATACTGGTTAATCACCCTTATACACTCTTGTATCACTTAAGACCAATAGGATTGACTTCTTATCATCTCAAAGATAATTCCTTCTTGGATTTATGTTAACTAATATATGGCATGAACTAACACATGTGGATATGGGTTGTAACACTGCGCTCGTGAGAAGCTATTGTGTAGCCATTTTTGGCATCTTAACTTAGATTTTACGATAGATTCTCTGTATTTACATTAGCTTTTAAATTAATATGTCTTGTTCTTAATCTATTTCTCTATTTTCTCCTTCAAGCATGAGTAGTTAAACCCATTAGTTAGGGTTGTGGCTCAACCTTAGTGTGGGTAATTGATGGGTGTTGCCATCTATTGTTAGATTGACTATGGGTGTTTGTTATTTGGGTCAATTTTATGGTTTAATCTATGAATTGGTGGTTGCAAACACTGGTTTGTACTAAGTTGACTTGACTCTTCTTGAAAAAGAGAGCCTAAGTCTCCAAAATTTACCCAACAAGGAATTGGGATGGACTCAAGAGAATTGATAGTCTCAATTAAAGGGTTAAACCTCGAGAGAGTAATTACCCAACTTAAACCCTAGTTGCTTGAGCTAATTTGCCTACCCATTTAGTCTCGAAATAGTCAATTGGGAAAAATCACTGTCTGTACCGAGAGGTGTGAGAGTGGGTAAAATTGTGCAACGGTTATAGCATATTTCCCCAATCATGTCAATTGAACCTTAGAAGTATTTACCAGTCAATTAGCCATCTAGGTGAAAGTCGCTACCCTAGTGCCTTTCTACCCATTAGATTCAACTTTAGTAATTTTCTTATTAGCATAATTTAGTTCTAATTAGTAATTGATAATATTAGTTTGTTAAAGAAAATTCAAAAGATGTTTGGAAGTGACAATTGGAACAATTACACAACTCTAGTCTAGATAGATACTCGACTCCATTCCTAGCTCCCTGTGAAAATCGATCCCGACCCTCATATTGGGTAAAAGCTATTGCGACCCTCTCTTCCTACTTTTTAGTAGTGTGGAGTTGGCAGCGATCACTTTTTGGCGCCGTTGCCGGGGAGCTAACGGTTTTGGCTATCTATTTAGTTAGTTTTGTGTATTGTTCTTCTTTCCTTCTTTGTTACTTACTTGTTTGTGTCATTACTCAGGTACCAACATGGCTTTAAATAGTGCTAATGATAGGGGAGGAGGTAGATGATCTTGAGCAAGATGAGGTGCTTCTTGCACCTCAAGGTCAACGGAGAGGCCGGAATGCCAATGCTAATCCAAATGACAATATTCCAGACCATCCCCGATTCCTCCAAGAGTGGCTCCCAGAATATTACCGAACCAGGGCTATGCAAGTGCTGTTGTCCCACCCCGAATCCAGGCGGGCAACTTTCAGATAACCAATGTGATGTTGACCTTACTTGAGCAGCGTAGGTACTTCACGGGCACTGTAAATTAAAATGCCTACAACCGTCTCAAGGGGTTCGTAGATAAATGTTGGGGGAGCAAACAGACAAATGTATCCGAGGATGCATTGAGATTGAGACTTTTCCCGTTCTCACTTCGGGGAAAGGCATTGGATTGGCTCGAGAGACTCCCCAACCATTCCATCACAACTTGGGATGAGTTGGCGGATAAGTTTATTACCAAATTCTTCTCTCCTAGTCATATGGCGGCACTTCGAGATGAAATATTAGCCTTCAAGCAAGAGCCAACGGAACCTTTGCATGAGATTTGGGAGCGGTATAGAACGATGGTGAAGGAGTGTCCAAATAATAATATGACCGAGGCCACGATCCAACAAACCTTCTATCGGGGCATAAATACTACAAATCAATGCATTATTAACCAATTGGCCGGGGGCAATTTTATGAAGCTTTCTTATGAGGAGGCATGTGATGTACTTGATGAAATGGCGGACACTTCTTCAGTATGGCAGAGTAGAGCAAATGTGCCTCAAGGTGACCCTACGGTTATCCATTTGCACAAGGAATTACATGATCACGGGCAAGCAATAGCTGAGCTTACAACTACTATGAACCAATTGGCTAAGGCACAGTTGCAACAAGTTCAGAATCCTCGCCAAGTGAATGCCATGGAGGGTGTTAGTATGCTTGTCAACAAGAGAAGGTAAAAGAGGCAACAAAATCAAGGAAATTCTGAGCAATTTGTTGATAAATATGATGGGTGTCAAAATGATGGTTATGATGACCAAAGTGAGGAGGTACAATATGTCAACAACTATTAAGGCAATAGAGACAACTCTTCAAACCAACAATGGAGACCCCAAGGAAATTGGGGCAATCAACAACAAGGTGGTGGTAATTGAAACAACAATAGCCAAAACAATAATTGGGGTAATCAAAACAACAACCAAGGCAATTGGAATGGAAATAACAACAACTGGGCAACAACAACAATCAAGGCGGGTGGAACAACAATGGAAACCAAGGCGACCGGGGGCAAGGCTTTCAAAGGCCCCCAATGTACCAACAACCGAACAACCTACCCCTTTTCCCTTCTCAAGGTCCTAGTTCTTCTGGTAATGATATGGGTAGAATTAAAATGATGTTCGAGCATATGATGAAGAGGAAAGCGGATTCTGATGCACAGTTAGCTTCTCATAACACCTCTATCCGAAACTTGGAGGTACAATTAGGCCAAATCTCTTAGTCATTGATACTCGCCCGAAAGGTGCTCTACCAAGTGATATGGTAGTGAACCCAAAGGGTGGGAACAATCATGTTATGGCGGTCACAACAAGAAGTGGGAGAAGCGGTGATGTTAATGCCTCTAAGCAAAAACAAGTCGTGGATGATGATGTTGAGTTGCAAGATGACGAAGTCCCTTTGGTAGTTGATGAAAATGTGAACAATGAAGTGAGGATTGATATTCAAGAAGTCGGGATGGAAAAACAGAATGATGTGAACCCATCTAGGAACACATAATTGACATGCTGGAGCCGGTTGTGCCAAAAGCAAAGGCTCCTTTGCCAAGGCCACCTCCACCTTATCCTCAAAGGCTCGCAAAGCAGAAGAATGATAACCAGTTGAAAAAGTTCGTTGACATGATGAAGAGCTTATCTATTAATGTGCCTCTGTTGGAGGCACTTGAACAAATGTCGAGTTATGCAAAATTCATGAAAGACTTGGTTACAAAGAAGGGTTATATGGATTGTGAAACTATAAAGATGACTCACCAAGTTAGTGCTATAGTGAATTCAATGGCCCCGAAGCTTGAAGATCCCGGTGCTTTCACCATTCCTTGCACCATTGGGAGTGAGGATTTTTCCAAAGCTCTTTGTGACTTGGGAGTTAGTATCAATTTGATGGCCAACTCGGTTTTCAAAACTTTGGGTATCGGGCAACCTAGGCCAACTTCAATGAGACTTCAAATGGCGGATCGATCGATGAAGCGACCTTTGGGCATTATTGATGATGTGCTTGTCCGGGTGGACAAATTCATATTGCCGTCCGACTTTGTGATTTTGGATTGTGAGGTAGACTATGAGGTTCCTATTATCTTGGGCAGACCTTTCCTTGTAACGGGGAAGGCATTGGTTTATGTTGAAGTGGGTGAGCTCACTTTCTGAGTGGGAGATGAAAAGGTCGTTTTCCACGTTTGCAAATCTATGAAGCAACCCAATAGCATCGAGGTATGATCATTTGTATACCTTGTCACAATTGTGATTGTGGATGATACCAGTGCTATGATCAACGTGAAGATCCTCTTGTAGCAGTGCTCTTAAACATGGATGTCAATGATGATGCTAGTAGAGTGGAGTGCGTGAATGCCCTACATGGGATGTGCTCTTATTCTTATGTGCCGAGAAAATTATCTTTGGATCTTGAAAATCGGAAAACTCCACCAACAAAGCCATCAATTGAGGAGCCACCGGTGTTGGAGTTGAAACCACTTCCTCCACACCTCAGGTATGAATTTTTAGGCTCAATTTCTACTTTACCAATTATTCTTTCTTCTGGCCTTACTAACATGCAGGTTGAAGCCACCTTGGCGGTTCTTCAAAAGCGGAAAAGGGCAATTGGATGGACTCTAGCCGACATTCGGGGAATAAGCCCTGCATTCTGTATGCATAAAATTATCTTGGAGGATGATGCAAAGCCTTCCTTGGAGCATCAAAGAAGATTGAACAAGGCTATGCAAGAAATGGTCAAGAAAGAGGTTATTAAATGGTTGGATGTCGGGGTTGTGTACCCCATTTACGATAGCTCATGGACTTCTCCGGTACAATGTATGCCGAGGAAGGGTGGCATGACTGTGGTGACCAATGACAACAATGAACTTATTTCTACTCGGACGGTCACTGGGTGGAGAGTGTGTATGGATTACCAAAAGCTAAACAAGGTAACTTGAAAGGATCATTTCCATTTCCATTCCTTGACCAAATGCTAGATGGTCTTGTGGGCATGCTTTTTATTGCTTTTTGGATGGTTACTCAGGGTAAAATCAAATTTTAATTGCCCTAGAGGATCAAGAGAAGACAACTTTTACCTGTCTGTATGGCACATTCGCTTTCTCTCAAATGCCGTTCGGATTGTGTAATGCTCCGGCGACCTTCCAACGATGCATGATAGCTATTTTCACTGATATTGTGGAGGATATCTTGGAGGTTTTCATGGGTGATTTCAGTATGGTTGGGGATTCCTTTGATGAATGTTTGGGAAATTTGGATTGAGTATTAGCCCGGTGTGAAGACACCAACCTTGTACTCAATTGGGAAAAGTGTCATTTCATGGTAGAAGAGGGTATAGTGTTGGGTCACAAAATTTCAAAGCGAGGGATTGAAGTTGACAAAGCCAAGATAGAGGTGATTTCAAGGCTTCCCCCCCCCCATTTCTGTTAAAGGGGTGAGGCGTTTTATTAGGCACACGGGTTTTTACCGGAAGTTTATAAAAGATACCTCTTGTGCAAGTTGCTAGAAAAGGATGCAAAGTTTGTGTTTGATGAGGGGTGTATGCAAGAATTTGAGCTTCTCAAGCTCAAGTTGACCACTACCCCGATCATTACCACACCAAATTGGAGCTTGCCTTTCGAGCTCATATGTGATTCTAGTGACGTTGCGGTTGGGGATGTTTTGGGCCAAAGGATCAACAAGATGTTTCATCTGGTGTACTATGCAAGCAAGACCATGAATGAGGCTCAAAAGAACTATACAATCACCAAGAAAGAGTTGTTGGCTATTGTGTTTGCTATGGAAAAGTTTCGACCTTATCTTATGGGGGCCAAAGTTATAGTGCACACCGATCATGTCGCCCTTAGGTACGTGATGACAAAGAAAGACTCCAAGGCAAGATTGATGAGATGGGTGCTACTACTCCAAGAGTTTGATCTAGAAATTGTGGACCGGAAAGGTAGTGAGAATCAAGTGGCGGACTACTTGTCCCGTTTGGAGGAGGAGGGGAGGCCTTGTGATGGCCTTGAGATCAATGATTCATTTCCCAACAAACAACTCTGTGCGGTGTCAATGAAGGATATGCCATGGTTTGCCGATGTTTCCAATTACCTTGTGACCGGAATAATCCCATATGAGCTCTCTTCTAACCAAAGGAAGAAGCTCAAGCGGGATAGTTTGGATTTCTATTTGGATGAGCCATACTTGTTCAAGATTTGCACGGATGGTCTGATTCGTAGATGTGTCACGGAAGAAGAACAATTGAGTATCTTAGAGGCTTTCCATTCTTCACCCTATGGTGGCCATCATGGTGGGGTGAGGACCGCCTCGAAAGTTCTTAGTTGTGGAATCTATTAGCCCACCTTGTTCAAAGATGCGGGCGATTTGGTGAAGAGGTGTGATTAGTGCCAAAGAGCAGGCGGAATTTTAAAAAGGGATGAGATGCCTCTCAATACCATTCTTGAAGTGGATATCTTTGATGTTTGGGGCATCGATTTCATGGGTCCATTTGTTAGTTCTTATGGGAATACTTACATTCTCGTGGTGGTTGACTATGTCTCAAAATGGGTTGAAGTCGTGGCTTTGCCTAACAATGAATCCCGAAGTGTTGTTGCAATTCTTAAAAAGAGCATCTTCACAAAGTTTGGCACTCCTCGTGCAATTATTAGTGATGGGGCGTCTCACTTTTGCAATAAAGCTTTTGACACATTGCTTTCCAAGTATGGTGTCAATCAAAAGGTTTCTACCCCCTATCATCCTCAAGCTAGTGGTCAAGTGGAAGTCTCCAACAGGGAAATTAAGAGCATCTTGTCAAAGATTGTCAATGCCAATAGGACTGATTGGTCGAAAAAGTTGGATGACGCTCTATGGGCTTATCGGACAGCTTACAAAACTCTGATTGGTATGTCTCCGTATCGGTTAGTGTTTGGAAAAGCTTGTCATCTTCCGGTTGAGTTAGAGCACAAGGCCATGTGGGCTTTGAGGAAGTTGAATTTGGAATAGGATATTGCGGCAAATCTTCGTGTTGAACAACTCAATGAGCTCGATGAGTTTAGATTCCATGCCTACTCAAGTTCATCCTTGTATAAGGACAAAATGAAGTACCTTCACAACAAATATGCTCGGGGTAAGGAGTTCAAGGTTGGAGATATGGTTCTCTTGTTCAATTCCCGGTTACGTCTATTTCCGGGTAAGCTCAAGTCAGAGTGGAGTGGGCCATTTGAAGTTGTGTTCGTGACCCCATTTGGTGCTCTTGATCTAAGGAACAAAAATGGTGAAGTTTTCAGAGTTAATGGGCACCGGGTCAAGCATTATCTTGGAAAATTTGATGACAGCCACGTGGTGGCACTTCTTCATCTAAAGTGATGTGATGGTAACATGCGTCGTGCCACGACGTTAAATCAGGCGCTTCTTGGGAGGCAACCTATGTCTTTTTCTTCTTGTTTTCTTTGATTTTATTTGTAGTGTAGGATTGATTTTTAAGCTAATTGGTTGTGAGATGTTGCAGGGATTATGTTGATACAGTGCAAAATATTTTGGAAAAATTGAACAGTCTCTGAAGTTTCCAGTGCGGCCGCATTGCACTTTGTACGGTCCGCACTGGTGAAGGCTAAATGGGATACTCTCTGAAGTTTGTCACCGCAGCCGCATGGCATTTTGTGCGGACCGCGGTGGACCTCCGCGGTCGCGGTCTATTTTGTGCGGACCGCGGAGGTTGCCTTCTCAAACTTCTTCTGAACAAACCCAGCGCGGTTCGCGGTCTGTTTTGTGTGACCGCGCTGGTAGGTAAGACTGGGTCTCACATGTTTTTCTATAAATAGACCACAGGGGTCACCAGTTACCCTTTTCGAAAAATTGACTCTCACAGACCTAAAATATACTGTTCACCCTCTCTTTTCATGTAAATCCTTGCTTAGATTGATTCCTTGCATTCCATCTCCACATTTGGTAACATTTCACTCATTTTTCTTTGTTTAATTTTATAATTTCATTTTATTTTCATGTCCATTAGCCTGTAGCTTCTTCTTCTTCCCGTAATTCTTAAATTTCTAGGTTAGTTTGGTTTAACTGTTAATCTTTGTGTGCTTTGTGAGTGTAATGAAATGGTAATTGAGTACAGATGTTAATTAGGAAAAAAACTTGAACTAATTTCAAGATTTGAGAACCCTAACTCAGTGCCTTGACTTAGCACCCTCCGCGGACCGCGGTCATCCATGTGCGGTCTGTGGTGTTGTGATGCGGTCTGCAGTAATACTTTGTGCGGACCGCGGTGAGGATTTTTTTAGGAAATTTACCTCTTGACCAGCGCGGCCGCATTGAATTTTGTGCGGTCCGCGCTGGCCCATCGCGGCCACGGTGCTACTTTGTGCGTGCCGCGATGGTTAGATTCAGAGGAGTGGTTTTATAGACCTTGCCTCAGTGCGGACTGCAGTTGCTTTTAGGCGGTCCGCAGTGCCCCCAGTGCGGCTGCACTCCTTTTTGTGCGGCCCGCGCTACATTATATTTGCAACATTTTTTTCAACTTGTGGCTTCTGTTATGCAATTCATCTTCCACATCTGTTTCACTGTCTGTGCTGATACTAACAAAGCTAGATGTTTGTGCTTGCAGACAATGGTCAAACAAAGAGGTAGAGGCACAAAACAACTCGGCCGAGGTGAGTCCTCCCGGGGAGGCAAAGGAAAACTGGTAAAACTCACTCCCCAAGCTAGACAGAACATAAAGAACACAAGGAAAGAAATCAAGGATGCTAATAAAGCCTGTGACCAATCGGGGAGTGAGTACATGCCTTCTCAAGACATCTCCTCCGATTCAGTGCCAACTCACTTCATCTCCAAATTTGGGTTGAGTGATGATTCTCCTCCTCCTTCACCCCCTGCCCAAGCTCTAGAGTGTATACATTATGAGTCATCTGAGGGCTCAGCAGCCGGCAGCGGTGATTACTCCACTTCCACCACAGCTTTATTATCCCGGGAGAGTGCAGACGGAGAGGATGAGGGAGATGAGGAGGTACCTGTGGGTGGTGTGCCTCAGGTTGGGGGTGTTGACTGAACTAGAAATCCCGCTATTTGGGAAGATAGATTTGTCAGCCAGGTGGCGTTCTACAAGTTTAGGGAATGTTGGTCATCACGAAAGTTGATTATTGAGAGGAGCTTCATTGACAGAGACCTTCTACCCCTACACCCCAATATGCATAGACAGTTTCAAGATCGAGTAGGTTGGGAGCACTTTATAGATGATTGTGTGAAGGCGAATGAGCACATGGTCAAGGTGTTTTATAGAAATGTGGCCCTCATCTTGAAGGGCACCAAAGTGACCAAGGTGCAAAACAAAAATGTGGTGTTTACCGGGAAGGCGCTGAATGAATACCTAGGCTTCAATGAAGAAGATGAGTCCCTTTACAATGAAAAGTTGGCAATGGACGAGGAGGTTCGTCCATGGTTAGCTTCATACCTGGCAATCCCGGGTACTATTCCAGAGTGGTTGATAGTAGGGGCCAAAATCCTTCGGAGGACCCTTAACTTTGAGGCTAGGGGGTGGTTGATTTTTGTATGCAGCCGGCTTGATCCCACTACGCATGATCAGACTCTTACACTTGCCCGGGCTATTCTAGTTGCATCTATTATGGAGGGATACCCTATCAATGTGGGGAATGTGATGTCCCGCGTCATTTCTTCAGTGGGGGTTGAGCATGACCGGAACTACCCTTTTCCCAACACCCTCACTATGTATTTCCGGGACCTGAAGGTGGAGAAGAGACCTTTTGACATCAAGGTCAAACCTGTGGTTCCGTTTTCGTGGTATAGTTTGAAGGGGTCAGACAACCCCAAGGATAAGAATTACAAGCTGCCTGCTTCTGCCCTAACTGGCCAGTTTGAAGAGTCGGTTGCGGTAGAGCCCTCCACTGAGCCTGCCTCCACAGTTGCTGACATGCCTCCCAAACCTTCCACTACTGCTTGTCCCTCTACTTCAGCTGGCCCTAGGATTCCATCTTCCCGGGCCCATCCTATCAATGCTCATCAGCTGAGCCAGACACTTCATAGCTTGAACAACTTGATAGCGACTGCTTCGTCCAAGTTGTTTAAATTGACCTCCACTATTGCGGCTCAATCAGCACCATAGCCAGTGCAGGTGCCCCAGTCTATCGAGGATTCACTTAAGGATATTCTTGCCAACCAGCAGAAGATCCTTGATTCTTAGGCTGCCTTGGCTAAGGCAGTGGATTCACATGGCAAGGCGCTGAAGGAGCTTGCCAGGGAGCACAAGAAGTTGCGGAAAACACGGGCTTCCAAGGAGTCTGTGAAGAAGCTTAGAGCAGATGTGGACAAACTGAAGGCAGATCAACTGCCTTTAGACTTGCTATTTGAGGATCCAGCTCCAGCAGCAGAGCCCCAGCAGGAGTAAACACAAAGGCCTCCAAAGAAGAAGAGGAAGCTCCTTAGTGCTGATGAGGCCATCATCCAGTTGGTGGACCCACCGGAGGCCTCCTCCAGTCAGCCATAGGATGTACATGATATACAACCTGTCCAGGTCCAGGCCCCAGTCCCAGTAACTGAGCAGCAGGATACCGGGAACCAGTCTGAGGTTCCCGTGCATACAGAGGACCCGGGGACCACTGATGATCCTATGCAGATGGACACGGCTTAGGGAGTCCTCATATCCTTTCCTTATACTTTTTTGGTGCTTATTTATTTAATTGGCATTGGGGACAATGCCAGCTTTTATTTGAGGGGGTGCGCCCTACAATTTATCCTTGGATGATTGTATATATATATACTGATTTAGTTTATGCCTTTTTGATTTTCTATTGGTTTGTATATAACTTTACATTTAGTTACTTTTATCGCACGTTTTATCTTTCCTTTGGTTTGTATATAAAGTTTACATTATTGTATATATTCATCCCCCGTTGTATATTCAAATCCTCTATTGTACATATTCATTCTATTTTCTATTTTCGTAAAAAAATTCGTTTTTAGCTTCTTATATAGGCTCGTAGCTTTTTGTGTTGTTTTTGGCGCTTTCAATAATCCTTTGGTTTTCTTAATGAAACAGTTCTTTCCAAAGGTGGAGTATTGTGTGAACCGGGTGGCTCTTCCCGATGATGGATGGCGTAACAACATTCTTAAGGGTTTGAGTCCGTTTTTGTTTTTGTTTTTGGTAGTTTGTAGTTAAGGGTACCTCAAGCAAAGCTTCACTTGGGCCTAGCACATTTGCCTTTGATCCCATGGTCAAAGACAAAAATGTTGTGTTTAGGATGGTGAAAGTCGTGACCTTGAGACTCTTGTGTTGACCAAACAATCATCATATGGTCTTTCGGGACCATTGTGTGCTCAAATCGTGTCTAAGGTTGTTGTGGGCCCCCGACTCTATGTCTTTAGCAATCCTTGAGCTTGTGTGGTGAGAAATCGAATTCTGAGTCCAAGTCCCGAGCCAATGGTCTAGAACTTGCCCTGAATGACTGTTGAGGCGAAATCTTAAGTGAAATTTGACTTGAAAAGTGATTATAGGCTCTCCTTGATCCAAATGATAGTTGAAAAATTCCATAGCATACCAATGATATAATCTCTAGTTAACCCTTTTGAGCCTTAAACCTTTTTCTTCCAAGAACCAATGTTATAAGCCTATTCTCGTTCGAAAATATACCTTCTCTTGGCACCCAATCTTTCCTTGAGCAATGGCAAAAGTCTATGTTTGGGGGAGAGACGAGAAAGGGAACAAAGTGGTAAAAGGTACAAAAGTGAAGAAAAGGAAGGCAATGAAAAAAGAAAAGAAAAGAAAAAGACAAAAAGAAAGCCCAATGTGAAAAAGAATAAAAAGGGATTCAAGAAAAGCAAAAGAGAAAAAGGTGTGGAAAAAGTTGAAAAGGAGAAACGTTTTGAATTGCATAAGAAAGAGCAACAATGTGTCTCTATAACCCCTTAGAAAGAAGTGAGATACTCAAAGAGCCAAGAGAATTGTGCCAAATGAATAAAAGAAGTGCTTAAGGGAAGATGGAACCCATTTAGACCAAAACAGGCCGTTAGAGGTGGAGGTCAAGCCGTTAGAGGTAGAGGTCAGGCAGCTAGAGGTGGAGGCCAGCCAGTAGGAGGCCGTTCTATTGATGTAGTTCAGAGTGGTGGGGCCAAGCCCCGATGTTACGCTATTCCAGCCAGACCTGAGGCTGAGTCTTCAATGTAGTTATCACATGTACAGTTTCACTTTGCAGTAGAGATACCTTTGTTCTATTTGATCTGGGGTCTACATATTCATATATGTCATCTTATTTTGCCCTTTATCTGGTTGTGCCTCGTGATTCTTTGAGTGCTCTTGTATATATGTCTACACCGGTGGGTGATTCTATTATTTTAGATCGAGTCCATCGCTTGTGTGTGGTTATTATTGGGGGTCTTGAGACCCGTGTAGATCTCCTATTTCTCGATATGGTAGACTTCGATGTCATCTTAGGGATGGACTAGTTATCCCCTTATCATGTTGTATTGGACTGTCACGCCAACACTTTGACCTTAGCCTTGCCGAGTTTTCCTTGATTGGAGTGGAGAGGGACTCCCAATCATTCTGTCAGTAGGGTTGTTTCTTATATAAAGGCTCGGTGTATGGTTGAAAAGGGGTGTTTAGCTTATTTGGCGTATGTTCATGATTCTAGTACTGCAATTCCTTCTTTGGATTTTGTGCCTGTTGTTTGTGAGTTTCCAAAGTTATTTCCTTCAACCTGTCGGGGATGCCACACGACAGGGATATTGACATTTGCATTGATTTGGCTTCAGACACTCAATCCATTTCTATCCTCCCATATCGTATGGCCCCGCCAGCGTTGAAAGAATTGAAGGAGCAGTTGCAAGACTTGCTTGATAAAGGCTTTATTAGACCTAGTGTCTCGCCTTGGGGTGCACCAGTGTTGTTTGTTAAGAAGAAGGATAGATCGATGAGAATGTGCATAGACTATCGACAGCTGAACAAGGTCACAATCAAGAATAAGTATCCATTGTCGAGGATTGATAATTTGTTTGATCAACTTCAGGGTGCCAAAGTGTTTTCGAATATTGATTTAAGATCTGGCTACCATCAGTTGGGGATTAGGGCATCTGATGTCCCTAAGACAACTTTTCGCACTTGGTACGGGCATTATGAGTTCTTAGTGATGTCATTTGGGTTGACAAATGCCCCAGCAACTTTCATGGATTTCATGAACCTATTGTTCAAGCCTTATTTGGATTCCTACGTAATTGTCTTCATTGATGATATTTTGATATATTCCCCGCAGCCGGGAGGAGCATGAGCAGCATCTTCGAGTCATTCTCCAGACTCTGGAGGACAGTCAGTTATATGCTAAGTTTTCGAAATGTGAGTTTTGGTTGAGTTCAGTTGCATTCCTGGGTCATGTTGTATCAGCACAGGGTATTCAGGTGGATCCTAAGAAGATTGCGGCAGTCAAGGACTGGCCTAGATCTATATCAGCTATAAAGATCTGGAGTTTCTTGGGTTTGTCGGGCTATTACCGTCGGTTTGTGGAGGGGTTTTCGTCTATTGCAGCCCCGATGACCAGGTTGACCCATAAGGGTGCCCAGTTCAGGTGGTCGGATGAGTGTGAGGCAGCTTTTAGAAGCACAAGACAGCTTTGACTATGGCGCCAATATTGGTATTGCCTACAGGTTCAATGCCATATGTAGTGTATTGTCACGTATCTCGTATTGGACTTCGTGCGGTATTCATGCAGAATGGCAAGGTTATTGCATATGCTTCGCGATAGTTGAAGATCCACGAGAAGAATTATCCAGTTCATGATTTGAAGCTAGCAGCCATAGTTCACGCGCTGAAGATTTGGAGGCATTATTTATATGGCGTGTCGTGTGAGGTGTTCTTGGATCACAAGAGTTTGCAATACTTGTTCAAGCAGAAGGAGCTAAATTTGAGGCAGAGGAGGTGGTTGGAGCTATTGAATGACTATGATATCACCATCTTGTATCATCCGGGGAAGGCCAATGTAGTGGCCGATGCTCTGAGTAGAAAGTTAGCCAGTATGGGCAGCCTTGAATATATCGGTTAGAGACCGCTTGCCTTGGATGTTCAGGCTTTAGCTAATCAGTTGGTAAGGTTGGATGTTTCTGAGCCCATCCATGTGCTAGCTTGCACCGTCGCTCGTTCTTCATTATTTGAGCATATCCTAGATCGGCAGTAGATGATCCTCATTTGCTTGTCCTTAGGGATACAGTGTGGCACGAAGTTGCCAAGCAGGTCACTGTCGGAGATGATGGAGTTTTGAGGATGCATGGTCGTATTTGTGTGCCTAATGTGGATGGACTTCGTGAGTTGATTCTAGATGAGGCCCATAGTTCCGGTATTCCATTCATTCGGGTGCCGCTAAGATATATCAGGACTTGCGGCAGCATTATTGGTGGAGGAGGATAAAGAAGGATATTGTAGCGTATGTAGCTCGGTGTTTGAATTGTCAGCAAGTAAAGTACAAGCATCAAAGACCTGGGGGTTTGGTTTAGAAGATTGTGATTCCTGAGTGGAAATGGGAGCGTATCACCATGGATTTCATTGTTGGACTCCCACGGACTCAGAGAAAGTTCGATGTAGTATGGGTTATTGTGGATAAGCTGACCAAGTCAGCGCATTTCATTCCTATGGCAGTTTCTTATTTGTCTAAGCAGTTGGCAGAGATTTATATCCGAGAGATTATTTGTTTTCATGGTGTGCCCGTGTCTATTAATTCTGACCGAGGTACGCAGTTTACCTCACATTTCTAGAAGGCAGTTCAGCATGAGTTGGGTACTCGGGTCTAGTTGAGCACATCATTTCATCCTCAGATGAACAGACAGTCCGAGCGTACCATTCAAATTTTGGAGGATATGCTCCGAGCATGTGTTATCGACTTTGGAGGTTCGTGGCTCCCTATGAGGCTTTATATGGTAGGCGGTGTCGGTCGCCAGTTGGATGGTTTGAGTCGGGGGAGGCTCGGTTGTTGGGTACAGATCTAGTACATGATGCCTAGGATAAGGTTAAGATCATTCAGGACAGGCTTCGTACAGCTCAGTCCAGGTAAAAGAGTTACGCCGACCGCAAGGTTTGTGATGTGGCATTCTTGGTCGGAGAGCGAGTGTTTCTTTGGGTGTCGCCCATGAAGGGCATGATGACACTTGGGAAGAAGGGCAAGCTAAGCCCTAGATTCATTAGTCCTTTTGAGATTCTTGATCGAGTGGGAGAGGTTGCTTACAAACTTGCATTGCCGCCGAATTTATCAGTTGTGCATCCAATATTTCATGTTTCCATGCTTCGGAAGTATCAGGGCGATCCATCCCACGTGTTATACTTCAGCACTGTCCAGTTCGACAAGGACTTGACCTAAGAGGAGGAGCTGGTAGCTATTCTAGACCGGCAGGTTTGTCAGTTGAGATCGAAGAATTTCCCTTCAGTTCGTGTGCAGTGGAGAGGTCAGCCTATTGAGGCAGCGACCTAGGAGTCCCAATCCGAATGCAGAGCCATTATCCTCATGTTTTCACCGACTTAAGTACTTTTCTATGTCCGTCCGAGGACGAACGGTTATTTTAGAGGTGGAGAATGTGATGACTCGAAAGGTCATCTCATGTTTTAGAAGTCAAACTGTGTTTCGATGTCTTGAAAAGCTCTTTTCATCTCACCTCGATTTGTGTGCACAGTCCGAACACGTTTCCGGAAAGCTTTTATGTGAAATTTTGGAAAAATAATAAATTTGGTCTTTAAAATTGGTTAAAGTTGACTTTGGTCAACATTCTTGGTAAATGGACCCAGACCCGTGATCGGACAGTCCTGTAGGGTCCGTAGTAAAACATGAGACTTGGGCATATGCCCGGAATCGAATTTCGAGGTCCCATGCCCGAGAAAAGAATTTTTAAAGAAAATTATTTGCTGGAAAATATAAAGACTTTTAGAAGTGAAATGATGCATTTTCTTGAAGGTATCGGGCCCGTATCTTGGTTCCGGAGCCCGGTTCAAGTTTAAAATAATAATTAAGTTGAATCTTTGAAATTTGGTAAAAATCGAAATTGGTTTGGTATATATCGGACCTATAGTTGAGAAAATAGAAATTTCAATGTTCTTGGGTAATTTCATGAATTTGAGGTTAAATTCGTAGTTGTTGATGTTATTTTGATTATTTGATCGCACAAGCAAGTCTGTATAATATTTTTGGACTTGCGTGCATGTTTGGTTTGGTGCCCCGAGGGCTCGGATGAGTTTTGGATAGGCTACGGGATGAATTGGACTTAGGAAAAATTGCAGCTGGTATCTGGTATTTTTGCCCAGGCCTTTGATCTCCCAATTATGAGATCAGGCTTTACATTTGCAAAGTGGTCAAGCTTGGGAAATGCGACCAAAGTGTCACAGTTGCGAACCAATATTGGGCAGGTCATTATCGCAAATGCGAAAACTGGGCTGGGAATTGAGAAGCCCCCCCCCCATCGCAAGTGCGACGTCCCCTTCGCAAATGCGAAGTCGGGGGGTTTTCAAAGGGTTCGTAATTGCGAACCCCTGGTCACAATTGCGACATCTACGACCTGTTAAGTAGGATTTTGACGAGATTATTCCTCATTTTTCAACTCTTTCAAACCTAAACATCCCATAGGCGATTTTCTTGAAGAGAGTTCTTCCCTAAATCATAGGTAAATGATTCTAACTTATTTTCTTCAATCTATAACATCTTTTTACATGATTTCACTTCAAAATATAGGGTTTTTCATGGGAAATTGGGTGTTTTTGGGTAGAAGTTAGCATTTTCAAAATTTGGGGATTTGGACCTCAATTTGAGGTCCGATTTTAAAACTAATTATATATTTGAGTTCGTGAGTGAATGAATGATCGGGTTTTGGTTCGAACCTCGGGTTTTGACCAAGCGGGCCCGGGGTCGATTTTTGACTTTTTGGGGAAAACAATTGGAAAGCTATTTTCATGCATTAGAATTGGTTTATTTAGTATTTATTAATGTTATTAAGTAAATTGTGACTAGATACAAACAAATGCAAAGTGGAACCGAGAGGTAAAGCGGTAGTTGAGGCTTAATCTTGTCCGTGGAGTAGAGGTAAGTGTTTTCCCTAACCTTAGCTTGAGGGAATAGGAGTTGTGGTCTATTTTCTATGTGTTAGTATCGAGTACGACGTATAGGTGTGGTGGCGAGTATCTATACGTTGGTGTCTATCATGCCCGTGAGTCTTATGTCATGATTGTTGTGACTCTATTATGTATCGATCATGCTCAATTGATAATTATTAATGTTGAACATAGCTTATGAAAGTTTCTTGGTAATTGATTATTGTTGGGAACTGGGACAAGTTGAGTTTCATTTTTGTGAAGTAATTGTTGAAAAATGAGATTGGTTATAGTTGAATCCCTTGCCGGGATGTTATTGTTAATATTGTTGATTCCCTTGTCGGGATGTTATTGTTGATATTGTTGACTCCCTTGTCGGGACGTATTATTTCTATTATTTGGGCGAGGAAGAGTGTAAAGCATGAAGGGTGATGTCGTGCATGATATGGTGAGTGAGTGTAACGCACGAAGGGTGATGTCGTACCGATATTATGAGTGATAATGCACGAAAGGTTATGTCGTGTCATGATTTAAGAGCTAATGCAAGAAGGGTGATGCCGTGCCAATATTGTGAGGAATAATGCACGAAGGGTGATGACGTGCCGTTTCTGTTGTTTCATATGGTGAGGATGAGAGTAAAATCACGAAGGGTGATGTCGTGCACGTGTTTCTGTTCCATTATTTTGTTGATTTAGATATGATGTTCACTATGCTTTGTTATTAATGCTTCTTTATTGGTTTATTGTTAGAATCTGTTATTCCCCGCAACATGTCCCTTCCCACCTTATTCTGTTGATTCCTGTTATTACGATTCTGTCTGTATAAGATTTAACTACACAGATCTATTTGATCGTCGTGTCCTAGCCTCGTCACTAATCCGTCGAGGTTAGGCTCGACACTTACTCAATACATGGGGTCGGTTGTACTGATACTACACTCTGCACTATTTTGTGTAGATTTCGGTACCAGACCCAGTGAATAGCTAAGATAGCTGCCTTCAATCCAGGGAGACCCAGGTAGATCTGTTGGCGTCTGTAGAGCCTAAACTCCCCCTTTCCTGTTTAGTTTTTCTATTGTCTCTTTTCATTCCGAGAACAGTTGTACTTTTCTTTCCAGACTTGTAGTTGTAGTAAAAATCTTAGTCGTTTGTGAATTTGTGACACCAGATTCATGGGTAGACATGTATTGAAGTATTTGGATTTATTTTAAATTCTTCCGCGCTTTTCATTTGTTTAGCTATAATTACTGTTTATAACTGTTTGGGTTGAATGTTAATGTGTTGAACCGTAATAGTTGGCTTGCCTAGCTTTCACGAGTAGGCGCCATCAAGACTTTCGAGGATGGGGAATCCGGGTCTGACACAAACATAAGTGGATACATAAGTTTTCAATCTGAGGACTTCAACATGCACATGAAATAGAAGTTCGGCCAAGAATTGTTGATGGAGAGACATAAAAATTTACTGAGAACTAGCAAGAAGTATCTGACAGGGGTGACATACTTTAAAGTAAATTCTTACTCCTTGGCCTTCACTTCTGGGTCTTTAGTAGAGGCAGCAAAATGGTTTAAAAAATAGTTATCCACCCATATTTTCTTTTAAAAAATGGGTTGAATAATGAACGTTTTAAAAATGGGTCGAATATGGATTAGAACCATATTATCCATTTAGAAAATTGTTAGCCAAATGGATAACCATTGGATAACTAATATGCTTAACTTTTATATTTGTAAAGCCTCAAATTGAAGGTTACTGAAGTTTGGAAGATTAGGAATTCTCCCATAAGTGATCATATTCAAGAAGCCATGGATAATATGGATATCTATATTATCTGCCGGATAACCCATTTTTTATCTGTCTCAAATACGGGTGGGATCGGACAATTTATCCATTTTTTAATTACATGTTTTCAACCCGCTCATATCCGACCCGATCACCCATAGTCTTTAGTACCCTTGAGTACATTACCAGTCCCACCATTTGAATAGTTATTCTATGTGTGACCATATAAAGTACTCCAAATATTGTCATTAACAGGTATTGTGGGAGGACTTTTGGCCATATTTACTTTGCGCATTATTTGTCATTTTGATTTCGTTTGTTTGATTCCATAAGAAATGAGGGAGCGTTGCCACTTTTTATCTTTAACAAATATTTATTTCATTTTTTAATCTTGTAGCTATCACGCCCGGATTTCCCCCCCCCCCCCGGGAGTCGTGATGGCGCCTACTAATGTGAGCTAGGCAAGCCGACTATTGGACAAATTACCTTTTTACCCATTTTACACTCTTTAACAATTAAAAAGCAATAACGTGTAAACAACGAAAATTTAAAATAAGCGAAAGAAAAGAAATGAAATATCTGAACATATATCCAAAACAACTGTTTAAGCCTTAACCACCCAGAACTGGTGTCACAGTGTCACAGACAATCTAAGATTTACGACATACAAAGTTTGGAAAATAAACGATACATTGTTTCTGAATTAAGGGAATAAAATAGGGATAAAGGGATAGAGGGAGACGCCAGGGCCTGCGGACGCCTGCAGGTCTACCTTGGATCTACGCGTGGACTGAAGGTAGCCACCCAATCTACGGTCCAAAAGCTGCTCCGAAATCTACACACAGTGTAGAGTGTAGTATCAGCACAATCGACCACATGTGTTGGTAAGTGCCTAGCCTAACCTCGGCGAAGTAGTGACGAGGCTAGGACCAGACTACCAAATAAACCTGTGAAATTCAATTATATACAGCGGAAAAGAAGAATAGAAATAAACAGTCAAGTATGGGAGGGGTAACATGCTACGGGGGAGATATCAATTCAGAATAGAAAGACAACATGTAATTAAAAGAAACAACATATCTCAGATATCAACAAAGAACCAGAAATCAATAAGTGTACAGCATCACACTTCGTGCTTTTACTCTTGTCCTCACCATATAATTAATATAATCGGCACGGAATGGTACATCGTGCGGCACGACATCACCCTTCGTGCTTTACACTCTTTCCTCACAAATCATACACGGCATCACCCTTCATGCTTTAACACTCCCTCACCAAAATAATACACGGCATTACCTTTCGTGCTTTAACTCTCTTCCTCACCCAAACAACAGTCACAAACAATAGGGAAAGTAAGTAAATGAAATTACAATAAGAATCCCGGCAAGGGAACGATAATTCAACAAGTCCTGGCAAGGGACAACATCAAGACAACAACAATATCTTGGCAAGGGAGGCATTCTTTTCTCTTTTTCACTTTTACCTCACAACTCTCTTTACAACTTGAGCCAATACTCTAATAGGGTTCAATTTACCTCTTACACCTTCACATTTCATTGTACAACTTGAGTCAACGCTCCTCAATATTTACATGCCAAAATTACTTCCACAAACTTTGCCCAACAATAGAAATCATCACCAAAGCATGAATAATAAAATGAAATAATGAAAATCATAATTTAAGACTCACGGGCATGCTTGACACCAACGTATAGATACTCATCACCGTGCCTATACGTCGTACTCTACAATTACCACATAGAAAATAGGACTCGACTCCTAATCCCTCAATCTAAGGTTAGACTAAATACTTACCTCGATGCCACGAAAACAGTTCACATCTCAACTATTGCTTTACCCCTTGATTCCACCACCAATTCGCTCGTATCTAGCCACAAGTTATGTAATTACATCAATAAATGCTAAATGAATCAATTCTAATGCATGAGAATAAGTTTTCCCAAGTTTTACCCAAAAAGTCAAAAATTGTCCCCTGTCCCACATGGTGAAAACCCGAGGTTCGAACCAAAACCCGATTACTCATTCCTCCACGAATCCAAATATATAATTTATTTTGAAATTGGACCTCAAATCGAGGTCCAAATCACCAATTTTTGAAAAACCTAGGTTCTACCCAAAACACCCAATTTCCCCCAAAATTATTGATTTTGAGTTGAAATCATGTTAAAAGATGTTAATGATTGAAGAAAATGAGTTAAAATTGACTTACAATCGATTTGGAGGAAGAGTAGTCTTTGAAAAATCGCCCAAGAGTGTTTTGGTTTGCAAAGAGTGTGAAAAATGGGAGATTTTCGGTTAAGTTATAAAATTGCAGGTTGCAAGTATGTGAATTGCGAATAGGGTTCACAATTGTGAACCACGACCACTGCTATGTTCGCATTTGTGAAGGGGATTTTCGCATTTGCGAGGTGGAAAATGCGATGGATGCGTTGCATTTGCGACAACTGGCTTAAAGGGGGAGTATCGCATTTGCGATAGAATCCTCACAATTGCGAGGTAGGCTGGCTTGGGCTTCTTTCGCATTTGCGACATGCCCCTCGCATTTGCGATCTCGCATTTGCAAGCCAGGCTTTGCAAATGCGAAGCCTGCAGGCCTGCAATGCAACAGCTGAAAGTCTGCAATTCCTCAAGTCCAAAATCCACCCTGTGGCCTATCCAAAACTCACCCTAGCCCTCGGGGCTCCAAACCAAACATGCACACCAACCTAAAAACATTATATGAACTCGCTCGTGCATTCAAATCACTAAAATAACATCAAGAACTATGAATTTAACATCAAATCATGAAATTCCTCAAGAACTTCAAATTTTCTATTTTATCAAAAACGATTGGATTCATGTTGTTTCAAGTCTGTTTCTTACCAAATTTCACAGACTTATCTTAAATCACATATAAGACCTGTACCGGGCACCGTAACAAAAATACAGGCCCAATAACATCAAGTTTTAATCACAATTCATTTCCAAATCTCATAAATAATTTCAGAAAATAATTTTCTTTAAAAAATTATTTCTCAGGATTGGTACCTCGGAATTCGATTCTGGGCGTACGCCCAAGTCCCATATTTTCCTACGGACCCTCCAGGACCATCAAATCACGGGTCCGGATCCGTTTACCCAAAATGTTGACCGAAGTCAACCTAATTCATTTTATAGTCAAAATTTGTCATTTTTCACAGATTTTTACATAATGGCTTTTCGGCTACGCACCTGGACTACACACGCAAATCAAGGTAATGATGAAAGAGGTTTTTGAGGCCTTGGAATATAGAATTTTCTTTTAAAACAAGTGATAACCTTTTGGGTCATCACATTCTGCACCTCTAAAACAATCGTTCGTCCTCGAACGGACAAAAGAAGGAAGTACCTGAGTCAGGGAAAAGATTGGGATAACGGCTCCGCATATCGAACTCGTAATCCGAGGTCGATGCCTCAGCAGGTTGACCTCTCCACTACACACGAACTGAAGGGAAATTCTTCGATCTCAATTGACGAACCTGCCGGTGTAGAATGCTACCGGCTCCTCCTCATAGGTCAAGTCCTTGTCCAACTAGATAGTGCTGAAGTCTAACACGTGGGATGGATCGCCGTGATACTTCCGAAGCATGGATACATGAAACACTAGATGCACGGCTGATAAGCTCGGCGGAAACGCAAGTTTATAAGCCACCTCTCCCACTCGATCAAGAATCTTAAACAGGCCAATGAACCTAGGGATAAGCTTGACCTTCTTCCCAAATCTCATCACGCTCTTCATAGGTGACACTCGAAGCAATACCCTCTCACCAACCATGAATGCCAAATCACGAACCTTGTGGTCGGCATAACTCTTTTGCCTGGACTGAGCTGTATGAAGCCTATCCTGAATGATCCTGACCTTGTCCAAGGCATCTGAACTAGATCCGTTCCCAACAACCGAGCCTCCCCCGGCTCGAACCATCCGACCGGAGACCAACATCGCCTACCATACAAAGCCTCATACAGAGCCATCTGAATACTCAACTGGTAGCTGTTGTTGTAGCCAAACTCTGCTAAAGGCAAAAACTAATCCCAAGAGCCTCCAAAATCAATGACACAAGCCCGGAGCATATCCTCCAAAATCAGAATAGTCCGCTCGGACTACCCGTCTGTCTGAGGATGAAATGATGTACCAACTCGACCTGTGTGCCCAACCCTCGCTAAACTGCCCTCCAGAAACGTGAGGTAAACTGCGTACCTCGGTCCAAAATGATAGACACGGGCACACCATGGAGACGAACAATCTCCCGGATATAGATCTCAGCTAACCTCTCGGAAGAATAGGAAACTGACACAAGAATGAAATGCGCTGACTTAGTCAGCATATCAACAATAACTCACACTACATCGAACTTCCTCCGAGTCTGTGGGATTCCAACAACGAAATCCATAGTGATCCGCTCCCACTTCCACTCGGGAAGCTCAATCCTCTGAAATAGACCACTGGGCCTCTGATGCTCGTACTTAACCTGCTGACAATTCAAACACCGAGCCACATACGCAACGATATTCTTCTTCATTCTCCTCCACCAATAATTCTACCGCAAATACTGATATATCTTAGCAGCGCCCGGATGAATAGAGTACCGGGAGCTATGGGCCTCCTCTAAAATCAAATCTCGAAGCCCACCTACATTAGGTACACAAACTCGACCCTACAATCTCAAAACTCCATTATCTCCTAAGATAACCTGCTTGGCACCTCCGCGCTGCACCGTGTCTCTAAGGACACACAAATGAGGAACATCATACTGTCGATCTCAGATACGCTCCAATAATGAAGAATGAGCGACTGTTCAAGCTAGCATACAGCTGGGCTCAGAAACATCCAACCTCACGAACTGATTGGCCAAAGCCTGAACATCCAAAGCAAGCAACCTCCCACCGACCGGAATATAAGCAAGACTGCCCATACTGGCTGACTTCCTACTCAAAGCATCGGCCACCACATTAGCCTTTCCTGGATGATATAAGATGGTGATATCATAGTCCTTTAACAGCTCCAACCACCTTCTCAGCCTCAAATTCAACTCCTTCTACTTGAACAAGTACTGCAGACTCTTGTGATCCGTGAACACCTCACATGACATGCCATATAGATAATGCCTCCAAATCTTCAACACGTGAACAATGGCTGCTAACTCCAAATCATGAACCGGATAGTTCTTCTCATGAATCTTCAACTGACGCGAAGCATAAGCAATGACATTGCCATCCTGTATCAACATCGCACCAAGTCCAATACGAGATGCATCACAATAAACTGTATAAGGCCTTGAACTTGTGGGCAAAACCAATATCGGTGCCGTAGTCAAAGTTGTCTTAAACTTCTGAAAGATCGCCTCACACTCGTACGACTGTGAGCACGTGATTTTTGTTTTACACGACAATCGCTCCAAAAGAATTAAAAAAAAATAACAAATGGTCCTGCTGTACAAATTGAATTTTTACACGGCACTTTGTTAATTATTTATGATTTTTTGCCCATTTTTATTAAAACAAAATACAAAAAATGTGTGTATCATGTGCTGTTTGAACCGAAATCCAGTTACTAAATAAAAAAAATCATAAATATGCATCTTTGTTCCGTGATTGTTGTTTTGTTCGATCTTGCCTGCTTTAAATATTTTGATATATGTGTGCAAATAATTGTATTAAGTGTTTATGAAATTTTATTTTTTAGGTTTTGTTTTAAAAATAAAATAAAAAAATATATATAAAAATAATAAAAAAAGAGATGCAGAATTGGGTTTAAAAATCGGTTGGGCTTACTTTTATTTTTAAAAGCCCAAAACAACCCAACCCAAAACCCCATGTAAACCCAGTCCAGACCAGTTGGCCTCAGGGGGCGTTCCAAACGACACCGTTCTGATCTGGTCTGATCTGGGCCGTTGATCTCAGATTGATCAACGGCCAAGATCTCTCACCCCGAACCCACTAACAGACCCGACCCGTCTCACCCGGACCGACCTCAACCCTTTACTCTTGAAACGACGTCGTTCCCTGTTAGTCGAAGGATCCTGGCCCTTCATCATGTTTCATCCAACGGCCAGGATTCACCTATCCACTAACTATATAAACTTGCAACCATACCCTGCCCCCTATCCAATACCCCGGCCTTCGTCTTCACAGACCCTTCCCCTTCAAACCCTAGCCGCCCCCATCTCCCTTCACCAGGAACCCGGCGGCATGAACGCCAGTAACCTTCACCTTAACACCCTAGAATCCCCTTACCATCCTGAACGTGGATCTGTTAACTACTTAACTCGAATCCCTTCCCACCTTCTCGAATCTTCGTTTGAAGATTTGAGTCGGAACTTGACTTACACCGTTTAACCCCAGTTTCACACCAGACACTCCCCAGACCCCCCTCGTGACCAAACCATGCTTGGTTTGGTCCGAATCTGACCAGGGAAGCATGAATCCCAGATCTGATTTTTGGAACCATAGGGTTCCTCGTCGATGGTCCGTGTCTTGTTCAAGCCGAAGAGATTAAGGTCTAATGGACCTTAATCCAAGTGTTTCTCATTTAAAGTCCGTTCAGCCTTAAGAAAGGTCTGTTCGAGTCCAAGCTAGGGTCTTTTGATTTTTCGGATTTTAAGGTGAGTTTTGCTTTCTTTTCTTTATTTGTTTTAGTCCATGTGATTGTTCTAAAGGCTGTTCATGTTTCGTGAAATCTGTGTTTTGAGTTTGATCAACTGTGTCCTATCCACCTTGCCTGAACCTTTGTTGTTTGATTGAGTTTCTTCTTCTACTTGTTCTGATAATGTGTATGTATGTATTTGTTGTGCAATTAGTTGAATTTCAAATTTGAACTGATTAACTGATTCCTCGGATACAATTCTGTTTAGTCAATACAATTCGAATCATGTGTCCTATACTGTTAAATGTCTGATTTTGGTTTCGATTGTATGTGTTATAACTAATATAGTCGAGTCGACATGTGTCGTCAATTAGTTTCAACTGTCTGAACAAAAATAAATCGATTTGCTTCTGTTAAACATTGCCTGAATCAATTAAGAACTAAGTTTAGTTACTTATAGTTGTTAATGTGATTTCAGAAACCTAAGGTTTGGTCTGTAATTGCAATCTGAATTGATGGCATGTGCACTTGTGCACAACATGTGCATAAAGGCCCTTTTTGAATTAAAATAGTTTGACAGCATGTTTGTCAGATTATATTCCTGCTGCCCATGTTTGCTTTTAGTAAATAAAATGGGAAAGAGGACTGTCAGGGAATGTCATGGGAGGGTTTTATTTTTAAGTAATTAAGTGGAAAAAGAAAACAGATCACATGGGAGGTTTGTATACTTAAAGGTTTGAGTGGAAACTGAAAAAGGGAGAGCACATGGGAGGGTGTTTGGGTGATTGATGAACAGGCTGTTAAAGGGCAGACTTTAGGCTTATAAAAGGAAGAACTTCCATCAGTTTAAGGGGAGAGACATAAGAGAACAGAGAGAGGATAGATTTGAGAGGAGAGAGCTGAAATACATACATATTAATACACACAGAACATACAGGAGACAGACACAGGGGGGATTTTTAGATAGATACACAGACAGACAGAAATAGATAGACAGAGGCATATCACAGAAAAAGGGACTGCATTTTCATCTTTGTCTCGATTCTCACTGGTCTGGATTTCCTTGTTCCATATTGTTTTCTTCTGAGTCTTGATTGAGGTTACTGGTTGGGTGGTAGCACTAGTTCACTTCTGGATTTGTTCTTCCTAACTTCTGATTCCACACTACTGGGAAATTGTTTTATTTTTGCCATTTTCCATCGGCTCTAACAGCATCTTGCACTGGGATTTGTTCTATTGGTTACCTGCTGTTACTGCTGCTGCACTTGTTGCCATTGTTACTCTGCTGACTCCCCTTTTTTCTTCAATTGTCAAACATTTCCAGGTACACAACTTCTGAAACTATATGTTGTTGAAAGTTTGAAGTTTGAAGCAGAAATAAAGAAACAAATGTCTGTTTACTTTATAATACTTGTGTTCAAAGTAGGTTGAATGCTAGTTTAGCCTGTATTTGTTTAACTGCAAAACTGCAAATATTCTGTATAAATTAACATACATCTTAAGTTGAGATGAACAATTAGATAGCATTTGCTTGTTAGATCAGATGTGTTTTAAGGCATACAACCGTTAGTTTTGTTTCAGTTATGACATCACAACATAGAATCATAGCAAGCATATGTATGTATTTTTGCCTAGATCTCTGAACTATCGAATCTGCTATATTCGGTTCCATTTGACTTCAAGATAAGTGTACCCCAAACTAATTCTCATGCAGCGTTACGTTAACAGGGTGATAATGTACGCCTACCCTTTTTGTTAGATTACTTGTTTCTACATAGTTTCGATATGGGTTTCAATATAGATTCATTGTTTCGGAATGATGCGATGACTTTCGAGGAAAACTAATAGGCATTCTCGAATCCAATTAACAGTAGTTTTTTTTTTAATAAGTAGCCGATTTCATTTATCAAGCCTAAATAAGTTAATTATAAAGTTCAAACTTAAGGTTTGTTTAATGTAAATTTAGTATGAGTTATTTGTTGCTTGCAATCTCTCCTATCAAATTAACAAAGCTTATTCACTCCTTGAAGACGAGACATGAAATAATCCTCACCCCATAAACAACCAATTAGGCAATCAAGCAAAATTCGGACTCGTCACATATAGTAGAGATTCAGGATGTTAGTCGCTTAAAACAAGTAAGTTTGGTATTTTTCTCTTTTATTCTTTTTAGAGACAAACGTAATAGAAATGTAGTCGCTTCAGGATATCCTTTTCTAAAATAATGAGACGAGCCTCGCCAAGTAAGAATGCAAATTGCGGGGCCCTCAACAACTAACCATAATAAATATTTAGAATTCAGGATAGGTCGTTTAGTGAATCTCATGGCTTTTCTCAAAAATATAACGCGTTAGACTTTCTTTTAGGCACGGTTTAATTAAATTATATTCTTAAATTCGGGTGTACATTGATGTGACCCAAATCCAAATCTCAACGGAGTCGAAATGTGTTAACAATCACGGGTGCATTGATTGTGACGTGGTTCGAGATGCATTTTCACGACGTTGCAATTCTATAAAAATAAATGATAATAACAAAAGAGGTTTAAACTTAATAAAAGCACATAAGTCACAACATGTATTTAAATCAGATATCTAGCCATTATAACAATTTAAGCGACCGTGCTAGAACCACGGGATTCGAGGGTGCCTAACACCTTCCCTCGGGTCAACAGAATTCCTTACTTAGAATTTCTGGTTCGCAGACTTCATTTGGAAAAGTCGAAAATTTCCTCGATTTGGGATTCAAGATAAACCGGTGACTTGGGACACCAAAAGCCAAACCTTTCCCAAGTGGCGACTCTGAATTAAATAAATAATCTCATTTCGAATATTGTCACTTAAATTGGAAAAACTCCCCTCGCGCATTCTACCATTCGGGGCCGGGCGCGCAAAAAGGAGGTGTGACAACGACCACCTAAACTGGGCACCCTTCTGGGTCAACCTAGTCATCGGGGCTGTAATAGACGAAAACCCCTCCACAAACCGACGATAGTAGCCTACCAATCCCAAGAAACTCCGGATCTCTGTAGTTGATGCTGGTCTAGGCCAGTTCTTGACTGCCTTAATCTTCTTCGGATCAACCTGAATACCCTCAACTAATACAATATGACCCAAGAATACAACTGAACTCAATCAGAACTCACACTTCAAAAACATGGCATACAACTGAGTATCCCTCAGAGTTCGAAGAACCACTCTAAGATGCTGCTCGTGCTCTTCCCGGCTGCGGGAATAGATCAAAATATCATCAATGAAGACTATCACGAATGAATCCAAGTAGGGCCTGAACACTCGGTTCATCAATCCATAAAAGTTGCTGGGCCATTTGTCAACCCGAATGACATCCCCAAAAACTCATAATACCCGTACCGAGTGCAGAAAGTTGTCTTAGGGACATCGGATGCCCTAATCCTCAACTGATGGTAGCCAGATCTCAAGTCAATCTTCGAAAATACCTTGGCACCCTGAAGCTGATAAAACTAATCATCGATCCTCGGCAATGGATACTTATTCCTTGTTCAATTGTCGGTAATCAATACACATCCCTATCGATCCATCTTTCTTCTTAACAAACAACACTGGTGCACCCTAAGGCGAAACACTGGGTCTAATGAAACCCTTCTCAAGCAAGTCTTGCAACTGCTCCTTCAACTCTTTCAACTCAGGCGGGGCCATACGATACAACAAGATAGAAATGGGCTGAGTGCTCCGAGCCAAATCAATGCAAAAGTCAATATCCCTGTCGGGTGGCATACCCGGCAGTTCTGAAGGGAATACCTCAGGAAATTCACAAACAACGGGCACAGAATCAATAGAAGGAACCTCAGCACTAGAATCACGAACATAGGCCAAATAGGCCAAACACCCCTTCTCGACCATGCGCTGAGCCTTCATATAAGAGATAATACGACAGGTAGAATGACCAGGAATCCCTCTCCACTCTAAATGAGGTAAATCCGACAAGGCTAAGGTCACAGTCTTGGCATGATAGTCCAAGATACATGATAAAGTGATAACTAGTCCATCCCCAATATGACATCGAAATCAACCATGTCCAGAAGAAGCAAATCTACACGAGTCTCAAGACCCCCAATCACAACTACACACGAATGATGGACTCGATCTACCAGAATAGAACCACACATCGGTGTAGACACATAAATAGGAGCACTCAAAGAATCACAAGGCATGACCAAATACAGTGCAAAATAAAATGACACATAGGAGTATGTAGATCCTGGATCAAATAAAACTGAAGCATCTCTGCTACAAATAAGAACAGCACCTGTAATAACTGCATCGGAAGCCTCAGTCTCGGGCTTAACTTGAAGAGCATAACATCGATGCTGGGCCCCACTACCCTGAACTACATCTCTGAGACGGCCTGCTGCTAGCGGGCCTCCACTTTTAGCGGCCTGAGCTCCACCTCTAATACCTTTACCTCCACCTCTAGCACCTCTACCCCCACCTCTAGTTGGCTGGGCAGGCTATGGAACACTCAGTGCCTGAATCATGGCACGGGAACCCTGATGCTGAGAGCTGCTTGATGCTCGAGGGCAAAATCAAGCAATGTGACCCATATCACCACAAGTGTAACAAGCCCTCGGTTGTGAAGACTGCTGACCCTGACGACCTGAATGACTACCCCGGAAACTCTGGAGCGGCGGTGTACTGATAGGAGCTGGTGGTGCACTGTAGGACTGCTGATCATAATACTGCATGTGAGAACCACGATCACCTGAAGTGTCGTAAGAAACCTGAAGTGCTGACTAAAAGACCTAGGAGGATGGCCTCTACCATACGAATCTCTGCCTCCAGATGAGGTACCACTGAATCGGCCCGAATGACAAGACCTCTTGTCAGACCCCTGACCACCTCTCTGCGATAGAACCATCTCCACTCTCCTGACCACATTGGCCGCCTCCTGAAAAGAAAACTCACTCCCTGTTTCCTTGGCCATCTAAAATTGAATCGGCTGAATAAGTCCCTCAATGAACCTTCTCACCCTCTCTCTCTCGATGGGGAGTATGATAAGAGCATGAAGAGCCAAGTCGATGAATCTGGTCTCGTACTGAGTAACAGTCAATGAACCCTGCTGGAGACACTCAAACTACCTCCGATATATCTCTCTCTAAGTGATAGGGAGAAACTTCTCCAGAAATAGCTAAGTAAATTGCTCCCAAGCCAATGCTGGTGATCCGGCTGGTCCAGCTAAACAATTATCTCTCCACCAAGTCTTGGCGGATCAAGACAAGCGAAAAGTAGCAAAATCGACCCCATTGGTCTCCACTATCCCCATGTTCCTGAGAACCTCATGACAACTGTCTAGATAATCCCAAGGATCCTCCGAAGATGAACCGCTAAATGTAGTAGTGAAGAGCTTGGTGAATCTGTCCAACCTCCACAAAGCATTGGCAGACATAGCTGCTCCATCAACGGTCTAAGCTATCATACCCGGCTAAACTGCTCCAACTGGCTGAACTGCTGGAGTCTGAAACTGGGGAGCTACCTACTCCAGAGTGCAAGTACCAGGAGTCTGGGCTCCTCTTCCATCCTGAGAGATGGATGGGACTACAGGAAGCAAGCCTGTCTGAGTGACACTCTCCATAAGGCCCACTAGATGGACCAAAGCATCCTGGAGTACTAGGTAGCAATAAACCCCTCTGGGACCTGAGCTGGGACCACCGGAACAACTGGGGCAGAAACCTCATTATCAAAGTCAACCTGAGGCTCCGCTGCTGGTGTTTCCGCTATGGGCTTAGCTCTGCCCATACCTCGGCCTCTAGCATAGCCTCGGCCTTGTCCTCTATCACGGCCTCGGCCTCGGCCTCTGCCCCTCGTGGGAGCTGCTGCTGGGGGCTCGGGCTGCTAGTTAGTGGATGAGGAAGCGCGTGTTCTCACCATCTGCGAAAGAACATAGTAGAAATTCAATTAGCATTGAGAAACCAAACCGCACGACAGGAAGGAATAAATGTGAAGTTTTTCCTATCTCTGTAGCCTCTGGAGGATAAATACAGAAGTCTCCCTACCGATCCCTCAGACTCTACTAAGCCTGTTTGTGAACTGTGAGACCCATGCCACCTAGAGCTTTGATACCAACTTGTCACGACCCGGATTCCCCCCCGGGAGTCGTGATGGCACCTACTAATGTGAAAAAGGCAAGCCGACTATTAGACAAATTACCTTTTTACCCATTTTACACTCTTTAACAATTAAAAAGCAATAACATGTAAATAGCGAAAATTTAAAATAAGCGGAAGTAAAGCAATGAAATATCTGAACATTTATCCAAAACAACTGTTTAAGCCTTTAACCACTCAAAACTGGTGTCATAGTATCACAAACGATCTAAGATTTACTATATACAAAGTATGGAAAATAAACGATACACTGTTTCTGAATTAAGGGAATGAAACGTGGATAAAGGGATAGAGGGAAACGCCAGGTCATGCGGACGCCTGCAGTTATACCTTGGATTTCCGTGTGGACTAAAGGTAGCCACCCAATCTATGGTCCAAAAGTTGTTCCGAGATCTGCACATAGTGCAGAGAGTAGTATCAGCACAATCGACCCCATGTGCTGGTAAGTGCCTTGCCTAACCTCGGCGAAGTAGTGACGAGGCTAGGACCAGACTACCAAATAAACTTATGCAATTCAATTATATACAGCGGAATAGAAGAATAGAAATAAACAGTCAAGTATGGGAGGGGAAACATGCTGCGGGGGAGATATCAATTCAGAATAGAAATACAACAGGTAATTGAAAGAAACAACATATCTCAAATATCAACAAAGAACCAGAAATCAATAAGTACACGGCATCACCCTTCGTGCTTTTACTCTCGTCCTCACCAAAGCAATCAAGTAATGAAAACGTGCACGACATCACCCTTCGTGCTTTAACACTCTCTCATCAAAACAATACACGGCATCAGCCTTTGTGCTTTAACTCTCTTCCTCACCCAAACAACAGTCACAAACAATAGGGCAAGGAAATAAATGAAATTACAATAAGAATCCTGGCAAGGGAACAATAATTCAACAATAAGTCCCGGCAAGGGACAACATCAAGGCACTAACAATATCCCGACAAGGGAGGCATTCTTTCCTCTTTTTCACTTTTACTTCACAACTCACTTTACAACTTGGGCCAATGCTCTAATAGGGTTCAATTTACCTCTTACACCTTCACATTTCATTGTACAACTTGAGCCAATGCTCCTCAATATGTACATGCCACAATTACTTCCACAAACTTTGCCCAATAATAGAAATCATCACCAAAGCATGAATAATACAACAAAATTATGAAAATCACACTGACTCACTGGTATTCTTGACACCAACGTATAGATACTCGTCGCCATGTTTATACGTCGTACTCTACAATTACCACATAGCAAATAGGACTCGACTCCTAATCCCTCAAGCTAAGGTTAGACCAAACACTTACCTCGATGCCACTAACACAATTCACGTCGCAACTATTGCTTTACCCCTTGATTCCACCACCAATTCGCTCGTATCTAGCCACAAGTTACTTAATTACATCAATAAACGTTAAATGAATCAATTCTAATGCATGAAAATAAGTTTTCCCAAGTTTTACCCAAAAAGTCAAAAATTGCCCCCGGGCCCACATGGTCAAAACCCGAGGTTCGAACCAAAATCCAATTTTCCATTCCCCCACGAACCCAAATATATAATTTATTTTGAAATCGGACCTCAAATCAAGGTCCAAATCCCAAATTTTTGAAAAATCTAGGTTCTACCTAAAACACCCAATTTCCCCTATGAAAATCATTAATTTTGAGTTGAAATCATGTTAAAAGATGTTAATGATTGAAGAAAACAAGTTATAATTGACTTACAATTGATTTGGAGGAAGAGTTGTCTTTGAAAAATCGCCCAAGAGTGTTTTGGTTTTGAAAGAGTGTGAAAAATGGGAGATTTTCGGTTAAGTTATAAAATTACAGGTTGCATGTATGGGAATTGCGAATAGGGTTAGCAATTGCAAACCCTGACCCCTACTATATTCGCATTTATGAATGGGGTTTTCGCATTTGCGAGGTGGGAAATGTGAAGGATGTGTCGCATTTGCGACGACCGGCTGAAAGGGAGAGTATCGCATTTGCGATAGAATCCTCGCAATTGCGAGATAGGCTGGCTAGGGATTCTTTCACATTTGTGACATGCCTCTCGCATTTGCAATCTCGCATCTGCGATGTGAAGCCTGCAGGCCTGCAATGCAACAGCTGAAAGTCTGCAATTCCTCAAGTCCAAAATCCACCCCGTGGCCTATCCAAAACTCACCCCAGCCCTCGGGGCTTCAAACCAAACATGCACACCAACCTAAAAATATCATACGGACTCAATCGTGCATTCAAATCACTAAAATAACATCAACAACTATAAATTTAACATCAAAATCATGAAATTCTTCAAGAACTTCAAATTTTCTATTTTTCTCAAAAACGATCAGATTCACGTCGTTTCAAGTATGTTTCTTACCAAATTTCACAGACTTATCTTAAATCACATATAGGACTTGTACCATGCATCGGAACCAAAATACAAGCCCGATACAATCAAGTTTTAATCACAATTCATTTTCAAATCTCATAAATAATTGCAGAAAATAATTTTCTTTAAAAATTTATTTCTCGGGCTTGGGACCTTGGAGTTCGATTCCGGGCGTATGCCCAAGTCCCATATTTTTCTATGGACCCTCCGGGACCGTCAAATCATGGGTCCGGATCCGTTTACCCAAAATGTTGACTAAAGTCAACCTAATTCATTTTATAGTCAAAATTTATCATTTTTCACAGATTTTCACATAATGGCTTTCCGGCTACGCGCCTGGACTGTGCACGCAAACTGAGGTGATACTTAAAGAGGTTTTTAAGGCCTCGGAACATAGAATTTTCTTTTAAAATCAATGATGACCTTTTGTGTCATCACAGTAGAATTGGTGCAGACACTACAGCACTAGGGTGGTTGACGGTTTCTTTGGGGCAAAAGACCTCTTGAGTCCTGAATAAAGGATCGGGTGTCCATTAATAATTTCTAAAATATTGGGAGTATTAACATCCAAAAATTACCACTTTTATATTTCATTCCTGCTTTTCTTTCTTTTCTTCTCTTCTTCTTCCTCTTTAAATCTTTGCGTTTTTCTTTTCTTCTTATTCTTCATCTTCCTCCTTCCTTCTCTTTTCTCGCATATTTTGTCTTCTTTTTCTTCTGACCTTTCATCGTTTTCTTCTTCTTCTTCTTAGTCTTGTTTTTGAATTTGTTGTGAAGTTTGTAGAGATGCTTTGTGAAATAAATCAAAATAATGAAAGAAAAAACCTCACTTTATTTAGTTCAAACAACCAGAAATATTTAAACAATAGGAGATATATTTTAAACATCCTTAGGTTATTTAGTTGAAATAATCAAGAAATATTTAAAAAATCTGTTAGTTGTTGAAAATATGTTGAAGTATATGTTAGTTATTTGCAAAGATGTTTAAATATTTGTTAGTTGTTTGAAAGAGGAGGAGGAGGAGGAGCATTACTAGAAATTCGGGCAAAACCATCCAAATTAGACCAAAGTTGGTCGGTAATGGCCAATAGCTGTCCAAAACGCGACCATTTACGTGTGGACGGTATTTTGAAGGACGGGAGGACATGCCGACCAAAGTTGGTCGATCAATTAAATTAAAAAAAATATTGTCAAACCGACCAAAGTTGGTCGGTATTTTAATTATGTAATTAAAAAATGCACCATCTGGGAATCGAACCGGGGTCTATACTGTGGCATGATACTATTATACCACTAGACTATTGGTGCATTTGTTTTTAAGACTGTCTTTTATTTCATTTATACTCTTTAATTATATTTTGACACGAAAATAACCGATCAAAGTTGGTCGGTTTTATTAAAAAAATAAAATTACTGACCAAAGTTGGTCGGATTTTAAAATGACCGGCCGAATAAACTGGCCAATTTTGATTGTTTTTTAATATTAATTTTAATTTATTTTAAATGAAAAACCGGCCAAAGATGGTCGGTTTCTTAAAAAGTAAATTTTGGGGTACCCAGAAATAGTTTCCCGCATTTTTGCGCCAAAGAAAACCGACCAAAGTTGGTCGGTTTCATAAAAGAAAAAAAATTAAAAATAAATATTTTTGAAAAACCGACCAACTTTGCTCGATTTTTTGGCCGACCAAAATTGGTCGGTCGACCTTGATCGGTTTTTACCGAATTTCTAGTAGTGGAGACATAAGGGAGGAGGAGGGAGGGAGAGTGTAGGGGAGTTTGTGTAAATAAGAAATTTTTAGGTTTTTTAAAATATGCATCATTAGCACTATCTACTATCTCTTTTCATTCCGAGAACAGTTGTACTTTTCTTTCCAGACTTGTATTTGTAGTAAAAATCTTAGACGTTCGTGAATTTGTGAAACCAGATTTGTGGGTAGACATGTATTGAAGTATTTGGATTTATTTTAAATTCTTCCGCACTTTTCATTTGTTTAGCTATAATTACTGTTTATAACTGTTTGGGTTGAATGTTAATGTGTTGAACCATAATAGTTGGTTTGGCTAGCTTTCACGAGTAGGAACTATCACGACTCCCGAGGGTGGGGAATTCGGGTCGTGACAAGTTGGTATCAGAGCTCTAGGTTGCTTAGGTCTCATTCACGAACAAGCTAGGTAGATTCTGAGGGATCGGTACGGAGACGTCTGTGCTTATCCCCTAGAGGCTACAGAGTTTAGGAATAACTTCACATTTATTCTTCTCTGTCATGCGATTTGACTTCTCAATGCTAATTGAACTTCTACTCTATTATTTCGCAGATGGCGAGATCATGTGCTTCTTCATCCGCTGATCAGCAGCTCGAGCCCCCAGTGGTATCTCCTACGAGGGGCAGAGGACGAGGACGAGGTAGGGGCAGGGCTCAGCCCAGAGCAGCAGCACCAGCGGTGGAGCCTCAAGTAGAGTTTGAGAAGGAGGCTCTAGCCTAGACCATTCCAGCAAGGGTAGCTCAGGTCCCAGAGGGGTTCATCGCCACCCCGGTACTCTAGGATGCTTTGGTCCGTCTAGTGGGCCATATGGAGAGTGTCGCACAGGCAGGCTTACTTCCTGTAGCACCATCTGTCTCTCAGGCTGGGAGAGGAGCACAGACTCCCGCTACTCGCACTTCGGAGCAAACGGCTCCTCAGTTCAAACTCCAGCAGCTCAGCCAGTTAGGGTAGTTCAGCCGGGTGTTATGGCTCAGACCAGTGATGGAGCAGCTATGTCTGCTGATGCTTTGTGGAGATTGGAAAGGTTCACCAAGCTCTTCACTACTACTTATGGTGGTACATCTTCAGAGGATCCCCGGGACTATTTGGACAGTTGTCATGAGGTTCTACGGAACATGGGAATAGTGGAGACCAATGGGGTCGACTTTACTGCTTTTCGTCTATCTGGTTCCGCCAAGACTTGGTGGAGAGATTATTGTTTGGCTAGACCTACTAGGTCTCCTACTTTGACTTGGGATCAGTTCTCTTAACTATTTTTGGAAAAGTTTCTACCTATCACTTAGAGGGAGGACAATCGGAGACAGTTTGAGTGCCTCCAATAGGGTTCTATGACTGTCACTCAGTACGAGACCAGATTCATTGCCTTGGACCATCATGCTCTTATCATAATTCCCACAAAGTGAGAGAGGGTGGGGAGGTTCATTGAGGGGCTCGCTCAGCCGATTCGATTGCAGATGGCTAAGGAGACAGTGAGTGAGATTTCTTTTTAGGATGTGGCCAATGTGGCCAGGAGAGTTGAGATGGTTCTATCACAAGGGAGTGGCCAGGGGTCTGACAAGAGGCCCAATCATTCTGGCAGGTTCAGTGGTGCCTCGTCTGGAGACAGGGATTCTTTTAGTAAGGGCCATCCTTCCAGGTCATTTCATTCAGCACTTCAGGCTTCTCATACGGTGCTCCAAGTGTTCGTGGTTCTCATATGCAGTATTCTGATGAGTTGCCCTACAGTGCACTACCAGTTCCTATCAGTGCACAGCTGCTCTAGAGTTTTCAGGGTGGTTACTCAGGCTGTCAGGTTCATCAGTCCCAGCAGTTGAGGGCTTGTTATACTTATGGCGATACGAGGCATATTGCTAGATTTTTTCCCTCGAGCACAGAGTAGCTCTCAGTATCAGGGTTCCCGTGCCATGGTTCAGTCACTGAGTGTTCCACCGCTCGCTCATCCAGATAGAGGTAGGGGTCGAGGTGTTAGAGGTAGAGGTCAGGCAGCTAGAGGTGGAGGCCAACAAGCAGGAGGTCGTCCTAGTGATATAATTCAGAGTGGTGGTGCCCAGCCCTGATGTTATGCTATTCCAGCCAGACCTGAGGCTGAGGCTTCCGATGTAGTTATCGTAGGTACAGTTTCAGTTTGCAGTAGAGATGCCTCTGTTCTATTTGATCTGGGGTCTACATATTCCTACGTGTCATCTTATTTTGCCCCTTATCTGGTTGTGCCTCGTGATTCTTTGAGTGCTCCTGTATATATGTCTACACCAGTAGGTGATTCTATGATATCACCATCTTGTATCATCCGGGGAAGGCCAATGTAGTGGCCGATGCTTTGAGTAGAAAGTAATCCAGTATGGGCAGCCTTGCGTATATTCCGGTCGGTGGGAGACTTCTTGCCTTGGATGTTCACGCTTTAGCTAATCAGTTCATGAGGTTGAATGTTTCTGAGCCCAGTCGTGTGCTAGCTTGCACCGTCGCTCGTTCTTCATTGTTTGAGCGTATATGAGATCGGTAGTATGATGATCCTCATTTGCTTGTCCTTAGGGATACAGTGTGGCACGAAGGTGCCAAGCAAGTCAGCATCGGAGATGATGGAGTTTTGAGGATGCAGTGTCTTATTTGTGTGCCTAATGTGGATGGACTTCGTGAGTTAATTCTAGAGTAGGCCCATAGTTCCCGGTATTCCATTCATCCGAGCGCCGCTAAGATGTAACAGGACTTGTGGCAGCATTATTGGTGGATGAGGATAAAGAAGAATATTGTGGCGTACGTAGCTCGGTGTTTGAATTGTCAGCAAGTAAAGTACGAGCATCAGATACCTGGTGGTTTGTTTTAGAAGATTGAAATTCCTGAGTGGAAATGGGAGCGTATCACTATGGATTTCGTTGTTGGACTCCCACGGACTCAGAGGAAGTTCGATGCAGTATGGGTTATTGTGGATAGGCTAACCAAGTCGGTGCATTTTATTCCAATGGTAGTTTCTTATTTGTCTGAGCAGTTGGCAGAGATTTATATCTGGGAGATTATTCATTTTCATGGTGTGTCCGTGTCTATTAATTCTTACCGAGGTACGCAGTTTACCTCGTATTTCTGGAAGGCAGTTCAACGTGAGTTGGGCACTCGGGTCGAGTTGAGCACAGCATTTCATCCTCATACGGATAGACAGTCCAAGTGTACCATTCATATTTTGGAGGATATGCTCCGAGCATGTGTTATCGACTTTGGAGGTTCGTGGGATCAGTTCTTCATATTATTAGAGTTTGCCTATAACAACAGTTACCAGTCGAGCATTTAGATGGCTCCCTATGAGGCTTTATATGGTAGGCGATGTCGATCGCCGGTTGGATGGTTTGAGTCGGGGAAGGATCAGTTGTTGGGTACAGATCTAGTACAAGATGTCTTGGATAAGGTTAAGATCATTCAGGATAGGCTTCTACAGCTCAGTACAGGTAAAAGAGTTTCACCGACCGCAAGGTTTGTGATGTGGCATTCATGGTCGGAGAGCGAGTGTTTCTTCGGGTGTCGTCCATGAAGGGCGTGATGAGATTTGGTAAGAAGGACAAGCTAAGCCCTAGATTCATTGGTCCTTTTGATATTCTCGATCGAGTGGGAGAGGTGGCTTACAGACATGTGTTGCCGCCGAGTTTATCAGCTATGCATCCAGTATTTCATAAGTCCATACTTCGGAAGTATCACGCCGATCCATCCCACGTGTTAGACTTCAGCACTGTCTAGTTGGACAAGGACTTGACATATGAGGATGAGCCGGTAGCTATTCTAGACCGGCAGGTTCGTCAATTGAGATCGAAGAATTTCCCTTCAATTCGTGTGTAGTGGAGAGGTCAGCCTATTGAGGCAGTGACCTGGGAGTCCGAGTCCAATATGCAGAGTCGTTCTCCTCATCTTTTCACCGACTCAGGTACTTTTCTATGTCCGTTCGAGGACGAACGGTTATTTTAAAGGTGGAGAATGTGATAACCCGAAAGGTATCTCATGTTTTAGAAGTCAAAATTGTGTTCCAATGTCTTGAAAACCTCTTTTTATCCCACCTCGATTTACGTGCGCAGTCCGGGTGCGTTTCCGGAAAGCTTTTATGTGAAATTTTAGAAAAATAATAAATTTGGTCTTTAAAATTGGTTAAAGTTGACTTTGGTCAACATTCTTGGTTAACGGACCCGGACCTGTGATCGGACGGTCCCGTAGGGTCCGTAGTAAAATATGGGACTTAGGCGTATGCCCAGAATCAAATTCTGAGGTCCCAAGCCCGAGAAAAGAACTTTTAAAGAAAATTATTTGCTGGAAAATATAAAGGCTTTTAGAAATGGGCCCGTATCTGTGTTCCGGAGCCCAGTACAAGTTTAAAATAATAATTAAGTTGAATATGTGAAATTTGGTAAGAATCGGAATTGGTTTGGTATATATCGGACCTATAGTTGAGAAAATGGAAATTTCAATGTTTTTGGGTAATTTCATGAATTTGAGGTTAAATTCGTATTTGTTTATGTTATTTTGATGAGTTCATCGTACGAGCAAGTCTGTATGATGTTTTTAGACTTGCGTGCATGTTTGGTTTGGAGCCCTAAGGGCTCGGATGAGTTTTGGATAGGCTATGGGGTGAATTGGAGTTAGGAATATTGCATCTGGTATCTGGTAATTTTTCCCAGGCCTCTGATCTCCCAATTGCGAGATCAAGCTTCGCATTTGCAAAGTGGTCAGGCTTGGGAAATGCGACCAAAGTGTCGCAATTGCGAACCAAGATTGGGCAGGCCCTTATCGCAAATACGAAAACTGGGCTGGGAATTGCGAACCCCCCCCCCCCCCCCCAATCATTAGTACGACGTCCCCTTCGCAAATGCGAAGTTAGCAGGTTTTCAAAGGGTTCGTAATTGCGAACCCCTGGTCACAATTGCAACATCTGCGACCTGTTAAGTGGGATTTTGACGGGATTCTTCCTCATTTTTCAACTCTTTCAAACCTAAACATCCCATAGGCGATTTTCTTGAAGAGAGTTCTTCCCCAAATCATAGGTAAACGATTTCTAACTTATTTTCTTCAATCTATAACATCTTTTTACATGATTTATAACGATTTCTAGGGTTTTTCATGGGAAATTGGGTGTTTTTGGGTAGAAGTTAGGATTTTCAAATTTTGGGGATTTGGACCTCAATTTGAGGTCCTATTTCAAAACAAACTACATATTTGAGTTCGTGAGAAAATGAGTGATCGGGTTTTGGTTCGAACCTCGGGTTTTGACCAAGCAAGCCCGGGGTCGATTTTTGACTTTCTAGGGAAAACAATGGGAAAGCTATTTTCATGCATTAGAATTGGTTTATTTAGCATTTATTAATATTATTAAGTAAATTGTGACTAGATACAAGCGAATTGAAAGTGAAACCGAGAGGTAAAGCGGTAGGTTGAGGCTTAATCTTGTCTGTGGAATCGAGGTAAGTGTTTGGTCTAACCTGAGCTTGAGGGAATAGGAGTTGTGGTCTATTTGCTATGTCTTAGTATCGAGTACGACGTATAGGTGCGGTGACTAGTATCTATATGTTGGTGTCTATCATGCCCGTGAGTCTTATATCATGATTTTGTGACTCTATTATGTATCGATCATGCTCAATTGATAATTATTAATGTTGAACATAGCTTATGAAAGTTTCTTGGTAATTGATTATTGTTGGGAATTCGCACAAGTTGAGTTTCATTTTTCTGAAGTAATTGTTGAAAAACGAGATTGGTTATAGTTGAATCGCTTGCCGGGATGTTATTGTTAATATTGTTGATTCCCTTGCCGGGATGTTATTGTTGATATTGTTGACTCCCTTACCAGGATGTATTGTTTCTATTATTTGGGCGAGGAAGAGTGTAAATCACGAAGGGTGATGTCGTGCATGATATGGTGAGTAAGTGTAATGCACGAAGGGTGATGTCGTGCCGATATTATGAGTGATAATGCACGAAGGATGATGTTGTGTCATGATTTGAGAGCTAATGCACGAAGGGTGATGTCGTGCTGATATTGTGAGGAATAATGCACGAAGGGTGATGTCGTACCGTTTTTGTTGTTTCATATGGTGAGGATGAGAGTAAAAGCACGAAGGGTGATGCCATGCACGTGTTTCCGTTTCATTATTTTGTTGATTTAGATATGATGTTCATTATGGTTCATTATTAATGCTTCTTTATTGGTTTATTGTTAGAATCTGTTATTCCCCGCAGCATGTCCCTTTCCCACCTTATTCTGTTGATACTTGTTATTACGATTCTATTTGTATATGATTTAACTGCATAGGTCAATTTGATCATCATGCCCTAGCCTCGTTACTACTCCGCCGAGGTTAGGCTCGACACATACTCAATACATGGGGTCGGTTGTACTGATACTACACTCTGCACTATTTTGTGTAGATTTCTGTACTGGACCCGGTGAATAGCTGAGATAGTTGCCTTCAGTCCAGGGAGACCCAGGTAGATCTGCTGGCGTCTGCAGAGCCTAAAGTTACCCTTCCCTGTTTAGCTTTTCTACTGTCTCTTTTCATTCCGAGAACAGTTGTACTTTTCTTCCAGACTTGTATTTCTAGTAAAAATCTTAGTCGTTCGTGAATTTGTGACACCAGATTCGTGGGTAGACATGTATTGAAGTATTTGAATTTATTTTAAATTCTTCCGCGCTTTTCATTTGTTTTGTTATAATTACTGTTTATAACGGTTTGGGTTGAATGTTAATGTGTTAAATCGTAATAGTTGGCTTGCCTAGCTTTCATGAGTAGGTGCCATCATGACTTCCGAGAGTGGGGAATCCGGGTCTGACTCAAACATAAGTGGATACAGAAGTTTGAATCTGAGGACTTCAACATGCATATGAAATAGAAGTTCTGCCAAGAATTGTTGATGGAGAGATATAAACAATTTACTGAGAACTAGCAAGAAGTATCTGACACGGGTGACATACTTTAAAGTAAATTCCTACTCCCTGGCCTTCACTTCTGGGTCTTTATTAAAGGCAGCAAAATGGTTTAAAAAAATAGTTATCCACTCATATTATCTATTAAAAAATGGGTCGAATATGGATAAGAACCATATTATCCATTTAGAAAATTGTTAACCAAATGGATAACTAATATGCTTAACTTTTACATTTGTAAAGCCTCAAATTGAGGGTTACTCAAGTTTGAAAGATTAGGAATTCTCCCATAAGTGATCATATTCAAGAAGCCATGGATAATATTGATATCCATATTATCTGCCGGATAACCCATTTTTTGTCCGTCTCAAATACGGGTGGGGTCGGATAATTTATCCATTTTTGAATTACATACTTTCAACCCGCTCATATCCGACCCAATCACAGATAGTCTTTAGTACCCTTGGGTACATTACCAGTCCCAACGTTTGAATATTTTAAAAATCCGTTAGTTGTTGAAAAGATGTTGAAGTATATGTTAGTTATTTGCAAAGATGTTTAAATATTTGTTAGTTGTTTTAAAGAGGAGGAGGAGGAGGAGCATCACTAGAAATTCGGGCAAAATCGTCCAAAAAAAAGACCAAAGTTGGTCGGTAATGGCCAATAGCCGTCCAAAACGCGACCATTTACGTGTGGACGGTATTTTGAAGGACGGAAGGACATGCCGACCAATGTTGGTCGGTATTTTAATTATGTAATTAGGAAATGCACCATCTAGGAATCGAATCGGGGTCTGTACTGTGGCAGGATACTATTCTACCACTAGACTATTGGTGCATTTGTTTTTAAAACTGCCTTTTATTTCATTTATAATCTTTAATTATATTTTCGCACGAAAATAACCGACCAAAGTCGGTCGGTTTTATTAAAAAAATAAAATTACTGACCAAAGTTGGTCGGTTTTTTAAAATGACCGGCTGAATAAACCGGTCAATTTTGATCGTTTTTTTAATATTAATTTTAATTTATTTTAAATAAAAAACCGACCAAAGTTGGTCGGTTTCTTGAAAAATAAATTTTGGGGGACTCAAAAATAGTTTCTCGCATTTTTGCGCCAAAGAAAACCGAGCAAAGTTGGTCGGTTTCATAGAAAAAAAAATTTAAATTTTATTTTTTGAAAAACCGACCAACTTTGGTCGGTTTTTTGGCAGATTAATTGACCGACCAAAATTGATCGGTTTTTACCGAATTTCTAGTAGTGGAGACATAAGGGAGGAGGAGGGAGGGAGAGTGTAGGGGAGTTTGTGTAAATAAGAAATTTTTAGGTTTTTTAAAATATGCATCATTAGCGTTATCTACCAATTTTTTCTCAAGACTTGAATCTTTGACACGTAAATAAAGTTGGACTCAAAGGTCCCATATAATTTTTTGCCCCAATTTAGTAAGTTCAGAATTCATTACAGAGCATCATACACTTTGAATTATCACAAAGTTTAATACAATTAGAATCCGATTCTTGGCGGCTGCATTTACCATCATCATTCTTACACAAAATGCTCCAGCATCCGGACAGTATGATACACGCGAAAGCTCCAAGTAAAACTAAGCAAATAACCAAACAAATGCGACGTTTAATCTTTGTATAAGTATCTTCCCATTGTTGACCTTCCCTATTCAAATGTAATTGGTCACCTACAATTTGGGGAGAACACTGAGCTGGTTGAGGAGTACTAGGAGCAGAGAAAAATTCAGAATTTGAATTTAACGCGTTCAATCTTATAGAGTCAAATGGTGACGAACGTTCTACTCTTCCTTCATTTCGAGGGGTTAACTCAAACGTAAGGTCATTGTATTCTTTCCAAGAAATATCATAAAAGCTCAAAGTTACTATGTACTTTATCCCTATTGAATATATTGCGAAAAGATTGATAATGGCAGCGAATAGGGGGAGAGTGAAAAGGAACCATCGGTTGGAACAATTGAGGGATGAAGCATTGGATATGGAAGCTAAGATGACACCTTGGAAGACAAAATAATAGTTTGCAAGTTGGAAAACAACATTTTGGAGATTATGAAGGCGATCTTTGTGCTTGTCGACACGCTTATCCATTGCTTCTAGCATCATTTGCCTTCGCGCATTATCAATTGCTCCTCTAGCATCCATTATTAGAGAAACAAATTAAAGTTCTTCAATAAAATAGTTATGCAACTTTTATAGGGTTATATATATCTCTTCTTTTGTCGGGAATATTTCACTTTCATCTTGCTTCATTACTTAATTAATATTTGTCTTGAGTTTTGGAAAAACTAGGTCTTCATTCCTCAGCAATATTTTAAAGAGACATGCCCATCATTTAGAATTTTTCGTAGGATAGTGGTAGTTGAAATATATTTTCAGCTAATATAAAAGTCAAGTCGAGACCTAATCAGAGAGTATGAAAGGAATATATAACGTGCTTTGGGATGACCCTTAAAGTGCGGTGGTACTTTCTTAAAATTTCAATCAGATTCAACTTCAGATAGTTTCAACTGAGACACCTAATGCACGACCAGTCGATCACAATTCAATTTTGTATTGGTTCGATCCTTCACCTATTCAACTGATGTGTGTGCTGTTGAGGCAATTCCTTGGCTGCACACACGATGACTAATAAATGAAATTTTTGCCCAAGTCTAACCAAAATAAGTCTGACAACCCCAACTATCAAATTAGGCTCAACGACGGACGACCTCTCCCATCTCTGCGATATTCTTCTTCTTCCTCCTTCTCCGAATCCTCCCGGCATATGTCTATACAGTATACTCTATACTCCCAAGTTGCATAGTATAAACTTAATACTCCTTCCGTTTCAAATTAAATGAGGTACTTTCCTTTTTAGTCTGTTTCAAAATAAATGACATATTTCTAAATTTGAAAATAATTCAACTTTAAAGTCTTCATTTTACTCATTCTACCCTTAATGAAAAGCTTTTATAACCACACAAATGTTGGTTCTACAAAGCTTTTAACACTTAAGCTTTAAGACCATAAGTTTCAAAAGTTTCTTTTTTCCCTTAAATTACGTGCCGAGTCAAACTACCTCATCTAAATTGAAACGGATGGAGTATATCAATTATACTCCATTTTTGAAGAGCCAGAATGAAGGTTTCTTCTATATCTTATTAGAAACATTTTTATCGCAATTTGTGAACAATTTAACAAGATAGGTTAAGTGAAAATAGTACAAAATCTTTCTGTCTGGAAAAACATATAGATAATTAAACAACACAATAGTACCAAGTCTTCCCGGCCCGTCCGGCAAAACTTGTGAACAATTGAACAACACATGTAAGTTTTACCTATGTGGCAAAAGAGGTGAAGGAGGCTATTTGGTTACATGGTTTGCTAAATGATCTTGGTGTAAATTTTTTCTTTAAATTGGTGTGTGCTGTAAGTACTCAGTAGAGCCCTTACAAGGAATGTGGGCAATATTAGAGTGATGCTTGTTTTTTGACGACGATGGAAAGAATTCAATCCAAGTAGAAAATTTGTTAACTTTTTGTCTTTGAATTAGTTTGATGTGGATCCAAATTGTTATCCGACCCGAAAAGCTCAGCGATTACGCACTTCATAGACCAAAACACTAGAAGCGCGTGATCGCAAAAACCAGAGAGCTAGCAGCAGCGTACATGCGGTCCCGGGAATCAGAGCACAATCGTGCGTCGATCGTTAATTCGAGTTCTCCATATTTTTTGTGAAATCCATTTATCCTAGTTAGTTTAGGAAACACGTGGGATTTAATTTTAAAAGGGAATTGTAGTTCGCGATCAGTTGTACCGTCTCATTTCTCACATAGTGAAAAACTTTTTCTACTCTTGCCTCTAGGACATAGATTTAATGGAATCTCGTTAAATTTTTGTATTCTTTTCTTCTCTATTCTTTTTGTGTATGATTGTGTGCTTCTAACCTTTTGCCACTCAAAATAACTGATCAATTGGGAGTCCCGTTGTTGGACAAAAAATTCTCAACTTATGAACTTAAAAGATTATCACTACTCAAGATAATATAATAAAACCGAAAGTTGACTCGCCCAAAACTCAAATGATCATTTGGGTTGAAAATCTCTTTACATAATGTTTTCGTTTCCTTACCTATAGAGGCGGTTCAATACTATGCGTGGCCTAAAGCGAAAATTTAAAAAGAGGTCTCAAAAGACGTTTGAGGTTAAGAAATTCTTTTTCTATCTAATCCTTTGATAATTTTATTGGCTTAAGATTGAAAAATTGTCTAAAAAGCACTTAAAGAATGGAAGAAAATTCTACAAAATCATAGTTATAAACAAAATTGATTCAAGTTGAAGTGAGTTAAACAAATTAAGAAGTTGAGTTCATCCACCATGCGTGAGGTAACAAAAAAGAATAATAAAAAATAGGAAGTAAATGCAAATTTAATAATCTACGGTTTTTAGTATAAACTTTAAAAATTGACAAAAAATGATTAAAACTAATTTATTTATCACTAATAATAAATACATAATTATTTACTATACTATATATAATTTGAGTAAATTTGGGGCCTTAATTTTTTTGGGGACTAGCCACTGCTTTAGTGGCTTTAGGGTTGAGCCGCTACTGCTTACATAAGAACTCACAGGTTCAGAAAATGAAAATAGCGGAAATGGAAATACTTAGATGGATGTCTGGAAATACTAAAATAGATAAGATTAAGAATGATAATATACGGGGCAAGGTGGAACTTAGGAGTGGCCTCCCTGATGGACATGATGCGGAAAGCAAGGCTGAGATGATTCATGCATGTAAAGAGGAGGAGCACGGATGCCCTAGTGAGAAGGTGCAAGAGGTTGGCGGTGATTGGTCTAAAGAGAGGTAGAGGTAGAAGGAAGAATTAGGGAGAGGTGATTAGACAAAACATATCACATTTTCAGCTCGTCGAGGACAATGATCCTAGATAGGAGAGCATGGAGATCGAGGAGTCGGGTAGATTTAGTAGGTAGTCAAGCGATTTAACTCTTTTCCGTGGGAGAGCATGGTTCTAGTTTAGAGCACCTTATTTACTCCTTCTTCTTCTTCTTCTTCTTCTTCTTGTCAGTATGATTATTATTATTATTTTATTATTACCTTATACTTTGGTTAGCTTTATTATTTTTGCTATCAATACTTTTCTTTTCTTTAATATTTTCATCTTATTTTTTTCACTCTTTTATTTTTCAAATATGTTTTGAAAATGCTTTTCTTGATCCATGGATCTATCGGAAATAGTTTTTCTACCTCGCACAAAGTAGGGATAAGGATTGCATATATCCTATCCTTCTTAGACCCACTTGTGGGATCACAGTGGGTATGCAGTTATTGTTGTTCTTATTGGGTTTTTTTCTAAAGGGTGTGAATAGAAAATGGAAGAGGCACCTTTTGAATTGCACCTCTTCATCTCACACTTTCATTGTCTATAAATTTAGAAGTTTGGCTTCAACTTTACACACAGAAAAATCTAAAAACTTCTTCTCTCTTCTCTACATTGTTGCACTATTTTTTTCAAAACAAACGTTTAAGTTTCAAGTGTGATTTGTTTAGTTTGTTGAGTTCGTTGAAGTTCTGTAATTTTGATTGCCAGTATTATAGAATAATTTTTCCATTCTATCCTGGGAGGAAGCAATCCATAACCTTGGGCAACAGTAAGGAGATTAAATTCCTTAAGGACACATAAATAACTTGTGTTCTTGAAAATTATTTTATGTTTTGCTTTAGTGAACTAACATTTCTTTACTTCTCTAATTTTCTGTTTTTTTAACACATTGGTACTAAAAATCTTAAGGAAATGTAAGAATTATTTTAGAATGGCTGATAAAAGAAAAAAAGGGAACGTAATCTTAATTACATGGAAGGATTGCCAAGAAAAACTTTGTGGTGTTGAAGAAGTGGAAGTAGTTGATGTTTCAAAAAGACTGGAATCATCAACCATTGGGATACTCACTGTCATGGGTGCATTTTCTGTTAGCCCTAAATCGTACCCACGCGGCAGTCAAGTTGCGCACTTGACTTTGCCTTCCCAACTCTTAGTCGAATTTTAGCAAATTTAGACTTGGGTTTAATTTTAGGAAGCAAAAGTAAAGAAAACACAAGCCAATACTGGAAAATTCCAAAAACCTTTATATTAATTCGAAAACTTTCAAAGGAAACCCTCACTTGAAAATGATCACAAGTCGATCACATCCCCATTTTGACAAAGAACACAGGTCGTTCTTTAGCCAACACTAGAAACCCTCAAGTTTTACTCTTGTTTCCCTTCTGAATTTTACACGAAATTCCCCCTTAAATATGACTAAGTCCAAAGGCACCTATTTATAGCATATATGTAGCCTTTGGCACTTGACAGCACAATAACACTTGTTGTCTACAGCTTTTGCCGCTGAGCGGGCTAATGTTAAATCTGTTTCTAACTTTTAATTGACATTCCCAAATACATAGGTCATGATCTAAATGAAATGATAGTGAATACAAGCATAATGCAAACATGGGTACAAGCAGTTACAAAAGATAACTTCCAACTTCTTTGGCATGTGCACTACATGTGCATAGTTGTACGCCCATGGCTGGCATTGCGTCCAGCCTTGGTTCTTTGACATTGCTATTCACCAATGCCTTGCCCGCAATTTGCCGCCCATGACTTTTCCGCACACGCCCGATGCCAATGCCGCCTGCACACGCTTTGGTCGAGTTTCTACCTTGTCCATATCAACTCTTGTTTCACCCGTGATATTGCTTGTATTTTGCTTCACATAGCCTTGCCTTAGCTATCCAAAGCCTTTGCCATAATCCAGCACTGCTTTGTCATAGCTTAGCCCACACTTGGCACTGCCACAAACAAAAGTTCCCATGCCACGGATTAACCATTGTCGTCTCACATTCTAATACTTTTAATCATCTTCTGAGTGTTAATAATATTATTTTATTCTTAATATTATATTTTAACTGTATAGGAATAAAGCAGTGTGAAGATAAAAAGATTTGGAGCAAAATTAAATAAAACGCGGAAGAAAAGAAGGAAAATTAAAAGAATAAAAAGGGGGAGCACCCTTTGGTTTTTGTTCCACCAAGTGAAAGACAACAAAATGACGGGATACAAATCAAAGAAAGGAATTGGAATTGAAGTAGAAAATGTACTGGATTCTGCGCCATCTAGTACAAAACGACGTGTTGGCCTAGATCCTGCGTGTGGGATTTTTTCTATTTTGTTTGGGGCGAGGTTATTTCGATTTTACATGGTCTCAATTCGTATAAAAGGGGTTTTAAATCTATTTTTGCGGGGGAGAACATTTTTTTAAAGGAACTTTTTACCAAGGGAGAGCACAGAGCTGTCATGGAGGTTGGGTTTCATCTTTTCTTTCACCAAACTTTGTAATTTTTATGTTTATTTGTATGATTTGTTGTTTGGCTACAATGTCTATGTGGAGATAAACTTCACATTTTAGGATTGTGGTTCTTTTATGACTATTGATATTCAGATATTGATTTTGATTTCTTGATTTATCGTATTAGTTTATTTATTCAATCATGCACCTAATGATGTAATTGTTTGATCACAAATTGAATACTATCTATGAATCTAGAGTTGAACTCGAAAGTAGGAGTTCTAGATTGCACAAAGGATTGGTAGAGCAAGTTCTTGAACCTGGACATCGGGGAATGGATTCGCAGTTAGGATAGACATATACTGAATTGCCTTGTTTGGTTGACGTAGTAGAATTATAAATGCGTTCTTATTAGTTCTAATTCCATAGACATATAGGCGTTAAGTTAGCTTGAATAGGCAACTAAGAACTCGACAGATTCTTATGAGCGATATTAATCCTGTCAACTAATAAGTTAGATAGACTAGTTAGTCAATTAATTGAAGAATACAATAGGAATGTTAGATAACCCATAACCCTAGATCGTTTTCATCACATTGATAACATACAAATCTATTATTTTTTAGTTCAAAGTTCATTATTTGTTTTTATTTTATTTTAATTAGATTAAAATCAAATACTTCTAGGTTTAATTATTGTTTAGATAATTAGGATAGTCTAATTTACTTAATAGTTAATCACAGGTCCTCATGGGTTTGACATCTGACTTTTAGTCACTTTATTACTTGACCACGTATATTTGCGTGTGCGTGCATGCCATGCCATGCCGCCCCAACTTTGCCACACTGCCTTGTCAAGCATTTGCTAAGCGCGTCTTGCCTGCCCCAAGAACATGGCCAATACTTGCACACAACAACCTACATGAAAATGCCTCCCTCATTGTCCGCATGATCGTTTTGCTCGCACATAGGTCAATGACAAGTCCATCACGCCCAATCCTTGCCACAACCATTCCACACGCTATGTCAAAGAGTCATGCTCCTAACAAACCATCTACACCCTTTGAAATCGACATCTTTGTCGAGCCAACTCAATTTATGAGACTTAAGGGGTTGTTGACATATAATGCCCATGTTGCTCCATTCACATCTGCCACAATGGCATTTGCCTCCACCACTTGCTCTTGTTTTTCAGCAGCCAAAATTGCATTTATCCTAGCCTACATTGGGCAGTCCTTCTTCAAGTATGGTCCACCACATGTAAAGCAGCCTTTGAATTTGTCGCTTATTTCCTTGTCATTTGAAATCTTCGCTTGCCTTCCATTATTGGCATGCCCTTCATCTTCGGCAACTTGTCCCTTCCCACTTTTCTTCCATTCCCTTGCCTTGTCCTTCCTTCTGTCGGGCTTTGAATGCGAAGATTCAGCTGGGTCATTGATCCACTCCCAATCCACACTCAAGAATGAGTGGAAGAGGTCGTTAGAAGAATAGTACCCAACTATGAGTCGGAGTCAATTTTTACAGGGAGCTAACAATGGGTGTTCGAGTGTATACTTGATGCGTGAAGATGAAACAACGTGAATACACTTCCATCACGTTGGTTTTGAAAATTACTTCTATAAACTACACTATCAATGCTCAATACGATAAATGAAACTAGAAACTGACTCATTGTTTTGGGTTGTTTTCAAATAAGTAAAAAGCCTATGGATGCAACCTTCACCTAGGTGTTCACCTAATGGGTTAAGTACGTTAACACTTGTTTTATTATCAGGGTGTATTATAGCTTTCAACTCTAAGTTACTTATTCAATACCTCTCGGTCATAGAGTTCTTTTGCCCAATTTGGATTTCTCAAGCCCAAATGGGTATCAAGCTAAATAGTTGATGTGAGCTCAAGTCAGGTTTTCCTTATCTCTAGTTCAAACCCTTTAATTAGGCTATACAAATCCTTAACTATCCCAATTTCTTGTTAGCTAAGTTTTCCTAGACTAGCTCCATCTTTCTCAAGTAAAGACTAAGTTAAAAAGACATGAATCAATGTTTGCAACCATTTACCTAATCATAAATAAGCATTAAATTAAATACCCATAAGGTTTACACAACAACCCCAGTAAATGTCTAGCTACTCATAGTAAAAATGAAGAAAAAAAAGAAGAAATACTAATTAAACCCATAATATAAAATTAAAATGATAAACTATGATGTTTTTGTCCCAAAATGATCAAAAAATTCCTAAAATAGTAAACTACAATGGCTAGAGCTGAGAAAACTTCAAAACTTGAACTAGAAATGTGATTCCCGTCTATTTATAGTGGCCCAAAATTCAGTGACAAAAATGCACCTCGGGAGGTTCTGCGTGCAGTCCGCACATTGCTTGAGTTTGCAGGGGGGATGGATTCTGCATCCGCACAATTTGATATGCAGCTGCAATTCCGCTTCTGCGGCCGCACAATTCATGTGTAGTCCGCACTTCAGGGAAAGCTCCAGTCTTGGTCATTTTGCACACTCTCTGAACTTTTTGAATTCTTGTTAGTGCGGATCATGTTCTGTGGCCGCACATATTGTGGGTGGTCCGCACTTTTTCTTTAATTACTTTTGGGCTTCTACATCAGTTCTGCTGCTGCAGAGAAAATTCTGCGGCCCACACTTGCTTCTGCGACCGCAGAAATACTTTCGCGGACCGCACTTCTAGTCTGTTGCGCTCCTTCTTGCCTTGTGAGTTAGAACACTCCTTTTTGAGTTTTTTTCTTCATAAGAGCCCAAATTTCCAATATTCCTGTAATTTTTACACTTTATTAGTTTTGGGAACGTAAATTATCACTTTCGGACTAAAGAAAAACTAAAAAGGTATTAATGAGTGGTCAAAAATCCACACTTATCAACTCCTCCAAACTTAAGTCTTTGCTTGTCCTCAAGCAAATATATTAGTTCCCACCTCCTCAAAGTGAAAGGTCATTTCAGCGAGTCAATGGTAAGCCATCCGTACTTAGTTGGGACCAATAATTACCCACAATACTCATGCATTATCAACAAGGTGACAAGTCAAGTATCATGCACATATAGTTCTAGTGTGACATTTGAGCTTCAAGAATTGACTTTACTCATCAAGAACTTTTGTTATATCATGTAGATCATGGTGGACTCCAGACTCTTCCTTCTCTACCTTCCATTTTCCAAGCTCACTTCAAAAGTTCGCACTCAATCCTAAAATTTATGAAATGTTCACTCTTCTCTCACAAGAGAATGTCACAAGTACGGATTCAAGTACCATAGGCCTGCCTATCATGTAGATCACCACTAATATATGCTCACTCAGTTCAAAATCAAGTAGGAATTCTTTTGGGTTGTAATGAAGGCTTTTGGATTAGGGTAGGATACCATATGAGTAAGTGGTTATACCATTCCTTAAGCACTCCACATTTCATTTCTTGGCTCACAATTACCAATTCTTAGAGTCATTCTCTTTTTATTGGGGGCCTACAGAGACTTGACATCACGCTTTCTTGTTCATTTCATTCTTTTTCTCCCTTGATGCTCATGTTAGGGATCATTACCGCTTTTTGAATCCATCAACCCTTCCACTTATTCTCTTTTTGCATTATTATTTTTGTTTTTTTTCTTTTCTTGCCTTCTCTTTTCATAGAGACCATTTCTTTTCTCTTTTTGGTGCCTTGATACCTCTTTCAAATCCTCAACTCTCCCCCCCAAACTTATGCCTTAAGATACTTATTTCAAGAGTGTTAAGGAAGGTATGAGTGCCAAGAGAGGATCACGACAAAAACGGGTAAAGGCTTATAACATGGTTATTAAATGAGGAAGGCTAGAGGCTCAAAGGGGGTTGACTAGGGATAACAACATTGGTTGGCAATAGAAAGATCAAACGGGCCAAGGAAAGCCTACAATCATTTCTCAAACCAAGCAAAACTTAGGATTCTGCCTTGAAGCACCTTCGGGGCAAGTTCTAGATTGTTCGAACGTATACTTGGACTATCAACAAATCACCTCACCTCTCACGCAACTAGACCATAAAAGAGGATAGAGTCGAGAGACTACAACAACCACACTCAAGTATAAAGATCACTATGGTCCAATAAACCACTCGATGATTACCATAGTCAATCCAAAAGTCTCAAAGTCACTAACTAGAGTTATTTTCTTTCAAAAACCTTGTTTCAAACCATAAGCACGTAGTTAAGTGTGTTAGTATCAAATGAAGCATGAGTAACTCTTTTTTAAGAATGACTTGATTAGGCCTTTTATTCATTACTACTACTATTATTATTACCTAAATACAAAAACGGACTCATTCCCTTAAAAAGGTTGCCACACCATCCATCGTTGGAACGAGTCACCCGGTTCATACAAAAACTACCTTTGGAAAGGACCATGGCGTTAAAAAAAACCAAAGGCTTATTACCTGCGAAAACATAAAAAGAAGTTACTAACCAAACAAGAACTAAAGTGGAAAAATAAAGAAGCTATTGAACAATAATTACTAAAGATAGATAAACTACAAATAAGAAAAGGAACATAATCATTCAATTGTTATAGTCCAGATGTATCCAGAATGTGTCATTGTCAAATCAAATAAACTCTACCCCTTCCCCCGAATAAAAGTAAGCATTGTCCCCAATGCTTAACAAAAAAAGAGTGAAAGGAGAGAGGGTGAAGAAAACTCCCTAAGGATCCTTGGACATCTCACTGTCCCCGCAATATCATCTCTCGTTGGGTCAGTCAACTGTATCTCATCACCATCAAATCCAGGCATGGTGGGAGTGGAAAATATCGCACGCACTACCTTAGCAGTGTCAGCAACAAGGTCTGGCTCCTCATACTGGCCAACTGGTGCAACCGTTGCAGAAAGTGCTTATGGATCTGGGGCGAACTGGTCTGGGTCAAATAACATATCTAAGGGTAGATCCCCAGTCGTTGCAAGTCGGTTCACCTCCTTTTTCAGCTTGTCAACTGATTTCTTGCTTGCCTAGGACTTCTTCATCTTCTTAACGTCTTTGCCCAACTCTTCAATAACCTACCCGTGATGTACTAGAGTGTCCATGATCATGTTCTGGTTGTCTAGAATCTTCTTCAACTTCTCATCAAGATCAGAGGAGACTTATGGTGCATGTGTAGATGACTGCACTGCAATAATATTAGATAAGTCAGACAGCTTTGAAGTAGTTATATGCATCCAATTGTTGAGATTCACCAATGTCTGGGAGACTCATAGAGCAGGTAATGAGCTGTAGGCATGGACACTGGCCTCAAAGCTAGAGTAGGGGCTGCCTTGGGGCCTGAGGTAGGAGCTGAAGATGATGGCGGAGGCATAGCAGCAGCACTGGAAGAGGGCTCAGTAGAGGTGGATGGAATGTCAGTTGTCTTAGTAACTACCACTGTCTACTCATCAGACTGGCCTATGGTGGTAGAAGGCCGATCTCTCTTCTTTGGGTTAGTCTTATCCATCAGTGAATACCAGTCAAATGGATTCTTTGGCTTCACCTTGGTGTCAAATGATCTCGGTTCTACCTTTGCATTAGTTAGGTACTCTGTGATAGTGTTGGGATAAGGGTAGGTCGAGCTAGTCTGTTGTGCTATCAATGAAATGTTGGCTGACATCATGGAACCCACCTTAATTAGGTACTCGGCCATGATGGAAGCCACAAGAACAGCTCGAGGAAGAGGTATATGAGTCTCATTCTGGCACGGATCAAGTCTGCCACAAACAAAGGTCTACCACCCCTTCGCCTCGAAGCTCAATGTATTCCGTTGAATGGGAACCCCAACAGTAATCTATCATGGCAGTGGCCCTAGTGGTGATAATATCTCTGCCTGCCAAGGTTGGACTTCTTCCTTCATTGCATATTTCTCTAGATACTCCTTCGGCTCCAAGTCCTAAAACCCCAAGTATGTGTTTAGTGTATGCTGATCAAACCTCACCTTGAGGTTGCATACTTTGGTCACCTTCGTCCCCTTCTTGATATGAGAAACATTTGCATAGACCTCTCGGATAAGGTACTCTTTTGCATCCTCAACTCTCCTAGTAAACCACATCCAACCCTTTCTCTAAACTACCTCAACGTCACCAGTTATATTCATCCAAATCCTTCAATACGAACTGCCGCTCAAGTGTCAAAGATTTCACTGGCCACCATATACAAAAATCGGTAAAGGCAGCCAAGATGACAAACCTATCCTCCCATATCTCTTTTTTCTTCTATCTCTCTACACTGGTGAAAGTACCAGATCCCCCTCTACCTTAATCGGTGATATCATGTATAGTCTGTGCCTCTGTGTCTGGGGAAGCTGCTAGCTCAGAGGTATGCCTAGCACTCTCCGACCCCTCGAAAGTGCTGTGAGATGAAGAGGCCTCATCCCTGAGTTGGAATCTCCCCTGTGACCTAGACTGTGTGGCTGACTGCTCCTCTTGATGAGTTTCCCTCTGAAGTTTCCCTAGACGGGACAAAGGAACTAGACTTGGAGAGGTCTGCACCTCTCCCTCTTCCTATTGTGGCCTTCTTCCTGAATGTTTTGGGCTGGCCAAGGGGAAAGGTACCTCTACCTTGGCCCCTAGAAGATTCACCTCTTCCCTTTTTAGTGTTGTCGCGGCCTCACGATTGAACCATTTTCTGTATCAAATCAAAAATATTGTTAGTTGTAAGTCATCATTCAACACATTCAAGACGTATGTAGGTATGGGAAGACAATATAGTCACACTGGGGTTATGACTAACAGGCTGCTAAGACGGGGGTCTGTGATCCATAGATTTTTGAAGTGTGGTCGTAGACTAGAAGTGCGGACCGCACAATTACAAGTGCGGCTGCACTTCTGTCAAAGAATATCATAGGATCAGAGGGCCCTCTCTAAAGACAGTGCGATTCTTGTTTTGCGGACGCAGGAGAAATCTGCGGTCCGCACATTTTAAATTGCGGCCTTCTTGAGGTTTCTATTGTCCGCACAATTAAAGTATGGTCGAAGATGCACTTGCTTCACTAAGTTGCCTAAAACTCCTAATCTGCGGCCTGCACAAATTCAAGTGCAGTCGCAGATTTCAAACACTACGTACAGTCAAACGTTTCAACTTAGATTTTTCAATTACTTGCACAAATAGACATGGCAACATAGTATAAACATGAAATCTCATTATCCTAATCCCATTAGAGCATGTATTATGATTACCTAGTTCAGGTCTGCCCTACATGGACACATAGATGAACTCTAATAATAGATGGCCTAAAAAGAAACTTAAAATTTTACAAATTAAACTAACACAAAAATGTAACATGAAATGGAGCTTACCAAATAGAGTGAGTGCACTGGGTGTATAAGCATAGGTGGTTATGTGTGTGGATAGTAAAAATATCTCAAGAAAGTTGTAGAGTGACAGTGATTTTCTAGAAGAGCGAAAAATGTAAAATGAACTCAATTTTCCTATTTATACTTAAAATTTTAAGAGGGAAAAGAGTCGAGTGTGGCCGCAAATTTCATTTGTGGTCTGCACTCTATCACTTGGGGCAGTTGTCTTTGGTTTTAATGTACGGTTTGCATATTTTTGGGTGCAACCGCAGATTTCATGTGCGGTCGCAGATTAGCCTCCGTACTGACAAGATCAAACTTTAGAGAGTTACCATTTTTACACTTTTGCTATATTCCAATTGTGTGGTTCGCATGAGAAATGTGCGGCTGCGATTTCCCTCCTGTTGTGGCACACAGATATGTGTGTTCCGCACTAATAAAGTGTGGTCCGCAGATCCTTGAAAACTTGTCCATTTTTCAGTTCACCCTTCTTTCAAATCACACTCAACCCTGTAGCACACGTCAAATCAAGTTAGAACATAAATAACACCTAACTACAAAAGAAAAAGGAAAAGATCATGGGTTGCCTCCCAAGAAGCGCCTTATTTAACGTCGCGGCACGATGCAAAATACCCTCAAGTGAAGTAAATGACCGCCACCACATGGCTATCTCCAACCTTTCCCAAGTAAGTATTCACTTAGTGACCATTGACTCAGAATACTTCATTATTTTTGTTCTTCAAGTCTATTGCACCAAAAGGTGTCACACCAATAATTTCAAATGGACCACTCCACTTGGATTTTAGCTTCCCAGAAAACATTCTCAACCTTGAGTTAAACAACAATACAAGATCGCTCACCTTGAACTCTTTGTTCCAAAATGTATTTGTCATGAAGATATTTCATCTTTTCTTTGTAAAAGGACGAACTCTCATATGCATGGTACCGAAACTCATCAAATTCATTCAAATGTGCAACCCTCAAGTTAGCGGCTACATACCAATCAAGAATCAACTTCTTTAGAGCCCACATTGCCTTGTCCTCTAGTTCCACCGGAAGATGACAAGCTTTTTCGAACACCAACTGGTACGGAAACATTCCGATAGGTGTCTTTTAAGCCGTCCGATAAATCTATAACGCATCATCAAGCTTCTTGGATCAATCTGTCTGATTAGCATTCACCATTTTAGAAAAGATACTCTTTATCTCCCGATTGGAGACTTCCACTTGCCCACTAGCTTGTAGGTGATAGGAGTCATGACTTTGTGAGTAATACCGTACATGCTAAGTAAAGTGTCAAAAGCTTTGTTGCAACATGTGACCTCCTATCGCTTGTGATTGCACGCGGAGTACCAAATCTCGTGAAAATATTCTTCTTCAAGAAGGCTACTACACTTCTTGCCTCATTGTTGGGTTAAGTGACAGCCTCAAACCATTTGGACACATAATCTACCGCGACCAAGATGTAGGTGTTTCCACAAGAACTCACAAAAGGCCCATGAAGTCAATGCCCCAAATATCAAAAATATCAATCTCCAAGATGGTTGTGAGAGGCATTTCATTTTTCTTTGAGATTTCACCGGCCCGTTCACAATCATCACATCTAGCATCCTTGTAAAGAGTAGGCCAATAGAAACCACAACTAAGCACTTTGGCCGCCATTCTTGCTCCACCATGATGACCACCATATGGCAAAGAATGAAAAGCCCCAAGAATATCACCTTGCCCTTCTTCCGGTACACACCTCCTAATCACCCCATCCGTAAAAATATGGAAAAGGTATGGTTCATCTCAATAATAATCTTGACAATCTCTTTTGAGCTTCTTCCTTTGGCTTGAAGAGAACTTATCCGGAATGATTCCATACACAAGAAACTTGCCAAGTCCACGAACCATGGAACTTTTTTCATTGAAATTGCCAAAAGTTGATCATCGGGGAACAAGTCATTGATTTCAAGGCCATCATATGGCCTCTCCTCCTCCCCCAAACGAGACAAGTGGTCCGCCACTTCGTTTTCACTACCTTTCCTATCTTGGATGTCAATATCAAATTCTTGTAACAAGATTACCCATCTCATCAACCGAGCTTTGAGTCCTTTTTGCTCATAAGATAACGAAGCATCGCATGATCTGTGTGGACAATAACTTTTTCACTCATCAAGTAGGGGCGCAACTTCTCAATTGTAAACACAATAGCAAGGAGCTCTTTTTCTGTATTGGTATAGTTGACTTGGGCAATATTCATGGTCTTACTAGCATAGTAGAACGGATGGAAAATCGTGTTGATACGTTGCCTTAAAACAACCCCAAACACTACATCACTTGCATCACAGTTGAGTTCAAAGGGCACACTCCAATTTGGAGCAGTGATGATGGGAGTAGTTTTCAACTTGAGCTTCAACAATTTAAAAGCTCTCATGCAATCATCATTGAAATTGAACTTGCCATCCTTCTCAAGGAGCTTGCACAATGGGTTCACCACTTTAGAGAAATCTTTGATAAAGCGCCGGTAAAAACCCGCATGTCTAGGAAACTCTGCACACCCTTCATCGAAGTTGGGGCAGAAGCTTAGAAATCACCTCAATTTTTGCCTTGTCAACTTCAATGCCATTCCTTGAGATTTTATGGCCAAGGACAATACCTTCCTCAACCATGAAATGGCATTTCTCCCAATTGAGTACCAAGTTGGTTTCTTCACATCTAGCCAACAGTTTGTCCAAATTTGCAAGACAATCATTAAAAGAATCCCCAACCACTGAGAAGTCATCCATAAAAACTTCAAGGTAGTACTCCACCATGTCCGTAAAAATAGTTATCATACACCGTTGAAAAGGCGTCGGTGCATTGCACAAACCAAATGGCATCCGCTTGAAAGTAAAAGTATCATAGGGACATATAAAGGTTATTTTCTCTTGATCTTCTAGAGCAATGAGAATTTGGTTACAACCCGAGTACCCATCAAAAAAATAATAGAAAGCACAACCAGCCAATCTATCGAGCATTTGATCTAAGAAAGGAAGTGCAAAGTGATTCTTCCTTGTTACTTTGTTGAGCTTGTGATAATCCATACACACCCTTCAACCGGTCACCATTCTCATAGGAATCAATTCATTCTTATCATTGCTGACCACCATCATGCCCCCCTTCTTTAGGATACATTGAACCGGAGAAGTCCATGAACTATCGGAGATGGGGTAGACAACTCCAGCATCCAACCACTTGATAATATCCTTCTTGACAACTTCTTGCATAGCCTCATTGAGTCTTCTATGATGTTCAATAGATGGTTTAGCACCATCCTCCAACTTGATCTTATGCATGCAAAAGACGGGGCTTATAACCCGAATATCTACCAAAGTCCACTCAATAGCCTTCTTCCTCTTTTGTAACACTGCCAATGTGGAATCTACCTGCACGTTAGTCAAACAAGAGTAAAGAATAACCGGTAATGTAGAAACAAGGGCCAAGAAATTCATATCAAAGATGTGGAGGCAATGGCTTCAACTCCAAGGTAGGTGGCTCTTCAATAGAAGGCTTTGTAGGAGGAGTCTTCCTATTTTCAAGATCCAAGGAAAATTTACGGGATGCATAGTTGTACGGCCCCATTCCTTGCAAAGAGTTCACATATTCCATGAAACCATCCATCTCATCATCATCAAAGTTGAGCAAGACGACTGCCTCCAACATATCACCAACATTAATAATAGCACTTATATCATCAACAATGACATCGGTCACCAAATCCACAAAATAACACACCTCATTGCTATTTGGTTGTCGCATGGACTTACACACATGGAATATCACTTTTTTATCACCAACCCGGAAAGTGAGTTCTCCGGCTTCAACATCACAAAGATCTGTACCTGTAGCAAGGAAAGGTCTCCCAAGAATAATTGACACTTCATATTCAACCTCACAATCTAGAATGACAAAGTCCGCCAGAAGAATAAATTTACCAGCCCGCACCAAAACATCTTCAATCACACCCAATGGCCTTTTCATGGTACGATCGGCCATTTGAAATCTCATAGAAGTGGGTCTTGGTTTCCCAATCCCCAAAGTCTTGAAGTGGGAGTGGTGTTAATGGTGAGATAAGGAGACGATTGTTCGATCGCCATTAGAGGAGTACTTGGTAGATGAGTAGAGTGAGAGAGAGAGAGATGAAGAGAAGACCCTAGCTATACAAAGGAGATGAAGGTTTATGACTTGCCGTGAGAGAGAGAGAGAGAGAGTTTTATTGGAAGAAGGGCTAATGATGAGAGGAGAAAGAAATAGGTTCTGAATAGTTCTGAAAATGGCGGTAGGTTTGTGGGAAAGCGTTACCGTGCAGAGGGGATGAAGGGATTTGAAAGAAAAGACATGACATGCAGACTTCGAAAAGTCGGATGATGTGGCAGTTGAGTTAATTTTGTTAAACACATTTTTTTTCTTTTGAGAAGGCATGCAGAATAAGCACATTACTACTAACCTGAGGTATAAGAACCTGATGCCAGAACAATTTTTTGAGAAAGGTTTTAGCAGCTCCTCTCTCACGGTTTATAATTGTACCTTTAGCTTCTATGATCGTCATGCGTATTTACCTGCAATGGTATTGATGTGAGTTAGGCTTGGTCAAAAACACTTCAGCTAACTTTACCTGACGGTGTCTTGCATAGCCAGCTGATGGAGGATCAGGTTCTTCATTAGACTCTTATGACCCTATCTTCACCTTGTTTGATCTAGAATATTCTCTACTCAAGGCTTTGATACAAGTATCTAGAATTTGGTCTTCTATTCTGCAAGACTTTTCACAGATTAACCCTTTCTTCAAATTGACCCTCAGAATATAATCTCACCCCTCAATGTGCTTAGTCCTCTTGTTTTTTAGATTCTTCTCCCATTGTTGACGAGGCCATTGAGTTTTGCTTATTTGTCCCCCAAAGGATGATGCATGTATCATGGCAAGTGAACTATTCTAGAAGTGCTTTTCGTTTCCACAGAAAAACCTGCATATATAACATCATCATACCCAACAGGATTAAAAACACTATCAACTGAGGGGTAACACAGGATCGGGTCCTGAGTTCCCTTAAGGTATCTCAAACTTCTGTGGGCATCCTTCAAGTAGGATTCCTACGGACTTTCACTTTGGATTCTATTTAGGAGTGGAGATAAAAAAGGGACTTTTTTTTGAATACTTATCTAACTCTATAATAAAATAAAGTGATTAACTTGTCACACAGATGGGAGCTTTTGTGTTTCCAATTTTGAGACTGAAGTTTGATTAGTAGGGGAGATTTGGAGGTTAATTTGATTTTCCCACACTCTATGTTTTGTTGCTTGCGTCACAAGTGCATGAGCTGCATCTCTACTCTTCCTTCAGCTTCAGTGGTAGTAGGTGGAGTACCAAGTTCCTTGTGAGATGTGGAAGATAAAGTTGCATTGTCTTTCGCCAGTCTTCTTCATCGTACTCATTTTATCAGCCTCCCTATTTGAAGCCTCAGATATTTCCCAGGGACCAGAGTTAGTTCATCATATTGACTATGACCGTTTCGTCCTTGGCTAGAGGAGGTGTCTTGTTAAATACCCCATGAGAACTTCCTTCCATTTGGTGTGTCCTTTATTTGAGACTTTGAGGCTTTGCTTTGTGGAGAGTACCCCAGAAGGATTCCTTCGCTCGTCTTTTGCATTGAACTTCCCAAGCTGATCCTTCCTATTGTCGAGAACATGGCATTTTCAGTCAAGATGGTTCTCAGATGAGTTGTCTTTTAGTTAAGAGGGCATTTTCTTCCATTGAGCATCTCATGGTGGGTTTTGATTCAGGAGGGACCTGTTCATACACATGTTCACCAAGTAGAAAGCTGTATTTACTGCTTTTGCCCAGAATTTTTTGGCGATTCCATAGTCGATGAGCATTGTCCATGCCGCATTTTCCAGTTCCGTTCTTTCTTTCACAATACCATTTTGTTGTGGAGTCCTTGGTGTTGAGAAGTTGTGCATGATCTCTTTTACTCTTTTTTTTGTTTTTGCTTGAATCCTTTTGCCAAGAACCATTAACACCTCGAAAGTCTCCTCCTTTGCTTTGTGAACTCATGTCCAAGTTACTCTTAAGTTTGGCAGACCACGCACCAGGTCCTTCTGAGTTAATTTATTCGGAGGTGAGAAGGTTGCATACACCAGTCTCTCATGCCAAAATTTTGACTTCACCCATCTCATACCACAGCTTCTGGAGATTCATAGTCGACAAAGTAAATGTTCTGGTTTCCTTTATCCATTGAGATCACTTGCCCGGTTATCAGATTGGTAACTGTGCACACTTCTTGATAAGAACTCTACTTTGTTCCCTCTACATAGATTTGAGAAACACTCAGGAGACTATACTTCAGGCCATTTACATAGTACACGTTCCCAACTGAGTGCAGAAGAACCTTTCCAACTTTATATTCACTGAGAATGTAAGGATACATTCCCTTCCTGCGAGGCTTTCAGTGAGAAGAAATTCATGATGCTTTCAGTCACATGCTTTGAGCATCTGCAGTCCATAGTCCATCGCAGTTCGCTTCCTCTTATTGTTCCCTACTCATGCAAATCAAAGGTTACATTTAGGAACTCAAACTAGTTTGTGTCCCTTGTTATGATAAAAAGGATGAATAAGGGGTTTCCTAGTCCATGCAGGTAACATCTGCTTCTTGCGAGTGGTACCTGGTCCCTTGTTAGTAGTCACTTTATCAGTAAACACTTTATTTTTCTTAACAGACTGAACCCTGGCCTGACGATTTTCTTTAAAATGCCCATTATTCCCACAGTAGGTACATAGCCAGTTATCTGATACAGTGACATACTTGTTATGAGGGTTGTAAGGAGTTTTCTCCCTTGGAACCTGATGCCCTGCCTGTTCCCACTATTGTTAAGATACATGGTAGTGACAGCATCTGAGGACCAGGTCCACTTCAGAGATTTCTCAAGATTAATTCTTACTTTCTCCAAATCAGCTTGAAGTTGTTGATTCTTCTCGAGTTCCCTACAGATATTGGTTTTTACAACAGTTAACTCCTTTTCAAGCATGATGTGAGTCTCGCTGGCTACTTTCTTCCCTTTCCCAAGACTCACATTTGTTCTCTATTGAGTCCCTCAATGGTTTCCTCTAGATCGGTGCATATTACTAATAGGTTTCCGTAGTTGCAATTTTTTCTTCTAAGGTGTGTTTCTCATTGTTAAGGCCTTCTATTGTTTCTTTTAGATCAACAACTACTACCATCATATCGTCTCTCTCATTTTCCACACTAGTTATTCTATCATTCAAGGCTTTCTTTTCTTTTTCAAGATTAGCTATGGTCTCATTTAAGTCCACTACACAGACCACTAGATCATCTCTAAATTGTTCGGCCTCTTCTAGTTCTGTGGTCAGGATCTCCTTATCATTTACAAGGCTATAATAGGCATCAATTAGGACATTAGCTAACGACCTTAGCTTCTTAGAAGAGTAGGATTTTAGATTTCTCTGAACATCCCTGAAGTTTACCTCATCGTCTTCATCTTCTTCGTCATTATCAGACTGAGCCATCAGCGCGAACAATGAATCGTACTTCATTGCTTCAGTTTCCACTACCATCATGAAACTATTTTCTGCATCTGGTTCCCTTTCGAATTTACTATAGGAGTCTCCCCAAGCAGCAAGAGCATGCTTAACAATATTGTTAGCAGTTTCGATTGAATTGTTTATCTGGAACCAGGTTCCTTTTTGTTGCTCTGTCAGGATTTTTCTTGTATTGCTCCTGTTTTGCGAGTGGGCAGTCTTTGATGAAATGCCTTGACTTTCCACATCTGTGACAGAGATAGTTGTTCCTTGTTTTACTTGAACTGCCCCACTTTGGTATACAACCATTTCTTCGAACCATCTTTTGAAATCTCTTAGTAATATAGGCCATGTCACTATCTTCATCACTTGAGTCGCTGCTTTCAGCTTTGAGTACCAGGTTCTTTTCCTTCTTGGGCTCTCTTCTTTCACTGTCTTTCTTTCTTTTTATCTCGTATGTCTTCAGATTACCAATCAACTCATCCATGGTCAGAGTTTGTAGATCTTTAGCTTCAGTGATGGCATTTACCTTACTTTCCCAAGAACCAGGTAGAACACTGAGGATTTTCCTTACAAGCTTGTTTCTGGGAATGACATCGCCAAGTGAGTGAAGCTCATTTATGATGGAGGTGAATATAGTGTGCATATCTTGTATATACTCATCATCCTTCATCCTAAAGAGCTCATATTCAGTGGTGAGCATATCGATCTTGGATTGTTTGACCTAAGTAGTTCCATCGTGTGCGGTTTGTAGAGCTTCCCAAATTTCTTTGGTAGTATCACAAGCTGAGACTCTATTGTATTCATCAGGTCCTATGCCACATATCAAGATTATCTTGGCACGATAGTTTTTTTCTACAGCTTTTCTGTCAATGTCGTTGTACTCTTTTCTACCTTTTGGCACCATTGGTCCTATTTCTGCAAGCTTCTTCATGGGAACATGTGGACCATCACAAATGATGTCCCACAGTTCTGAATCTTCTACCATCATAAAATCATGCATGCGGATCTTCCACCAACCATAGTACTGACCATTGAATCTAGGAGGTCTATAGGTTGATTGTCCTTCCTTAAAGTTCGGTGGAGCAGCCATTGAGATCTTTTCTAGGTGTTAACCTTTTAGAAAGAACCTGCTCTGATACTAATTGTTAGTTTATATGGGTCCACCAAACTATAGAGTACATGGTCCTATAAGAGATGATGCTGAGAATGCTATAAAAACTGAAAGTAAAGAAGACAAGGGATTTTTACGTGAAAAAACCCCACACTAGGGGATCAAAAAACCACGACCTACTCTTGTAGGCTTTTAACTTCACTAACTTGCAATCTCCCTATTACAAGCCACTTTGTAAAAAACCTATTGCAAAGACTTCAACTAACTTGTGATGCACCCACCACAAGCCAATCTATAACTATCCTAGTTACAAAGGCTTTAAAGTTATGTTTATTCGTAGTCACAACATAAACTCGGAAGTTTACGAATTTTGGTTTGTTCCTAAGATAAAGCTTCTAAGAAAGCAAACTAGGAAATACAATGAAGAGCAAATAACAAGATTACAACTCAACTACGGATGTACATAAACTTATTAAGAAACTGATCCTTAGTAGAGTTGTCTTCTTGTTCTTGACACACCAGTGACTTCAATGCCGGATGAATATTGTTGTTGCTTGAGAGAATATCACTGAATGCACAAAGAATGGTGTGTCTTGCACCAGGTTGTTTTATCACAATAGATAGTGATGTCAACTCTTGGTACACGCTTCTTCCCAATGAGAAGTGACTGATGTACTGTCTGCACAGCCCTTCTGTGCAGTTGCATTCCAGCTGGATAGTCGACTTGTACTTCTGTCAGAACACACCAACGAACCAGGTCCTAGTTGTGTTCCTCTTCTGTGACAATTTCTAGATGGTCATTTTTTACTGCTACGTTCTAGCTGCACATTTGACTTGTACTTCTATCAGAGAACACTAAGGGACTAGGTCCATGTTGTGTTTCTCTTTATAACATTTGCGTACAGTCACTATCTTGTGCTTGTATCGGAGAACCCTGAGGAACAAAGTCACCAGGTCCCTGTTGAGTTTCCTCCCTGTGGTTGTTCATTCGTTTGCTGATTATCAGACTTCTACCAGGTCACATGAAGTGTATACCCTATGGGCTAAGGTTCTCTATCTTGTTCTTCACAACAAGTTTGTTAGAACATCAAAACATACGAAGCATAAGGTCAAGACATTGAAAACCCATCAATTCTACCTTCTCAATTCTAATTGCACCCAACCCTTCAATCTACTCATGAATTAATGTTGTTTGTATTCCTTTCCCATATTATACATTCAATATCAAAGGATGAGAATTCCTTGACATACTCCCTCACCATGCCATTTTTTTCAAGCGACGTTGTCCATCTCCTCCAACCCAAGACGAGTTGCTTGGAAGGAATTGCGATTTTAATTCCTTATTCAACATATCCCAAGTTTCAATCTTGGGTAGTCCAGCACTTTTGACTTCATTAACTCTTTTCTGCCACCACACTTTTATATCATCAGTCAAGTATATAGTTGTGATGGTCACATTCTCTTCATCCGGCACAAGAGCAGCCTGGAAATACTGCTCCATATCCTACAAGAAATTTTCCAACTCTTTGGAACTTCTTGTGCCACCATAAGCCTTTGGCTCCGGAATCTTCACCTTGGTGCGATCATCACTTCTAGGGACAATGTCTTGCAATGCCCTTCGAAGTATAAACACTTCCCCATGCAATTCTTCCTTTTCCTTACGTACCACTACATTTTTGCCAGGGTAGTCTCATGTCTCACTGCATAATCGGCCTCCAACCGTGCCATTCTCTAGAACTGAAGAGTTGTGCCTATTTCAAGGGTCTGCCCAATGGGTGCTTCTAACTGCTCCACCGTTTGGCGAAGTTCTGCATTTGTGCTGCCAGCCATATTTTCAAACAGTACCACGAAATCTACCACTGGTCGTCTTGCCACTATTACAAACCTACTCCGCTCCATCTAGTTATCACTGGGGCATTTTCTATCAGTCTGAAATCACACACGTGTGGCAGTCAAGTTGCGTACTTGACTCAGCCTTCCCAACACTTAGCCAAATTTGAGCAAGTTTAGACTTAGGTTTAATTTTAGGCAGCAAAAGCAAAGAGAACACAAGCCAATACAAAAAAAATCCCAACCTTCATATTTATTCAAAAACTTACAAAGGAAACCCTCACTTGACTTTGATCACAAGTGGATCACAGCCCCACTTTGACAAAGAACACAAGTCCTTCTTTAGCCAACACTACGACCTCCAATGCCTTGTTTCACCCATGTCATTGCTTGTATTTTGCTTTACATAGCCTTGTGTTAGCTATCTAAAGCCTTTGCCATCATCACGCACTGTTTTGCTTTAGCTTATCCTACACTTGGCACTACCACAAGCCAAAGTGCCCATGCCACTAATTTTAGCGCACATGCCATGTCATGCCGCCCCAACTTGCCCACACTGCCTTGGCAAGACTTTGCTAAGGGCGTCTTGCCTGCTCCAAGACCTTGGTCAATACTTGCCCACAACAGCCCACATGAAAATGCATCCCACATTGTCCGCATGATCATTTTGCCTACACATAGGCCAATGACAAGGCCATCACACTCAATCTTTGCCACAGTCATGCTAGGCCCAATGTCAAAGAGTCAGGTGCCTAACACTTACCGTGGTCCAGAAAATAAAAAGTCAGAGAATAATTATCTCTCATGCATGAAACGAAGAAAAATAATTTTGCTTCTGGTTTATGTATGGCATTCAACAGTACGCTTGATCTAATATGTCTTAGCCATGGAAGAATACATAATTCCTTCAACCTTGATAGAGAAGACAAGTGACGTAAAGTTTTCAAATTCGCAAAGCAGGGAAATAACATGATGACATGGTCACATTATTATCGTTGTTTTCTGCCCATTAATGTCAAATTTGATCAAAGGATATGAACAAGAGAAAGGATTTTTTGTTTTAAATCTGTGCTGGCCTTTTACGTGAAGTATTCCCGGAAGTACTAGATATGTGGTAGCAATTTTCAAAACACGCTTTATTCAAAAGAACTTGTAAGAAGAATGAGGAAATAACAATTAATAGATTTCTGATCCTAAATTTTTGCAAAATTGGTACCAACATAGGAAAAGTTTCTACACTACTCATCCACTCACCATACAAAATATCCAAAATTCTATAGAAAATCTCCATAAGCCATGTACCAACTAGTCACTATTAGAAAATTTTACCCGTAAAGATTGAGGTTTTAGCCTCATCCAAGGGTATACTTCTCCTTGACTTTCCTGAGTTTAGGACCTTCTGTGTTTTCAATCCTGTAACTGAGGCACACCAAGTAATACCAAACCCAGACCCCAGAGAAAGTATTCATAAAATTGGTGAGGCAGGCTTTGTTGTTGACTACCCTACTTCAGATCAATATAAATTGGTTACAGTTGAGAAGCTGGATGAACAAGAAGCGTATATATTTCATGTATTTTTATCAGAGGGATCAGGAGTGAGGCATAAATTCTAGTTGAGAATGAATGATACTTTCAGCTATTTGGCTCTCCATATTAAACCTGTATATTCACACCATTCATTGCATTGTCTCAGAAGTGCCAATCGTGTTCTTGCTTTTGATTCAGAGAGAGAAGAGGAAACAATCCTTGACTTTCCTAAGTTCATTGGTCATCATCATGTCTACGATAAATGGTTAAGAGTGGCGCAAGGTAAACTTACCTGTAACGACCCGGTTGGTCGTTTTAAGAATTAATGGCTTGATCCCCTATTAACTGCTTTCATCGTGTTTGTTTCTGCTATTTGGATTTGCCGGGATGTTTGGTTTTGAGTTTCGGAGAGTTTTGGGACACTTAGTCCCTAAAGGAGAGCTTAAGCTTTAGAATTTGGACCGTAGTCAGAGTAGTGTGAAGACGGCCTTGGAATAGAATTTTGTTGGTTCTGTTAGCTCCGTTGGGTGATTTCGGGCTTAGAGGCATGTTCGGATTGTGTTTTGGAGGTCCGTAGATTATTTAGGCTTGAAATACCGAAAGTTGAATTTTTGAAGTTTCTCGTTCGATAGAGAGATTTTGATAGTGGTGTCGGAATGGAATTCTAAAAGTTGGAGTAGCTCCGTAGTGTTGAATTTGACGTGTGTGCAAAATTTTAGGTCGTTAGGATGAGGTTTGGTAGACTTTTTTATCAAAAGCGTAATTTGAGAGGTTTTGGAGTTCTTAGGCTTAAATCTGGTGTTTAATTGGTGTTTTGATGTTGTTTTGAGCGTTCTGAAGGTTGGAACAAGTTTGAATGGTGTTTTAGGGTTAGCTGGTAGGTTTGGTTGAGGTCCCGGGGGCCTCGGGTAAGTTTCGAGTGCTTAACAAAAATTGAATTGAACTTAGAAAAATTTGATGTTGGCTGAACCTGTCATAACCGCACCTGCGTGAACGAGACTGCAGGTGCAGCTAAAAGACCGCAAAAACGGGATTAGCCCAGGCCCCAGAAGCCGCAGGTGCAAGGGATTTGACGCACCTGCGGGACCGCAGGTGCGGTAAGTGAGTCGCAAAAGTGGAAGCTGAGTTTTAATGAAATGTCGCAGATGCGACTTGGTCTTCGCAGAAGCGGGACCGCAGGTGTGGTCCCAGAGCTGCAGATGCGGTTTCACTGATCAGAAAAGGGGCAGAATCGAGGGTTGGCCTCAAAAACCTTAGAAAAAATTTGGAAGCTCGGGATTTGCGATTTTAAGAGAAATTTTCACCTGGGTGTTTTGGGTAAGTAATTCTTACCCGGTTTTGATTAATTTCCACGAATCTATGCTTAAGTTCATCCTTTAAGTTCGAATTTGGGGTGAAAAATTGGAGAAAATTTGTAAAAGTTCTTAGACCTAATTTTGGAGTTTTGATCAGGATTTTGATGTCGGATTGGAGTAATTTCTATATATATGAACTCGTGAAAGTGTAAGAATCCCGAATTCATAACTTTTACCAGATTCCGAGACGTGGGCCCGGGGGCATTTTGGTTATTTTACCTAATTTCGTTTATTAGCTTAGAATTTAATTATGGAATTATTTTCTTGAAGTTATATTTACATTATGCAATTGAATTGAATAGATTTGAGCCATTTGGAGTCGAGTACTCGTGGCAAGAACATGGTTTCGGGTTGATTTTGAGCCGGTTCGAGGTAAGTGGCTTGCCTAACCTTGTGGGGGGAACTCCCCTTAGGATTTGCTATTGTTGATATTTGAAATGCCTTGTACGTGAGGTGACGAGTGCGTACTTGTGCTAATTGTTGAAAAATCATGTTTTAATTAAGTAGCTATAATTGTGTTTCCTTTCCTATTTATATTACTTGCAATTTAAGCCTGTAGTTAGCTTAGGGAAGCATGTCTAATTGACTTAATTGCTTTACTTACTCAAACTGCCTTCTTTGGATTATGTACAACATGCTAGGTTAGAAATACATGTTTTGCCTTGGTATGAAATTTGAATTGAATTGAGTATTCTTCGTGTTGCTGCTGTGTGTTTACTTTGGGACTACGAGACGGTATCCCGGGAAATCCCCCTACCTGTTTACTTTGGGACTACTGATTTGTATTTCGGGAGATCCTCTGCACATATATATTGATTTGGACTGTATTGTGGAATACCGAGAGATCTCCCAGCACGTATATTGAGGATACTAAGAGATCCTCGGGATACCGAGAGATCCGCAGCACATATATTGAGGATACTAAGAGATCCTCGGGATACCGAGAGATCCCCAGCACACATATTGAGGATATTAAGAGATCCTCGGGATACTGAGGGATCCCCGGTTGTTATCTCTGAGTTGAGCTATATTCCTTCTGTGATTATTTTGTTTCTGTTATAGTCGTTGTTATTCTTATTATCATGTGTTACTTCATACTGCTAGCATTTAATTATATTATCGTATTCTATACTGTTTTACCTTGTTTTTCAACTATAATCAGTAGAGCCCTGACCTTCCTCGTCACTACTCAACCGAGGTTAGGCTTGGCACTTACTGAGTACTGTTGTGGTGTACTTATGCCCTTTCTGCGCATGTTTTTCATGTGCAGATCCAGGTACTTCGACTCAGTCCCACTACCCTTGAGGCGAGGCGATTCTCCAGAGACTTCGAGGTATATCTGTCGCGTTCACAAACCGAGGAGTCTCTTTCCATTCTCTCTCATAGTATTAGCCCTTCTATATTTACTTTTGTTTAGACCTTCTGGAGTTAGACACTTGTAGTTATTCAATAACTTGTGATTTCATGAGATTTCGGGTTTTGGGAAATTGTTCAGTTTGAGAGTTATATTGTATATGCCGAGAAGCATCTTTAAACCTTCATTTTGTTTATTCCGTAGTTTTTTATTTGTTGATTCTGTTGTTTTTTCTTTTTCCGCAATTGTTATGCTTACCTAGTCGTAGAGACTAGGTGTCGTCATAACAGTTCACGGAGGGCGAACTTGGGTCGTGACATTACCCTTGTTTGCACCTTTGAGAAAGCCATAGTCATTGCTGCTTACGATTATGCAAGAAATAATTGAAGAGTTTCCCACACTTTGGATAACTTCATTACGGGTCTGGACGGCTATAATTGTCAATCTTGTTCGAAAGAACAGATTAAGGAGATAGTCATATACCGGCTGTCGATCGATCACCATAGTGTTGACAATCAAAGGATGGGTAAATTTCACAAATGCTCATATAACTATGACATTTTTTTACTAAAGTCAATAACTTTGTTTACTCACATAAAAGTCATAAAACTTTCACTACTTTACTCAAAAAATCATAGTTAACCGACAAAGATAATTCTCCGGTAATGTTTTCGTATTATACCATTTTTTTTATTTTTTAAATTCAATCTAATAAATTATGACTCAATTAAAATAGGAAATTTTACCTCCTATAGCAAAGGCATACACTCTATTCAGAGGCGGATCCGAAATTTGATTCTTATGAGTTCCTACCGTAATTTCAAATTTATATGCAATAATAACTGGGTTCACAGTTAGATATTAATTATAAATTAGTTTTAGTGTACGTGTGTTGCACGTGTATTTTGTGTCTATTAATAAAAACTATATAAAATTTAGAATAAGAATAAATTATTTGTAATAGCAATTAACATCGAGATAAATGCAGCACATAGTTACACGTGTATCTTATAGACGATGTTTTTGGTGTAAAAAATATTACTCAAAGTAGAAATATTATATATACCTTATACTATGTATGATTATCCTTAACTTTAAAGTCCTAAATATTAGGACTTCTACAACAACAACAATCCAGTAAAATTACACAAGTGGGGTCTGGGGAAGGTAGTGTGTACGCAGACCTTATCCCTGTCTCGAAGGGGTAGAGAAGCTGTTTCCGAAAGACCCTCGAATCAACATAATAAAAGGACAAAAGGAGAGAATATTAGTTTCGCCACAGAGTATATTAGGACTTCTAATATAATTCAAATAATTAAGGAAAAATTTAATAATCAAAATTTTAGTTGATTTTATATCCTAAATATTAGAAAAATAATTAAATCATAACCTTGTCTAGTATGTAATCCTTTTATAAAGGGTAAAAAAAGGTGAACACTATTTAGCGTGCTTTGCGCGTGTACCTCGTCCGAATAAGTAAATTTTCTTTATAAATCTTATATTTATAACATTAAAAATTGTATGAGACTGATAGATAGGAGTACGTAAAAGTAAAAAGTATATATTTCTAAAATTTATCATTGTTAATTTATTTATTTAACTCAATGAAGGAAGAAATTTCCATATAAAAATATTTAATTTATTTTCGTCAATATATTAAACTTAAATTTGTAACGATATAAATAAATAATCTTTTAGAAACTTGTTATATGAGAAATACTAAATGAATTTGAAATTAATAGACACAAAATACACGTGCAACGCACGTACACTAAAACTAGTTTATAATTAAATATCTGACTGTGAACCTAATTATTATTGCATATAAATTTTAAATTATGGTAGGAACTCATAAGAATCAAATCCCAGATCCGCCTCTGAATAGAGTGTATGCCTTTGCTATAGGAGGTAAAATTTCCTATTTTAATTGAGTCATAATTTATTAGATTGAATTTTAAAAATAAAAAAATGGTAAAATACTAAAAAGTTATTGGAGAATTATCTTTACCAGTTAACTATGACTTTTTGAGTAAAGTAGTGAAAGTTTTATGACTTTTGTATGAGAAAATAAAGTTATATGACTTTAGTAAAAAAATATCATAGTTATATGACCATTTGTGAAATTTACCCACCAAACGAGTAGTGGTTTTTCACATATGAATTCATGTGAAAACCAAGAATCTATTTCTACTTTCACTAACCCAAATCTCACTTGGTGGTGAAAGGAGAGTTTTTTACTATAGTGAGTGCTTGGTCACGCAGATCGTCGTGGAAAGACAGTCAATCATCATATAGATGAAGGTCATAGTAATGGTCGGTAGTTATCCAATGACACATAAACGCCAACAATTCTATGAGAAAAAGAAAAATTGAGCGTGAAAGAGTGCAAAAGGAAAGGTTGTGCCTCTTTAGAGAAATAGAAGCGATTATGATTATGATTTTGATATGGCATAATTGGTCAAATTTAAAACAGTAAAGCAAGAAGAAAGTCTCCAAAATATCGGGTTCTACTTTTCCTCTTCATTCTTTAATTTTTCTGTCATATTTGATATACTATAAATTATTCTATAAATAGGATTAGATGCTTATTATGATCTCAAATATGTTCTATATGTATGCTGTGAAACTAATTAGTTGGCATACAATTTAGTATCATGCGTGAAATTATATGATATTCAAGATGGTAAGATATGAATTAGGCTTACGCTAATACTTGAAATATTCTTGAGATCATGAATATAATATGTAAGGATGTACATATATTAGTTTGATCAGAGTAAGAAAGGTTACCATTTGAAAAGGGAAAAGAAATTGTGATTTTCTGCTCCTGCTTCCTGATTAATATCTACGTGATTTTCTACTCGATCTTTGAGATTAAAATCGTCGTGTTGTTCTATTTAGTTTTCGGAGATTATAGTCTAAGCGACTCTCTACTTATTTTAGAGATTACAATTTAGTGATTTTGTGATCCAATTTATTACTCGGTTTGAAGATTTAAAACTTCATCGATTATTAAATTTAGCTGTGTTATATGTTACTCGACTTGAAGATTAAAATCTTCACCAGTTTGTTAGATCTGGTTGTATCAGATATTATTCAATTTGAAGATTAAAAACTTCACTGTTTATTAATTTTTGTTGTGTCAGATTGGTTTGAAGATTAAAAACTTCATTATTTATTAATTCTGTCTCTATCGTGACATAGCAATAGTATTTGGCTCTACAAAGCAATAAGGGTGGTGAATATGAATCTTTTGAAGAAATATATTTGGAATATGGCATTATTCATCAAACAACGACCCCATACATGCCCCAAAATAGGATCGCGAAAAGAAAAAACCGATCATTAAATGATGAATGTTTTGTTGATAAGTTTTGGTTTACTCCAAAACTTGTGGGGGAAAGCTCTTCTTAAAACTAACTGAATATTCAATCGAGTTTTTCATAGCAAAATTCAGTCCATTCCATATGAAAAATAGAAATGAGAAAAAGCCAAACTTGAAATATCTCAAAGTATGGGTTTTTTTATAAAGTGCAGATCCTAAACCTAAAAAGGTAATAATAGGACAGGATAAGATATGCAATCAATAGTAAAGCACATCAATTTTTGGTTCATGAATCAGAAAATATGGAGATTAATATTTATACGATGATAGAATCAGATAATGCTGAATATTTTTAAAATATCAGAATAAAACGGAATGTGGGTCGTCTAATGGAAAATTGAAATAACCTTAGAAAGAAGCAAAAGAAAGTACACCTAATGAGGGGAATCCAAGAGGTAGTAAACGTCAAAGGACAACTGCCTTCTTTGGATGATTGACTAACATTCTTGTTGGAAAATGAGCTTCAAAGAAGTTATGTCTTCCTCTAAAAGAAGCAGTCAATAGTGAGATAGAATCCATATTAAATAACCATACTTGGGAGTTAGTTGGTCTTACTCTAGGGAACAAACCGTTGGGTTCCAAATGAATCTTAAGAGGAAAAATAAAAGATGATGACATTATTGACATGTATAAGACAAGTTTTGTTGTCAAAGGATATAGACAATGAGAACGCCTTGACTATTTTAACACATACTTATCGGTTACGAATATTACGTAAATATGTATGTTAGTAGGATTGGCTGTGATATAGGGTCTTGAAATCCATCAAACGTATGTGAAGAAAACTTTCTTAAATCGAGATTTGGAGAAAGATATCTACATGAAATAACCTGAAGGATTTATGGTTTCTGAAAACGGAAAAAAAGGTGTGCAGACGTGTTAAGTCTCTTTATGGACTAAAACTAGCATCCAAATAATGGCATATGAAATTTGATTATATAATATTTCCAAATGATTTTAAAATTATGTCATTATTTGTGGATGATATGTTGATAATGAATATAGAAAAGACACATGAAATATTTGAAATATAGGGGTCTTAGCATATGCATGACAAAAGCCAATATTGGACGCAATGTCTATATTATCTTGGAGAACTAGATTATATGATTTTTTGACCCCATGAATACTTAGTGATATTGATATGGTAGTCGGTGGATTTATTACTTGTTCGGTCTTAGTGATGATTAGTGATGAAACTATCAATTCGAAAGTCATTTACGTGCCTTTCTAGAAAGGTGGTGTTTTTTCTTGAATATTAATAATGTTTAGTTCTTTTATGAAAGAATGTCACTTGGACAGTTGTGACTTTGCATTAAAAGATGCGTCTGTATGTTTTACTATAGATAAGACCGTTCATGAAGAAATGTATTAATACATTGGTCTATAATATGGTAAATCAACCGATGAAAATGACAAAAATTCATAGCAGGCTCGATTTGCTTCATGAATAAAGGTACTATAATTTGCATATCATAGAGACTTATATTCTATCACGGAATAAGAATAAATAGAATACAAATGCTAGAAAAGACGAAATTGTTGCGAAATATGTAAAATATTAAAAAGTTATGGCCACAACTGATGTCAATTATTTTAGTTGTTGTTATAATGTAATATTGCTACATTAAATGTAGTAAATAATACGATATGCAATAAAAAGTCGAGACGTATTAGTCTACGACATAAGAAAGTTTGTATTGAACTATTATAACAAGTAGACGAGTCTTGAGATATTTGAAATATACTTAACATTATGCTTTGCACTACAATAAGTATCCCGCGGTAATAAAAATGTATAGTGATGTAAATTAAATCATCGGTTTGTTTGTTTCTAAATTCACAAGTGTATATATTTTCACAGCCAGTAGAGGAGCAATATCTTAGAAATTATCCAAATAAACGTGCATTGCCCATTCTACAATGGAGATTGAGTTTATAGCCTTAGATAAGGCCGGTGAAGAAGCAGAATGGCTCCGTAATTTCTGGAAGATATTCCATTTTGTCCCAAATCGTTGGTACTTATATGCATACATTGCGTTGCGACAATAGAAAGGGTTGGCACTGCGACAATAATGGAAAATCTCGTTACATAAGACGAATACATAATACAGTTAGACAATTACTCTCTAGTAGAATTATCATAATTGACTATGTAAAGTCAAAAAATAATATGTCCAATCCGCTTACAAAAGACCTAACTAGAGAGGTGGTTGAGAAGTCATCAAAGGAAATGAAACTATGGCCGAGGACAAATGTAATGATCCGGTCGATCGTTTTGAGTATTGTATCCATGTTCCCCTATTTATCGCTTCTTCTATGTTCATTTATAGTTATGTAACTTGCCGAGGTGGTTGGTTTAGTTTCGGCAATGTTTCGGAATGAATTGGGACACTTAGTCCCGAGGTTAGAAGCTTAGGTAGAAAGAGTTGACGGGATGTTGACTTATGTATAAATGAATCCTCAGAATAGAGTTTTGATGGTTCCGATAGTTTTGTATGGTAATTTTGGACTTAGGAGTATGTACGGATATTAATTTGGAGGTCTGAAGGTCGTTTTGGCTTGAATTGGCGAAAGTTGGAAAGTTGAAGGTTTGGAAGATTGAGAATTTTGACCGAGATTTGACTTTGTTAATGCTGGGATCGAATTTTGGTTTCGGGAGTTGGAGTAGGTCTGTTGCGTCATCTATGACTTGTATGCGAAATTTGAGGTCAATCGAAGTTGGTTTGATAGGTTTCGGCATTGAGCTTAGAAGTTGAAAATCCATTTTTCAATAGGCTTGAATTAGGGTGCGTTTATATTTTTGATGTTGTTTGATGTGATTTGAGGCTTCGACTAAGTTCGTTTGATGTTTTATGATGTGTTGGTATATTTGGATGGGGTCTCGGGGGCTTCAGGTGTGATTCGAATTGAAATTAGATTGAATTTTGGACTTATAGAAAATCTATTGGGTTCAGTTCTGGTGTAACAGCACCTGCGAGGAATTGGTTGCAGGTGCGGAGTCGCAGAAGAGGCCATGGGGTCGCAGCAGTGGTCCTGTGTTGAGCTGGGTAGTTGCGCAGGTCCGAGGAAAATTCCGCACCTGCGAGCTCGCAGGTGCGTGCAGCTGGTCGCAGAAGCAATTGTTGGCCTGGGAGGCTCTTGTCCCAGAAGCGGAGAAGACTCCACAGGTATGGTCCCGCAGGAGCGGACCTTGGACTGCAGAAGCGGCTGGTCAGGAGTTTAATGAAATTGCACAGAAGCGTATTTTCTTCCGTAGAAGCAAAGCCGCAGGTGCGGTTTGTGAGCCCACAAAAGTGAGAATCGCTGGGCAGACTAATATAATCGAGGGTTTGAGTATTTTCTTCTTTTTTGGACTTGTAGAGCTCGGCTAGGGGCGATTTTTGAGAGGAATTTCACCATAATTCAAGAGGTAAGTAACTTTAATCACTTTTATCCATTAATATTGAATACCCATTGATTTTTACACCTAGATTATGTGTGTTTGAGGTAAAATTTAGGGGATTTGTGGTCTATGTATTGGAGAGTAAGATTTGAGGATTCGAGGTTCGATTTATGGTAGGAATTGGATGATTTTGGTATGGTTAGACTCGTAGTTGAATGGGTGTTCGGATTTTGTGAATTTTTTCGGGTTCCAAGGCGTGGGCCCGGGGTTAACTTTTTGAATTTTGTTAAAGAACTTAGCTTTAACGTAGGAAATCGATTCCTATAGCTTGTATTGATTATATTGAGTTGTTTGTGACTAGATTCGAGTCGTTTGGGGGCCGATTTGCGAGGCAAGGATTTATTGGAGCATTGAGTTGCACACTTTGAGGTAAGTAACACTTCTAAACTTGGAACTGAGGGTATAAATCCCTGAAAAACGTGTTATATGATTGTGTTGAGGTGACGCACATGCTAGGTGACGGGCGTCTGGGCGTGTACCATGGTAATTATGATTTGGTTGATTCTGTTGTACTGTGTATTTGCCTAGCCTTACTCTATCCCTAAAACCCTTATTTGTTAGAGTAATTGGATTGTGATTCATGTTATAAATCATGTTTAGGCTATGTGCTTATTTAGTTGAGATCTAATAAGGCTAATTATACAGTTTCGAATTATCTGCTTTAACTGCAACTATGTACTCAGTCATGATTCTTCATTTGCATATCGTATCTTAGTTTATGTTATCATTAATTGTTACTTTACATGTTGTTATTGTTTGTGCTGAGTGATACGATATCTGTAAGCTCTTAAGACTTGAGAGATTGATGACTGAGGTGGGCGAGCCGGATTGTGAGTGTTATTGTGGATCGGGTTGCACGTCGCAATAGGTCCTATTGGCTTATTTATTATTGTTGATAGATCTTAGTTGCCCTTGCTTGATGTTTTTATGATCTAACAAACTTACTGCTAAGAACCAGATAGGGAACCTGACCCACTTGGATTGTTGCAAGAGTTAACAGATTTCAGCTAAAGAAGAATTGCTATAGCTTCACGGCCTTGTGTCACGACCCCAGTTCACCCTCCAAGAACCATCATGACGGCACCTAGTCTCTATGACTAGGTAAGCCTACTTTGCAGAAGAAAAACCAAAATTTGGGGAGATACACAATTTAAAATGGAAATAAAGTAATAATAGTGTTTAAATGTGCCGCTCGGCATACACCATGTTTAACTCTCAATACCAAGCTAACTCTAACCAAGAAAAGAAATACTACATAACTCTAACTCTGGAATTTCTAATAAAGAACAGAAAGGTACAAAAGGGCTAAATACTAAAGGCAGAAATAGAAAGGGACTCCTTGGTCTGCGGACGCGTCAGGTGTACCTCGGGGTCTCTAAGTAGTCACCTACCTCAACGATAGTAGGCCTGATCAGCGGTACCTGGATCTGCACATGAAAAACATGTACAGAAGAGGCATGAGTACACCATAGAGGTACTCAGTAAGTGCCAAGCCTAACCTCGATTAGGTAGTGACGAGGAAGGTCAGGACCCTACTGAGGTTAAATACAATATAAGGGTTAACAGTGTGGAATAAAATAGTATAAATAAGTGCAACAGTAAGAAATAACATAGAATTGAAAGAACAACAATAACTAGATCATAGACAAAATAAGCCACGAAAAAAATTCAGCTCCACACAGAGATAACAACCGGGGCACCTTCCAAGATACCGACCTATAGTCCCAATTACAACTATCCAGTGGATCTCCCGGGATACCGTCCCGTAGTCCATCATATATATGTCCGAAGGATAGTCCAACTATCAATGCGCGAGGATTTACCGGAATCCCGATACATAGTCCCAAATGTAAATACCCAGAACTAGGGGGAATCCACCGGGTGAATTCTCGTAGTTCCATATAACTATGCAGGGGGATCTAGCGGGAATCTAACCTGTAGTCCCAAAGTAAATGGGCAGGGGGTCTACCGGGAATCTAACCCATAGTCCCAAAGTAAACAGACAAGGGAGAGCTACCGAAATCCCACATCCGTAGTCCCAAAATAAATACACAGCAACAACAGGAAGATATCCAGAAATGGCAAAATTTCATATTAAGGCAACAAGTGATTCTAGCCTAGCATGCTGCACAAATTCAAGTAAGGCAGGTTGAATCAAATAAAGCAAATTAAGTCACTTAGACATGCTTTCCTAAGCTAACAACAGGCTTAATAGTGCAAGAAATAGAAACATGAAAGGAAACATACTAGTAATTACTTAAGAAAACCGTATTTCCAACAATTAGCACAAGTACACACTCGTCACCTCACGTACAAGGCATTTCAATTACCGAATATACCAATCCTAAGGAGAAGGTCCCCACACAAGGTTAGACAAGCCACTTACCTCGAACCGGCTCAAAATCAACCTGAAACCACGCTCTTGCCATGAGTACTCGACTCCAAATGGCCCAAATCTATTCAATTCAATTGTATAATGTAAATAACACTTCAAGTAACTGATTCTACAATTAAATTCTAAGTTAATACGCGAAATTATGTAAAATAACCAAAATTCCCCTCGGGCCCACGTCTAGAAATCGGGTGAAATTTATATTTGCAGAAACCTCGTCCTCTCACGAGTCCATACATAACAAGAACAATGAAATCGGAGTCCAATTGACCCCTCAAATCCTCATTTAAAGGCCTCTTAAACTCAAGCGCTAATTAACCATTTTTCCCAAATTTATCACCACTAATTAGGTCTTTAATCACATAAAAACGAGTTATGAAGTCAAGGATGTTACCTCCAAGCGATTTCCCTTTGTTTTCCTCAAGAATCTCTCTCAAAAACTTCAAATCCGGGTGAAAATGGTGAAAGAATCCCTCAAATTTGCGAAGGCAACTATTTATATATTCTGCCCAGCGATTTCCGCATCTGTAGTCCCTCTTCTACGGAATTAACGTCGCATCTGCGACTTTTCACTTAAATGGCAATTTTCCGCATCTGCGACTCTCAATCCGCAGATGTGGTACCGCTTCTGCGAAAAAATAACCGCATTTGCGGTTCCTACTAAAGAGACCATAATCCGCTTCTGCGGCCTATTAGCCGCTTATGTGGCATCGCATTTGCGGTCCCCAAACCGCAGATGCGAAAATACCAGAAGCAGCAAAGAAAGGCAGCTGCAACATTTCCTCAAACTTCTCGTTAACCATCCGAAATCACCCCGAGGCCCCAGGGACCTCAACCAAAGGCATCAACATATCCTAAAACCTCATTCAAACTTGTATCAATCTTCAAAATACTTCAAACAACACCAAATCAATCAAAACATATTGGATTCAAGCCTAAGTTTCAAAAATCTCCCAAATTTTGCTTTTGATAAAAAATCCAACCAAACTACCTCCGAATGACCTGAAATTTTGCACACACATCCAAAATGACATAACAGAACTATTGCAACTCTCGAAATTCCATTCCGACCCTCGGATCAAAGTCTCATTATCGAACCGGAAACTTCCAAAATTTAACTTTCGGAATTTCAAGCCTAATTTAGTTACGGACCTCCAAAACACAACCCGAACACGCTCATAACCCCAAAATCACCCAAAGGAGCTAACGGAACCATCGGATTTCCATTCTGAGGCCATCTTTACACTGTTCCGACTACGGTCAACTTTCAAACACTTAGGCTCTCATTTAAGGACTAAGTGTCCCAAAACTCTCCGAAACTCAAAACCGAACATCCCGACAAATCACATAAGCAGAAAAAAAAAACTTAGGGAAAGTAGTTAATAGGGGATCGGAGCGTAAATTCTTAATTTGAGCTGTTGTTCTTTTTAATGATGCCAAAAGAGGGAAACGCATTGGGGAACTAGTTCTTAGACTAATAGAGGACATATGGGGGAAACAACATTAGGATTGGTTCTTATGTGCATAGTCTTAGGGGGAACTCTTTGAAACTTGTTTGGTTTTTACTGCCCCAATTCCGATCTATAATTGTTTAAGTTTGTCATCATAAAAAAAGGTAAATTGATAGATCTTAATTGCTCTTGCCTGATGTTTTGATGATCTAACAAACTTACTGCTAAGAGCCAGATAGGGAACCTGACCTACTTGGATTGCTGCAAGCGTTAACGGAATTCAGTTAAAGAAGAATTGCTACAGCTTCAGGACCTAGGAACCAAACAAGGACCTGATGCTCTTGAGGTTTCCTCATAGCAATACAAAGTCATTTGGACACAGCTGGAAATGAAGTGACCAACTGCACTGTTTCTGCCACTCTGCACCACACTGTCAGCCCATTCATTCTCTAACCAAACAAAGTACTCACATTATTTCAAGTGATGTGATCAAGTTGTACCAAATGTGCTTTACACAAAAACATCACTGGAAGGATCATGTTTCTCATTCAAGCTCTTGCGAAAATAGAAAATATCATCCTCTCAAGCTTGAAGGACAAGGTTGAATGCTACTATGGACCAGTTCCCAAAAGATTGATTGTTGCTATTCTAGTTGAGTTGTAACCTTGTTATTGTACTTACTATATCTCCTAAATCGCTTACTTAGAGGCATACTGAATAGGAATCCTCTTGTAAATCCGTAAACTCGTTGAGTTTATGTTGTGACTAGATTTAGTCATAAGGAAAAGTCTTTGTATTCGTAGAATTACAAAGTATCTTGTGGTGATAGCATCACAAGTTAGAAAAGGCCTTTGTAACTAGGATAGTCACAAAGTGGCTTGTGGTAAAGGTACCACAAGTTAGTTGAGTAAATCCTTTATAATAGGAAGTATTGTAAAGTGGCTTGTAATAGGTAAGATTACAAGTTAGTGAAGCTAAAAGCCTACAGTGTAGGTCATGGTTTTTTGATCCCCTTGTGCGGGATTTTTCCACGTAAAAATCCTCTGCCTCATTTACTTACCGCTTTACTAAGTGCTCTCAGCAGAATCTTGTAGAGGACCAGGTACTCTACGATTTGGTTGATCCATACATGTTACAATTGGTATTAGAGCGGGTTCCTCCTATCAGGCTAATACCTAGGAAGGATTCTCAACGCGGCTCCACTAAATTTTGAAGAAGGTCAATCCATATACCACCCACCCAAGTTTGATGGAAAATGCTATTGGTGGTGGAAAGCTAGAATGCATGATTTCATCATGGAAGAGGATTGTGAGCTTTGGGATGTCATTTGCGATGGTTCCTTTGTTCCAATCAAGGTACTAAATGAACTTCCATTTTCTAAAAAAAACAGCAAAGAATACACTGAAGCAGATAAGAAAGCGGTGGAAAAGAATTTTTATGCCAAGGAAATTCTAGTATATGGTTTGGAACCTGAAGAGTACGACAGAATCTCTACATGCGACACTGCCAAGGAAATATGGGAGGCTTTGCAGATAGCCTATGAGGGAACTACACAAGTACAACAAGATAAACCAAATATTGGTGATAGTTCCATGACAGCAGTTGAAGGCGAGGAGATTGGATATGACTCAACACTTGCTTTGATGGCTCAATCAGATAATGATGAAGACAATATCAACGAAGAGGTAAGCTTCAAGGATATTCAGAAAAATCTGAAATCCTATTCTCCAAAAAAACTCATGTGTTTAGCTGATGTTTTAATTACTGTCTTTTGTAGTCTTGCGGAGGATAGGGATTCTTTGTTCTTAGAACTAGAAGAATCTGAACATAGTAGAGAAGACTTAGTGGTTGTAGTTACTGATCAAAAGAAAACAATTGAAATTCTTAGAAAAGAAAAGAAAGATCTATTGGCAGAAACTGCAGACCAAAGGGAACTAAAAGTAAAGCCATTGACTAAGTCAAAACCTGAAAGCTCTGAAAGAGGAAAGGAGATAGTTAGTGAGGAATATTTTAGGCTTGAAGATGAGGTGAAGGCCTTGAGATGTAGGATGTGTGCTGAAATTGAGAAAAATGAGCTCCTCCAAGCCAATCTAGAAAAAGTAATGAATGATCTTGAAAGGTCTCTGAAGTGGACCTGGTCCTTAGAAGCTACCACTGCCTTGCTCATTAATGACAATGAAAAAAGGCGGGAGCAGGGTTCCCAAGGGAGAAAACTCATCACAACCCTCATAGTAAGAGCGCCACTGCATCTAATAACTGGCCTCGGACCCAATGTAGGAACACTGGGCACTTCAAGGAAGGTGTCCAGGCTAAGAATCAATTAGTACCGAAAGACAAAGTGGCTGCTGAAACCGTGATCAAAAAAGAGGGACCAAGTTCCACTCACAGAAAACGCACATTACCTGCATAGACTAAGAGGGCTCTTATTCATCCTCTTGGTTACTACAAGGGACCCAAACTTGTTTGGGTTCCTAAAACTAACTCCTAATCTCTTGTGTAGGGAACAGTGAAGGGAAGCGGTCAATAATGGTTCATGGATAGTGGATGTTCGAAACACATGACTGGGAACACCACAGACGTTCTTTCACTAAAAGCTCTACAAGGAGGAAGTGTATCCTTTGGCAACGGCAAAAAGGGGTACATTCTTGGAATTGGAAAAGTTGGGAAGTCACTCACTCACTCTATTGAAAATGTATACTATGTCAATGGACTTAAGTACAGTCTCCTGAGTGTCTCTCAAATTTTCGATAAAGGAAACAAGGTGGAATTCTTGTCCAAAATATGTACAGTCACTAACCTTATGACCGGTGAAATAGTTCTAGTGGCCAAATGATACAAGAACATCTATATTGCTGATTTCGAATCTTTACAGAGTGGTGATCTGAGTTGTCTGAAGGCGATTGACGATGATGCTGAACTATGGCACAGAAGACTGGGCCATGCAAACTTTTCCCTTCTGAACAAACTTATACAAAAGGACTTGGTTCATGTTCTGCCTATGTCACAATTCAAAACTCAAAAAGTCTATGATGCCTGTGCTACAGAAAAACATGTAAAGTCCTCTTTTAAGTCAAAAAGAGATGTGAGCACCTTAAAGCTGCTTGAGCTCCTGCTTATGGATCTGTGTGGACCTATGAGGGTGCAAAGTAAAGGAGGAAAGAGATACATTTTTGTGATCATAGATGACTATTCCAGATTCACATGGACTCTGTTTCTTAGAACAAAAGATGAAACTGTTGAAGTATTTGTGGCCTTTGTGAAGAAAATCCAGGTGAAGATGGATTCTACAATTGTATGCATTAGATCAGATCATGGAACAAAATTTAACAATGTCAAATTTGATGAATTATGCAATGTAAATGGTATCACTCACAACTTCTCAGCTCCTAGAACTCCACATCAAAATGGAGTTGTAGAAAGAAAGAACAGAACTCTGGAAGAAATGGCAAGAACAATGTTGATTGACAGTGGACTTGCAAAGAACTTTTGGGTTGAAGTTGTTAACACTGCCTGCTACTTAGTGAACTGGTGCATGATCAGATCAATTTTGAATAAGACCCCGTATGAACTGCTGAATGGAAGAAAACCCAAGCTGACTTACCTAAGAACATTTGGATGCAAATGCTATGTTCTCAACAATGGAAAGGATCAGCTTGGTAAGTTCGATGCCAAAAGCGATGAAGGGATATTTCTTGGCTACTCTTCTCAAAGAAAGGCCTAAAAGATATATAACAAGCGAACTCAATATGTTGAAGAAAGCGTCCATGTTATTTTTGATGAATCTCATCCATCATTTGAGAAGAGTGATGAGGAAGATCAAGATGGAGAACCCTCACTTGTTCTTGGTGAAGTCATTAACATGACAAATGGAAAGGTAGACATGATGAGTCAAGTAAAGGAGCCAAATGAAGATAACATGGCCCCATCATCAATAGAACCAAACACTTCAATTACAATTACTGAAGCTGATGAAAGAGTGGCTAATGTAGTTCAGAAAACTCCACTGGCATCTGAGAGAAGTATAGAGGGGAATCAGCCGAACATACCTTCTTCCTCTCATAATGAACCTCGGACATCTAACTGGAGACAGCAAAGCTCTCACCCTAAAGACAACATAATCACTCCTCTAGATTCCGGATTTCAAACCAGGTCCAGAGCTAGAAATTCACTTGCCTTCTCAGCCTTTCTCTCCTAGATAGAACCCAAGAACATCAAGGAAGCCTTAAAAAATGCAGATTGGATTACAGCCATGCAAGACGAGCTGCATCAGTTTGAGAGAAATAGTGTGTGGCACCTGGCACCTAGACCCCAAGATAAAACTATTATAGGAACCAGGTGGGTATTCAGAAACAAGCTCGATGAACATGGAATTACCACAAGGAACAAGGCCAGGCTAGTGGTCCAACGTTACAACCAAGAGGAAGGGATTGACTATGATGAAACATTTGCTCCAGTGGCTCGCATGGAAGCCATCAGAATTCTGATCGCCTTTGCCTCTCATATGGAATTCACCTTGTTCCAAATAGATGTCAAAAGTGCATTTTTGAATGGACTGCTTAAGGAAGAAGTCTATGTGAAGCAACCCCCTGGGTTTGAATGTCATGAGCACCCTGAATATGTGTTCAAATTGGACAAAGATCTATATGGGCTAAAGCAGGCTCCTCGAGCATGGTATGAAAGATTGTCAAAATTTCTCTTGGAAAATGGCTTTAAGAGAGGAAAAATTAACAATACTCTTTTCTTAAAGAAACGAGGAAGGAACTTGCTCATTGTTCTGGTTTATGTTGATGATATCATCTTTGGAGCAATAGCTGACTCTCTGTGTGAAGAATTCGCAAAACTTATGGGAAGCGAATTTGAAATGAGCATGATGGGGGAATTAAACTTCTTCCTTGGCCTTCAAGTAAAACAGTCCCCAAAGGGTACTTCCATTTGTCAGCAAAAATACATCAGGGAACTCTTGAAGAGGTTTTACATGGAAACATCAAAAGTGATAGACACTCCCATTGCAACTGCCACTCGACTGGACATGGATGAAACTGGATATCCTATGAATCAAACAATATATAGAGGCATCATTGGGTCTCTTCTGTATCTCACTGCCAGTCGACCTGATATTGTTTTCAGCATGGGGCTGTGTACGAGGTTTCAATCAAATCCCAAGAAATCTTACTTGAAGGCTGCCAAAAGAATACTGAGATATATCACAGGCACGCAGGACCTGGTATTGTATTATCCATCAGGTTACAATTTTAATTTTATTGCGTATGATGATGCAGACTATGCAGGTTATCTTGTGAACAAAAAAAGCACTTCTGGGATGGCTCACTTCTTAGGATCATGTCTTATCTCTTGGGGGACAAGGAAACAAAATTCAGTGGCTCTTTCAACAGCTGAAGCTGAATACGTAGCTGCAGCATCCTGTTGTGCTCAGCTTCTGTGGATCAAGCAGCAGCTGGAGAATTTTGGAGTTCTCACTGAGAGTTTGTCTCTCCTATGTGACAACACCAGTGCACTCAATATGGCAAAGAATCCAGTTCAATATAAAAGGACCAAACATATTGATGTGAGGCATCATTTTCTGAGAGATAATGTGGAGAAAGGGTTTATATGTATGAAGTTCTACAACACAGAAGATCAAATTGCAGACATTTTCACCAAGGCACTGAGTAAAGTTGGGGCTGTTGAAGCCAAATTAAGTAGTATTCTTAATAAATAACTAGTTCAAAGTGTTTTTTGGCCATGTCTAACTTACCTCAATACCGTTGCAGGTAGACACGCATGATAAGCATAGAAGCAGCAGATGCAGTACATGACTGATAAAAGAGGAATAATTCTTTTCAAAAAAGGGGGCATGAAGAAAATGTTTTTCAAGAACCAGGTTCTTGTACTAAAGGTCAGTAGTTCTGTGCATCCTTTAATACACGTCTTAAAGGTACAAAATACAATTGCCATGTCATCAACTTTTCAGATTCGGCTGTCACATCCCTTCAATTCAAAATGTTCCATCTCCCTCTGAAACAAAACAATTCTCCACACCCAACCGTCGTTTCAGAACCGATGCTTGTTCTTCCCCTTCATAATTATCCTCTCCATTTAAAAACCCCTCTCTTCTGCCCTTCTTAATCATAAGCCCTATTCTAGATTCACCCATAAGGAAAGGATTATCACACCACCTCTTCCAATGGTTGAGAAACTTTCGATCTCTCTGCCTTAACTATAACCACCTCTAACCTATCTATGGAACCTCTCGCCCTCACTGAGTCCTTGTCACCCTCTACCAGTCCTACTGCTACAGTCACGCTTTCCTTAGTTTCCCAACCTCTTCCCAACTCAAAAAACCCTAAAACTACTATTCAGCTCTCTCCGTCGTCTGTTGCTCACACCAGTCAAACCCTAAGTGGAGAACAAGGTCAAAATACTGAGTTCACAAAAGGCTCCGCTATTGTTGTCATCAACTCCATAGTTGTGGAAGCACCGATTGAAGAAGAAAATACTATGTTTGTGGTATCCGCTGATGGGGTATTGCATGAAGTCATTTCCTAGAAACATGAGTCACAAAGTGTGTGGGTAGAAGGGGCCATTATGGCTGTTGAAGGAGATGCAGTAGTATACACTACTGGGAAATCACATGAGGAACCTGATCCCTCTCCGGAGGACCCAGGTCAGGACTCTTATCCCCAAGACAGTGTTGTACCTGCATTCGATGATGTGCCCCTAGAAATTCAAGCACCAGAAATGCGATCTAGTGATGAAGAAGACCTAGACAACGTGGCCCTGGATGTATTCATAAGTAAGCGACAGGTTGTCACCACCCCTGAGTCTGGAATTAAGCGGCCTACTACCAGGCTTCAAGTCAAAGTGGCCTACGATTCTACACTCCAAAAGAGCAAGAAAAATAGTAAGAAGAAAAGAAGAAAGTTGGTGAAGGATGGTGTACCTGTAAGTGATAAAGTTATCCTTGTAGTGGAGGTGGAAGAAGGAACTCCTGAGGAACCTGGTTCCCTTGTCAGGCGGTCCTCGAAGAAGGATGAGTTTGTTTCCATAGAGAAAGGGTCTACATCTAAGTCCAAAATAAAGGAGGTTATTAGTGATGAGGATATACTTGTCAAGTCCAAGGGGAAAGGAAAAGTCAGTAGAGAAAAGCTTAGGAAACGCAAGTCTGAAATAGTTGAAGAACCTAGTTCTGGAAAGAAAGCAAGACATGAGGTATGCCTTGGTTATGAGCGCCTAAGGCATCAAAAGGTGTTGTTGGGTCGTACGTTTGACCCAAAAATCTCAGATATGGCCGGAATGCGCCAAATTCTTGAAATAGTGGAGTTTCAACAATGGATGCATCTATTCTACATTGATGCCCCTAAAGTGTATGAGGAGGAGGTACAGAGTTTCTTTGCCAGTCTCTTTCCAGTCGATACTGACCATGTTTGAGCCTTAGTCAATGGGGTGGACATTGTCTTTGACGTGAAATTACTTGGAGAAATTTTGCAAGTTCCTACAGTTGGAGTGTCGAGTGTACGAGATGTTTTCCAGTACAACTTCCGAAATGCAGTGGTGAAAGATAATTTAATCAGAAAGGGGCCCAGATTCATAAGAAAGCACTACTTCCTTTCTACCAGCTGTTGTTTGAGCTGGTTAACAAAGTACTGTTGAATCGAGCAGAAAGGAGGTCTGTAACTTCAAAATTGGATCTGTACCTAATGGAGCAACTGGACGGTTTCAACCCTGTGACTCTGGCTGCGATAATGATTGAACACATGCAGAAGGTGGCCAATTTCAAGGATGGTAATCACGGGCTTCCCTACGGATTCTTGTTCACTCAAGTGTTCAAATTCTTTGAGGTTCCACTAGGAACAGGTAAGGTGGGGACCCGTAAGCAGACATTCTCACAGACAACCTTGGAAGAGTGTGAGTGTATTGAGAAGTATGAGGGTGTGGGAAGTACTTCAACTGTGTCTCAGCTCATCAATGCTCAGAACAGTGCAACCGAGGAGATATGTCGATTGAAGGCCAGGAATGCTATCCTGGAAGGTCAGCAAGCCCGAGCGGCTCCCATGTCAAATGATGAGGTCGTCCGTTTGACTCAAGAAAATGCTGATCTCAGGGCACAAGTCGAGAACCTGAAGGCTGAACTGCTCCACGAGAAAAAGTCGGGAAATGCCCGAATAGACCTCGTTCTCTAGACACTTGTCGCAGCTACTAAGCCTTGTCCTCCTAGTGCCCCCTAAGAACCCCTTTAGTGATCAGTTTTCTGGATATGTTTCTTTTTCTTGTTTCCTTGTTGATGGTTGGTGGATGTTTTTTTGTGTTTTTTTATGGTTGGGATGTACTACTACTACTGCTCCTATGAATAAGTCCAATGTAGCATCTTCCTTTTTCAAAGGAAGAGGCATATTAAATATTTTTAATATGAATCCTTTTATTATGTCTCATACTACCTCTCTGTGCTCTGTTCTTTCTCATGATTGTGTGCACATATGTGGCATGAGTTAGCTTAGTTGGACTTCTTTGTGCTGTTGTTCTTTTTAATAATGCCAAAAGGGGGAAACACATTGGGGAACTGGTTCTTAGACTGATAGAGGACTCATGGGGAAACAACATTAGGAACTGGTTCTTATGTGCATAGTCTCAGGGGGAACTCTTTGAAACTTGTTTTGGTTTTTACTGCCCCAATTCCGATCTATAATAGTTTGTCATCATCAAAATGGGGGAAATTAATAGATCTTAATTGCTCTTGCATGATGTTTTGATGATCTAACAAACTTACTGCTAAGAACCAGATAGAGAACCTGACCAACTTGGATTGTTGCAAGCATTAACGGATTTCAATTAAAGAAGAATTGCTACAACTTCAGGACCTAGGAACCAAACAAGGACCTGATGCTCTTGAGGTTTCCTCATAGCAATACAAAGTCATTTGGACACAGCTGGAAATAAAGTGACCGACTGCACTGTTTCTGTCGCTATGCACCACACTGTCAGCCCACTCATTCTCTAACCAAACAAAGTACTCACATCATTTTAAGTGATGTGATCAAGTTATACCAAATGTGATTTACACAAAAACATCACTAGAAGGTTTTTGTTTCTCATTCAAGCTCTTGCAAAAAGAGAAAACATCAACAAGGTTGAACGCTATTACAGACCAGTTCCCAAAAGATTGATTGTTGCTGTCCTAGTTGAGTTGTAACCTTGTTATTGTACTTACTATATCTCCTAAATCGCTTACTTAGAAGCATACTGAATAGGAATCCTCTTGTAAATCCATATGACTAGATTTAGTCATAAGGAAAAGTCTTTGTAATTGTAGAATTACAAAGTGGCTTGTGGTGATAGCATCACAAGTTAGAAAAAGCCTTTGTAACTAGGATAGTCACAAAGTGGCTTGTGGTAAAGGTACCACAAGTCAGTTGAGTAAATCTTTTCCAATAGGAAGTATTGTAAAGTGGCTTGTAATAGGTAAGATTATAAGTTAGTGAAGTTAAAAGCCTACAGTGTAGGTCGTGATTTTTTTATCCCCTTGTGCGGGATTTTTTCACGTAAAAATCCTTTGCCTCATTTACTTACCGCTTTACTAAGTGCTCTCAGCAGAATCTTGTAGAGGACCAGGTACTCTACGATTTGGTGGATCCATACAAGTTAACAATTGTAGATATGTAATTTTTTACCCTCCCCGAGATTTTACACTTTTTAGCGTTTAAATATTTAGTTTTAGATCTAATATCGCTATTTTAACTAGTTTTGATTCTTTTACTTTATTTTATCACAAAATTAAAAAATACAAAAATAGTTTCAATTTATCTCATTATATATGTTTGTTTTTATTTTATTTATTTAAGTTCATTAGTATCCTTATAGTGGTATTATCTTAAGTTTGCATTGTTATTTTTAGTATAATCTTCTAAAAGTACAAAAAAAAGTAGCTTCATTTTAATATTTAATTCCATTTTTATAATTTATTTTCTTAAGAAAGATTAATTAGTATTTTTAATAGTTTATCTTGTTTGATATATTATTTTTACATATAGAAAAAGGGAGGAAATAAAATTAATTTTTGGACTAATTTTTTGCCTTGCTTTTAGTCCAATTAAACCAACTTCCTTAGCCCATTAACCCCAAAGCCTAAACCTCCCTTACTTTGACTAATCTGAAGACACCCTAAAACCTCTAAGAACGCCCTAAGCTCCATCAACGACCAACCATCTCCAGCCGTCAATTCACCACTGCAACAGTAACCAGCCGCTGCCGAAACAACCACCCACTAAAAGACCAAATCCTTCGCCACTCTCATCTCTCCCCTCATTCTCAAACACACACGCATACACATGAAAATAGAGAGACGACGAGAGAACGCCTAAGGAACACGGTGGTCTCCAATGTTCTGAATAATTTTTCACTTGCGATCTTCCTTAAACCCTAAATCTTAAATTCCTCCAAGCTAACAAGAAGGAAATTCACGTTGAAGAGAATGTTCCTGCACCTTCTCCTCGATCCAACTGTTCGTTGAGTATTAATCCATTGAAGGAGACTGACGACATCGATGCTATACTGCTGAGCATGCATAAAGAGGAAGGGAACAGTAGCATGTGATTTTCCTATTTGGCTTGTTTATGTTTAAACCAAATTTTGTCAAAATTCAACTACTACCAAATAAATGTCCACATTTCTCCTAGATGGTTATCAATATGTGAGTCTTGAGTTTTACTCCTACTTGTCAGAATAGGTGTTATTCCTAATGTCCACATTTTAATCCAGCGTCCATTTTCATATTTTCCTTCTCGCACGTCACACAATTTTGAGTTGGGTTCATTTGATTCGAGTTTTTCGGTGAATTTCGAGGTTGTCGAAGGTCGTAAGTTGAAGTTTCCGGACAGATATGCGGTCCCGTTGTAGATTTGAAGTGCTATTGTCGGATTGAACAATATTGTTGCTTACAAGGAGATTTTTCATCAATTCAATTTTGAGTACCGTTTGGGTTCCACTTGAGGTCAACTCCTTACTTTGTTCTTTAATCTCTCATATGTGTGATTTATGATTGCTTGAGCTTCATGCTTTAATTGCTAATTTGTGATTGACTTTCCATGTTTTGTTTCAAGTCTGTTTGAGCTGAAATTTTTAAGTGTAAACATTGCTGAATTCTTGTAGCATTTGATAGAAGGGTTCAGGTTTAAACGTAAATGACAATTTAAATTGGAAATGTTTTCTTACTTTTATTTGTCGCTTATAGCTAGTGACATGTTTAGGCCGACCACACTCGGGTAGGCAAGCCTTAGGTTATTTTTATTCGAGGTAAGAGGCCGCTCCCTTTAGTTTATATTCAGGAGAATACCCCATAGATTTTATATATAGTTTTATCCGGGGTATGCCCCGTAGTAAATGTAATTGGAGGTCATGACAGATATTGTGGAGGAAGCATAGTATAGGTTAATATAGGATTTTTAACATTTTATTTTCTCTTCTTCTCTTTTCTTTTTGCATTTAAGTGGGGACGACCTCGAACCTCCTTTCTATTTGTTTTTCCCTTTTTGTGTGTTTTTCCCTTAATTAGGATATTCTTCAAAGCCGACTAGATCAAGTATGCAACCATACTAATTACGGAACTTAAGGAGTGCTTAACACCTTCTCCCCGAGTCAAATAAATCCTCTTACCCGAATCTCTGGTGCAGACTTAGTTTTGGAGTCCGAAGTGTTTGAAAAGAAAAAATTGTTTTAATAACGTTAACCTGTCACACCGAAACCAATGTCAAGTGGCGACTCTGAAAAATCCTTTTGAACGCACATTTTTGTCACTTTCTAATTGAAAACCCTTTTTGAGCTTCATATCTCTTTTATTAATTTTAAGAGGGTTTAGTGAGGTAAAAAGGGGTGTGACAATTATTATGGATCGGGCTGCACGTAGCAGCAGGTCTTATAGACTTTATATTAGCGCTTGGACAGGATCCCCCCCTACGGAGTCTGACATACTAGCAGTGAGCGTAGGCACAGTGATTTATATAGACGGGTTTTGGTGAGGGGTATTGATGCCAGGCATTCGTGTATTGCTGAGTGATTATGTGTGATGAGTGGGAGTTTGAGATAGACTGATTGATCACTCTGAGAGTGTGAGTACCTCGTAATATCACTATGATACTGTACTCTGGACATGCCTATTTGATATATAGGCATAGAGATGTACCATTCTGTTACACCTTATATTTTCGTACGTGAAAGTACGCCATAAGTAAATTGATATAAGCTCGAAAATGAGATGTTACATCTCGCATTTTCGTACGTTAAAGTTTCGTCATAAGTTAATCGATGTAAGCTCGGGAATGAGATTATTTTGAGGTTATAAGTATTATGCTATTTCAAACAAGTGATAAGTAAACTCGTGAAGGTGAGAGGGTAAGCAAATAAAAGAAAATGAGTTTCGTCAAAATTTGATATTTTGGGATAAAATACGGTCTGAGCTATAATACCCGATATTTATGGACTAGTGTCATACAAGGTACCACATGACTATGATAGTAAGAGGTATAAAGTATGCTAAAAGTGGGCAGTATTTTAAATAATTTGAGATAATTTTAATTATGTGGATAATTAAGTAATTATTGATTAATGGGATATTAGCAAGTTAATTAAGAAATTGGTGGATAAATCTTTTGGCTAAGCCCTTAACCTTAACGTGTCAGCCCACCAATCCAACATTGTGACTCTTATATTATAATTGAAAGGTGGCACAATTGAGTAGATTATGTGACATTAGTCATCCTAGTGGGGCCCACACCTAAAGGGTTAAAGGTAACCCTTCTAATTCACAAAATCATTTGCTCTCATCTACTAAATGAAGAAGGAAAGCTTCAGCAAAGCTAATAGTTTACAAATAGCAATGTAGTTGCTCCAAACATTCCATACGAAGACCATTTAATACTATAGCAACATGGGATTTACCATTTTAAGGGAGTACGGTGCAATCTTTCTCAAGAATATCATACGGATTTTTCCCTACTTCGATATGCCGTTACATGTTGTCTCAATTCACGTATGTTAGAAGATTTTCAAGAAAATCGGTTCAGGTATGTTAAGGCTATCCCTTCTTTCTTTTTGGCATGATCCATACGATACAACCGAAACGAGCAAATGTACAACTTTCATAAACAACTTTATTCATAGAATTACTAAGGATGACTATGTTCTTGATTTCCCATGTGAATTATCATTATATCTTCTGTTCATGGGTATCAGAAAAATACGTCCTTGATAAAGTTATCTGAAAGGTATATTAATCTTATAACATTCCGAGAAAATCTTATTAATGTATTTCTTATGCATTTCATTCATTTATACATGTACATTGACACATGACCAGATGGCTTTATATACGCGTATATTATATGTATATGGGATATGAGAAAAGGTTATAGCATTATATACGCACCATCACCTGATCAGCTGGTATATGTTGATAATTTTGCCCACAGTGGTCGAGATGATATGATGGAATACTTTCAGAGGCTTGATGATGTTATGAACACCTATACCTATGTATGACACGACATTTATATGCACGTGCATGATATTATAAATGTTTTAGGATTTACAAAGCTATTTAGACTTAAATGCGGAATTCTTTATTCCATGTTTCATCTATGTCTTTTATGTACTGATTTTCATTCCTTACGTACTCTGTACATTATTTGTACTGACGTCACTTTTGCCTGGGGACGCTGCGTTTCATGCTCGCATGTCCTGATAGACAGGTCGAGAGTCCTCCAAGTAGGCTATCAGCTCAGCGGAAGATGTTGGTGTACTCCATTTGCTCCGGAGTTGCTTGTTTGATCAGTGTGATTTGGACGTGTATTGTTTGGTATGGCAGAGCCTTGTCCCGACTTTTATGATAAGTATGTACTCTTAGAGGCTTGTAGACAGATGTCATGTATACGGATACTTGTATGGCCTTGTTGGCCTATATTTTAAGTATATAATGGATCACATTGGCTTTATTGGCCTGTATGTCACAGGTATGAGTTTTTATATCAGGTTGGGTCGTTCTATGTCGAGTATTCCCTCATGTTTACTCTAGTTATCTCATAACGCCCCTTCAGGCCCACTTACCTGTGATGATGTAATAAGATAGATATATTATAGTTGTACTCGGTTGAGTAAGGTACCGGGTGCCTGCCGCAGCCCATCAATTTGGGCCGTGACACATTCCCCATGCTAGCTATACTTGACATGTTCTTATCAGTGTTGGTCTCTAAATGTGAACTTGGAAGCATGTCTAAATTTCTATACCATGAACGAATTGAATATGGAAGTTTCTCTGTGTTATTACTGCCATTTTCATTACTATATTCGTGTTGTAAAAATATTGGTTCTAACTCTATCCTTCTGAGCTCGTCACTATTTTCAGCTCAAGGTTAGTTCTGTTACTTATTGAGTATACTGGGTCGGTTTTACTCATACTACACTCTGCATTTTGTGTGCAGATCCAAGTACATCTGGATGTGGTGATTGCTAGATTTGGTGCTAGTACTTGCTTGGAGACCTTGAGGTAGCTGCTATGACGCCCGCAGACCTTGGCTCTCCTTATTTTCATGTTATTTAGTACGGTTCTATTAATCAAACAGTTGTACTAGAGTTTCAGACTATGTAGATACCTAGTAGCTCATGTACTCGTTGACACCAGATATTGGGGTGGTTGTAGCAAAGTTTCAGTTATTTCTATCATATATTGATGAGATATTTCCGTTGTTGAGTTATTAAGCATGTTCTATTCAATTATTTAGTTGTTATATGTTTGTCGGCTTGCCTAGCAAGTGTGTTAGGTGCCATCACAACAGGTTGGGGTTTTGGGTCTTGACAACAAGTCACTATGGCGGTAACTCTATTTAGAAAACCGGAGATCCCAAGATCTTGGCTCAAAGAGATCAAACAAAATCATTAGTGACGGTTCAACATTATCAAATAAAACTTTGGTCCATTCTCGTTATGAGATAATGTTCAGTACCAAGGATAAAGTGTTAAAACAATTTAATGGTTTCTAAGTTTGATACGAGGTATATCAAATAGTGTATCTACGGGATAACACATTTAGAAATCACCTACGTAAGCGTGAAGTGTTAGCCGATGATAAGTGTGAATTTTAACCACTTATTAATAACTTCTTGCTTTAGTTTTTAGTCCGAAAGTAGTGATTTTTGTTTCTGAATCTACTAAAAATATGTGAGTTGCAAATGTGTTGGAGAATATCAGCTTAATGAAGAAATCTAACTCAAATAGGGGATGATCCAACTCAAACAGTCAAGAGGAAAAGTGTAAAGAATAATGCGACCGCAGAAAATGATATGTGGCCGCAGAATGAGCTCTGAAGCTTCAAGGATTTTGGCAGCAGCAAGGTCCGCACACCAAAAAGTGCAGTCGCACTTGAAGCACGCACTGACAAGGCTGAGAGATCAGAAGAGATGCAAAAGAATAAGTCTGAAGCCTCCTTAAAATGCAATCCGCAGCCAAATTGTTCTAGCGCGGAAGCTGAAGTGCGGCCGCTGAAGCTTATGCGCGGCCGCAGAATCCCTCCAATTGACAAGCACTGCAAGAGAAACAAACTAAAGCGCGGACCACGGATGAAATTATGTGGTCGCAGAACCTTCCGAAGGGCATTTTTGTTAGCGAATGTTAAAGCACTATAAATGGATAAGAAACACTTTTTTAAGGTAACTTTTGTACTGTAGCAGCTGCTGGCGGTTATCTTTAGCCATTTTGGGCAATTTGGAGCAACAATTAGAGAAGACCCATTAATTTTACTCTTTAATTCTATTTTTATGTCTTCAATTACTTCTTTTCATTTATTCATGTCAATGAATATGAGTAGCTAGATTTTATCTAGGATTGTGATCCAACCCTAGTGTGTAAAACTTATGGGTGTTTAATATCAATACTTATTATTGATTGTGTGTATGTTATTTAGTCTTATCTATGCTTTATATATAAAATTAATGGTTGCAAACGTTGATTCATGCCTATTTGACTTAGTTCTTACTTGATGAGGAACTTAGTCTATGAAAACTTGGTTAACAAGAAATTGAACTATTTGATGTTTTGATTAGTTTGATTAAAGGATTTGAACTAGAGATAGGGATAATCCCACTTGGACTCATAATCAATTGATTTGATTGCTACCCATTTGATCCTGAGAAAGCCAATTTGAGAATAATTACTCTTTGACCGAGAGATATTGAGTGAGTGTTTGAACATTAAGAGTCATAACACACCCCGATCTATCAAACAAGCATAGATTTACTATACCCATTAGGTTTACACTTAGGTGAAGGTTACAACCCTAGGCTTTTCCCTATTAGAAAAAAATATCAAAAATATTTGAATCATTATTTGCTTACTAGTTAGTTGAATCTCTTAGCAGTTAATTAAAATAACAGTTACCCATTTTGCTTGAAAGATAAACTTGGTTATTTCAAGTTCTTTTTCTTGATTGTTTATCTTAACACCAACTTAAACTCCATGTGGATTCGACCGTGACTTGCATAGGATTTTTAAGTTACAAACATTGTTTCATACTCCTCTTAATTGGGTGTGAATTGGACGTGATCAGCCGCTTCAAGGAGAATTCTGTAAGGCCAATTCTCCATGCACTTATGAAACCAAGCGGTGTTCATGGATGGAACGAACACAACAATGAGAACCAAAGACGGTTAAGGGTTGATTGTGTAACTTATGGTTGTCTAAATATACACCAAAGCTCGACGGTTCAAAGATACCAAATCTACCGATTGACTGAATATATCCGACATAAGTTCACTACGAAAAATTCAAAGGGAAACCTACTTATCCAGATGTGATCACTCCTTTCTTGCGAATCACACAATTTTCATGCGTGCTTTTATGCATATGGTCATTCCCCATTCATGTGGGGGATTGTTGGGTTTTTTCTAAAATGTATGAATAGAAAATGGAAGAGGCACCTCTTGGATTGCACCTCCTCATCTCACCCTTTCATTGTCTATAACTTTAGAGGTTTGGCTTCAACTTTACACAGAAAAATCTAAAAACTTCTCCTCTCTTCTCTATATGGTTGCACTGTTTTTTTCAAAACAAACATATAAGTGTCAAGTGTGATTTGCTCCGTTTGTTGAGTTAGCTGAAGTTCTGTAAATTCGATTGTCAATATTACAGAATAGTTCTTCAGCTCTATCCTGGGAGGAAGTAATCCATAACCCTGGGTAACAGTGAGGGGATTAAATTTCTTGACACACAAATAACGTGTGGAATCGAAAATTATTTTATGGTTTATTTTATTGAACTAACATTTCTTTACTTCTCTAATTTTCTAATTTTTGAACACAGTGATACTAGCAGTTCTTTTTAAAAAAAAAAAAAATGGGGTGGGCGGCATGTGGAACCCTGAGGCTTGATAGGGAAACAGTTAATTTCTGGCTTAATATTTTGGGTATGGTAATTATTTATCATAAAATATAGAGTATTAATATTAAATCAAATTTAAAATCATCAGTCATGAAATAGTAGCGTATTTTGTTAACTCCCAAATCTCAATTAATATTACTTTTCTTAGTGTTACTATGTAGTTAAATTATTAACATACTTTTGAACAATTAAATTGCGTCTAGCAGCAAGAAACGGGGGGATTACGTAATGAAATTCCTTAGAAAAATATATTGCGTCTAGGAGCAAGAAATGGAGAATTGCGTAATCAAATTCCTCATATCATAAGTAATGTCATGGGCTGCTTTCCAGACACACCCCATGATCCCTTGGCCGCGCCCTATGACGGCCTAGCAAGCCTCACAATGCTTAGCGCTATGGTCGGCCCCGTGGTCTTGACTGCGCCAAGTGACAAGCGCGCATGCACCTCTATCGCCCCACCGATGCCTCTCGCCAGCGCCCAGTGGCTGGCCAATGATAACAGTGTTGCGCGCCCTGACAATGTCGCGCGCGCAGATCATGATGCCTCGCCAGCGCCCAGCTGCAGGCCCATTCCAACAGCGCCTCGCGCACAGACCCTGATGCCAAGCACCAGCGCCCAGCCTCAGGCAAGCACAACAAGTGTCGCGCGCGCCAACAGCACCGTGCGCGCAGACCCTTACCCGCAAGACAAAGTTACTGCCATCGGACTTGGTTCTACATTGTAATAAGCTAAGTCCTTTTCATTGTAATTATAGGCTAGTTTACATCATTTTCATTCAGTGTGCTTCTACAGCTTTATTAGGACTAGTCATGTAACTTTGGTTTATTTTTTTTAAGTATTATTAGGGGGATCAAACAATCAAACATTTTCAAGCAAGCAATTTTCTGTACTGGTGTCTCTCCCACTCGACACCGCATCTTTTGTAATCACCATTTCATTCATTAATAAAATCATCATCATCATTCAAAACTCAATTCTTTCTCAACTTCCACAATTGCTCGTGACATTGGTTTTTCCGCACGGCACTGACAATCTAGTCTAGCGTGCGGAGGGGACCTCATTGGCGGACAACAACCGCACTAACATCGGTTGCTTAGTCTTACGTTGCCCTTCCAAAGAACATCAGGAAGGCGTTGCGTAACAGTTGGTATCAGAGCCTAGGCTCGACATCGGACGAGGGAACACATTTGTCATCATTACTATTTCTGACCATGGTGAATCATGGGGAGCGTCTAGCATCCCTAGAAGAGACGGTTGACCGATTACGACCCATCGTGGATACGATGCCTGATCAAAACAACAACCTAGTGCAAAGGTTGGACGACCTGGATCGCCGAATGCAGCAGGCGGAAAATGACATTGCAAACATCAGTCGTGACTCTGAGGATGACCGACAAACGACAGCCATTGAAACTGCCAATATTCATGGCAAATTTGAGGACCTCCAACAGGAGCGTGCCGACGATTTAGCCCATCGGCAACAAGAGGTAGACAGACTAACTGCCATGCAGCAAACCATAGACGACTTGACAGGCAAGCTCAATGTTGTCAATGCTGCCCTACAGAGCCTACTTCTAGGAGGCGACAACCATATCAGGGGTGCAGCAAATCTCACCCCCATTCCACAAAAGCTTAAGATACCAGAGCCAAAGCCATATGACAGATCCCGGGATGCTAAAGAAGTGGAAAATTTCATCTTCGACATCGAACAATACTTCGATGCCGTGGGCCATTTGGAAGAATCCAAAAAGGTAGCAACTGCTGCCATGTATCTTCAGGGCGATGCCAAACTTTGGTGGCGGGTCAAATACGAAGCCATCAAGGCCGGTGAAGATACTCTCCAGACATGGGATGAATTGAAGGCAGACCTACGCATGCAGTTCTTCCCCGAAAATGTGGAATACAACGCAAGGAGAAAGCTACAGGAGCTCTGCCACACCAGATCAGTGCGGGAGTACGTGCGCGAATTCTCCGCACTCATGCTAAACATACGCGACATGGGTGACAAAGACAAACTCTTCGCATTCATAGAAGGTTTGAAACCTCATGCCCGTATGGAACTACAGAGACAACGGGTAGACACCCTGCCCAAGGTCATTCAAACTACAGAATGCCTTGACGATTATCATTTGGGAACTCAAAACTACAGGCCCCAACCGTCTGTCCGAGGGGGTTTCAACGGGAACCAACCCAGTAATGGTGGCCCAAGCAAAAGTGGGGGAGATCGGAGTGCATCCAAAACTAAGACTCCTCCCTCCAGCAGCAACAGTGTTGCATCCATCAACAACAATCAGGGGAGAAAGCCTCCCTCAGAATGTCGTCATTGCGGCGGGGCACATTGGAACAATAAATGCCCAAACATAAAGGCCAATGCTCATCAGACTGTCGAGGACGAGTCAAATGCATCAGACACATCAGAATCAGACCAGGTAGGCGCCTTCAATACAATTGTTGGCTCTATCCCACATGCCTTAGCGGGGACCAATGCATGTCCTCCTAAGAAAATTTCAGTCCCAATCACCAAGAAAGGGAAGGAAAAGATGGACGAGAAGCCTCCTAAACAAGCGAGGACCCTAATGTTCGTCGAATTGAAAGTGAACGACAAGCCCCTTCATGCATTGATAGACACGGGTGCTACCCACAACTACTTGGCTTCAACTCAAGTAGAGCGTCTGGGCCTTGTTGTGCAAAAGAGCAAAGGTCGCGTCAAGGCCATCAACTTGCCACCCCAGGCATTGGGTGGAACAGCTACAGATGTCCCAGTGAAACTTGTCCCATACAAAGGAAGCATTGACCTGCACATCGCAATCATAGATGACTTCGACATGATAGTGGGTTTGGAGTTCATGAGGCAGACCAACACCATACCAGTGCCATATACCAACATGCTCCTGATGTTGGGGGAAAACGGGGCCAAGCCCTGCACCATACCATGCTTTCCCATAAAGATGGCCGCTGAAAACATCTCGTCCATGCAGTTGGAGAAGGTAGTCAACAGACATGAACCCCTGGTTCCAGCTACCCTTCGCAGCAACAATCAGCCATCATGTCATCGGCCTCAAAAGACTAGTGACGCTCCTCAGCGTGTGAAGACTTGTCAGCCATGCCACAAGGTCAAGTCGGATCACTCATCACATATGGGACCCTTGCAGCCATTACATGTCCCTCAGAGACCATGGGAAAGTGTTTCCCTCAGATTCATCACGGGATTACCCCAAGTCGGTAATCTTGCATCCATCTTGGTTGTCATAGATCAGTTTTCAAACTATGCAACCTTTATAGCAGCCCCGCAGAACATCTCAGCAGAAGATACAACTCGACTCTTCTTCTCGCACATTGTCAAACATTGGGGCCTGCCCAAAGACATTGTTAGTAGGCACGACTCACGCTTCACTAGCAACTTTTGGACCCATCTCTTCAGGTGCTTTGGGTCAACATTGAGTCACAACTCAGACATCCATCCACCATCGGATGGCCAGACAGACCGGTTCGATGACATGCTGGAGGAATATCTCCGCAACTTTGCAACCGGATCACAGAAGCATTGGGTGAAGCTCTTGGTTGCTGCTCAACTGTGTTTCAATTCTCAAAAGAGCCATCATACAAACAAAAGCCCTTTTGAAATTGTTATCGGACAACAACCGCTTCTCCCACAAACGGTGAATGCATCAACCATGCCGAAATCTCCTCGAGCTGCCAACTTCTCGAGCGAATGGGAGCGTAACATGGGGATAGTGCGGAGCTATCTCGTCAAAGCCCAAGAGCGGGCAAAAAGATTCACCGAACAAAATCTTTGCTTTGCCCAACATCAAATAGGGGACAATGTAATGTTATGCATCCCAAAGCGATACTTGTTTGCAAAGAGGACCCATGACCCTCGCCTGAAACAAAAATACATCGGGTCTCTGCCCATTGAAAAACGCATTGGGAAATCCACATACAAGGTGAAAACCGCATCCTGGTGGAAGATCCATCCAGTCTTCCATGTTAGCCGCATGAAATCATTGCATCGCTACAACATCAAGCTTAAAGGACAGAGGGGCGCAGACCTCCCATCCAACAACCACCAGAATCATCATCATCATCATAAGGCTCCGAGGACGGCGCCAACTCAGGTGGGGGAGAATGTCATGGGCTGCTTTCCAAACACGGCCCATGACCCCTTGGTCGCGCCCCATGGCGGCCTAGCAAGGCTCACAATGCCTAGCTCCATGGTCGGCCCCGTGGTCTTGGCTGCGCCAAGTGACAAGTGCACATGCGCCTCTGTCGCCCCACCGATGCCTCTCGCCAGCGCCCAGTGGCTGGCCAATGACAACAGCGTCGCGCGCCCTAATAATGTCGCGCGCCCAGATCATGATGCCTCGCCAGCGCCCAGCTGCAGGCCCATTCCAACAGCGCCTCGCGCACAGACCCTGATGCCAAGCACCAGCGCCCAGCCTCAGGCAAACACAACAAGTGTCGCGCGCGCCAACAACACCGTGTGCGCAAACCCTGACCCGCAAGACAAAGTTGCTGCATCGGACTTGGTTTTACATTGTAATAAACTCTAAGTCATTTTCATTGTAATGATAGGCTAGTTTACATCATTTTCATTCAGTGTGATTCTACAGCTTTATTAGGACTAGTCATGTAACTTTGGTTTATTTTTTTTTAAGTATTATTAGGGGGGATCAAACATTTTCAAGCAAGCAATTTTCTGTACTGGTGTTTCTCCCCCTCGACACTGCATCTTTTGTACTCAGCATTTCATTCATCAATAAAATCATCATCATCATTCAAAACTCAATTCTCTCTCAGCTTTCGCAATTGCTCGTGATATTGGTTTTCCCGCACGACACTGACAATTTAGTCTAGTGTGCGGAGTGGACCTCATTGGCGGACAACAACCGCACTGACATCGGTTGCTTAGCCTTACGTTGCCCTTCCAAAGAACATCAGGAAGGCGTTGCGTAACAGTAAACATAGGGTTTATTTAAATGAAAGGAAACTTATATATAGATTAATTAAGTATCCATTGTCAGCTGACTTGAAGGGAAAGAGTTGACTATTATGAACGGTCCAATTGTAACCATATCTACATTCCAAGCGGCAAAAATAAAATAACCCCTCCAAAGTAACAACTAACAAACAATATATATTAAGCTATTGGAATCCCATTTTAAAGTATGGATTTTATCCAGCTTGAGTTGTTTGGAATTCCCCTCACTAGTCTGTGTAAAAGGATATTATTAACACAAATCTCACTTATTAAGGGCAAAGTAAATCAACATCATATGTAGAAAAGATATACTTAATATTACATATAGGGGTAGGGGAAGGAGAAATGGGGGAGGTGATTGCAAGTTGGGTATCAAACCCTCGCCAACAAGGAGAAACTTCAGGTTACTGACCAACTAAGCTACTAAGATTCTGCATTTGTAAATACACAATGACTTCTTTGCCCCATTTATCCAAATGCTACAATATACTCCAAACTACAACCAAATGTGTGAAGTCATTTACAGACCTTTATTCAAAAACTGAAAGGTCACCAATGCAAAGTAACTATAACATTGAGCACTAGTTTGCCTGAACGGCATCAAGTCAACTTAAATATTAACCATTCCAGTGGCGTGCGATTGCTGCTAGCTGAATTCCTGAATATACAACAACAACAATTCAGTATAATCTCACTTAGTGTGGTTTGAGGAAGGTAGTGTGTACGCAGACATTACCCCTACCCTGGGGTAGAGAGGCTGTTTCCAAATAGACCCCCAGCATCCTTCCCTCCAAGAACTTCCCACCTTGCTCTTGGGGAGACTTGAACTCACGACCTCTTGGTTGGATGTGGAAGTTGCTTACCATCAGAGCAACCCCTCTTGTCTCCTCAGCCAGAATATAAGAAGGAAAAATAACACAATGCTACAATCAGCACATCTTTTTATATACATCCATTTTTTTCTCTTTCTAATATAATACACTATCACAATCTGAAAAACTGAATATGACCAGAAATGTGTATTTGTTTGTATTAGTTGTAGCTTAATTCACAAGCGTTGACATCTCTATATAAATACACCTCTTGTCTTCTCCACATTTTTTGACAGAGTTCACAAGAAAAACCAGTTAAAACAGGGTCTCAAATGTGCAAATCCTTAAATTCATTTCCTTCCGTCAATCGGATTTTTCCACCTTCCGAGCAGCTGTAAGGATCGCAGCTTGCTGAATCTATCTGGTAGTAGCTTACAAAGAAACTGATTGTAGCTATGAGGGTAAATTAACTTTCTACACAAACCATACTTACTCAAATTTCTTCAAAAAGAAACAAGCTTTTTTGATTGTTTTCAACCATGTCAAAAAGTAATCAGATAAATGCCATGTGGAGTAGACTCTCCCACACCTTAGAAAACCACAAAAACACCTGCAAAGAGTTGGCCATCATCAATCATAGGCTAGTGAAGCAAATCCAGTACTATGACACAAAAGCAACTCACTTGGCCATGTTTTATGTTATTTACCTGCTTATCATTTTCCTGTCAAATTCAAAACCCTCACCAGTCCAATGTAAAAACTGGTGGAAACCTTTCTCCCTTTCCATTTTGGTCACAGTTGCATTTGGTGCCAACTTCATATCCACCACAATTAAATGCATCCACATAAAGAATGCTCTAGACACGAACTGGGTTGACCAGGGGCTGAGCATTCAACAAATGGCTCTGCTTGAGCGAACAGCACAAAAAGAAGCAGAATTCATGGAGCATCAAAGGAGCTGCAACCAAGTTGTCAATATTGAACCACACTCCACGAGTTCAGACGCAGACTCTCTATACCAGAAGGAGAGCTATGTGCATTTGCCCCATGTTAAAAGTCATGTTGCTTACCCATATACTGATACAGATGCGGAAAGTTCATCAAGTACGGTTGTGGATTTGCCTAGAACATACTCAACCCAGCAGCAGCAAAATGTGGATAGCATTACTGTCTTTCAACGGTATGCCAACGCTGGATTAACTGTTTCCTTCTTGCTAGCCTACACAGTTCTGGTATTGTACGGATGTCGCTCTTCTGTTTGTGATCGCGGTGCCTAGTTGAACATATAAGTGAACAGGTAAAGCTCCTGTTTCCTGAATTACTAGCAAATAAACAATTAGAACCCTAAGGACTATTCTAACTACCATAGATCTAGAGCTTTTCTCTGTGTGTGTATATATGGTTTATTATTATAATTAACTCTTCCTGAAGTGAAACTTAACCGATGATAAAAGATAATAAGAGCATGCAATTAATGGAAGCTCTGTACATGCAAACAAAATATAACAGAGTATAATAATCAGGTTGAGAAATATGTACTCCCTCACTTTAGACGACACTTACTGTTTAGAATCAAAATCAAATGGTTGAGACAGAGAAGTGCTGAAGTGTTATGTGATAGAATCATGCCTACCAAAGTGAAAGGTAAATTCCATAGAACACTTAGAAAACCATATGTCATATGGAAGTGAATGTTGGGCTATTAAACCCCGTGTAACACATCCACAAGATGAGCGTTGATGTGATTGCTTAGATGGATGTGTGGTCAATTAGATTAAATAAAATTAAAAATGACCACATCCACCATAAGGTGCAAGTAGTACGCATAGAGGACAAAATGAGAGGTTGGTTGAGATGGTTTTTTTCACCGGTTGAGATGGTTTGGTTAAGACTTTTTTTAAACAACAAAATCGTAGTGTCCGGATCAGCTTGCGCGCACCTCGACTAATTCCATGGGATACCTTGTATATCACAGTGTTATCAGGGGCGCGATTAAAGCGTGCTTAAGCCCTGAAATGAGGCTCAAAACGTGTTGAGCGTTTCGTCTCACTTAGCGGGCGATTCGTGTTGTCATCAAGGCTCTAAGGCATACTTTTCCTTGCTAGTGAGCGTAATCCTGAAGAAGCGACACTAAACAATTGATATTTCACGTTATCGTAAATTTTCTTTAATTTCTTTGTCAATATATTTGGTATTCATGCTTATAGATATTAGTCTTTGACTCACACATATCTTTCTAGTTTTTCTCCATTTACGTCTTTCTTCATTAAAGTTCACGCTTTATTTGCGCTTTGCGCTTAAAGCCCCAACAAACTTTAGAGTCTTTTTGCGCTTTTCGCCTTTGATAACACCGGTATCTCACACCAGCAATAGGTACCATGTAACTCTATCCATCATATTATGCCCGCACATTCACATCAACATCCTCATTTCTGCTACCTTCATCTTCTAGATGTGTGATTTCTTAACCGGCCAACACTCAGCCTCACACATCATGGCCGACCTAACCACCGCTTTATAGAACTTACCTATGAGTATCAGTGACACTCTTTTGTCACACAATACTCCAGATCGAAAGACAAGTAATTGGGCAAGAAGAAAGACTAACCGGAACCAGCAGAGATCGAAACATTGAGGAGGAACACCTTTAACAACAAGATGCCGACCTTCAACACACAATATAATCTTTACTTATTTAAGGAAACCTTGGGAGATTAAGCTTTCCTTGACCTCAGCTTTATTGACAAATATCACGATCTCAGATGGCATTCCATATTGATGGTTGCGTTTGAGAAAGAGTGAAGAAGGAATCTCTGTTTTGCCGTTAGGATCCACTTGAACTGCGTAGCTATATTGCGAGGTTGAACACAGAATCCGATGCTCCTTCATTGATACAGACCATGGCGTTTCGTTCTGGATTCTCATAATGCGACTGCCCATTTTCGGAGTTAGAAGAGAGTGAATTGAATGATATACTGTGTTGTTAATAGTGTCTACTCAAGTGTGATCATCTTGCCTTTTGGAGACTTTCAAACACCTAAACTATTTTTCCAGTATTTTCAAAGGTATCCCCAAAACTTTACATATTATCCAAATGCTCTAGACTACTTCTTCCATTCACTTGTACTTGTTCACAATACATTTCACACTCCACTTTAGGGCTGGGCGTATATCAGGTATAACTGATAGCCCGAACCGATAAAATATTATTGGGTTATCGATATCGGGTTATTGAGTAAATAGTTCAATAACAGTTTAATATGATTTGACTATTGGGTTATCGGTTGGGGTCTCGATTTGCCCAATTTATTAATGGTTTAACCGATAGCCCAATAAACTTTAACAAATTTATAATTTTACCTACTAAGTATATAAAATCACCTTACGGCTTCATTTTTTCATTCTCTCAATTCTCTCAATAATTACTCTTCATCTTCAGACCTTAATCCTTAGAGTAAGTTTTAAACTTTTCTGAATTTCTTATCTTAATTCTTTAGTTAAAATTTTTAGTTTTAAACTTTAAAGAATTAATTGTTCAAATTTTTATTTTTTCTATTTGTTTCTTTTGTTGCACTGGTTTTTTAGTATTTACAAGATTAGGATTTTATTATTTTCCTATGAATTATGCCCGCCGCATTGAGATAGTTAGTAAGATTAGATTGTTGAATGTCTTATTCCTTACTCCTACTAACTTATAACTTTGAAAATTGAGATCATTCATTGAGATTTTCAAATGCAAAGAAAGTTTTCTTTCTTACCAATGAAATTTACTCCCTCTTTTTTTAAGAGCAAAAATTTAGCTCCTTTCTCTCAACAATATGATCACGATTTCTATTAAAAGAACATGAAATTTTTGGATATTTTTTATTTTTATTGGGTAAACCGATAAGGATCGATAACCGACAAATCGATACCCGATAACCGATATCTTATCGGTTCGGTTATTGGTTTAGCATATTTATAAATCGATAACCGATATACCAAATTGATAACATTCACAACCGAACCAAACCGACCGATTCTTACCCCTACTCTACTTAAAAAATAATAAATAAAGTACATATTTTACTATAATACACATAAAAAGGATTGCATTTCAAAAAGTCTAGAAAAAATAATTTATGAAATAAGTAGTTAATAATAAGGATAAAATATGAAAAACAAATTATTTTTCTCTTGATTTGCTAAAATGAACAAGTAAAAATAAAAATATATTTTTTGTATAGTGAACAAATAAAATAAACGAATGGAGTATTTTCAGAATACTTTTAGGATTTAGTTGAGTTTTAAAGTAAGGAGTGTCACACCTCCTTTTTACACACCCGAAGGTATATAAGGGAGTTTTTCCACTTTAAGTGACATTATTCGAAATGAGATTATTTATTTGATTTTTAGAGTCGCCACTTGGAATATTTTAATTGGTGTCCCAAGTCACCGGTTTATTTTAAATCACAAATCGAGGAAATTCCACTTTCCTTTTGAAGTCTGCGAAGCAGAAATTCTAAGTACGAAATTTTGTTAACCTGGGAGAAGGTGTTAGGCATTTCCGGGTTCCGTAGTTCTAGCACGGTCGCTTAAACTATTATAATTGACTTATTATCTAATTTATTACATGTTTTAAAACCTATGTGCATTTTAGCTTATTAACCGCTTTTAGGAAGATTCAACGTTGTTTAAAACACGCCTTGAACCACGCCACATGAAATGCACCCGCGGTTCGTGGCACATTCTATTTAACATCGTTAAGAATTGAAATTGGGTCACATGAAATGTACACCCGAGTTTAATAATTAAAAGAAAATCAATTTAAAGAACGCGCCTAAAGCAACTACGAAAGTTTAAATTAATAATAAGATTTGCGAGGGCCATGGAAAATTCAATTAATGGCACACCTCGATTTAAAGAGTTCGTATTAATTATTCGAGGGCCACGGGTTATCTAATTTTCCACTACGGCACACCTCGAGTCTAATTTTAAAGGATGTTCGAACTAATCTTTTGAGGGCCATAAATTATATCTTGTTTATATGGCACGGCTCAAGTCTAATTGTTCAAATGATTTCTTATTTTTAAATCATGAGGACGATAAACTATTGGTGTTACTTAATATGGCACACCTCAACTTAAGTAAAAGAATTCATTCAAGACAAACACAATTTAAAACTATTGTTTGCGCAAATACTAGAATCACGCTGGTTTTCAAGCCTTTGAACCATGCCTGTTATTAGCGAGACTGGCAGCACCAGTCAAATGAAAATTGGGCTCAGCTCAAACCCGAAAATGAACTACGAGCACTCGCTCATAAATGGGCTACAGGTCCAGGCCCAATTTGACCAGTGGACTGCAGCGTGCTATATGTCCAATAACGCAGCGCTGATGGAGAGATTCGGGCTCAAGATTAAGCCCTGAAGTAGAGAAAAGAACAAACATTATAGCCCAATTCCAAATCCGACTCAGGCTAACACCGCTGGATAAAATCATATTTTTCTAATTATTTCCACTGAAAAAACAAAACAAGATGTAAAGAGTGAAGCTAAATCTGAGAACTCTCAAGTTTGAAATTAAACCCAACATCCATTTGAAAGCCTTTATGAATTCAAGTCATTCATACATGGGTAAAGCAAGGCAGTGTGCCAAAACTCAAATAGTTGAGCTATTTTACAGATCATGAGAGAACAATCTAACATAAAAGAAACTAATTGATAAAAAACAGAACATAAACCAGATTTGCTAGAGAAAACACATGAACGAACTAATCTAATGGATACTTGAACATGACAATAGAAAGCATCTCCAAAGTTCAGCAAACTCACAAATCAGACTAAAAGAGTCATAGTTCTCAACTTATACATATTATCCTAAGCCTAAGAACACTCTTAAATCCAAACAGCATTCAAACAACACCCCAAATCCAAACCTTAAGACGAAATATAATATTAATAACATGAATGAAATATACATAGTAAAGCTAAACTAAAGGATACATGGACAAAATATAACAGATTCGGGCAATTATTTAACAACAGAAAACTAGCATTTGTCATTTTTCTCCAACTTTGATTACATGGCTTTACATTTGCACTTCATATGCTACTCAAGATCCAAGGCATACCTAGGAATCAAAACAAAACAATGAGGATGAGGGAATAGCAGCAGCAGCAACAAGACAACAGCAATATAACAGTACAGAATCAGCAGATCAGCCTCAAACTCTCGACCCAATTCCAAACATTTTAAACCCAGATGCACTATTCCATTGAACTTTTGAAATTCTGACTTATCAAAGGGAATTAGAACCAACAACCAAGCAAATTTTGAGCAATTTTCAGTATTTGGAGTTTGAAAGAAAACTGAGTCGTTTCTACGTTTTTCAGTGTTTTTTCAGTCTCTAAAATCTGACTGGATTAGGAAGTAACAACCTTTTATAGAGAAGCTCTAGGGCAGCAGAAAATGGTTCAGATTTTGCCCATTACTCCTTTTCAAATTTTCGTTTTTGCTAGTGAATCCCAGAATTTTTAACTTGTTTGCTAGGTCAGTCCCTTTTCCACTTTCGAGGAAATTTCCTAAGTCAGTTATGAGAGATTCCCTAAACTAAAAACCCTGAATTAACCTTCAAGCTTATGTTATTTACCTTCAAGACCACATGGGTCAAATTGACCCAAAGTTCAGCCCCAAACCTGGGCTTGCAAAAACCCGGACTGACCCCTCCTTTTTGGGCCTCTGTTTGACAAAGCCCAAATCCCATTCAAAATCAAAACTCACAAAATTAATGGGCTAAATTGAGTTTCCAAAATCAGAGTTCTTTTAAAAAATGAAATAAACAAAAGAGCATGGATTCATTGAAACTAACACAAAAATTAAAAACAAACATGAACTAACAAGTTTTATATTTTAAACATGCAAACAGAGACTAATTCGAAACAGAAGAGTAGTGAAGAAAAAACAAAAAGGAAACAGAAAAATAGGAAGAATGGGGAGAGAAGATAACAAAGGCGAGGAAAGAAATGGAACAGAGGTACCTAAAACAGATGAACGTTTGACTTGACAGAACTCCAGCGTCCCCGATTTGACCCAAAATTTGTATTAAACGCATGTTCATCCTGAGAACAAACGAATAATACTAGTCTTAGGCTTAATTTTTCCGGAAACTCGAAGACTTGGAAGAATTTTCCATTTTTCTTCTTCTCTTTTTTTTAGATCCAAAAACTGGCTGGATTTGGTGATGATTTTGGGGATATTAGTGTTAGAGTTGTGTTTCAAGACGTGTGGGAATTGTGTGGTTCAAGTTTGGGGTTGATTGGAAGCCGCAGCCGGCCAGAGATGATGAAAGATTTCAAGGGCGGCGCTAGGGTTGGAGGGTCTATGAAGGAGGAGATGAAATGAAGATATGAAACAGGTACTAGGTTGTCTCTGAGAGCTTTCAGACATATTTAATTAAAATGGGGGAAAGTGTTTCAGTCGTTAGATTAGATGGAACGGAGGGCCGAGATTGGATCTAAGTGGGGGAACTCGAAACTGTGTCGTTTGGTTAGGCTGGGACTCGGGCCAGGTATGGGGCGACTTGGGCCTGGATTTGGATGGGTAATGGGTGTCTAAACACTTGGGCCTGGGGGAAATTCAATTGCAACAGCCCAAAATCGAATTTCTTTTATTTCTTTTCTTTTTCTTTTTCAATTTCAAATCCTTTTCTTTTCAAATTAAAATAAAACCTAAATTAATTCTTAAACTAAATTAACTTACCAAATTAGATTAATCACTCATAATAGTACTTACAATAACTAATTAAATCCTAAATTTAAAGAAAAACTATAAAATTCAAAATTAAAGAGTTAAATGCAAAATGAACTATTTTTTTGTGATTTTCATATTTTATAAAACAACTAATTTATAAAATTGAATCCTAAATGCAAATGCAATGTATTTTTGTATTTTTCATGAATTAAATAAAAATTGAACACGCGCAGAAAATTGCAAATAATTAAGAAAATTCTACAATAATTCCTAAAACGACAAATAATTAAAAGAAAAATCTAATTCTTTGGGATTCTTTAGGATAAATTCAAGTGAGGCAAAAATCACGTTCTCACAGCTGCCCCTCTTTGCTCGGAGACACAAAGGATTTTCGGGCAAAGATAAAATGAGCAATTATGAGGGATTTTTGCCTGTTTGAAACTCCATGAGAAACATTTTTTGGAAAGAGCCTGACCGAACCTTGCTTCAAAGATTGCCTATATTTCCTTGGCTATAAAGGAATCAGGTCAATGTAGTTCTGGAAGTTTCGGTAGCTGGGACTACCAGGAAACTGTGATTTTACTGTCGTTGTTGCTGCTACTGCTTGCTGAACTCCTTATTACACCAAAATGGAAAATAAAAAACTAAACTAGCTAAGCCTATCAACTACGAGTTACAAGATTCTTATCTATAAATCTTCTGAAACTTGATCTTGAGTCTTTGCTGGTTCTTGCTACAGACTCCGATCTGAATCTTGATGCTCGTCAGCTGTAACCACTGCTTCATTCTTCAGCTTTGGATCAAGGCAGGGCATGCGAATCTTGTGACTTCAATCATATCTTGAGCATTCCTCATCTTTATCCGCTTCCACACCTTGAGTTTACTTCTTTTTTGTTCTTTTCTTCTTTTCTTTGTTCTGGATTGAGACTCGTTCTTTTGGTCGCCTCGAACCCTGTGCCTCGAGGTAAAACCTGTTCAAATACCAAAAATAAACAAACGAACGAAATATTTTGACCCAGTTTTCATTAGGAAAATTTCGTGAGTTATTTATAACTAAAATCTAAACTATTTCTTTATTTGAAAGCGATAAAATAAGGATTGTATGTCTTTAGGAGAAAGAGATTAGGTAATGGAGCCCTATATCTGTAAAAACTCAACCAAGGAGTGGAGACCCTGTGTTGGAAAATGCGACTAGAGAGTGGAGACCCTATGTCTAAAATAATATCAACTAATGATTGGAGACCCTATGTTGGCAAAAGGCGACTAGAGGGTGGAGACCCTATGTCTAAAAATAATCTCAATTAGCGATTAGAGACCCTATGTTGGCAAAAGCCGACTAGGGGATGGAGACCCTATGTCTAAAAATAATCTCAACTAGGGATTGGAGACCCTATGTTGGCAAAAGGCGACTAGGGGATGGAGACCCTATGTCTAAAAATAATCCCAACTAGGGATTGGAGACCCTATGTTGGCAAAAGGCGACTAGGGGATGGAGACCCTATGTCTAAAAATAATCCCAACTAGGGATTGGAAACCCTATGTTGGCAAAAGGCGACTAGGGGATGGAGACCCTATGTCTAAAAATAATCTCAACAAGGGATTGGAGACCCTATGTTGGCAAAAGGCGACTAGGGGATGGAGACCCAATGTCTAAAAATAATCTCAACTAGGGATTGGAGATCCTATGTTGGCAAAAGGAGACTAGGGGATGGAGACCCTATGTCTAAAAATAATCTCAACTAGGGATTGTAGACCATATGTTGGCAAAAGACGACTAGGGGATGGAAACCCTATGTCTAAAAATAATCTCAACTAGGGATTGGAGACCCTATGTTGGGCAAAAGACGACTAAGGAATGGAGACCCTATGTCTAAAATCTCAACTAGGGAGTGGAGACCCTATGTTGGCAAAAGGCGACTAGGAAGTGGAGACCCTATGTCTAAAATAATCTCAACTAGGGAGTGGAGACCCTGTGTTGGCAAAAGGCGATTAGGAAGTGGAGACCCTATGTCTAAAATAATCTCAACTAGGGAGTGGACACCCTATATTGGCAAAAGGCGACTAGGGAGTGGAGGCCCTATATCTAAAATAATCTCAACTAGGGAGTGGAGACCCTATGTTGGAAAAATGGTAAAAGATTGAGATTGGGGATCCTAAACTACCATTATTTGAATTTTCTTCTTATCTTTTTTTCATTTTGTTTTCCTTTCTCTTTTTTTTCATGGAATGAGTAAACGCGGGAAAATTTTTGGAGGGGACTTCCCTTTTTATGGATTGTTGCTGCAAAGCTGAATCTAGCACTTGCACATTTCTTTTCCTTTTTTTTGTTGCACCTGCTTCTTGCACGGTTGCTTTGGATTGCACTTGTTTCAACTTTTAAAACAGAGAACAATTGTTAGTTTGAAACGGTGGTTGGTTTTGTGGCCTTGATTGTGTTTTATCACTTGATCTCGGCCAACCTCCTTTGGTGAGAACCTCTGCTTCTTGCTGGCTTTTCTGAAGATTAATCTCCCCTAAAATCGAGGAACTCAACTTTCCAAAATTTCTCATGACGGTTCACCCGTGTGGGGCTTTGGCCCTCTCACCTTATTCTGCCTCTAGGGGCTTTTGACTTTGGATTTCTTTTTATTTTCAATAACTTAGATTTCAGAGCATCGGCTGTCATGGCCAATCGGGATCGACTTGATGCACCCACTGAGGCCGGGTACTTTCTTTGGACTTGGATTTCATTAAGCAGAACCCTGTAAAACCAATCTTGCCACCTTTTCTTTGTATTAGTTTTGGAACATAATTAGACCGAAAGAGATTCAAAGAAAAGTAAACAAAGGACAAGAAAGTGAATTTAAGGAGAAGTGTCCTTTTCGGGGAGGAAAGAAAGACTTATCTGGAGTGCGTGCAGACTTCAATAGACATGACACGCTTCTTGGACTGGATACCTGATCTACACAACTATCCAACTTCTCATAAACCCATTGCGATCCATGTTTTAAAACCAAGAAATCTTGCCAGGACTCTTTCAGTACCAATGGTGGTGAGGGTTTCTTCTTCACGATCAACGGTGCCCTTTGCGGGTTTTTGCCAATCGACCTCTCTCATTTCTCTTCTCACAGTCACCTTATTGTGCTCTTTATGAGTTTTCACTAACAAGACTCTCTCATTTTTAAATTTCTCTGCTCACCATCGCCTTACGGTGCCCATAGGTTTTTACCAATAAGACTCTCATTTTATTTCTCTCATCTTGATTGCATTGGATCCAAATAACTACGTTCTCCAATTTTGAGCACTTTTCATCGATTGATCGAAAGGATTTGAACAAGGTTTGGGATAAAAAGAATTTGGATTAAAATACAACTTTGGAACAGTTCAAGCTGGATTATCACCGAACCATTATAACATCTTCCCGAGTTTCACTTTTTGGGGGAAATTAAATTTTTGTTTTGGTGTGACTGAATGCCAGAGAGAGGCTGTCTACGTATCCTTTCGGAATCAAGTCGAACGTAGTTCACGGAAACATTTTGTTTTGTTGTTTTTGTTTTCTTTCTTTCTTTTTTTTCTTTTTCTTTTTCTTTTTCTTTTTCTTTTTTTTCTTTTTTTTACATCCTCGATTTCCAAAGAGGGCAATGAAAGAAAGGTAACCGGCTCAAAGGGTTAGCAAAGTGTTGGAGTGTTTGGGGTAGCGAGAATGAAAGCCTTCGTCATCCTAATCAGATAATGTTGTTGCTGAAGGAGGACTAGACATAGTACGTTTTGACTGCATCTGCATTTACAGCTGTTTCAGGGTCATTTCCCTCGGTGTCTCCTAGGTATAATGCCCCTTTTGGCAACAATTTTCCGATAATGTATGGGCCTTTCCAGTTAGGAGAAAACTTTCCTTTCGCTTCCTAGTGATGGGGGAGAATACGTCTTAAAATGAGTTGCCCCACTTCAAAATTTCTAGGCCGCATTTTCTTGTTGTAGGCACGGGACATTCTTTGTTGATACAACTGCCCGTGGAAGACTGCGGCCATTCGCTTCTCATCGATCATGGTTAACTATTCCAAATGGGTTTTGACCCACTCACTGTCTTCAATTTCAGCTTCAACAATGATCCGAAAAGAAGAGATTTCAACTTCTGCGGGTATCACAGCTTCAGTTCCATAAACCAAAAGATATGGGGTTGCTCCGACTGATGTGTGCATAATAGTATGGTATCCCAATAATGCAAAAGGCAACTTTTCATGCCACTGTCTGGAACTTTGAATCATCTTTCTCAAAATCTTTTTGATGTTTTTGTTTACTGCTTCAAAGGTACCGATAAGGAGTAGAATTTCGATGCGTGATCTTAAACTGCTCACATATCCCCCTCATCAAGTGACTATTCAAGTTTGCAGCAATATTTGTAATGATAGTTGCAGGAATACCGAAATGGCAGATGAGATGGGAATGCACGAAGTCCACCACAGCTTTCTTGGTGACAGATTTGAGAGTAATTGCTTCAAACCACTTAGTGAAGTAGTCGATAGCGACCAATATGAATCTATGCCCATTTGAAGCTTTTGTCTCAATCGGCCCAATGACGTGCATGCCCCAGGCAACAAATGGCCAAGGTGCTGACATGGGATGCAGTTCTGTAGGTGGTGCATGAATCAAATCACCGTGCACCTAACATTGATGACATTTCCGGACGAAACTGAAGCAATCTTTTTCTATAGTCATCCAATAATAGCCTGCTCGGAGGATTTTCTTTGCCAAAACATACTCATTCATGTGGGGTCCACACACTCCTACTTGCACTTCATACATGATTCTTCCAGCCTCTTCGGCGTCAACACATCTTAAAAAGTTGAGATCTGGAGTCCTTTTGTACAAGACCTCACCGCTCAATAAGAAATCGCTTGCAAGTCGTCTAATAGTTCTCTTTTGTTCTCCACTGGCTTGATCGAGATATTCTTTAGTTTTCAGAAATCTCTTGATATCATGATACCATGGTTGAACACTCAGTTCTGCCTCAACCGTATTTTAGTAGCCGTGCCTTTCTTGGATTTGGATTTCCAACTGGTCAATGTGGGCATTGCCTGGGTATGGCAGCATCGAGGCCAAAGTAGCGAGTGCATCAGCTAACTCATTACGACAACGAGGAATATACCTGAACTCTATTGACTTGAACCGCCTGCTAAGATCTTCCACATGTTGCTTGTAGGGAATAAGCTTGACATTTTGAGTTTCTCATTCTCCCTGAACTTGTTGGATAATTAGATCTGAATCTCCCATAATCAACAATTCTTCAACATCTTGGTTGATTGCCATATTCATTCCCATAATGTAAGCTTCATACTCGGTACTATTGTTTGTGCAGAAAAATCGAAGCCGGGTTGTGGCGGGATAATGCTGACTAGTGGGCGAGATCAAGATTGCCCCAATTCCATCGGCTTTTGCGTTCACAGCTCCTTCAAAGAACATTTTCCAAGAATTGGTGTCTTCTGATGTTGTCTCAAATGAATTTACCTCTTCATCCGGGAAGTAGGTGCTCAAGGGATGGTATTCATCGTCAATAGGGTTTTCAGCTAGGTGATCCGCTAGAGCCTGGGCCTTCATTGCCGTGCGGGTGACATAGACTATGTCAAATTCAATTAGCAGGATCTGCCATTTTGCTAACCTCCCTGTGGGCATCGACTTCTGGAATATGTACTTCAGAGGGTCCAACCTAGTAATGAGGTAAGTGGTGTAGGCCAACAAGTAATGCCTAAGCTTCTGAGCGACCCAAGTTAGAGCGCAACAAGTTCTTTCCAACAAAGTGTATTTGGCTTCATAACTTGTGAACTTTTTGCTCAGATAGTAGATTCATGTTCTCTCTTTCCAGTCATATCGTGTTGAACGAGGACACAGCCGAAAGAATTTTTCAAGACTATTAGATACAAGAATAGAGGCCTCCCTGGCTCAGGTGGGACCAAAACTGGTGGGTTCGACAGATATTCTTTGATTTTATCAAAGGCTTCTTGAGACTTGTCTGTCCATTTAATTGCTGCATCTTTCTTTAACAGCTTGAAGATAGGTTCACATGTAGAAGTCAACTAAGCAATGAATCGGCTAATGTAGTTCAACCTTCCCAGCAGGCTCATAACCTCTTTCTTGGTTCTTGGAGGAAGCAAATCTCAAATAGACTTTATCTTTGTTGAGTCTAACTCAATTTCCCTTCGACTGACTATGAATCCCAAGAGTTTTCCAGACGGAACCCCAAATGCACATTTTGCTGGGTTTAGCTTCAGATCATATTTATGTAGCCGCTCAAAGAATTTTCTCAAGTCCCGAACATGGTCATCCTGGGTCCTGAATTTGATGATCACATCATCTACATACACCTCAATTTCTTGGTGTATCATGTCATGAAAAATGGCGGTCATGGACCTCATATAGGTTGCCCCGGCGTTCTTCAGACTAAAAGGCATGACCATGTAATAGTAGGTGCCCTAGGGTGTGGTGAAAGCTGTCTTTTCCGCTTCCTCTTCATCCATCAACACCTGGTGATATCCTATATAACAATCCACGAGGGACTATATCTTATGTTTGGCACAGTTATCAATAAGGATGTGGATGTTCGGCAAAGGGAAGTTGTCCTTGGGACTTGCTTTGTTCAAATCTCTGTAGACCACACATACTCGAGTTTTCCTGTCTTTCTTTGGAACTGGAACTACATTGGCTAACCATGTGGTGTATCGAACCACTCGGATCACCCCTTCTTTCAATTGTTTTGTGACCTCTTCTTTAATCTTGTCACTGATATCAATTTTGAACTTTCTTTGCTTTTGTTGTACAGAGGGATAATCAGGGTAGGTCGACAACTTGTGAACCACCAAATCGACACTTAGTCCTGGTATGTCATCGTATGACCAAGCAAACACATCTTTGAATTCAAACAAAAGTTGGATCAATGTATCCCGGTTTTTTCATCTGTGTGAATGCTTGTCTTGGTTTCTTTGACTTCTTCAGAACTACCCAAATTAACCGGCTCGGTATCATTTAAGTTCGGCTTAGGTTTATTCTCAAATTGTTCTAATTCTTGATTTATTTTCCTAAAAGCCTCTTCTTCATCATATTCCGGTTCTTGGTTCATTATTTCACAGTTAGACAACATGTTTGGATCTGGGCATGAAGTCCGCGAGCATGTCATGTTATTTAAAGCTGCATTATTAGAATTGAAAGAAGAAATAAGAAAAAATAACAAAATTAGAAAGAATAAAGAGATATGAACGATGAAATATTGATTTAATTTCATTGAATTTTGGAGATAACCGGGTTTACATTGGAAATTAAAGACAGGAAACTAAAAAGAAAACATCTGAGTTACACCCTGAGATAACTCGTGATGCAAAAAAGGTAGCAGGACTGGACTAGCGGGATTCCTGCCTGATTGGGAAAGGAGTAGCCTTCCAATTTTGCAATTTGGCATTGGGCCCCATATACATCACCTCAGCGGTGCTCGAGCCCTCTCCCGGTTGGACCATGTGGGTTTCATACAGCATCTGCCTCATAGCCCCACAAATTTCTTCAATTTCCTCGGCCGTGAAGGCCTCATCTTCCTCTTTCTCATTGTACTTGGGCCTGATAAATGTTCTATAAAGATGCAGAATCTGCTGAGGCAAGACCCAACCATTGTTCTTTCATTTATCTGCCCATTTTTCATTAGCTGGCGTGGGTTGGAAACCTACCCCAAAGAACTTCTTGCTAGCAGCCAGAGTGATAGGTTTGGTAATTCCTTACAATGATGTCCCGAGCCCCTTCCCGGGTCTATAACCATGCATGATCATTTCCTTGGCAACCATAATTGACGCATTTGAGAGAAAGGGTTGAGGACAAGGGTTTCCTTCTTCACATTGGTCTGTGACCACAACCTCGAAAGCTTGATAGACTATATGTTCACTTCTTTCCCTAGCTTCGAGACATGGGACTGACGGGTCCCAGTAAATCGACTACTCATCTTCTTCGTGAACTACAATCTACTGATCTTCATGTTCGAATTTCACCATCTGGTGGAGAGTAGAAGGTATAGCCCCTGCTGCATGAATCAAGGTCTTACCAAGAGGAAATTATAGGAAGTATCTATATCCAGGACCTGAAAGGTCACCTCGAAATCCACCAGACCAAAAGTCAGAATCAAATCAATCTCGCCAATGGTATCTCTCTTGATGCCATCAAAGCCATGCACACAGACGTTGTTGGGCCTGATTCTCTCAGTGCCGATCTCCATTCTTTGCAGAGTTCAGAGAGGGCAAATATCCACTCCGGAACCACCATCTAGCATGACCCTTTTCACATAATATCCCTCGCATTTAACTGTCAAATGAAGGGCTTTGTTGTGGGTGGCCCCTTCTGGGGGCAGATCATTCTTGCTAAAAGAAATTTGATTGACTGCAAAAAATCTTTCCGCCATCCTTTTCAACTGTTCCACGGTGGTTTCAATGGGAACATACGCTTCATTGAGAGTTTTGATCAACACTTTTTGATGTTCAGTTGAATTCATTAGCAGAGACAACAAAGATACCTAAGTAAGAGACTTTCGGAGTTGGTCAATTATCTCGTTGTCCGCCATTTTCATTTTTCGGAAGAACTCTTCTGCTTCTTCAGCACTCACTAGCTTCTTAAGTGGCAAATGCTTTTTCGTGGCATTATTCACTTCCTTCAAATTGAGGTATTTCTCAGTCGGGTTATTTTCCTTAACTTCTCCCAAGATCTATTTCCCCCTGTAGGTTACTACCACCTTGTTGTAATTCCATGAAATGGCAGTGGGATCTGTCATGGGCCTCTGCGGTGCGCGACCAATAACCACAGGCTCATTAAGCTTTGGTGAAATTACTAGCCCCTGCACCACGTAGGTCCCTTTAGGCACATACATTTTAGATCTCTTATTTAGCTCAAACCTTCTTGGAGGGCTTAATGTCGCTTGTCCTTTCCTGTGACCACGGGGAACATAGAGAACGACATCTTTTGAGGGCGCTACCCCAGTTTTGGTTTCCACTTTCTTTTCTGTATTTTGAGGGGTAGGCTTACTCTTCTGCTCCCCCTTGTCTTGTTTTATGGCGGCCTTTGGCTTCTTTTCAACATCAAAAATTGCAATTATGGCTTTCAAATCAGGATCGAACTCCTTATCTTCGCAAATCATTCTAATAACTGGTCCGTTGTTGTGAGCCGATAAGGGATTGTTGGTCATATTAGGAATGTCTTCGTCCTTTAGCACTATTCGCTTTTGTTCTATGAGATTTTCCATAGCCCTTTTCAAGGTCCAACAGTCATCTGTATCTTGCCCTTCCGCCCCCGAATGGTAAGCACATCGAGTACTAGCTCTTTAGGAGGGTGACTCTGGGTTCTGCCTGGTTTGAGGTACGGGCTGCAACAGATATATCTGGACAAGTTTGGGGAAAAGACTGGAATATAACTCACTAATGGGTGTGAAGTTTGCCATCTTGGGTGGTTCCCGGGCATTGTAGGGGAAGTTGTTCTGTAGGGGTCGGGGATTATACTAAGCTTGGCGAGGAGGTTGATTTCTGGGAAATGGAGTTCGATTTTGATTGAATTGTTGTTGTGGCCTAACGTAGGGCTAGGCATTCATTACTGCGTATGGCTGAGGAACCATAGTATAGGCCACATCCTGATGGGGATAGTAATGTTGTGGGGTTTTTGCAGGGAAGTAAGATCTGAGTGGACAGGGTTTCCTTTTGCTTGAAGTTGTCATTGCTACTTCTTCCTTCTTCTTTCGGTTCACTACACTATAGACCCGCCTTGAATGCTTGGGAGGTAGCCCTTATAGTAGATTGACTCAATATTCGCCCTATTTTTAAATCATTCTTGACCATTTTGATGGCCTCGGCAAACAGTTTCCCCATCGCAGACATCATATTCTGATAATAATCAGCCTCTTGGGCTTGAAGAAAAACACTAACCATCTCCATTGGAGGCTTGACTCTGGCCGCTTGTTCGCACCATTTGACAGCATACTCTCGGAAGCTTTCCAAGGACTTCTTCTTAAAATTTGACAATGAATTACTCTCAGGGGCAATGTCTATGTTATACTGAAACTGCCTGACAAAATCCCGAGCCAAGTCATCCCAAATATGCCAAAGAGATATATCTTGATCCATGTACCATTCAGAAGCAATGCCGACCAAACTCTTCCAAAATAAGCCATGAGAAGCTCCTCTTTTTCACCTACTCCCCGCAATTGGTTGTAGTACCTCTTGAGGTGGGCTATGGGATCCCCATGCCCGTCATACTTTTCAAACTTCGGGGTTTTGAAACCCAAGGGTAAGAGCACGTGTGGTAACATATACAGGTCAACATAGGACACGCTCTTTTGCCCGCTCAAACCCTGTATATTTTTGAGACTCTGTCCATGCTCCTCATCGTTATGGTAATTTCCTCGTGTTCTAGGTTTTTTGTAGTTTTCTCCTACCCCACGGTAAACTCGTACCGGGGTGGCTGAGGGTAAGAATTAGTAGTGAACTGGATTGGTTCCATTGGGAAAGATGGTGCTTCAAAGGTGAAGGATAATGGATCAAAGCTAGGTCTGGGCAGAGTGGGTTGTGTCGTAGCCGAACAGGGTGGTGCAGTGAATATGTTTGAGGCTGCACCTGAAGTTAACACCTTGGGGCGAGCCTCAGAAGGTGTTCCAGCAAAGTGGGCTGAGATGGTAGGATATCCCAGTGAGGTATTTGGATAATTTATGGGGATGTTGGAAGTCCCACTTGCCCTGCGAAATAGCTCAGGGAATCCAGGTATCGCACTTGGTAGTTCTCTGTCGTTGGCCCAGGCTTGCCACATTTCAATAATGTGGAGATGCAGAATTCTATTTTTCTCAGCAGTTGCTGACTTAGAAGGTGGGATGGTCGAGATTGGGCTATCCTCCGGGATAGGGATTGTTGGCAGATGACTTTCCGAAGAAATTTCAACACTTCCTTTTGACCTTGTGAAGTACGGATGTGAAGCTAGATTACCACAAAACCAACCACCTTAATATATAACCTGTACTTAACAGTAGACAACAAACCAGTCAGTTTGAAGCAATTAACACATAGGTAATCGCACATTGGGGTGTGATGCACCTATACAGTTAAATGTGTTTCTGCATGTTTCGCAACGGTTAAGTATTTCATCCCGTCTCTTGCTTATTTTTCCAATTTTCTATTCTTTCCACTTTGGCTCTTTGTGCTTCTCCTTTTATTCCCATTTTCCTCTCTTTTCTTTCCTCTCTTTTCTTGCTCTCTTTTTTTCGTTTTTCTTTGGCTCTCTATTTCTCTTTTTTTTTGGTTTTTCTTTCGGTTCTTTCCCTCCACATACCTCTTTTATTTGAGTTATTTACAAAAATCATGACCAGATCCGATGAGGATTGCCTACATATCACGACGCCGCGTGAATCTGATCATTATGTAGTTCAAGAAATAAGTACGAAAAATAAGGAAATAATTTTTGGGAATTTCTAATTTTCATTAATAAAACTCCAAAACTTTTTCTATTACAAAAGACTCCAACATACTCATTTCTTGGAATTTTAAAAAACTACAAACGGATTCAAAACAATATTTTAAACTAAAAACTGAAATACAGACTCGATGAATGAAAATCAATAGTACATAAGTGCTTCTACTCTTGGGGCTCGTGGGACATCATTCTGTCTTGCCACGAGATTATGTGCAAGATTCCCTTGAAGACGCTCTAGATCACTCATTATTTGGCGAACAAATGTCATAGCTGCAGCAAAGAAGGTGGTTCTAGTCATGTCCTCACATTCTTGACACTTCACAACGATGTGGTCGACAATTGCTCTAACCCTCTCCGGGATGATACCTTTTTCTTGGAGAAAACACCTGATTTGCTGAGTTCTAGCTTTTAACACTTGGGTGTCATAATGGTTTTGACTTTGCAACTATTGCATATCTTCCTCCATCTAGACATTAAGCATAGCAATGTTCCCATTCGGCTTTAAAGTTCCTAGCTTGTTTGGCTACCTCATTTTCAAGGGTTGTTAACTTTCTCTTCAAATCTGTAACTGTCCCCTCATATTTTCTTTTCAACTGCCGCACAAATTCTGCCCGTCCTTCTGCATTCTCTGTCAGCTGTGCTCGGGCTCTTGCTAGACTGGCCTCAGATTTTTTGAAGTCATCTTGACACTCGATTACTTTCTTTTCTAAGACCACTTATAAGCCTTTCGTCTGCTCGTCTTCTTTCTTGGTTCTTAGCAGCTATTCTCATTTTTTAGATCTGAGCTTTGAGTGTTTCGTTTTCCTGAGCCAGCTTCTTCTTTTCCCCTTCATCGGCAGCAGCCTGGACACTATTGTCAAATTTGAGGTCCTTGATTTGTCCCTTTAATTTACTTATGTTGGCCCTATAGCTTGCCTCTTTCGTTAACCAGTCCCATTGCTCCCGCGAGTCGTCAGTGAATTGCTGGACTTAAGATCTTTTAGTAGGCCTTTCGGGCTCTCGAGGGATTTGAAACCTTTTACCGAACCAATTCATGCAATTAGGGTCTACCTCACCTTTAGATAGATCCCATACTAGAGTCTTAGGTTCTAGAAATCTGCACTCATTCCAAATCTGACGAATTTTCCTTCTGGAAATACAGCCTTTGGACCCAACTCTATGACTTGTCGGCTCAGATCTTCATCATGGGGAATAGTTTGAAACCTGCCCATTTGGCGCAATACCCTGTGAGGAGCGTATGGCTGGACGCTCCAGAGACCCATTAGGAGAAGATAGCACACCTCGACTGACATGTATATGACTTCGGTGACAGGGAGCCATCCGAAAGTCCACTCAATTTTGTCCAAAGTTAAAGAACTCAAGTGCGCAAACCAAGTCTCTATACCTTCTAGAAATTCAACACCCGCCACTCGGTTTTCACTCTTCGATGCAATTCAGACCAGTCATGTCGTAGTTCATATACCTGACACGGTGACAAAGATGTTCTTGTATCAAAAGTTGTAGTAGCAGGTTACAACCCTGGAAGAATCTTCCCCCTTCTCGGCATATGGTTAAGGCTCGGTAAATCTCAGCTAAGATCATTGGAACAAGGATGTCGTTAGCTTTCTTAATCATGACATCAACCATTCCGACGAGACCCAATTCTATGTTGCCATCTTTTCTTGAGCAATTATGACACCCAAGAATGCTACTATAAAGGCCAAACCCTGTTGTATCTCCCATTTATCTTTGTTTCCCGCATTGGTCAGACCAGTATCTGGTGCTTCAAAACCGTGGGGATTTCCATAGCGCTGGAACAAGAAGTGGAAAGTGCAAAACCCTTCGGATAAATTCCCATCCTGAACCTCCCGACTAATACTCAACATATCTAGAAACTTGTGAGGAGACATTGTTCTTGGTGATACCGGTTACCGACTTCTAAGATTTCCACTAAGGCCATCATAGCCCGCATTTCCTCCAGCGTGGGGGTGAGCTCAAAATCAGAAAAGTGAAACACATTGTGAGTCGGGTCCCAGAAAAGTATCAAGGCCTCAATCACATCCAATCTCGGCTTGATTTTCAGAAGTCCCACAAGACCACCCAAAACTTTTACCACAGTCCCTCTGCTGACTTTTCCTAAGTCGTTCCACCATATATGGAGCTGTAAGGGGATTTCCTAAAGAGCTGCGAAGGGTTCATTTTTATTTGTGCTCATCCTGCACATTTATTAGGGTGATTCAATTAAAAAGATCACGATTCATTTTGACTCAAGAAAAAGTTATCACTATTTTTGCAAAAAATTGTTATTTCAAAAATAAAAACCCGACTTTGCAAATACGGCCTTTCAGCACTTCAGGAAAGAAGATTTTAAGGTTGTGTTTGCTAACCGGCCAAAAATTTGAAAAAGAGACCGTAGGTGGCTGTTCTTGTAAAAACAGCCTTCCGGCGTCCTTTTGGGGACATTTGGTTATTTTAGACAAGAATGGAATCACCTTACTTAGTTATGACAAAACAATAAAATTTTTGTTTTTTTTGGGTTATTTTTGCAAGAAATGAAGTTGGACCCGATGGGGGTTGCCTACATATACACATCAGGTGAGAATCAAACTAGCGTAGTTCGGGAAGATTTGACATAATAAAACAATACTAAATATTTTTTTTTAAAAAAAATCTCTTTTCTTTTCAAAATTTTGACAGAGTTTCGGTACCTTTTGGACATCGATTTTTTTTTTTAAAAAAAAAGGTAATTATCTCTCTAACCCTCAAATTGATTTTTCTTTTTCCCAACTTTTCTCCTATTATTCATAAGCCATTCAACATGCAATTCCGAAGCAAATAAATGCACAAGTAGCAAGTAGAATGCATCAAGATAGTCTTTTCATTTCGGGTACACCTATCCTAGATAGACCCAACCCCTGTGTTGAGTCTCCAAAGTCAAATGCATGTGATGCAAACAAACGTTCCTACTAGGGATCCGGCATGAGGCTTTGTTATACTAGGTTTAAAACCTGGGTGTATTGTTCTAGACCTGGCTTACCCGAGCGGACAGCTTGAGCCGAGGGGGCAGCGTACCGGGAATACAGAAGCTTCACCGGCTTTGTAACTTGTCCGAACCTCGTTCTAAAATTGGGATAAGACTTTAACAGAAAAGAAGCCACACGAAGTGCACACTTCCCAGATGATTTAGAAGACTCAGAGAGAGGATGGTTTCATATCAATTTATATACAATCCAAACAATATCAAAGCGGTAAAAGCGGCATTTAGCACATTAGGCTCAACATGTAAAAATTAGATAAACAAGCCAACTATAATAGTTATTGTAAGCTCGAATTCTTAAACCCTGAACCAAAGCTCTGGGTTTGGATCCCCAGCAGAGTTGCCAGAGCTAACACACCTCCTTTTTACACACCCGAGGTATATAAGGGAGTTTTTCGACTTTAAGTGACATTATTAGAAATGGAATTATTTATTTGATTTTTAGAGTCGACACTTGGAATATTTTAATTGGTGTCCCAAGTCACCGGTTTATTTTAAATCCCAAATCGAGGAAATTCGACTTTCCTTTTGAAGTCTGCGAACCGGAAATTCTAAGGAAGGAATTTTGTTAACCTGGGGGAAGGTAGGCATTCCCGGTTCCGTGGTTCTAACAAGATCGCTTAAACTATTATAATTGGCCTATTATCTGATTTATTACACGTTTTAAAACCTATGTGCATTTTAGCTTATTAACCGTTTTTAGGAAAATTCAACGTTGTTTAAAACACGCCTTGAACCACGCCATATGAAATGCACCTGCGGTTTGCAACACATTCTATTTAACATTGTTAAGAATTAAAATTGGGTCACATGAAATGTACACCCGAGTTTAATAGTTAAAAGAAAATCAATTTAAAGAACGCGCCTAAAGCAACTACGAAAGTTTAAATTAATAAGAAGATTTGCGATGGCCACGAAAAATTCAATTGATGGCACACCTTGATTTAAAGAGTTCGTATTAATTATCCGAGGGCCATGTGTTATCTAATTTTTCACTACGGCACACCTCGAGTCTAATTTTAAAGGATGTTCGAACTAATCTTTTGAGGGCCATAAATTATATCTTGCTTAATATGGCACGCTTCAAGTCTAATTGTTCGAATGATTGCTTATTTTTAAATCATGAGGGCCATAAACTATTGGTGTTACTTAATATGACACACCTCAACTTAAGTAAAAGAATTAGTTCAAGACAAACGCAATTTAAAACTATTGTTTGCTCAAATACTAGAATCACGCTGGTTTTCAAGCCTTTGAATCGTGCTTGTTATAAGCGAGACTGGCAACAGCAGTCAAATGAAAATTGGGCTCAACTCAAACCCGGGAATGAACTACAAGCACTCGCTCATAAATGGGTTGCAGATCCAGGCCCAATTAGACCAGTGGGCTGCAGCGTGCTATATGTCCAGTAACGCAGCGCTGATGGAGAGATCTGGGCTCAAGATTAAGCCCAGAAGTAGAGAAAAGAACAAACATTATAGTCCAATGCCAAATCTAACTCGGGCTAACACCTTTGGACAAAATCATATGTTTCTAATTATTTCCACTAAAAAAACAAAACAAGATATAAAGAGTTAAGCTAAATCTGAGAACTCTCAAGTTTGAAATTAAACCCAACATCCATTTGAAAGCCTTTATGAATTCAAGTCATTCATACATGGGTAAAGCAAGGCAGGGTGCCAAAACTGAAATAGTTGAGCTATTTTACAGATCATGAGAGAACAATCTAACATAAAAGAAACTATTTGATGAAAACAGAACATACACCAGATTTGCTAAAGAAAAAACATGAACGAACTAATCTGATGAATACTTAAACATGACTATAGAAAGCATCTCCAAAGTTCAGCAAACTCACAAATCAGACTCAAAGAGTCATAGTCCTCAACTTATACATATTATCCTAAGCCTAAGAACACTCTTAAATCCAAGCAGCATTCAAACAACACCCCAAATCCAAACCTTAAGACGAAATGTAATATTAATAACATGAATGAAATATACATAGTAAAGCTAAACTAAAGGACACATGGACAAAATATAACAAATTCGAGCAATTATTCAACAATAGAAAACTAGCATTCGTAATCAAAGTTGAAGAAAAATAACAAATGCTAGTTTTCATTTTTAGTTTAGAAAGCTAGCATTTCTCACAGGTTGTCTGTGAAAGCTTTCAGACATATTTAATTAAAATGGGGGAAAGTGTTTCAGCCGTTAGATCAGATGGAATGGAGGGCCGAGATTGGATTTAAGTGGGGGAACTCGAAACTGTGTCGTTTGGTTAGGCTGGGACTCGGACCGGGTATGGGGCAATTTGGCCCTGGATTTGGACGGGTAATGGGTGTTTAAACACTTGGGCCTGGGGGAAATTCAATTGCAACAGCCCGAAATCGGATTTCTTTTATTTCTTTTCTTTTTCTTTTTCAATTTCAAATCCTTTTCTTTTCAAATTAAAATAAAACCTAAATTAATTCTTAAACTAAATTAACTTACTAAATTAGATTAATCACTCATCATAGTACTTACAATAACTAATTAAATCCTAAATTTAAAGAAAACTATAAAATTCAAAATTAAAGAGTTAAATGCAAAATGAACTATTTTTTTGTGATTTTCATATTTTATAAAACAACTAATTTTTAAAATTGAATCTTAAATGCAAATGCAATGTATTTTTGTATTTTTCATGAATTAAATAAAAATTAAACACGTGCAGAAAATTGCAAATAATTAAGAAAATTCTACAATAATTCCTTAAATGACAAATAATTAAAAGAAAAATCTAATTCTTTGGGATTCTGTAGGAGTAATTCATGTGAGGCAAAAATCACGTGCTCACAAGGAGGGTAACGGAGAGAGAAGCTAATGTATTTTATGTTTTGGACGACTTATGGAATGTATCTATTTAACTACTGTTCGGTAAGGGAAGAAAAAATGCTGATTTCCTTTACTTAATAATCACTAAATCACATTGAGGTTACAAAAATGAACTCTTCTAGTAAAAGTTGTTCTTAGAAAATCCAGAATATAATGATTAAAAAGCAAAACTATGAAGGATATATAGTAGCATAATCATCTCAGTTCATACAAGTAGTGGTAGCAGTATAACCATTTAAAAATACATTAGTAATACTTGTATTAAAATTGTATCTTTAATTTGTTATCTATCACCTTGTTTATTTCATTGTAATCATGAGAGATCCTCAAACTAAGCCTGTTCATTTGCCATTGACTGCTTGCAATAATAGGTGAAATAGTCAAAAAGATGTGTAATTGGAAATACTTCAGCAGAAAATAATGATTTATCTGGAAATGTCGGTGATAAAGTTTTCATAATGGAGGATCTAAGTAGAAAAGAGAGAATTTAACTAATAAAAGGGAGAGTGGGAGGAGATCGGTTTGCTTAAAATTCAAATGTACCAAAATAGACAAGAAATAATAAAATAATCAAAAGGAATGAAGGATATCTACGTATAGAGGAATAAATTTTGTTTCTCTTTTTTCCTTTTCCCATGGAATTAATTAGTCGACTCCCAGTTCTTTCGTCACTGAAAAATGATGCAATCCATTTGGTGAGCGCTAACGCCATGCATTGTGTAAGCACATTTATATCCGAAACACACATAAAATTTGACCAAATCACCAACGCGTTTCCGCTTCTCAACATGTTCTGATACAAGTCCCTAGTGGAATAATAATATATTAGTAGTAAATATTATATAGGTTGCGTACAATCTTTTCTTGTTCTTATGATGATGATGTGCTTTTTAGATGTAGTTCTTATTTATTTTTATTTTTTTTTAAATAAGGTCTTTGGACCTCTTATCTTTGAATATTCAACGATTATACAATAAATGTTTTGTTTAGTTCCATCTTGTTTTACATTCTTTCCAAACATGTGATATTAGTAACGTATAGCAAGTCTATATACGTCATGTTACGAACTCACAATCGCCGAAGCAATAAAAAGGGATTGAAGATAGTATTTAGGAAAGAACCAATTAAAGTAATTGAAAGAAGATAGTATTTAGGAAAGAACCAATTAAAGTAATTGAAAGAACTTTTGAAATAACACAAATTCTTAAAAGAGGCCATCACATAAACCAAACATATAAGCATAATCTTCAAGGAGAAATAATCCCCTTGAAATAAAAATTCATCCTAGCAAGACTCACAAGTCATAATGAGTTCATCAACTACATCAAAAATAAGATAAACTCTACACTAAACTATATATAGTAACTATTAAGATCTATTTACAGAAATAGCCATTAAGGTCTTAGTTGTAACATGCAGATTATGGCCAACATTAATGTACTTCGCCATTGCGGTAACAGTGACGCGATCACGGTACTGGTGAGCTAGCTATCGCAACTTTGACTGAATTTTGTTCTCCATGATGGCGCTCAATTCTTCCTGACCGCGATCCTCTACACCCAGGCACCCTCTTCCGCAGTAGCGAGCACTCTTCCGTGATAGCAGCCGCTTCCACGAGATTGTGAAGCCTTATCTGATTTTTCAGCACGTTTGCGGTGTAGTGCAACACGATCGAGTAAGTTTGCCACTTGTCTAGAAACTTGTAACGATCCGGCCGATCGATTTGAGCAATTGCGTCCAATTCGGTAATTTGAGGTCATGAGTAATTTCACATAGTGTATTATGACTTGCGTGCATCGTCGGCTTTGGTTTTTGAGTGGTTCGGAATTGATCTTGAAGAATGACTCCCACTTGAGAAGCTTGAAGTTGAAAAAGTTGACCAAGTTTGATTTTTGTGTATTTGACCTCGGATCGGAGTTTTGATGGTCCTGATAGGTCCTGATTTTGAACTTGAGCGTATGCCCGGATTTGCATTTGGATGTTTTTGTATTGGAAAAAATTGAGTTTACATATTAAAGTGGTGTAAAGATGATGTATCATGACACATAGACTGGTCAAACAGTTACAACTAGCAAAGAGGCACGAGTTGCAACACATACGAGCAGAGGCAAAGGAAGAGGCACGAGCGGTTATGTAAAAAACTCAGCGCTCGTACTTATTTAAGTCCAAGAATTAAGGGGAATGAATCTGACACTACATGGGAGTATAGATACAATATTTATTGAGCCTTAAATATTAAAAATGTTAGAGAATCTGTATTAAATACAATGATTATGTAACGTAGCATTTAATGTCTTTAATTGTCCATAATGGCCTTATTGTGACAAAGGCAAAACGCATATCCCCAAAATAGCTATAAAAGGGGGAGAGTGGGTCAATTGTAAGACACACGAAAAACTATCTGAATACACTAGTTTACTTGTTTTCTTCTGATTATATCATTACTAGTAAAATTACTCTCTTTCATATATACTTTTGATTATCAGTAACCCGAGTTCTTCTAAAATTAAAGCTTTGACCGAAATCTCATTTTTCGGTTAAATAAATTGGTTTCGTTACCGGGAATCTGATAATCTACCCTCTTTTAGCTTAATTTTCCTTGTTGCATCAACCATGTCGAACAACAATGACAACATTCAAGAAAACCAAGGAAACCAACAACTTCAGGGAAATCCACAGGGTAATCAAACCTCGGTCCCTTCTCCACGAGGCTCTCCTCGGCGGTCTCGTGAAGGTTCTCCTGATGGATCTCATACAAATGGAAACACTCAATTTGAAAATGTTGAAGCTATCGATGAAGCTTTGCAGAAACTAATTATTGCACAGGTCAGTAAAGCTCTTGAGGCTTTTGCTAGCCAGTTACCTGCTGCACCACCCACTCCAAACAACAACACTTTGGAGAACCCTCGTTCCGGGCTTGTCAACTCAGGTAGCGGTGGAACTCCCAGCGAATCACAGGAGGGAGAACCAGGTAACTTAGTCAATTCTGATTTACAAAATTTAGTACTAACATTGCAGAAACAGCTCAAGGAGCAAAGTGACCGCATAGAGCAAATACCCGGGGTGCCGCCCGTAATCAAAGGGATAGATACGGATAAATATTCGTAACAACCCTGGAAGCCAAGTGCTGCTCCCCTCCCGATTCCAAAGAAATTCAAAATGCCTGATATTCCAAAATACAATGGAACAACAAACCCACGAGACCACATGACTGCATTCACAACAGGCGTAAACGGCAACGACTTAACCAAGCAGGAGATTTAATCAGTATTAGTCAAAAAATTCGGTGAAACACTCATCAAGGGTGCATTAACATGGTATTCCCTTTTACCCGAAAATTCTATAAATTCTTTTGCTGAGCTTGCAGATTCTTTCATCAAAGCACACTCGGGAGCTCCAAAATTCGAAAAAAGAATGAAAGATATTTTCAAGATCAAGCAAGGGGACTCAGAATTGCTTAGAGAGTTCGTGGACAGATTCCAATGTGAAAGAATGATGTTACCACGTGTACCTGATAATTGGGAAGCTATAGCTTTCACAAGTAATTTGAATGAACAAAGTTCAGAAGCTACGAGGCGACTCAAGGAAAGTCTTCGTGAATTCCCAGGTACTACATGGAATGACGTTTACAATAGGTATAGTACGAAGCTAAGGATAGAAGAAGATACTGTTCCACGATTCCAAAAAGAAGAAAAAGTAAGTTCGAGATGGGCGGAAACCGAAAAAAGGTCCGGTAAAAACAGGTACGAGTCATACATGGGACCTGCAGGAAAAGATTCACGGTCAAAACAGGACAATCAAAGGTATGATCACAGATCAAGAAATAGAGAGTCAGGCTCTTCATCAAGATTTAGGAATGACCGAAACACCCATGAGTCACGAGATGATGATAGAAATTTGAAGGCGAGATTTGGCGGTTACAATTTCAATGTGAGCACTTCCGAGCTCGTAGCTATTTTGAAAAGGATGGGTGACAAGGTACGGTGGCCAAAAGATATGAGATCGAATCCAAACAGGTGCAACCCTGATCATTGGTGTGAGTTTCATAATGATCACGGGCATAAAACAGCAGACTGTAGATTTCTACAAAGTGAAGTTGATCATTTATTAAAACAAGGGTATCTCACTGAGGTATTCAGTGAGAAAGGTAAGCAAGCTTACATGAAGATAGGCAAGAACCCCCTAAATCACCTTCTCTAAAAAGAACCGTCAACGTTATAAGCGGGGGTGAAGACATCAATGGTGTAACGTACACTGCAACTAATAAAATTTCCAAGGTCACAGTTACCCAAGGGAAATGGGTGTGACATGTATTAGAGGAAGACAACATTACATTTGATGATACTGATGCAGATGGCGTATTATCTCCTCATAACGATGCCCTGGTAATATCTTTAATTGTACATGATACTAATATGAAACGAGTTTTGATTGATCCAGGTAGTTCCGTGAATATTATTTTGCTAAGAGTATTACGTGAGATGCAAGCTGAGGATAAATTAATACCAAAGGCGCATACTCTATCTCGATCTGACAATTCTAGTGTTGTGACAAAAGAAGAGGTAACACTTACCACATTCGCAGAAGGAGTTGTCAAAGATACAAAGTTTCAAGTAGTAGATATGGAGATGGCTTACAATATGATCCTTAGGAGACCATGGATCCATGAAATGGATGTCGTTCCTTCAACCTTGCATCAAGTTATTAAATTTCCATCACCATGGGGAATATGTCAAATCCGCGGGGATCAAATTACATCCAAGAGCATCAATTCTGTAGTAGATTCAAGTACGAAAAAAGAAGAAAAATAGCAATCACAGAAGACAGTTGAGGGCAACACAGCACAAACCTCAACTGAACACTGGCGGATAGATGTGGATTCAAGGCCTAATACCATTCAAGAACAAGAAGAAAACAAAAATATCAAAACAACAATTGAAGAAGTGAAGGCTGTGATGTTATTTGAACAATGGCTTGATAAGAAAGTCTATGTATGGGCTAATCTAAGCCAAGGCATGAGAGGTAAGTTAATTGAATTTTTGAAAACTAACGTGGACTGTTTTGCTTGGTCCCACTCTGACATGACAGGAATACCACTGGAGGTAATGACTCATAAATTGAATGAAGACCCAACGTACCCTCCTGTCAAACAAAAGAAAAGAAAGCAAGGAACTTTCAAGAATCAGGTGATTCAAGAAGAGGTTCAAAAATTTCTAAAGATTGGATCCATCCGCGAGGTAAAGTATCCTAATTGGCTAGTCAATACTGTCGTAGTTCCTAAGAAAAATGGTAAGTGGCAAGTTTGTGTGGATTACACAGAACTTAATAAAGCTTGTCCTAAAGATTCTTTTCCACTACCACATATAGATCAGCTAATTGATGCTACTGTAGGGCATGAACTATTAAGTTTTTTAGATGCATATTCAGGGTACAATCAGATCAAAATGGATCCGGTAGATGAGGAAAAAACTTCATCCATAACAGACAGGGGGACTTACTGTTATAAAGTAATGCCTTTTGGTCTCAAAAATGCTGGTGCAACATATCAAAGGCTGGTTACTAAAATGTTTCAAGAATATATGGGAAAAACCATGGAGGTTTATATAGACGATATGCTCGTTAAAAATCAGCATTCGAAAGATCATATATCACACTTATCTGATACATTTCAGATTTAACGCAAATTTAATATGAAATTAAATCCAGAGAAATGTGCATTTGGTGTCGCATCAGGTAAGTTTTTGGATTTTCTTGTTTCTAACTGTGGTATTGAAGTGAATCCTGCACAGATTAAGGCCATTGAAGAAATTCCTGATATGCTTTCAAGCAAAAAAGAAGTGCAGAGTTTAATAGGAAGAATTGCAGCCTTGGGAAGATTCATTTCTAAATCATCAGAAAAGTGCTTTAAATTCTTTTCAGCTCTTAAAAAGCAAGATCACTTTGAATGGAATGAGGAATGTCAGCAGGCACTCAAAAATTTGAAGACATATTTATCAAATCCACCATTGCTCGCAAAACCAAAGGCTGGGGAAAGACTGCTCATCTACCTTGCTGTTTCAGAAGTAGCGGTAAGTGTTGTTTTAGTCCGTGAGGACCAAGGTAAACAATATCCAATCTATTCTGTTAGCAAATCTTTGTTATATGCGGAGACGGTACCCTCAGTTGGAAAAGCTTGCACTTGCATTAATCATGGCATCTAGAAAATTAAGGTCTTATTTTCAATGTCATCCTATTGCTGTAGTAACTGCTTAGTGGGCTATAGAATTAAGTGAATATGATATCACCTACCAGCCTAGAACTGCTATAAAATCTCAAGTGTTAGCTAATTTTGTCGTTGATTTTAGCCAAGGGATGCAATTAGAAGCAGAAAAAGAGTTGCAAGTGTTCAACGGAGCTAACCTAGGAACTTGGACCTTGTTTACTAATGGTTCATCCAATATAAAGGGTGCTGGTTTAGGGATTGTTTTGGTACCACCTACGGGTGAAACCATTCGACAAGACGTAAAATGTCACTCTATAACTAACAATGAGGCAGAGTATGAAGCTGTGATTGCAGGTTTAGAACTGGCACGAGAACTCGGCATAAATCAGATTCTAATCAAAAGCGATTCACAGCTCGTAGTTAATCAAATGCTGGGGACTTATACGGCCAGGGAAGTAAGGATGCAACAATACTTAGTGAAGGTACGAGATTTGATAAAACAATTCAAACCTAGAAAGTAACACTAATACCAAGGGATGAAAATGTTGAAGCCGATGCCCTAGCTAATCTTGCATTTGCGGCAGATGTGGCAAGCAATGAAAATGCTTCAGTTCATTTGTTTCATTCAGTTTTCGACCTCGATAAGAATGAGGTAAATTTTAATAACTTAACTTGGGATTGGAGGAACGAGATTGTTGCTTTTTTGCAGTATGGTACCGTCCCTGAAGATAAGAAAAAAGCTCATGCGCTTCGAAAAAGGGCTGCTCGGTATTGCTTAAAGCAAGACAATCTTTACCGAAAAATGTTCGGTGGTCCCTTAGCAAGATGCTCGGACCTTCTCAGACGGAATATGTAATGAGGGAAATACACGAGGGGCATTGTGGGAATCACGCAGGAGGAAGGTCATTGGTAAGAACCTTAATTAGGGCAGGTTATTATTGGCCCAAAATGGAAGAAGAATCAGAAAGTTTCATGGCTAAATGTGATAAATGCCAAAGGTACGGTAATAATATGCATAGGCCTGCGGAGTTACTATATCCGGTCATTGCACCGTCGCCATTTATGAAGTAGGGGATGGATATCGTGGGTCCACTACCACAAGCAAAAGGTCAGGTAAAATTTTTGCTCGTACTCACTGATTATTTTACTAAATGGGTGGAGGCAGGAGCATTCAAACAGGTATGAGAAAAGGAAGTTAGAGATTTCGTTTGGCGGAATATCATATGCCGATTCGGTGTGCCAAAGGAAATCGTGTGTGATAATGGCCCTCAGTTTATAGGCGCTCAAATCACAGAGTTCTTTCAAAGTTGGCAAATCAAAAGGATTACATCCACACCTTATCATCCGGTGGGTAATGGGCAAGCTGAGTCAACAAACAAAGTCATTATCAACAATTTAAAGAAACGTTTAGAGGAATCCAAAGGTAATTGGCCAGAAGTGTTACCTGGTGTTTTATGGGCATATCGCATAATAGTAGAAAAACACCATTTTCATTGGTTTATGGAGCTGAAGCTTTAATTCCAGTTGAGATAGGAGAACTGAGTACACGATTCACATAGGCGACAGAAGAATCTAATGACAAGGAAATGCGTGTAAATCTTGATTTACTTGAAGGAAGAAGAGAAGCTGCACTAATAAGAATGGCAGCACAGAAGCAAGTCATAGAACGATACTACAACCGAAAAGCACACCTCAGATTCTTCAAAATTGGGGATTTCGTGCTCAAAGGTTTTTCAATCTACGAAGGCAGCTAACTCGGAGAAATTAAGTCCCACATGGAAAGGACCCTGTAGAATTCATGATATTGCAGGTAAAGGAGCATACAAGCTGAAAACAATGGATGGCAAGATACTTCCGTCACATTGGAATGTTGTTCATCCAAAGAGATATTATTTCTGAAGAATACCCACGGTTAGGTATCCATATTTTAAAATTTAATTTTTTAATTGTTAAAATTTTACTAATGATTTTAGATGATAGGCAAAATGCTAACCCGTACTAAATTATGAGTCACGACCTGCAAGGCACGTGGAATAAATTAAACTTCCTGGCCTAGGGTTACAATTATTCTGATAGAAATTCAAACGGGCCAAGTCGTCTTCATCTATAATCGTACCTCCGAGTCCTGTATGTTTTTCCTTTACAGGGAAAGGACCAAATGAGAGGAACAATCAAGTGCTCGAGGCTTCATACTTCAATGCTCAAACACTTGGGGGACTACATAATATACACGGGCATGTGTATAAGGAAGGCAAAGAAGATCAAGCCCTGAAAGGTTCACTCATTGAATGAAGTACAGAGCAAAGTCATGAGCAAAGGCCAAAGAAAAACCTTACCATAGTTAGGGTAAAGGCTATGTACTGAAACGGGTTATAGATAAAACCCTCGTGTTTATTACCTTACCATAGTTAGGGTAAAGGTTATGTACTGAAACGGGTTATAGATAAAAACCTCGTATTTATTTTCTTTTTTAAACTGTTACAAGAAAAACAGTTACGAGAAAGTTATAGATGTAATTCAAATACGTGTAAAGTGTTATTCAAAACTAGAAAACGTTCAAATAAAAACTTGTCAAAGTTATTTCAAAGAAACATGTGTATTCCTATTTCTTTTATCGTATGTTAACACCAATATGAAGTTGAGACGTCTTCTTCATTAAGTGTCGAATATAAAAGGGCCTTCTTTTATAAATTCATGATTAATGAAAATATTCATGAAGTTAACAGAAGCATTTTTAAAGAATAAAAATGCAAATTATTCTATAAGTCCTTAGAAATAAAGGCAAGAATAAACTAAACGGAAGTTCAAGATAGTAACGAGAAAAATTCTTAATATTAAAAAGCTTAAGACTAAGTACGAACTTAGTCATAAACGGTGAATTGTTTATACAAATTGCCCCATGAAAGGTCTGGGGACTTGAATTTCCAAAACAAACCCTTAAATGAGACCAAGGGTTTTACCACAATGTTTTCCAAAAAAAAAACAACACAAAGAAATTTAAATGACCTAAACTTATCACTAAGAAGATGTAGGAACTAAAGTAGGTGCCTCAATAGCAGCGGGCTCAACTAGGCTTGAAAAAGTTAGGATACCCGTATCAACTTCAACATTCACGGAAGTTTCGGCCACGGGAGAAGGAAAATCTTGAGTTTGCTGAGCCTTCTCAATAGTTTCATTGATTTTAGCTAACTCAGATTCCAAGTTAAAAGTCTCTTGGCTAGCTTCAACTAGGATATCACGACGAGAATTCAAAAATGCCCAACTCACTTCAATGGCAGATTTATCCTCAAGGATTTCATAATCCCTTTCCCAGTCAGCAATTTTATTCTTTAATTTCTCATTTTCAGCCAAGGTAGAAGTGTAAGAAGCTTGAAGAGAGGCATGGGAACTTTCCAAGGCACAAACCTTATCAGAAGAAGCTCAAAGGTCTTCTTGTGCTTGAGTCAAATTATGCACGAGCTCTCCATCATAAGCCTCTTTCTTATCCAAGAGAGCCTTCAACTCTCTAATCTCTTTACTTGCCTTAGACAGCTGCTCGGAGAAAGAGGTTTCAAGACGAGCCTTTTCTTTATCCTCTTGACTTGAGGAAGCCTTTTCAACTGCCAACTTTGAAGTCAAGGCCCGTACTTGCTGCTCCAAGATACTCTTACTTTCTTCTAAGTATTCCACATTAATTTGAAGGCTTTCATGCTATTCCTTCCAATTGCACGCCTCTAATTGAGAATCATGCACTAATTGCTCTGAGAGGGCAACCCTTTTCATCATCTCCATGCCGATAAGATTGGCCTAAAAAAAGAAAAGGAAGGGAAATGAGAATCTCAAAGATAGAAAAATTTTAAAAGCACAGCAAAGGAAAAAAGAGAAGGGGAATACCTTTAAAGAAGCGTGCACAATATCATTCATCAAAGTCAATGAGCTATGGCTCTCTAGCTTGGCTCTTTCTATTGGTCCGATTAAGGGCTGTAGCCATACATCTACTTGACCCGATTTCCTTAAGAGATTACCCTTAGCATGGACTTCAATGATCACTTGCCTCATAGCACCACTCCTACTTGAGGAGCCAACTTCAGCACGGTGAATGATTTGGGGGAAATTGTTGAAGGAGGAACAGTGGAAGCAGGAAAAGTGGAAGTAGTAAACACAGTCTGGGGAAGAATGAAAACAGCCGAGATTGGCAAAGAAGAAGTCATAGATACAGGTGTAGAAAAAGAAGCCAGAGGTGCTTCATCCAAAACTGGGCCTAAGCCTTCACCACCAAACCCGCTGATAAAAAGCTGCTCAACAGAGTCATGAGCAACAGCGGGAGCAACATCATCGTCAAGAATCACTACCGGGGCTTCAATCGACTCGGTAAGGAGAAAGGAACGGCGGGGGGATATTTCTTCTTCATCATCAGGAATGATGAGTCTTCGAGCCCGTGGCCTTGTTATCAAAGAGCCCATGTCTTCCTCTTCTTCAGAACCTTGGTCATTAACAGCTTTTCTTTTCGATGAAGAACCCAAGATTATTTCTTGGGCCCTTTCCAAAGAGATACGAGAAGCCGTGACCGCCTCGGCGGTAACTCCTCGAATAGCAAATCCTGATAGAAAGAAGGATTGAAATTAGTTCAGAGAAATAAAAAATATATGTAAGATAAAAGCTCTTACCATGAGTTTTTACTTTCCAACCAAATCGTTGGGAAATGGTCTTCCAAGATCTACCATCCATTGGCGCAATCTTCAGTAGCTTGTCTACCCAATCACAGAAATTGGGAACATCTTCTACAACTCCTATGGTTGCTGAAAAAGAAAGGCAAAATTAGAGAAATCAACAAAATTAAAGAAAAAGGTACGAGAAAGTTAGAAGACTCACGTGCAAAATTCCACTTCTCGGGGAAGGGAACGTTTTCATCACCTACTAAACCAACGGTGGGGGCAGCAACAAACCTGGCATACCAGCCACGGTCTTTGTCATCTTCAGGGCTAACTAGAACTATTTTGCTCCTGGCTACTAGTGTAAAAACACCATTGCGAAAGAGGCTAGGGGAGTAAAGGTGAATCAGATGCGGGAAAGTAAAAGGCACACTGGCTGTGTTGGTCAAATGCCTCAAACAGGCGACAGCCCTCCATATTATTGGGCCAATTTGACCTAAGCAAACATCAAAGAAATGACAGAACTCGATAATAATAGGATCAATAGCAGGTTTGAATCCTAAAGTGAAAGGGTACGTATAGACAAATGAAAATCCGGTTAAGTAGGAGGTAATTCTTTGATTCGGATTGGGAATAATGATAGGAAAGTCATGATCCCAATGGCAGTCTCTGCGAACTAAAGAAATCAAACCTTTAGTAATTTGAGTGGGATATATATCGGCGTGATCTAAAGAAGATACTTGATTTCTAAGAGATTCTATGTCATTATAGAAAGATAGTTCCACGGGAACTATCTCCTCTACTAGAGGTTCACGAAGAGGTTCAGAAGATTCCTTACCTCTAGAAGAAGATCTGTGTGAAAGGGAACCTCTAGTTCTAGAAGAAGGGCCAGAACTAGGCGAAGGAAGGGAAGAACCACGCAAGGATGAAGATCTTAAATTACGAAGCCTACCTCCTCTTCTGCTCTTACTGGGGACATCAGGGAAGTTATCAACTATGGGTACCCTTCTAGGGTTAGGGTTTGATGAAGACATGATGATACGATGAAGAAGCAAAAAGAGATTTGAGAAAATTGGATGTTCAAAAAAACTTTATGTGGTAAAGACAAAGAAAGAAGTTATATTTATATTGATAAGCAACCGCCAAAGGAAAAGCTACAATGATGGAAGGACCATAATAATGAAAACTGATGCTTCGTGAATAGTGAAGCCGTGAAAAAGCCTTAAAAAGAGCTGCTAAACTACAGAACTAAAAAAGATGACATGTGTGAAGAGTATTAAATGGAAGAGACAATTAAAGCATCGATTCGGTCATAGCATTAATGGTGACAAAAATCCTCATTTTTAACGAAATCCACTTCCCAAATATTCAATCGATGAATAAATGGCAAGTGGGGGGGTTGTCTGTATTGGGAAAAATTGAGTTTACATATTAAAGTAGTGTAAAGATGACGTATCATGACACATAGATTGGTCAAAGAGTTACAATTGGCAAAGAGGCATGAGTTGCAACAGATACGAGCAGAGGCAAAGGAATAGGCACGAGCGGTTATGTAAAAACTCAGCGCTCGTACTTATTTAAGTCCAAGAATTAAGGGGAATGAATCTGACACTACATGGGAGTATAGATACAGTATTTATTGAGCCTTAAATACTAAAAACATTAGAGAATCTGTATTAAATGCAATGATTATGTAACGTAGCATTTAATGTCTTTAATTGTCCATAATTGCCTTATTGTGACAAAGGCAAAATGCATATCCCCAAAATAGCTATAAAAGGGGGAGAGTGGGTCAATTGTAAGACACACGAAAAACTATCTGAATATACTGGTTTACTTGTTTTCTTCTGATTATATCATTGCTAGTAAAATTACTCTCTTTCATATATACTTTTGATTATCAGTAACCCGAGTTCTTCTAAAATTAAAGCTTTGACCGAAATCTCAATTTTCGGTTAAACAGTTTCTAGGAAGTTTCAGCACCATTTGGCGGAAGTTGGCAATTTAAAGATTTGAAATTTTCTTAAGTTTGACCATGGTTTGACTTCAAGGCTATCCGGTTCGGATTTTGGTTTTTGGACTTGGAGTAGGTGTTTAACCAAAAAGTGGAATTTCGGTCAAAGCTTTAATTTAGAAGAACTCGGGTTACTGATAATCAAAAAATGTATAAGAGAAAGTAATTTGGCTAGCAATAAGATAATTAGAAGAAGATAAAGTAAACTAGTGTATTCAGATAGTTCTTTCATGTCTTTACAATTGACCCATTCTTTCCCTTTTATAGCTATCTTGGAAATATGTGTTTTGCCTTTGTCATAATAAGACCATTATAGACAATTAAAGACATTAAATGCTACGTTACATAATTATTGTATTTTAATACAGATTCTCTAACGTTTTTAGTATTTAATGCTCATGAAATACTGTATCTGTATTCTCTTGTGTTGTCAGATTTATTCTCCTTGATTCTTGGACTTAAATAGGTACGGGCATTGAATCTTTTGAGTATCCGCTCATGCCTCATCTTATGCCTCTGCTCGTATCTGTCTCAACTCGTGCCTCTATGCCAATCATAACGTTTTGACCAGTCTATGTGTCATGACATCATCTTCCAATCACTTTAATATGTAAACTCATTTTTTCCCAATACAGATAGTCCCCCCACTTGCCATTTATTTATCAATTGAATATTTGGGAAGTGGAATTCATTAAAACGGGAATTTTTGTCACCATTAATGCTATAGCATAATCAACGCTTCATTTGTCACTTCCATTTAATGATCTTTACGCGTGGCACCCTTTTACTAGTTTTGCAACTTTGCAGCGCTTTTTAGGGCTTTTTCACGGCTTCACTAATCACGAAGCGTCAGTTCTCATTATGACCTTTCCATCATTGTGCCTTTTCCTTTGACGGTTGCTTCGCAGTATAAATATAGTTTTCTTCTTTGTCTTTATCACATAAAGTTCTCAAAATATTCAGTTCTTGAATCTTTGTTTGTTTCTTCCTCGCACTATCATGTCTTCATCAAACCCCAACCCTAGAAGGGTCCCCATAGTTGATAACTTCCTTAATGCCCCCAGTAGGAGCAGAAGAGGAGGTAGGTTTCGTAATTTAGGATCTTCATCCTTGCGTGGTTCTTCTCTTCCTTCGCCTAGTTCTGGCCCTTCTTCTAGAACTAGAGGTTCTCTTTCACACAGATCTTTTTCTAGAGGTAAGGAATCTTCCGAAACTCTTCGTGAACCTCTAGTAGATGACTATCTCTCTATAATGATAGAGAATCTCTTAGAAATCAAGTATCTTCTTTAGATCGTGCTGATATCTATCCCACTCAAATCACTGAAGGTTTGATTTCTTTTGTTCGTAGAGACTGCCATTGGCGTCATGACTTTCCTATCATTATTCCCAATCTGAATCAAAGAATTACCTCTTACTTAACAGGATTTTCCTTTGTCTATATGTACCCTTTCACATTAGGATTCAAACCTGCTATTGATCCTGTTATTCTCGAGTTTTGTCGTTTCTTTGATGTTTGCTTAGGTCAAATTGGCCCAATAATATGGAGGGTTGTTGCCTATTTGAGGCATTTGACCAACATAGCCAGTGTGCCTTTTACTTTCCCACATCTAATTCATCTTTACTCCCCTAGACTCTTTCGCAATGGTGTTTTTACACTAGTAGACAGGAGCAAAAGAGTTCTAGTTAGCCCTAAAGATGACAAAGACTGTGGCTGGTATCCCAGGTTTGTTGTTGCCCCCACTGTTGGTTTAGTGGGTGATGAGAACGTTCCCTTCCCTGAGAAATGGAATTTTGCACATGAGTCTTCTAACTTTCTCGTACCTTTTTCTTCAATTTTGTTGATTTTTCTAATTTTACTTTTCTTTTCTAGCAACCGTGGGAGTTGTGGAAGATGTTCCTAATTTTCGTGATTGGGTAGGAAAGCTGTTGAGTATTGCACCAATGAATGGTAGATCTTGGAGGGCCCTTTCCCAACGTTTTGGTTGGAAAGTAAAAACTCATGGTAAGAGCTTTTATTTTATTTTACATATTGTTTTTTTCCTGAACTTATCTCAATCCTTCTTTCTATCAGGATTTGCTATTCGAGTAGTTACTGCTGAGGCGGTTGCGGCTTCTCGTATCTCTTTGGAAAGGGCTCAAGAAATAATTCTGGGCTCTTCATCGAAAAGAAAAGCCGTTGATGACCAAGATTCTGAAGAAGAGGAAGACGGGGGTTCCTTAGTAACAAGGCCACGGGCTTGTAGACGCATTATTTCCGATGATGAAGCAGAAGCATCCCCCCGTCGTTCTATTCCTCTTACCAAATATGTTGAAGCCCCGGTAGTGATCCCTAATGATGTTGATGATGCTCCCGCTGCAGCTCATGATTCTGTTGAGCAGTGTTTTGACCGCGGGTTTGGTAGTGAAAGTTTAGGTCCCGTTTCTGATAAAGCTCCCTTGGCTTCTTTTTCTCCTCCCGTGCCTGTGACTCCTACTTTGCCGATTATGGCTGCTTCCGTTCCTCCCCAGGCTGTTTTTACTATTTCTACTGTTCCTCCTTCAACAATTCCTCCTCCACCTACTCACCGTGCTAAGGTTAGCTCCTCAAGTAGGAGTGGTACTATGAGGCAAGTGATTATTGAAGTCCCCGTTGAGGGCAACCTTTTAAGGAAATCGGGTCAAGCAGATGTGTGGCTAAAGCCTTTAATTGGTCCTGTTGAGAGAGCCAAGCTAGAGAGCTATAGTTCTTTGACCTTGATGAATGACATTGTGCATGCGTCTTTAAAGGTATTCTTTTTTTCTAACTTTTACTTTGTCATTTTTCTATCTTTGGGATTCTCATTTCCTTCCCTTTCCCCCCTTTTAGGCCAATCTCATTGGCACGATGATGATGAAAAGGGTTACCCTCTTAGAGCAGTTAGTGTGTGATTACCAATTGGAGACATATAATTGGAAGGAATAGTATGAAAGTCTTCAGATCAACGTGGAGTACTTAGAAGAAAATAAAAGTACCTTGGAGTAGCAGGTGCGGGCTTTGACTTCGGAATTGGCAGTTGAAAAGGCTTCCTCCAGTCAAGCAGACAAGGAAAAGGCTCGATTTGAAACTTTTTTTTCCGAGCAGCTTTCCAAGGCAAGTGAAGATATTAGAGAGTTGAAGGCACTCTTGGATGCAAAAGAAGTCTATGCTAGTGAACTCGTGCAGAATTTGATTCAAGCCCAAGAAGACCGCCGGGTTTCTTCTGATAAGGTTTGTTCCTTAGAAAATTCCCACGCCTCTCTTCAAGCTTCTTATGAATCTGCCTTGGCTGAAAATGAAAAGCTAAAGAACAAAATCGCTGACTGGGAAAGAGATTATGAGATCCTTGAAGATAAGTCTGTCATTGAAGTGAGTTGGGCGTTTTTGAATTCTCGCCGTGATACCCTTGTTGAAGCTAGCCAAGAGAATTTTAACTTGGAATCTGAGTTAGCTAAGATCAATGAAACTATTGAGAAGACTCAGCAGAACCAAGATTTTCCTTCTCTCGTGGTCGAAGCTTCCGCAAATGTTGAAGATTATACGGGTATCCCCACTACTTCAAGCCAAGTTGAACCCGCTGCTGTTGATGTACCTGCTTCAGTTCCTTCATCTTCTCAGTGACAAGTTTAAGTTGTTTGAATTCCTTTGTGTCTCTTTTTTTTCTTTTTGGAAAATTGTGGTTAAAACCCTTGGTCTCATTTGAGGGTTTGTTTTGGAAACTTAAGTCCCCAAACATTTTATGGAGCAATATGTATCAACAATTTTCAGTTTATGACTGAGTTCATACTTAGTCTAAGCTTTTTAATATTAAGAAGTTTTTCGTTACTATTTGAACTTCTGTTTTGTTTATTCTTGCCTTTATTTCTAAGGACTTACTAAATAACTTGCATTTTTACTCTTCAAAAAATGCTTCAGTTAACTTCATGAATACTTATATTAATCATGAATTTTATAAAAGAGGGCTCTTTTATATTCGACACTTAATGAAGAAGACATCTCAACTTCATAACGGTGTTAATATATGATAAAAGAAATAGGAATACACATGTTTCTTGAAATAACTTTGACAAGTTTTTATTTGAACTTTGTCTAGTTTTGAATAATACTTTGCATGTATTTGAATTACATCTATAACTTTCTCGTAACTGTTTTTCCTATAACAGATTTAAAAAAGAAAAATAGATACGAGGTTTTTATTTATAACTCATTTTAGTACATTGCCTTTACCCTAGCTATGGTAAGGTCTTTCTTTAGGCTTAGCTCGTGACTTTGCTCTGTACTTGACTCATTCATTGAGTGAACTTTTCAGGCCGAAAAGTTATACTAACAGATCTTTGATTATTTCCCAATCTTTTTTGCCTTCTTTATACACATGCATGTGTATATTATATAGTCCCCCAAGTGTTTGAGCGTTGAGGTATGAAGCCTCAAGCACTTGATTGTTCCTCTCATTTGGTCTTTTCCCTAAAAAGGAAAAACATACGGGACTCGGAGGTACGATTATAGATGAAGACTGCTTAGCCCGTTTGAATTTCTATCAGAATAATTGTAACCCTAGACTGGGAAGTTTAATTTATTACATGTGCCTTGCAGGTCGTGACTCATCATTTAATACGGGCTAGCTTTTTGCCTATCATCTAAAATCGATAGTAAAATTTAACGATTCGAAAATTAAATTTTAAAATACGGATACCTAACCGTGGGTATTCCTTAGAAATAGTATCTCTTCAGGTGAACAACATTCCAATGTGAAGGTAGTATCTTGTCATCCATTGTTTCCAGCTCGTATGCTCCTTTACCTGCAATATCATGAATCCTATAGGGTCCTTCCCATGTTGGACTTAATTTCCTTGCATTAGCTGCCTTCATAGATTGAAAAACCTTTTTGAGCACGAAGTCCCCAATTTTGAAGAATCTTAGGCGTGTTTTTCGGTTGTAGTATCGTTCTATGACCTACTTTTGTGTTGCCATTCTTATCAGTGCAGCTTTCCTTTTTCCTTCAAGTATATCAAGATTTATGCGCATTTCTTCGTTATTAGACTCTTATGATGCTTGTGTAAATCTTGTACTTGGCTCTCCTATCTCAACTGGAATTAAAGCTTCAGCTTCGTAAACCAATGAAAATGGTGTTTCTCCTGTACTTGTTTTTGTTGTTGTGCGGTATGCCCATAAAATACCAGGTAACACTTCTGGACAATTACCTTTGGACTCCTCTAAACGTTTCTTTAAATTGTTGATAATGATTTTGTTTGTTTATTCAGCTTGCCCATTACCTACCGAATGATAAGGTGTGGATGTAATTCTTTTGATCTGCCAACTTTGAAAGAACTCTGTGATTTGCGTGCCTATCATAGGACTAACGCAGAAAGTGTACGAAACTGATTGGTTCCGTTACCAGGATCTCAAGCAAATTTTTCTATTCATCCAAAGATAGTAACAATTTCTGTTAATATTCACTTGTTTTCAGTTTAAACCTTTATCATGGCCGAAATTTACCAATCAACACAGTTGAGGACAAACAGGTTGGAGATTGTTTTACCATGCAAAATAAAAAGGGAAGAATATCCATGATAATGATATGTAAGCAACAAGTAGAGAAAAAATGGAGAATGTATATCGATATATTGGTACCGCAACTATCAGTACCAGAACTGATTATAACAGATCTGTACAAAACAGTTCTGGAACAGGAGGTTCAGATACGCCATGTAATTTTAATTTGCAAAATTTAGTTCTAACCTTACAGAAACAGATCAAGGAATAGAATGAACGGATAGAACACCTCCGGGAATTCCTATCTATCCTACGAGAATGATATGCATAACCGCTGCAGCACCAGAACTTAAATAGAAGAAGACACGGTAAGTCGAATCGACACTAATAAGATGTCCAAAAACAGGTTCGAAAACCAAACCGAGGTGATTCCGGATCCGATTGAAGGACTCATAAGAATAACGCCAGACCCTCCCGAAACTGGGGAGTAAAATTTACATTCAATATGGTACAAAGCTCCAAACTGAGGACTTTCATTCAATTGAAAGTCAAAAACAAGTCCGGAGATCAAGCAGATGTGATTCTTGGGTGATCCGAATCTAAACACAAAAATCTAAAAAAAAAACAGGTCCGAGCAAAGAGATACGAGATTTTCTTCACAGGCTGGAAAAGATCCGGATCTACTTGAACAAGTAAGGAATTTGTTACAACCCGTAAGTTTAACAACCTTAATACCATTATATATATATATATATATATATATATATATATATATATATATATATATATATATATTTGATATGGTATTTTGAGTGAAATATTTTTTTAAATAAAAAAAAGGGTTTTTGAAAAAAATATATGATCTCATATAGTTATTAATATTACTACTTTTGAATATGTTTTAAATTATACACATAGTATGAGAAAAGTTTATGAGATTTTTTTTTTTGTAAATATATGAATTATTTTCTCACATGAAAAGAAGGTTATCTTTTTACCATTTCAAAAAGTAAGGGTACGAAAATTTGTACTCTTTATATGAGATTAAGAAAATTAGAAGTTGAGAAAATCGATCTTTTTAAGAATTGCAAATTTAGTGGTATAACTTGGTTCTCTTGGATAATTGTTTTCCTATTTCAAGCGTGCCCACAATTATGCCAAACAACATCTTAGGACATCAACTGAATTCAGCTTCCAAGTGTTTAGGTATCTCTACTGTATGTATACTAATTATAACCTTTTTCTTCATGGAGTTAAGATACATTGTCTGCCATGGCTCCATGATGGGCATTTAGAGAAGAAATTGCCTCTCATCTATCGCAATTGTTTCCACTTTCCACACTCCTATCTCTACAATTAACATCCATGGGAAGATGTGAAGCTAATATTGTAGCAATTGATATGGTTGATGAGTTGGAAGATAAGTTTATACATTCTGGAGAAAAGGGGAACCCTTGCAGTTACTTGGTTAGTCTGTCTCGCACTCTTGCTAGGCATGCAGGAATATATGATAGTGTTGTCAAGAGAATCGACTCAGGTATGTTAAGGCTATCCCTTCCTTCTTTTGGCATGATCCAAGTAACGATATGTAAACGTAATGTTATTCCATAAGCGAATTTACTCTTAGCAGTTAAGGATGCCTATGTTATTCATTCCGGTAAAATGATATTCAAGCATATCTACGTATGTCCCTAGTTCCTATTGAGGTATATGATAGAGAACTTGTGTTACAAATATATGTGTTGGGATTTGTTTATAAATATAGTTTGTATAGTTTAACTAAACATGTATCTTCATGCATTTACCACCGTGCTGCGGCCGGTCGGCCAATTACCACCCGTTGGGCAGTTATGTATCATTATTTACCACCGGTTGGACAGACATGCATATTCATTTAACACCGGGCTACGGCTGGTTGGGTAGTTATGTATCATTATTTACCACTGGTTGGGCAGTTATGTATCATTATTTACCACCGAGTGGGCAGTCATGCATATTCATTTACCACCAAGCTATGGTTGGTCGGACAGTCATGCATTTACTACCGCGCTACGGCCGGTCGGGCAGTTACCACTGATCATTTGGGTAGTCATGCATCATACGATATGGATAATAGTCTTAAAGAGAAGCAATGTATATATATGAGTATAATAAGTAAGCATATACGGTGGCACTTCAGAGATTCAGGTTGATTCTTATATGTCTTTAATTAATGTTGACTTATTTTTATGTTTCAGTTATGCCTTACATATTCAATACATTATTCGTAGTGATGTCCTTTTTTTGGGGACGCTGCATTCATGCCTACAGGTATAGGTAATCAGTTTGACGAGCCCTCATAGTAGACGAGGTTGGCATTCAACGAAGGATCGGTAAGACTCCACCTCATTCAGAGTGCAGCCGAGTCTATAAATCATCATGTCATGGTTTTACTACATACTTATGGGTAGGCCGATACCCTGTCCCATTGATATCAAATAATCGTAGAGTCTTTGTAGATCGATGTTCATTTTGTACAGTATGTCAGAGGCCTTAATAGCCCATATGTATTCATGTTTTAAGAAAGATGGTTCATTGTTGTAAGCACGTGATTTTTGCCCTATATGAGAAATACTCCCAGAAAATGCAAAATAAAATAATTTTCCTTGGTGTGCAATTTTGAGTATTTTTGTGATATTTTGGATAATTATTTGTATTTGTCTGTGTTTGCTTATTTGTTAAATTAATAAAAAAATATAAAAATATGTCGCATTTTGCATGTAGGATTTCATTCTACAATTGTTAGTAATTAAATTAGTTTTACAAAAATTAAAAATTACAAAAATAGGCATCTTTTGCATTTTTAGCATTTAATGTCCAAATGAACAATTTTATGCTTAATTATTACTTAATTGTGCGTTAATTGTTATTGGGAGTTAATTTGCGCTTTTATAACTTAATTTAGTTCTTAATAATAATTTAAGTATTATTATAATTTAGTTTTAGAAAATAAAAGAAGAAAAGAGAACAAAAATACAAAGAAAAATCGGATTGGGCCACTTCTTCAAAATTCAACCCCAGGCCCAAACATTTGTCCAACCTTCTCCATGACCCAGTCCATCTCAACATGGGTCGACCCGGTCCGCCCCATTAACCCAATCCATAACCCAATACCCCTATCTTACATTTCAAAGACACAAAACAAAAGAAAAAAAGAAAGAACAAAAAACCCTAAAAAAGGGACCTAAACCATCCGCCCCCATTTTTGGGTTTCTTCTTCTCCAAAACACCAAACACCCCAAGCCATCCATGGCTACCTCCCCTTCCGCACGAGCAGCTCCCATGGCTGCCTCCCTATCAACAACACCCGCACCACACAAGCTCCACCTCCATCGAGTCCAAGCAAACCCCGCGACTGCTGCGTCGACGTCAAGCTCGGGTGTGAAGCTCGACGTCAATGGCAGTCTTTTCACCCGACCTCGTTCCAGCTTCATCGTTCATGGCTGAGTTGCATGTGTTTACTTGGACGCGAGTTGCATCTGTTCCAGCTCGTCGTCCATGGTTTCTTCACGAGCGAACACACCCAGCTGCTCCTGTTTCGCGTCATCCATGGCTGCCGTAGCTGCTCCTTCTGCTTTTAGATTTCGTCGTCCAGTCCCCCCGCTGTTGTTTCTTCACGTTCCAAGCTCGAGCCAGTCGTCCAAACTCAGTCACGTAACCAAACGGAACCCCAGCTGCCTCGTTCCTTCACTTCTGTCGCGACAGCTGCTGCTGCTGCTCCGGTGCGGCTTCAGTCGACTTCTTAGATTTGTTCGTCGTCGTTTGGTTGAGCTTTGGTCGAGGGTCGCCAAAACAGTCCGTATGTATGATTGTTCGATTCGGTTAGTAGATTTTTGAGTTTTATTTTGTCCGTACTTTGTTTTGATATTTTCGAATCTAAAATCGGCAAAATGTTTGTTTTGTTTATCGTTTGAATTAATTTTTAGTTCATGTTCATGTGTTGTTTGTTAAATTAATTTTTCAGATTCCAAATGAAAGATTAATTAATTGTTTTTCATGTTTATTTCATGTTCGTACTGTTGTTCAAGTGAATATTTGTTGTTGTTTAAGTGAATATTTGTTAGTTTAATGTTTGTTAGATTCAAATTGAAATTTAATTAATTATTTCTTCAATTTGTTTCATGTTGTTATGAATTTTCCAGAAAATGTTAATGTTGTTTGAATCGTTAGAATCCGTCATGTTTGTTGCTTAAAAAACAGATTTAATTCATGTTCATCTTTGTTTGAAGTTCATGTTTAAATCCAGTGATTTAATGTGAGTTTATGTTTGTTTGTGATTTGTTGATTTAATTTGAATCATGCATATTGTTGTTGGTATTGTTGTATCTTTGTTCATCCATTAATGATCTAAATTAACCAGGATTGGTTCCCGATATGGTTGATTTATTTCCATTAATTTGGAGTTTGTGTTGTTCATCATGTTCATATGATTTGTTGAGAAATTGGTCATCTTGACTATATTTTGGTCAAGTTATGATTTAATTGATTGTTTAGAGCAGAGGGGTAATTTGGTAAATTGCAGTGCATTCGGGGGTAGATTTGTAATTGCAATAAGGTCGGAGGGGTAGTTTGGTAATTGAACATTATTTTGATTCTTTATGTTAAGCATGGGGGACAAATATAATGGGGTGGGGTTTTTGATGTACTTGTTTAATATAATGGGGGACAAGACAAAACATAATGGGGAGGAATCTTGCACTTGTTTAATGTAGGCATGGGGGACATATTGTAATGGGTTGGTAATGTGACATTTATTTAATGTAGGCATGGGGGACAAAGTTTTAAAATAAAGAAGACATTTGATAGTGGGACAAAGCATGCCATTGGGGGAATAATTTGGGTTTAGGAATTCAAGGCAAAGTCTTGCTATAAATATAGAGTCATTTCTTGACATTGAGGAGAAGACTAGAGAGTTTTAAGAAGGATTTTTGGGGGAGAGAAAAAGAGTTGAATATTATTGAGAGGATTTTTAGAGAGAGTTGACAGATTCTTTTACACTTGAGAGTTGACATACTTTTATACTTGAGAGAGTTTGTGATAGTAAAAGAGAAAGACAATTTGAACTTTCACTCGAACAATTCTGTTTGCTTTTCTTCGAGTGTTATTCAAAAGTCAGAAACTACTGCATCTCGTATCTTTTCTCTCTTCTGCTTTGACTGCGATTGTACTTTTGCACTGCTGAGTTTTCAATCTGTTACTGGGTTATTCTACTGGTTGTTACTGGTTTTGCGGTGTTGCTGAACCTGTTGTTGCCGCGTTATTATTGTTGCTGACTCCTACTTCTTTTGTTCTTGTACTACTGTTTCCAGGTACACATTTGTACACTCTTGGCTTGAAGCGAAAAAATGAAATATTAATCAGGCTCCTGTTCCTGTTGAATTCTTTTGTTTGGATCTGTGTTTGAATATTAATTTTCCTCTCTTTGTATAAAAATGTAGTCGATTAATTAATGAGTAATGAGGCTGCATATGTATGATTTCTTCATCTAATAATGCTAGTTTAAATTACTTGAAGAATAGTTAATCGGCTTTGATATTATTGTGTATCCCTCTCATGTTCCAGCATTAGTAAATAATAGAGTATAAAAATGAAAGCAGTTTTTCTTTGTACAAACTCGATCGCAATTTTCCAATCGCATTAGCCGTAAACTAATAACTAATAGGTTACGTTTTCAGCATGTAAATAATTAAGAGATTTTCTTTTATTTTTAGAGACAAACTTAATAGAAAATATAGTCACTATAGGTTTATCCTTTAAAATAAAAATGAGACGAGCCTCGCCAAATAAATCACAAACCGCCGGGGCCCTCAATAAAATACATAACCATTGACTAGACTTTGGATTTGGTCGTTTAATGAACCTTCACGGCCTCTTCCTAAAATAACAATACGCTAGTTGCTTTAGGCGTACCTTTAATAATTTAACCTTCTTAAACTCGGGTGCACATTGATGTGACCCGAATCCAAATCTCAACGGAGTCGAAATGTGTTAACAACTACGGGTGCATTGATTGTGACGTGGTTCGAGATGCATTTTCATGACGTTGCAATTCTATAAAAATAAATGATAATAATAAAAGCGGTTTTAAACTTAATAAAAGCACATAAGTCACAACATGTATTTAAATCCGATATTTAGCCATTATAACAATTTAAGCGACCGTGCTAGAACCACGGGATTCGAGGGTGCCTAACACCTTCCCTCGGGTCAACAGAATTCCTTACTTAGAATTTCTGGTTCGCAGACTTCATTTGGAAAAGTCAAAAATTTCCTCGATTTGGGATTCAAGATAAACCGGTGACTTGGGACACCAAAAGCCAAACCTTTCCCAAGTGGCGACTCTGAATTAAATAAATAATCCCATTTCGAATATTGTCACTTAAATTGGAAAAACTCCCCTCGCGCATTTATCCTTCGGGGCGGGCGCGCAAAAAGGAGGTGTGACAGCTCTGGCGACTCTGTTGGGGAGTGCGAACCCAGAACCTCCGGTTCAGGGTTCAAGAATTCGAGCTTAGAATAATTGTTATATTTGGCTTTATTATCTGATCTTTATTACATGTTTTGGCATAACGTGCTAAATGTTGTCTTTTACCGCTTTGATATTATCTGAACTGTATATAAACTGTGCCGAAACCCTTCTCTTCTTACCTCCGGGGAGAAGCTCGCTGGTCGAGACTCCCTATTCTGTTAGTGTCAATACCTGAAATAAGAAAGAGGCCGGACAAGTTACAAAGCCGGACGATCTCGCGGGTCCCCGGTACGTAGCCCCCTCCTCGACTCGAGTTGTCCGCTCGGGTACACAGTCTAGAACAAATGCCCAGGGTATAAACCTAGTATAACGAAACTTCATGCCGGATCCCTAGTAGGAACGTTTATTTGCATCATGTTGCATTTGACTTAGGGGGCTCAACACAGGGGTTGGGTCCGTCTAGGACAGGCAACCTGAAATGAAAAGACCATCCTGCTGCATTCCTATCTGTTTTGCGCATTTATTTGCTTCAGTTCCGCATGCTGACCGGTTTCTAAAAAAGAAAAATAGCAGCGTAGGGAGATAATTACTTATTTTGGAAAAATAAAACCAATGTCCAAGTAGTGTCAAAACCTCGCCGGAATTTTTCTAAAAAAAAAGAGAATAAAAACAAATTTGTCTTCTAGTTTGAGTTAGTAAAAAAAATAATATAAAAATTTTCTTTTTACCACTTTCAAAATCAAAAAAAGAGAAGGTATTTATTTAAAAGTAAAAAAAAAACGGAAAATTCATAATTAAAAAAAAATATTGTTTCTTTCGCAGTACCCCTTTTTATAAATTCAGACTAATAGTCCGAATATTTCCTAAAAAATATATATTTTCTTCAGTCTTTATCTCTTTTCAAAAGAAGAAAAATATAATAAAAATACGTATTCTTGATTTCTAGGTTTATTTGATTTTCTCTATTCACGATATTCCCGAACTACGCCGGTTTGATTCTCACCGGATGTGAGATACGTAGGCAACCCTCGTCGGGTTCAACCCCCATTTTGCTAAAATAGCCAAAATCAAAAAAAAAATATGTTTCAAATTTTTAAAGAGTCATAAATAAGTCAGGTGATGCTGTTTTGACATGAATAGCCGAATGTTCCCGAAAGGGACGCCGGAAGGCTGACTTTGCATAAATAGCCACTTTTGGGTTTTGCTTAGCATTTTTAGACCCACACAGCCTTAAAATCTTCGTCCCCGAAGTGCTTAAAGGCCGTGTTCAAAGCTTGGTCCCCTCTGTAAAATATTTTGAGTCAGTCATTTTTGTTAAAATCACCTTAATAAATGTGCAGGATGAGCACGATGCAAAATGAACATTTTTCAATAATGACCAAAATCCCTGTCAAGTTACGGCTATGGTGGAATGATCTAGGTGTTGAAGGACAAAATGAGGTCAAGAAATATCTGAAAGGTCTCGTGGGTTTGTTGGAAATCCAGCCTCGGGGAGATATCATAAGAGCTTTGATTACCTACTGGGACCCGGCGCACAATGTTTTCCATTTCTCTGATTTTGAACTCACCCCGACTTTGGAAGAAATGGTCGGGTACATCGGGAATGCTGAACTTCCGTTGAGGCAAAAATACTTGGTCACCCCAAGAGTTGTCACGGTACATCGGTTCCTAGATTCATTGAAGATACCCAGAACAGTCCACAACCCGGATCTGGCAGCCGGATTTTGTACTCCATGCTTCATATATGATAGGTACGGTCATGAGGGGGGATTCAATAATCCAATCAACAAACTGTGCAGCAAAGGTGTTCGTCAGAAGTGGGACAAGCACAGACGGGTAGCGTTCATGATGATGTTCCTGGGCCTTCTGGTATTTCCAAGGAAAGACGGAAACATTGATTTGAAGATATCCGGGGTCGTCAGCACTTTACTCACGCAAAGTGACAGTACTCTCGCGCCTATGGTGGTATCTGACATCTTTCGAGCTCTTACAGCTTGTAAAGCTGGGGGAAATTTCTTCGAAGGTTGTAACTTGCTCCTACAGATATGGATGACCGAGCACCTCTGCCATCATTCCGAGATTTTGAGCCATGGTTCCCCGGAAAAGACTTGCATAGAAGAATCTTACACGAGAACCAAAGAGATCAGTTTGCCCAAAGGAGTCCTGGCATGGACCTCGTTCTTTCAAGCTCTTACTGCCAGGCCAAATACAATGGACGCTAGGATGGTTGCCTGTTGATGAGATCCTATATATGTCGGCAGCTAAAACTCATTTCTTACTGATGGGGCTTAAGAGCATTCAACCTTACGCACCCTGCCGAGTTTTGAGACAGTTCGGAAGATGCCAGACAGTACCTCGTGAGGAAGATCTTAGCACTCAAGCAGTTGAGATAAATCCTAACGGACAATTCCCAGAAGCGAAAATTCGCCAAATCTGGAGTGAGTGTCAATATTTGAAATCAGATACTTGCATGCGGGATCGAGCCAAAGGAGAGACGGCGCCAGGTTACCTTGCATGGTATAGAAGGGAACTTGAGCATGAAAGGCCGGCTAAGTGACCCCACATCCGGAATTTCACCGAATCATCGCAAAGGCAGTGGGATTGGTTAGCGAAGGAAAGAGGTTATTGCGCCGAAATCAGCAGGTTAAAGCAACAAGTGGAAAGCTTGAAATATGAACACAACGTGCAAGTTGCTACCAATCTAGGAGAGCGGAACAGGTTAATTCAGGAAAATGAAATGCTCAGAGCCCAGATCAAACAGATCAGGGTGGATGCGGATAAACAACCAAGGCGTCGATCAGACGAGCAGATGATAAAAAGGCTAAAAAGTGAAATCAGGGAATGGCAAGATGGTTTGGAGAAATCTGAGAACGTCATAGCAGAGCTCAGGGCACAGTGGGATACAAGAGCAGATAAGCATCGTCGATACCTGAATCAATTGGAAGGCGACCACGAGAAAACTATTGCTAAAATAAAGAGAGAGATGGCTGAACTTGAGATCAAAGTAGTTAATCAGGCCAAGGATTTCCAAATTGAGAGCAGATACTGGTACGACTCAATAGCCCATATGAAGTCGGAAGTACGGCGACTGAAGCATCAGCATATACAGGATGCTCAAGTATTCAAGATATGCAACGATCAGATAAAACGCCTACTCGTAGAGAAGAAGCAAACCAGAGATAGGATCAAGGCCATTGCCCATGCCATCACCAGACGATGTCTACAATGTGAGAACATGTCCAGCGTTACCGTCCTCTCGGCAGTGATGGGTTATGTCAAGCAGACTATGCACGAGCTGGAGCAACTTGAGAGGGATCTCACGCATAGGACCGCGGCGAGGCCGAACGATTCCCCGCGGACACCAATTTTCAAAACCATAATGCACTCATAAGTCAAGCCTGCATCTTAGCATCTTCTGCCTGTTTTTCCCATCAGGGTGATTTTTAGTCTATTTTGAGTCTAGGGTTTATTTTCAAAGTTTGCTCTTTCTTTTGCAAAATGTAGTTTGTAATAGACCATTTCAACAATAAAGAGGTTGCTTCTTTACGCTCATTTGTGTTTTTCGAACTACGTAATGATCTGATTCATGTAGGCATCGTGATACGTAGGCAATCCTCATCGGATCCGGTCGCACTTCTTTTACTGCAAAATAAAAAAAAATAAAAAAAGAAAAATATAATAAAAAGGGGAAAAACTAATAAAGAGGAAAAATGCCGGAATGACGCATGCTCTCGTAGCAAACATGTAGTAATCCACTTAACTGTATAGGTGCATCATGACCAACGTGAGATTAACTACCTGTTATTCGCTGCAAATTAACCGTGCGTTTGTCGTTAAGTACCCAGGGTTTTTTGAAAAGACGGTTGGTTTGGTGAAAGTCTGGCCTCGCACTCATATTTCACGAGGTCAAGGAGAAGTGTTCAACTACCTGTTGTTAGGACCAGAAGCAGTACTCACACTTACTTCACCAGGTCAAAAGGAAGTGTGGAAATGTCTTCAGAAATTCCATTGCAAACAATCCCTGTTTCTGAGGAGAGCTCAATCTCAGCCGTCCTCACACCTGAATCCGCAACTGCGGAGGAAAATAGAACCCTACGGCTCCGCATGTTGGAAATGCTGGACGACTGGAATAATGGGAAAGAGCCGCCGAGTGTCGTCCCCGGATTCCCTGAATTATTCTCCAGGTCAAGTGGGACTTCTAATGTCCCCATAAATTATCCTGCTACCCCATTCGGGTACCCAGCCACCTCGGCCTTCTCTGCTGGATCGCCTTCTGAGCCTCATCCCCGAATGTCAGCCACCGATGCAAGCATGAACATCTTTACTGCATCACCTTGCCCGATTACGGCGCAGCCTGCCACGTACAAACCAAACTTTGACACATCCTCTTTTACATTCCAAGCACCATCGTTCTCAATGGAACCAACTAGGTTCGCTACCAGCACTAATCCTCTACCGCCTCAGTGCGAGCTTGCACCCGGGCAGGATCAGAACCCCAGAATTGCAGAACAAAATGAGATTGCCAAGAGAATGAGAAGCCTTGAACAAAGTTTGAAGAATATGCAAGGATTGAGCGGACAGAAGAGCGTCTCTTACGCCGACCTATGCATGTTCCCTCACGTGCACCTGCCAGCGGGTTTCAAGACCCCAAAGTTCGAGAAATACGATGGGCACGGTGACCCCATTGCACATCTTAAGAAATACTGCAACCAATTGCGGGGAGCCGGCGGAAAAGAAGAACTGCTAATGGCATATTTTGGGGAAAGTCTAGTAGGGATAGCCTCGGAATGGTATATGGACCAGGAAATGTCTCGATGGCATATATGGGATGATCTCGCCAGAGATTTTGTGAAACAATTCCAGTATAACATCGACATTGCGCCAGACCGAAATTCTCTGTCGAATTTGAAGAAGAAACCTTCAGAAAGCTTCAGAGAATATGCTATTAAGTGGCGTGAACAGGCGTCAAGAGTGAAGCCTCCCATGGATGAAGTGGAAATGGTCACTACCTTTCTCCAGGCTCAAGAGTCTGACTATTTCCAAAACATGATGTCAGCCATGGGTAAGCCATTCGCGGAAGCGATCAAGATTGGAGAGATGGTGGAAAATGGTCTGAAAACAGGTAGGATTCTGAGTCAAGCAGCCATAAGGGCAACCTCCCAGGCCGTCCAAAGCGGGTCCGGAGGAATGACAAGAGGGAAGAAGAAAGAAGAAACGACTATGGCAGCCTCGGAAGCAAGGGAGTATCGTCATCCCAGGCCCCGTTTTCCGGAAAGAACCCCACAACACTACTACCCCCACTCCAATTTGGCATATGCTCATCAACCTTATATGGTCATGAATGCCCAACCTTATGCCCATCCACCACAACAAGCCAACCGAGGCCCAGCTCCACCTCCCAGAAATCAGCCTCCTTACCACAACCACTATAACCCACAACCCCCGCAGAATAACTTCCGCCCTCAAGAGCCACCCCGAAGGCGGACTTTCACGCCCATCGGTGAAACATACTCAACCTTGTTCCCGAAGCTAGTCTAGTTGGGTTTCTTGCAACCAATCCCTCAAACAAGGCAAAACCCGACGTCACCTTCTTACAAAGCTGGAGTCAGATGCGCCTATCATTCAGGGGCCGAGGGACATGATACAAATGACTGCTGGTCGTTGAAAAGAGTGGTCGAAAATTTGATAGAGCAAGGGAAAATAGTGCTAAGGGACGAGGAGATCCCGAATGTAACTAACAATCCATTACCTGCTCACAATAATGGGCCGCTGATCGGAATGATTTGTGAAGACAAAGAGTTCGACCCTGCTCTGAAAGCCATAATTGCCATTGTCGACACGGGGAAGAGGCCCGAAACAGACCAGAAACCAGAAAAGGGGGAGGAGGCCAAAGCTATAAAGAAAGAGCCTGAAAAGAAGGTGGAGAAGAAAGTGGTACCGGTAAAGGATGGAGTTCTTTACATACCACGAGGTCGAGCTGAGAAGACGCAGAACTTCGGAATCAAAAAGACAAAACCTATGTACGTGCCGAAAGGGGTCTATGTGGTCCGGGGGACGATTCAACCACCTCAGCTGAATGAGCCAGTGGTTATCGGACGCGTGCCACAAAAGCCAATGACCAACCCGTCCACAGTGCCGTGGAATTATCAAAATACTTTGGTAATGTACAAAGGTAAAGAGGTCATAGGAGAACTTCCAGAAAATACTTTCATTGGAAGGTATTCAAATACCCAAGAACTGAACAACGCCACACAAAGGCGCTTCCCGCCAAAGACGCCCGTAAGTGTTGAAGAAGCGGAAGTGTTCTTCCAACAAATGAAAATGCCAGATTACGAAGTGATAGATCAACTGCGCAAGTACCCAGAGCAAGTGTCCATGCTGTCATTGTTAATGAGGTCGACCGAGCATCAAAAGATCTTACTAAAGACCCTGAATGAAGCATATGTGCCAATTGAAACCTCGGTAGAGCAATTAGAGCGGATGACAGAAAGATTCTTCGCCGTCAACCAAATCTCTTTCAGCAAGAACGATCTACCCCCGGAAGGAGCGGCACACAACAAGGCTTTGCATCTAACAGTTAAATGCGAAGACTATTATGTCAAGCGGGTAATGTTGGATGGGGGCTCAGGCGTTGACATTTGCCCGCTCTCCACGCTACAAAGAATGGAAATTGGGACCGGAAGAATCCGACCCAACAATGTCTGCGTAAGGGCTTTCGACGGCATCAAGAGAGATACCATGGGAGAAATAGACCTGTTGTTGGTCATAGGACCAGTCGAATTTCAAGTAACCTTCCAGGTGCTCGACATGGATACATCCTACAATTTTCTCCTTGGCAGACCTTGGATCCATGCGGCAGGAGCCGTGCCTTCCACTCTTCACCAGATGGTGAAGTTCGAGTACGAAGACTGAGAGATCGTGGTCCATGGGGAAGATGAGCATGCCATTCTATCGGGACCCATCCATCCCATATCTTGAACCGAGAGAAGGGAGCGAACATACGGTCTATCAAGCTTTCGAGATTGTACTGGCAGAGCAGCACGAAGAGGGAATACCCTGCCCCCAGCCTTTCTTGTCTAACGCCTCGGTTATGGTGGCCAAAGAGATGATCCGGCACGGATTTAGGCCAGGGAAGGGGCTTGGACGAACCCTTCAGGGAATAACAGAACCCATTACCTTGCCAGTCACCAAGAAACCTTTTGGACTAGGTTTCAAACCTACTCCAGCAGACGAAGAGTGGGCAAAGAAAAGGAAAAATGAGGGTTGGAAGTTACCTCGACCACTGCCAGATTTATATGCAACTTTCATCAGGCCAAGGTACGCTGAAGAAGAAGATGATGAGGTCTTCACAACTGAGGAAATCGAGGAGATATGTGGGGCGATGATAGAGATGCTCTACGAGGTCCACATGGTTCAACCAGGTGAAGGCACAAGCATTGCTGAGATGATGTACGTGGGGCCGAACGCCAAACTTCAAAACTGGGAGGCCACGCCATTCCCGACTAGACGGAAGTCCGGGTAGACCTGTCCTGCCACCTTTCCTGTGTCACAAGTTATCTCCAGGACATAACTTGAACGTTTTCTTCCTTTCAATTGTTGTTTTGAATTCCTAAGTTGTAAACATTGTTGTCTTCCAACTTTCTAAAGAAAATAAAAAAAATCATCATTGCTTTCCCATTCTTTCTTTTGTTCTGATTTTTGTTATTTTTTCTTTTATCTTTCTTTTCAGTTATAATAATGCGGCTTTAAATATGACATGCTTGCGGACTTCACGCCCAGATCACAATGAGCTATTTAACTGCGAATTAATGAACCCAGAACCAAAATATGATGCGGAAGAAGCTTTTAGGGAGATAAACCGAGAGTTGGAATATTTTGAGAATAAACCTAAGCCAAATCTGAATGACACCGAACCGGTTAATTTAGGAACTCCTAAAGAAATACGGGAGACCAAGATAAGCATTCACACGGACAAGAAAGCGCGAGAGGCGATAATTCAACTTCTTTTTGAATTTAAAGACGTGTTTGCTTGGTCATATGATGACATGCCGGGACTAGGTGTTGATCTAGTGGTTCATAAATTGTCGATTCATCCTGATTGTCCTCCAGTTCAACAAAAGCAACGAAAGTTCAAAACTGAGGTCAGTGACAAGATTAAAGAGGAGATCACCAAACAACTGAAAACGGGAGTGATTCGGGTAGTCCAATATACAACATGGTTGGCGAATGTGGTTCCAGTACCAAAAAAGGACGGGAAAACTCGGGTATGTGTAGATTACCGAGATCTGAACAAAGCAAGTCCTAAAGATAATTTCCCGCTGCCCAACATCCACATCCTCGTTGATAATTGCGCCAAACACGAGATACAGTCTTTCGTAGATTGTTACGCTGGGTATCATCAGGTATTGATGGATGAAGAGGACGCCGAGAAAACTGCCTTCACCACGCCTTGGGGCACCTACTGTTACCGGGTCATGCCATTTGGTTTGAAGAATGCTGGGGCTACTTACATGAGGGCCATGACTGCCATTTTTCATGACATGATGCATCAGGAAATAGAGGTGTACGTGGACGACGTGATAGTCAAGTCCAGGACGCAGGATAATCACATCCAAGACTTGAGGAAATTCTTCGAGAGATTAAGGAAGTATGACTTGAAGCTGAACCCAGCCAAATGTGCTTTCGGAGTTCCGTCAGGCAAACTTTTGGGCTTCATCGTAAGCAGGAGAGGTATCGAGCTAGATCCAACTAAGATAAAATCCATCAGAGATCTACCTCCCCCGAGAACAAAGAAAGACGTGATGAGTCTGTTGGGCAGGTTGAACTACATCAGTCGGTTTATTGCCCAGCTGACAAGCACGTGTGAGCCCATATTCAAGCTGTTAAGGAAAGATGCGGCGATTAAATGGACAACTGAGTGTCAAGAAGCCTTTGATAAAGTCAAAGAATACCTTTCGAATCCCCCAGTCTTGGTCCCTCCAGAACCAGGGAAGGCCACTTTTCTTGTATCTGACAGTCTTGGAGAACTCTTTCGGTTGCGTCCTCGGGCAACACGACGTAACCGGAAAGAAGGAGCAAGCAATCTACTACTTGAGCAAGAAATTCACCGGCTACGAGGCCAAATACACTCTGCTGGAAAGGACATGCTGCGCTCTCACATGGGTTGCTCAAAAGCTGAGACATTATCTCCAAACCCACACTACGTTCCTCATAAGCAGGTTGGATCCTTTGAATTATATATTTCAGAAACCAATGCCTACTGGGAGACTGGCTAAATGGCAAATCTTGCTTACGGAATTCGACATAGTCTATGTCACTCGCACGGCAATGAAAGCCCAGGCGTTAGCAGATCATTTGGCCGAAAATCCGGTCGATGAGGAATACCAGCCATTGGATACCTACTTTCCAGATGAAGAAGTAAACACCGTAGAAGTGGTCTCGGAGGAAGCTCATGTTTGGAAGATGTTCTTTGATGGAGCCGTGAACGCCAAGGGTGTAGGGATTGGGGCAATTTTGATCTCGCCTTCTGGTCAGCATTATCCCGCCACAGCTAGACTTCGTTTCTTTTGCACAAATAATACAGCTGAGTATGAAGCCTGCATCATGGGCATGCATATGGCAATCGATCAGGATGTCGAAGACTTACTGATTATGGGAGATTCTGACCTGATTATCCGGCAAGCTCAAGGCGAATGGGAAACTCGGGATGTCAAACTTATCCCTTACCGACAGCATGTGGAGGACCTCAGCAAGCGCTTTACATCAATAGAGTTCAGGTATATCCCGAGGTGTCACAATGAACTGGCAGATGCACTTGCTACTTTGGCTTCAATGCTACCCTACCCGGGCAACGCCCACGTCGATCCTTTGGAAATCCAAATCAAGGAAAGACACGGTTACTGCAATGTAATCGAGGCGGGATCAAATACGCAGCCTTGGTACCATGACATCAAGAGGTTCCTAAAGACACAAGAATACCCCGAGCACGCTACTGGAGATCAAAAGAGGACCATTAGGCGACATGCAAGTGGTTTCTTTCTGAGCGGTGAATTGTTGTATAAGAGGACCCCGGACCTCAATCTTCTAAGATGTGTCGATATCGAGGAGGCAAGAAAGATCATGCACGAAGTACACGCAGGTGTGTGCGGACCTCACATGAACGGGTATGTCTTAGCAAAGAAAATCCTTCGAGCAGGTTATTACTGGATGACCATGGAAAAGGATTGCTTTAGCTTCGTTCGGAAGTGTCATCAGTGTCAGGTGCACGGTGATTTGATTCATGCACCTCCCACGGAGCTGCATCCCATGTCTGCACCTTGGCCATTTGTCGCCTGGGGCATGGACGTCATTGGACCAATCGAACCAAAGGCTTCGAATGGACACAGGTTTATACTGGTTGCCATCGATTACTTCACAAAATGGGTAGAAGCTGTCACTCTCAAGTCGGTCACTAAAAAAGCTGTAGTGGATTTTGTACACTCAAATCTTATCTGTCGTTTCGGTATTCCTGCGACTATCATTACAGATAACGCAGCAAACTTGAACAGTCACTTGATGGGAGATGTATGCGAGCAATTCAAGATAACGCATAGGAATTCTACTCCTTATCGGCCGAAAGCCAATGGTGCTGTGGAAGCGGCGAACAAAAACATCAAGAAGATTTTGAGGAAAACGATCCAAAGTTCCCGACAGTGGCATGAGCAGTTACCATTTGCATTGTTGGGGTATCGCACTACGGTACGCACATCAGTAGGAGCGACTCCTTATCTTTTGGTTTATGGGACCGAGGCTGTAATACCGGCAGAGGTAGAAATTCCTTCGCTTCGAACCATTGTCGAAGCAGAAATCGAAGACAGCGAGTGGGTCAAGACTCGGTTAGAGCAATTGACTTTGATTGATGAAAGGCGATTGGCCGCAGTTTGTTACGGACAGTTGTACCAACGAAGGATGGCCCGTGCTTACAACAAGAAAGTCCGACCCAGGAATTTCGAAGTAGGTCAGCTGGTACTGAGGCGTATTCTGCCGCATCATGAGGAAGCAAAAGGGAAGTTTGCTCCAAATTGGAAAGGCCCATACATCATAAGGAAGATATTGCCGAGAGGAGCATTGTATTTAGGTGATATCGAAGGAAATGACCCCGACACAGCAGTAAATGCGGATGCAGTCAAGAGATACTACGTCTGAATTATACTCCAGTAGTCTTGACACATTTGAAATGATGAAGGTTTTATTCTCCACTACTCCCCAAACACTGTCCAATTCTCTCTACAAACCTTTGAGCCACTTAAACATTGATTGAGGCCTGAACTACGTTTGACTTGATTCCGAAAGGATACGTAGGCAGCCTCTCCCTGAGGTTCAGTCACACCAACAATAAAATCCCATTCACCCTGAAATTGAAACCGGGGCACGTCGAGCAGTTTAGAAGTTAGTATCATCTACCTCTCTTTACCAAGCACAAGCCTTCAGATCAATTACCAAAGATAGTGGGAAACCAATAAGCGTCACAAATGGAGACCGGCACACTCTGAATTGAGAGAGATAAAATGAGAGAGTCTCGTCGGTGAAAACCTTCGGGCACCACGAGGCGACGGGAGTAGAGAAACCAAAATGAGAGAGCTTGTTTAGTAAAAACTCACAAAGAGTGCTATCAAGCGATGACAGGAAGAGAAATGAGAGAGGTCAGCCGGCGAAAACCCGCAAAGGGCGCTGTTGGCCGAAAGAGTGACCCCACCCAAGGAGGTTTCGGCAAAGTTCCACCAGGTTTGGAATCACAGATCCGTTCTGGTTGAGGGAAACGCAAGCTCATGGAAAGTCAAGCGTCCAGTCCAAAGAGCATGTCATGTCATTTAAAGCCAGCATTATCTTCCTCAGATAAGTCTTTCTCGTCCCGAAAGGGGTTCTCCTTTTCTGAAATTCGTTTTATCTTTTCTTTGTTTTTCTTCGAATCTCTTTTATGTTTAAGCCCAAGTCCTGGATGTACCGGAAAGGACAGGTGGCAGGTTTGGTTGCACGGAATTCCGTTTCATGAAGGAAAACGCCTCGTTTCGTTGGTACGTTCGTCCAAGCCTGATGAATCATGATGTTTGATGGTGTTCAAAGTAAAGAGGAAAAAGAGAAATTTCCCCCAGCAAGTCCGCCTTCGGACGAATCCCCACAGAGTCTCCCTCTGTACAAATCCCCACAGAGTCTCTCCTTGTACAATCCCCCACAGAGTCCCCCCAATATATATATAAAAAAAATCCCCGTTGGAATTTCCCCAGCACATCCCCAGCGAGTCCCTTTGTAAATATTCCCCAACAAGCTTACCCCAACAAACCCTAGAAAGCCCGCTTTGAAACAAATCCTCAGCATGCCCCATTGTACAAAAATCCCCATAAAGAATCCACTTTGTAAATATTCCCCCCCCCCCACAGAGCTTCCTGTTGTACCAATCCCCACAGAATACCTCCAATAAAATCCCCGTTGAGAACCTCCAAACAAAACGGGACACAAAAAAAGAGAAAAATAAAAGAGAGCCTTGCGAGGCAAATCATCACAGAATCTGGAAATACAAAGCCTGAGCAGTCAAAAGAGTTTCGCCATTTGAATCCAATCAACGGCAGGACTTCGCGACAGAAATAAGGACGCAACAAAGCAACAGGAACGATCAAGGTCACCAAACTGACCGTCATTTCCGAACTAACAATTGTTCTTTGTCTGAAAAGTTGAAACAGGTATAATCCAAGACAACCGTGCAAGAAGCAGGTGTCGCCCAAAGAAGAAGGTACGCGGGTACAAGAAATACCTTGGCAATGATGAATTCACTCGAAAGGTAAGTTTCCACGAAACTCCCTTTTATCTTCTACTAAAACAAGAAAATTTAAAAAAAAAGAGATCGTTTAGTATTCTCGAACTTTGTCCCCAGCCAGTCAGCATTAGGGTTTTAAACCCTAAACTGAACTTTTTCCCTTTCAGCCAGCATTAGGGTTTTAAACCCTAAACTGAGCTTTTCCATGCAATCAGCATTAGGGTTTTAAACCCTAAACTGAATTTTTCCTTTAGTCAGCATTAGGGTTTTAAACCCTAAACTGAATTTTTTCCATTCAGCCAGCATTAGGGTTTTAAACCCTAAACTGAGCTTTTCCATGAAATCAGCATTAGGGTTTTAAACCCTAAACTGAGCTTTTCCATTTAGTCAGCATTAGGGTTTTAAACCCTAAACTGAACTTTTTCCCCTTTTAGCCAGCATTAGGGTTTTAAACCCTAAACTGAGCTTTTCCATGCAATCAGCATTAGGGTTTTAAACCCTAAACTGAATTTTTCCTTTAGTCAGTATTAGGGTTTTAAACCCTAAACTGAATTTTTTCCATTCAGCCAGCATTAGGGTTTTAAACCCTAAACTGAGCTTTTCCATGAAATCAGCATTAGGGTTTTAAACCCTAAACTGAGCTTTTCCATTTAGTCAGCATTAGGGTTTTAAACCCTAAACTGAACTTTTTCCCCTTTCAGCCAGCATTAGGGATTTAAACCCTAAACTGAGCTTTTCCATTTAGTCAGCATTAGGGTTTTAAACCCTAAACTGAAATTTTTCCCCTTTCAGCCAGCATTAGGGTTTTAAACCCTAAACTGAGCTTTCCATGCAATCAGCATTAGGGTTTTAAACCCTAAACTGAATTTTTCCTTTAGTCAGCATTAGGGTTTTAAACCCTAAACTGAATTTTTTCCATTCAGCCAGCATTAGGGTTTTAAACCCTAAACTGAGCTTTTCCATGAAATCGGCATTAGGGTTTTAAACCCTAAACTGAGCTTTTCCATTTAGTCAGCATTAGGGTTTTAAACCCTAAACTGAACTTTTTTCCATTCAGCCAGCACTAGGGTTTTAAACCCTAAACTGAGCTTTTCCATGCAATCAGCATTAGGGTTTTAAACCCTAAACTGAATTTTTCCTTTAGTCAGCATTAGGGTTTTAAACCCTAAACTGAATTTTTTCCATTCAGCCAGCATTAGGGTTTTAAACCCTAAACTGAGCTTTTCCATGAAATCAGCATTAGGGTTTTAAACCCTAAACTGAGCTTTTCCATTTAGTCAGCATTAGAGTTTTAAACCCTAAACTGAACTTTTTCCCCTTTCAGCCAGCATTAGGGTTTTAAACCCTAAACTGAGTTTTTCCATGCAATCAGCATTAGGGTTTTAAACCCTAAACTAAATTTTTCCTTTAGTCAGCATTAGGGTTTTAAACCCTAAACTGAATTTTTCCTTTCAGTCAGCATTAGGGTTTTAAACCCTGAACTGAACTTTTTCCTTTGATCAGCATCAGGGTTTTAAACCCTGAACTGAACTTTTCCATTTAGTCAGCATTAGGGTTTTAAACCCTAAACTGAACTCTTTCCATTCAGCCAGCATTAGGGTTTTAAACCCTAAACTGAGCTTTTTCCATGCATGTCAGCATTAGGGTTTTAAACCCTAAACTGAACTCTTTCCTTTAGTCAGCATTAGGGTTTTAAACCCTGAACTGAACTTTTTCCTTTAATCAGCCTTAGGGTTTTAAACCCTAAACTGAACTTTTTCCATTCAGCCAGCATTAGGGTTTTAAACCCTAAACTGAGCTTTTCCTTCCAGTCAGCATTAGGGTTTTAAACCCTAAACTGAACTTTTCCTTTCAGTCAGCATTAGGGTCTTAAACCCTAAACTGAACTTTTCCCTTTCAGTCAGCATTAGGGTTTTAAACCCTAAACTGAACCTTTCCCTTTCAGTCAGCATTAGGGTTTTAAACCCTAAACTGAACTTTTTCCTTTAATCAGCATTAGGGTTTTAAACCCTAGACTGAACTTTTTCCTTTAATCAGCATTAGGGTTTTAAACCCTAAACTGAATTTTTTCTTTGGTCGGCATTAGGGTTTTAAACCCTAAACTGAACTTTTCCTTTAGTCAGCATTAGGGTTTTAAACCCTAAACTGAATTTTTCCTTTGGTCAGCATTAGGGTTTTAAACCCTAAACTGAACCTTTCCCCAGCTAGTCGATATTAGGGCTGCAACCCTGAACTGAGCATGCATATCCTCTTTCATCAATTTTATGAACTTCCTGGCGAATAATTCACGAAATTTTCCTAGTGAAACTGGGGCAGAAAATTTCGTTCATTTGTTTTCCCCGTAGGTCTAACCTCGAGCCACACGGATCGAAACGACCCACAAGATGAGTCTTAACTCAGAATCTAAGAAGAAAAAGAAAAAAGATGCCCCGAGACACCGGAGAAAATGGAAGGCGGATCGCTCCAAGATTTGATCAAGGTCCCGAGTTCTACCAACCCCGTCCTATTCAGTATCGCAGAAATAAATAGGCGCCTACAACTTGCAAGCATCAAGATTCAGATCGGAGTCTACAAGCAGAATCAGCTAAGACCCAAGATCAAGTCGCAAAAGAATCATAGATAGGAATCTTGTAACTAGCAGTTGATATGCATATAAGTGTTTAGTTCAGTTTCAATTTTTCTTTGGTTGTAATAAGGCGGTCAGTAAAGCAGCGGTGACAACAGTAACAGCAAGCATTGCAATCCCATGGTAGTCCCAGCTACCAAAACTTCCCGAACTACATTAACCTGATTCCCCTTTAGCCAGGGATATGTAGGAAACCTTTGAAGCAGAGGTTCGGTTAAATCTTTTTCAAAAAAATGCTTCACACGGAGTACTCGGATAGGCAAAAATTGCTCACTTTATCTTTGCGCGAAAACCCTTCGTGTCTTCGGGCAAAGAGGGGCAGCTGTAAGCACGTGATTTTTGCCCTATATGAGAAATACTCCCAAAAATGCAAAATAAAATAATTTTCCTTGGTGTGCAATTTTGAGTATTTTTGTGATATTTTTGGATAATTATTTGTATTTGTCTGTGTTTGCTTATTTGTTAAATTAATAAAAAATATAAAAATATGTCGCATTTTGCATGTAGGATTTCATTCTACAATTGTTAGTAATTAAATTAGTTTTACAAAAATTAAAAATTACAAAAATAGGCATTTTTTGCATTTTTAGCATTTAATGTCCAAATGAACAATTTTATGCTTAATTATTACTTAATTGTGCGTTAATTGTTATTGGGAGTTAATTTGCGCTTTTATAACTTAATTTAGTTCTTAATAATAATTTAAGTATTATTATAATTTAGTTTTAGAAAATAAAAGAAGAAAAGAGAACAAAAATACAAAGAAAAATCGGATTGGGCCACTTCTTCAAAATTCAACCCCAGGCCCAAACATTTGTCCAACCTTCTCCATGACCCAGTCCATCTCAACATGGGTCGACCCGGTCCGCCCCATTAACCCAATCCATAACCCAATACCCCTATCTTACATTTCAAAGACACAAAACAAAAGAAAAAAAGAAAGAACAAAAAACCCTAAAAAAGGGACCTAAACCATCCGCCCCCATTTTTGGGTTTCTTCTTCTCCAAAACACCAAACACCCCAAGCCATCCATGGCTACCTCCCCTTCCGCACGAGCAGCTCCCATGGCTGCCTCCCTATCAACAACACCCGCACCACACAAGCTCCACCTCCCTCGAGTCCAAGCAAACCCCGCGACTGCTGCGTCGACGTCAAGCTCGGGTGTGAAGCTCGACGTCCATGGCAGTCTTTGCCCCCGACCTCGTTCCAGCTTCATCGTTCATGGCTGAGTTGCATGTGTTTACTTGGACGCGAGTTGCATCTGTTCCAGCTCGTCGTCCATGGTTTCTTCACGAGCGAACACACCCAGCTGCTCCTGTTTCGCGTCATCCATGGCTGCCGTAGTTGCTCCTTCTGCTTTTATCTTTCGTCGTCCAGTCCCCCCGCTGCTGTTTCTTCACGTTCCAAGCTCGAGCCAGTCGTCCAAACTCAGTCACGTAACCAAACGGAACCCCAGCTGCCTTGTTCCTTCACTTCTGTCGCGACAGCTGCTGCTGCTGCTCCGGCGCGGCTTCAGTCGACTTCTTAGATTTGTTCGTCGTCGTTTGGTTGAGCTTTGGTCGAGGGTCGCCGAAACAGTCCGTATGTATGATTGTTCGATTCGGTTAGTAGATTTTTGAGTTTTATTTTGTCCGTACTTTGTTTTGATATTTTCGAATCTAAAATCGGCAAATGTTTGTTTTGTTTATCGTTTGAATTAATTTTTAGTTCATGTTCATGTGTTGTTTGTTAAATTAATTTTTCAGATTCCAAATGAAAGATTAATTAATTGTTTTTCATGTTTATTTCATGTTCGTACTGTTGTTCAAGTGAATATTTGTTGTTGTTTAAGTGAATATTTGTTAGTTTAATGTTTGTTAGATTCAAATTGAAATTTAATTAATTATTTCTTCAATTTGTTTCATGTTGTTATGAATTTTCCAGAAAATGTTAATGTTGTTTGAATCGTTAGAATCCGTCATGTTTGTTGCTTAAAAAACAGATTTAATTCATGTTCATCTTTGTTTGAAGTTCATGTTTAAATCCAGTGATTTAATGTGAGTTTATGTTTGTTTGTGATTTGTTGATTTAATTTGAATCATGCATATTGTTGTTGGTATTGTTGTATCTTTGTTCATCCATTAATGATCTAAATTAACCAGGATTGGTTCCCGATATGGTTGATTTATTTCCATTAATTTGGAGTTTGTGTTGTTCATCATGTTCATATGATTTGTTGAGAAATTGGTCATCTTGACTATATTTTGGTCAAGTTATGATTTAATTGATTGTTTAGAGCAGAGGGGTAATTTGGTAAATTGCAGTGCATTCGGGGGTAGATTTGTAATTGCAATAAGGTCGGAGGGGTAGTTTGGTAATTGAACATTATTTTGATTCTTTATGTTAAGCATGTGGGACAAATATAATGGGGTGGGGTTTTTGATGTACTTGTTTAATATAATGGGGGACAAGACAAAACATAATGGGGAGGAATCTTGTACTTGTTTAATGTAGGCATGGGGGACATATTGTAATGGGTTGGTAATGTGACATTTATTTAATGTAGGCATGGGGGACAAAGTTTTAAAATAAAGAAGACATTTGATAGTGGGACAAAGCATGTCATTGGGGGAATAATTTGGGTTTAGGAATTCAAGGCAAAGTCTTGCTATAAATATAGAGTCATTTCTTGACATTGAGGAGAAGACTAGAGAGTTTTAAGAAGGATTTTTGGGGGAGAGAAAAAGAGTTGAATATTATTGAGAGGATTTTTAGAGAGAGTTGACAGATTCTTTTACACTTGAGAGTTGACATACTTTTATACTTGAGAGAGTTTGTGATAGTAAAAGAGAAAGACAATTTGAACTTTCACTCGAACAATTCTGTTTGCTTTTCTTCGAGTGTTATTCAAAAGTCAGAAACTACTGCATCTCGTATCTTTTCTCTCTTCTGCTTTGACTGCGATTGTACTTTTGCACTGCTGAGTTTTCAATCTGTTACTGGGTTATTCTACTGGTTGTTACTGGTTTTGCGGTGTTGCTGAACCTGCTGTTGCCGCGTTATTACTGTTGCTGACTCCTACTTCTTTTGTTCTTGTACTGCTGTTTCCAGGTACACATTTGTACACTCTTGGCTTGAAGCGAAAAAATGAAATATTAATCAGGCTCCTGTTCCTGTTGAATTCTTTTGTTTGGATCTGTGTTTGAATATTAATTTTCCTCTCTTTGTATAAAAATGTAGTCGATTAATTAATGAGTAATGAGGCTGCATATGTATGATTTCTTCATCTAATAATGCTAGTTTAAATTACTTGAAGAATAGTTAATCGGCTTTGATATTATTGTGTATCCCTCTCATGTTCCAGCATTAGTAAATAATAGAGTATAAAAATGAAAGCAGTTTTTCTTTGTACAAACTCGATCGCAATTTTCCAATCGCATTAGCCGTAAACTAATAACTAATAGGTTACGTTTTCAGCATGTAAATAATTAAGAGATTTTCTTTTATTTTTAGAGACAAACTTAATAGAAAATATAGTCACTATAGGTTTATCCTTTAAAATAAAAATGAGACGAGCATCGCCAAATAAATCACAAACTGCCGGGGCCCTCAATAAAATACATAACCATTGACTAGACTTTGGATTTGGTCGTTTAATGAACCTTCACGGCCTCTTCCTAAAATAACAATACGCTAGTTGCTTTAGGCGTACCTTTAATAATTTAACCTTCTTAAACTCGGGTGCACATTGATGTGACCCGAATCCAAATCTCAACGGAGTCGAAATGTGTTAACAACTACGGGTGCATTGATTGTGACGTGGTTCGAGATGCATTTTCATGACGTTGCAATTCTATAAAAATAAATGATAATAATAAAAGCGGTTTTAAACTTAATAAAAGCACATAAGTCACAACATGTATTTAAATCCGATATTTAGCCATTATAACAATTTAAGCGACCGTGCTAGAACCACGGGATTCGAGGGTGCCTAACACCTTCCCTCGAGTCAACAGAATTCCTTACTTAGAATTTCTGGTTCGCAGACTTCATTTGGAAAAGTCGAAAATTTCCTCGATTTGGGATTCAAGATAAATCGGTGACTTGGGACACCAAAAGCCAAACCTTTCCCAAGTGGCGACTCTGAATTAAATAAATAATCCCATTTCGAATATTGTCACTTAAATTGGAAAAACTCCCCTCGCGCATTTATCCTTCGGGGCGGGCGCGCAAAAAGGAGGTGTGACAATTGTTAGAGTGTGGGACCACTTATAGTTATACATTGTGAGTTGTGGCCATGTTGGCCCATGATGATCACAGAAAGAATGAGTTATAGAGTGGTTCGCTCGGGCCAGCTCGGCACCGAGTGCCAGCCACGCCTCCCCAGGTTCGGGGCGTGACAGAATTACCTTGCTAAATTGTAAATTTTCATAGGAGAAGAATGAAGATTAGGAGGAACATGGGTAAAACAACCACGAGATTGCTTACAAAGATACCACACCTAACAACTGAAAAAGAAGAGATAGTTGTGGGATGGAATAGACCACGAGGAATGAAGGTTCATTAATAACCTTGGACAATTATACAAATATTTTCGGAAGCACTTATTGAACCGAAGGTATCAGAACCCACGAGGTCAAATGTTGAAGAACTAGAAATTATTATTGACTTTCCAAATAAGAAGGTTTATGTTGGTCGAGACTCGACACCGAATTTAAAGGTAAGTTGATTAATCTTTTTCGTGCTAATAAAAATTGCTTTGCTTGCCTCCAAGCTAACATAGCAGGTGTACCACCGGAGGTAAAGGTTTATATGCTCAATATTGACCTGCGGTATAATCCGGTCAAGCAAAAGAAGAAACTAGAGTCAAATAATAAAAGATAAAGTTACAGAACTTCGAAAGGTCGGTTTAGTCCGAAAAGTCGAATCATTCGAACTTGCTAGCTAACAACAACACATCATTACTTTCAAAATTTCGAGGAGAAAGATGATTAGCGATACACCAAATTATCTTAGATGTCTCGGTAAATACAATTTTAATTCAAGAAGATAAAGGTACACATTCTCCTATCTATATTTTCATTACGCAATATTTCGCATAAACATGAACTGTCAAGAAGGCTAGCTAAATGAGTAGTCGAACTAAGTGCATATGATATTATTTATCAGCCACGTACGATTACAAAATCACAAATTTAGCAAATTTCATGATTAATCTTAGCTCGAACATATTACCCGAACATGTTATTTCTAGGATAATTCTTTGGATCTGGACCTTCTACACAATTAGGTCCACAAGTACTAAACTTCCCAAGTTAGGGACAATGCTTAATGCCTATCAGGGAAAGTAGTTAGATAATTCATAAAAGTTATTTTGCAAATTAAAATTACCTGGCATATCTGAACCTCCTATTCCAGAACTGTTTTGTATAGATATGTTATAATCAGTTCTGGTACTGATAGTTGCGGTACCAATATACTGATGTACATTCTCTATTTTTCTCTGCTTGTTGCTTACATATCATTATCATGGCTATTCTTCCCTTTTTTATTTTGCATGGTAAAGCCATCTCCAACTTGGTTGTCCTCAAATGTGTTGATTGGTAAATTTCGGCCATGATGAAGGTTTAAACTGAAAACAAGCGAATATTAACAAAAATTGTTACTATCTTTGGATGAATAGAAAAATTTGCTTGAGATCCCGATAACAGAACCAATCCGTTTAACCCAAAAAATAGTTTTCAAGGTCAAAGCAATAATTTTATATGACGGGCCACAAGCAGCCGATTCAATCCAAAAGATATAAAATTTTGTTAATACAACGTGATAGTAACAAAGGTGCGATCATACCAGCACTAACGTACCGGATCCCATTAGAACTCCGAGATTAAGCGTGCCTATAAATTGAGGGCCATTGTCGCATACGATTCCTTTGGTACACCGAATCGGCATATGATATTCCGCTAAATGAACTTTAACTTCTTTTTCACGCACATGTTTGAATGCTCCTGCTTCCATCCATTTAGTAAAATAGTCAGTGAGTACGAGCAAAAATTTTACCTGTCCTTTTGCTTGTGGTAGTGGACCCACGATATCCATCCCCCATTTCATAAACGGCCACGGTGCAATGACCGGATGTAGCAACTCTGCATGTCTATGCATATTATTACCGTACCTTTGGCATTTATCACATTTAGCCACGAAACTTTCCGCTTCTTTTTCCATTTTGGGCCAATAATAACCTGCCCTGATTAGGGTTCTTACCAATGATCTTCCTCCTGCGTGATTCCCACAATGCCCCTCGTGTATTTCTCTCATTACGTATTCTGTCTAAGAAGGTCCGAGGCATCTTGCTAAGAGACCACCGAATATTTTTCGATAAAGATTGCCTTGCTTTAAGCAATATCGAGCAGCCTTTTTTCAAAGCGCGTGAGCTTTCCTCTTGTCTTCAAGAACGATACCATTCTGCAAAAAGGCAACAATCTCGTTCCTCCAATCTCAGGTTAAGTTATTAAAAATTACCTCATTTTTATCTGGATCGAGCACTGAATGAAACAAATGTATTACAGAAGCATTTTCATTGCTTGCCACGTCTGCTGCAGATGCGAGATTAGCTAAGGAATCTGCCTCAACATTTTCATCTCTTGGTATTTGCGTAACATTCCAGGTTTGGAATCTCCTGATTAGATCCCGTACTTTCTCTAAATATTGTTGAATTCGTGCTTCCCTGGTGGTATAAGTCCCCAGCATTTGGTTAACCACGAGTTGTGAATTGCTCTTGATTACAATCTGATTAATGCCAAGTTCTCGTGCCAGTTCTAAACCTACAATCACTGCCTCATACTCTGCCTCATTGTTAGTTATAGAATGACATTTAATGGCTTGTCGAATGGTTTCACCCGTAGGTGGTACCAAAATGATCCCTGAGCCTGCACCTTTATGTTAGATGAACCATCAGCAAATAAGGTCCAAATTCCTGGGTTAGCTCTGTTGAGCACCTGCAATTCTTTTTTTGCTTCTAATTGCATCCCTTGGCTAAAATCAGCCACGAAATCAGCTAACACTTGAGATTTTATAGCAGTTATAGATTGGTATGTGATATCATATTCACTTAATTTTATAGCCCACTTGGCTAACTTACCTGACAACTCATGCTTGTGTAATATATTGTGTAATGGATAAGCAGTTACTACAGTAATAGGATGACATTGAAAATAAGGCCTTAATTTTCTAGATGCCATGATTAATGCAAGTGCAAGCTTTTCTAATTGAGGATACTGTATCTCCGCATCTAATAAAGATTTGCTGACATAATAAATCGGAGATTATTTACCTTGGTCCTCACGGACTAAAACGGCACTTACCGCTACTTCTGAGACAGCAAGGTAGATGAGCAGTCTTTCCCCAACCTTTGGTTTTGCGAGCAGTGGCAGATTTGATAAGTATGTCTTCAAATTTTTGAGTGTCTGTTGACATTCCTCATTCTATTCGAAATGATCTTGCTTTTTAAGAGCTGAAAAGAATTTAAAGCACTTTTTGATGATTTAGAAATGAATCTTCCCAAGGCTGCAATTCTTACTGTCAACCTCTACACTTCTTTTTTACTTGTAAGTATGTCAGTGATTTCTTCAATGGCCTTAATCTGTGTGGGATTCACTTCAATACCACGGTTAGAGACAAGAAAACCTAAAAACTTACCTGATGCAACACTGAATGCACACTTCTCAGGATTTAATTTTATATTAAATTTTCGCAAAATCTGAAATGCATCAGACAAGTGTGATATATGATCCCCTGAATGTTGAGTTTTGACGAGCATGTCGTCTATATAGACTTCCATAGTTTTTCCCAAATGTTCTTGAAACATTTTAGTCACTAGTCTTTGATATGTTGCACCAGCATTTTTGAGACCAAAAGGCATTACTTTATAACAGTAAGTCCCCCTGTCAGTTATGAAGGAAGTTTTTTATTCATCTATCGGATCCATTTTGATTTGATTGTATCCTGAATACGCATATAAAAAACTTAATAATTCATGTCCTGCAGTAGCATCAATTAGTTGATCTATATGTGGTAGTGGAAAAGAATCTTTAGGACAGGCTTTTTTAAGATCTATGTAATCTACACAAACTCGCCACTTACCATTCTTCTTCGATACCACAACAGTATTGGCTAACCAATTAGGATACTTTACCTCACGGATAGACCCAATCTTAAGTAATTTTTGAACCTCATCTTGAATCACCTGATTTTTGAAAGTTCCTTGCTTTCTCTTCTTTTGTTTGACAGGAGGATACGATGGGTCTTCATTTAATTTGTGAGTCATTACCTCCGGTGGTATTCCTGTCATATCAGAGTGGGACCAAGCAAAACAATCCACGTTAGTTTTCAAAAATTCAATCAACTTACCTTTCATGTCCTGGCTTAGATTGGCCCCTACATAGACTTTCCTATCAGGCCATTGTGCAAATAACACCACAGCCTCCAGTTCTTCAATTATTGTCTTGATATTTTTGTTTTCCTCTAGTTCTTGAATGGTATCTGGCCTTGAGTCCATATCTGTTCACCCTTGTTCAGTTGAGGTTTGGTTGTGGTACCCTTAACTGGATTCTGTGATTGCTATTTTTCTTCATTTCTCGTACTTGAATCCGCTACAGAGTTGATATTCCTAGATGTATGTTGGTCCCCACGGATTTGATATATTCCCCATGGTGATGGAAATTTAATAAGTTGATGCAAGGTTGACGAAACGACATCCATCTCGTGGATCCATGATCTCCCAAGGATCATATTGTAAGCCATCTCTATATCTACTACCTGAAATTTTGTATCCTTGACAACTCCTTCTGCGAATGTAGTAAGTATTACATCTCCTTTCGTCATGACATTGGAATTGTCGAATCAGATAGAGTATGCGCCTTTGGTATTAATTTATCTTTAGCTTGCATCTCACGTAATACTCTTAACAAAATAATGTTCACGGAACTACCTGGATCAATCAAAACTCGTTTTACATTAGTATCATGTACAAGTAGAGATATTACCAATGCATCGTTATGAGGAGATAATACGCCATCCGCATCTACATCATCAAACGTAATGCTTTCTTCCTCTAAGACATGTCGCACCCGTTTCCCTTGGGTAATTGTGACTGGAAATTTTATTGGCTACTATGTACGTCACACCATTGATGTCTTCACCTCCACTTATAACGTTGACGGTCCTTTTGGGAGAAGGTGGTTTAGGGGGCTCCTGCCTATTCTTTATGTATGCTTGCTTACCTTTCTCACTGAATAACTCGGTAAGATAACCTTGTTTTAATAAATGATCAACTTCACTTTGTAAAAACCTACAGTCTGCCATTTTATACCGGTGATCGTTGTGAAATTCGCACCAATGATTAGGATTGCGCCTGTTTGGATTCGATCTCATCTCTTTTGGCCATCGTACCTTGTCACCCATGCTTCTCAAAACAACTACGAGTTCGGAAGTGCCCACATTGAAATTATAACTACCAAACCTCGCCTTTAAGTTTCTATTATCATCCCGTGACTCACGCGTGTTTCGATCATTCCCAAATCTTGATGACGAGTTCGACTCTCTATTCCTCGACCTGTGATCGTACCTTTGATTGTCCTGTTTTGACCGTGAGTCTTTTTTCCCGCTAGTCCCATGTATGGTTCGTACCTGTTTTTACCAGACCTTTTTTCGATTTTCGCCCATCTCGAACTTACCTTTTCTTCTTTTTGAGACCGTGAGATAATATCTTCCTCTATCCTCAGCTTCGTACTATACCTGTTGTAAACATCATTCCATGTTGTAGCTAGGAATTCACGAAGACTTTCCTTGAGTCGCCTCGTAGCTTGTAAGCTTTTTTCATTCAAATTACTTGTGAAGGCTATAGCTTCCCAATTGTCAGGTACACGCAGCAATGTCATTCTTCATGTTGGAATCTGTCCACGAACTCTCTAAGCAATTCTGAGTCCCCTTGCTTGATTTTGAAAATATCATCCATTCTTTTTTCGACTTTTTGAGCTCCCGAGTGTGCTCTGATGAAAGAATCTGCAAGCTCTGCAAAAGAATTTATAGAATTTTCGGGTAAAAGAGAATACCATGTTAATGCACTCTTAGTGAGTGTTTCACCAAATTTATTGGCCAATACTGATTCGATCTCCTGTTTGGTCAAGTCGTTGTCTTTTACGCCTGTTGTGAATGTAGTCACGTGGTCTCGTGGATCAGTTGTTCCATCGTATTTTGGAATATCAGGCATTTTGAATTTCTTTGGAATTAGGAGGGGAGCAGCACTTGGCTTCCAGGGTTGTTGCGAATATTTATCCATATCTATCCCTTTGATTATGGGTGGCACCCTGGGTATTTGCTCTATGCGGTCACTTCGCTCCTTGAGTTGTTTCTGCAATGTTAGTACTAAATTTTGTAAATCAGAATTGACTAAGTTACATGGTACTCCCTCTTGTGATTCGCTGGGGGTTCCACCACTACCTGAATTAACAAGCCCAGAGCGAGAGTTCTCCAAAGTGTTGTTATTTGGAGTGGGTGTGGGTGGTGCAGCTGGTAACTAGCTAGCAAAAGCCTCAAGAGCTTTATTGACCTATTCAGCAATTAGTTTTTGCAAAGCTTCATCGATAGCTTCAACATTTTCAAATTGAGCGTTTCCATTTGCATGAGATCCATCAGGAGTCTCAAGACCGCCGAGGAGAGCTTTGTGGAGAAGGGATCGGGGTGTGATTATCCTGTAGATTTCCCTGAAGTTGTTGGTTTCCTTGAATGTTGTCATTGTTGTTCGACATGGTAGATGCAACAAGGAAAGTTAAACTAAAAAAGAATAGATTATCAGTTTTCCGGTAACGAACCAATTTGTTTAACCAAAAAGTGGAATTTCAGTCAAAACTTTAATTTAGAAGAACTCGGGTTACGGATAATCAAAAAATGTATAAGAGAAAGTAATTTGGCTAGTAATAAGATAATTAGAAGAAGATAAAGTAAACTAATGTATTCAGATAGTCTTTCATGTCCTTACAATTGACCCATTCTTTCCTTTTTATAGCTATCTTGGACATATGCGTTTTGCCTTTGTCATAATAAGGCCATTATAGACAATTAAAGACATTAAATGCTACGTTACATAATCATTGTATTTTAATACAAATTCTCTAACATTTTTAGTATTAATGCTCATTAAATATTGCATATGTACTCTCTTGTGCTGTCAGATTCATTCTCCTTGATTCTTGGACTTAAATAGGTACGGGCGTTGAATCTTTTGAGTATCTTCTCGTGCCTCCTCTTATGCCTTTACTCGTATCTATTGCAACTCGTGCCTCTTTGCCAATCATAACTCTTTGACCAGTCTACGTGTTATGACACGTCATCTTCCAATCACGTTAATATGTAAACTCAATTTTTCCCAATACAGTAGGTCCGTTTCGTTATTTGGAACTTGCTTACAAAATTTGATGTCATTTGGAGTTGGTTTGATGTGGTTTAGACGCTTGATTGCAATTCTAGAAGTTCTTGAAGTTTATTGTGATTTTTATATGTTTTGGTATCCGATTCATAATTTTAGATGTTATTTAAGTGTTTTGATCGCGTAAGCAAGTTTATACGATATTTTTAGGCTTGTATGGATGTTTGGTTTGGAGACCCGAGGGCATGGGTGAGTTTCGGATTGTTTTGTTAAGAATTTTGTGTGTTGGTGCTGGTGCCATCGCAATTGCGATGAGCAGGTCGCAAATGCGACCATCGCATTTGCAAGTACTTTCTCATTTTTGCGAACCAGGGGAGTCGCATTTGCGACTCTGGGCTCTCCGCTTTTGCGATGACAGTGTTCGCTTTTGCGACTGTTGTTGCTTCGCATTTGCGAAGATTTTGATCGCAAATACGATCTTCGTATGGTCTGTCAGGGGTCATTTTTGCAATGCCTTGTCCGCATTTGCGGACCCCACATCGCAAATAGGACATCTGTCGCTGGTTTATAGCTGAGCACTTCGGGACTTAGCTTCATTTTAACATATTTTGAACCCTAGACTCCATATGAGGCAATTTTGTGAAGAGATTTTCATACCAAACTTTTGGGTAAGTGATTCTATTCAATTTCTAACTGTATTTCATGATTATATATTAGATTTAACATCAAATTTATGGTAATCAAAGAGGAAATTTGGAGATTTTTGTCAAAGTTTTAAAAAAATAAAAAATTGAGATTTGAGAGTCGAATTGGACTCGGATTTGAAAACAAAACACATATATGGACTCGTGGGGTTATGGGTAGTCAAGACCTACCCTTGGACCCAGATTTTAACCGGGCAAGCCTGGGGTTGACTTTTGGGAAATTGTATAAAGATCATAGCTTTATTAATTGAAATTAGTTTCTCTTACATTGTTTGATATTGTTAAGTCATTTTTTGCTAGATTTGAGCCGAGCGGAGGTGAATTTTAAAGGAAAAAGCTATTTTGAGTATTGATTTGGCATAAATGAGGTAAGTATCTTGCCTAACTTTGTGTGGGGGAAACTATCCCTTAGGTTTTGGATTGATGATATTATTTGAATTATGTGGAAGACGTGTACACGAAGTGACAAGTGTGTACATATGCTTATATATGGTATTTACCGTTTTAGACCATTAGGCTTCTTTCATGCATTTAATTGAAGTTATCGCTTTATGTTATATTTTTTGTTATTAGGCTTGCTCTTACGTGCTTTACTTGAAGTTGTAAGTATATGTTCTATCTTTTATTGTCAAGTTCACCCTTATATGTTTTATGTTAATTGCAGTTACTTATTGAATTCATGCCTTATCTATTACATGCCTTAATTGTTAATTGATTATTGGTAATCGTGTCTTTATTTATAAATTGCCATTACTTGCTATTTGATTTTGGGAGTTATCGTGTAACTTTATCATCTGTTTGTGACTTCTTGTGTAGCTTCGTTGTTGCGTTTAGTTTTGTGATACACCGTAGTTGGTTGTAGTTGTTTGTATAATGCTTATGGTTGTCTGGGGATTCATTTGCATACCCCAACGGTATTGAAATGATATGAAAAGATATGATATGGAGCGATAAAGATGGATGATATAATATAGGTGGGATCGGATTACATGCCGCAACGGATATTATTATTATTATGTGGGATCGGATTGCACGCTGAAACGAATTGATATGTTATAATTGTTGTGACAATAAAGTTATCCTAAACTATTATTCTCAAAGTGAGTTCTATGTTGGAGTTGTTTATCGGCTAGACAGTTATTGTCTTTACTTAAATCATTTTACTGGTCTTTGATCATATTTGGTTGACCATTGTTAATGTAGTATTGGAACGATAGTGATTTCTTGTGCGAGTCATGCATTCTACGTGGGTTGTTGTGTTACTCTAATGTGCCAATATATTCCTCCGTTATTACTTGGTAAATTGAATATCAAGGTGAATTTACTTGCGTAGGATCATTATCTCATATTCTGTTGAGTTGTTGGTAACATAAGGGTTTTAAATGAAAGAACTATTAACATTTCTTATTCTATGTGTCTCTTAAGATAGAACTCCTTATCTCACTTGGTGCCTTACTATTTTTAAATGGTTATCATATTTTTACTTTAATTGAGTTCTCAAATTTATTCATCACCCTATTGATGATTATTTTACTTAAAATTGTTATCACGTCTTACTTCTAACAAATTCTATATTTAACCCGTTAATTTAACTGAGGTTTTATTTTGTTTAAATACAATATTTTTACTTTATCTTATTAATTTCTAAACTAAACCCATTTGATACACTATTTGCATAACCTGTCCTTTATTTTAATTTATTTGAATCCTAAAATAAATATATTATCTCATTTGACGCCTCATTTTATTCAAGATTGTTATTATGCTTTATTGTGTTTAAATATACCTCTCAATCATCTTAATCGATATTAATACGGATGCGATGTACATGGCAGCACGAGGCTTTATTGTGCGAAGGTGTTTGTTATTGTGGGCACAAGTTGCTATATGTGTAAGATTTGGAAATTGTGGATCATGATTTGCGATTTCGAGGAGTGATACCTCGGGGTAAATTTTGTTGCAAGTCCATGCGTTGAGAACGATTTGATTAATTGAGTTGTTATATGTTTTCCTTATTTAGTTCGTTCATATCCCATCGGTGTTCTGATTATGCTGTTGTTCTATTACCCATCTACTTCTTGCTGGAATTTGAGTTTCTATTTATCTTCATCGTTAGTTGTAAGTTACAAACCTTCCCTTGTTAGTTTTATGTTATATCTTGTACAGGTTTTCATGTCTGGTAGGTGTCTTGACCTGGTCTCGTCACTACTTTACCGAGGTTAGGCTTGATACTTACTGTGTACCGTTGTGGTCATGTACTCATGCTACGCTTTTGCACATTTTATGCAGATCCAGGTACTTTTGATCGTGTTATTGAGAGTTGTGTCTGCGCAGCTGGAGACTTCAAGGTATACCTGCTAGATGTTCGCAGGCCTCGGAATTACCTTCAGTTATCTTCCTATTACTGTTTAGATAGTGTTGTGTTAGAGGTTTTAGTACGTTTTTGTAGAGCTTATATGACTGAGTTTCACCAAATTTTGGGAATGTTGTATTGTGATTTTTGAATGGAGTTATTATAAGATTTATCAGCTTTATTTCATATATTTAGTCATTATTTATGTAATATTTCCTTGTTGTTAGGCTTACTTAGTGTTAGAGACTAGGTGTCATCACGATATCCTAATGTGGGAAATTGGGGTCGTGACGAAACTATCGCTCGACAACTTGTTCTACACTTTTCTTGACCCTTGTAACATTCTTGTGTCTTGATATCATCTTGTATGAAATCCACATTGTGAGTGCAAGTGTTGGAATGTATCATATCCTCAGGAAAAAATTAACGTATGCAACGTTTACTAGATTACAAATGCCTAGTGTTTTATTTTATCTTTTTTCTTCCTTCTATAAATGTTTTAAAATATATTACATCGTACTTTGAGCAAGTTTGAATTAATGTTTGGTACATGCCTAAAACTTAAAGTGGGAAATTTCAAGTGAATATAACGAGAAGAAACAAATACAATAAGGAACCATCAGAAGAGTTCTTGGTGCAGCCTCAAGCTTGACACACCAATGTGCAGCTAAGCTGCACACGTAAAAGAGACTTGGAGCCTATTTGGCTAAGCTTTTAGGAGGCCAAAAATATTTATTTTATTCAAAAAATACTTTTTCAGAAATTTGAGATTTTTGGTCAAGACAGAAAAATATTTTTGAGCAGCAGTAAAAGTAGTTTTTCTACTTTTAGGAAGAAGCTACAAATTCTAGTATCTTTCAAGAAGCAGAAGTAGAAAATTAATTTTTTCAAGATAGAATATCTTTACCATAAATTTCATTTTCCAAATTATAATTGTTAGTATAACCTTTTTTTTCTTTTTTATTTCTACCATCCCTTTTTTTAACACAATATTTTTATTCTCCTTCTTCTATTTATATTTGGAATAGTCTCTTTACTATAAATAGATATCTTTGTTTTTCTTTTGTCTTTTCTTCTTCCCCGATTCCTCTTTGAAGATAATTAAGAATGAAATTATTGAGAAATATTATGATGTGAGGAAATTTCTTATTATTTTATGGTGGATTTTCGATATCTAGAGTAATTGTTATGGAGTAAATTTTTAATTTATACTAAATGATATATTTTGATATATTTAAATAATCATGTAAACAATAAATCATTATGTGCTACACAATATTATTTCTTTTGTATAATAACATTTTATATTAATTAAAAATATTTTTTATTTAAATAAAAATAAAAAAATAATTAAACTCTCTTATAATAAATACTTAAATTTTGCTTCTTATTTTAAATAATACTGATTGTGTACTTAACCATAAAAATTGTTCTTTTTCGTAATTTGGCAATCAAAATTACTTTTTGAAAAGATTGGACAAACACAATTTTGTTATCAAATATTACAAAAAGCATTTTTTGAATGAATTGGTCAAACACAAACTGATATTCTCCAAAAGTACTTTAACGAAGAGTACTTTATCTAAAAATACTTTTAAATAAAAGCACTTTTCAAAATAAGTAGTATTTGACAGCTTGACTGTGCGTGCTCTTAGCTTTGGATAGGTCACTAAAATTATGACAGCTTGACTGTGGGGAATGCGAAATTATGACTAACATTAGAATAGGTCACTAAAATTGTCACGACCCAAAAGTCAATCCGCCGTGATGACACCTAATCCAACTTGCTAGGTAAGCCAAATAATAATAAAATATAATAGATAATGATAAGAGTGAAAAATAAAATAACTAAATTTTTTATAACTCCCCAAGGACTGGTAATACAAGTCATGAACTACTAAGACTTATATTTTACAAAAGAAACTTAACTGAAATAAGTACAACATCTGTTTGGATTGTACATGAACAGAATTCGAATCTAAAGCTACCAAAGACGAGTGATAGCCATAACTGGAATGCGGGTACGTCTTTAATGCCAGCTCTCGCCATACACAGCAACAACAACTCCAAGATCTGCACGCAAGGTGCAGATGTATAGTATGAGTATAACCGATCTCATATACTCAATAAGTATCATAATTAACCTCGACGAGGTAAAAGAAGTAAGAATTATAGATGACACTCACTAACACCTGCACAGTTCATAATTTCAACAAGTATAGAACATATATATAATCAAATCAGGAAATCTCAGGTAAAACCACTTTGATGCTTACAATTCTTTGTTTTAAAGTGTTCTGCTCAGTCAACAATCCAGCATATAAGGAAGATATGCAAGTAAAATTAGGTAGTCAGTCAAGAAAATTTCAAGTAAAGATGAAATGCAATAACCAAATATCAGTCTGTTACGACATGCAACCCGATCCAATAACTGTGACCAGTTTTCCCAGAGCTCACATCAATCAGAAATCTATCGGTTCTCACAATCCGCGTGCACGCCATCAAGAGAGAAACGCGAGAGGGTGACTCTATGGGGATGGATCCTTATCCACATGCAAGCACGCCTGACGTGATCACAGTCTCTATGTGATGGATCCGCCCTGCGTAATCACAGACTATATCACAATCCGCCCGGGGTGGTCACATACATATCATCACAATCCGCCCAGTATGGTCATATGCATATCAACACAGTCCGCCCAGCATGGTCACATGCATAACAATACAATACGTCCAGCATGGTCACAGGCATAACAACACAATCCGCTTGGTGTGGTCACAAGCATAACAACACAATCTGCCTGACATGGTCACAGGCATATAGTCCAATCATATCATACAGGAGCAAATAAATAAGAACACATGTATGTGATGAATGAATAACAAATATCATGCTCCTGGACTGGTATAAATGACATGCTAAAGTGTAGGCATGTGCAAAGTGTGCTATCATAGCTCAAATCGGTAATTTCATAACAAAATAGCATTTATCAAGTTCATTCCGGTATTAAACCTCTATATAGCCTCGAACACGACTCAAATAGTTCACACAATATTAAAAATATGATAAACATCATAGCTTAAAGCTTAACAGTCAATTCTAGGATTATCATAACCTAACACAACCCGAACATGGATAAATACCCCTGGTGTCAGCACATGGGTTCAAACCCCACGCATGCGTGCACCCATAGCACGTACCTATCACAAATAATTCAGGAAACTTGTACATCAACTAAGTTTAAATAAAATACTTACCTCAAACAATCAAAAACAATACCGAGCAAGCCAAACAATACTCTAGAAATGCCATCTCACGTGTATCAACCTCCGAGCAGCTCGAAACTAGCCAAAAGAAACTCAAAAACATCAAATAATACCCAAGGGAACATCCTAATCAATAAAGGTCGTATCTTTACATATTTACTCAAAGTCAACCAAAAAGTCAAACTAGAGTTTGTACCTCAGAATCTAACAAAACTTATAAAATCCAACACCCTAATCAATTGTGAGTCCTAATTTCATCCAATTCCGAATCTGAATCGATACTCAAAACTCAATTATTCACTTTAGAAATGTTGCTGAAATGTGATATAGAAACTCCTCCAATTAAGAAGTCATTCAGATTTCTTAACTTCTGAACAAAGCATGAAACCTTCAAAGATGTAGTCAAGGAGAATTGGAATGTTGATTTTAGTGCTGACCCTTTCTGCATTTTTAACTACAGTTTAAAGAAGCTTAAACAAGCACTATCTACCTGGAGCAGAGCTACATATGGGGATATATTCCAGAAGATTGCAAGCCTTGAGGAGGTGGTCTTGGTTCATGAAAGACAATTTGAAGTCAATCCTACACAGATGAATAGACAAAGATTAAAACAGGTCCAAGCTAAAATGATTAAATATCTTGCATTAGAAGAAGAATTCTGGAGACAAAAAGCTGGCATGTCATGGTTCAAAGATGGCGATAGAAACACTAAATTCTTCCACGCTCAGTTTAATGGGAGAAGGAAGAGACTGAAATTATCAAGGATCCAGAATAGCCTTGGTAACTAGATCGAAGAAGATCACTTAATAGCAGAAGAAGCAATAAAGTTCTACAAGGATCAATTTACTGAGACTGCAGTTCCAAATGATTTTGACATTCTAAATCATGTACTTTCAATGGTAGATAGTGATCAACATGAAAGATTAATGGCCTTGCCTTCCAATGAAGAAGTGAAGAGAGCAGTTATGGGTTTGAATGGGGACTCAGCTGGTGGACCAGATGGATTCACTGGAGCCTTTTACCAAACATGTTGTTGAAGAAGATGTAGTCCGCATGGTCAAGGCATTCTTTTGCGGTCAGCATTTACCAAAGAGTGTGACGCACACAAACCTGGTTTTATTACCAAAGAAAAAAGAAGTTACGACCTTTGCGGACATGAGACCAATCAGTCTTAGCAACTTTGTTAACAAGATTTTCTCTAGGGTTATTCATGAGAGGTTGTTTGAATTATTACCAAACATAATCTCGGAGGAACAGGAAGGTTTTGTGAAGGGCAGAAGCATAGTTGAGAACGTGCTGTTAACTCAAGAAATTATTACGGATATCAGTTTGAGAACAAAAGCAGGTCCAAACGTTGTGATTAAGCTTGATATGACAAAAGCTTACGATATGCTATCATGGCTATTCCTGACCAAAATACTAAGGAAAATGGGATTTCCTGAAGCTTTTATTGGCTTGTTCTTTGATTTTATTGGGAACAATTGGTACTCTGTTCTTATAAATGATCAGCCTAATGGTGTTTTCAAATCATCGAGCGGAGTTAAACAGGGTGACCCTTTTGTCACCAACTCTATTCAGTCTGGCAGCAGAAGCACTTTCTCGGGGATTGAATTCACTACACATTAACCTGTATTTCTGTGGTTTTGGAATGCCAAAATGGAGCCCAAAAATAAATCATCTATCATACGCTGATGATACGATCATTTTTTGCTCATCTGATGAAACTTCATTGAGACTTGTCATGGAGGTTTTGAAAGCTTATGAATCATCATCTGGTCAACTGGTGAACAAAGCCAAATCAGCCATATACCTGCATCTTTTAATGGATAATGAGGTGATTAACAAGGTGGAAAGGACTACAGGTATACGAAGACAATGTTTTCCCTATGACCTATATTGGTTGTCCTATTTTTTATGCAAGAAGAAGGGGAGACTATTACCAGGGATTAATCACCAAGGTTATGGACAAATTGCAGTCATGGAAAGGCAAACTCCTATCTGTAGGAGGCAGAGTAGTTTTGATCGCAAATGTCCTGCAGAGTATCCCATTTCATATGTTGTCAGCAGTGAATCCACCAAGTTATGTGATCAACAAATTACATAGTATTTTTGCCAAGTTTTTTTGGAGCAGCAATGTGGGAGGCAGCACTAGACATTGGGCATCTTGGACTAACCTTTGTATGCCTTATGAGGAGGGAGGCATAGGTTTCAGGTCCCTACATGATGTATCCAAGGCACTGTTCTGCAAATTGTGGTGGAATTTCAGGACAAAGCCCAGTTTGTGGAGAGCATTTATTAGTCAAAAGTACTGCAATAAACTAAATAAAGTAATTGTACCTTGGAAGGGTGGATCCCACGCATGGAGAAAAATTCTAGAATGTAGGGACTTGATTGAGCATCAAATCTACTGAAAACTGAGAATGGGATCAGCTCTATTCTGGTTCGACAATTGGACTGCGATGGGAGCCTTATATTTTCAAGTACCGGCAGATTTTGGTATCGATGAGGATATTCATAATGTCAATGATATGGTTGAAAATGGTATGTGGAATGAGGATAAAATGTTTTGAGAGCCTACCCGAAGGTTTGGCACACCACATTGTGCAGAATTTTAGACCACCAACTGAAAGTTCATAGTTAGATACTCCTTTCTGGATGCTTGAAACAAGGGGACATTTTATAGTAAATTCTGCATGGGATTACGTGCGAAGAAGAGCCAACCCAAGATTAGCTTACAAGATGATATGGGTAAAAGGTTTACCTTTCAAGATACCTTTCTTCCTGTGGAAGGTGTGGAAAGCCAAACTGCCACTTGATGATTTATTGCGTAAACTAGGATACTCAATGCCATCTAAATGTTGGTGATGTATTAATCCTAAGGAGGAGTCATTACTACATCTATTCTTCACATCCAATGCAGCTAGAAGTGTTTGGATTTATTTCCTGAGGAGAGCAGGAATTGCATTAGATGGGTTGTCATTACATCACGCAATTACAAAGTGTTGGACAGCACCAGTTGTACATAGATTGAAGCCAGTATTATAAGCTTTACCTGCATGCATCGTTTGGGAACTTTGGAAGAGAAGAAACAGTTTGAAATATGGAGAAGTAATGTCACTGAGCAGAGTTATTTACCAGGTGTCGTCTACTATGCAAGCACTTGTCCAACTGAAAAAGCTTGGACTGCGTGTGCCTCAGAAGTGGCTGGACTTACTGACAATGATGGAGCAATACACACCTCGACTGAAATATGATAAAGTGTTATGGGAATTTCCTTCAAGAGGATGGATCAAAGTTAATACGGATGGAGCATGTAGAGGGAACCCAGGGAGGAGTTCAATTGGTTTCTGCATAAGGGATGAGGTAGGTGATTTGATATATGCAGAAGGAAGGGAAATTTCTGAAGGAACCAACAATGAATCAGAAGCTGTAGCTATTGTGGAGGCATTGAAGATGTGCAAAAATCTTAATTATTTCCAGATATGGCTGCAGACAGATTCAATGTTGTTAAAGAACATCATAGAGGAATCATAGAAGCCTCATTGGTATGTTACTAAACATGTAGAAGAGATTTTAAGATTGAAGGAACAAAGTATCATCAAGGTCACACACATATTCAGAGAAGGGAATACATTAGCAGACCACCTTGCCAATTATGCTCTAGATGAAGGAAATACTGAATGCCATGGTTTCTGGGATATGGACTCAATAGGGAGGATTATTAACGAAGATAAGATGCAATGTCCTTACATAAGAGTGAAGGTTGCAAGGAATTAAGAGGAAAAGAGGATTCATTTTGTTACCACACTTGAATCATTCTTGGATAGCAATTTTTCGGCTAACTTTGTTCACTTTTTTGCAGGTATTTTATCGAAGCTAAAGCCTAATCTTACATTAGAATCTCAAGTGGTGATATTAATGCATTGCATTCAATCCACTGGGAGGACATTAAAGGTGGGCTTTGGCAACTTTTACAATGTTCATTTCATGGCAATCATTCACATCAAAGGGAAGTACTGACATAGCATGGGAAAACAAGAGGGGCACGTGAAGTTATGGACAATAACAGATGCCAAAAAGCTTGGAGAGTGCACCAGCACGCTAGGGAATTTCTAGGAAATACAGGAATCTCACGTTTTGGAAGATGCAAACGAAAGGGTATTCTTTTAATACAAAGCACTGTGCAATTTGGCCTTCACAGATTCCTACAAATTTGTTCATGTGCACACATGGTTTACTGTGGAACGCATGGAAGAAAACACATGCTGTCAACAAAAGTATCACATGGAAAAATGAAATTTATCTTGGATAAAGAAAAGCATGAGGCTGGAAATTTTCAACATATGCTTTTCGACAGAAGAGTCATCGCATGCTTTCAGTTTACTAGGATACAAAAGTAGGTCGACAATGCATGTTTCCTGCGGAACACGCATGGCAGCAGATGCACGCTGCACGCATCTTTTGCTGGAGATGCACGCTTCGCAGTCATTCAGACGTGAGAGAATCCAGCAACTTTATGCGACCAACATGTGGGAGATAATCTTGAGGAATATTGATGCACGCATGGACGCTGGCAGATTTGAAAACAAAAGCACATGCGGCGTGCTTTTTTTGGGAACAGATGAAATGTAGTATTCTATGACTGGATGCACGACTGCCTCGTTCGCGACTGACTTGGGAATGGGATTGCTGCAATTTTTGATGGATGCTTTTCCATCAGTGCTTCAAGCACTAAGCAATGGAGACAGAAGAGTCAGCTCACGCCTGGTGCCTTTAAGGCAGGCTGGACAATGAATTGCAATTACAATTTTGGTCGTGCATGAATTCTCACGTTGCTGGAGATGCACACATTACTGAAAACATGAACATGGGAAGACAAGAATGTTTGGTTCGCATGCTGAAAAAGCAACATTGGAATCAATACATAAACAAAGGAAAAAGGATGCCCCAAATTACTTTTAAAGAATGTCAAGATCGAAGCATGTGTGGGTGCAAATAACAAGGAACATGGGTGATAACCTACCAAAGCACATGAGAAGAGTGAGAAATAATATAATATTGTAATAAACAAAGACAACATGGAAGACAGATGTCTGCCAACTTTGATTGTTTATTCAATATAATAATGGCATGAGTAACATGGGTATGTGGAAGGAATGACAAGTCCAAAAACATCTGATAGTGAAACACAAGGAAATAGGCCATTTCTGCAACCAATTTGACGCAGATTATGCTACTTTTCAGCATACTACACATTTGAATTGGGCTTCAATGGACTGGAAATACAAGGAAGCAAAAGACATCTTTGGCCTAGAATTAATGTGATATCAATTTTGAGTGGAATGCTCAATTTTGATAATAGGCAGTTTGTTAAGTTCAAATTTTATTCCTTTCATTTTGTAGGATATCATGACTTTGTATTTTGCTTTTTAATATTGTTATATAAAAAATTAGCCCTAGGCTCTTGCCTAGCGGATTGCCAAAAATAAATTGGATTAATTAAAAAATTAACTTCTTTAATCATATTAAAATACAAAAATTATAGTTATATACTGACACGGTGACCCCCATGAAAGGACGAGAAGAACGCCGCAAAAATCACCTCAATCGGAGCTCTAGAACTCAAGATATACTCAAAATACCAAAAGAACGCAGTCTAATTTTATTATACATATGGATTTTCGCTTTTGCGACAAAAAATCCATACCTGCGCATATTCAGCTGTCATTTCTACTTTTACGGATCATTTTTACACTTGCAGGGTCGCAGATGTGGACCCAACTTCGCATCGGCGAAGCACCAACACCAACTATCTTCTCCGACACTAAAATGAGCATAACTTCTTCATATGATGTCCAAACAATTCTTTTTGTTATGCCTTCATGATTATGACACGAATCTAAGGCTTAAATTAAAATAAAAATTGGAGCTCATTTGCTTAATACGGTACCATTTATGCTTGAAGAAACGATGACGAAACATAAAAAACGAGCACAATACAATTCAAACTTATCTGAAACTCACCCGAGCCTCTCGGGACCCCGTCCGGACATACCAAAAAGTCCCATATCATAACACAAACTTACTTAAGGCCTCAAATCACGCAAAAAATATCAAAACCATGAATCGTACCTCAAATCGAACTTAATGAACTTTTAAACTTTCAACTTCCAAAACTCGTGCCTAACCATATCAAATCAACTCGGAATGACCTCAAATTTTGCACAAAGCCCAAATGTAACGAAGCTATTCCAATTCCCTAAATCATAATCCAAACCCGATATAAGCAAAGTCAACTCCCGGTCAAACTTATGAACATTAAAAACCTTTAAATTGCCAACTTTTGCCAAATAGTACCGAAACCTTCTAGAAATATCCAAATACAAATTCGGGCATATGCCTAAGTCCAAAATCACCATATAGATCTACCAAAACCATCAAAACTTCGGTCCGGGGTCAAATACACAAAGTCAAACTTGGTCAACTCTTTCGACTTTAAGCTTCCTAGTTGAGAATCATTCTTCCAAATTGTCACGACCCCAAATCCAACTAGTTATGATAGTACCTAACCCAACCTGCTAGGTAAGCCAATTGACAACTATCCAATTCCAATGAAAGTTAATAAGACAATTAAATAAAAGCAAATATCTAAATCTTACACATTCCCCAAGGACTGGTAGTACAAATCATGAGCTTCTAAGATTAGGATTTTACAAAGCTAGTAGGAAATAAATACATCATCTGTTCAAAATATACATAAACAGATTTTTATGAATCTACGACTACCATAAACAAGTGGCAGCTACAACCGGAATGCAGGTACGTCTTCAATTTCAGCTCACATCGATCACAGCAACATCAGCATCCAACATCTGTATGCAATGTGTAGAAGTGTATTGTGAGTACAACTGATCCCATGTACTTAATAAGTAACAAGCCTAACCTTAAATTGAAAGTAGTGACGAGTTGGAACAAAGGTCGGAGTCCAATACCAATAGCCAACAACAATTCATAACAACATAATGAAAGTAATAAAAGAAGTAACTCAGAGATAAAATGCTCAACTCATTCCCAGTTCTAGAAAAGATAGGCCTGCCTTTCAAGTATATCAGTGAAAACCTACATCTTTTTCCGAAATATCCAAAAATACGAGTAAGTTTGAAAACTGTAATTTTCCCAAAAAACTTTCAACAAGTAAATGTTTCATTTTCAAATTACATGAGGAAAATACATCTCTATGCTTATATGTCAATATGTGTGAGAAGTCATGAATGACGTGATACCGTACAATATAAGGAAAATGCATCTTTATGCCTATATGTCAAGTGTGTATGTCAATACAATGTATCTCAGAGATGAACTCATTACTCACACTCTCAGAGTACTCAATCCCATAGTCTCACACTTTCCACGCATCATACTCAACCACTCGACATGCTCAATCACTCAGTACTGTATATGGGTCAATTCAGCTCAGGGAAGATCCTTCCCGAATATATACATAGCAACTAACAGCCAGTCACTTGGTACTGTATAAGGCCAATGCAGCCCGGGGAAGATCCATCCCCAAATATAAATGCTTCGGGCAAGATACATGCCTAGGAAAGATCCATCCCTCAATATAAATTAACCGCACTCACTGGGGGTGTGTGCAGACTCCGGAGGGGCTCCTTCAGCCCAAGCGCCATAATAAGCCAGATCCAGGCATAAATCAATATAACATGTTGCGGCGTGCAGCCCGATCCCATAATATCACTCACACTCAGGCCCTCGGCCTAGCTCAGTCATCAACCTCTCCAGTCTCTCAGGCTCACAATGCCGTGAAACTAGCCCAAAATGATGATATGATGTATCAATAAATAGTAGCAGATACTGAGATATGATATGAAATGAATGAACATGACTGAGTATGAAATTGTAATTTAAACAGATAATTCAACAGCAATATGATCTCAGTGGGTCCCAACAGAATAAGCATGTATCCTATGTTGATACCCAATTTTTCCCTGTATTTTTATATACAAAATACCTTTAAAAATAGCATGTATATACGTATATAAGTATGTCCCAAGGTCCTATTATTTATTTTTTTCAATTTTTTAAAGATTTTAAAGTCAATTTTATTGCCATATTTTATCAAGAAAAAACCCAATAAGTGTTCTCAAAATTGGCATTTTGGTAATTCATTTATTGAATTCTCATATTTATACTAAAATATAGATATTATGATTTTTGCACATTTTTACAAATTTATTTAAGCTAAATTGCATATAATTGCAATATTAGCCTACTTTAAGATTTAATTGCGTTTATAATTACAAAATTGGCCCCAGTATTTTTATTCTAATATTTATATATTATTAATTAATTTAGTACCTTTAATTTATTTTCAGAAATTATTTTACTATTTTTTATAAAATAAATAAGGGAAAATAACTATTTAAATGTTAGCCTGTTTTATTTCGATTTTGGCCAGATTTGGCACCCCTAATCCAACCCAATTTCAATTTCAATTGCCCAGCCCAATTCCAAAATTACACGACCCATGACCTTTAAAAAATAACCCACCCGGCCCCCCTTTAAATCACAGGCCTTGATCTAACAGATCAACGGCTCACGTTCTCCCTTTCTTTTTTTAATTTACCAATACCCCCCAACCCTAAATTATTTTCACCTACTAGCCGCCTCTGAATCCTTCACTTTCTCAAACTCTCTCGAATCTTCCCAAACCCTAGCCACCTCCTACCACCTCCTCCTTGAAAGCCACCGGAATCCATGGCTTCCAAGGCTATCGGAGTCCTACACCAGCCTCATATGACTCCCACACACCTGATCTCTGAAGATTCAAGGCCTGGCCTTGAAGGTTTGCACCTAGACCTCTGCCGATTCGAGGTTCCAGAGTCATCGTCGGCCTTGCTCTGGCGTACCATGGTGTTTTGAGCCTGGTTCTGACCTCTCCGACTCAGATCGATGACCTTTTCAAAGCATTTCTCATTTCTAGGGTTCTTCTAAAACTCTAACCCTTCGAGGTTTTCTCCGATCTCTTTAGATCCGTTGTGTATCTGGGCTCTCTTTGAGTTTTCAAACGATCTCCCTAACTTTTCTTTCGAAAATTACTTTTCAAAGTCTTTCTTTTACGATTTAGGGTTTTCTGAAAATGCTTAAGTGTTTCTCAGACTTTCTTTTCCTTTTCTTTTGTGTGTATTTGCCTCTACTGTGTTCTATATTTTCTTCTACCATGTATGTTCTTCTATTGTACTTTCTATGTTCCGTTCTTGTATGTTCTTCTACTATGCTTTCTATACTATGCTCTTGTATACTTTTCTACTATGTCCTGCTATTTTCTTCTACTATATTCTGATATGTTTCGCCTACTGTATTCTTCTACCGTGTTCTTAAGTGTTCTTACTATTTTTCTTCTATTGAACTTTGTTTAAGTTTCTTCTAAAAGGATCGTCTTAAGCATGCTTTCTTCTACTGTTCTTATCAGTCTTTTCTCATCATGTTTCGAATTAGTCTCTTTACTCTTTTTGCCTTGAACCCCTCTACTGTATTTACATGCTATTCATGAGTTCTGTTGCTGGAAGAAGCATGTTAGAAGTTTCAGTTCTTTTCTAAAACCTCTAAACATGTTTCGAATCGACTACTTGCCTCCTCATCTCTGTACTTGATTCAAGGTGGAAACATTAGAATTTGGGGGTTCTGCCGAGGTTTGATTGAACTAGGGTTTTATTTTAGAACCCTTAACTCTTTCATACTGACTTTAAGTTTCTGAACTGAGTTTGGACATCTTTGTTTTCATACAATGCTGAACTTTTTGCTAAACTCTTCTACACTGGATTTTTTTTTCTACTGATTTACATGACAGTCTTCTTTCATGCTCACATTCTCCTTATATATGATGAATTTTCCTAAAAATGGTTTTCAAATTTGCAATTAGTGCAAACTTCCTTCTGAATATGGTTTGATTGATTTCTTTCCATTATTTGCTGATTCTCCCTGTTACTCGGCTTAAATAAAACCCTTCTTCATCTTTTCTGACTTGGTTCATTCATACTAAATCTCAGGCCTTGTGATTTACTAGCTGTTAATTGACTTCCTTACCTTATTTGCACAAACCGTGTACTGTCAGAACCTTGTCCTTAAATAACCTTTATGTATTTGCCCTCAATTGCATGCTTTACACAAAGTGTTTAATCAATTCATTTCCTTAAATGGTTTTACTCGTTTTTGAATCTGAATCCCGTAATTAAGGGAAGCCCTGTGTAATTGATTGACAATCAGTTTTCAAACTATTTTCTTACCTTATTTCTGCCTGCTTTCTACATTATAAAAGGCACGACCCTTTTCACAAACACACACTTCAGACTTCACAATTTCACAATCTCATCTCAACTCACACTTATAGTATTTTGTCTTCCTGTTTACACTTTGGCTTTTACAAGACTACTGCTTTTTCTACTTATTTCTTCGAAACTGGTATGTCCTGTTTAAGTTTCAGCATCACCCCAATGTGTTTACTTACAGTCTTTGTATCCATGTTTACTTTATTGTTTTCTGTAGAGTTCGACATTTAGCTTAGTATGCCTATGTTCTACTGCCTGTTTCTATTGTGAATCTTTGCTCCCTATCCCATTACCCCTATGTGTTTGTAAATGGTGGCTTAGGGCATGGAAATATGAGTTGTTGTCAATGAACTGAGCTTTGAACCAATGGGGTCTTAACCTCTAAACAGGCTGGAGGGTGTGCTAGCATATCCTATTGCTGGGTATGCCCATCAGCCTGCTCTTCTTGTGCTCTCGCAATCCCCCATTCCCTATATCCCTATGCGTACTGTTTCCCTTCCCTTTTTTCCCCTTTCAGAATTCTGCACTTGCACTCTCTCCTAGTCTTTAAGTTTAGCCCCCCTCTTGTGAGCCTTGCCTTGGGACCTTGAGTTCCCTCTGAACTTGGACACCTGAGGGATGGCCCTTCCACACTGCACTTTGGCTTAATATAGCGATACATTTGGGTGTAAGCACTGCCCAGAGTTCTTATGAAACTTTTAGGGAACTCTGACACACCCAAGTGGCAGAAAGGCTTTGAAACATGATCTTTGGAGTTGGTTTACTTCATACTTCAGACAGGAAGTCTGAATCAGGCTCTCCTTGGTTGTACTTTTTAATTTCTGATGTATTTTTCCTTTACTTTACTTTTTCTGGGTTGTAATAACTTTGTAATAAAACTCTCGGGGATGGCTAGTGAAAAGGGAGGGGTAACTATGTATGCAAAAGGGGTAGATAACCTGCCTATAAGAGTTTAAGAATTTCTGCATTTTCATGTATAGATACCATGTCTATAGGAATCTCGCATTCTCATATAGGTACCATGCCTATAGGAATCTCGCATTCTCATATAGGTACCATGCCTATAGGTTATTTCTGAACTTCTGCATAGCATATAGATACCCTGCCTATAGAAATTTCTAAATTTCTGCACATCATGTAGATATCCTACCTATAGTTAAATTTCTGCATCTCTCATATAGATACCATGCTCATAGTTAACTGGAAATCTGAATCCTGCATATGCATATGTCACTAGGCAAACCTGTTTATAGGGCTTAAATAACTAAGTACATTTAGATATCATGTTCATAGGCTTAAACGAAGTACAATATTTAGATGTCATGCCTATAGGATTTCTGCAATCTTGTTATGTCTGTAAAAGTGTTTAAAATTAACAACGCCCAGAAAGCATGCCTATAGGAATTAATAACCAAGTCTGAAATGTCTCACTCGCCTACAAATCTAAAATCATTGTCTAACGTCTGCAGAATTTATGATCTTTTGTCAAAACTCGTCTTTCCTGAATAACTGACAACCTTTTCTAAAATCAGTATACTTCATCTTTTCTGAAATCAGTAGATATCATGCATATAGGTTTTTGTCTAACACTTAGGCAAGCCATAGGACAGTTTATAAACTAAATCAAATTTTATTAACTACAACCAGCAGGCAGGCCTGATTCGGGCTTCTTATCTGAAATATGCAATAAATCAATCTGCCCCAACCTTTAAATCAGACCCTAATCAGTACGTGTAAGACATGTTAAACTATATGTTTTTCTTTGATTTAAGGAGGTCTGTTTGAGCCTTATTTGTTTATGTGTTTCCCCATACTTGCTATATATATGTTTCTACTTATCGCCTTAGTATTTTTAATTTTGAAACCACAAATAAACCCGACTTCCCCTCCCTTTTAGGAATAGTAGTTCCAAGTACCTCCAGGGCTGATAGGATTGGGGCGGGTAATAGCATGGAATAAGTAAGCGAGACCATTCCGCACTATAATACCTCAACGGGGCGGGAAAGGGTAGATATGGATATGATGACCACGCAATAACATCACGTGTAACCCTTTACTGAGGAGTGATTACCGGATGTTGTGTGGGGTTATCCATATTATTAATAAATCTAGGACCCCCCCCCCTTCCCTTTGATTTCTTTGTTTCTTTTAAATCTTTTTTAAACCATTTTTTAAAGAAAATCAACTCTTTTTAGTTCCTTTTTTCTTACTTTTGTTTATTTGTAACCATTACGTGAAAATCCCCTCTTATTTGAAGCCTTTATTTGCCTATGTGTTATTTGCACTTAAGTCACAACAATAGTTTGGCCGGGAACCATACTAGTGGATCCTGAGGGGTGCCTAACACCTTCCCTTTGGGATAATTTCAAGCCCTTACGCAATCTCTGGTTACTCAAAACAAACCCCTCCTTGTGTCCTAATGCACTTTAATCATTAGGTGGCGACTCTTCAATTCAAAAACCAATTCCCGAACGGGAACGAGTTGTCTCCCAAATGTCACAAACCTAATTTTCGCGAGAAAAAGGGGGCGCGACAGCCTAGACATGGTTTCCAACATGGATCACAGCTCAATAGCTCTAGTACGTAGAGAATTCATGGTTACAAATAAGATCAGGTAACTACACAGTACCACAGGAATAACGGAGTTACAATTCATACGGTGCATGCCCATACGCCCGTCACTAAGCATGTGCGTCACCTCAACACCAAATACATAATACGTAATTCGGGATTTCATACCCTCAGCACCAAGTTTAGAAGTATAACTTACCTCAAACAAGCCAAAGCCAAACCGAGCAAGCAAAACGATGCTCCAAAATGCCATCTCGCACGTACTGACCTCCGAACAACTCGAAACTAAGCAAAATCAACTCAAATACATCAAATAAATCCCGAGGAAACAATTACAATTGATAAAGATCGAATTCTTAATCAAAAGCCCAAAATCGACCAAAAAGTCCAACCCGAGACCGCGCCTCGGAACTCGACAAAACTTATAAAATCCGATAGCCCATTAAATTACAAGTCCAACCATACCAGTTTCACTCAAATCCGACTCTGAATCGATGCTCAAAACTCAAAAAACTCACTTTATGAAACTTTAGGCTAAAACCCCCAATAACCATCACTTAAGATTTATCAACCAAGTGACAACCAATTGTCTGCATCTGCAAACTCGCATCTGCGTCCATTCTTCCGCAAATGCGGAAACACCAGAACCAGCATAGCTTCAGCAATACAACATGAAATGAAAATGATCAGAAACTCACCTGGGCCACTCGAGACCCCGTCCAAATATAATAACAAGTCTGATAACATAAAATGGACCTACTCAAGGCCTCAAATCACTCATAACAATATCAAAACGACAAATCGCACCTCAATTCAAACTTGAACGAACTTTGAACTTTCAACTTCCAAAACTTGTGCCGAAACATATCAAATTAATTCGGAATGAACTCAAAGTTTGCACATAAGTCCCAAATGACATGACGAAGCTATTCAAATTCCCGAAACCACAATTTCGAATTTGACATCTACAAAGTCAACTCTCGGTCAAACTTATGAATTTTCAAATCCTTCAAATTCCCAAATGTTGCTAATTTGTGTCGAAACCTTCTAGAAACATCCGAATGAAAATATGGGCATACTCCCGAGTCCAAAATCATCATCCAGGCCTAACAGAACCATCAATACTCTATTCCAGGGTCCAATTCACAAAAGTCAAACTTGATCAACTCTTCCAACTTAAAGCTTCAACAATAAAATTCATGTTTTCAAATCGGTTCCGAATAACCTGAAAACCAAAACCAACAATTCACATAAGTCATAATACATCATACGGAGCTACTCATGCCCGTAAACTACCAAACAAAGTGCAAATGCTCAAAATGACCGGTTGGGTCGTTACACAAATCAATTCTGAATCACCTGAAAACCAAAACCGACGATTAACACAAGTCATAATACATCAATGTCTTTGATACATTTTTGTCTAGTTTTCTTCCGCTTCATATTTTAATGCTCCTTGTACAACTTCACGTTTTCATATGCATGCAACTTAAATTCATCAAGTTCATTGATTTGCAATATTTTCTTCTCACCGGATGAATCCATATCTAGGTTGGGCTTTTGATTGCTAATATGGCTTGTGCTCAAGCTCAACGACCAAGTGATATGATTTCTCATAGATCAACCTGTAAGGAGAAGTACCAATTGGTATCTTATAAGCATTATAATATGCACAAAAAGCATCATCAAGCTTGACAACACAATCTTTCCTACTTGCACGCACAGTTTTCTCTAGAATCCGTTTCACTTCTCTTTTTGGTACCTCGATTTGACCACTAGTTTGTGGTTGATTAGTCGTAGCGACCTTGTGTTTGACCCATACTTAGCCAAGAGATTATCCAACAATTTATTGCAAAAGTGAGTACCCTTATAACTAATCAAAGCACGTGGAGTCCTGAATCGCGTGAAGATGTTCTTTTTCACAAAGTTCACCACTACCTTAGCGTCATTTATAGGAAGGGTATGTCCTTCAAGGGCATCACATTCCTCCTCAAAATTGTACTTGTCCTTTGACACCTATCATACTTCTTCATGAGAGCGTGTGTATCCTTAAACAATGTGGGCCAGTAGAATCCTGACTGCAGTACCTTTGTAGTCATCTTATAACCACCATTTGCCCATCATTTAGTGATGTATAGCAATCGTGAAAAATATTTCCATCTCATCCTCAGGTACACAACGTCTTACCAAATGATCTACATATTGCTTAAACAACTCATCCCATTATTAAAATCGAAAATCATGAAGGAACCGTCTCTTACCATCTGCTAACAACTCAGGTGGAGTTACCTTACTTACAATGAAGCTCACATAGTCTACATACTACAGGGTTGCTTTTTCTGTGATAGCCAACAATTGCGTATCGAGAAAGTTCTCCTTGATTGTGCCCTCTTCAGCAAAATACTCTTGGGTCTCCAACTGTAACAAGTGATTGTCCACTTGATTCTCGATTTGCGAACTCGAAATTCTACATCAAATTCTTACAAAAGAAGATTTCAACAAATTAGCCTCGGCTTAACATCTTTTTTCTCAAACAAATACCTTACGGCGACATGGTCAGTGTGGACGATGATTTTGGTTCCTACTAAATATGCGTTGAATTTGTCAAAAGACCATATTGTAGCTAACAATGCTTTCTCAGTGATTGTGTAATTTATTTGAGTTAGATTTAGAGTTTTGCTAGCATAGTAAATTGAGTAAATACTTTATTTTTCCTTTGACCCAAGACGATACCGATTGTGGTATCACTGACATCACACATAAACTTGAAAGGCTCTCCATAATTTTGGGCTGTGATAATTAGTGCAGTCATCAATCTCTTCTTTAAATACTCTAGTGCTTTTAAGAAAGCATTATCAAATTTGAAAGGAGTATTCTTTTCAAGCAACCTGCACAAGGGAGCAAAATTTTTAGAGAAATCCTTAATGAATTGACGCTAAAAACATGCATGGCTCAAGAAACTTCGAACTCCTTTGATAGATATTGGGGGATACAATCTTTCAATTGCTTCCACTTTTGATTTGTAGACCTCCAAAATATCTTAGGAAACTTTGTGCCCAAGCAATATACCTTCACGCACCATAAAATAACACTTCTCCCAATTTAACACCAAGTGTTTCCTCGTACCTAGCAAGCACTTTACTCAAATTCGTCAAGCATTCATCAAAAGTCGATAAAAAAAACAAAAAATTATCCATAAATACTTCAACAAATTTTTCTACTATACTAATAAAGATTTTCATCATACACCTTTGAAAAGTCGTAGGTGCATTGCACAACCCAAATGACATCCTTTCAAAAGCTTATGTACCATAGGACAAGTGAAGGTGACTCTTGATCCTCAGGTGCAACCAAAATTTGATTTATAAGCAAAATATTCATCCACAAAATTATAATAATTTTGTCAAGCTAGTCTATCTAGCATTTGATCAATAAAGGGGAGAGAAAAGTGGTCTTTTCTCGTGGCGTTATTCAATTTCCTATAATCTATACAAATCCTTCAACATGTGACAATTCTAGTAGAAATTAATTTATTATTTTTATCTACTGCAATTGTCATACCACCTTTATTTGGCACACACAGGACTAGGTTGATCTATTTGCTATCAGAAATAAAAAAATATAATATCCGAGTCGAGCCACTTTATCACTTCTTTCTAACTACCTTATTCATGATAAGATTCAAGTGGCATTGGTGTTTGACACTTGATTTATGTCCATACTCCATGAGAATTTTATGTACTAAATGTCGAGCCAATTTCCTGTTTGTATGTCATGGGCTATCCAATTGCGTGTTTGTGCTCTCTAAGCACCCTAAGCAACTTTTCTTCCTGTAAATTCAGAAAAGTCATAAGAAACAACAACAAGCAATATTTGATGAGACCTCCTTTTTCTATGTTCTGAGACCTCCCGTAGTTTTATTTGATGATATATGACTTGTGTGCGTGGTTCTTGTCGGTTCTGGAAAGCTTGTATGTGAAATTTTAAAAAAAAATATGATTTTTGACTTAAAATGAGGCTTGAGTTGACGACGGTCAAAGTTGTTGGTAAATAACCTCGGATCGGTGTTTTGACAATTTTGGTAGGTTCGTATGATATTTTTAGACCCGTACGCATGTTTGGTTGCGGTCCCAGATGACCCCAAGGGCGTTTCGGCGCATTATGTGAAAAATTAGAAAATTGAGTTTCAAAGTTGAAAATCTTTTGATGATCGATTATTGATATTTGATATTATTTTGATGATTTGAGTCAGTTGAGGCAGTTTGTAAGATGCTATTACACTTGTGTGAATGTTTGGATTGGATCCCAAGGGGCTCAGATGAGTTCTAAAGGTATTTCGGTATGTTTTTGACTATTAAGTGAAAACTAATGCATCTGGTCTGCATGTCTCGTAATACGAAGACCTGTTCGCAATTCCACTTTTGTGAAGCTATGCTCGAAAATACGATAGCTAGGGAGGGTTTGTGATCCTCACAAATGTGAGGAACTATCGCAATTGCGAGCTAGGGGGCGCTTTTGCGATGTCACTATCGCAAATGCGAGTAAGGCTGGGCTATGCAACCTTTGCAAATGCAAAAGAGGTGTCGTTTTTGCAAGCTGGGGGCTCTTCGCAAATGTGATGCCTTTGTCGTTGTTAGTTTGATAGTTAAATAGTAGTAAAATAACTCTAATCTCATATGTATTAGGAGTAGAGCATGTATTATATATATATATAGGGCTCATTGTATCATTGTCAATATTAATCAATAATATTTTCTCCCATGCATTCTCACATGGTATCAGAGAAACCATGAGAAATTTATCGCTGTGCATAAATTCCAGCGACTCCGGAAAGAGAAAAACAGTCAATAGGAAGCCCTTTTTTCCGGCAAAAATAGTATGTTCGCAAGAATAATACTATCCATCAGTGTTGTGCAAAAACCAACACCACCGAAAAGTAGATCAGAGCTGGGCAACCAACCTAGTAAAAAATCTCCGGCAGAATTTCTCCGGCGAAGATCCGATGCCCGCGCGCCAGCGCGTGAGGCACTTTCCGGGCATTTTTTGACGAAGTTCCTTTAGAGCAGTTGGATAGCCCTCAAATTCTGAGCCTACCCATAATTTTACTTTTCAATTCCAACCACTTTGAGTTTTTTCCGGCGAGCTACAGTGATTTTTTCAGCATGAACAGTGATCCCCAGAAAATTTCTGCTTTTTCTGGCATGATATTATAATGGAATTCGTATCGGAAGCCTTTAACTCACAATCCATTGGATCCAATGCATTGAATACCATCTAGATGATTTCTTTACCGGATTATATTTAGTTCCTTCAATATAAAGCACGTAAACATACATCTTCAGGATTAGCCTCTGTTGTTCCAACAAATAGTAGCATGACTTGTGTCTCCCAATCTTCACCTTCTGAGTCTTGAGTCATTGATTCAGGTGCATCTGATCATATTTCTGGTAACAAATCCCTTTTCACTAGTATTTCATATTCTTAATCTCTTCCAACAGTCATAATGGCCAATGGGTCTCAAGCCATGGCAACTGCAGTAGGTCAAGCAAGTCCACTTCCTTCCTTACCTTTAGACTCCGTTCTTTATATTCCTGGTAGTCCTTTTAATCTCATAGTCGTTAGTCGCTTAGACAAATCTCTTAAATCTGATGTTTTATTTCTTGATGACCTTGTTTTTATATAGGGATGCAGTACATGGCGGATCATTGGTACCGGACGTGAATCAGATGGACTTTATCACCTTATCCATGCAAAATCACATGGACTCGCATCTTGTCTTTCTCCAATAACTTGTCCCGTTACTGATTCACCAGATTTATTACATAAACGGTAGGATATCCCAGTTTGTCAAAACTTCAGAAAATGGTACCTGGGTAATCTCACTTGTCCACTCTATAGTATGAGTCATGTCAGCTCGATAAGCATGCCCGCTCCCATTTCCCGCGGCATCTTTATAATCGAGCAGAGTCACCTTTTACTTTAGTCCATTCAGATGTTTGGGGTCCTAGTCGGGTCAGTTCTACTTTGGGATTTCGCTACTTTATCAGTTTCATTGATGATTATTCCAGGTGCACTTGGATATTTTTGATGAAAAATCGATCTGAGTTGTTTTCTATTTTCCAGACCTTCCACGCTGAAATTCAAAATCAATTTGGGGTTTCTATCAGCACATTTCGCAGTGATAATGCCCTAGAGTATTTGTCTTCCCCATTTCAGCAGTTTATGAACTCCTATGGGATTATTCATCAAACATCTTGTCCGTACACATCCCAAAAAAATGGGGTAGCTGAAAGAAAGAATAGACATCTTATTGAAATTGCGCGTACCCTATTCATACAATCTCATGTTCCGCTGCGTTTTTGGGGGGATGCAGTTCTTACATCTTGTTATCTTATTAATCGTATTCCATCTTCAGCTATCCAAAATCAAGTTCCATTCTCTTTCCTGTTTCCCCACTTACCTTTGTTCTCTCTTCTACCCCATGTCTTTGGGAGTACATGTTTTGTTCATGACCTTACTCCAGGAAAAGATAAGTGAGCTCCTCGTGCTCTTAAGTGCATATTTCTGGGTTACTCAAGAAAGCAAAAGGGATATCGATGTTATTCTCCTGACCTTCAGCGATTTCTTATGTCTGCTGATGTTACCTTCTTTGAAACTCAATCATACTTCACAGGTCCAGTTAATCACTTAGATATTTCTGAGATGCTACCCGTTCCTTTTTTTGGAGATTCAGTCCCTATCTCACATTCATCTTCCTCCATAGCTCCACCACCTACAGTTCTAGTTGCAGCTCCACCACCTATAGCTCCACTGTCACCACCGAGTCCAGTGCCACCACCTAGTCCAGTTCCACCATCTATAGCTCCAATGCCATCACCTAGTCCAGTTCCACCATCTATAGCTCCAATGCCATCACCTAGTCCAGTTCCACCAACTATAGCTCCAGTGACACTACCTAGTCCAGTTCAGCCTTCTACAGCTCCAGCACTCCTGACTTATCATCGTCGCCCGCCTCCAGCATCAGGCTCAATTGATTCACGACCTGCACCTGACCCTGCTAAAACTGCATACTTGTCTCCTCTTAATCAACTAATTGCACTACGAAAAGGTATGCGTTCCACACTTAATCCTAATCCTCATTAAATCGGTTTAAGTTACCATCGTCTCTCATCATCCCATTGTGCATTTGTGTCATTTTTGTCCTCTGTTTCCATCCCTAAGTCTACCGGTGAAGCACTGTCTCATCCCGGATGGCGACAGGCTATGATTGACGAGATGTCTGCTTTACATACGAGTGGTACTTGGGAGATTGTTCCTCTTCCTTCGGGTAAATCGACTGTTGGTTATCGTTGGGTGTATGTGGTCAAAGTTGGTCCAGATGGCCAGGTTGATCGACTTAAGGTTTGTCTTGTTACCAAAGGATATACTCAGATATTTGGACTCGATTACAGTGATACTTTCTCTCTCGATGCTAAAATTGCATCAGTCCGCCTTTTTCTATCAATGGCTGCTGTTTGCCATTGGCCTCTCTATCAGTTGGACATTAAGAATGCTTTTCTTCACGGTGACCTTAAGGATGAGGTTTATATGGAGCAACCACCTGGTTTTGTTGCTTAGGGGGAGTCTAGTGGCTTTGTATATCGGTTGCGCCGGTCCCTCTATGGTCTAAAGCAGTCTCCTCGAGCCTGGTTTGGTAAGTTCAGCACAGTTATTTAGGAGTTTGGCATGACTCGTAGTGAAGCTGATCACTCTATATTTTATCGACATTCTGCTTCAAATCTTTGTATTTATCTGGTCGTTTATGTTGACGATATTATTATTACCGGCAATGATCAGGATGGTATTAGTAAGTTGAAGCAACCTCTCTTTCAGCACTTTCAGACTAAGGATCTGGGCAGATTAAAGTATTTTCTGGGTATTGAGGTCACTCAGTCTAGCTCAGGTATTGTGATCTCACAACGGAAGTATGCCTTAGATATTCTTGAGGAGACAGGAATGACAGGTTATAGACCTGTTGACACTCCAATGGATCCGAATTCTAAACTTCTGCCAGGACAGGGGAGCCTCTTAGCGATCCTACAAGATATAGGCGGTTGGTTGGTAAATTAAATTACCTCACAGTGACTAGACCTGACATTTCCTTTCCTGTGAGTGTTGTGAGTTAGTTTATGGATTCTCCCTATGATAGTCATTGAGATGCAGTTGTCCGCATTCTTCGGTATATAAAATCAGTTCCAGGCAAAGGCTTATTGTTTGAGGATCGTGGCCATAAGCAGATCGTTGGATACTTAGATGTTGATTGGGTAGGATCACCTTCTGATAGATGTTCTACGTCTGGATATTGTGTCTTAGTAGGAGGGAATTTGGTGTCTTGGAAGAGCAAGAAACAGAATGTGGTTGCTCGGTCTAGTGCAGAAGCAGAATATCAAGCAATGGCTATGGCCACATGTGAGCTAATTTGGATAAAACAATTGCTCAAGGAGTTGAAATTTGGTGAGATTAGCCAGATGGGACTTGTGTGTGATAATCAAGCTGCTCTTCATATTGCGTCAAATCCAGTGTTCCATGAGAAAACTAAACACATCGAGATTGACTGTCACTTTTTTAGAGAAAAGATACTCTCGGGAGATATTGCTACAAAATTTGTGAAGTCGAATGATCAGCTTGCTGATATTTTCACCAAGTCTCTCACTGGTCCTCGTATTAGTTATATATGTAACAAGCTCGGTACATATGATTTATATGCACCAGTTTGAGGGGGAGTGTTAGTTTGATAGTTAAAAAGTAGTAAAATAACCCTAATCCCATATGTATTAGGAGTAGGGCATGTATTATATATATATATATATATATATATATATATAGGACTCATTGTATCATTGTCAATATTAATTAATAATATTTTCTCTCGTGCATTCTCACAATCGCAAATGCGAATTCTGCATGATGGGACACTGATTGCGCTTGCAATCAGTGGTTTGCTTTTGCGATGGTCGCAATTACAAACAAGAACTCGCAAAATGCGACATCTATAGCTGGGTAAAAGTGGAGAATTTCGGAACTTAGCTCATTTTCCACCATTTTCAACCCTAAACTTTTTAAAAGCAATTTTTGAAGAGGATTTTCTTCCCAAATTTATTAGTAAGCAAATTTAACTAGTTTTCAAACAATTTCAATTGCTTTTCCATGAATTTAATCATCAAATCTATGAATTTCAAAGTAGAATTAAGGGTTTTGGGTAAAATTTAGGAATTTTATAAAATAGAGATTTAGACCTCGAATTGAGATCGAATTTTAAAACAAATCATATATCCGAGCTTGGGGATGAATGGGTAATTAAAATTTGGTTTGAATCTCGAATTTTGACCACGTGGGGCTGTGGTTTGACTTTTGTTGACTTTTTCGATTTAGTTAAAGATTGAGCATTCTTCATCCATGGGTACTTTCTAAAGCTTGTTTTGGATTGTTTGAATGATAATTGGCTAGATTCGGTTGGTTTGGAGGGTTGTTCTAAAGGAAAATCCATAGTTGATTGGTGATTTGATTTCGAAATGAGGTAATTGTCAGGTTAAACTCTACTTGAGAGAATTGGGACTTGATTGGTCTATTTGTTACTTGATTTATGTGTGGGGACAACGTATATGCAAGGTGACGAGTGTATATGCATTGTCACAGATTTAAGCATGCGAGGCGGGCTACTTGATTGCTTGTGTTTAATTACTTCATGCCTTCATTTATTCCATATTACTACGTGTTAGATGCTTTAATTGCTACACGTCTTACTTGTTATTTCATGCCTTCATTCGTTACATGCCTTAATTTGCTACATGTTTTCATGTATTCATGCCATTTTTTTTGTACTATTACTATGATTTGGGATCGGGTTGCACGCCACAACGAATGTTGATATGATATATGGTATCGGGTTGCATGTTGTAATGGATATTGATATGATATTTGGGATCAAGTTACATGTTACAACTGTATTAAAATTGTATATGGGATCGGGTTGCACGCTGCAATGGTAGTGGTTTACATATGTGTGGATCGGGTTGCGTGCTGCAATGAAGTTATATTATGATTGTTCTTGATTGTTGGTTTCTGTGTTTTGTTGTGAAACGGAGCACAAATGATATTTTGGGCCCCTCTATTGTGTAATTATTGTTCCGATTTCCATAATAATTCTTGCTTCTCTATTCTGTTATTGTTTTATACTTATACTCGTATAAGTTTATAGTGAGTGTCTTATTATAGCCTCATTACTACTTCGTCGAGTTTAGGCTCGACAATTATGGAGTATATGGGATCGGTTGTACTCATGCTACACTTTTGCACTTCTTATGCAGATCTCAGTGTTGGTCCCAGTGGGGCTTAGTGGAGATTTGCTCGGACTATCATTATCAGGAGACTTGAGATAGAGCTGCACGACATTCGCAGATCCTGAAGTCCCCTTCTTATTTACTATATTATTAATTTTTCAGACGAGATTCTAGTAGAGTTTTAGAGATATGCGGGTAGAGCAAGCTTGAATTGACAGACTGGGTTGTTTAATGTTATTTTCAGGACAAGGAGGATACCTGATGAGTAGCGGTGGAGTACAATGGTTCCAGTGTACAAGAACAAAGGGGATATCCAGAATTGTAACAACTATAGGGGTATCAAGTTACTAAGTCATACCATGAAAGTTTAGGAGAGGGTGGTGGAAGGGAGGATAAGGAGGGTGGTGTCTATGTCAGAAACCAGTTCGGGTTCATGCCGGGTCGTTCTACTATGGAAGCTATCCACCTATCAGGAGGTTGGTGGAACTATACAGGGATAGGAAGAGGGATTTGAATATGGTATTTATTGACCTAGAGAAGGAGTATAACAAGGTCCCTAAGGATGTCCTTTGGAGGTGTCTATAGGTGAAAGGTGTACTTGTGGCTTACATTAGGGCGATAAAGGATATGTATGATGGAGCTATGACTCGGGTTAGGACGGTGAGAGATGACTCAGAGCCTTTTCCGGTGGTTATGGGGTTACACCAAGGATCTGCGCTTAGCCCGTTCTTATTCACTCTGGCGATGGACACACTGACACACCATATCCAAGGAGATGTGCCATGGTGTATGTTGTTCACTGATGATATAGTTCTGATTGATGAGACGCGAGGCAACGTTAATGAGAGACTAGAGGTATGGAGGCAGGCCTTGGAGTCTAAAGGTTTCAAGTTGAGTAGGACTAAGACGGAATATGTGAAATGTAAGTTCAGCGACGTGATGGGGAAGCGGATGTGGAAGTCAGGCTTGACTCACAGGTCATCCTCAAGAGAGAAAGTTTTAAGTACTTAGGGTCAATTATCCAGGAAGATGGGGAGATCGACGGGGATGTTACGCACCATATTGGGGTGGATGGATGAAATGGAGGTTAACGTTTGGAGTCTTGTGTGACAAGAATGTGTCACCGAAACTCAAAGGTAAGTTTTATAGAGCGGTGGTTAGACCGGCCATGTTGTATGAAGATGAGTGTTGGCCAATCAAGAATTCACATATCCAGAAGATGAAAGTAGCAGAAATGAGGATATTGATATTGATGTGTGGCCACACTAGGCTGGATAAGATTATGAATAAAGATATTTGGAAGAGGGTGGGCGTGGCTCCCGTGGACGACAAGATGCGGGAAACGCGTCTTAGATGGTTCGGACACGTGTGGAGGAGAAACTTAGATGCACCCGGTTATGAGGTGTGAACGATTGACTTTGGCAGGTACAAGAAGATGTAGATGGCAGCCTAAGAAGTATTGGGGCGAGGTGATCAGGCAGGACATGGCGCGACTTCAGATTTCCGAGGATATGACTCTTGATAGGAATATATGGAGGTCGAGCATTAGGGTGGTAGGCTAGGGGGTAGTAGAGAGTTCTTCCCTCTTTGTTCCGGGTAGTCTGATAGAGTTTTGCTTAGGTTTGTTAGCGGTCTATGTTGTGTTCACATTGTTGTTTTGCATAGTTTTGTGTTAGTGTCCTTTCACTTATTCGTTGTTGTTATATTCTTTCTGGCATTTTTTGTTGTTACATGCCTTTTATTTTGTTTCTTTTCTGATATTATTGTCTCTCCTATTGAGCCGAGAGTCTCTCGGAAATAGTCTCTCTACCCTTTTCAGGGTAGGGGTAAGGTCTGCGTACAATCTACTCTCCCCAGACCCTACTAGTGAAATTTTACTGGGTATGTTGTTGTTGTATTTCAGACCTTGCTTGTAGTACCTTTAGCAGCTCATGTACTTGTGACTTCTGTTTTTGGATTTAGACTAAACTGGTTGGTTTCAAATTATCGTTTTACAAGTATTTCAGACTTATATTCTTAATCATTTGCTTTTAAATTGTTAAAATTGAATAATTGTTTAACTAACTATTGGTTTGTCCAGCAAGCGAATGTTAGGTGCCATCACGGCCTTATGGTTGAGATTTCGGGTCATGACACGGGGAAATAAGAATGCAAATAGAGCACACGAACAATTTAGAAGCAAATTCAGTGAGATTGAAATATTTTGGGTTATGGGACTAATGTCTATCCTGTTGAGCTTTTCGGGTTATTTAACTTCTTAATCTATCTGATTTATTGACTAACAGGGTTTATATTACTCGCAAGGTTCTTTCGAGGTCTCGCTCGCCTATTCAAGCTACCTAGTGCTATACATCTATAGAATCAAAATCGACAAGAACGCATGTATAATTGCAAAAATAATAATCAAGTAAGGAAATTAGAATGTCTATTCTGATTGCGAATTGATTCTCTAATACCTGAATTCAAGATCTTACTCTATTTAATCTTATATGCAATCTATAGTTCTCACTTTCGAGTTCAACTATAGATTCGTAGATAGTATTTTGATGTTAGCTATACAGTAAAATAATTAAGAACGGAATTGAATAAATAAATTAATATGATAAAATCAAGCAATATTACCAATTTTTAAACGTCAACAATCAATAACTACTCATAACTGTGAGCACGTGATTTTTGTTTTACGCGACAATCACTCCAAAAGAAACAAAATAATAGCAATTGGTTTTGCTGTACATTTGCTGGATTTTTACGTGGCATTTTTTTGCTAGTTATTTGTTGATTTTGCCCATGGTTGTTTTATTCAAAAAAAATAAATATAAAAAATATATGTCTATATGTCGTGTGAACCGTAATCTGTTTATTAAAAGAAAAATAAAATATGTGCGTCCTTCATTGTATTTTGTCATTAAGTGTTTAGTATAATTAAATGTTAATTGTGTGATAATTGTTGTCCAATGTTTACATGGTATTATTTGGCAAATTATTTTAAGGAATTAAAAAAAAAAAAAGGAGTTTCGGACTTGGGCCAGTCCGGTTTTTAAAACAAAACAAGCCCAAACCCCATGTAAACCCGGTCCAGACCAACTGGCCTCAGGGGCCTTCCAAACGACATCGTTTTCCTGCAGTGTGATCTGGGCCGTGGATCTCAAATTGATCAACGACCAAGATCAATTCCCCATAACCCATCAACAAACCCGACCCGTTCACACCCGGACCGACCCCAACCCTTTACCCTTGAAACGACACCGTTCCACTTAAGCCATCAGATCCAGACCGTAGATCTAGATTGATCTAACGGTTGAGATCAATCCACCCACTAACTATATAAGCCCATAATCCTACCCTGCCCCCCCCCCCCATCCGAACCCCAGCCTTCGTCTCCCCAAACAAACAGCCCTAAACCCTAGCCGCCCCTATATCCTTCACCATGGAAACCGGCGGCATGAACGTCGGTGACCTTCCCCTTAACACCCTAGAACGCCCTTGCCATCCTGAACCCAAATCTATCAACCATGTAGTTCGAATCCCTCCCCACCTTCTCGAATCTTCATTTGAAGATTCGAGTCAAAACTCGATCTACTCAGTTTAACCCCAGTTTCACACCAGACACCCCCCAGACCCCTCATGACCAAACCATACTTGGTTTGGTCCGAATCTGATCAGGGAAGCATGAATCCCAGATCTGAGTTTTGGAACTTGGTGGTTCTTCGTCACTGGTCCATATCCGTTCAAACCGAAGAGGTTAAGGTCTAATGGACTTTAATCAAAGTGTTTCTCATTTGAGAAACACTTCGATTAAAGTCCGTTCAGCCTTAAGAAAGGTCTGTCCAAGTCCGAATCAAGTTTTGATTTTTCAAGGTTTAAGGTGAGTCCTTTCTTTTCTTTATTTGTTTTGGCCCATCTGATTGTGGTAAAAGTCTGTTCATGCTTTGATTTTGTGTCTTTGAATTTTGTCAACTGTGCCCCGTCCACTTTGCCTAAACCTCTGCTTGTTTGAATGAGTCTTTCTATTTGCCCTGATATAAGTAGTGTGCAATTAGCTGATTCTCAAAATTTGAACTGATCAATTGACTCCTCGAGCACCACTTTGTTTAGCCAGTACAATTCAAGTCATGTGCCCTATACTTTGAATGTCTGATTTTTGGCTACGATTGTGTATGTTAATGCTAATATAGTCGAGTCGACATGTGTCGTCAATTAGTTTCAACTGTCCGAACAATAACAAATCGATTTACTTCTGCTAAGCATTTGTTGAGTCAATTAAGAACCAGTTTTTGTTTACTTATAGTTGTTTGAATTGATCAGTAATGTAAAAAGGATTGTTTGGTTTAAATTCTGAATTGGAAGGCATGTGCACTCGTGCACAGCATGTGCATTGGTGCACCTCATGTGCTTTGTGCACAGCCTGTGGCCTGCATAAAGGTCTTTGTTAAGTTTTAAACAATTTGACAGCATATGCTGTCAGATACATTCTACTGCCCATGCCTGGCTTTAGTTTAAAGGAGTATTTAAACCTTTTAAAAGTGAAATCTATCAGGGAATGTTGATGGGGTTTAATACTTAATTAGCTAAAGTTGGAATTGAAAATGGAAGGCACATGGGAGGGGTACTGTGATTTCTGAAAACAGGCTGTTAAAAGAGATAGTTTTGAGGTTATAAAGGGAGGGAGATATACAGAATGAGGACACAGAAAGAGGACTGAACCTTGAGGGCTGTAAAAGAAAATATACACACACAGTGAAGAGTTTGAAAGAGAGAACTGGAAAGACATACAAAGAGATATTAAGAGGGAACACCTGAGAGCTCAATTTTTTGAAAACAGAAAACTAGAAAAGAATTTTTGTCTGATAACTCAGACAAAAACAAAACCAGAAGTTGCTTCCTTCCCTTTTGTTCCTGACTTCACTAAATCTGGACCTGTTCTGTGCAACATTGCTTTCTCACAACTGAGTCTGCTTTGTTTGTTGTTTGTTCTACTCGAAAGTTTGGTTTAGTTGGGGTTGATCTAACTCCAATTGTTTTGTGAGTTGTGGTTGCTACTCTACTGTTTCTTGTTGCTGTTGCTATTCTGCTCACTATTGTTGCTGCCCTGTCCTGCTGCTACTACTAGTCCTGTTTCTTTCTGCTGCTGATTTCCACATCTTCTTCTTCTTCTTCTCCTTTGCATTTTCAGCATTTCCAGGTACACATTTCAAGTCCCATATTGATGTAATTAAAACAGTTGGAAAGCATGAAATGAAAAAAGGTTGAAGAAGTTCAAGTATTTGTTGTAATATTCATAGTACATTAACAGGCCTGTGAAAATTGATTTAGTTTATGATTCAACAGTTCGAGAGTATGTGTTGATATTTGACTGAGTTTTCCCTGTTGTATTTTAACTCTGTAGTTGTTTGTCAGTAGGAGCATGTATATTTCGACCTTATACAATACTGTTCTTGTTTCATTTAGTTTTTGTTTAGTTAAGACTAGTCCACATAAGTTTAGTTAAGTTCAACTCGAGAAGTGTTTGGATTAAGTGTTGTATTTCGTTTAGCTCGTACATGATTCCTTGCCAAACTAAAGTATTTTACTTTGCCAATTATCCTTTAATCTAGTCCAAATAAGTTCAGTTAAGTTTAATTCAAGAAATGTTCGGATTAGGTATTGCATTTCATTCAATCTCATATGTAGTCTTTTTGTTCGACTGAAACATCCTCGCAAGGCATGACGTTTTTACTTTATAAGTAGTTAATCAGAAACTGACAAAAATCCGGATTAGGCAAAAGCCTATAATTGAATTAGCATGTACCTTTTCTTCTAGTTTTAGAGACAAATGCATTAGAAATGTAGCCATTTTAGGATATCCTTTTCTAAAATAGAGATGAGCCTCGCCAAATAAAGATGCAAAATTGCGAGGCCCTCAATAAATAACCATGATAATTATTTAGAATTCAAGATAGGCCATTTAATAAATTTCATGGCCTTCTACAAAGATAATAACGCGTTAGACTCTGTAGGCGCGGCTTAATTAAATCACATTCTTAAATTCGGGTGCACATGGATGTGACCCTAATCCGAATCTCAACGAGGTCCCAATGTGTCGACGATCACGGGTGCATTGATTGTGACGTGGTTCGAGATGCATTTTCACGACGTTGCAATTCTATAAAAAATAAGTGATAATAATAAAAGCGGTTTAAATTTAATAAAAGCACGTAAGTCATAACATGTATTTAAATCAGATATTTAGCCATTATAACAATTTAAGCAACCGTGCTAGAACCACGGGATTCGAGGGTGCCTAACACCTTCCCTCGGGTCAACAGAATTCCTTACTTAGAATTTCTGGTTCGCAGACTTCATCTGAAAAAGTCGAATATTTTCCTCGATTTGGGATTCAAGATAAACCGGTGACTTGGGACACCAAAAGCCAAATCTTTCCCAAGTGGCGACTCTAAATTAAATAAATAATCCCATTTCGAATATTGTCACTTAAATTGGAAAAACTCCACCCGCGCATCTAACCCTTCGGGGCCGGGCGTGCAAAAAGGAGGTGTGACAGCTCTGGCGACTCTGCTGGGGACTTGACCCAGAACCACTGGTTCAGGGTCCAAGAATTCGAGCTTAGAATAATTGTTATATTTTGGCTTTATTATCTGATCTTTATTACATGTTTTGCATAAAAGTGCTAAATGTTGTCTTTTACCGCTTTTGATATTATCTGAACTGTATATAAACTGTGCCGAAACCCTTCTTTTCTTACCTCCGGGGAGAAGCTCGCTGGTCGAGACTCCCTATTCTGTTAGTGTCAATACCTGAAATAAGAAAGAGGTCGGACAAGTTACAAAGCCGGACGATCTCGCGGGTCCCCGGTACGTAGCCCCCTCCTCGACTCGAGTTGTCCGCTCGGGTACACAGTCTAGAACAAATACCAAGGTTTAAACCTAGTATAACGAAACTTCATGCCGGATCCCTAGTAGGAACGCTTATTTGCATCATATTGCATTTGACTTAGGGGACTCAACACAGGGGTTGGGTCCGTCTAGGACAGGCAACCTGAAATGGAAAAGACCATCATGCTGCATTCCTATCTGTGTTGTGCATTTATTTGCTTCGGTTCCGCATGTCGACCGGTTCCTAAAAAAGGGGGAAAATAGCAGCGTAGGGGAGATAATTACTTATTTTTGGAAAATAAAACCAATGTCCAAGTAGTGTCAAAACCTCGCCGGAATTTTTCTAAAAAAAAAAAAAAAAAACTGTCTTGTTTATTGAGAGTTATTAAAAAAAATATATATAAAAATTTTCTTTTATCACTTTCAAAATCAAAAAAAAGAAAAGGTATTTATTTTAAAAGTAAAAAAAAATCGAAAATTCATAATTCAAAAAATGTGTTGTTTCTTTCGTAGTACCCCTTTTATGAATTCCAGACTAATAGTCCAAATTTTTCCTAAAAAAAAATATAATAATATAAAAAAAAAAAAATACGCATTCCTGATTTCTAGGTTTATTCGATTTTTCCTATTTTACGATAGGCCGAACTACGCGGGTCTGATTCTCACCGGATGTGAGGTACGTAGGCAAACCTCATCGGTTCCGGCCCCAATTTTCAAAATCAAAAAAAAAATATATATTTCCCTTTAGTTCTTTCTTTATAAATTTTTCCTTGGAAAACATAAAAAGAAAAGAAACAAAAAAATAATATAGAAGTTTTCTTAAACTCAAATAAAAATAGTCTCTTTCTTTCTGAAGTCTTTCATGTGAAATAATGTAATAAGAATTAAAAACCAGCAATAAAAATCCAAAAAAAAATACTCTTTGCTTTTAGTCTCTCTTTTGTAAAATGTTTTTTTAAAAAAATAAAAAATATATATATTTGAAAATTTGAAATTTCGAAATATTAGGATTTTTCTTTAGAAGTGATTTTGTAAATAAATAAAACTCAGAATTTCACATCATTTTCTTAAAAGTCCCTCTTTCAAAATTTAAGGGGCAACATCATATACATTCTTTCTTCCGTAGAAAAGGTAAAAAAAAAAAAAAAAAAACCAACCAAACATATTTTCTTTTCTTAATAAATTTCCAGAATTCAAGTCAAAAGCAAATAAATTTTAGAAGTCTTTCTTTAAAAAATAAAACAAAAATCAAAATAAACAAAATTTTCTTTCTTCTTTTAAAGTATTTCTTTCAAAAATTCCAAAAAAAAAACAAAAAAAAATTGAATAAGTGAATAAACAAAGAATAGTCAAATCTTTTGAGCCCTATGCTAAATGAGCACTTGCTTCTTTATTTTTGTTAGTTTCGAACTACGTAATGATCTGATTCACGTAGGCATCGTGATACGTAGGCAATCCTCATCGGATCCGGTCGCATTTCTTTTACTGCAAAATAAAAAAAATATAAAAAAATTAAAAAGGGGGAAGAACTAATAAGAGGAAAAATGCCGGCATGACGCATGCTCTCGTAGCAAACATATAGTAATCCACTTAACTGTATAGGTGCATCATGCCCAACGTGAGATTAACTATCTGTTATTTGCTGCAAATTAACCGTGCGCTTGTCGATGAGTATATTCAGGGTTTTTGAAAAGACGGTTGGTTTAGTGAAAGTCTGGCCTCGCACTCATACTTCACGAGGTCAAAGAGAAGTGTTCAACTACCTGTTGTTAGGACCAGAAGCAGTACTCACACTTACTTCACCAGGTCAAAAGGAAGTGTGGAAATGTCTTCAGAAATTCCATCGCAAACAATCCCGGTTTCCGAGGAAAGCTCGATCTCAGCCGTCCTCACACCTGAATCCGCAACTGCGGAGGAAAATAGAATCCTACGGCTCCGCATGCTGGAAATGCTGGACGACTGGAATAATGGGAAAGAGCCGCCAAGTGTCGTCCCCGGATTCCCTGAATTATTCTCCAGGTCAAGTGGGACTTCAAATGTTCTCATAAATTATCCTGCTACCCCATTCGGTTACCCAGCCACCTCAGCCTTCTCTGCTGGATCGCCTTCTGACCCTCATCCCCGAATGTCAGCCACCGATGCAAGCATAAACATCTTTACTGCATCGCCTTGCCCGATTACGGCACAACCCGCCACGTACAAGCCAAGCTTTGACTCATCCTCTTTTACATTCCAAGCACCATCGTTCTCAATGGAACCAACTAGGTTCGCTACCAGCACTAATCCTCTACCGCCTCAGTGCGAGCTTGCACCCGGGCAGGATCAGAACCCCAGAATTGCAGAACAAAATGAGATTGCCAAGAGAATGAGAAGCCTTGAACAAAGTTTGAAAAATATGCAAGGATTGAGCGGACAGAAGAGCGTCTCTTACGCCGACCTATGCATGTTCCCTCACGTGCACCTGCCAGCAGGTTTCAAGACCCCAAAGTTCGAGAAATACGATGGGCACGGTGACCCCATTGCACATCTTAAAAAATACTGCAATCAATTGCGGGGAGCCGGCGGAAAAGAAGAACTGCTAATGGCATATTTTGGAGAAAGTTTGGTGGGAGTCGCTTCGGAATGGTATATGGACCAGGACATATCTCGCTGGCATATATGGGATGATCTTGCCAGAGACTTCGTAGGGCAGTTTCAATATAATATTGACATCGCACCAGACAGAAATGCTTTGTCAAACTTAAAGAAGAAACCCTCGGAAAGTTTCAGAGAATACGCCATCAAATGGCGTGAGCAAGCGTCAAGGGTAAAACCTTCCATGGACGAGATAGAGATGGTCACTACTTTTCTCCAGGCTCAAGAGTCCGACTATTTCCAAAACATGATGTCGGCCATGGGAAAGCCTTTCGCAGAAGCAATTAAGATTGGAGAGATGGTGGAGAACGGTTTGAAAACAGGAAGAATTTTGAGTCAGGCAGCCATAAGGGCAACCTCCCAGGCCGTCCAAAGCGGGTCTGGAGGAATGGCAAGAGGGAAGAAAAAAGAGGAAACATCCATGGCGGTATCAGAGATGGGAGAATATCATAATCCCGGGCTTTGTTCTCCGGAAAGAACCTCGCAACATTATTTCCCCCACCAAAATGCGATCTACGCTCCTCAACCCTACATGGTCATGAGCACCCAGCCTTATATCCAGCGGACACAACCAGTCAATCGGGGGCAGGCCCCACATCCTAGGAATCAGCCTCCTCACCGAAACCACTACAATCCTCGACCTCCTCAAAATAATTTCCGTCCTCGGGAACCACCCAGGAGACCCAACTACACACCAATCGGTGAACCCTATTCCACCCTATTCCCTAAGCTTGTCCAAATGAATTTGTTGCAGCCCATACCACCGAACGGGCAGAACCCGGGATCACCATCATATCAGCGGGGTGTCAGATGTGCATACCATTCAGGGGTAGAAGGGCACGACACCAACGACTGTTGGACATTGAAACAAGCTGTGGAGAATCTGTTAGACCAAGGGAAGATTGTGTTGAAAGACGAGGATATCCCAAATGTGACCAATAATCCGTTGCCCGCCCACAACAATGGGCCGATAGTTGGGATGATTTGTGAAGACGAGGAAGTTGATCCGGCACTTAAAGCCATAATTGCTATTGCTGATACAGAAAAAGGACCTAGGGTAACTCCGGAGCAAGAAAAAGGAATAAGTGATGTATTCAAGCAGGCCTCCATGGTATGGGGGACGATCAAACAACCTCGGCCGAACGAGCCAGTGTTTGTCGGACGCATACCACAGGAACCAAAATACAACAAAGAGGGAGATGATGAGGTGTCCCCGCTCGACGAGAGCGAGGAAATATGTGAGGCGACAAGGGAAGAGCTATGCACATGGTCCAGCCAAGAGAGGGCACTAGCGTCGTTGAAGTATCGTACATGGGACCAAGCACCTAGTTTCAAAACTAGAAGGCTACGCCATTCTTGATCAAACGGAAGTCCTAATGAACCTGTCTTGCCACTTTCTCTGCATCACGAGTAACCCCAGAGGGTGGCTCGGATGTTTTTCTTCAGTTTCATGTTTTTAATTTCCTGAATGTCAACCTTTTTCCTTATCTTCCCCAAAATGCCAAGAAATGAAATCGTGCTTGATTACTCACTTTCTTCTTCTATGTTTTCTTTTGTGTTCTCTTCAATTCTGATAAATGCAGCTTTAAATAACATGACATGTTTGAGGACTTCATGCCCGGATCACGAGAACTCCGATCAGATTTCAAATAATGAGTCAAAAATTTGAGATATAAAGGATTTGAAAAATAGGAACAACTAAAGAAAATTGGTTCATGGTTTGGAGAATGTCCGTCACTAAAACAGAGTTTGAGAGCAGTAAATGGGTTTAGACCCGTACAGAATGATAACCTTAATAACTGCGGTTTGTCACGAGCAATTGTACCAAAAAGAAAGAAGGGTCCATACATCATCGAAAAACGTTACCAAATGGAGCATTTGTATCTGGGCGACGTCGGAAGAAATGACGTCAGCCTTGCTTGGAAAGCAAGTGCAGTGATATGTCTAAATCACTCTGGCGATATCTTTGCACAGTTTGAGATGACGAAGGCTTTCATTCTCGCTACCCAAACACTATCAACCCTTTGCAAACCCATTTGAGCTGGTTACTCTTCTTTGATTACCCTCTTTGGAACCTGAAAATATTATTGAAAAAAAAATGAATGAAAACAAAAGAAGAAGAAGAAAGAATTGGAAGAATGAGGAAATATATACATAAAAAAAAATTGAAAAACAACAACAAAAATCCAAAAAAAAAAGGGGACCATATGAACTACGTCTGACTTGATTCCGAAAGGATACGTAGGCAACCTCTCCTTGGGGTTCAGTCACACCAACAATAAAATCCAGGAATTCCCCCGAAAATAAAACTGGGGCAGAAGTTATAACGATTCAGCAATGATCCCACCCAAAAGTTCCAAAGTTGTAGTTCAATCCAAATTCTTTTCACCCCAAACCTTTTTTAAGTCCTTCTGATCAATCAGCAAAGCATTTCAAAATAGGAAGATGGAATTATTTGGGTCCGATACAACAAAATGAGGAGAATAAAGATGAGAGAGTCTTGTCGGTGAAAACCTTTGGGCACCGTGAGGCGACGAGAGAAGAGAAATTGAAATGAGAGAGCTTGTTTAGTAAAAACTCGCAAGGAGTACTAGCAGGCGACAGTAAGAAGAGAAATGAGAGAGGTCGACTAGCGAAAACCCGCAAAGGGCGTTGTCGGCCAAAAAGATGATTCCACCTCAGAAAGTCCTGGCAAGGTTCCCGGGTTTTTGAAAAAAAAATATAGATCTGTTTTGATTCATGAGGAAATGCAAGTTCTCGGAGGTCGGGCATCCAGTCCAAAAGGCATGTCATGTCAGTTTGAAACTGGCATACACTCCAGATAAGTCCCTCTTTTCTCCCCGAAAGGGGCGTTTCTCTTTAAACTCATATGTTCTCCTTTACATAGTTTTCTTTGAGTTCTTTTTGATCTAACTCTTAATTCCGTAGTAATCGCAAAGAAAGGTGGCAGGACCGGTTTTACAGGGCTCCGTTTGGCGAGAGTCGAATAAAATGTACAACCTCGGTGGCGCGTCAGTCCCATCCCGACTGGCCATGATAGTTGATTTGCTTCCAAAACCGACAAATCCCCACAAGCTATCCCTTGTACAATTCCCCAAAGAAGTCCACCCCAGCAAATCCCCAGCAAGTTTGCTACAAAAAAAAAAATCCCCACAGAGTCTCCCTGATAAAATCCCCAAGCAGAACGGGACGGAAAAGCCAAAGCCTTATAAGGCAAATCATCACAAAATCTGGAAACACAAGTCTGAGTAGTCCAAAGGTTTTCGCATGTGAAATCCAATCAATAGCAGAGTTTCTCAACAAGAATTAGGCCAAGACAAAGCAATTGGAACAGTCAAGGCCCCCAAACTAACCGCCGTTTTCAAACTAATAATCTTTCTTTGTTTAGGAAGATTGAGACAGGTGCGACACAAAGTAGCTGTGCAAGAAGCAGGTGTAGCCCAAAAGAGATAAAGCGCGCAAGCATTGAAACAACCTTGCAGCAGAAAACGGCCAAAGGTAAGTTTCCCATAATATTTTCATGCATTTTAATTGAAAACCATGGATCTCCCTGGCATAACCCAAGGGGCTTTATCTACCCAAATCTTCCCGGTATAACCCGATGAATCTTCCCGGCATAACCCGATGAATCTTCCCGACATAACCCGATGAATCCTCCCGGCATAACCCGATGAATCTTCCCGGCATAACCCGATGAATCTTCCCGGCATAACCCGATGAATTTTCCCGGTATAACCCGATGAATCTTCCCGGTATAACCCGATGAATCCTCCCGGCATACCCGATGAACCTTCCCGGCATAACCCGATGAATCTTCCCGGCATAACCCGATGAATCTTCCCGGTATAACCCGATGAATCCTCCCGGCATAACCTGATGAATCTTCCCGGCATAACCAGATGAATCTTCCCGGCATAACCCGATGAATCTTCCCGGTATAACCCGATGAATCTTCCCGGTATAACCCGATGAATCCTCCCGGTATAACCCGATGAATCTTCCCGGTATAACCCGATGAATCCTCCCGGCATAACCCGATGAATCTTCCCGGCATAACCCGATGAATCTTCCCGGCATAACCCGATGAATCTTCCCGGTATAACCCGATGAATCCTCCCGGCATAACCCGATGAATCTTCCCGGCATAACCCGATGAATCTTCCCGGCATAACCCGATGAATCTTCCCGGTATAACCCGATGAATCTTCCCGGTATAACCCGATGAATCCTCCCGGCATAACCCGATGAATCTTCCCGGCATAACCCGATGAATCTTCCCGGCATAACCCGATGAATCTTCCCGGCATAACCCGATGAATCTTTCCGGCATAACCCGATGAATCCTCCCAGCATAACTCAATAACTCTTTTCGGCATAAATTAATATGATAAAATCAAGCAATATTACCAATTTTTAAACGTCAACAATCAATAACTACTCATAACTGTGAGCACGTGATTTTTGTTTTACGCGACAATCACTCCAAAAGAAACAAAATAATAGCAATTGGTTTTGCTGTACATTTGCTGGATTTTTACGTGGCATTTTTTTGCTAGTTATTTGTTGATTTTGCCCATGGTTGTTTTATTCAAAAAAAATAAATATAAAAAATATATGTCTATATGTCGTGTGAACCGTAATCTGTTTATTAAAAGAAAAATAAAATATGTGCGTCCTTCATTGTATTTTGTCATTAAGTGTTTAGTATAATTAAATGTTAATTGTGTGATAATTGTTGTCCAATGTTTACATGGTATTATTTGGCAAATTATTTTAAGGAATTAAAAAAAAAAAAAGGAGTTTCGGACTTGGGCCAGTCCGGTTTTTAAAACAAAACAAGCCCAAACAAACTCAGCCCAAACCCCATGTAAACCCGGTCCAGACCAACTGGCCTCAGGGGCCTTCCAAACGACACCGTTTTCCTGCAGTGTGATCTGGGCCGTGGATCTCAAATTGATCAACGGCCAAGATCAATTCCCCATAACCCATCAACAAACCCGACCCGTTCACACCCGGACCGACCCCAACCCTTTACCCTTGAAACGACACCGTTCCACTTAAGCCATCAGATCCAGACCGTAGATCTAGATTGATCTAACGGTTGAGATCAATCCACCCACTAACTATATAAGCCCATAATCCTACCCTGCCCCCCCCTATCCGAACCCCAGCCTTCGTCTCCCCAAACAAACAGCCCTAAACCCTAGCCGCCCCTATATCCTTCACCATGGAAACCGGCGGCATGAACGTCGGTGACCTTCCCCTTAACACCCTAGAACGCCCTTGCCATCCTGAACCCAAATCTATCAACCATGTAGTTCGAATCCCTCCCCACCTTCTCGAATCTTCATTTGAAGATTCGAGTCAAAACTCGATCTACTCAGTTTAACCCCAGTTTCACACCAGACACCCCCCAGACCCCCCTCATGACCAAACCATACTTGGTTTGGTCCGAATCTGATCAGGGAAGCATGAATCCCAGATCTGAGTTTTGGAACTTGGTGGTTCTTCGTCACTGGTCCATATCCGTTCAAACCGAAGAGGTTAAGGTCTAATGGACTTTAATCGAAGTGTTTCTCATTTGAGAAACACTTCGATTAAAGTCCGTTCAGCCTTAAGAAAGGTCTGTCCAAGTCCGAATCAAGTTTTGATTTTTCAAGGTTTAAGGTGAGTCCTTTCTTTTCTTTATTTGTTTTGGCCCATCTGATTGTGGTAAAAGTCTGTTCATGCTTTGATTTTGTGTCTTTGAATTTTGTCAACTGTGCCCCGTCCACTTTGCCTAAACCTCTGCTTGTTTGAATGAGTCTTTCTATTTGCCCTGATATAAGTAGTGTGCAATTAGCTGATTCTCAAAATTTGAACTGATCAATTGACTCCTCGAGCACCACTTTGTTTAGCCAGTACAATTCAAGTCATGTGCCCTATACTTTGAATGTCTGATTTTTGGCTACGATTGTGTATGTTAATGCTAATATAGTCGAGTCGACATGAGTCGTCAATTAGTTTCAACTGCCTGAACAATAACAAATCGATTTACTTCTGCTAAGCATTTGTTGAGTCAATTAAGAACCAGTTTTTGTTTACTTATAGTTGTTTGAATTGATCAGTAATGTAAAAAGGATTGTTTGGTTTAAATTCTGAATTGGAAGGCATGTGCACTCGTGCACAGCATGTGCATTGGTGCACCTCATGTGCTTTGTGCACAGCCTGTGGCCTGCATAAAGGTCTTTGTTAAGTTTTAAACAATTTGACAGCATATGCTGTCAGATACATTCTACTGCCCATGCCTGGCTTTAGTTTAAAGGAGTATTTAAACCTTTTAAAAGTGAAATCTGTCAGGGAATGTTGATGGGGTTTAATACTTAATTAGCTAAAGTTGGAATTGAAAATGGAAGGCACATGGGAGGGGTACTGTGATTTCTGAAAACAGGCTGTTAAAAGAGATAGTTTTGAGGTTATAAAGGGAGGGAGATATACAGAATGAGGACACAGAAAGAGGACTGAACCTTGAAGGCTGTAAAAGAAAATATACACACACAGTGAAGAGTTTGAAAGAGAGAACTGGAAAGACATACAAAGAGATATTAAGAGGGAACACCTGAGAGATCAATTTTTTGAAAACAGAAAACTAGAAAAGAATTTTTGTCTGATAACTCAGACAAAAACAAAACCAGAAGTTGCTTCCTTCCCTTTTGTTCCTGACTTCACTAAATCTGGACCTGTTCTGTGCAACATTGCTTTCTCACAACTGAGTCTGCTTTGTTTGTTGTTTGTTCTACTCGAAAGTTTGGTTTAGTTGGGGTTGATCTAACTCCAATTGTTTTGTGAGTTGTGGTTGCTACTCTACTGTTTCTTGTTGCTGTTGCTATTCTGCTCACTATTGTTGCTGCCCTGTCCTGCTGCTACTACTAGTCCTGTTTCTTTCTGCTGCTGATTTCCACATCTTCTTCTTCTTCTCCTTTGCATTTTCAGCATTTCCAGGTACACATTTCAAGTCCCATATTGATGTAATTAAAACAGTTGGAAAGCATGAAATGAAAAAAGGTTGAAGAAGTTCAAGTATTTGTTGTAATATTCATAGTACATTAACAGGCATGTGAAAATTGATTTAGTTTATGATTCAACAGTTCGAGAGTATGTGTTGATATTTGACTGAGTTTACCCTGTTGTATTTTAACTCTGTAGTTGTTTGTCAGTAGGAGCATGTATATTTCGACCTTATACAATACTGTTCTTGTTTCATTTAGTTTTTGTTTAGTTAAGACTAGTCCACATAAGTTTAGTTAAGTTCAACTCGAGAAGTGTTCGGATTAAGTGTTGTATTTCGTTTAGCTCGTACATGATTCCTTGCCAAACTAAAGTATTTTACTTTGCCAATTATCCTTTAATCTAGTCCAAATAAGTTCAGTTAAGTTTAATTCAAGAAATGTTCGGATTAGGTATTGCATTTCATCAATCTCATATGTAGTCTTTTTGTTCGACTGAAACATCCTCGCAAGGCATGACGTTTTTACTTTATAAGTAGTTAATCAGAAACTGACAAAAATCCGGATTAGGCAAAAGCCTATAATTGAATTAGCATGTACCTTTTCTTCTAGTTTTAGAGACAAATGCATTAGAAATGTAGCCATTTTAGGATATCCTTTTCTAAAATAGAGATGAGCCTCGCCAAATAAAGATGCAAAATTGCGGGGCCCTCAATAAATAACCATGATAATTATTTAGAATTCAAGATAGGCCATTTAATAAATTTCATGGCCTTCTACAAAGATAATAACGCGTTAGACTCTGTAGGCGCGGCTTAATTAAATCACATTCTTAAATTCGGGTGCACATGGATGTGACCCAAATCCGAATCTCAACGAGGTCCAAATGTGTCGACGATCACGGGTGCATTGATTGTGACGTGGTTCGAGATGCATTTTCACGACGTTAGGAAACCTCTGAAGCAAAGGTTCGGTCAAATCTTTTTCAAAAAATGCTTCACACGGAGTATTCGGACGGGCAAAAATCGCTCGCTTATCTTTGCGCGAAAACCCTTCGTGTCTTCGTGCAAAGAGGGGCAGCTGTAAGCACGTGATTTTTGCTTTACGAGCAATCGCTCCAAAAGAAAATAAAAATAGTGACAAATGATTTCGCTGTACAATTGTTCGAGTTTTTCGTGACATGTGTTGTTAGTCATTTGTGGATCTGTCCATTTTGCATTTAATCATTAACAAACAAAATACAAAATATGCATGTCAGGGTGATTAAACCATAATTCGGTCAGTAAAAGAAAATTCAAAAAATATATGTGCATCGTTCGTTCTAGGCTTTTAGTTAACTTACCGAAATATTTTTTGTGATAATTGTGTTAAAATGTTGCATTGTTGTTGGTTTTAATTTCATTATTTTATTGTTTGTTTTAAAAGAAAAAATAAAATAGAAAACAAAAAGCATTGATCCGATGGCCCTTATTAGCCCTCATGACCCGACCCATTCCCGTTTTTGACCGACCCCTCGATTAACCAAACGGCACCGTATGGTCTAGCCTCCCCAATCCTGGCCATCAATTTTAATCAATCCAACGGCCAGGATTGAATCAGCCTCCCCGTATATAAGCCTCCTATCATACCCCACGCCCCCTATTCTAACCCCCCACTCATCGTCTTCATCCAAACACTGAAGCCCCCCCCCCAAACCCTAGCAGCCGCCCTAGCTTCCCTTTCACCAGAACCCGGCGGCACGAACGCCGGTGACCGCCTCCTGAACACCCTAAGACCCCCTCCCTCTCCTGAACATGGATCTACTATCCATTTGCCTCGAATCACTTTCGTTCGTCTCGAATCTTCATTTGAAGATTTGAGTCGAACCCGTACCTATGCCAAGTTACCCCATCTTCATACCAGACACCCCCCTGACCTTCCTCGTGACCAAACCAAGCTTGGTTTGGTCCGAATCTACCCACAACTCCTAAAAATCCAGATCTGAAAATCCAGAACTTGAAACACATGCACCTGGGGAACCCGGCCAGTCTTGACAAGGGTTTGAGGTCTAATAGACCTTAATCAAGGTGTTCTCATGTGAGAACACCCTGGTTAAAGTTTGTTCGGCCTCAAAAGTTCGAAGTTGAATCAGATTTGGGTCTGTTTGATTTAAACATTTTCGGTAAGTTTTCCTTTCTTTTGTGATAGTTTTGATTAAGTGGTCAGCATGTGTCATTATGTTTATTTGTTATTTTTTTTTTGTTTTGTTATTTTTTCATTCGGATTTCTTTCATCTCTGTAAAGACCTTTTTATTTGGTCGATTGTGTTCTGTGTATGATTCTGAATGTACTCTGTGATAAACATGATCGTCGATTAGTTTAATCGTCAGATAAGTTAACTCATATAGGCCCCAGTAATTGAACAAAAATTGTCTGATGCCCTTTAGGTCCCTAAATGTATTGTTTATGTGAGCGATTGATTATTACCTGCTATAATTAGTATAGTCGACTCGATAAATGTCGTCGATTAGTTTTCTATAACTAATGAAACGAACGAACTAATAATGTCGCATGACTAATAAGCCTGTATTGTGGTTTGAATTGGGCATTGCCTATGAATATTAGTTTGTAACTACCTTGTAAGCAATTAAAAAAGCCAGGCTGGGGCAATTCTGAAATCGAATGGTTAAAGCCCAAAGTGCCCTGATACTGCAATGGGCAGGGCAGTGATAATCAAGGGCTAGCAAGGGTAGTCTGGGGTTTGAAAAGAACAAAAATGATTAGTTTAAATGAGCTGACAAGTAGGGTACTAATTTGGGATTAAATTAATGCCAATGGGGAACAAGACATAAGAGCATGGGAATTTAAAATGAATACTAAAATGAACCCATAACTCTTGATTAAAGAAAGCCAGGCGTGGGGAACAAAAGGGCTGGCATCAAAAGATGCTTAGGATGGGCTTAATAGGGATGGGCAGACTGCAAAGTTGAGGAGGCAGGCAGCTTAGCTGCACTAGGTCGATTAGCTTATAAATAAGCTGTTTTAGAACATAAGGGAGGGCTGGAGTTTTGAGTCTTAGGCTAGACTTTTAGTCTTCAGAAAAAGAGAGAAAAGGCTGGAAATTTTGGTCTTGAAGAGAGGTCTTGTGAGTTGAAGAAAACTGGAAAAAAAACAGAAAGAAATTTCCAGAAATACTGTAACTGAACACTGTCCAAGAATTGCACAAAGAAACCAAGTTGGTTATTCTAACTGGGATTGTTCTTTGTTCCATTAAGAGAAGTCTGTGTTTCTTCTGCTGTGATTGTTGCTACACTGAGCTTTCTGTGTGCTGTTGGTTTGAGTTTTAGTCTCCTTGATTGTCGAAACTGTGCTGGTTATTTGCTGAGCCTTGGTGGTTATTGAACTTCTGTGGCTATAGCACAAAATATTCTGTTTCCTTTCTCGACTGGTTTTGTTTCCTATCCTGTCTTCCTGGGATTATTAGTCTGTTGCTCGACCAACGTGTGAACTTCATCTTTGTGGCTGTTTGGTTGTTGCTGTGTTGTGCCATTTATCTGCTGCTGCTGTGCTTGCTGCGTACCACTCAGCTGATCATTTCCTTCTTCTTTTGTTTCTCTATACCAGGTACATGACTAATACTCTGTCAAATGTAATTGGAAAGTTGAGCATGAATACAAAAGAAAAGACCTGAAGAGTGACTTTTATACATAGATTGTTACATTAGATATCATGTACTGTATAATAATTTTCATTCCTGTTTTGATAATGGAAGTAGCCTGTATGCCCAGTATATATCAATGTAGATTAGCTGAATGTTAGTTTATATATGTATGTTGTTAGGTGAAAATATTCCCAATATAATAGGTTGTATCTTAGGCTTAGTTTAACTGTGCAGTATATTCTTTAATGTAGGCCAAGCATGAAAACTATCCACTACTAGTTAATTTCTTTCCCTTTAATAGGCGATCCTTTTATAACTGATAAACCACGCCAATAGAACCCAGAACAAGTTCACGGCTTCAACCTCACAAGGGTCGAGCCCAGGTCGAGGACAGATCAGGCAGGCCCGCATCGAGCGAGCAGTGGCCCAGGTCTGGCCAACCGCGCGTGGGCTGGATTTGGGCCCAGGATTATTGGTTTGGCCGACTGTGCACGCAGCTTCGGTCCCGACTTGTTGTTAAGCATTTCCGAATTCCATTACAAACAACTTGCAAGCATGTAATTAATTAGGACTATCTACCGTTTTCAATTGATAGAGACGAACACGACAAGAAACGTAGTTGCTATAGGATATCCTTTTAAAATAAGAACGAGATGAGCCTCGATGAAAATAAACAAAACACGCAGATGCGGGGCCCTTGTTAAATGTATATTATTGAAGCATTTAGTTTCCAGGACGGGTTGTTTAGCAAATCTCACAACCCTCCTAAAATAACAACACGTTAGTCTCTTTAGGACACGCTTTAATAAACCTTACCTTCTTAAACTCGGGTGCACATTTATGTGACCCAAATCCAAATCTCGACGGATTCGAAATGTATTTCTAATCATGGGTACATTGATTGTGACGTGGTTCGAGATGCGTGTCCATGACGTTGCAATTTCATTAAAAAAAAAAAGGGGAATGAGATGAGCCTCGCCAAATAAAATACAAATTGCGGGGCCCTCAGTAAATATTTGCCTTAAAAATTGCTTAGACTTCGGGATGGACCGTTTAGTAAAATTCCACGGTCCTACCCAAAATAAATACGCTAGTCGCTTTAGGCGCGCCTTTAATAATCTAATTTCCTTAAACTCGGGTGCACATTGATGTGACCCAAATCCAAATCCCAACCAAGTCGAAATATGTCAAACAATCACGGGTGCATTGATGCAACGTGGTTCGAGATATGCTTTCACAACGTTGCAAGTCTTATAAAATAACAGTAAATGATAAAAGCGGTTTAAAATTAATTTTTGCACATAAGTTCATATTGTATTTAAAATCAGATAAATAAGCCGAATATAACAGTTGAGCGACCGTGCTAGAACCACGGAACTCGGGAATGCCTAACACCTTCTCCCGGGTTAACAGAATTCCTTATCCGGATTTCTGGTACGCAGACTGTAATATAGAGTCATTCTTTTCCTCGATTCGGGATTAAAATTGGTGACTTGGGACACCCTAAAACTCCCAAGTGGCGACTCTGAAATAAACAAATAAATCCCGTTTCGATTGTCCTTTAATTGGAAAAAACTCCCCTGCGCCCCTCGGGTGCGGAAAAAGGAGGTGTGACAGCTCTGGCGACTCTGCTGGGGATCGATAACCCAGAACCACTGGTTCAGGGTTAAGAATTCGAGCTTAGAATAATTGTTATTATTTGGCTTTATTTATTATCTATTATTTGGTTTTATTATATGTTTTAGCCTAAATGTGCTAAATGCTGCTTTTACCGCTTTGATATTACTTGGATTGTATATATAAACTGTGCCGAAACCCCTCTCTTCTCTCTCTTGAGGAGTGCACGCTGGTCGTGACTTCTTTCTGTTAGTGTCATATACCAAAATAGAACGAGGATTCGGAGGAGTTGCAAAACCGGATGGCCTTTTGGTTACCGGTACACAGCTCCCATCCTCGGCTCGAGTTGTCCGCTCGGGTAAGCCAGGTCTAGAACAAACACCTAGGCTTTAAAACTTAGTATAACAAAGCCTCATGCCGGATCCCTAGTAGGAACGCTTATTTGCATCATGTGCATTTGACTTAGGGGACTCAGCACAGGGGCTGGGTCCGTCTAGGACAGGCAACCTGAGAATAAAGACCATCCTGCTACATCCTGTTTGCTTTATGCATTTACTTGTTTCAAGGCTTGCATGCTGACCGGTTTCTGAATATCGGGAATGTTTGGAAAAGGAAGAGGAATAACGGTTAAGGGGGTAATTATTTATTCTTGAAAAGTCACAAAAATGGTTAAAGCTCTGCCAGAATTTTGAAAAAACGGGTGTCTTATTAATTTGTTTTTAAAAAAAAAAGAAAAAAAAAAGAGTCTTTGATTCATTTTTAAGAGAAAAATAGGGTGTCCCCAAAATTCGATTTATGCCCGAACTACGTCAGTTTGATTCTCGCATGGTGCGGGATACGTAGGCAACCCCCATCGGGCTCAACTTGTTCTTTCAAAATAGAGGTACAAACCAAATAACGAAAGTTTTAAGGTAACATCATACTTTTCAGAAACAACCAAAATTTCGTTTTTCTAGAAAATAGTGTGTCGATTTGTGTATTTGAGTCTAATGAGTCTGGATCTTCGCTTAATCACCCCAATAAACATGCAGAATGAGCATGAGTCCAAGTTTGCCGATAACAGTTAGAAGCAAAATCCCCCTGGAAGTGCGATTATGGTGGGAGGATTTGGAAAAGCCAGAGCAAGACAAGGTCAAACTGCACCTGGGGGGTTTGGTTGATTTGTTGAAAGTCAGGCCTCGGTGCGACATCATAAAGGCTTTGGTTACATTCTGGGATCCGGCCCACAACGTGTTCCGTTTCTCAGATTTTGAACTCACCCCAACCTTAGAGGAAATGGCGGGTTACATGGACGTCACTGAAGGTTTGAGACACAAATACCTGATCGCTCCAAGGGCTGTGAATTCACACAAATTCATGGATCTGTTGAAGATAAGCAAAGGAGTCCCATACGCTGAACTGGATAGAGGTTTTTCTACCCTACAATTCATATACCAGAGGTACGGGAGCATAGGAGGATTCAATGATCCAGAAAGTGGTGTTTGCAGCAGGGGAAATCTGGTAAAATGGAATGAGCATAGGCGGTTCGCTTTTATGGTGGCATTTTTGGGCCTTGTGGTGTTTCCCCGAAAAGATAGAAATATCGACCTAAAGGTGGCTGGAATCGTCAAAATCCTGATTACCAACGATAAAAGCATCCTTGCTCCCATGATAATGTCAGAAATATACCGAGCCCTCACGGCTTGTAAGGCTGGAGCAGACTTCTTCGAAGGGTGCAATTTGTTGTTACAGATGTGGATGATCGAACACTTGTGTCACCACCCTCAGTATATGCGCTACATGTCTACAAATGGGGGCTGCATCGAGGGTTATAGCCTAAGGGTTTCAGGTTTCCGATCACCGGGAGGGTTTGAAGAATGGATATCCTATCTCCGGGTCATCACCGCAGACCAAGTAAACTGGACTTTGGGTTGGCTCTCTGTGGAAGAAATCATATACATGCCCGCCACTGGTCCTCACTTCCTCTTGATGGGACTCAGGGGTATTCAACCTTATGCCCCTTACAGGGTAATGAGGCAGTTGGGAAGATGTCAAGTACTACACCCGGACGAAGATCTCAGCACTTATGCAGTCGAGGTCAGCAGTGACGGCCAATTTCCTGAAAAGACAGTTCGTTGCATATGGAGTGAATGCCAGTACTTAACGGCGAATACCCGAGTAAATGATTTGTCTAGGGGTGAAGTCTCGCCGGCCTATATCACTTGGCAGAACAAGAAGAACATCGTAAAACGGCCAACCAAACGGCCTCACCTCCGAAATTTTGTTGAGTCATCGCAAGAACAATGGGACTGGCTCGCAAAAGAGGAAGGTTACCTGGTTGAAATTAGGAAGCTGAAGCGACAAATGGAAAGGATGGTATTCGAAAACAACGTACAAGTCGCCCAAGAGCAGGCTGAAAAAGACAAGTTAGCCCAAGAAAACCAAACCCTGAGGGCCCGGCTTCGCCAAGCCAGTAAGAATAACATCGACCGACAGAGGCGTTGCTCCGACGAAAGATTGATAGCCAGTTTGAGAAATCAGGTCATCCAGAGCCAGGTAGAATTAGACCTATCAGAGGCTTGCATAGCAAGGATGAAGGCCAAATGGGCAGAAGGTACAATGGCCCGGAGAAAGCGCCTACAGCAAGTCATGAGGAATTGTGAACTGAGCGTCAAAGCAGCAAAGGAAACAAATTCCGCTTTGCAAGAGCGGATCTTCAAGCAAACACAAGATGCCCAGGCCGACCGGAGACGCTATTACAATGCAATGACAAGGATGGAAAGGCAAATGGATATATTCCAGGATCAGCTCGCCGCCAATGCACAAACGCTAGGGTTAAAAAGCCGACAGATAAGGCAATTGTTCGCAGAAAGGGACAACATTCGGGCAAGAATTGACGAAGTCGGGCATTACATCTACCTAAAATGTTTGGCATGCGAGCAGACACCTCGGGAAAACCTCATTGCTTCCATCATGGGCTGCGTCCATCGGATTATGAACGAGTTGAAGGGCTTGCAAAGAGACCTTACACCTAGGGCCGCGAAAGGGCCGAAAGATGCCTCGTGGGTCCCTAAGTTGGAAAATTAGTTGTTGATCGAGTCCTGGTTGTTTTGTTTGTTGTTTCCCCAATGTTGTTTTCTTTTCCTCAAACCAAGTTTAAAACCCTGGAGTCTGTACTGTTGCTATTTTGTTTGAAGTAATGTGTAATAGCAAATTTTGATAATGAAATTAAGTGACTCCGGAAGAATTTCTATGTGTCTTTACTTTAAGGCAGAACTACGCCTGGTCTGATTCACGCGGGGACGTGATACGTAGGCAATCCCCATAAGATTCGACCGCTTTTTAAATAAAGAAAAGAAAATGTAAATAAAATAAAAACGCGGGGTTTCGCATAATACTCTAAAGAGACGAATGAACAAACCGGGATGACGCATGTGGTTTGAAGCAAAGCATGTAGAAACGGTTAACTGCCTAGGTGCATTGCATCCTCTATGTGTTATGATCAAATCTGTTAAGCTCTAACACTAACAAAGTTTGTTGTTGTCTGATACCAGACAGTTAGTTGTTAAAGAATTCTGGCAACACATTCATACCAAACCAGATCCAAAGGACCGGTAGCAACAAGCATGACTACTTCTGAGAATAGTAATGAGGAAGAAAGGCCGATGAGCCAGTTGCTAAAAGAGGCAATGGAAAAGATTGAAAGGATGGGACTAGAGATGCATGCAATGCAGCTAGCCCTGGCCAAAACGCAAAAGAGCCCTGAGACACTGGGACACGTGCCGGAGTACCCTCACTCTGGCCCTTCCACAAGCCGCCCAAATCCCCTCTATCATCAAGAAAGAAGCCCTCATGATTCCCAAGCTCCACCACCCCATCAACCTCTCCCAACACCCAATATTCCCATTTTTGTGGGACCTGCATCAGCCCCTTTGCAGCGAACGACCAGTGAGCCATTGTTTCAGGCTCACGATACACAATACTATCCCCCTGAGCCTACATTCCACGCACCGGAACCACAGGCTTACAATCCCCATTTGGAAGTACCGGCAGAGGTTGAGAAGCCGGTTAAGGCCCCTGAACAAGATGAAGTGTTGAGAAAGTTCAAAAGCCTGGAGCAATCCTTCAGGAACTTACACGGGCTGGGCAATCAAGTCAGCGTGGCATACAAAGATCTGTGCCCTTTCCCAGATGTCCAACTCCCGGCTGGGTTCAAGATGCCCAAGTTTGATTTATATGAAGGGCACGGTGATCCCATGGCACATTTGCGGGGATTCTGTAGCAAAATGAGAGGGGCAGGAGGCAAGGATGAGCTTTTGATAGCTTATTTCGGCCAAAGTCTGAGCGGATCTGCACTGGAATGGTATACCAGGCAGGATTTCAGCAGGTGGTACACGTGGGATGACCTGGCGCAGGCTTTTGCAGGTCATTTCCAGTACAATCTGGAGATAGTTCCTGACCGTCTCACGTTACTGAGAACTGGGAAGAAACCCGGGGAAAGTTTTCGCGAGTTCGGGTTCCGCTGGAGAGAACAAGCAGCTAGGGTCGATCCTCCCATGAGAGAGGGAGAGATGGTAGACTACTTTTTGCAGACATTGGATCCAACCTACTTTGGTCACTTGGTGACAACGGTTGGAAAATCTTTCAACGAGGTGGTCAAAATAGGGGTCATGATAGAAGAAGGTTTGAGGTCGGACAAGATCTTAAACTATTCGGCACTTAAGGCCACAACCCAGGCTATTCAAAGCGGCACGGGAGGTGCGCTAAGAAGAAAGAAAGAAGAGGTTGCCACGATCGAGGCAGGCAGTTGGTCCAGGGCTGGCAGGCCGCACTACAACCAACCCAGGCCTCACAGGTCAAATTACCCATACAACCCACCACAAAATTTCTATCCACCTCGAGAACCACATTGTTCCGTACACCAAGCCCAGGTATACACTCAGCCTCCGGTTCGCCCACAATGGCGCGCACCGGCTCCCCAGAACATATATGCACCACCACAAAACACTTACCCTCCACCAAGGGCATATAGAAATCCTTCAGGGGCAGGTTTCCGGGGAAATCCAGATGCCAGAAATGACAGGTTGCGGAAGCAAAGAACCTTCACCGAACTGGGAGAAACCTACACCGCTGTGTTCCACAAGCTGCGGCAATTAGGTTTGGTTAGTCCTGTCCATACTCGGGAACCAAATCCCCCGCCTCAGAATTTGGATCGTTCAATCAGTTGTGAATACTGTTCAGGGATGCTCGGGCACGACACCGAGAAGTGCTGGAAGTTAAGGCATGCCATACAGGATCTTATTGACACCAATAAGATCGAGGTCCAGACACCGGAGGCTCCTAACATCAACCAAAACCCACTGCCAGCACACCACGAAACTCACATGATTGAGTTGGTGTGTGAGGGAGGAGAATTAAGAAAACCCTCACAAACAGTGATGATGATCCAGGCTGCCCCAAAAGAAGTCTTAACCAGTGGAGGAACAAATGTACAGTCGCAGGAAGAAGGCGTCAAGCCGGTAGTAATATGGGGGAAGAGCCCGTCCGTCATAGCAAGCAAACCCGAGCCAAGCAAGTTGGTAATACCAGGGATCCTGCCCACACCGGCAGTCATGTTGAAAGGGGTATGTGGAGAACGGGTGACCATAAAGCCGGTGGTCCAACTGCCAATGCTTGACAGCAGGGCTGTGCCCTGGAAATATGAAAAAGCAGTGGTGACGTACCAAGGAAAACAGGTGGAAGAAGTCAGTTGTGAAGCGCAAGGGCTGACTCGATCAGGTCGATGTTTTGCTCCGGTGGAGTTAAGAAAAACCAACCCAGTGGCAACCAAGAAGCCAGTGTCAGAAGAAGAGGCTGAAGACTTCCTGAGGAAGATGAAAGTGCAAGACTATTCTGTGGTTGAGCAGCTGAGAAAAACACCTGCCCAGATCTCACTATTGTCATTACTCCTCCATTCCGAGGAACATCGCCGGGCCCTGTTAAAGATATTGAACGAGGCCCATGTACCCAGTGAGATTTCTGTAAACCACCTGGAAACCATTGCCAGCAAGATTTTCGAGGTGAACAGGGTAACATTCTCAGATGATGACCTGCCGGTGGAAGGTACGGAGCATAACAAAGCTCTATACCTAGCTGTCAAATGTGAAGACTCGGTGGTAACCCGAGTATTGGTGGATAACGGCTCAAGCGCCAATATTTGTCCATTATCCACCCTGGACCAGTTAAAGATTGACCGTGGAAGAATCCGGGAGAACAGCATCTGTGTCCGGGGGTTTGACGGAAACGGAACAGCCACTGTGGGGGATGTTGTACTTGAACTAACCATTGGCCCGGTCCTGTTTACCATGGAATTCCAGGTATTGGACGCCACGGTATCTTACAACTTGCTGTTAGGACGACCCTGGATTCACGCAGCTAAAGCGGTGCCTTCCACCCTACATCAGACAGTGAAGTTCGAGTGGGAAAGACAAGAGGTCGTGTTGCACGGCGAGGATACAACATGCACCATGGGCGGAACCATTGTGCCTTTCATAGAGACCACTGATGACAAGGGTCCCTGGGTCTACCAGATTCTCGATACAGGGTCGGCCAACAAAATTTCTGAAGGAGAAATCATCCCGCACCCTAGGGTGGCTGCCGCAACAGTCATGATGGTATCAGAAATGCTGGGTAATGGGTTTGTGCCGGGAAAAGGCCTGGGAGTTGAACTTCAAGGGATAGTCCAACCTGTCTCCCTTCCTAAGAATCTGGAAACTTTCGGGTTGGGGTTCAAACCAACCGCAGCAGACAGGAAGCAAGCGCGAAAAATGAAAAAGAGGGTCTGGTCTCTGCCTAAACCAGTGCCACGCCTCTCAAGGTCTTTTGTTAAAGCTAGTGCCAAGGGGTCAGCGATCCCAAAGATTCGAGGACCTTTGATCGGCATAAGTGAAGACCTGAATCAGAGTTTTGAGAGACTATTCGCGGATGTCAGTATGGTGGAAGCTGGAGAGGGTTCCAGCAGAGCAGAGATACAATTTGTGGGGCCTGAGGCCAAGACCAACAATTGGACGGTTACTCCTCTTCCTGTCCGAGGGGAGTCTTGGTAGTAGGCTTTGATTAATGTTTTGTTTGTTTGTTTGTTTGATCGGATTATTCAAGGGTGTAATCCCAATTTTACTTTCGTTTTGTAAAAGTGTGAACCCTTTTATCCTGCAAATTTAATAAAGTTCTTTTCTTTTGTCCCGTTTTAATTTCTTGTTTTGTTCTTTTTCTTTCTGAACAGTTCTCTTTTTACTGGTCCTAATGACATGGCATGCACAGCGGATCTTCGACCTAGTCTAATAAATCAATCTGAATCTGACTCAATGATGCAAGAGGTCGTTTGTGATAATGAATCCGAATGTGACGAAGGGGAAGCCTTCGAAGAAATAAATCGAGAACTGTGCCAATTTGAAGAGAAACCCAAGCCTAACCTAAATGACACTGAGGCTGTGAACCTAGGAGACGCTGATAACATCCAAGAGACCAAAATTAGCATCCACATTGAGCCGAATGTCAAAGCAGAATTGATCGAAACTCTCAGGGAATTCAAAGATGTTTTTGCATGGTCATATGATGATATGCCTGGATTGAGCACCGATTTAGTGGTTCACAAATTGCCCACTGACCCGGCATACCCTCCGGTCAAGCAAAAACTAAGGAAATTTAAAACAGAAATGAGTGTAAAGATCAAAGAAGAAGTGATTAAGCAGTTGCAATCGAAGGTCATTCGGGTCACTCGATATCCCGAGTGGTTGGCCAATGTGGTACCAGTCCCTAAGAAGGATGGAAAAATCAGGGTATGTGTCGACTACCGCAACCTCAACAAAGCAAGTCCCAAGGACAATTTTCCGCTACCCAACATTCATATCCTGATCGATAATTGCGCTGGGCGCGAGATCGGATCCTTTGTGGATTGCTATGCGGGCTATCATCAGATCCTAATGGACGAAGAGGATGCTGAGAAGACAGCATTTATTACGCCATGGGGAACCTACTGCTATCGGGTAATGCCGTTCGGGTTAAAGAACGCTGGGGCAACGTACATGCGAGCAATGACTGCTGTGTTTCATGACATGATACACAAAGAAATAGAGGTGTACGTCGATGATGTGATCATCAAATCTTGGCATCAGGAGGACCATGTGGCAGACCTAAGGAGATTTTTCCAAAGACTCCGGAGGTATGATATCAAGCTTAACCCGGCCAAATGCGCATTCGGGGTTCCATCAGGAAAGTTGCTAGGATTCATCGTCAGTCGACGGGGGATTGAGTTAGACCCATCCAAAATTGAATCCATCCGAGACTTGCCACCGCCAAGGAACAAAACAGAGGTAATGAGTTTGCTGGGTAGACTCAATTACATCAGCAGGTTCATCGCTCAACTCACAGCAACTTGTGAGCCCATATTTCGGCTGCTGAGAAAGGACGCTGCAGTAGGTTGGACAGCAGAGTGTCAGGAGGCCTTCGACCAAATCAAAGGGTATCTGTCTAATCCACCCGTATTGGTCCCGCCTAAGCCCGGGAAACCCCTAATCCTTTACCTGACGGTCTTGGAAAATTCATTTGGTTGTGTACTGGGGCAACATGATGACACAGGAAGGAAGGAGCAGGCCATCTACTATCTTAGCAAGAAATTCACAGTACATGAGGTCAAGTACACTCAACTCGAGAAAACATGCTGCGCCCTAACTTGGGTAGCTCAGAAGTTGAAGCACTACCTGTCTTCATACACTACTTATCTCATATCCCGTTTGGACCCGTTGAAGTATATCTTTCAGAAACCTATGCCCACGGGAAGGTTAGCAAAATGGCAAATTCTGCTCACAGAATTTGATATCATCTACGTGACGAGGACGGCCATGAAAGCCCAGGCACTGGCAGACCATTTGGCAGAGAATCCCGTTGATGAAAAATACGAGCCCTTAAGAACGTATTTTCCTGACGAAGAGGTGATGCATACGAATGAGTTGGAATTACCCGAGGAACCGGGTTGGAAGCTTTTCTTCGATGGAGCTGCAAACGCAAAAGGGGTTGGAATAGGAGCAGTACTCATTTCTGAAACAGGACGGCATTATCCTGTTACGGCTCAACTACGCTTCTATTGCACCAACAATATGGCCGAATATGAGGCTTGCATTCTGGGTCTGCGCTTGGCTGCTGACATGGGTGTCCAAGACGTCTTGGTCTTGGGAGACTCGGACCTCTTGGTACATCAAATTCAGGGTGAATGGGAAACACGAGATCTAAAGCTCATACCATACCGACAATGCTTGCATGATCTGAGCAAGAAATTTCGATCGGTAAAGTTCAAACACATCCCGAGAGTTCACAATGAGGTTGCGGATGCCTTAGCCACCTTAGCATCAATGTTGCACCACCCTGACAAAATGTATGTTGATCCTCTACACATCCAGGTCCGTGATCAGCACGCCTACTGCAATGCCGTAGAAGAAGAAGCAGATGGCGAACCCTGGTTTCATGATATCAAGGAATACCTCAGGATGGGGATATATCCAGAACATGCTTCTGGGGACCAAAAAAGAGCCCTTCGGCGTTTGTCGAATGGTTTCTTCCTCAGTGGAGGAGTATTGTACAAAAGAACCCCGGATTTGGGATTGTTGAGATGCATAGATGCCGGGCAGGCAACGACGGTTATGGCGGAAGTACATGCCGGAGTTTGTGGGCCACACATGAGCGGATATATATTGGCAAGAAAGATCCTTCGAACAGGGTGTTATTGGCTAACCATGGAACACGACTGTATCACTTTCGTAAGGAAATGCCATCAGTGCCAGATACATGGAGATTTGATTCATTCTCCGCCAACAGAGTTACATACGATGTCAGCACCCTGGCCGTTTGTAGCATGGGGCATGGATGTCATTGGGCCCATCGAGCCAGCAGCGTCCAACGGTCATAGGTTCATTCTAGTGACCATTGATTACTTCACCAAATGGGTTGAGGCTAAAACCTTCAAATCAGTAACTAAGAAGGCAGTGGTGGACTTTGTTCACTCCCATATCATCTGCAGATTTGGGATCCCAAAAGTGATCATCACGGATAACGGTGCGAATCTTAATAGCAGCTTGATGAGAGAGGTATGCCAACAATTCAAGATTACACACCGCAATTCCACCCCATATCGTCCTAAGGCAAATGGAGCAGTCGAAGCAGCCAATAAGAATATCAAGAAGATACTGCGAAAAATGGTGGAAGGGTCCAGACAGTGGCACGAGAAATTACCCTTTGCTTTGTTGGGTTACCGCACTACCGTCCGGACTTCCATAGGCACAACTCCTTATTTGTTGGTGTATGGAACTGAGGCCGTGATACCAGCGGAGGTCGAAATTCCGTCCCTCCGAATTGTCGCTGAAGCCGGAATTGATGATGATGAATGGATCAAAGCTCGCTTGGAACAGTTGAGCCTGATAGATGAGAAAAGATTGGCAGCAGTGTGCCATGGTCAGCTGTACCAGAAGAGAATGGCTAGAGCGTATAATAAAAAGGTGCGCCCCAGGAAGTTTGAAGTAGGGCAGCAGGTATTGAAGAAGATCCTCCCACATCAGGTCGAGGCGAAAGGCAAATTCGCCCCAAATTGGCAAGGGCCTTATATCGTGACCAGAGTATTGTCCAACGGTGCTTTGTGTTTGACAGATGTCGAGGGTAGATGTGTCGACATGGCTATCAATTCAGATGCAGTCAAGAGATATTATGCGTAATTTCTTTAATTACGGCAATTTTTGGTTTATTTGTTTGTATTTGGCATTTGTTGAATAATGAGATGACGGAGGCAATTCTTTCTTCTATCCAAACACTTTTAACCCTCGCTTCCCCCTTTGAGCCTTAAGCAAATTCTTTCAATACCCCTCTTTTGGAATCACTAATGGGAAAGATACGAAAAAAAAAAAAAAAGAAAAATGAAAAAAAGAAAAAGAAAAGGAAAAGAAAATGAAAAGAAAGAAAAGAAAAATCAAGGAATATAAAACCGTGGGAACTACGTTTGACCTGATTCCTCAAAGAGGATACGTAGGCGCCTCACGGCTCGGTCATAGTGTGCATCATAGCAAATATAGGATGCATAATGTACATAGTGTGCACAATGTAGCACAATGTGCGTAACGCACGTAACTCAACATAAGCGTAAAAAATAAATCCCCCAAGCAAGAAAACTGGGGCAGAGGTTATGTTTTAAGTTCCAACAAAGGTTTGATTCCAAAAGTTGTAGCACATCACCCTTCAAGTTGTTTTCATTTTATAGCCTTTCTTCAATCCCACACCAAAACCAACATCGACATCCAAAAGACCTCCCGATCAATGTTCGAGAGATGCCAAATCCGGCAAATAAGGCCGAGAATAATACACTGATCCCCAGCAAAGAAAAGGATCGTAAGACTGGGAATGAGTTGATAGTCAAAAGAATCCCCGGAAGAGAGGGTCGTATCTACAACACACCGGATTCTCGAAAGAAATAAAATGAGAGAGTCTTATCGGTGAAAACCTTCACAGGCACCGAAAGGCGAATGTAAGATGAGGGATATGAAATGAGAGAGTCTTATTGGTGAAAACCTTCGCAGGCACCATAAGGCGCCGGGAGATGAGAGAAAAGAGAGAGTCTCATTAGTGAAAACCCCTCGAAGGGCACTATGAGGCGACAAGACGAATCAACAAAAGCTACCACATTTGCAACAGCATGGACAGTCACTTATCATCCCCAGCAAGTCAGACCATTCGGCAAATCGATTGATACAAATAGACTGGGTCGGGAATCTATGGTGCACGTCATGTTCACGGGGACCAGTTGTGTCCTCCAGATAAGTTCTTTTGATTGTCTTCTCCCACAAAATATTGGTTCAGAAAGATTTTCTCTTTTCCATATCTTAATTTCTTTTCCTAAAAAATGTGTCTTTGAAGGATTTGTCAAAGCTTACTACCAGAAACCGAAGGGGAATTCATCCAATGCAGGATAATACAAACAGTCTTAAAGGCTGGCCCCAGGCAATGCAGGGATTGTGCTCGGAAATGTTGGAAGAAGTAAGCTCCAAAAGGGAGTGGTTTCGGGAGTTAGAAGCAGACTCCCACATCATGTGTTTTAAAAGAAAGCAGAAAAGGGGATAAATTGAAAACCAATCCCCAGCAGGCTAGAGACCCCCAACAGGCAACTTTGCCCGCCAACCAATTATGGGGACAAAGAGCAAGAAAAGGGGAAGAGAGAAAAATTGCTCGCCAGAAAGGCACCCTCTACCACCACAACTAATTAAATCCTTTTGTCTGCTGCAGGAAAACAAAGGATTGATGATGGCAGCAAGATGCAACGCCATGGAATTTTCTCGGAAGAACGGGGAAGCAATTTTAATACATTTAAGTTCTAGGTCGCCCACCAGTATAATGCGGGAATACATTTAAGTTCTAGGTCGCCCACCAGTATAATGCGGGAATACATTTAAGTTCTAGGTCGCCCACCAGTATAATGCGGGAATACATTTAAGTTCTAGGTCGCCCACCAGTATAATGCGGGAATACTTTTAAAGTTCTAGGTCGCCCACCAGTATAATGCGGGAATACTTTTAAGTTCTAGGTCGCCCACCAGTATAATGCGGGAATACTTTTAAGTTCTAGGTCGCCCACCAGTATAATGCGGGAATACTTTTAAAGTTCTAGGTCGCCCACCAGTATAATGCGGGAATACTTTTAAGTTCTAGGTCGCCCACCAGTATAATGCGGGAATACATTTAAGTTCTAGGTCGCCCACCAGTATAATGCGGGAATACTTTTAAGTTCTAGGTCGCCCACCAGTATAATGCGGGAATACTTTTAAGTTCTAGGTCGCCCACCAGTATAATGCGGGAATACTTTTAAGTTCTAGGTCGCCCACCAGTATAATGCGGGAATACTTTTAAGTTCTAGGTCGCCCACCAGTATAATGCGGGAATACTTTTAAGTTCTAGGTCACCCACCAGTATAATGCGGGAATACATTTAAGTTCTAGGTCGCCCACCAGTATAATGCGGGAATACATTTAAGTTCTAGGTCGCCCACCAGTATAATGCGGGAATACTTTTAAGTTCTAGGTCGCCCACCAGTATAATGCGGGAATACATTTAAGTTCTAGGTCGCCCACCAGTATAATGCGGGAATACTTTTAAGTTCTAGGTCGCCCACCAGTATAATGCGGGAATACTTTTAAAGTTCTAGGTCGCCCACCAGTATAATGCGGGAATACTTTTAAGTTCTAGGTCGCCCACCAGTATAATGCGGGAATACATTTAAGTTCTAGGTCGCCCACCAGTATAATGCGGGAATACTTTTAAGTTCTAGGTCACCCACCAGTATAATGCGGGAATACATTTAAGTTCTAGGTCGTCCACCAGTATAATGCGGGAATACATTTAAGTTCTAGGTCGCCCACCAGTATAATGCGGGAATACTTTTAAGTTCTAGGTCGCCCACCAGTATAATGCGGGAATACATTTAAGTTCTAGGTCGCCCACCAGTATAATGCGGGAATACTTTTAAGTTCTAGGTCGCCCACCAGTATAATGCGGGAATACTTTTAAAGTTCTAGGTCGCCCACCAGTATAATGCGGGAATACTTTTAAGTTCTAGGTCGCCCACCAGTATAATGCGGGAATACATTTAAGTTCTAGGTCGCCCACCAGTATAATGCGGGAATACTTTTAAGTTCTAGGTCGCCCACCAGTATAATGCGGGAATACTTTTAAGTTCTAGGTCGCCCACCAGTATAATGCGGGAATACTTTTAAGTTCTAGGTCGCCCACCAGTATAATGCGGGAATACTTTTAAGTTCTAGGTCGCCCACCAGTATAATGCGGGAATACTTTTAAGTTCTAGGTCGCCCACCAGTATAATGCGGGAATACTTCAGCTCTAGAGTTGGAATCAGTAGCCCCACCTGAAGACGGAAGGTTACAACAGAAAGCCCCAAGCAGGAAAAACAATAAAATCCCCAGCGCCAAGAAGCAGAAGTCTGCCAAAGTAAGCGCACATTCAAAAGGAAGAAAGAACGCGTCTCAGAAGAAGCAGTTCGGAAACATTGTAGCATGACCAGTATGACAATACTGATGAAGAGCCATACCACTGAAGAAACCAGTGGAAGATTTAAAGAAGAAGGCCATGTTCCCAGCGGACCAGGCGAAGTGGTGAAAACTGGCATTCAAATGTCAGCAAAGGACCAACATCCTCTCCCAAAGTCACAAGATAAAGCCATAAGAGGAAAGCGTTAGCCGACAAGAAAGCAAGGCAACAAAAACAAGGGGAAGATGGATAAGATCTCATGATCCTCAGTCTAGCTTAGCTTCTTGTTTTTCCCTTTTAGAGCAATGTAACAGGGAGATCGGTTGAGCAGTAGCATCCTACATCAGCATACAACAGCGCACAACAACAACAAGCACTACAGTCACACGGTAGTCCCAGCTACCAAATTTCCCGAACTACATTGACCTGATTCCTGTTTTCAGCCCAGGATATGTAGGAAACCTCTGAAGCAAAGGTTCGGTCAAATCTTTTTCAAAAATGCTTCACACGGAGTATTCGGACGGGCAAAAATCGCTCGCTTATCTTTGCGCGAAAACCCTTCGTGTCTTCGTGCAAAGAGGGGCAGCTGTAAGCACGTGATTTTTGCTTTACGAGCAATCGCTCCAAAAGAAAATAAAAATAGTGACAAATGATTTCGCTGTACAATTGTTCGAGTTTTTCGTGACATGTGTTGTTAGTCATTTGTGGATCTGTCCATTTTGCATTTAATCATTAACAAACAAAATACAAAATATGCATGTCAGGGTGATTAAACCATAATTCGGTCAGTAAAAGAAAATTCAAAAAATATATGTGCATCGTTCGTTCTAGGCTTTTAGTTAACTTACCGAAATATTTTTTGTGATAATTGTGTTAAAATGTTGCATTGTTGTTGGTTTTAATTTCATTATTTTATTGTTTGTTATTTCATTTTTTGTTTTAAAAGAAAAAATAAAATAGAAAAACGGGTTAGGCCCAGGAAATAAAACAAAAAAATGGGCCCAAACCAGCACAAGTCCGGTCCAGACCAGGCCTGCCCAGGCACCTCCTGAAACGACGTCGTTTCAGGGACGGTTAATCTGGGCCGTTCATTTCCATTGATCCGATGGCCCTTATTAGCCCTCATGACCCGACCCATTCCCGTTTTTGACCGACCCCTCGATTAACCAAACGGCACCGTATGGTCTAGCCTCCCCAATCCTGGCCATCAATTTTAATCAATCCAACGACCAGGATTGAATCAGCCTCCCCGTATATAAGCCTCCTATCATACCCCACGCCCCCTATTCTAACCCCCCACTCATCGTCTTCATCCAAACACTGAAGCCCCCCCCAAACCCTAGCAGCCGCCCTAGCTCAGATACCAGGGCTCGGTCACAATCCCTCCCTTTCCTTAAGTGTAGTCCGTCCAAGTAATGGTCGGGTCAAAAACACGTCTAGTCGTTCTTTGTCGGAAAACTCTTCGTGTTTCCAGTCAAAGAGGGGCAGCTGTAAGCACGTGATTTTTGACCCTCCCCGAGAATTTTCACATTTTTAGCGTGAATATGTGAAATTGGGTCTAGAATAGCTATTTTAACTATTTTTACTTTATTTCAAAGAAAAAAAAAGAAAATCACAAAAAATATATATATAATTTTAGTTTATGTATTTCTCATAAACTTGAAAAATACAAAAAATTGCACTTTATTTTTGTACTTTATATAAATTCAAAAAATTACAAAAAAAATATAATTCTATTAATGTTTTGTAGTCGTTTTAAGTTTGGAAAAATACAAAAAATATTACTTTTTATTTTTTTCTTTATTAAAAACGAAAATTACAAAAAATAGTTTTATTAATATTCTATAATCATTTTAACTTTGAAAAATACAAAAAAATATTACTTCATATTTTATCTTAATATTTAAGAAAAACGAAAATTACAAAAAAAATAGTTTCATTAATATTTTGTAGCTATTTTAAATCTTTAAAAAATATTTTAAAAATATATAGTTTTGTTGAATACTAGTCTTATTTTTGGTAGTTATTTTTGCTTACATAGGACTAGTTAAGCAACGTGTTCCTATTTCTCGGGTCCGGGCAAAAGAATAATATTCGGGTTTAAACTATCCGGTTTTAGGCCTAATTTTCGGACCTAGCCCATAATAAACCGTGTCCGGGACACATGGGGAACCCCACCACGCGTGGGGGACATATGCCTTGAACCCCACCACGCGTGGGCTCATTTTTCTGGGCAAAACCCATGCTAAATACACGGATGGGACGAAAAGAACGGGGGGAACTTTTGAATTTTTGAGGGGAAAAAGGGACTGTTCCTTCATCTTCTTCCTGGTTTTTTTTCTGAAAAAAAATAAAAGAAAACCTGAAAAGGAGACTAAAGCAGGAACGAACAGGGGACCTGGGGATTTTTTTTGAAAAAAAACGTGTACTGTTCACGCTTCTTCTTCCTCAAGAAGAAGAAGCAAAAACCCTAGACATTCCCGGACTCCACCATCGTCACCCAACACCACCCGTCCCCTCCAACTCCGTCCACTGCTATCACGCAGCATCAACGACCGTCTGAACCCCCCCCAGCTCCTCACCTCCTGCCCAAACTCCATAACCACCACCAACGACACACCCAAACGATACTGTAAAAAAAAAAAAAAAGAAAAAAAAAAAGAAACTCCATTTCCGACTTCCCCCGTCACCTTCCCCAGCTTCCCTCCGTCCATAACCACCACCCAAAAGAACGCCATAACCACCACCCCCCACGTCCAAACACCGACTGAAACCAGTCGCACCCCCATGCACACGCCATTGCTCGTCGTCGACCTCAGCTCTAGCCTCACCCAAACTCCTCCGAACGACTCCCTCGTCGTCACTGTCCAACCATCGTGACCCACCTCCAACCAGCAATCACCCATCACCAAACGACCACTCCCTCACGTCCAAAACCAGTCACCACCTTCCGGCACCCCCACGTACCATCCCCGTCAACCTGCTGCCTCAAAACCACCATGGACGACCACTAAAAACTCCCTCCATCGCTGCACTCCGACGACCTCAGCTGTTCGTCGTCCCAGTCCGGTCGTCGACCGCCAAACAGGCCCGTCAACCACTGCCCGCAACCCCACCGTCCAAACGCGACCACCACTGCTTCAGCTGATGTTATCGTTATTCTTTCACTGTTGTCGTGCAGTCCGTTGAGGTCGTCTTTGTTCGTCGAGGTCCGGCGCGTCGAGTTTGTTCGTTGAAGTCGATGTTGAGTCCGTTGAGGTCGTCTTTGTTCGTCGAGGTCCGGCGCGTCGAGTTTGTTCGTTGAAGTCGATGTTGAGGTTCGGTCCATGGATCTAAGCATTTCTGTTTATTCAGGTTAGTAAGTCTCGATGTATTGGATTAAAGAAATTTCACGTTGAATGTTTGAAGTTGCAATATATCAATTGAGATTCTGCTTATGTTTCACCGTATGCATTTTAGTTCATTTTTGTGTTATGTTATTATTGTTTACTTGATTTCATTTGATTTAGTTGTATTAGTAGTCCTAAGACACAGTTTGACGTTGATTCGCTCGTTCCTTCATTGTCTTAGTTTATTTGGACAAAATTAGTATTAGTACCTGTTGTTACTACGCCCGAAACACTCATTCGCTTAACTTCTTTTGTTAAATCCTCACAAGTTATGAGATGGTATTTGTAAAGAGGCTGTAAGGTTTAGTATGGTTAAAGGCGTAAAAATGGCATCCCTTTAAAATATAAAAAAAAAAATAATAAAAAAAAAAATAATAATAATAATAAATAATAATAATAAAAAAAATAAAAAAATAAATAAATAAAAAAAGTAAATAAAAACAAATAAATAAATAAAAAAAATAAAAAAGAGACGAGCTTCGTTAAATAAAAATGTACAAATTGCGGAGCCCTCGCAAAATATATGTATTAAATACTTAGATTCCGGGACGGGCCGTTTAGTAAATTTCACGGCCCTACCCCAAAATAATAATGCGCTAGTTGCTTTAGACGCGCCTTTAATAATGTTATCTCCCTAAACTCGGGTGCACATTTATGTGACCCAAATCCAAATCTCAACGGAGTCGAAATATGTCTCTAGTCACGGGCGCATTGATTGTGGCGTGGCCCGGGATGTATTTCCATGACGTTGCAAATTCTTTAAAAAAATAAGAATGAGATGAGCCTCGCCGAATAAAAAATACAAATTGCGGGGCCCTCAGTAAATACTTGTTTAAAATTACTTAGAATTCAGGAGGGTCGATTAGCGAATTTCACGGCCTCCGCAAAATAATAACGCGATAGTCGCTTTAGGCGCGTCTTTAATAATTTAATTTTCCTAAACTCGGGTGTGCATTTCATGCGACCCAAATCCAAATCCTAAAACATCAAATAAAATATGTTTCGGATTGTGGGTGCATTTCATGTGACACAGTCCAAAGATATATTTTAAGCGATGTTCACATTCTTGTAAAAACAATAATAATAAAGCGGTTAAAAGTTAGAATTTGCATATAAGGTCATATTTGTATAAAATCAGATAATCAAGCCGAATATAACAGTTGAGCGACCGTGCTAGAACCACGGAACTCGGGAATGCCTAACACCTTCTCCCGGGTTAACAGAATTCCTTATCTAGATTTCTGGTACGCAGACTGTAATATAGAGTCATTCATTTCCTCGATTCGGGATTAAAATTGGTGACTTGGGACACCCTAAATCTCCCAAGTGGCGACTCTGAAATAATTAAACGAATCCCGTTTCGATTGTCCTTTAATTGGAAAAAACTCCCCCTGCGCCCCTCGGGTGCGGAAAGAGGAGGTGTGACAGCTCTGGCGACTCTGCTGGGGACGAAACACCCAGAACCACTGGTTCAGGGTTAAGAATTCGAGCTTAGAATAATTGTTATTATTTGGCTTTATTTATTATCTGATTATTACATGTTTTGAGCCTAATGTGCTAAATGCTGCTTTTACCGCTTTGATATTATTTGAACTGTATATAAACTGTGCCGAAACCTTTCTCTTCTTACCTCCGGGGATGTGCTTACTGGTTGAGACTCCCTATTCTGTTAGTGTCATACCCTAAATAAACGAGGCTCGGAAAGTTTCTAAGCCGGCTGGCCTTTTGGTTCCCGGAAAGGAGCTCCTTCCTCAGCTCGAGTTGTCCGCTCGGGTACACTGTCTAGAACACCGACCCAGGTTTTTGAACCTAGTATAACAAAGCCACATGCTGGATCCCTAGTAGGAACGTTTATTTGCATCATGTGCATTTGACTTAGGGGACTCAACATAGGGGTTGAGTCCATCTAGGACAAGCAACCTGAAAATAATAGACAATCTTTCGGCATCCTATGTGCTACATGTTGTATTTAGTCAAGGGCGTATGTGTCATTTGGTCATTTCCAGCATGATGTTATTTTAATCGAAGCATGGGGAACATTTGTGGAATCCAAGAAGCCTTGGAATTCCCTATGTCCCCCACGCTTGCTTTTTGGGAAAGCACATGGGGAACATTTGTGGAATCCAAGAAGTCTTGGAATTCCCATATGTCCCCCACGCTTCATATGTTGGGAAAAGCGCATGGGGAGCATTTGCGGAATCCAAGAAGTCTTGGAAATCATTATGTCTCCCATGCCACATTTTTTTAAAGAAATAATAAATATAAAAAATAAAAATACAAATAAAAAACAAAGCATGAAAATTCAAAAAAGATTTTGTATGTTGTCATCATTTTCCACATATAAGAAAATCGTGAAAAAAGGAGAAAATAACAGCATAGAAGTCCGAGTAGAGTCGAAACTCTGCCGAAATTTTGAAAATGAAAAAATGTCTTGTTAGTTTGTTATATTAAAAGCAAAGGAAAAATAAAAAAAAATCATCATTGTTCTGTCTTGTTTTTTAAAAAAAAATATAGAAAAGAAAATATTTGTTTTGCCATAAAAATGAAAAAAAGGGTTTTGTTTTAAAATGGGTTTTTATTTGTTTATCTGTTTATGAAAATGTCAAAATAAAAATAAAAACAATAAAAATAAAAAGAGTCCGGCGTTGAATGTGATTTTATTATTTGTTCCAAAAATAAGTATATATATAATCCAAAAAAAAAATTCAAAAGAAAGTTCAAAATTCAAAAAGATAAAATAGATAAATAAAAATCCGAAAACATTTTGATTCTTCTTTAGAAATTCAAAATTCAAAAAAAACAAACATTTTAGAAGCCTTTCTTATATTGAAGGTAAAATTCCGAAAATATTTTCTTCCTTTCTTTAGAATAAAAAAAAAACGAAAATCCAAAAAATATTAGTCCTTCTTTTAAAAAGAAAATCAATCAAAAAATAATATTTCCTTGCTTCTTTTAAAGTAGTTCTTTTAAACGAAAATTCAAAAAAAAGAGTTAGTTCATCTGCTTATTATTATTTGCCTACTTATTCTTATTTGACCGAACTACGCGGGTTTGATTCTCACCGGATGTGAGATACGTAGGCAACCCTCATCGGGTCCAACCCCACCTTCTCAAAAAAGAAGGAATGTTTTATGTTTTTCGTTAATTCGTTTGTTTGTTATAAATGAAAATAATAGAATAATAGTCGTCTATTTGATTGTTGTGGGAAAAATAATAAAAACAAAAAATATAGAAAATGGAAAAGGGTCCTCTCAAAAATAGTTTATTCGCCCGAACTACGCGGGTTTGATTCTCACCGGATGTGAGATACGTAGGCAACCCTCATCGGGTCCAACCCCACCGTTTTGCTAAAAAGCCAAAAAAAAAACAAATAATAATAATAATAACAAAAAAATACATGTCAAATTTTAGTTTTTATCATAAAGAAGTCAGGTGACGCTGTTTTATCAAGACATAGCCGAATGTTCCCGAAAGGGACGCCGGAAGGCTGACTTTGCGTAAACAGCCACCTTTTAGGTCATGTTTTGGATTTGGTCCAATTGGCCCAAACAGCCTTAAAAATCTTCGTCCCCGAGATGTTGAAAGGCCGTGCTTGCAATATTGAGTTTTCTAATTTGAAAACGACAAAAGAGCCATAAATAAGTCAGGTGATGCTGTTTTGTCGTAAAGAGCCGAATGTTCCCGAAAGGGACGCCGGAAGGCTGACTTTGCATAAATAGCCACCTTCGGGTCATGTTTAGAATTTTTGGTCAAAGTTGACCCACACAGCCTTATAAATCTTCGTCCCCGAGGCGCTGAAGGGCCGTGTTTACAACGCCAAGTCTTTTATTGTAATTTTTAAAAGAAAAAAAATCAAAGAGTCAGCGGTCATGTGAATACCGTCTTTTGTCATAATAAGCCGAGCCAGCTTCGGCCGCGTCTTAAACCGTTCTTGCCGAAATAGCCTTAGAGAATCTTTCAGTTGTCGAAAGGTTATTTTCGTAAAAGAATGGACAAGCTTGTAAAGTGTCAAAATAATCCTCCCCAGCCTCAAAATTCATGTGAAGTTTGCCAGGGGCCACATTTGCAAAAATGACCGTTTGGTTTCATTTGTCAAACGGAGAAAGGGAGTTGGCCTTTTGTTTTGAGTTTATAATATTTTAGAGTATGCGGGTTATTTGATTTTCGAGACCGTTTGTTGTCTTTTGTCAAAATCTGTTAGTATTGTTAGTGTTTAAACTTTTGTAATCAAGTTTGTTTTATTATGAAATTGAAAATTCAAAAAAAAAAATGTTTTATTATTATTTATCGTTTATTTGGCAGAACTACGCCTGGTCTGATTCGCGCGGGGACGTGATACGTAGGCAATCCCCATAAGATTCGACCGCTTTTAATAAATAAAGAAAAGAAAATGTAAATAAAATAAAACGCGGGGTTTCACAGAATACTCTAAAAAGACAAATGAACAAACCGGGATGACGCATGTGGTTTGAAGCAAAGCATGTAGAAACGGTTAACTGCCTAGGTGCATTGCATCCTCTATGTGTTATGATCAAATCTGTTAAGCTCTAACACTAACAAAGTTTGTTGTTGTCTGATACCAGACAGTTAGTTGTTAAAGAATTCTGGCAACACATTCATACCAAACCAGATCCAAAGGACCGGTAGCAACAAGCATGACCACTTCTGAGAATAGTAATGAGGAAGAAAGGCCGATGAGCCAGTTGCTAAAAGAGGCAATGGAAAAGATTGAGAGGATGGGACTGGAGATGCATGCAATGCAGCTAGCCCTGGCCAAAACGCAAAAGAGCCCTGAGACACTGGGACACGTGCCGGAGTACCCTCACTCTGGCCCTTCCACAAGCCGCCCAAACCCCCTCTATCATCAAGAAAGAAGCCCTCATGATTCCCAAGCTCCACCACCCCATCAACCTCTCCCAACATCCAATATTCCCATTTTTGTGGGACCTGCATCAGCCCCTTTGCAGCGAACGACCAGTGAGCCATTGTTTCAGGCTCACGATACACAATACTATCCCCCTGAGCCTACATTCCACGCACCGGAACCACAGGTTTACAATCCCCATTTGGAAGTTCCGGCAGAGGTTGAGAAGCCGGTTAAGGCCCCTGAACAGGATGAAGTGTTGAGAAAGTTCAAAAGCCTGGAGCAATCCTTCAGGAACTTACACGGGCTGGGCAACCAAGTCAGCGTGGCATACAAAGATCTGTGCCCTTTCCCAGATGTCCAACTACCGGCAGGGTTCAAGATGCCCAAGTTTGATTTATACGAAGGGCACGGTGATCCCATGGCGCATTTGCGGGGATTCTGTAGCAAAATGAGAGGGGCAGGTGGCAAAGATGAGCTGCTGATAGCTTATTTCGGCCAAAGTCTGAGTGGATCGGCACTAGAATGGTATACCAGGCAGGATTCCAGCAGATGGTATACTTGGGATGATCTGGCGCAGGCTTTCGCAGGTCATTTCCAGTACAATCTCGAGATAGTCCCGGACCGTCTCACATTGTTGAGGACTGGAAAGAAGCCTGGGGAAGGTTTTCGTGAGTTTGGTTTCCGCTGGAGAGAACAAGCGGCCAGAGTTGATCCTCCCATGAAAGAGGGAGAAATGGTGGACTACTTCTTGCAAACACTTGATCCAACTTACTTTGGTCACTTGGTGACAACGGTTGGGAAATCCTTCAATGAAGTGGTAAAGATAGGGGTCATGATAGAGGAGGGCCTAAGGTCTGACAAAATCCTAAATTACTCAGCGCTCAAGGCAACGACCCAAGCTATTCAGAGCGGCGCGGGAGGTGTGCTAGAGGTCGCATCAATCGAAGCAGGTACTGGGTCCAAATTCAGAGGTCCTTCCCCTCACTACCAGCCCAGGCCCCACACTCCATACAACCTTCCACAACCCTACTATCCACCATCAGAGCCACTCTTTTCAGACCATCATGCCCAAGCCTGCCCCCGAGCTCCATATAATCCGCCTCAATATTATCCTCCGAACAAGGTCCGGTCGCAGGGTCAACCATCAGGTCACCCCCGTTGGCGAGAGCCAGCACCACGTAATGCATCCTTGCCTTTCACAACGTTTTCAAGCACCCAACGACCCTAGAAAACAGGGGCATGGGGGAAAACAAAGGCAAGGAAACAATTTCACGCCAATTGGGGAGTCCTACGCAAGTTTGTTCGAAAAGCTAAAGCTTTCAGGACTGATTGAGCCGCTCCTTGGCTATACTCCAGATCCATATGCAAAAGGGTTCAATCCTGCTGTACGATGCATGTACCACTCTAATGTCCAAGGACATAGCATTGAAGATTGTCGTTCTTTGAAAAAGGAAATCGAAAGAATGATTCAGGAAGGGGCAATTGTGATCGACGATAGTGACAGGGAGCAGGCGAATCATCTTGAGAACTTGTTGATTGATGTTGATAATACTGAAGTTGGGGATGGTCTTGGCAATGTTGATATAGAGATCAATGGCTAAAATGTCATGCTTTGCAGTTGGAAAGACACTCCATTTTGGGTCAACCGGAGAGGATCTTTGATGGTCTATTTTGTTGTCATTTCCGCTGTTCGGATTATTAGGATTGTAATTCGGATTTGTCTTGTGTCAAACCTTCCTATCTTTCCATTTTGACATATAAGTTTGTTTAAGTTTTGTCGAGGCTGGGTTAGAATTTTATTCTGGTTGTTTTGTTTGTCTGGTCATTCAAACCATTTCACCGGTAATCTAATGCAAAATCCGGTCCTTTTTATTTCAAGTTTTGTTTAGTCCTTTTATCATTTTTTATTCAATACCGATTCTAGGGACATGACATGCGCACCCAATTTGGGCCTAGTCTTTAAAGTTAATCATAAAACCCCAGAAAGGCGATCAATCCATTTAAAGGAAATAAGAACGGTTTGAGATTATTTGGAGCCCGAGTCATGTGGAACTGGGGCAAGTTAAACACAAAACCGTTAAAGAAAGATTCGCCTAAATTGGCATGAGGGTCATTCATAATAAGGAGAATGAGAGTGTCGCCCAACGGTGCTTTAGAAGGGACAAATGACCAAACAAATGTTGAATATAATTGTCAAGTCCAGCACCACCAGAAGAGACTACGAATTTAAACTGTATTGTTTGCACTTTGCATGTTTGAAGACTGGAATGACGAAGGCATTTTGTTCTGCTACCCAAACACTTTATCCTTCGTTAACCCCTTTTGAGCCTTATTTATTTTCTTTCATACCCCTCGTTCGGAATCAGTAGCAACGAAGAAAAAAAAGAGAAGGAAAGAAAACAACAAAACGAAAAGAGAAAAAAGAAAAGAAAAGAAAATTGATAACAAAGAAAAAAAAGAAGAGGAAAATTAAATGAAAAAGAGGAATTGGGAACTACGTTTGACCTGATTCCTCAAAGAGGATACGTAGGCGCTTCACGGCTCGGTCATAGTTTTGAAAATGAAAAAAAAAACAATTAAAATATCCCCAAGCAAGAAACTGGGGCAGATGTTGCGTTTGATGTAAATAAATCTAATTCCGAAGGTTGTAATTAATAACCCAAAATGAATGCATTTTGAGCCTTTAATGCCCTTTCTTTCTAGCCCAATCCAAAAACCCACATTACGGTCCAAAGAAAGACCTTCCGATCAGTCTTCAAAAGATGCCAAGTCAGACAAATGAAGAATCTTACCGGCGAACATAACATTCTGTTCCACAGCAGAAAGGACTCTAATCTCCAGCAGAAAGAGTCGTACCGGCGACACTCCAAATCCCCAGCTGGAAAGTGATACAAATGAGAGAGTCTTATCGGTGAAAACCTTCACAGGCACCATAAGGCGATGAAAGCTGAGAGAAAACCAAAATGAGAGAGACTTGATAGTGAAAACCCTTCGGGCACTACAAGTCGAATAAGATTGAGAATCAGAGGGGGAATCGCCAATGGAAGATCTTGAAAGATGATTGACGGTAGAGGATAGGCCACATACGCATGTCATGGCCATTAGAGTCGGTATCTGCATTTGATAGGGTTTTTATTTATAGTTTCTTTTGTTAAAGAGTCATGTTTCTTCCTTTGTCTTTTTATCCTGTTCCCTTTCATCTTTTTCCTTTCATAGAAAAATCCCCAATAGAGTATGTCTGGTCAGAACAGGTATGAAATGACTTCAAATAGGCCATCAGCTTTCCAAAATGAGATCTGACTAGTACATCCAAGTGGTATAGTCAGTAGGGAGCAAACGCGAGGCCAGTGTCAAGAAACATATCCCCAGCAAAGGGAATTGACAAAAGGATTGACAAGCGTCAAGAGGGATATCCTTGCCAAAACCAAGGTTATAAACCTCAAAGCAAGGAGAGCAGTGAGCATGATTTGGCGAAATCAATGCTAGACTAAAAGGTCGGGGAAAATGCCAGTTTCCAAGCTATGCCACAAAAGAAGAGGGATATCCCCCAGCAGGAAGGGATTATCCCTAGCACATAATATCATCCCCAACAAGTTGTGCAACGCAAAGCAAGGAAGGAAAAAAGGAAAAGCCATCCCATTGGGAGTATCACAACCAACCACCATGTTTTAAACTAACAATTTTGTTTGATTTGAAACAGGTAAGGGAAATGGCATTGAGGCAGAAACGCATGCCACAAGGGATATTATCAAACTGGGGCAGAAAATTTTCCTTCCATTTAGAAAATTTTCTGGAAGTCAGGTACCCCCAGCTGATAACATTTTACCCCCAACAGGTAAGTAAATCAAGGGAGGTAGTCTTTGAAGGAAGAAGCTATGCAAAAACAAAACAAAAATAAAAAAGGAATAAAAAAAAAGAATAATAATAAAAATGGGGAAGGTAGAAAAGGAAAATTCATCCCAATCCCCAGCAAGTATTCAAGGTAAGACATTTTCAAGTCTTAAAGATATTTTGGGTTCATCCGCCCTCAAATAGGATATGTTGGGTTCATCCGCCCTCAAATAGGATATGTTGGGTTAATCCGCCCTCAAATAGGATTTGTTGGGTTAATCCGCCCTCAAATAGGATTTGTTGGGTTAATCCTCCCTCAAATAGGATCTGTTGGGTTAATCCGCCCTCAAATAGGATCTGTTGGGTTAATCCGCCCTCAAATAGGATATGTTGGGTTCATCCGCCCTCAAATAGGATATGTCGGGTTCATCCGCCCTCAAATAGGATATGTTGGGTTCATCCACCCTCAAATAGGATCTGTCGGGTTCATCCGCCCTCAAATAGGATATGTCGGGTTCATCCGCCCTCAAATAGGATATGTCGGGTTCATCCGCCCTCAAATAGGATATGTCGGGTTCATCCGCCCTCAAATAGGATCTGTCGGGTTCATCCGCCCTCAAATAGGATATGTTGGGTTCATCCGCCCTCAAATAGGATATGTCGGGTTCATCCGCCCTCAAATAGGATATGTTGGGTTCATCCGCCCTCAAATAGGATCTGTCGGGTTCATCCGCCCTCAAATAGGATATGTTGGTTTCAGTCTTTTTATTTCAGGTTTTACAGACAGGCGCCCACCTGAATAACGAGAGGAATACATTTCTGTCTTTTCATTTCTGTTCTAGGTCACCCACCAGTATAATGCGGGAATACGCTTGTGTCTGTTCATTTCATATTCTAGGTCACCCACCAGTATAATGCGGGCATATCATTTTTCATATCTTTACAGCCAGGCGCCCACCTGTATAATGAGAGGAATACATTCAGTCTTTACTTTTAAGTGTTGAAATTGGGAGCCCGCCCAGATAACAGAGGCATACATTCCACGTCTTTACCCATAGGAGATGCATTTCCTCCTAAGTTTTAGTTTTACCCATAGGAGATGCATTTCCTCCTAAGTTCAGTTTTACCATAGGAGACGCACTTCCTAAATTCAGTTCTCACCAATAGGAGACGCACTTCCTAAGTTTATTTCACCAATAGGAGACGCACTTCCTAGTTTCAGTTTCACCAATAGGAGACGCACTTCCTAAGTTTCAGTTTCACCAGTAGGAGACGCACTTCCTAAGCAAGTTTCACCAGTAGGAGACGCACTTCCTAAGCAAGTTTTATCAGTAGGAGACGCACTTCCTAAGATAAGTTTCACCAGTAGGAGACGCACTTCCTAAGCAAGTTTCACCAATAGGAGACGCACTTCCTAAGCAAGTTTCACCAATAGGAGACGCACTTCCTAAACAAGTTTCACCAATAGGAGACGCACTTCCTAAGTTTATTTCACCAATAGGAGACGCACTTCCTAGTTTCAGTTTCACCAATAGGAGACGCACTTCCTAAGTTTCAGTTTCACCAGTAGGAGACGCACTTCCTAAGCAAGTTTCACCAGTAGGAGACGCACTTCCTAAGATAAGTTTCACCAGTAGGAGACGCACTTCCTAAGCAAGTTTCACCAATAGGAGACGCACTTCCTAAGCAAGTTTCACCAATAGGAGACGCACTTCCTAAACAAGTTTCACCAATAGGAGACGCACTTCCTAAGTTTATTTCACCAATAGGAGACGCACTTCCTAGTTTCAGTTTCACCAATAGGAGACGCACTTCCTAAGTTTCAGTTTCACCAGTAGGAGACGCACTTCCTAAGCAAGTTTCACCAGTAGGAGACGCACTTCCTAAGCAAGTTTTATCAGTAGGAGACGCACTTCCTAAGATAAGTTTCACCAGTAGGAGACGCACTTCCTAAGATAAGTTTCACCAGTAGGAGACGCACTTCCTAAGCAAGTTTCACCAATAGGAGACGCACTTCCTAAACAAGTTTCACCAATAGGAGACGCACCTAATCGAGATTTTATTCATAGGAGACGCACTTCCTAGTTCTAATCACTGAAGTTTTCACCCTTAGGAGACGCACTTCCTAGTTTAGCTCAGTCCGATTCAACCATAGAAGACACACTTTCTAGTTTGAGTCATTGAGGTTTTTATTTTAGCAGACACATTTGCTAGCAAGAGTTTTGGTTTTACTCCTAGGAGATGCACATCCTAGCCTAGTCTTTAGTTTACTCTCATCATTGCATCAGTAGTGTAAGTGAGTTACAATTTTGCTAACGACTCACAAACCTTCCCAGTACAAACTGGGTTAGGAAATTTTGTTTGTTTTGTTTGTTTTGATTGTCAGGGACCCGCCTGTAGAACGGAGAAAACATTTTTCAAAATCAAGCAGTGACCCACTGGAGAGCAGAAGGATTACAACAAAAATCCCCAGCACTCAATCCAAGATAGAAGCAACAAGAATCTCGCCCCAAGAATGCGAGTCAACAGTCTGAGAGGGTCAACAAAAGCTAGTCACAAAAAAAAAAAAAAAAAAAAAAAAAAAAAAGAAAAAGAAAAAGAGAAAAATGAATGAATCCGAAGCACGGATGTGGAGAACAAATGTGATCTGCTCAAGAACTAGCGCCTACAAAAGTATCAAGGTTCAAGTCCAAAAGTCTGTATGAAGCACCATTCAAGACTCAAGACCAAGTTTCAGAAGACTTAAGAGATAGGAATCCTTGTAACTAGTAGCTGATAGGCTTAGTTAGTCTTTTTTCAGTTTTCATTTTTGTTGTAATGACAGGACCGCGGACCGGAACCTCGACGGAACGGCACCTCGATCGGCTCTCCACCTCGGTACACTTCACTATCTCTCTCATTCCCGAACTACACGTGGCCTGATTCCTGTATAACCAAGGATATGTAGGCAGCTCAGGTACCAGGGCTCGGTCACATTCCCTCCCTTTCCTTAAGTGTAGTCCGTCCAAGTAATGGTCGGGTCAAAAACACGTCCAGTCGTTCTTTGTCGGAAAACTCTTCGTGTTTCCAGTCAAAGAGGGGCAGCTGTAAGCACGTGATTTTTGACCCTCCCCGAGAATTTTCACATTTTTAGCGTGAATATGTGAAATTGGGTCTAGAATAGCTATTTTAACTATTTTTACTTTATTTCAAAGAAAAAAAAGAAAATCACAAAAAATATATATATAATTTTAGTTTATGTATTTCTCATAAACTTGAAAAATACAAAAAATTGCACTTTATTTTTGTACTTTATATAAATTCAAAAAATTACAAAAAAATATAATTCTATTAATGTTTTGTAGTCGTTTTAATTTTGGAAAAATACAAAAAATATTACTTTTTATTTTTTTCTTTATTAAAAACGAAAATTACAAAAAATAGTTTTATTAATATTCTATAATCATTTTAACTTTGAAAAATACAAAAAAATATTACTTCATATTTTATCTTAATATTTAAGAAAAACGAAAATTACAAAAAAAAATAGTTTCATTAATATTTTGTAGCTATTTTAAATCTTTAAAAAATATTTTAAAAATATATAGTTTTGTTGAATACTAGTCTTATTTTTGGTAGTTATTTTTGCTTACATAGGACTAGTTAAGCAACGTGTTCCTATTTCTCGGGTCCGGGCAAAAGAATAATATTCGGGTTTAAACTATCCGGTTTTAGGCCTAATTTTCGGACCTAGCCCATAATAAACCGTGTCCGGGACACATGGGGAACCCCACCACGCGTGGGGGACATATGCCTTGAACCCCACCACGCGTGGGCTCATTTTTCTGGGCAAAACCCATGCTAAATACACGGATGGGACGAAAAGAACGGGGGGAACTTTTGAATTTTTGAGGGGAAAAAGGGACTGTTCCTTCATCTTCTTCCTGGTTTTTTTTCTGAAAAAAAATAAAAGAAAACCTGAAAAGGAGACTAAAGCAGGAACGAACAGGGGACCTGGGGATTTATTTTGAAAAAAAACGTGTACTGTTCACGCTTCTTCTTCCTCAAGAAGAAGAAGCAAAAACCCTAGACATTCCCGGACTCCACCATCGTCACCCAACACCACCCGTCCCCTCCAACTCCGTCCACTGCTATCACGCAGCATCAACGACCGTCTGAACCCCCCCCAGCTCCTCACCTCCTGCCCAAACTCCATAACCACCACCAACGACACACCCAAACGATACTGTAAAAAAAAAAAAAAAAAAAAAAAGAAACTCCATTTCCGACTTCCCCCGTCACCTTCCCCAGCTTCCCTCCGTCCATAACCACCACCCAAAAGAACGCCATAACCACCACCCCCCACGTCCAAACACCGACTGAAACCAGTCGCACCCCCATGCACACGCCATTGCTCGTCGTCGACCTCAGCTCTAGCCTCACCCAAACTCCTCCGAACGACTCCCTCGTCGTCACTGTCCAACCATCGTGACCCACCTCCAACCAGCAATCACCCATCACCAAACGACCACTCCCTCACGTCCAAAACCAGTCACCACCTTCCGGCACCCCCACGTACCATCCCCGTCAACCTGCTGCCTCAAAACCACCATGGACGACCACTAAAAACTCCCTCCATCGCTGCACTCCGACGACCTCAGCTGTTCGTCGTCCCAGTCCGGTCGTCGACCGCCAAACAGGCCCGTCAACCACTGCCCGCAACCCCACCGTCCAAACGCGACCACCACTGCTTCAGCTGATGTTATCGTTATTCTTTCACTGTTGTCGTGCAGTCCGTTGAGGTCGTCTTTGTTCGTCGAGGTCCGGCGCGTCGAGTTTGTTCGTTGAAGTCGATGTTGAGTCCGTTGAGGTCGTCTTTGTTCGTCGAGGTCCGGCGCGTCGAGTTTGTTCGTTGAAGTCGATGTTGAGGTTCGGTCCATGGATCTAAGCATTTCTGTTTATTCAGGTTAGTAAGTCTCGATGTATTGGATTAAAGAAATTTCACGTTGAATGTTTGAAGTTGCAATATATCAATTGAGATTCTGCTTATGTTTCACCGTATGCATTTTAGTTCATTTTTGTGTTATGTTATTATTGTTTACTTGATTTCATTTGATTTAGTTGTATTAGTAGTCCTAAGACACAGTTTGACGTTGATTCGCTCGTTCCTTCATTGTCTTAGTTTATTTGGACAAAATTAGTATTAGTACCTGTTGTTACTACGCCCGAAACACTCATTCGCTTAACTTCTTTTGTTAAATCCTCACAAGTTATGAGATGGTATTTGTAAAGAGGCTGTAAGGTTTAGTATGGTTAAAGGCGTAAAAATGGCATCCCTTTAAAATATAAAAAAAAAAATAATAAAAAAATATAATAATAATAATAAATAATAATAATAAAAAAAATAAAAAAATAAATAAATAAAAAAAGTAAATAAAAACAAATAAATAAATAAAAAAAATAAAAAAGAGACGAGCTTCGTTAAATAAAAATGTACAAATTGCGGAGCCCTCGCAAAATATATGTATTAAATACTTAGATTCCGGGACGGGCCGTTTAGTAAATTTCACGGCCCTACCCCAAAATAATAATGCGCTAGTTGCTTTAGACGCGCCTTTAATAATGTTATCTCCCTAAACTCGGGTGCACATTTATGTGACCCAAATCCAAATCTCAACGGAGTCGAAATATGTCTCTAGTCACGGGCGCATTGATTGTGGCGTGGCCCGGGATGTATTTCCATGACGTTGCAAATTCTTTAAAAAAATAAGAATGAGATGAGCCTCGCCGAATAAAAAATACAAATTGCGGGGCCCTCAGTAAATACTTGTTTAAAATTACTTAGAATTCAGGAGGGTCGATTAGCGAATTTCACGGCCTCCGCAAAATAATAACGCGATAGTCGCTTTAGGCGCGTCTTTAATAATTTAATTTTCCTAAACTCGGGTGTGCATTTCATGCGACCCAAATCCAAATCCTAAAACATCAAATAAAATATGTTTCGGATTGTGGGTGCATTTCATGTGACACAGTCCAAAGATATATTTTAAGCGATGTTCACATTCTTGTAAAAACAATAATAATAAAGCGGTTAAAAGTTAGAATTTGCATATAAGGTCATATTTGTATAAAATCAGATAATCAAGCCGAATATAACAGTTGAGCGACCGTGCTAGAACCACGGAACTCGGGAATGCCTAACACCTTCTCCCGGGTTAACAGAATTCCTTATCTAGATTTCTGGTACGCAGACTGTAATATAGAGTCATTATTTTCCTCGATTCGGGATTAAAATTGGTGACTTGGGACACCCTAAATCTCCCAAGTGGCGACTCTGAAATAATTAAACGAATCCCGTTTCGATTGTCCTTTAATTGGAAAAAACTCCCCCTGCGCCCCTCGGGTGCGGAAAGAGGAGGTGTGACAGTACCTATGCCAAGTTACCCCATCTTCATACCAGACACCCCCCTGACCTTCCCCGTGACCAAACCAAGCTTGGTTTGGTCCGAATCTACCCACAACTCCTAAAAATCCAGATCTGAAAATCCAGAACTTGAAACACATGCACCTGGGGAACCCGGCCAGTCTTGACAAGGGTTTGAGGTCTAATAGACCTTAATCAAGGTGTTCTCATGTGAGAACACCCTGGTTAAAGTTTGTTCGGCCTCAAAAGTTCGAAGTTGAATCAGATTTGGGTCTGTTTGATTTAAACATTTTCGGTAAGTTTTCCTTTCTTTTGTGATAGTTTTGATTAAGTGGTCAGCATGTGTCATTATGTTTATTTGTTTTTTTTTTTATTTTTTTTGTTATTTTTTCATTCGGATTTCTTTCATCTCTGTAAAGACCTTTTTATTTGGTCGATTGTGTTCTGTGTATGATTCTGAATGTACTCTGTGATAAACATGATCGTCGATTAGTTTAATCGTCAGATAAGTTAACTCATATAGGCCCCAGTAATTGAACAAAAATTGTCTGATGCCCTTTAGGTCCCTAAATGTATTGTTTATGTGAGCGATTGATTATTACCTGCTATAATTAGTATAGTCGACTCGATAAATGTCGTCGATTAGTTTTCTATAACTAATGAAACGAACGAACTAATAATGTCGCATGACTAATAAGCCTGTATTGTGGTTTGAATTGGGCATTGCCTATGAATATTAGTTTGTAACTACCTTGTAAGCAATTAAAAAAGCCAGGCTGGGGCAATTCTGAAATCGAATGGTTAAAGCCCAAAGTGCCCTGATACTGCAATGGGCAGGGCAGTGATAATCAAGGGCTAGCAAGGGTAGTCTGGGGTTTGAAAAGAACAAAAATGATTAGTTTAAATGAGCTGACAAGTAGGGTACTAATTTGGGATTAAATTAATGCCAATGGGGAACAAGACATAAGAGCATGGGAATTTAAAATGAATACTAAAATGAACCCATAACTCTTGATTAAAGAAAGCCAGGCGTGGGGAACAAAAGGGCTGGCATCAAAAGATGCTTAGGATGGGCTTAATAGGGATGGGCAGACTGCAAAGTTGAGGAGGCAGGCAGCTTAGCTGCACTAGGTCGATTAGCTTATAAATAAGCTGTTTTAGAACATAAGGGAGGGCTGGAGTTTTGAGTCTTAGGCTAGACTTTTAGTCTTCAGAAAAAGAGAGAAAAGGCTGGAAATTTTGGTCTTGAAGAGAGGTCTTGTGAGTTGAAGAAAACTGGAAAAAAAACAGAAAGAAATTTCCAGAAATACTGTAACTGAACACTGTCCAAGAATTGCACAAAGAAACCAAGTTGGTTATTCTAACTGGGATTGTTCTTTGTTCCATTAAGAGAAGTCTGTGTTTCTTCTGCTGTGATTGTTGCTACACTGAGCTTTCTGTGTGCTGTTGGTTTGAGTTTTAGTCTCCTTGATTGTCGAAACTGTGCTGGTTATTTGCTGAGCCTTGGTGGTTATTGAACTTCTGTGGCTATAGCACAAAATATTCTGTTTCCTTTCTCGACTGGTTTTGTTTCCTATCCTGTCTTCCTGGGATTATTAGTCTGTTGCTCGACCAACGTGTGAACTTCATCTTTGTGGCTGTTTGGTTGTTGCTGTGTTGTGCCATTTATCTGCTGCTGTTGTGCTTGCTGCGTACCACTCAGCTGATCATTTCCTTCTTCTTTTGTTTCTCTATACCAGGTACATGACTAATACTCTGTCAAATGTAATTGGAAAGTTGAGCATGAATACAAAAGAAAAGACCTGAAGAGTGACTTTTATACATAGATTGTTACATTAGATATCATGTACTGTATAATAATTTTCATTCCTGTTTTGATAATGGAAGTAGCCTGTATGCCCAGTATATATCAATGTAGATTAGCTGAATGTTAGTTTATATATGTATGTTGTTAGGTGAAAATATTCCCAATATAATAGGTTGTATCTTAGGCTTAGTTTAACTGTGCAGTATATTCTTTAATGTAGGCCAAGCATGAAAACTATCCACTACTAGTTAATTTCTTTCCCTTTAATAGGCGATCCTTTTATAACTGATAAACCACGCCAATAGAACCCAGAACAAGTTCACGGCTTCAACCTCACAAGGGTCGAGCCCAGGTCGAGGACAGATCAGGCAGGCCCGCATCGAGCGAGCAGTGGCCCAGGTCTGGCCAACCGCGCGTGGGCTGGATTTGGGCCCAGGATTATTGGTTTGGCCGACTGTGCACGCAGCTTCGGTCCCGACTTGTTGTTAAGCATTTCCGAATTCCATTACAAACAACTTGCAAGCATGTAATTAATTAGGACTATCTACCGTTTTCAATTGATAGAGACGAACACGACAAGAAACGTAGTTGCTATAGGATATCCTTTTAAAATAAGAACGAGATGAGCCTCGATGAAAATAAACAAAACACGCAGATGCGGGGCCCTTGTTAAATGTATATTATTGAAGCATTTAGTTTCCAGGACGGGTTGTTTAGCAAATCTCACAACCCTCCTAAAATAACAACACGTTAGTCTCTTTAGGACACGCTTTAATAAACCTTACCTTCTTAAACTCGGGTGCACATTTATGTGACCCAAATCCAAATCTCGACGGATTCGAAATGTATTTCTAATCATGGGTACATTGATTGTGACGTGGTTCGAGATGCGTGTCCATGACGTTGCAATTTCATTAAAAAAAAAAAAAGGGGAATGAGATGAGCCTCGCCAAATAAAATACAAATTGCGGGGCCCTCAGTAAATATTTGCCTTAAAAATTGCTTAGACTTCGGGATGGACCGTTTAGTAAAATTCCACGGTCCTACCCAAAATAAATACGCTAGTCGCTTTAGGCGCGCCTTTAATAATCTAATTTCCTTAAACTCGGGTGCACATTGATGTGACCCAAATCCAAATCCCAACCAAGTCGAAATATGTCAAACAATCACGGGTGCATTGATGCAACGTGGTTCGAGATATGCTTTCACAACGTTGCAAGTCTTATAAAATAACAGTAAATGATAAAAGCGGTTTAAAATTAATTTTTGCACATAAGTTCATATTGTATTTAAAATCAGATAAATAAGCCGAATATAACAGTTGAGCGACCGTGCTAGAACCACGGAACTCGGGAATGCCTAACACCTTCTCCCGGGTTAACAGAATTCCTTATCCGGATTTCTGGTACGCAGACTGTAATATAGAGTCATTCTTTTCCTCGATTCGGGATTAAAATTGGTGACTTGGGACACCCTAAAACTCCCAAGTGGCGACTCTGAAATAAACAAATAAATCCCGTTTCGATTGTCCTTTAATTGGAAAAAACTCCCCTGCGCCCCTCGGGTGCGGAAAAAGGAGGTGTGACACCTAACACCTTCCCTCGGGTCAACAGAATTCCTTACTTAGAATTTCTGGTTCGCAGACTTCATCTGGAAAAGTCGAATATTTTCCTCGATTTGTGATTCAAGATAAACCGGTGACTTGGGACACCAAAAGCCAAACCTTTCCCAAGTGGCGACTCTAAATTAAATAAATAATCTCATTTCGAATATTGTCACTTAAATTGGAAAAACTCCACCCGCGCATCTAACCCTTCGGGGCCGGGCGTGCAAAAAGGAGGTGTGACAATAACCCTAAAATAAGAGGGATTTTATCATAAAACTACAAATACTAGAGAAAGCGATGCAGAGTACGATGATTCTGTGATCCAACTATGTCGTTGACTCTAAATAGGTTTAGCCCCATTCAAAACAAGTTGGGGGTGTTTAATGGGTAGGATCGAAGTGTCCAAGTCCAAAACCAACAAGGAAACCAACTTTTTCTCGAACAAGGGTGCAACTGCGCGAGGCGTCGTGTGACATGTTTTCTCTGCTAGGTGTCGTGGGAGGCGTCATATGTTGTGTGTGGGAGCGTCGTCTAACGTGCCCTTGTTGGCGCCCTGGAAAAATTGGGGCGTTATTTGTGCACCAACTTTCTCTTTCACCGACTTTTCTCTCGTGCTCTATTTCAATGTCTGTTGATATTTTTGTGTAATTTTCTCTTCATTTCACATTCAAAAATTCCTACATATAAAATCAATTTACTTAAGCTCAAACGCCACATATATTATCATTATCATTAAAAATATAAGACAAGTAATATCATAAAATATAGCCAAACATCATTCAGTACCGCGTATTTTTTATTTCACTTGTAAAGAGTTTTTTGGACTCCAATATATTATGCTGGAGTTTTACTTGTAAAATATTTAAAATCCAGTAGCGATTGTTAAAGTTGCTCAATATATTGAGGGTACTTTTATCCAAAATATACCTACATTTAAATAGAATGCCTAAAGTCTAATAGCTTTTTAAATCGTGCCTAAAGGCTAATAGTAGGGGTAAAAAATTAGAAATAGCCAAATTTACAACTGGTAATTGAAAATAACCACAATTTCAAAAGTAACCGAAATTTAGCAATTTTTTCATGTAATGATAAAATTTGAACAAAAGTACCCTTAAAAATCTGGAAAAATTCCACCATAATATGCTGGAGTTCGAATATTTTACATATGAGATTCCAACATAATATACTTGAATTTCATAATGTGCTGGAGTTCCAATATAATATGTTGTAAGTTTATACGTAGGAGCTCTATAACCCAGCATATTATGCTGGGACTTTCCGTGTGCTGGAGGTCCAACATAGTATGTTGTTTCAGCAATATAGTGGCTATTTTTTAATAACTTTCCAAATGCTGGCTATTTTTTAATTACCAAACTGGCTAACCCGTGTTATTTTGACTAGAAAATGACTAATTACTAATTTTGTCCCAAGCCCAAATAATGACATGCCTCGGCCCAAAAACTATGTCGGGTGAAGATTAAGGCATCAGCATAAATCCCCAACCCTCCAAAATCCAAATATCTCTGTCGCTACTTCACTTCTCTCTGCCTCTTCCTGCAGCCAACTCCGGCAGAATCTCAGTGCGTGTTCCTCTTCATCTTTTCCGCAACAACTCTTATCCCTTTACTTATGATGCGGTAAGCCTGTTACAATTAATACTGCAAAAATAGGTTATTTTGAATAAATTCCATGTAATAAAGCTTCAATTCAATTTTTTAAATTGAAGCCATTCACCCTGGGCTATGCTGGCCCATCGTAATGGGGAGTTTGGCATTAGCCCCTACTTTATATAAAGCGAATTTTATTAGTACATAGAAGGGAGACTAAAACCAAAACCTTTGAACAAGATTACTGATTTGTAAACAAGTAAAATTTGAATATTCTGACATTACACAGAAAAAAGTTATTATCTCTGCTCCCATTCAAATGATGTTATTTATTTTTTTAAGTCTCTGTTTCAGAATGGATGACACCTCTATATATTTGAACAAAGTTTAATTTTAAACTTCTTGTTTCATAATCCAGTAAATATTATAGCATATTTAAGATCATAAATTCCAAAGAGAATTATTTTTCTTTAAACTTTGTGTCATTTACCTCTTTGGACTTGGTTATCTCCAACTCTCCATTTGCAAAGGGCAAGCAAACATGCTAGAGTGGAAGAATGAGAGTCCTTAACAAGCAATGGATTCCATGTGAATGGCTTCCTATATTTTTAATATAGTATTATATATTTCTTATAATTCAATATTTGTCATTTAAGACTTTAAACAATTATTTCTCAATATTTTTCTAGGAACTATAGTTCTATCCCATCCCTCTAAAATTTATAAAAGATCAAAAGATTCAAATTTTCATTTTGTTTTATTATCTTTGAATATTTATGGCAAAAGTATTTTTTATGTTATTTGTTTATAGTCTCCGATAACAAAGATAACAATTATTTTCACAAGATATTTCATTCCTCATAAATCATGATAAGGCATAGAAAGACTTACATGAAGTATGATTTCCTTGTTTTATTGAGCTAGCTTAGGTGAGATTAATATTCATTATTTTTAGGAACTTATATTTTTTAATATTTATTCAATAACTCAAATACATTATTTAATAATATTTAGATAATTTTAAAAATTATCTAATAACTCACTCAATCCTATCTCTATTAAAATTTTAAAATTTGAAATCTTTTACTAATAATTATATAAATATACGTTATGGAGTATATATTATATAATAATATAGTAATTGTTGGGGCCTTAAATAAATATTTGGGGGCCTTAAAATAATTCATTTGCCTTACCCTAGAGCCGCCGTTGCAGTTCCTTGAAGGTGTGACAAGAAATTGAAATGGTGCGAGCGTACAAAGTAAAAGGGGAAAAGAGGAAAAAGAAAGGAGAGAATTATGATAAGGAAGAAATAGAGGAAAAGGAGTCAGGAAAAAGAGGGAGAACAGAAGCAGACACAGAGGCAGAGGCAGCAGAACGAGTTGTAGATTTACTGGCTGGTATTCCGGCTGTTTCAACTGATCAAAGCACCAAACCTGGTGTTATTTTCATCATCGAAAGAGCTTCTCTGGAAATTGCTAAAATTGGAAAGGTAAGGTCTGTCTTTTCTTTGTTCAATTTTGCTTTTGATTACACAGTCTGCTTTACAAGAAGCTTGTAGCTTTTGATTATCTTCGGTATATGCTCTTACAGTTCATCTTATTAATTGTCTTTATCTTTGTCTGTGTATAAATATAAAGGAATAAGAGTTACCCTATAGTGTGTAATGATATCTTCCTCTTGTTTATGCAGACTTCCCAACTTCTCAACTCAGATGAACATTCCAACTTTCTGAAGAAGAATAATCGAAACCCTTCTGATTATCGACCTGATATTGCTCATCAGGTTAGTTGACTTTTGCCTATCTTGTTACCTATAGTATGATGTTCCTGTAGACTTTCAGACTTTAAGTGTGTCATTTGAGACAATTTTTGCATGTGTCAAAACTTTTGTCTGGTGGAGTGGCTTGGTCAGGTATTGAGTCCTGCAAGTGAAAGTAGTATGTCATGAGTAGAGACTTGATATGTTATTATGAGTGAACTAAGTTGGTCAATTTGTCCGGCCAAAGCTAAAACAAGCAAGCTGAGATACGATCACAGGTTCAAGTTGAGTCTGAGTAACCTGTGATTATTCAGTGCCCCAATTACTAAAAAAGAATAATGATAAGGAAAGAGATATCTGGTAGTTGGCCATAAAATCTCCAAGTAGTCATTTTAATTGCTCTTTGATCATATATATATTTACTAGTGATTATTCTAAAAAAATCATCTAGACTTATAAGTGATTACACATTCACTTTTCTGATGGAACTTTCTATTTCTTTTAAGGATACAATATGATGTTGTATTAAACGAGAAAGAGAAGATGAAATTAGGAATGAGAACACCCGCGTCTTTTAGACCATACATACGCTTACCTTTTCTCTAGATTTTATTTTTCTAGTCCATAAGTACACATCTCATAAATAATACTCCGTATATCTTTTTATATTAAAAAAACAGAATTTCCCGATATGAGATGTGTACAAAAAAATTCTACAAAGATTGTTTTTTCATATTTGAACTGAATTTGTTTATGCCTAATAGTGTCAGAGAGGTCTATGAAGCATGGGGTCTCAGGAGAGTTGATAAAGACATCAAGCATATCTAGCTTATGGCGCCTGCTTATAGTTTTTGGTTTATTTGGATTGAAAGAAACCACATATGTTATGATGGTATTCAACTTCTAGGAGCTCCCTAAAAGCTAAATGTTTGGTTAACCTTTTTAGTTGGGTGAATCTTTGCCCTGTAATTTGTCAGCTCGTTACCCTTATGATAGTTTTTGCCGTTTGTAGCTGACATTTTTCCCTCTTTTGTAATATTTGTATCTTCTTGATGCCTTTTAATGACATTTAATTACCTTATTAAAAAAACAAATTTTACAAAGATGATTTCTTTCAAACTCTATTAAGATGAGTTCTTTTATTTACCCCGTCATTATACAAGTGGGAACATCATGTGTGCTCCAAATGTAAATGATAAACAACAAAATCATTTTCATTTGCACTATGGATCTCTCTTTTCCTTCCAAAACTCTCCAGTTTCTTCCTCTGGCAATTTTTGTTATTAGAATGGAATCTCTACATAGTTACGCATAACCTTTTCCAGTTGTTCTCCATCTTCTGACAAATGCCATATTCCCAAGCATCATGCATATGCCTTTCTGAAGTCTAACTTGCTGAAAAGGCAACATCTTGCTTATTCACTCTAGAGCAGTGTTGTGAACAGCGTGAAGGAGGAAAACCGACAACCCCCATTTCGCTTAAAGCGAGAAGCGAAGCGCTCGCTTTTTTGAAGTGAAGCGGAATTTAAAAAAAATATTAAAATAAAAGGAAGGGCAGTATACCATTCTGTTAAAAACTGGGCAGCATAAAAACAATGGAAGAAGAACTGGGCAGCATTTCAGCGAAGAGGAGAAGACTTAGAAAAAAGAACCGAAGGTAAAAAAGAAAAGATCGCCAGCATTTCGCTGCTATTTGGACGCTGAAAGAAGAAGAAGAAGAAGAAGAAGAAGAGAAGGGAACCCTAGTTCCTGTTGCTGCTGGTCGTGTTTTAATAAAAAAACACTGAACACCCTTCTTTTTTAATTAAATAGGCTGGCAGTTGTTTAAAACAAAGAAGCGCACGCTTCACTCGATTCGCTTCGCTTCGTCGCTTCTCGCTTTTTAGTGGGAAGCGCACGCTTTTGTCTACCTGAGTCGCTTCCTATAGCAGAAGCGGGTAAGGGGTCGCTTCGCTTCGCTTCTCGCTTTAAGTGAGGAAGCGAGTGCTTTTTACAATCCTGCTCTAGAGTCCACTTATTTAACTCTATAATCTACTTTGCAATTGGGGCAGCATCTTATATATGCCGTCCATCTATAATTGGTATTTTATGTCCAAGAGATCAAAAAGAAAATTCTACTGAAGAGTTTAGAGAACATGACAGAGTTAGGACTATGGATAAGTGGGTAAACGTGTTTTTCTCTTAGGTGCCCAACCAACACTTCACAATTAAATTTCAGCCACTATTAAGTGTTAAAAAGGAGGGCGGGGGGGGGGGGATATGAAATCAGATGCCTTCTCAACCCACCACCCTCCGGTTCTGTGCAACTCAGGCTCTTTCTCTTTATCCTGATTGTTTGATTTATACATTTGAAAATATCAACTGTCGGATGTTGTCTTGTCTGTAAGCTTTATTTCTTTCTAAAGCCTCTCCGTTACCTTACATGAAAAGATGCAGTTATGGATTGGTTTGGCTGTGAATTTCCCTTCCATGTTTTGCTTGATGTTAGTTCTTTAGGGTGAGTTTGTCAGTTGATCTTGCTTCTATTCTACTTCTTTCTGGTTCAGTTTCTGACTGTTTATTGGAACTGGGAGCATAGATGAAATTGCAGTGGAGAGCTGTTGCTTCCTCTTTAACCTTCTACTGATCCACTTTCTGTTAGATCCTTCTAGCGGAAGGGAGAAAGCAGGAAGAAGATCAGATGTAGCTATATTTGCTTGATCCCACCTCGGGACTTGTAGGATCTAAACATTTTAATTGATGCCCAAGCCTCCTTTTGTGAAAGTGCTTTCTTGCCCTATCCTCCCTCCTTTTGGGACAGTAATTACTGCTTCCATCTGTTTTCAGTCCTTAGTACGTAAGCAAAATAAGTTAGTTCCAAAGCTAATGAAAGAAAGGAATTGGTGTTCACAAACTTCATTTGCAATTAATTATCGCAAAAAGTTCATGATTGTTTTATGAGGCAATGCAATTAGTTAAAAATCCTAGTTCATCTTTTTCCGAAAGAATTTATATAAGTTCTTCTTTCCTTTCACAGGCAATGCTTTCAATTTTAGATAGCCGAGTGAATAAAGCTGGGAGATTAAAAGCTTTGTATGTGAAGACTGAGAAAGGTGACCTATTTGAAGTAAAACCTCATGTTCGTATTCCTAGGACGTTTAAACGATTTGCTGGCATTATGTGTAAGTTAAATTACCTTGAGCAAAAAAATTCACCCATCTCTTTTCATGCTTATTACCATCTCTGATTTGTCTAATTTTGCTGTTTTCTGATGTTGCTTCAAATTCAGTGCAGCTGCTACTAAACCGGAGCATAACTGCTGTTGGTAAGCGAGAGAAACTGTTACGTGTTATAGAAAACCCTGTTTCAAAGCACCTACCCATTGACTGTAGAAAGATAGGTGAATAATTTATCTATTTTAGTTCCTTCTCTTTTCTAATGGAATGCTCTTGACAATTGACTAATACACCACTTCTCTTATGCATCAGGCCTCTCTCATAGTTCTGAGAAGCTGGTGGATATTCAGGAATATGTTAATGGCATCAACAAGGACATGAACCTTGTTTTTGTGGTATGTTCTAGTGTAATTTTCTATAGACAACTTCCTTTTGTGTGAAGTTATAGTTTTCTGGATATTTGACATATGCAGGTTGGGGCAATGGCCCACGGGAAAATTGATAAAGATTATGTCGAAGATTATCTATCGAGTAAGCTAATATTCCTCTTTTCTTGTAATTTTTTGTCCAATAACAATTAGAGTGCTATTGTGTGATTTTTCTGCCTTTGTCTTGATTTGCGTAGCTAGTGTTTAACGTGTAGGAGTGTTTCGTACATCTGTTACTTGTGTCTGTATGCTCAATTGATGACACTAGGGTACTATTGATCTTCCTTGAGAGTAGAAGTACTTCTTGAGAGCCACTTATTACTTTGGCAAATGAAAATTAAATTGGCTGTGGCTGGTTTTGAATGTAGATATGGTTGGAATGTCACATAATCTTTGATTTTGTGATGTTATTCTAGTATATTCCATACAAAATGTATTGTAAAGTGAGAGATTGTTCTCTCCCTATGAGTTGGTTGGTTCAGTATCACATGTCAACTCTGAAGCAATACAGGCTCTAAACTGCATCTTAGAATATGAGAGCTCACTATGCATATAAGTGACGAGTTATAGTCTAGGCTCCTTCATTTCTACCTACCCTCTGGAAGCGACGTATGTATGCATATTCTGTGTAAATGCTAAACTAGGTCCATACTGTTTCTTCTATGGGAAATTATCATCGTCGCAAATTATTGCATTTTTACTGCAACTGAACCTCGTCTTTAATTTATCTTGCAGTTTCTGATTATCCATTGAGTGCTGCATACTGCATATCCATGATCACAAATGCTGTGGAGCGCAAATGGAAGATTTTGTAGACAACGTATACTTTCTAGAATGTTTTGTTTGTTTTCTTTCCTATAGTTTTTTCTGGTTGGTTAATCTATTATTATATAAAATATTTAAGAAGTGTTAAATGGTTCTCTTCTACATTTGGAATGCCCTTTGGAATTTGAAACGGCCATCATCTTCTCATTGTCATTCTGTGTTGGAACTTTTTTGTTCAAGTTTTTGTTTTGTTTTTGGGGTGACAATCAAGCGATCTCAGAAATTTCCAGATTGGGAAATTCTGATAGCTTGTGGAGGTTCTGTTTTTCTTTTATAGCCTTGATGAACCAGGGTCACGAAAAACTTAAATTTGCAAAGAACCCTCGAGCTTTTATAATGACAAAGACGCAAAATTTTTGAGATGAAAGAACATTATCACACGCCATTTCAGACCCTACTCGCTAGATTTCCCCTTTTCTGAAAAAGTGATAATGAAGGCATGACAGCAGTATAGTTTAACTGGTTGTGCGAAGTTAGCAGGTTGAAATCTTTGAGAGTTTATGTAGGTTTGCCCTGCTACTGCACCGTTTGCCATCCCTAATTTTTTTTTTGAAGTGTCAGTCTACAATATTTAGACTCGCAATTGGGAATCAATAAGTTGAAGCATATATCAATCGGATTAATTTATCCAAAAAATCCTATTATGGTTAGGCAGCCTTCAATCCCAAGAGACATATCATATCTAAGTTTACAGTGGAGTAAAGGTACTAGTATGTAAGTACACTATGATACCTTAATGCTATTGCTGGTAAGATAGGACATGGGATTTAATACTCAAATTGTGTATAACTAGGCACTTTTAAGGGTAACATGGTTTTTATAGCCTTCACAAGTACATGTTACTTCTCTTTTAATAATAGTACAAATGAAGTTTACAAAATTGAGCATCAAACTGGAATTTGGGGCAAAAAAGCTAGTTTCTCTGCAATGTTGCGCAGAAAAACAGGGTAACGGCCAATCTCTGGCTCAAGTTACAGCATTTCAACATTAATATACGTTTCCCCTTCTTTCTTTCCTTTTTATGTGACATGAGTTATCTCTGCTCATTGTCCCAATCAAGGACCTGTAAGTAGGTCAGGGTTCGTGGACCGTGACCTGCCATCGTTGTGAGGTATTTCCTCTGGAATGTCCACACTAGCAACAATGTTGGCGGTCTGACTAGAGGACGATGGCTCTATGTTAGACATTTCTATTCTGGATTGATGACCACCTTTCGTGCTCGGGGATGTTTCAGGTGAGTCCCCTGGACTTCCTAATTTTCGTGTTTCTACTGTTCCAGGCTTTGTAGGTTTCTTCTTTTTTGCATTTTTATGCCAATTCATCAGTGCCTTGGAAGTTTGATCATCAAATATAGATCTTTTCATAGTTGATCCCATCTGAAAATTCCAAAAAAAGAAAGAAAATGAAGTATTTAACATGTTTTTGAGTTTATTTTGTAATGAAATAAGTAACTTTTAGTTACCTGGGTAACTAGCGCATACAGCGGAAGTGTAATGTAACTGCACAAAATTTGAACACCTAACCTGACAAGCAACTCTTTTATCAGCTAGAGTAAGAGTGTATGGTAAAGGAACTTCAACTAATTGGTTGCTTTTGGAACTTAACACAATGAAGATAAGTACTTGTTCATTACCCTATAGCAACTCGCAATAAGGCGAGATAAAAATTATCATGAAAGCAGGAATGAAGCCCGAATTCATACTGCAGAAAATGGAATATCATCATGTTACACCACATATAACAACAAAAAAATGGAAATGAAAAAGAAATTGAGGAAAGTGTCCTTACCGATATCCAAAGGAAATAGGTGATCTCGAAAGCATTCTGCAAAACATAAAGGAAAAAATTTAGCTTAATATTTGCTTCCAACGGTCATATTTTGAAAGATGGAAGGGGAGCCTCGGCGTAACTGGTAAAGTTGCTGCCATGTGGCCAGGAGGTCAAGGGTTCGCTGTGGAAACCTAAGTTGCTCGGACACGGGTGCGGATGTCCGATACGGGTACGGATCTAGAGATCGGATCCTTCGAGATGTAAATTCTAAGATTCGGGGATATGGATCCTAGTACGGATACGGGTGCAAGGATCCGGCTAAAAATAATTCAAAAAAATAAAAATATAAAAAATGTCTCTAAATTATGAGAAATTATGTGAAATGCTCAAGTATAGATTATAAAGTGTGGATTTCTTTTTTGTTCTCAAGTTGTAGATAAGTAAATGATTGATTTCTTAAATAATGTATGCTATTTTCTTCAACTTTACCCTAGTTATTAGGATTCTGATTTTGGGAACCAAATTGTATCTCGTCTCGAATTTTCCATCCGTCGTGGTCAAAGTACTCGAAATTGTTTGATTAGATCCGGTACGGATCCCATACCCACACCCATACTAGTGACGTGTCGACACGGGTACGGCACCTAAACTGCCATGTCGGAGCAACTTAGGTGGAAACAGCATCTTGCGTAATAAAGTTGCGTATAATAGACCCTTGTGGTCCAGCCCTTCCCCAGACCCTGCGCATAGCTGGAGCTTAGTGCACACCGGGCTGCCCTTTTATTTGCTTCCAATGATCATCTTTTGAAAGCAAGATCTCGGACAAAAGCATTGCCCACATGGAAGCTCACCAAGATTAAGCTTCCAGATATAGAAAACTATATTCTTCTATGTATATTATTTACGAAAAACATCATGAAAATGTTTTAACAGAAAAGAATAAGCTCTGTACTAAATCTCTACTACTTTTAGAACCTAAATTCATTGAAAACCCCAACTTGGTCTCGCAATAATGTTGAAATCTAAAACTGCTCTGCAGTCTCCCAATTTCCTTCAACAGTCCAGACTACATTCATGCTCTCATATTTTTAGCCTCTTAATCTCTCTCACTTGTTTTACTTGGAGTTATATATAACTCATTAATGTTATTTTTCAAAGATGCGCAAACAGCAGACGTTAGATACAGGAGGTGGCGCGGAGTACCTGAAAGAGGGTGAGATGGACAAGATGAAGAATAAGCTTTGGTTTGCCGAACCAAAAATGTCTGTCTGAAACTTGGACAAGAGGTATGCCTTGGACTACAGCATGTCTTTCTTGAATTTCAAGAGCCATCTGAGCTATAATTGCTTGAAGCTTTGTCCCAACTGCTAATATTATCTTTAACCAATCCAGTGGTTAGTTCTCTCTTCGTTAAAAACAAAGTAGAATGAAACAAGTAATCAAATAATGATAAGGATTTCTTACAACTAGAGGCAATATGGACAGCCAAAACATAGCTTGCCATCCTGAAACACAATATATTTGTATTCAAAATCAAAACTAATATAATTCTTCTGATCGAAATTACTTTCAAGAGACTATATGTCTTAATAGAAACAATCGAGATTGCTAGAATTACCATGAACATTCATCAGAAGATAAACAACTGCAGAAAACCATAGCAATGAGCTGCAATTATAACAAAGGTAAATCATTAGTAGCGCATCAAAACCTGAGAAAGACTTAAGTTATTTTATAAAATGAAAACATAAAAAAGATGAATGTTCTTTAGTTCACGTCGAAAAGAACGTACTTGATACCCACAACAATCTTGAAGTCATCTTCTAGAGATCTTTTTATGTACTTTTGAAAATTAAACTTACTTCCAGGTGCTAAGTGGACCTGCAACAAGAGGAAATCAATAAGCAAAAGAACCAAATTTGATTGTAAGAAGCCTTGAATTTGTGAACCTCACCGAGATGAAACCATGGCGCATGGTCAAGTAGTCAGCTTTCCGAACTGACCTAAAAAATTGCCGAAAAAAGCACACCTGAAAATAGTGGGAAATTAGTTAGAGAAGATGAAATAATAGTTCGTGCAATGGTCGTATTACAACATTTCACTCGTTACATTATGTTAGATTACTGTATCACCAACTAATTCCACCGTATAAGTAATTGTACAGAAAACTTAAAGTGAAACACAATCGACTTTTATTATCACAGATAAACCTATCAAAAACCCCATTCATTCATCCAAAACATACTGATAAAATATGCAAAAAAGAAAAAAGAAAAACCCGGTTGGTTTAGTTTTTCTTACACTGTAGAAAAGGATAGGGGTGGTCCCAAAACTGGTATTATCCCTAACAAATGATGTCTCTTTTGTAAGCCTGAATCTTGAGGAATCTGCATAGAAAGGTCATATAAGAAAGAAAAGAAATACAGGTGAAGAATTAAAGATTAAATCCCTCTTGGTTTAATGTGAAATGTAAAGTATCCTACAAAAAGGAAGAGTTCTTAGATCACTTTCGCCTGAATGGTTGGACTTAACAAAATCCAACAATAGGATAGCAAGGGGCACGGGGAATGGGTGTTCAATGACGATAGTGTATAGCAAAAAATGAAGCTAATCTTTGCATGATTGGAGCAAATGTATGTAACAGGAATAGGAAGATTTGAATCGGAAATTGTTCATACTTTTAAAAGGTTATAAGTCATTCACCTCATCTAATGCAATATATATTCTTAAGCAAGATGTTTTCAATAGTTTTTTATCGGTAAATGATTCACCAAGAAAATGCATTTTTGGAGAATATCTTATGTCATGCCACACTGAGCCCAAGGGGAAATAAATGTAAAAAGGAAGAGAAATGCTAGACGAGAGAAGAAGAGTGATAGAAAGAAGAACACTTGACTAGAGAGAATTCCTTGTAACTCAATAGAATGTTGTAAGCTCACTTCTGCAACTGACTTTCACAATCACTCACTCACGCACACTATGAACTTTACCGAATCGGAAACCCAGGATTCATGCAACTCCGTAACATAAGAGTCATGCACCTTAGCATAGATATCCTAAGAGTCAGATGGATTACGCCAAACAGGCACCTAGTAGTTCTAGAGTTTCAAGATTAAAATTTCCTGACACCCCCTTAAAAATCTTCTAACTTGACTGATTTTATAAAATATCTGTAATTTGGTTTGGTCTACTTCACCTCCCTTGGCAACATTAAAGATACCAGAACAGGGATATGTATATAATTCAATAGGATAGGTTCTAATGATTTGTAGTACTCCTTGGTGTGGAAACTGTTTTTTTTTTCAGTAGACGGGGTAATTCTTTATTTCTTCTAATTGTTCTTTAGATATCTTAAACTCGCCCTTGCACTCAGTTACTTCCAGATCTAGCTTTAACATCTCTGCCTCCATTTTTGCCAATAAATAGCTCCTCTAGTTCACATCTTGGCTCCAAGTTCAGATTTTAAATGGGTTCACTATTGTGAGTTCATCACTAAGTGCTGCAAGCATTCCATTCCAAGAAAATCATCCATCAGATTTATCTCCATAGATGCTTCTAAGTCTCTCATATGAGGCTCTTCACGCTTATGTTTATTCAATCCAGACAGGCAGTCAAATTTGTACTGGTCATGATTGTTTGTCCCCAAACTACTCATGTCGCGGCTACTAATTGCAACCGTTCTTAAATATATAACAAACTATCAGTGAAAGATTCAACGTAAACCAAGGAAGTATCATTAGACTTGTGCTTTAGCTGGTAGAATAAATGCCTTGAGCTTAGAGCATTCTACTTCAAGCTTAGCCACCATCTTAATATATATTCTCAGGGTGTTGCTTGTTAGCCACTTCAGGGCAGGGCATTGGCATATGACACTAGGCCGCATACAACGATAATGTCGTAACTAGATGTTTTTCGGGGTGTAACATGCAAGCCCAAGGCCTAATGATATGTCGAGAGGGGAAGGCATTGGCTTATGATGCCAGGCCACATTCAACGATAATGCCCGGTGCAGCATGTGTCATGCCAATGACTGACTTCTTGCTTGATGCTACTCTCAGAATACCACGGACTAAAAGTATCCTTATCATCCTACTTGGGTGCTAGCAACAAAGTTGTCTCCTTATTCTTGTGATCAACAAGATTGGGTCTCTTCAATATTACTACGACAGTCTTAGGAGTGATAACCAAATTTATGACAACTAAAGCATTCAATCTGAGATTTGTCATACCTATGTTTTCCTCTGCTTCTTGCTAGTAACCATGACCTCTTCCTCTTCCCGATCATGAGCACGACCTTTAAATGATTATTAGGTTTTCTCCTCATTGTTGGATTTGTTACCATTACATCTTTCTTTGACAACAAATAGTACGTTTGTCCACATCCTCTATTGATCTTTTTCACCTCAGTCATCTTTCAAAGTTGCTCTTGTCAAAGAATGAAGGATGTTCATGAATGTTTTCTACTTTTAACTGATCCATATCTGTTCAATTTATTCAAAAGGCCATCACCCTTGTACAATAATCCAAAATTGATTTGAATTCTTTCAGTCTTCAAGCTTCAAAATACCCCTTAAAGATTGAAGCCTTACCTTCTTCACCTTGTCCATTCATTGGAGATAATTTTGCAAAACCTCCCAGTTTCTTTTGAGGTGGTTGTATTGGCCGCCTTCTCAAACATAGTATCACCCAAATATTGATGGATGACACTTGAGAGCGAGACTTGTTGATTTTTTTTTCCTTGTCTTTGCCAAAATATCCTTCTAATACTGAGACGAAGGTCTTCATTATCGGTTTCTCAAGCCCCTGTTCAACTATTTTCCGCACAGCCAAGCATTGCTTTCATGCAAAGACACCAAATTTTCATAATTTTCTTTGTGACTCCACGAAATTAGAAACCAAGTGGTCCATCTCTCTATTTTGTTCAGCACTCTTGTTTCAATTCCGAGGACTTTTGGCTCTCCACTACTTTGTTACAGGAAGAGAACTGCTAGAGGAGAGGAGGAGAATACTTTGTTACTGAGAGAACTCTTTGCAACTCACTTGATTGCCAAATGACAAGGACAAAGGGGTATTCATATGTTTATAGGCGCCTCTTCTCAACTTACTTCTTCAAACCATTTTCACATATATACACAAATATGAACTTGATCACATTAAAAACACAAAATCCACACTTAAATAACATAAGAATCACGCACCCACATAGCTATCCTAAAAATCACATGAATATCACCGAACACGACACCTAGTAGTTCTTGAATTTCAAGAATAATTTTTCGTAACAATAACTTGCCTCATCAACTATCTCATGCCTGCATAAAACTAGGGCATATAAGAAGCAAAAAGAATTTAAGTCATGATGATTTCACACCATACCATTGGATGCTTCATAATCATGCTCAACTTCCTTTTCCCATTCTTTCCACTCTCGAATCTGCATGTCACAATGATAAAGTTTAGTCTCTTAATAATGCTCAAGTATTTAGTACAAAAGTGGAAGTTGGAATTAACATTGTGAGGGTGTTTCAAACCAATCTTGATCCTCAAACAAAGCTGCAACTACAGCGAGCAACGATATTTTGATAGACCTAAAACGGTAAAACTTTGTCCTCGGTACACTGAAAATGCGGAAAAACTCTCACCTTTAATCTTCCAAGAAGCATAGTAATGGCACTGTAAATAACGTGGAACACGGCCAAAAAGAATATGAAGATGTGTAGCTGATGCAAACCATTGAGGGATATTAGTGGAACGTGACCCTGTCAATGTGATTACTGTTAGCCTGTATATTTTCGAGGAATATTTATTTAAGCAATCTAAGCAAAAGAGGAAAACGATAATCCATAACCTTCTTGGTTTAATTAATGATAATCCAGTATCAAAATAAATTTAGTAACAACTTACTGATGATTTATTGAAGCAGACAACGGAGTAGAAGAAAATGAGTAGGATGTTAGCATGTTACTCTAAGCAGATGAAATCTGGAAGTCAAGTTTGTTAAATCATGCAAAAGGTACGTCACTAGTTGTGCCGGTTAATGAAGTGAGTGAAATTATGGAAATCGGAGTTTAAATTCAAACATAGACCAAAAAGGTAGGTGATTTCTTTTCATTTGCGTGCAGAATCACCCGATAATCGAGGTGCACAAAAAGAAAAATTAACTTCAATATGCTGGTAGTGTAAAAAAGATTTCACAATCAGGCTACCTAAAAATAATTACAGGTAACCATATGTATGGGATTTGTAACCTGGAAAATAAGGTAACTTACCTGTTACAACAAACTAAATTACATTGAGAGCAATGGCGGATGCATGTTATAGGTTTTGGGTGCTTAAGCATCCATTACTTTTGGAGTCACACACACTATTATTTATATAAAATAATTAGTAATTCATATAAATATATTACTTGAGCACCTAGTCTCAATAGTAATTTTTAGATAAAAAATAACTAAGCACCCATGATTTAAAAATTCTGAATCCGTCACTGATTGAAAGTATAATTATTTACACTATTAATGTATACACAAGAATTGCACCTCAATGCCAAGAAGTTGTAGCCGACTATATGAATCTTGACTATCTATATCGAAGTTTTAATCGAAGAAAAGGTACTCACAGGCTTGCAGGCTCTGGCAGGACTATCAGCTGCTAATATCCTAAAATGATCCCATAGAAGCCTCCGATGATGTTCTCCTGTATGACCATGACCATGACCATGACCATGTCCGTGCTGAGCAGGACATGGCAACATAGTGTTTGCAACCTTTACAGGTATGCATATTTTGGAAATGTAGTTTTGTCCAAACGTCAGAAGCAACGATATAAAACCCAGAACCATAAGCTCTACAACAACATTGAAAACCATTAATTATGAGGGAATCCCTAATTAGTTAAACCCCTCCTAATTTCTTGATGTAAAGTAATAGTAAAAATTTGGTAAGTTAATTATTACAAAACCCTTACCACCCTTAATCTTCTCCAATGCTTCCACCAATGCACTCTTTCGTCTTCTCTCAAATGTCTGTATTTAAAAATAACAAACAATGTAACATATCACATATCAATTTCAATTGCTAGAGAATCAACTTCTATGTGATATGAGAGTGTCCAAATCCTTCATTAAACCAAATGTTTTTTTTGTTTAACCATCCTGTATTCGAAATTATTGGCTCGATTAATTCGAATTCGCGCCACGTACGAACCTCATTATTTTCTGCTAAAGGACAACATTTTGTAGTTCTCTCAATGTAATTGTTTAAAACTTATCTTTTTGAGAATTCTATGACCAAAATATGAAAGGGAAATTCAAGAAAGAATCACATAAATAAAAATTTATACGTAAAAAAAAAGGATGATATGTAAAAAATACCTCTCCAACAGCATGAAGAACCTTTTCCAATAAAATGGAAATAAGAACAATAACTGCACAGACCAAAGCCACAGCCCATGTGGGTGTTTGATCCAACTCCCTTGCACCAGGATCGGCTCCTCCTGCCATTTTCTCTTCTTCTTAATATTGTTATTATTATAAATAAATTGTTTCTCTTAATTAATTTCCCCCTTCAAACCAATAGATCTCATGGGGAAAAACTAGCTCTGAATTTTCAGAGAAAAAAAAAATGGAATGGGAGCCAAAAATGCAATTACATTTGGTTGAACCTAGTAACATGGACCGGTTCAGTGAGGAGGAAAATAACAGAACTGAGCCGGGATAGTATTAATTATGGAAGGAGACAAATGTGGGGAATCTTGCATTGGTTGATGGAATTGAAAGGATGGTTTTGTGCAGAAATTTGGACACAATTTTTCTTCGTAATTGCCCCTCTTGTACATGTTAACGAGAGTATTAGTAGGGATTTAGTTAGATTATGAAGCCATAATAGTACCAAGTGTCGCACAAAATGTAAAGTCGAAAAAATGGACATGAAGGTATGAAAGTTTATTTTATAATGGTGCTGTCAGGACCAACTTGCTTGTATTTCAATTAATTTCATATAACTTTGTCCAAGACTTTAAATGGGAAGAAATGAGATTCAAACATGAGATTTCATGGTTTTCAATTCGTTTCGTTAACTATTGGACTTGATTCTTGGGTGCAACATGAAGGTATAAATTTCAATACAACTTTTCTAGATGTGAAGGTCGAGCATTAGGGTTGTAGGTTAGGAGGTAGTTGGGCATTTTTCTACTTCGTACCGGATGTGAGGCTAGTCTGATTGGATTTGTCTTAGACTGCTAGCTAGTGGTTAATGTTGTGCTCACACTATTCTTCCGTTTTTCATAGCACCGGACCTTATTTACTGGTTATCGTTATTGCGTTTCATCTATTTTCTGGTTCTTATGATGCTGTTATTATTTCTATGGTTTCTGTTGATGGTACTGATATATTATCTCTTTTCGTCTTTTTCAATTTCTTGAGCCGAGGGTCTATCGGAAATAGTCTCTCTACTCCATCAGGGTAGGGGTAAGGTCTGCGTACACACTACCCTCCCCAGACCCCTTACCTATGAGATTTTACTGGGTTGTTGTTATTGTTCTCTAGTTTCTTCTTTTCTTAAAAAAAAAACTTTTTCTTTTTTTTTTGTATAATTGTTAAAGAAATTATTGGAGCTCAAAGTGAGTATATAAATTGAACAACTTTTATAATAGAGAAAGGGAGACCACCTCGTACTTCCACAATCCTAAAAGCGATATGGGTACCCATCCCGTTACAATGTAAAAAAAAAAAAAAAAAAAAAAAAAAAACTATATGCCTTATAAATGTAAAAGTAGGAGAAGTGGCGAACTAAGTGGAAAATAAAGTTTATAATACACTTTAATCCTCTTTTACAATAATGTTTATAATGCACTTTAATCCCCATTGTTTACAAAAGCCTAATGAGTAAAAGTAGGGTAAAAGAAGCTGGGAACCCTCCTCTTTGCATTAATATGAACTATGAATCATAAGAAAATCTAAAAATGAGGGGAAGAGCACTTTTCTTGGTGTAATTAAACCTTGAATTTTTCTAATAATGTCTGTATAACAGTATGAATTTTGAGATTCGAACCATCTTTCATTAGTTCGGTAAAAAAAAAATCTTGTGTTACTAGATTGACAAGCTTATTTGTAACTGTATTTTTTGATGTGTAACAATGTAAAAGGGAGTAGTACTAAGTAACATTCAAGTATATATGCTACGAGAAAAAACTACAACACCATAACAAAAAAAAAAAATTAGCAATAATAAATATGTCCACTAGCAGTAGTTAAATTTTCGCTACACTCTTTGCCAGTAGTTAGTTAATCAACATCTTGTTCTATATTTGGTGTCAATAAAGATTTTATCAATGAATACACAATAACAATAAAGATGTCGACTATTGCAAGTAAAAAATTGAGCTTTAGCAATATTCATTTATCGGCGATTAAATTTGCGACTAAAGTCATCGCAGAAATGTCTTAATTTATATATTTAGCGGCTTTCTTATTGTCATTTAAAAATCCAATAACTGCCAGCTAGCTAGTAAAAGGGACGTCTTGTAGTGGCGACTAAAGCTATCTTCGTATATTTCTTGCATATAACAACATTTATTCTTGCTCGTAAAAGATTTTCTTGATAATGTCGTGCTTATTTTCCATTCAAGGTGATCACAACATCATCACTGTTGCTCTTAGTGAATATAACCAGATCTCCAGGAAATGGTTTTTTTGTTGTTACAACACCAAAAATACTAATTTCCAATTGTCTTCAACAATAATCATTTGCATATATTACCCCTGAATGTTAATGAGTTAGCGGGAGCACTCATGTCTTTACATGATGATGACAATTTGGATCAATGTGTACTATCAAGAGCTAGCTAGCTAGAAGAACAAGTAGACTACTACATGCAAATCAACTTCTCCGATCCATCGCTACCATTTTGATCCATTCTGCACACATCTCTACCATTTACAAGGACGTAGATAATGTCTTAAGAAAATGTTTTATTAAAGTTTCCTTAAATAGGTCTAGATTGATATTTAGTTGCTTTGGCCACTGCAAGAGGAGTTCCAACACAGAAGCAGGATTAAAGTTGTTGAATTTCCCCATCTTGAACAAACCAATGTGTCCGTAGGAAAATTCTTTGGTTATATGTTGATGTCCATTATGTTTGATCCAGCAAAACTATGAGAGTACAAAGCAACGAAATCCTCATATCTCCGTTGAAAATGAGCCGTGGAGAGGACTGTATCTCTCTGAAAGTTCAGTTTAACCCATAGGAAAGGGTCAAAATTATTTCTGTTGAAGCTACTTTCAACCTTGAAAACATAGATATAGTAATGAAGAGAAAGTGTGTGTTTGGTACGAACAAAAATATTTTCCAATTTTTTCATGTTTGGTTTGTTGGGAAGCGTGTCGGACTAAATGAAGTATATAATAATTTCAAGAGAAAAATAATAAAAACTCGCAAAACATGACAAGACAAAATTTACGTGGTTCGGCAATTTTTGCCTACTCCACGGTAACACAGAGAATATTTTATTATGCTGAAGAGAAAGAAGAAATTTGGGGATGATATACAATTGAAGAAGGGGATGCCTATTTATAGGCAGAACGAATACTGGAAAAAAATTACAGCGAATGTGAATACGAAGAGGACGACACTACAAACTGCACGTCAAATTCTTCTTTCACATTTTGCAGCCTGCCTTTCCTTACTCTTATTTCTTTCGGTCTCTTTCTATCTTTACTTCCTTTTTTTTTTTTTTACTTTTTTATTTTGCTCACATGAGTTTGTCCTAGAATCTCTCCTTAAACCCATATACATCAAAATAAAAAAAATATTTGTCATCCTCTGCTGGCGCCTTCATATTATCAATCTCGAAGGCTAACTGAGGCAGTGCAGAGCCTCAGTTTGTCAAACCGATAACTTTGGTCAATATATTTGTCGGGTTCTTCGATCCTGGTATCTTCTGTAGTGAAAGAGTTTCTTCACGTATCAACTCTCGGATATGATGATACCTCAACTGGATATGTTTCGATCTTGCATGAAACATTGGATTCTTGGCAAGATGAATTGCACTCTGGCTATTGCTGAAAAGCTCGCAATTGTCCTGCTCTTTACCTAGATCTTTAAGAAAATTCTTGAGCCAAATCATCTCCTTTCCAGCTTCTGAGATTTCCATGTACTCTGCTTCAATGGCAGATAGAGCAACACTTTCCTGCAATTAGCATATCATCAACGTACAATAGTAAAATGATATAGGATTCGTCAAGAGTTTTGTTATAACACCAATGGTCCATCTCACATCGCGTGAAACCATTGTTATGCATGAATCCATCAATTTCTTGTACCATTGTCGAGGAGCTTGTTTCAAACCGTACAAACTCTTCTTCAACTTAGACACAAGGTTTTCAAGCAAGGTTTTCTTTACTAGAAACTTGAAAACCTTTAGGTTGCTTTATGTAGATGTCTTCTTCAAGGTCACCATGCAAGAAAGCAGTTTTAACATCTAGCTGCTACAAATGCAAATTTTCTGCTGCTACGATACTTAGCACCAACCTGATAGTGGTTAATTTGACTGCAGGAGAAAAGATCTCCATGTAGTCAATTCCTTCCTTCCGCTGAAAGCGTTTTACAACTAATCGTGCTTTATATATCTTCTTACCACCATGCTCTTCCTTGACCATGTACACCCACTTATTTTGCAATGCCTTTTTTCCTTTTGGTAACTCTGTAAGTATCCATGTTTTATTCTTTTGAAGAAAATTCATCTCTTCTTTCATGGCTAGCTTCCACTTATCAGGGTTTATCACCTGCATTGCTTCAACACTCCAGCATCAGTCAAAAGTAAATAGTGGGGAGAGAGAGAGAGAGTTAACCTATCTGGAGCATTCGTGGCTCTTTTAGATTTCCTTATGTAGGTTCAAGAGTAATTGATCCCGAATTTGATTCAAGTCCTGACTCCAGATCTGGTTCTGCATCTGATTCTATCTCTGGTTCTGGTTCTGATTAGGGGTTCTTATCGAGGCAGATAATACGCTTAACGGTTTGGCTTATCGGTTATCGGTTTTTAAATGTATTAATTTGTTAGCCAACCAATAAGATAGCGGGCGATTCGGTATCGGATTAGCAATTATCGGATGGTTATCGAGCGGTGTATCGTTTAAATCTAAGACTAGGTGACAATGAAAATTAAAATTATATGTAGTCCAACTTCAACCGGCAAAATTAAAATAACAGCTTCTAGTATAAAAGTCATCCTCGTATCTGTACCGTAGGGCATCATTCTTATTTAAAATTATTTGTTTTTGACTTTGTAGACAATAAATTTGCGTCGATAAAATAAAATCAAGACCGAAAAATATCGCAACAATCGTAGTATTTTATTTCGAATATTTGAGTGTACAATCTCTATGATTCCTCTGATTCTATTTTCTAGTATAAATTTAAGGGCCTTTGAGCTTGATCTTGAATTTTAATTTGATTTATCTGTCGCGAACACTTTGATTGTTGCCATGAATTGTATCACGAACAAGTAGCCTTGATCTTGAACGCCTTGTATTTAATTTGACTTTGTTCTTGATCTTGAATACTTAAAATTTGTGTTGAAGTGCTTGAATGCTTGAACACTTGCAGTTTGCAGAGAATTGTGGCATTTGATCCACGAGCTCTTTCTTGCTTCTTGTTATAACTTCTGGTGCCTTTTCTGGGTTATAAAAACCCCTATATATTGTTGTGGAAGGGAGAAGTTGTGATAAAAATAAACTCTTTCCGACCAATCAAATTGAAGTGTGACATGACCACATTTAATTGGTCAGAACATGTCACTTGCACATGTGGCGCAGTTTCATTGGCCATTTAATGTGACTTGGCATGCCTTGTCATTTTGACACGTGACATATCTTATTGGCTCTTTCGTTTGACTTGGTGTGCCACGTCATTTGACACGTGGCACCAAACTGGGTCTCTAGGAAGATGACATCTTGGGCTTAATGAAGTGAGCTCATCACTTTAGCCCAATTAAATGGGCTAGCCCAATGGATTAAGACTTATTTATTTAACCCATAAGTATTGGTCTTATATAATTAATTCAATTATATTAACCCATAATATTTATTTGGATCAATATATCTTGAATTTAAAACATAATCCAAATTATTTAATAAATTTAATTCTAATAAAATTTACATGCCTACAGACTTTAATGGGATAATCATTTGGCCAGGCCATCTTATTTCATATTTTTTAATTGTATTATTTTAAATTTGGACATACCTAAAGCTAAAAATTGTACCATACATTGTCAACTAAAATAAATATAAATAAAATATTTTTGCAGAATCAAAAAGAGGCTAACAATAAAGAGTGAAAGCCTCGTTTCAAATCATAATGCATATCCTTTGGTGGGTAAAAGTTATGCAAGATTCATGATTATGCTTTGAAATGCAATTATATAAGCCTCAATTGTTTTTCAAAGGCATTTTCCAATGAGATAAAATCTTGTAACATAGCAAAAAATTTAATAACTTTTCACAATATGTTGTAAAACTTTATTTAATAAGAATCAAGAATAAGAGGAAAATAGTATAGCGAGAAATACCCTCCACAAGTGAACAAGAAGACACACTAGGCTGATGTGTTAACACATGTATACAAGAAATTTAAATAATTTTTACGGGTTAACGGTTTATCCGATAAAAAAATTAAGTAATTCGTCCCAAACCGTTAAATCGTTAATTATAAAATCTCAATCTGTTCACCATCCATTACCCCGATAACCCGATACCAATAAGCCGATAAGCCACCGGTTCGATTTGGTTAACAGTTACGGTTCGGTTTTTGAACACCCCTAATTCTGATCCAGATTCGGCATCTGGTTCTTCATCTTCAATTTCAGAATCAGTTTGTAATCGCTCTAGCCACTTCATTTTCTGAGATTTCTTCTAACTCAGCTGTTTCATATGTCTGTTTACTGGTGCTAGTTGGTTCTACTTCAAGCTTGTCCTTGTACATCACATTTTTTTATTAAATGTGGCATTCATGTATCTTAGGATCTTTTTATTCTGATCATCCCAAAATCGATAACTAAAATTATCATCACCATAGCCAATAAAGAAATATTTTTTTGGCTTTAGGATCAAGCTTATCTCTATAATAAAGTTTACATGCACATAAGCAACACAACCAAAAAAATTTAGATGTGAGAGAGTTACTTTATTTCCTGTCAATACCTCCTCAGGAAATTTCAAAATTCAGCGGTAGAGAGGTCCCCTGTTTATGAGGTAAGTTGTCTGTTAACAGCCTCGACTCAAAAATACTTTGGCAATCTAGAATGTATTCTCGTACTTCTGGCTCATTCATTCAGGGTTCTGTCATCATCTCAGCAACATCATTTTGTTTCAGTGTTCCAGGAATTGTCTTGATCATTCTGATCCCATTCTCAGAGCAGAACGCTTTAAACTCTTGACTATCATACTCTCCTCTATTGTCAAACTTCTGGCATTTTAACTTTAGACTTGTCTGTTTTTCAATTTCAGCTTTCCATCTTTTAAAGGTAACAAACACATTAGATTTACTTTTCAAAAAATAAACGCATACCTTTCTTGTGGAATCATCAATGAAGGTGACATAATAGCGTGACCCTCCCAGAGAAGTTACAAGAGTTGGTCCCCACACATATGTATGCACTAGCTCCAGCTTCTCTTTCTTTGGCGTCCTTCTCGTCTTTGAAAAACTAACTCTCTTTTGTTTCTCGTAAATGCAATCTTCGCACAAACCTAATTCAACACGCTTTAGGTTTGGCAACTTTTCTTTGGATGCCAATAACTTCATTCCCTTCTCGTTCATATGCCCGAGCCCCCTGTGCCACAATGTTGTATTACGACCATGATCAACTATTATTATAATATCCCTTTGTATTTCAGTTGCATATAGTGTTCCCTTCTTGAAGCCTCGTGCCACAGTTGAATTTCCTTTGGTTATTTTTCATGATCCGTTACCAAATACCATTGTGTATCCTTCACTATCAATCTGACCTATAAATATCAGATTTTTCTTGAGGCCAGAAACATGTCGGCCATTTTCCAATTTCTATAGTGTCCCTTGTGAAGTCTTTATATGAACTTCACCTTTCCCAGCAATATCTAGCGGTTCGCCATCTTCTAGATAAACCTTCTCGAATTTTTCATCAATATAATTATGCAATAATTTTTTACATGCGATAGAGTAAAAGGATGCTTCTGAGTCAAGAATTCAAGATTCGATTGGACTATCTACACAACTAATTAGTGCATTACCGACTTGTTCAGTAATTACATTTACTGAATTATCATCCTTGTATTGGTCGTTCTTCTTCTTCTTTGGATCTCTACATTGACTATTATAATGACCTTTTTTATGGCAATTCCAACAAGTAATGTCTTTGTGATTTTAGAATTGTCCTCTTCTCATTGACTTTGATCTACCACGACCATGACTTTGTCCTCTTTGGCAGCTTCTCCCCTTGCTTTCGGTATTAAAAGTAGATCCTGGGAAATCACTTCATTCTGTTCGGCGAATATCTTTACTTAGAACCAAGTCTCTAATATCATCCAATTTGAGTTTGATACTTCCCGATGAACTGCTAACTGTAGTTACTTTTGCAGACCAACTCTTCGGTAGAGATGATATTAGAATCAATGCCCTGACTTCGACTCAATTGAGTTAATATTACATTAAACTCATTGATATGTTCCGTAATAGATCCACCTTATGTCATCTTTAAATTGAATAATCGAACTCATCAAATAAACTTTATTTGAAGCAGATGGCTTCTCGTACATATTTGATAACGCCTTCATCGGGCCTACATTGATCTTCTCATTAATGATGTTAAACGCAACATTTCGTGTTAGCGTCAAACGAATCACACCAAGAGCTTGGCGATCTAATAGATCCCAATTCGCTTAGGCCATATTCCTGGTTTTACCCCGGTCAGAGGTAAGTGTAATTCTTTCTGGTACAAATAATTCTCTATTTACATTTTCCATAATCCAAAATATTTGCCATTGAACTTGTTAATCTTAACCTTCCTTCTGTCACACCTCCTTTTTGCGCGCCTACCCCGAAGGATAAATGCGCGAGGGAGTTTTTCCAATTTAAGTGACAATATTCGAAATGGGATTATTTATTTAATTCAGAGTCACCACTTGGGAAAGGTTTGGCTTTTGGTGTCCCAAGTCACCGGTTTATCTTGAATCCCAAATCGAGGAAATTTTCGACTTTTCCAAATGAAGTCTGCGAACCAGAAATTCTAAGTAAGGAATTATGTTGACCCGAGGGAAGGTGTTAGGCACCCTCGAATCCCGTGGTTCTAGCACGGTCGCTTAAATTGTTATAATGGCTAAATATCTGATTTAAATACATGTTGTGACTTATGTGCTTTTATTAAGTTTAAACCGCTTTTATTATTATCATTTATTTTTATAGAATTGCAACGTCGTGAAAATGCATCTCGAACCACGTCACAATCAATGCACCCGTAGTTGTTAACACATTTCGACTCCGTTGAGATTTGAATTTGGGTCACATAAATGCGCACCCGAATTTAAGAATGTAATTTAATTAAGTTGCGCCTAAAGAGTTTAACGCGTTATTATCTTCGGGGAAGGCAATGAAATTCACTAAACAGTCCATCCCAAATTCTAAGTATTTATTATGATCAATTATTGAGGGCCCCGCAATTTGCATTTTTATTTGGCGAGACTCGTCTCATTATTTTTTTAAAAGGGTAATCTTAGCACGACTACATTTTCTATTTTTTTGTTTTCTAAAATAAATGAAGATAAGGTCCTACTTTATTTACATACTTTCGAGTTATTATGGTTAAGTTCCAAAAGTGAGTTGTTTAAGGAGTTTGCATGGCAACACATAGAATATTCTACATACAGACAGAAAAGAAAGAAAAGGCTACATTAAATTACAACTTCAAATCTTTCTCATTTTTTGCATTCATGCTTCGAGTGGCTTACAAGATGAACCAGTGTATCAGTTTGTGTACCTGGTATTTGGAAAGCAAGGAAAGAAGACGAAGATCAGTAGAAGCAGCAATAGTGTAAATACGCAGCAACAACAGCAACCCAACAACAGCAATTCGAATCAGATTCAAGGCCCAGAAAACTTTGAAGAAAAACCGAACAACTCAAATAGAACAAACCCAAAGTTTGTAACCCAACTAAACAGCAACAAACCACGCGTTTATTAAAACCCGAAACTAAACTCGTTTCTCACTTTGTTTTTGTTTTCTCTTTTTAAACTCTATCACACTCTCTTCAAATTTTCAGAATGTGTTCCTCTCTCAAAATAATCCTCAAAAATCTTTCAAAGTTTTAGTCTAAGTTTTTTTTTCTCTCAAGTATTAGTTCTCTTTCCTCCTCCTCTTTAAAGTGTCAAATGACCCTATATATATAGCAAGACCTTTGTCTTGAATCCCCAACCCGAAATTATTCCCTCATGGCATGCTTTGTCCCCTACTACATTAAATAAATACATCCACCCCAACCCATTATATTTTGTCCCCCATGCCTAACATAAAGAATTACAATATTCCTCCCCATTACATTTTGTCTTGTCCCCCATTATGTTAAACAATTATATCAAACCCCACCCCATTATATTTTGTCCCCCATGCCTAACATAAAGAATTACAATATTCCTCCCCATTACATTTTGTCTTGTCCCCCATTATGTTAAACAATTATATCAAACTCCACCCCATTATATTTTGTCCCTCATGCTTAACATAAAGAATTACAATAATGTTCAATTACCAAACTACCCCTCCGACCTTATTGCAATTACCATTTTACCCCTGAACGTACTGCAATTTACCAAACTACCCCCATCAGCTCTAAACAATCAATTAATCATAACTCAACCAAAATATAGCCAAGATGACCAATTTCCCAGCAATCTTCAACAACAAATCATATGAACATGATGAACAACACAACTCCAAATTAATGGAAATAAATTAACCATATCGGGAACCAATCCTGGTTAATTTAGACCAAAAATGGATGAGCAAGGAAACAACAATATTAACAACACAAATACATGATTCAAACTAAATCAACAAATCAAAAACAAAACAAACTCAAATTAAATTACTGGACGAATTTCAAACAATGAATAAACATGCATTAAAATCTATTTTAAACAACAAACATGACGGATTAAATGATTTAACAACATTAATAATTTCTGGAAAATACACAACAACATGAAACAAATTGAAGAAATAATTAATTAAATTTCAATTTTAATCTAACAAACATTAAACTAACAAATATTTACCTAAACAATAAAACAAACATGAAATAAACATGAAAAACAACTAATTAAATTTCCATTTGAAATCTGAAAATTAATTCAACAAAACATATGAACATGAACAAAACAAAAAATCAAATATCTAACGATTTTAGATTCGAGAAATATCAAAACGAAATACGGACAAAATAAAACTCGAAATCTACTAACCGGATCGAAACGAAATATGTATGAACTGTTTCGACAAACCTTGACCAAAACTCGAACAAACGACGACGAAGACGAACCTAAGAAGCAACTGAAGCAACGCCGAAGCAATAGCAATGGCGCGGGCAGCAGTGGTGAAACAGAAGCAGCTGGGGGTGCGTTTGGTTTGTTTGCGCGAAGAAGATGAAAGCAGCAAAATCAATGTGACCTGCTAGGTTGACGACGCAGCAGCGGCGACGGGGTGGCCTCGGACCGGCTGCTCGACGGGCAGCAGCAGCGGCGAGGCAGACGACGCAACAGCGGGGTTTGTTTTAGCCTCAGCTATTCGACGTGCACAGTAGGGTCGTTTGGCTGGGAGCAGCTGCTCGTCGAAGCAGAAAGCGACCATGGTGATGAGTGGTCGTCGACGAAGAAAGGGTCAGCCATGGGAGGGCAGTATGGAGGAGAAGAAGCAGCAGCAGCGGCGAAGAGGAAGGTACGCAGCAGCAGCTAGCAGGTTGTTTGGTCGTTTGAGGGGTCGTTCATGGCGAGGTGTCGCCTTCGACGAAGGAGATGAAGACATGGCGACCAACGACCATGCGAGTTCATGCTCGAGCTCGACGAGGCAGCGACGATGGTGTTGGAGCTTGTTCTGGGGTCGTGAGGGTGATGAATAATGACGTGCGTGTGTGTGTGTTGAGGGGATAGGCAGGGCAGCCATGGATGAGCTTGGAGAAGCTGCCAGGGGCAGCCATATGAGGTGGGTGGTTTTGGATTTTTGGAGAAGAAGAGAGGGGGCGGATGGTTTTTCTTAGGTTTTAGGGTTTTTGTGTTTGTCTTTTTTTTTGTTTTGTTTTGTGTTGGACACAAATGAAGAAGGGGTGTTGGGTATTTGGGTTAATGGGGCGGACCGGATCGACCCGGTTTGAAGTGGACCGGGTCGTGGGAAAGGTTGGACAATTGTTTGGGCCTGTGGTTTGAAATTGAAGAAGTGGCCCAATCCGATTTTTCTTTGTATTTTTGCCCTCTTTTCTTCTTTTATTTTTCTAAAATTAAATTATAAAAATACTTAAATTATTATTAAGAACTAAATTAAGTTATAAAAGAGCAAATTAACTCCCAATAACAATTAACACACAATTAAGTAATAACTAAGCATAAAATTGTATATTTGGACATTAAATGCTAAAAATGCAAAAGATGCCTATTTTTGTAATTTTTAATTTTTGTAAAACAAACTTAATTACTAACAATTGTAGAATTAAATCCTACCTGCAAAATGTGACATATTTTTGTATTTTTATTAATTTAACAAATAAACATGCAAGGAAAAATACAAATAATCATCCAAAAATGTCACAAAAATACTCAAAATTGCACACCAAGGAAAATCATTTTATTTTGAATTTTTTTGGGAGTAATTCTCATATAGGGCAAAAATCACGTGCTTACAGCTGCCCCTCTTTGCCCGAAGACACGAAGGGTTTTCGTGCAAAGATAAAGCGAGCGATTTTTGCCCATCCGAGTACTCCGTGTGAAGCATTTTTTGAAAAAGATTTAACCGAACCTTTGCTTCAAAGGTTTCCTACATATCCCTGGCTAAAGGGGAATCAGGTTAATGTAGTTCGGGAAATTTTGGTAGCTGGGACTACCGTGGGATTGCAATGTTTGTTGTTACTGCTGTTGCTGTTGCCACTGTTGCTTTACTGACCGCCTTATTACAACCAAAGGAAATTGAAACTGAACTAACTATTTATGCCTGTCAACCGCTAGTTACAAAATTCCTATCTATAATTCTTTTGCAACTTGATCTTGAGTCTTAGTTGATTCTGCTTGTAGACTTCGATCCGAATCTTGATGCTTGCAAGTTGTAGGCGCTTGTTTATTTCTGCAATATTGAATGAAACGGGATTGGCGGAGCTCGGGAATTTGATCCAATTTTTGAGCGACCTGCCCTTTGTTTGTTCCAATATGTGGGAACATCTTCCTTTTTTCTTTTGTTCTTTTGTTCTTTTCTTTATTCTGGATTGAGACTCATCCCGTAGGTCGTCTCGATCCATGAAGTTCAGTTCAGGGTTGGAGCCCTAATGCTGACTAACAGACAATGCTCAGTTCAGGGTTGGAGCCCTAATGCTGGCTAAATGGAAAAAGTTCAGTTCAGGGTTGGAGCCCTAATGCTGACTAACAGACAATGCTCAGTTCAGGGTTGGAGCCCTAATGCTGGCTAAATGGAAAAAGTTCAGTTCAGGGTTGGAGCCCTAATGCTGACTAACAGACAATGCTCAGTTCAGGGTTGGAGCCCTAATGCTGGCTAAATGGAAAAAGTTCAGTTCAGGGTTGGAGCCCTAATGCTGACTAACAGACAATGCTCAGTTCAGGGTTGGAGCCCTAATGCTGGCTAAATGGAAAAAGTTCAGTTCAGGGTTGGAGCCCTAATGCTGACTAACAGACAATGCTCAGTTCAGGGTTGGAGCCCTAATGCTGGCTAAATGGAAAAAGTTCAGTTCAGGGTTGGAGCCCTAATGCTGACTAACAGACAATGCTCAGTTCAGGGTTGGAGCCCTAATGCTGGCCAAATGGAAAAAGTTCAGTTCAGGGTTGGAGCCCTAATGCTGACTAACAGACAATGCTCAGTTCAGGGTTGGAGCCCTAATGCTGGCCAAATGGAAAAAGTTCAGTTCAGGGTTGGAGCCCTAATGCTGACTAACAGACAATGCTCAGTTCAGGGTTGTAGCCCTAATGCTGGCCAAATGGAAAAAGTTCAGTTCAGGGTTGGAGCCTTAATGCTGACTAAATGGAAAAAGTTCAGTTCAGGGTTGGAGCCCTAATGCTGACTAACAGACAATGCTCAGTTCAGGGTTGGAGCCCTAATGCTGGCCAAATGGAAAAAGTTCAGTTCAGGGTTGGAGCCCTAATGCTGACTAACAGACAATGCTCAGTTCAGGGTTGGAGCCCTAATGCTGGCCAAATGGAAAAAGTTCAGTTCAGGTTGGAGCCCTAATGCTGACTAAATGGAAAAAGTTCAGTTCAGGGTTGGAGCCCTAATGCTGACTAACAGACAATGCTCAGTTCAGGGTTGGAGCCCTAATGCTGGCCAAATGGAAAAAGTTCAGTTCAGGGTTGGAGCCCTAATGCTGACTAACAGACAATGCTCAGTTCAGGGTTGGAGCCCTAATGCTGGCCAAATGGAAAAAGTTCAGTTCAGGGTTGGAGCCCTAATGCTGACTAACAGACAATGCTCAGTTCAGGGTTGGAGCCCTAATGCTGGCCAAATGGAAAAAGTTCAGTTCAGGGTTGGAGCCCTAATGCTGACTAACAGACAATGCTCAGTTCAGGGTTATGCCGGGAAGATTCATCGGGTTAGGCCGGGAAGATTCATCGGGTTATGCCGGGAAAGGAAAAGAGTCCTCGGGTTATGCCGGGGAAGTCATCGGGTTATACCGGGAAGATTCACCGGGTTATGCTGGAGAAGTCATCGGGTTATGCCGGAAGATTCATCGGGTTATGCCGAAAAGGGGAAAGAGTCCTCGAGTTATGCCGGGGAAGTCATCGGGTTATGCCGGAAAAGGGAAAGAGGTCCCTGGGTTATGCCAGGGAGGTCCACGGGTTATGCCGGGAAAGGGAAAGAGTCCTCGGGTTATGCCGAGGAAAGTATCGGGTTATGCCGGAAAAGGAAAAGAGTCCTCGGGTTATGCCGGGGATTTGGATAGAAAAAGCTCCTTGGGTTATGGCAGGGAGATCCATGGTTTATACCGGGATAGTTGAGGAATGAGGTCCTATGCTACCATGATTTGCTTTTCTTTTGGGATTTTCATTTTCATTTTTTTTTATTTCCTTTTATTTATCAAAATGCATGAAAGAATTCTGGGGAAACTTCCTTTTGGTCATTTTCCTGCTGCAAAGCTGTGCTCGCGCACTTCATTTCTTTTTGGGCTACACCTGCTTCTTGCACGGTTGCTTTGGATCGCACCTGTCTCGATTTTCCTAAACAAAGAAAAATTGTCAGTTTGAAAACGATGATTGGCTCGGTGGCCTTGATCGTTCCAATTGCTTGGTCTCGGCCTAATTCCTGTTGAGAAACTCTGCCATTGATTGGATTCACAGGCGACCCCTTTTAAACTGATCAGACTCGCATTTCCGGATTTTGTGATGATTTGCCCGTGTAAGGCTTTGGTTCTTTCATCCCATTCTGCTTGGGGATTCTTTACGAGGCCAACTCAGTGGGGATTTTTATTGGGGAGACCTGTTGGGGATTTGCTGGGGCAGACTCTTTGGGGAATTGTACAAGGGGAAGCTCTGTGGGATTTTTACAAAGCGGACTTGCTGGGGTTTTGTTGGGGCAGGCTCGCTGGGGAATTTTTTACGAAGGGAGGCTTTGTGGGGATTTTTTACAAAGGGAAGCCTTGTGGGGATTTGTACAAAGGGAGGCTTTGTGGGGATTTTTTTTATTTTTTATTTTACAAAGGGAAGCCTTGTTGGGATTTGTACAAAGGGAGAAACTTGTGGGGATTTTTTTTTTTTGAGGCGATTAGCCATGTGAAACTCAAACCTTTCAACTTCAATTGCCTTTATAGGCTGTCATGGCCAGTCGAGGTCGTCTTGATGCCCCTGCTGAGGCTGGGTGCCTTTTGCACCTTAGTGTGTATCAAACAAAAGCCCTGTAAATCAGTCTTGCCATCCTTTCTTTGTCTTGGTTTTGGGAACAGTGTTAGACCAAAAGGGATTCAAAGAGAAACAAATAATTGAATGGAGAATGAGTTTAAAACTAGAAGTGTCCCTTTCGGGCAAAGGAGAGAAGGACTTATCTGGAGTACATGCGGATTTCAATGAACATGACATGCCTTTTGGACTGGATGCCTGATCTGTGTAAACCGTCCGACTCTCAAAAATTCATCACAACTTTGCCTTGAATACCGAGGAACCTTGCCAGGACTCTGTTGATGCCGATGGCTGTGAGGATCTTATTTTCGATCATGGGCGCTCTTTGTGGGTTTTCACGAGCTGGCATTTTGCATTTTATTTCTTGTCATCTCCTTATAGTGCTCGTGTGGGTTTGCATTAACAAGACTTCTCATTTTGATTTTCTCTGCTTAGCGTCGCCTTACGGTGCAAGTGTGGGTTTTCACCAGCAAGACTCTCTCATTTTTTTTCCTCTGCTTACCGTCGCCTTACGATGCCCGTGTGGGTTTTCACCAATAAGGCTCTCTCATTTTATTCCTCTCATTTTGTTGTATCAGACCCAAATAAATCCATCCTCCCATTTTGAACCGCTTTGCCGATTGATCAGAAGGACTTGAACAAGGTTTGGGGTAAAAAGAATTTGGATTGAACTACAACTTTGGAACCTTTTGGGCGGGATCATTGCTGAATCGTTATAACTTCTGCCCCAGTTTCACTTTTGGGGGACTTCTTGGATTTTTGTTTTGGTGTGACTGAACCCCAAGGAGAGGTTGCCTACGTATCCTTTCGGAATCAAGTCAAACGTAGTTCAGGCAACTTTTGTTTTTGGATTTTTTTTTCTTTTTTTTTCTGATTTGCTTTTTTTTTTGTATATATATTTTCTTATTTTTCCAATTCTTTCTTCTTCTTTTTTCATTTTTCTTTTTCATTTCAATTTTTTTTTCATTTTATTTTCAATAATATTTTCAAGTTCCAAAGAGGGTAATCAAAGAAGAGTAACCAGCTCAAATGGGTTTTGCAAAGGGTTGATAGTGTTTGGGTAGCGAGAATGAAAGCCTTCGTCATCTCAACCGGAAAAGATTTTATTATATAAAGGATCCAACATAGTACCTTTTGACTGCATTTGCATTGACAGTTATTTCAAGGACATTTCCTTCGATGTGTCCCAAGTACAACGCACTCTTTTTGGCAGTACTCTTGTTGTAATGTATGGACCTTTCCAATTTCGGGAATCAATTTTCCTTCAGTTGTTCCAACTCTTTGTCTTGTTTCCTTAAGCTATTCTTCATTGCGACCCAATTCTTGATTCATTATTTCGAGGTCTGACAGAGTTTTAAGATCCGGGCATGAAGTCCGCAAGCATGTCATATTATTGAAATCTGCATTTAATAGAACTAAAAGAGAATGAGAAAATTGACAAGATTTAAGAAAAGAGACATTTCGGGAAAATGAAATATCAATTTCATTTGATTTTCTTTTTTTGTTTTGTTTTTTTAAAATTTTTGAAGATAGAAGGGTTTACATCAGAAAGTAAGACAATAAAGTAAAACATCTGGATCACACCCTAAGATAATCCAGATGCAGAAAGGATAGCAAGACAGGCTACCGAGACTCCCGTCTGATGGGGAACTTTCAGGCTTGACAATCGTTTTTTGGCTTTTCTTCTGTCTCGACAATGGCTGCAATAACCTTCAGTGCCGGATCAAATTCCTCAGCTTCACAGATCATTCCGTCTATTGGCCCATTTGTGAGAGTAGGCAGGGGAATGTTCATCATATTAGGAACCTTTTCGTCCCGGGGAACGATTCTTTCAGCTTCAATCAAGTCTTCAACTGCCATTTTGAGGGTCCAATGACCAACAGTCCTTTGTACCGTGCCCCACTGCTCCAGAGTGGCATTCACATCTAGTATCAACTCGATGCGGGGAGGGGGGACTCGGTGTTTGGCCGATTTGGGGCCACTGGCTGCAGCAGACTTCGCCTGACTAGCTTTTGGAACAAGCCTGAGTATGATTCACCAACAGAGGTGAACTGATTCTTTTTGAAAGACTCTCTTGGGTGAGGATTGTACTGAGGAACATTTGATTGGGGACTATATGGAGCTTGGTAAGGATGGGCGTTTCTGGGAGGTGGAGCTCAGTTTTGTGTATAATGTTGTGGCCGCGTGCAGGGCTGCATGTTCATCACCGCATACCAACAAAACCAATCACCTGAACAGAACCTGACTGATTTACTCACACACACAACCTTGTTAGTTTTGAGGCATTTAATCATATAGGAAATCGCACGTTGGGATGCAATGCACCTAAACAGTTAAACGCTTCTACCATGTGTTTGAACGGGTTGCATGTTTCAACCCGGCCTTAAACTAGCCTTCTTCACTATGTACCTCTTTTCTTTTATTCCTACCTCTCTTTAACCACTCTTGATCTTGTTTTTTCCGTTTTTTTTTTTGCACTCTTTTTTATTTATTTATTTTGTCACTCTTTTTTCCTTTTTTTTTCTTTTTCACTCAATTTTCTTTCTCCTTTTCTTTCAGTTTTTTTTTACTCAATTTATTTTATAGCTATGATCGAATCCGATGGAGATTGCCTACGTATCATGACCCCGCATGAATCAGATCTTGCGTAGTTCGGGACTAACAAGTGCAAAAATAAAGAAACAAGTGTTCATTTTGCATTGTGCTCATCCTGCACATTTATTAAGGTGATTTAAGCAAAAATGATTTGACTCAAAAATGATTTGACTATATTTTAGAAAGAAAGATCCGATTTTCGAACACGGCCTTTCAGCACTTCGGGGATGAAGATTTTAAGGATGTGAGGGTCAATCGATCAAAACTTTAAAAGATGATTTAAAAGTGGCCGTTTATGCAAAGTCAGCCTTCCGTCGTCCCTTTCGGGAACATTTGGCCGTTTTTTACAACAACATCATCACTTGATTTATTTTTTATTTATTTATTTATTTATTTATTTTTCAGAATGGTGATCCGACATTGGGAACATAGCCTCACAGAGCCTCGGGGACGAGGATTCCAAGGCTGTCGGGCAAATTGGTCAAAGTTCAAAATGACCAAAAATGGTTGTTTGTGCAAAGTCAGCCTTCCGGCGTCCCTTTCGGGAACATTCGGCTATTCTTGACAAAACGGCATTACCTGACTCATAAATTAAAATTCTGACATTTTGGCTATTTCTGAAAAAGGGGAGGTTGGACCCGATGAGGGTTGCCTACGTATCTCGCACCCTGCGAGAATCAAACCGGCGTAGTTCTCGATCGTGAATAGAGTAAGTAAACTAACTCTTTTTTTTTTTGGAATAATTTTTTTAAAAAAAATGCTTTAAAAGAATAAAGGTTTTTTTTGGATTTTTGAACTTGACTCTATTTTTTATTTTGAAAGAAAGACTTCTAAAAAAAATAATTCCTTTTCTTTTGATTGGAACTTTGAGAATTTTAAGAGAAAATATTTTTGTTTGAATTTTCATTTGTTCTCTCTTTTTCTAAATAAGAAAGAAAATATTTTCTTTGGATTTTTTTTTAATTTACAAAAGTACTTCTACAGAAAAATAAAAATATATTTGGACTTTAATTTTTTAATTCTATGACATTTACGAAAGAAAGACTTTTAAAGAATTAATATATATATATTGATTCTCTTTTTTCTGATATTTATTTTTTGATTTTTTTGGAAAAATACTTCAAAATAAAGGAAACACATATTTTGGATTTTGATTTTTTATTTCTTTTTATTATTATTTTTTTCTTTTATTTCTTTTTCCATATGAAATACTTCAGAAAGAAGGAAACTACCCCCCTAAAGAAATACTTCTAAAGAAGGAACTAATAAAAAATATTTTTTTTTTGATTTTTGAAAATTGGGGTCGGAACCGATGAGGTTTGCCTACGTATCTCACATCCGGTGAGAATCAGACCCGCGTAGTTCGGTCCGATCAGGCGTAGAGTAAATAAATAAACCCCTTCTGACTACAATCTTTTAAAGAAAAGGAGAAAAATATTTTTCTAGATTTTTATATATATTTTTTTTTTTGTATTTTTTGAAAAGAGACTAAGGAAATATTTATGAATTTTAAGCTTCTTTTCACTTTTTTTTTTTTGAAATTTCAAAAATCTTTTAAAGAGATACTACAAATGAAACAATATTTTTTGAATTTTCTATCCTTTTTTTACTTTTAATTAAATACCCTTTTTTTTTATTTTGAAAGTGATTAAAAGGAAAAAATTTTATATGTTTTTTTTAATAAATCAAACTAGAAGACAAATTTTGTTTTCATTTTTTCTTTTCTTTTTTTTAAGAAAATTCCGGCGAGGTTTTGATACTACTTGGACATTGGTTTTGTTTTTCCAAAAAATAAGTAATTATCTCCCTACGCTGCTATTTTTTCCTTTTTTTTAGAAACCGGTCAGCATGCAGATCTGAAGCAAATAAATGCGCAAAACAGACGGGATGCAGCAGGATGGTCTTTTCATTTCAGGTTGCCTGTCCTAGACGGACCCAACCCCTGTGTTGAGTCCCCTATGTCAAATGCAACATGATGCAAATAAGCGTTCCTATTAGGGATCCGGCATGAGGTTTCGTTATACTAGGTTTATAACCTGAGTATATGTTCTAGACTGTGTAGCCGAGCGGACAACTCGAGTCGAGGAGGGGGCAACTTACCGGGAACCAAAAGGCCATCCGGCTTCGTAACTTATCCGTCCTCTTTCTTATTTCAGGTATTGACACTAACAGAATAGGGAGCCTCGACCAGCGAGCTTCTCCCCGGAGGTAAGAAGAGAAGGGTTTCGGCACAGTTTATATACAGTTCAGATAATATCAAAGCGGTAAAAGACAACATTTAGCACGTTATGCCAAAACATGTAATAAAGATCAGATAATAAAGCCAAATATAACAATTATTCTAAGCTCGAATTCTTGAACCCTGAACCGGAGGTTCTGGGTTTACCTTTCCCCAGCAGAGTCGCCAGAGCTGTCACACCTCCTTTTTGCGCGCCTACCCCGAAGGATAAATGCGCGAGGGAGTTTTTCCAATTTAAGTGACAATATTCGAAATGAGATTATTTATTTAATTCAGAGTCGCCACTTGGGAAAGGTTTGGCTTTTGGTGTCCCAAGTCACCGGTTTATCTTGAATCCCAAATCGAGGAAATTTTCGACTTTTCCAAATGAAGTCTGCGAACCAGAAATTCTAAGTAAGGAATTCTGTTGACCCGAGGGAAGGTGTTAGGCACCCTCGAATCCCGTGGTTCTAGCACGGTCGCTTAAATTGTTATAATGGCTAAATATCTGATTTAAATACATGTTGTGACTTATGTGCTTTTATTAAGTTTAAACCGCTTTTATTATTATCATTTATTTTTATAGAATTGCAACGTCGTGAAAATGCATCTCGAACCACGTCACAATCAATGCACCCGTAGTTGTTAACACATTTCGACTCCGTTGAGATTTGAATTTGGGTCACATAAATGCGCACCCGAATTTAAGAATGTAATTTAATTAAGTCGCGCCTAAAGAGTCTAACGCGTTATTATCTTCGGGGAAGGCAGTGAAATTCACTAAACAGTCCATCCCAAATTCTAAGTATTTATTATGACCAATTATTGAGGGCCCCGCAATTTGCATTTTTATTTGGCGAGGCTCGTCTCATTATTTTTTTAAAAGGGTAATCTTAGCACGACTACATTTTCTATTTTTTTGTTTTCTAAAATAAATGAAGATAAGGTCCTACTTTATTTACATACTTTCGAGTTATTATGGTTAAGTTCCAAAAGTGAGTTGTTTAAGGAGTTTGCATGGCAACACATAGAATATTCTACATACAGACAGAAAAGAAAGAAAAGGCTACATTAAATTACAACTTCAAATCTTTCTCATTTTTTGCATTCATGCTTCGAGTGGCTTACAAGATGAACCAGTGTATCAGTTTGTGTACCTGGTATTTGGAAAGCAAGGAAAGAAGACGAAGATCAGTAGAAGCAGCAATAGTGTAAATACGCAGCAACAACAGCAACCCAACAGCAGCAATTCGAATCAGATTCAAGGCCCAGAAAACTTTGAAGAAAAACCGAACAACTCAAATAGAACAAACCCAAAGTTTGTAACCCAACTAAACAGCAACAAACCACGCGTTTATTAAAACCCGAAACTAAACTCGTTTCTCACTTTGTTTTTGTTTTCTCTTTTTAAACTCTATCACGCTCTTTTCAAATTTTCAGAATGTGTTCCTCTCTCAAAATAATCCTCAAAAATCTTTCAAAGTTTTAGTCTAAGTTTTTTTTTCTCTCAAGTATTAGTTCTCTTTCCTCCTCCTCTTTAAAGTGTCAAATGACCCAATATATATAGCAAGACCTTTGTCTTGAATCCCCAACCCAAAATTATTCCCTCATGGCATGCTTTGTCCCCCACTACATTAAATAAATACATCCACCCCAACCCATTATATTTTGTCCCTCATGCCTAACATAAAGAATTACAATATTCCTCCCCATTACATTTTGTCTTGTCCCCCATTATGTTAAACAATTATATCAAACCCCACCCCATTATATTTTGTCCCCCATGCCTAACATAAAGAATTACAATATTCCTCCCCATTACATTTTGTCTTGTCCCCCATTATGTTAAACAATTATATCAAACCCCACCCCATTATATTTTGTCCCTCATGCTTAACATAAAGAATTACAATCATGCTCAATTACCAAACTACCCCTCCGACCTTATTGCAATTACCATTTTACCCCTGAACGTACTTCAATTTACCAAACTACCCCCATCAGCTCTAAACAATCAATTAATCATAACTCAACCAAAATATAGCCAAGATGACCAATAATCTTCAACAACAAATCATATGAACATGATGAACAACACAACTCCAAATTAATGGAAATAAATTAACCATATCGGGAACCAATCCTGGTTAATTTAGACCAAAAATGGATGAGCAAGGAAACAACAATATTAACAACACAAATACATGATTCAAACTAAATCAACAAATCAAAAACAAAACAAACTCAAATTAAATTACTGGACGAATTTCAAACAATGAATAAACATGCATTAAAATCTATTTTAAACAACAAACATGACGGATTAAATGATTTAACAACATTAATAATTTCTGGAAAATACACAACAACATGAAACAAATTGAAGAAATAATTAATTAAATTTCAATTTTAATCTAACAAACATTAAACTAACAAATATTTACCTAAACAATAAAACAAACATGAAATAAACATGAAAAACAACTAATTAAATTTCCATTTGAAATCTGAAAATTAATTCAACAAAACATATGAACATGAACAAAACAAAAAATCAAATATCTAACGATTTTAGATTCGAGAAATATCAAAACGAAATATGGACAAAATAAAACTCGAAATCTACTAACCGGATCGAAACGAAATATGTATGAACTGTTTCGACAAACCTTGACCAAAACTCGAACAAACGACGACGAAGACGAACCTAAGAAGCAACTGAAGCAACGCCGAAGCAGTAGCAATGGCGCGGGCAGCAGTGGTGAAACAGAAGCAGTTGGGGGTGCGTTTGGTTTGTTTGCGCGAAGAAGATGAAAGCAGCAAAATCAGTGTGACCTGCTTGGTTGACGACGCAGCAGCGGCGACGGGGTGGCCTCGGACCGGCTGCTCGACGGGCAGCAGCAGCGGCGAGGCAGACGACGCAACAGCGGGGTTTGTTTTAGCCTCAGCTATTCGACGTGCACAGTAGGGTCGTTTGGCTGGGAGCAGCTGCTCGTCGAAGCAGAAAGCGACCATGGTGATGAGTGGTCGTCGACGAAGAAAGGGTCAGCCATGGGAGGGCAGCATGGAGGAGAAGAAGCAGCAGCAGCGGCGAAGAGGAAGGTACGCAGCAGCAGCTAGCAGGTCGTTTGGTCGTTTGAGGGGTCGTTCATGGCGAGGTGTCGCCTTCGACGAAGGAGATGAAGACATGGCGACCAACGACCATGCGAGTTCATGCTCGAGCTCGACGAGGCAGCGACGATGGTGTTGGAGCTTGTTCTGGGGTCGTGAGGGTGATGAATAATGACGTGCGTGTGTGTGTGTTGAGGGGATAGGCAGGGCAGCCATGGATGAGCTTGGAGAAGCTGCCAGGGGCAGCCATAGGAGGTGGGTGGTTTTGGATTTTTGGAGAAGAAGAGAGGGGGGCGGATGGTTTTTCTTAGGTTTTAGGGTTTTTGTGTTTGTCTTTTTTTTTTTTGTGTTGGACACAAATGAAGAAGCGGTGTTGGGTATTTGGGTTAATGGGACGGACCGGGTCGACCCGGTTTGAAGTGGACCGGGTCGTGGGGAAGGTTGGACAATTGTTTGGGCCTGTGGTTTGAAATTGAAGAAGTGGCCCAATCTGATTTTTCTTTGTATTTTTGCCCTCTTTTCTTCTTTTATTTTTCTAAAATTAAATTATAAAAATACTTAAATTAATATTAAGAACTAAATTAAGTTATAAAAGAGCAAATTAACTCCCAATAACAATTAACGCACAATTAAGTAATAATTAAGCATAAAATTGTATATTTGGACATTAAATGCTAAAAATGCAAAAGATGCCTATTTTTGTAATTTTTAATTTTTGTAAAACAAACTTAATTACTAACAATTGTAGAATTAAATCCTACCTGCAAAATGTGACATATTTTTGTATTTTTATTAATTTAACAAATAAACATGCAAGGAAAAATACAAATAATCATCCAAAAATGTCACAAAAATACTCAAAATTGCACACCAAGGAAAATCATTTTATTTTGAATTTTTTTGGGAGTAATTCTCATATAGGGCAAAAATCACGTGCTTACACCTTTTGATGCCATTTTTTCACAATTTTTTTATGTGAATAGTACCTATGAATAGGAATACTACTCCGTGTAAGAAAAAATGTCCCAATTGTATAAGGTAGACAACAATCACTATTGGTGAACCGCTCTATAAAAATTCAAGACAAGAAGAAAGCAAGAAGGATAGCGATCGCTTCTATCACTATTAATGAATAGTATTTCACTATTGTGAATAGTGTTAGTACTGATGATCAATAGTGTCGCACTATTCTTGTGAATAGTACCTAAACCAATATCGTATTTTTCTACTAGAATTACATTTGCCCATGCTTTGATATCAGTTGTTGGGAAGCGTGTTGGACTAAATGAAGGATATAATAATTTCAAGAGAAAAATAATAAAAACTCGTAAAACAAGACAAGACAAGATTTACGTGGTTCGATAATTTTTGCCTACTCCATGGCCACATAGAGAATGTTTTATTAATCCTAAGAGAAAGAAGAAATTTGAGGGATGACATATAACTGAAGAAGGGAATACCTATTTATAGACAGAACGTCTGTTGGAAAAAATATTCACTGAATGTGAATACGAAGAGGACAACACCACAAACTGTGCACCAAATTCTTCTTTCACATTTGCAGCCTGTCTTTCCTGACTCTTATTTCTTTCGGTCTTTTTCTATATTTCCTTTCTTTCTTTTTCTTGACTTTTTCATTTTGCTCACATGGGTTTGTCCCATCATGGTTAGTTTAAATGTTTTGGAAAATATTTTCCTCATGAACTTAGTTTTCTTCAATTGGAGAAAAATATTTTCCCTATTAAAAGAATGAAAAATATTTTCCGAAACTTCTTTTTAACCTTCTCCGACCTATTCACCAACTCACCCCCACCCCCACCCCTAACCCTCACCACTCTCCACCCACCGCAACCTCGCCCACAACCTATCTTAAATAGAACTATTATTAAGAGTACTTTATTTTCATGTTGTAAATAGAGTACTTTTTTTAATTTCACAAAATGAGTATATTCTTTTCATGATATAGTAAAAATATTGTCTTTCATTTCAATAAGACGAGTACTTTCTTTACTTTCTTTTCATAATACAGAAAAAGTATTTTCTTTTCTTTCAACAAACTAAGTATTTTCTTTTCGTGAAATAGAAAAAGTATTTTTTTCAACAAAATGAGTACCTTTTTTTTCATGATCTAGAAAAATTTTCTTTCATTTCAAGAAAACGAGTACTTTATTTTGATGATGTAGAAAAAATATTTTCTTTCATTTCAACAAATTGAGTATTTTTTTCATGATGTAGAAAAAATATTTAATGAGTATTTTCTTCATTCAACACAATGAGTAATTTCTTTTCATGTCGTAGAAAGGGTACTTTCTTTTCAAACAAAATAAAGTATTTTCTTTTTAGTTATCGAGCTCAAATTTCAACGTTGTTCTTGTGCACAAAAAGTAAAGTAGCACATTAGTTCCTTTGGGTTTGTGTAAATTTTGAAAAAAATAATTAAATTCTTGAAGAAAATAGAGTTTGGAGGGGGAGGGAAGAGTACATGAAACGTGAGATTTGGGGGGGGGGGGAGAGGGGAAGTGGGTTGAGGAAAGCAGCATAAAGAATTATTTTCCTAAAAAGTTTTTCACTCACCAACCAGACAAAGAAAAATAAATAAAATCACTCATTTTCTAGGAAAACATTTTCCTTCTACCAAATCTTGACACCCTTGCTTCTCTCTTCATTGTAGCGTTCCTCTCAAATTTTAATCAATCAAAGACGCACAAGAAGATAACGACCAACTATATATATACCCTATGATGAAAATGAGTTTACGGTCTCTGACTCACAATGTAAAATTACGCTTTGTTGATCTACAACATCCGTAATTTCATATCAAGTACTCCTAATTAGACGTTAACGTGCATAGTCGGTTAAATTATACTGATGGTAAATAATTAATATATAACTTAAACTGAAGAGCTTAGTTCCAAAATAAACCCATAAATAAAAGGGGTTAGTAGAATAGTTTTTTTTTTTTTTTTTAATTTTTTGGTGTGGGGTGAAAAGATCAATCAAAGTTAGGTTAGATTGTGTGATTCGGTGAGGCCTTTTTGTTGTTGTGATTATGACGTGTAAGCTAAGTGATACATCTCAATAAAAGTTGGAAGTGCAAATTTAAATTTGGTTTCCTAGAATGAGTTTTAATCATTGAATATCGTAGTTAGACCTTCTAATTAGGTGATATTACTCAGAATTTCTGTAAGCATGTTTTGATTTTCATCTTAATTCTTTTCCATTTAATATGTGTTTAATTATCCTCTTATGAAGCAAGAAGGAAGAGAAGAAAGAAGTATATAGATGCTTGTCCAAACCATCCGTTAAGCTTGAAATAAATTAATGACCATTGTATGTCGAGTTGCAAAAGTCTTTTCGATTTACTTTCCAATTACGAATTTTTGGTCGTGATGTTGGTTTAACTAATTTGTTCGTTTTGAAGAGTGAAGAGATTAGAATGAAGAAAAAGAAATTAAATGAGATATATTTAATTTGCCTTAATTAGTTGACATTTTCCCTCAATTATTGATTCTTTTTTATTTTCAAATAATCAATCATATTTTATAATATAATCACATTTAAAGTACATATATAACATTTAATAGTCAGGTAAAAATTTGTTTAAGGAGGCAAATTACAAGCTAACGCTGATTTTTATATATTGCCCCTTATTATTATTCAACTTATACACGATGACGGGTCCAAAATTAACTTTACATCGCGATTTGTAACTACAAGTCAACCTTGAAAGAAAAAGGAGAAAAATTACAGTTTTGACAGTAATGCTCACACACTTGTGCAACACAGAGTTGGAAAAAAGAAGCATAATTCATGATGATGCCAACACCGTCGCGCGCACAGACAATGCCGCGCGCAGATCCTGATGCCTTGCTCGCGGCCAACCGCAGGCGGACTCCAAATAGTGTCGCGCACGCCAATAGCACTGCGCGCGCAAACCCTGATGCGAAAGACAAAGTTGCTGCCAACTGACCTGTTTTCTGCCTTGTAAAAAACTAAGTCCTTTTCATTGTAAATATAGAGTAGTTTTATTTCATGTACTTTCATTATGTTTCTTTAGCTTAGTTAGGTCAAGTCTTGTAACTTTGGTTTATTATTTTTAAGCATTATATTATTAGGGGACCAAGCAATCAAACTTTCTAGCAAGCAAACATTTCGTGTCTCTCCCCCTCGTAGCCTTTTGTAATAACTTTCATTAATGCAATCAAGCTTTCATTCTGAATTCTTATTTTCGTTTCCGCAATTGCTCTTGACATTGGTTTTTCCGTACGGCACTGACAATCTCATCTAGCATACAGAGGGGACCTCGGTTGGCGGACATCAACTGCACTGACATCGGTTGCTTAGCCTTACGTCGCCCTTCCAAGGAACCTCAGGAAGGCGCCGCGTAACATCAAGAATGAATTAACTTTAGTTTTTCAAATTTGTCCTTATTTACATATATATCCAAGTGTGTCAAGTTAACAATATGCAAATCTTAATTAAAGGTAATTTAGTCAAAATACTTTTTTAAGGAGTTAGTATTTTCTTAAGGGACATATCAAAGGTCAAAATGTCACTTTATTGTGGATCAGAGAGTATATAATTTAGAAGGTAGACGAGTAAGGCTTGCATAAGAAAATGGTACTATAAAGAATGAATTAACCGACCAAACTTAAACTGAACCCTTTTGACTTGAGAAATTATGTAGACTTTGCTCTGTCAGTATGGAGTCCTTAGTTAGTATTTTGTAATCCAAAAGTAGCGAATTTTATATGCAAGTCCCCAGTTGAAATGCTCCACTACTTTATTTCTACATTTATTTTATATATATGCACAAGACATGTAAATTAAAACTGTAGTGTGTCTGCTATGCATATGTGAGTGAGATGTTAGAATCAAGATTGAATTGAGTGTATTATTGCTTGCCCGCAATTGAGACGACTTGTTTAACTCCCGAAGAAGAAGAGTTTGACATGGGTTTGTTAAAAGAGATAACTAGAAAATTTAAAAAAATGATGGCAGGAATATGAGAAAAGATTAGACTGGAGTTAATTTTCTTGGCGAGAACTTCATTTTTTAATTTTTGCGTACGCGCTCAAGTCTCAAGATCGAGTGGTAGACATGCAATTTGCCACATCATCAAGGCATGTTTAATAGGTACATTTTCTATTTATAAAAAAAGTGGTTTAATAGCTTGAATTCTCAGTTAAGGCATCTAAACCAAAAATTCTGGCAAAAAAAGTAAAGAGGAGGAGGAGAAGACTAGGAAGAAGGAAGACAGCTGACTGAAAAATGTTGCACAATGATAGTGGTCAGTGTTTGAGAAAAGGTAGGTTGAAAATTTCATTTTTGGGCCGTGCGCGCTCAAGTTCGAGCAGTAAACTGTCATGTCACCGATTTATGTTTAATAGGTACATATATTTTCGACGTTATAAGAGTTTAATAGTTTTTTTTAAAGTTAATGTTTAATAGGTTACACTCCTAGTTAAAGCATGTAAATAATTATTTTTTTGTCAATTTTAGTGGTTCTATGTTCTGCAAAAATTAAAAGAAATCAAGTTAATCACTGTTTAGTTGCGACATATAATCACTACTTTCCCCCTTAAGCTACCGCCATCCCCCTATTATATTCTATTGTATCTTGCTTCCTTGGTAAAAATAGAATATTAAAGTAGTTACTCTAGTTTTTACTATAGAATTTGAAAAAAGAACCCCAAGGTTGTTTTGCCAAAACTAACCAAATATATTCTTGACAAAAAAACTATTACTACATGGAAACACTACTATGTTATAGGTATTTTCAATTAGAGTTGAAAGTTAATTTTCTTAAACTAGTAAGAAGCACCAAATATGGTCTAAGATTAACTTATACGTAATTCACCGCTAAAAAAGAAAAAGAAAGAAAGTGAAAGGGAATCGGGAAAAGCCAAAGACAAAAAGATAAGAAAATATCATTCTTTGATGACACCGTAAAGCAAAATACGTACGAAGCGAACAAAGAAAAAGGGCCAGGAACAGCCGACGCCACATATTATTTATTTATTCATTATTACTCCTAAACAAACCATACATAATATACATAGATAGATAGACAGTAAAAATAAAAATATACCCAAATTCCAAAGGAGAGAAAACGCGTGACTTGAGAGCCAAAGGTGAATCCAAAAGGATTTTTTCGTTGCTTTCGATTCATAGAAACTTCAGCTGAAACACACACACACACACACCAGCTAGTGTTAGTGCCTTCCTCCCCCCCCCCCCCCACACCTACAGGTCAGTAATTTATTTCTGAAACACACACACACATTAAGATTTTGTAGAAAGGTTAAAATATTGAAACGGATCACGAAGAATTTGATTTAATAGGTAAACCCAGGAAGAGAAATAAATTGATAATATATAACCCATAAAGATTTGGTGAAGAATTTGATTGTTATTTCTTTTGTTTATTTGTTAGCTTTAATCTTTTCATTTGATTCATTGGTTGTAATTATTGTTCTTTTGGAGTGATTACTTCTTAATAAAGGTCAACGTGTTGGTGGGGGATTTGGGGGAATTTTTGGTTGATGACTAAGAACTAGGTTACTTTGTGAATTGGGGTTCTTGTTAGTGGGATTATGGATGTGAATTTGCTATATTGACCTAGTTTGATTGTTGATTAGTGGATTCTTACTGGATTTGTTGTTGGATTACTGATTTAAGTAGCTATGTTGCTAGTTAGTGTTTGTTTGTTGTTACTCGTGATGACACTGGTGCCTGGGTAAGCTAGCGTGCACCTCGAGTATTCCACCGGGTATTTGCTACCTTTGACCACCATAGGTATCAGGTAACTTTGCCCACCAGGCTTATGCCGATGGGAATAAATCACTTTGTGTTTTTATCCTCTGTTAGGATTTGAACCATAGACCTCATGGTTCTCCGTTCATTGACCACTTGGCCACAACATTGTGGTGGATGACTGAAAAAAACCTTTAGTGTGTGAGTTCGTGTTCTTCTTAATGTGACTGGCTGTGAAATTATGCTATAGTGTTTGTGCGTCAATGATTATTGGGTTCTGTGTTGTGGTTGCTAATGTTTATATTGCTAGTATCATATTGGCTTTTGTTACATTATGTTGCTATTATAATTTAAGGATTGTTATAGAGTTTCTTGACATAGCAATATAGCATCAGGAGTGTTGAGCTAGTTTTTTGCCAACTGGGGTGGCTATTAGATTTGTGGCGATGCTTAGTGGATTGATCATCAAATAGTCCCTAATATAAGTAGAGTTGCTGAATTGTTGAATTTTGAGTTTAAAGGTCATGAAGACAATAATGGACGCTCATTAAATAATTTTGTATTGAAATGTATCTTAGCTTAGTCACTGGGGAAGTTGTGGATAACCATTCTATTCATCTTCTTGTTAAATTATATTTTTATTTTCTCCATTTTGAGCTCTCACCGTACCACACAAATCGCATTTTTCTTTTGGCTGAGGTTGACTGGTTAATTTTGTTCTTGCTTCCTACCTGCTTCTTCCTTTTCTTTTGAGCCCGTGGTGATGAAGTGTCATGCTTTTCAAGTTGAGAGAAGACATACTTACCATTCTACTTTTGTTGCACTTTGAACAGAAGAACTGCTTAGACTTCTCATATGACGCTGGTGCAGTCCCTGAATTAACTGGTTGATTGTGAAGAGAAGAGGAGAATTTTTTATTCTGTTGAAGTCAGACTTCTGTTTAAGACTTTTGCATCCCATGTTTCCAATACTTACCTCTCAGTCAGTGGACTTAGATGGCCAGTTCCTTGATAGGGCTACACCGGAAAAGCCAAACTAACCAGTTCCAATTATTAATGGAGCAAGCAAATAACCGTAGCAATGATGAGCATGTCATTGACATAACGAGTAGCAGCGATGCATCCTCATCAAGCAACCCCCATGATAGACCAGTCAATAACTTGCTGCATGAACAAGCTGAAGATCAGCCATCAACAAGCACAGCAGTGCCTGTCTCACAACATGCATTTTCTTCTGCTAATAGATCAAACTTGAGGAACTCATCATTTGTTCGAAGAGGAAATGGGCGTAGCCGCCATCGGAGTCCTCTGAATTCCTTGCTATGGATATCCATTGAATTAGTCTTGACAGTGAGCCAAATAATTGCAGCAGTTGTAGTGTTGGCCATGTCAAGGGATGAGCACCCACGTGCTCCACTATCCCAATGGATCGTCGGTTATGCATCTGGGTGTGTAGCAATTCTCCCTCTTCTCTATTGGCGTTTTCGTCACAGAAACCAGAATTCAGATCAGGATTCATCTCAGCAGCCACAGGGTGCTTCGCAGACTGAACTCTCAGCCAGACCTTCATCGAGTACAAGGAGTTCAGAAGTTGAAGGTCGTCAGACAACTGGTACAGCTTCTATAGGTGGTCAAAGTAGTGGACTACAGAGCAGAAGGTGCGTTCTATTTTTTTTCCATATATGGGAAGTTCAAAAATATCATATAATAATTCACATAAATTGCAATAGAAAAGAAATAAGCGTAATGGTGTTGTTCACTTGGTAAAACTTGTCCTTGTTAAACCACTCCTCTAACCATGATACCTTTCTCAAAAAAAAAAAAAAATAAAAAATAAACCACCCCTCTTAAGTCTTATAAATTTCAAAGCCGGAATTTTCATTTCTGGTATGTTTTAGCTTAACTCTGCACTTCGTATGCTGTTGCAAGACTGGGCATGTGTAATGGTGTACAGTCCCTTGATCTGTTGTACACCGCTACGATCTGACTTGGAATGACTTGGTAAAACTTGTCCTTGTTAAACCACTCCTCTAACCATGATACCTTTCTCAACAAAAAAAAAAAAAAAAATAAACCACCCCTCTTAAGTCTTATAAATTTCAAAGCCGGAATTTTCATTTCTGGTATGTTTTAGCTTAACTCTGCACTTCGTATGCTGTTGCAAGACTGGGCATGTGTAATGGTGTACAGTCCCTTGATCTGTTGTACGCCGCTACGATCTGACTTGGAATGATTAGCATGTTGGGGCTGAAAATGGGCATCATTTACCAACTGAAAGAGGGAACATGTACCCATAGCATGAATTTTGGAATATTTATATATTTGAGAAGCAATATGTTAATTTCAAAATTGAGTATCATTGTCAGGTAGATAACATTCATGACAAAGTAATTCAGTCTGATATTTTGGGAAATATGCAACTTGTTTTGACCTGTGGGAAGTGTGTTCCTTATGCTTTCTGTTTTGTGGCGAGTGAATTTGCTTGATTGAAGTGTTCCAGGTCAATATATTGAGTGGCTTTCACAGATGGCCAATATTTCTGGAACCAAGGACATGACCATATTTGTAACTTAATAATGCTTTTGGCACTGATCATGTTCTTCAACTAATTGTGACCGATACTTAAATGTCTAATAGATGTTCTGATGACAATAGCTGCCTCACAATGCTCTTCCTTTTCCATTATTTTGCATTCATCTGGTATTGGAAACTTGTATTGAAATTAATGTACAAGATGGCAGGAGGGTGTGCTGTTGAATTGAGTACTAAAGTAGCTCGTTTCCCTATTGCAGGTTAAAGGCACTCGTTGACTACTTTAAAATGGCACTAGATTGCTTTTTTGCAGTGTGGTTTGTGGTTGGCAATGTCTGGATATTTGGCGGACACTCTTCTTCCTCTGAGGCTCCTAACTTGTACAGGTGATGTTTCATTAGTGTTCTCATTTTGGCGTATATATGTACTTTTCTCTCTTCTCTACCAGCATTCTAGTTGCTCATGTTTCTATTTATTCTCAGGTTGTGTATAGTATTTCTAACCTTTAGCTGTATCGGGTATGCGATGCCATTTATTCTATGCGCAACAATCTGCTGCTGCCTCCCCTGCATTATTTCAGTCATGGGCTTCAGAGAAGATCTGACTCAAAACAAAGGAGCCACACCAGAATCAATTAATGCTCTTCCGACCTATAAATTTAAGGTAAAGAAAAACAAAAGTGGCTACAAAGAGGCTGCTGAAGGTGGGATTGTGGCTGCAGGAACAGAAAAGGAGCGTGTCATATCAGGAGAAGATGCGGTAAATTTTTCCCGTTTTGACATAGTTTTTTCTGGTTTATTTGTGTCCGTTTTAGTGACAAAATTCTCTTTTGAAGAATGAAGAACTTTGCAAGCTTGAACCTCCACCATCCTCCATTTGAAATGGGGGAAAAGAAAGAAAAAAGAGAATTATTTATCCTACCAATAACTCCCCCTCCTCTCTCTCTCTCTCTCTCTCTCTCTCTCTCTCTCTCTCTCTCTCTTCCCCACTGCTGTTTCTGCAAAGTCATACCCTGTGGTTTATATCACTTCTTGCTTTGGCTGGCGGTAAGAACAGATTACTTCGGATTGATCTTAGTTTGGTTTTGCCCCATGAGTTTGAACCAGGGCTAACATTTCAGAGCTTCTTTTGTGCTAACATATCACAACTTTTTTTTCTACTTTAGAATGACAATTGCATCTGAATGGATTGTGAACCCTGTTATGCTGCTTTGCCTCAGTTCCATTGAGCCACCAAGGCACTAGCGCTCGAAAAAACTATGACGTTTATTCAGTTGTTCTTTCCTTTCTTTTCCATCCCTCTGGTAGTGGTACTTGAGACTTTGTGGACTTCGATACCTGGGAGTTCGGAGTATAGCTTCTAGCATTACTTCTTACTGGCGTATGGAGCAAAGCCCCGGGGAATCCTTTGATGACACTCTAAAATTCCACATACTTCGCATTTTAAATGAGTATGACGAAGAAAAAGTTATATAGGCTTGTTTCCTCTTTGTAGAGAGAATCCTCCTCTAGATTCATTCTTTCCCACTGTCTATGTTAAGATGATTGCTGTTGTTTCTTGTTAACTAATTTTGAGAAACAATAATAGATGAAGGGTTGTGTTATCCATTGTTTGGCTCTAGACAAAGGGTACAAATCATAAAATTAAATACTTGACTCTGGATGACATCTAATAGGTCTCAAGTTCTATGAATGCACGTTCGTCGCCTTCAAAGGCCCTTTATCATACACTTCAGCACTTGAACCTGCATCAAGCATACATTGTTGAGTTCTTCCTCAAGCAGTTGCAAGCCAACTGAAACATTAAAAATTGCTTACACTCGGATTGTTTATCTGGTTGCTTTGCTCTCTATGAAAAAGTACCAATCTTTGAGAAGCTTTCTTCTGCTTAGGCTGGGCTTGTTTCATCCACGCCTTTTCTACCAAAGTGAGGCGAACAGATTGACCTTTTAACTTAATTACAAACTGGAGATTCCACTTTACCTTTGGTTGGGAGATTATAATTGTCTCCCAAAAGCGAACTGCCACTTTGTCTTATCCACAGTTTTTTAGATCCTTTGCTATGTATTGGTGTTAAATATTTTGGGCTGTGAATTCTCTCAATCCAAGTAGTGTCTTTTGCCAAGCTCCTAACTAGAAATATTAACATTTTCATCATTGTCATCTTCCACACATATATATTACAATATATTGATTGATGGAGCTGGTGTAGCGGACCTGAAGGTCCTTAGTAACAACTTTTTCTTGAACTAAATGTTACTCAAGCTCAATATGTTTTTTTGGAGCATGAAAAATAGGATTTGCTGCCTGGTAGCAGTGAGGTTATCACACCACAGTGTTGGAGCTTGAGGAAGCACTCCTCCAAGCTTTCGAAAAAGATTTTGCAACCGTGGTAGCTCAGCTGTTGCAGGCTGGCAGCTGCCAAGCCCCTATATTCTAACTCGGTGCTTGAACGAGTAACCACACTTTGCTCTTTGGAGCTTCAAGAAGATTTAGACCCAAGAGAAGCACAGCAGCCATATGTGGACCTTCCATCATCTATGCTTTTTATTTCCTGCCTAGTCGGCGTCAAACTAGTGAAGGTTAAAGTTAAACTAGGAGATGGTTTCCAGAGCAAATATATTAGGAAGTTCCTATTCACATGATAGTACACATTTTCAATGTCTAATTTATACATCAAAGGCATGTCCTACTCAATATAAACCAACCTTTCTGCTAAACTTAAACTGTCATTTATTAATCCTCTCCTATAAACCAAGTTACTGAATATGTTTTTTTTTTCTTCTCATTTAGTGGTTATTCTAGTAGAATTGGTAACCCCCACCAAACCCAAACCAAAACACACATACACCCCTTCTCAATCCTTCCAATTTTCTAGCACCTTTAGTTCCAAAGTAATGAATATTTAGAAGCAAAAAAACTTGCTGGAGGATCTCAGGGAGGGTAAAACATGTCTGGTACGATAACCATACAATGATATATTTGGTAAAAATCATTGTGTTACAATGAAAATTCATGATACTCTTGAGTTATAGGTAATTGACTGCAGAAATGAGTTGAGTGGCATTGTAATTGCTGATTCATGGGAGAAGAAAGATGTGAAGGGCAAATAGTAGGTGGAGACTTATGCCAAAGCTAAGGGTAGGGTTGCAGAAAATGGAGTAGGAGTTGAGAGAAAGTATTGGGTGAAAAAATCACATATTAACCTGAAACTTTCTACATCCAGAATTATCCAAATTGTGGGGACACATGACCTTTTTCAAGACTGAAATAGTATAGACCTTAAATTGGAAGATAAAGGTGCTAGCTTACATATGAGCTAACCAGTTGCCACTCAAAAGTTGATTGCGATCGCTCATGAGCTAACCAGTCGTGAGTGATTGCTACACTCACCTCTAACAACTTGCTGTCCATGACCTTATATATCCCTTCCTAGCTTCCTGGAAAAACTGCTAAATTACTATTGCAAGCTCAATTCCAGCGTTAGGATCAAAATTGGAATTTTGAGAAAGTGCCTGTGAATTAAAAACGTCCGCAGCAATCAATCGATAAATTATGCTGAACAACTGGAGATAATTATTCATGGAAAAATAAGTCCTTATGCATGTCGATATCTGCACTTAGCTTTGCATCAGGTCTGGTCATACAGTGTGAGTTGGTGATGATTTGGTTTCTCTGTCCATCTTCGCATAATCTCTTTGTGAGCTGTTCTGGATAATGCGTTAACAGATGTCCATAGTTGGTAGTGAAGCCTTCTGGTCATCCAATAAGAAATTACAGACATGAACATAGGTATATCGGTTAGCAGTATGGGTATGTAGGTTCCACCTGAGATCATACTGTTGACTGACAAGTATGTTTGGGAATTTGGCCTAAATACGTGAGAATATGTTGACTCCAGTATATCCATAGTGCAGCTTACTATCAAAAGTAGAAAGCCAGTATGCTTCTTATATGCATTAGAATGTTCTGAATTTTAGAGCTGACATGATCTGCTGATTATGCAGAGGCCATTGTCTTCCAAAATTATTGAGCTGAGGGTCTTCCGGAAACAGCCTCTCTACCTTCACAAGGTAGGGGTTAGGTTTGCGTACATACTACCCTCCCCAGACCCCGCTCGTGGGAATACGCTGGGTATGTTGTTGTTGTTGCATTGTCTTCCAAAACAAAACTTTTAGCACAACCCTGTTGTCACAATGCTTGTGATTATGAATTTTCATTTTCTGTTGCTTGATGTGATGTATTTTTTTTTTCTTTTGCTGGGCGTTGCTTGATGTCACACTAACACCATTGTTATTGAAAAATTTGGAGAAAATATATAGATTCTTAACCTTAGGTATAATGCATAATCACTGTGTAAAGATCACAGAGGATACGTGCCATTGCTGCTGGAAAAGCACTTGTTCTACACTTAACAGTGTACACCCCAAAAGAAATTGGACTAGTCGAAGGGCATGTAACCCTTTGAATTATTTTCACCAAATTCATCTTAATAATTATTTAACCCTTTGGTTTCACAGGCATGTTGCATTTGCTTGGCGAAGTATGTGAACAATGATGAGCTGAGGGAGTTACCCTGTTCTCATTTCTTCCACAAGGACTGTGTGGATAAGTGGCTGAAAATCAACAACACATGTCCGCTTTGCAAAGCTGAGGTCGGTGAGACCCTTTTGAGCTCTCTTACTGAAGCAACTGCAAATTTGCGTCAGAGTTCTGCATTTTAAGTTGCCACCCTGTCCACATGCTAGTATAGAAGAGATGCTTTTTAAAGGAATAGTAGTTGCCTTCATATATTTTCATTTTCTTCCATCACTTTTTCTTTTGGGCTAAAAGTTGTTAGCTTGTTAGATTTATACTTCTGTCGCAAAATCTGTGAGGTGATAAGATTGCTCGGTTGGTAGAAAGCAAGATGGCATTTTTTCCACTGTGGCGTTGATGTGAAAATTTGGCGTGCAATGCCAATTACTAAATTCATGATGGTATTAGCATTTGATAAACATGTAGTAGTTTATGTCAAAAGGTTTGCTGGTTGTCAACACTCAACAGCCATGTAGGCTTGTACTTTTCCTGTAATTAAGTGACAAAGTGAAAATGCAAGGGATTACATTTGCAAGAAGGGGCATCAATCATATTTATGTTTTCTCACCATTTTTTCCATTTTCCATTTTAACATCTCTTTAGAGTTCCAAGTAGTTTTGCTATGATTTGTTCTAGCTATTCCTTCAATTGCATTCAGCAGACTGGAATACTTGAAATTTTTTATTTTTTTGTTGTTTTCACACATATTAAGGAATCACTTTCTTAGTACTCCCTCTGTTCACTTTTACTTGTCAGGTATACTAAAAATATATTTTCATTTTTACTTGTCATTTACGTATATCAAGAGAAGACAAATAAATTTCTGTTATACCTATAGTATTTATTACTCATTTCAAATTATTTTCTCAAATCCAATAAAATATGTATCAATTAAATGGATATCATGGTAAATTATGCACTTCGTTATTTTTTAAGGGGCGTGAAAAGTCAAAACGTGTCAAGTAAAAGTGAATGACGAGAGTATTAATTAAGAAAGAATTACGTTTTTAATCACTTGGCTCAATAACCCAACTAAAAATGGCCCAGATTTGAAGTCTTTACCCGGTTTGGCCCAGGTTGTATATATCTTGAAAGAAACTTTTCAGTCTTTAGCCCATTATTAAAGACATATTTCTAGAATTTTTTTTCTTTTCTTCCTTCTTCTTTCCTAGCATACTCAATCTCTCTTCACTCGCCTCTCTCTTCCTTCTCCCTAAAAATTACAGAATTTTTTTGTACACACTCGTGATAATCCTCTCATTCTATGTCAATTAGATTTCGATTTTTGAGTTAACTGACAAAAGGAGGTTAAGGAACCACAATAAAATTTGGCATATCAGTCCAAAAACTATTAGATCTGGCCTAAAACTATCAGATCTTGCCTAAAAGAGCATCTCCGGCGACCTCGTCTCATATTTTCTTATTTCTCTTAGTTTTTATTTCATCCTTTGCTATTGGTGAAGCCCAGATTTGAATGTCAAAACCTTGCCGGAAAAATTCAACACCAGCAACCACCGAAAACTGTAATGTGGTGATGGACAGAAGGTGTTTTCTGGTGTAAACTTGTATCGGTAGTGTTTATACAAACTTATACAATATTGTATAAATATGTATATATGCGTACAATGTTGTATAAATTAGATATATTTTTAATGTATAAGTGTGTATATACATTGTACGTGTATAGTAGGCATCTATGGATGTTTGACACTTTCTTCTTTTCTTCTTCGTTGTCTTATTTTTTTGATATACATTATTAGAGATTGTATATACAAGTTTATACAAAGTTATACATCATTATACATGTAATGCACATGTGTAGTTAAATCTAAAATTAAAATTTTATATGTTCAATCTATGTATAAATCGTCTTTTCTTGTTGATTTATTTGCAAAATCATAAACGTGCAATAATTTTTTCAATTTTTATTTTTTATTTATGCTATTTGGAACTTGGAAAAGAAGAAAACTTAAGGTTTTCAAGTTGCATTATATATGAATTTGAATTTTTTGTAGCTAGAATAGGAATATATACAAACTTGGGGAAGAAGAATAAAAAATCACTGAATTTTCGTGCTTGAAGATCTGCAGAATAAAAACAAATGCTTATTTTTTAAACGTTGGCCAATTGTAATGGGCTACAGATTTGCAAAATTGTAACTGGGTTATTCTGCTGCAATGTATATATGTGGACTTGTATTTTTGTGTAATTCTTCCATTAATTAACAATGAAATTGACAACATTAACCTTAATTTATTCATTGGAAATACAACAAATAGTTTTAGGCTCTTTATTCGAAGGAAAACTTTGAAAGAAAGAAAAATTCTTGATATATGAGAAAATCAAATATTTTGGATCACAAAAAAATTAATTAAAGTGAATCGGAAAGACTAAGATTTATTTTGGTAAAAAAAAAAGTATTAATCATGGTTATTTTTTGTGGCCAAATTATCGTCACCATTTAATGACTTTTTAATGCTCTCCACTCCATTTAAATTTATATGTAGCAGGAAATTCCCTTCTCAAACCAAATAGAAAATCTGCGTTTCCAGCCGGTGGTGCAAAAGTTCCTGCCGTCGTAGACGTTGAATTAGGTCAAAATTAATGGATCTAGAAACCGATAATTGTCTGAACCAAAAGTCCTGCTTTGAAGCAAATTGGTTTGTTTCAACTTTCAAGTGAGGGTCTTTTAACGATAGGTAACTAGAGATAATATTGTGCAGAATAGGACATTGAAACATAAATTTATGTGATTAATTAAGAGTCTAAACTTCACTGACATCCATTAAAAAACTTAAAATTTTAAATTAAAAATATGATTTTGTGAAATTTGTTAGTATTTGTTTGAATTGCGTGTTGTTGCAAATGATTAAGAATATATTTTAGAGGGTATATTTCAACTTTAAGAAAATTTGGTGAAGATTCGAGTTGGCTTTAATTGAGATTTCAGATTGAAACCCGAAGAATAAGATATATATATATATATACATAAATAAGTTATATATAATGACATACACACGATATATCAAATGTATACAATAACAAACTGTATGCAAATTGTATGTAAGTTGTATGTTTTTACCAAAATTTTATGCAATAAAATTTTGTATGTAAGTTGTATGGATATATATATGAAATAAAACAATAAAAGATTGCAGAGAAAAGAGAGAGAATTCTTATTGATTTTAGAATAAATTACAATGGAATAAAACTACTCTATTTATAAGGGAAAAGTAACTTATCCACAAAGTAACAAACTCTAAAATCTCTCTAAAAGGTAGACATTCACCATAAATAAAATACTATTTTTAACATTCCCACTTGAATGTCTATTCAACAGATAATGTGTCTCATTAAAACCTTAACTAAAATAAAATCTAGTGAGAAAAAATTCTAGTGAAGAAAAAAGAGTATGCATATCTAACAATACTCCTTTTGGTTGCCTCGTTAAAGACCTCGCAAGAAAAATCCAATGGGACAAAATATTGTAAGGAAAAAAGAGTACAATGCGTATTAACCCCTCTGATGAGACAATCAATTCACATCTTTGTGCCTTCGCATTCCAATCTTATGCACCATCTTCAAAAGATTGTTGGTAGAGATTTGATAAATAAATCATCCATATTAACTTGAATGAATATGGTGTGCCTTGAAATCATCATTCTTGATAAATACGTAATATCTTCATATAATGTCGTGGAATGACCTTTTCAATATCTTCATAGAGGTAAAAATTCTCGCTATCACATTATCATGCTTATAGTTATAGCAAGATACATATGTGCACAGATTGCACTTAGGATGTGGTACGTCAGGACCAAGAATTGTATATGTTTTAAGTGATTTAAATCCTTCAGGGATTGTCATATAAGTTAAGTCATATAAGCCATATAAATAGACTTTAGATGCATATTAAGTTTTCATATCATTCTGGATATATAAGATAGATAAACGTGATTGCATACACCATTGGCTTTATACTTTCAAGCGTTTGAACTGTAGGTCCAAAACTACATGTCTTTCATATGAAACCAATTCTACTTGAATTGTTTCTCCAGACTTAAGATCCTCGTATACATTTTGCATTACCATAGATATAGTCGTCGAACATTTTATATCGGTTCCAACCTACTTTTTTCATAAAGACATAACATAGAGATCTATTCATTCCTACTTTTAGGCACCTGAACCTCTTCTGGGATTTTATGAAGTGTTATGTCATGTGATCTTCTAGATCACTTACCTCCTTATTATGATCATTTTGACATCTCCTTTATTAAGAATTTTATTTGAAACTGATTTGTCTATACGCTTTAAGCGTACCATAGACTTTGTCCTTCTAGGACTTATCCAAATAGGAGCATTTGTAGTCAAAATATAAGTTACTTTATTTAGGTCAGCAAATGCGTCTGGAATGCTTTGCAATATATTCCAGATGAATTATCAGTTTATGAACTTAGAGTTTATTTTATCTTATTCGAGGATGTAAATGTACAAATGATAATTCATTCCACTTAACTTTTTCTCAACTGTATATCATGTCTCCCCCTCATGTTAGAAAAACTAACTTACTTCCTCAACTTTGGAAACCCCACCTTTCTGTGTTATGGTATTAATCAAAATATACATTGCACATCAATAATAATAAGATGGAATTATTTGGTTTCTGATCCTAAACCATTTTATATGTTATGGTGTTAATCAAAATATACAATGTACATCAATAACAATAAGATGAAATTATTTGATTCCTGACTCTAAACCACTTGTGAGGGGAGAGTATAATATACTTTCGTATATAACGTATATCAAAGTGATATAGATAGCTTTGTTCTCATAAGTAATAGTATAATTATTAAGTGGAAGTACTCAATAAATTATTTTACTAAACCAACTGTTATATAAACTAACTTATCAAGATGAACTATTTTGAATAGTTAATCTGGAAACTATGCTTTAAATTAAATTATTGAGCAAGTTACCTCGCAAATACCAGGTTGCAGGTTAATAATAATTGCACATGTAACCATCTCATAGATGCATCTTATGTGTTATATATGACATGTTAGTGGGCCCATATTAACCTTATTTTCAGCATTCATGGGGTTCAATCCCAATTTTAGTTGGCCTATTAATTAATGAGAATAAACAACATAAGAGAATTCGTAAAGAACTTTCTAGTTCTTTAATATTTACCCATTCGAATTCTCTTTTATTTTTACACATCATACTTAAATTAACATGGCTAAACCAATTATGCCAACTAGATAAATTATAAATATTGATAAACTTCAGGTTTATACCATGACGTGTGTAATTATCAATAAACTCCAAGTTTATTATGATATGGGTTTATTTTATGGCAACGATTGCAGTCCCGATCTTGTTGTTATGCCAATGCTGGGTTTGTATCTGACCTACACAAGGCTCGATCTCAAACAGGCTATGTGTTTATATGTGGAGGCACTACCATATCTTGGCGATTGACTAAGCAATCAATCGTGGCTACTTTAGCTAATAATGCTGAGATAATTGTTATTCATGAAGCAAGTTGAGAATGTGTGTGGTTAATGTCTATAATACACCTTATTCAAGAAAAATATAGTTTGAAGTGTGATAAAATACCCACGATTTTGTGTGAAGATAATGCATCATGCATAGCCCAATTAAAGGGAGGATTCATAAAAAAGAGATTGGACAAAGCACATTTCACACAAGTTATTTTTTACATATGATCTTCAAAAAAATTAGGGAAAAGGATAAAAAATATTCCTCTACTATTGTTTATTGTTTACTTGTGATACCCGTTATACTTTTCGTCCATTCTTGTCCCTACCGTTAACAAAGTTTGTAAAATTACCCCTAACCCTAACGTCCCTTTACAATGGCAGCTGACCCCTTTAATATTTTGTTCATATCAGCAGCCAAGTTAGCAGGTCCCACCAAATAAAATGTCATGTCACCATTGCAAGTAATTTAATCCTCAAATCAAATTGAAGGGTTTTTTCCTTCTTTTTTTTTTTTTTGCATTATCTTTTCCTAGCGATTTCATATGCTCATTTTGAACTAATTGCACATATTGAAATGAACACGTGTTCCTGTATTCTCTTAGAGAAAATCGAATGAATGGAAATTTTGAGCTGATTTTTTTTTCAATGTTCAAATTTTTGATACTATCACCAATTTTTTTTCCTATTTCTGATGAAAAACTCTTAAAATTCATGTATGTACTGTAAAATTTATTTCCTTACTGTTTCAAATATTACAAGTTACATTTTGGGCGGTTTATTGGTTGTATCTTTAAATTCTTTAATGGATGCCCATTTGAGTTTTCTGTAATTCGTCTCATCATAATTGATCCAGGATGTCACAATCGATTATGCCAAAGTACAACAGTACTGGAATTAGCAACCTTTTGGTTTACGATAAAATGTGCCTTAATTGCACTGATTCTTGTCTAATACATGCCACACGACAAAGATGAAAACTTTCCAATAGCCCTTTTTCTCGCCAGAGACATTCTTGGTAACGATAAGATATTCAAGATTATTCTCATCTACTGTCTCAATATGATATCCATTTCAGCGGATATCTTTAAAACTCAACAAGTTCCTTCCGGGCTTGAAGGAGAACATTGCATTATCTATGATAAGTATTGTTCCCCTAGGTAGAGTTATAATAGCTCTTCCAAAGCCTTCAATTAAATTACTACTACCAGAAATTGTAGTAACATCTGCCTTACACATGCTTAAATGAGAGAAATATTTCTTCTCTTTGAATATTATATGTGTCGTACTTGAATCAACTAAACAAATATCTTTACGATTGAACTTTGATCCAACTTTGCTGGAGATATCCATATTTGCTTAGTCTTCTCAAAGAGCTTCTTGAGACGGTAGAGTCTTGCGCTTATAACGTGAAATAAAATATTAAAAGATTGCAGAGAAAAGAGAGAGTTCTTATTGGTTTTGGGATGAATACAATGGAATAAAACTCCTCTATTTATAGGGAAAACGTGACTTAGCCATAAAAGAACGAACTCTAAAATATCTCTAAAAGATTGACATTCACCATAAATAAAATACTCTATTTATAATAATATATAAATTGTAGCTTTTGACTGAATTTCATAAAACAAAAAATTATATTTAAACTGGATATATATTATATCTTTTGACTGGATTTATATATTTTATAATAAAAATTAGTTATTTTCTAGTAAATAGGAAAACCTAGCTAAAACGGGATAAATAAGTTTATATATATATATATATATATATATATATATATATATATATATATAGAAAAAACTCCTTTTTATTTATATAAAATCACTGAACACTCGTTCACATATTTATAGTTTTATACATCTAATTTTTTCTATAAATTATATAACAAAATGGGAATTATTGTTAGAAAGGATCATATGGATTGCATGTATTTGCAAGAAATGTTCATAATTTAACGAAGGTTGGTAAAGAAATAAAAATTGCTAGTTATTTCATAAACGAATTCTTGAGCCGGCTCATATATTTTCATGAAGTTTATTTTTTATTTGTCATTATTAACTTTTAAAATCATATTTTCACAAATTATCATTTTTATATATAGTGATCAAACATTGATAAATAGTAATAGTAGCCTAATCCTAGTAGGATCGATAATTTATTATATTATCTTTGACAAGAGAAAATTTTAGTCTTTTATATGTTAGTTTTGCACTCATCAGCCAAAATTTAAATACTTTGAACTTAAATAATACATGTAAAATTGATTATCTGGTGTAATCTTATATCTTATAGTGAATTTTGAGAAAGAAGAATTAACCTAAAAATCGTCTACCCAGCCCATTAAACTAAAATATAGAAAATATATAATATATATATATTATGTATAAAATTAATTTGTATAATCTATGTATATATGCTAGACAATATAAATAATGAATCCGCCTGGTAAAAATGACATTGAGAAAAGGTCAATAGAAAGTTTTAGGGCCAAAGCCCAAAACAAAAAGCAGGCCCATAGAAGGTCAACAGCAACGTGTCAGAAACAGAAAGCCCGCTAGGGAATCGGCTTCGCCACATCCACACTTGTGGATTTATATTTGGATCTTTCTAGGGCTTCTTCGATAAAGCTTTAGCCTCAGCTCAGCTCTTAATTTCTCTCCATAAAATAAAATAATATATGTGCAGCAGCTCAGCTTGTTGAATAACTTGCTGATTTTAGGTACGTATCATTCGACCCATGTTCTGTATTTGTGTTTTTGTTTGTTTGTTGAAATTATGATTTTTCGATGCCCTTTAAGGATTTGAAATTAGGGTTTATGTATTGGGTTTCTTGATTTTCTCATATGGTGTAGGTCCACGCGAAATTTTATTGTAAAAGTTCTATCTTTAAAGTATAATTTGACAGATGAAGCTGATTTATTTTGTCTTTGTTGAAAATGATTTTTTTTTTTTTTTTTGGAAAAATTGTATTTTCACTAATTCGGCAGCTCTTTTTATCAAATTCGTTCTAGTTCTGCTAATGTAGGTAAATAGCTTCCTGTTGTTACTGATTTATCTGGCCCATGTGATGTATCTTTATGTAATTCTGAATCGAGGTGAAACTACTTAATTATCCGCGTTTGTGAATTGGTAATTAAGGGATTTTGGATACCGTTGGAAGATTAGAAACTAGGGTTCTGATAAGAGATGTTGTGAGGAATTATGAGTTGGGTAGGTAAGGTGTTTGTTTCTGGGACTGAATGTGTTTGTCATGGTGGAATTTAATATTAACTTTGTTTTTTCATCCGGTGAAACTTCTTTCTTCTTTCAAGAGAAAGCATAATTATGCTACTATTGTGTATATTGCTTTTTTGAAAGCTTGCTTTGTCTTTTAGAGTTCTTTTTATGACCGAGGAATCCCAAGGGCAAGTGTGGCATGTTTAAAAGCTATTTAAATTTGTCCTGTCGTGTTTTTTCTTATTTGAAACTGTGCTGATTGGTTTGTTAACCCTTGCCTTGCTAAATGTGTTAATTACATCCTATATTCTGCTTTGATGGGGCTTGTCTCTAAAAAAAATACTTTTTCTTGGTTTTGATATTCCACAGGGATTCATTATTTTGCTGCTATTTTCTGAGTGCAGGGATACTCTTGTGCTACGAATAAGTCAGGTCTGGAGGAAGATGGTGGTGTAAATAACATAGTGTCTTTGCTGTAAAGTGCAGGGGCACTCTGTCTATAATTTTGACGTTGTATGCGCTCTTCTGTTTATCTGTCATGTCCAGTGATCTTGTTTCTCAACAGTTCTCAGGACCACCTGATGGGCAGCTGGTTCAGATGGACCATGTTTCTGGTAATCCTGACTCTACCATAGCACATATGCAAACGAGGATTGTCGGACACATGCCAAATAATTCTGCGTCACATCAGTTTGTTTGGGCAAATGAGCCTATGGCCAACAGATTTGATACATCGGTTTCTGCGGATCAGTTTGGACAGATGGAACCCAAAATGAATCCGCAGCAGTTCATGCTGTCACATCATCAGATGGGAGCAGATAATATATACGTGCCAAATAGTCCAGGTGCACAGAAATCTTCGTTACTCGCCAAACGGAAGGCTGGGATGGAACCATCAGTACATGGTTCTTCACCTCAGACGCCATCAATGCCAAATAAGCGCACTGCACTGGGAGCTTCTTTATCCACATCTCCTAGTTTTGCGCAGCAATCTTCTGCTATCAAGAAACCCGGACAGCAACAGTCAAAGTCAACTTCTGGAGGTGCACAAAGTCTTCCCGCGTCAAGCAAGAAAATGACACGAAATGAATCCATATCCAATAAAACTGCCTCCCAGCGGTCGCAGACTCCAAAAGGACGAACAATTCAAGCTGAGCCAAACTCCAAGGCTCGATCCGAGTCCTCTGATGCTGTGAGGTCCAAAATGAGAGAATCTCTTGCTTCAGCTCTGGCTATGGCATGTCAGAATCCAGATGCTGTTGTAAATGCTGCCAAGGATCCAAATGAAGCAGTTGATTCTCAGCCTTCGCAGGTGAATGCAGCTCCAACAGCTGCCAGTGAAGGTCTACCTCAAACGTCCGTCTCACATGATCATTTGCATCAAAACTCCGGTGATGTACTTCCTTCAGCTGGCGCTTTCCCTGTTGATAAAACCAATGACAGTCAGAGTTCATCTCATGGGCTTCAAGATGACGTGAGCATGAGAAACTCTATACCTGGCTCTGATGAACTTGAATTGCATGTGGATGATGTTCCGTTCAGCGAAAACTTTTTTGTCAAAGATGAACTTCTGCAAGGGAATGGTCTCACTTGGGCGATGGATCTAGATATGCAGTTAAGAGAAGCTGACTTCCTCCAGGATGCTGAAAAAGCCAATTTGTTTGATGAGGGTATGGTTGGAGATGAAGGTGAGCATGCAAAATCATCTCCACAGGACATAGCTTTAAAAATTGAGGCCGAACTTTTTAAATTATTTGGAGGCGTGAACAAAAAATATAAAGAGAAGGGCAGGTCTCTTCTCTTCAACCTAAAAGATCGCAGTAATCCTGAATTACGAGAGAGAGTGATGTCCAGTGAGATATCCCCGGAGAAGTTATGTTCAATGACTGCTGAAGAGCTTGCTTCAAAGGAGTTATCTCAGTGGCGGGTGGCAAAAGCCGAGGAACTTGCTCAAATGGTAGTTTTGCCTGATAGTGAAGTTGACATGAGACGCCTGGTTAAGAAAACTCACAAGGGTGAATATCAGGTGGATTTTGAACGGGACGATAATAACATTGCAGCTGAGATATCTGCAAGTTCAAATGTGTCGCAATTTATCCCGAAGATAGAGAGGGGAAAAGATTCTAGCCCTTCTGGTACAGCTGAGATTGGAAGTAAAGAAAACGTTACCAGCCAACAGAATAGGCCAGAAAAGCAAGATGTGTCTGATAGCTTGGTAATTCCAGCTGATGGGGCTGATTTGATGCAGGGAATGGTTGTAGAAGAATTCAAGGATGCAGAATTTCTTCCTCCTATTGTTTCCTTAGACGAATTCATGGAATCACTCAATTCTGAACCTCCTTTTGAGAACCTACCAGCCGAAAACAATAATTCCACTCCTCCTCCGGACAAAGAAAGCTCTGGCGACCCTAACAAAGTTGTGGATTCTGGTCTAGCCTCTAAAAATCCTGCTGTTGCTTCTGCAGATAAAGGGGTCAAGAATCACATCGAACCAAAGGAGTCCCTGGTATCTACAGGGGGCTCTGTTGTTAGAAAAGTAACTACTACTAGTAATGCGCTTGTAAAATCTGCTGAGAGCCCTATCAAGATGGCAGGACCTCGTGGTAACGCTTCTATAGTTTCAAGTATCTGGGAGGGAACACTCCAGCTTACTATTTCATCCTTGGTGACAGTCTTTGGTTTGTTTAGAAGGTATGGATATTTTTTAAAAGAGCTTTCATCTGTAGAGCAATTACTATCTGTTGATGTCATTCTATTGTAGTACATGTTTTATCGCACTGTTATCACAGTTGAGTCTCTGCTGGTTATCTCTTTCGTTTTAGTGCCATGCTATTTTTTTTGGTTCCCCTTGATAATTTTATTTGTTCTTGAAAATTCTCTCTGCAGACGAATAGACTGACACCAATTTAAATGCATGTTGCATCATTTGCCTTTCTTGCTTTGGATTAGTTTTCCTTTACCCTTTTTTAGTACTTTGCATTAAATCTCGAGTGGGTTCTCTATTATCCAGTCTCCGAGTAAATATCCTTCATTGTTCTCTGTTTTTAACTCCCTCTAGAACATTCAAAATGCACGTGTTGATTAAAACATTATCTGTGGTGCTAACAAGAGAGTGGCATTTCTTCTTTGTTATCTTCTGTTTCAGTGGTGACAAGACACCAACTAATGAGTGGCCAAGTTCTCTTGAGATCAAGGGTAGAGTTCGACTTGATGCATTCGAGAAATTTCTTCAAGAGCTTCCTATGTCACGAAGTCGTGCAGTCATGGTATCTTATGATTTTCTTTCCTTTGCTGTAGCTAGTCTTTTATTTCATACTTCAGGTTGCAGCTTATTGCAGATAGTGTGTAGATTTTCCTTATTTTTTGACGACTTCCATTGTTGTCTACTAAGAATGTATATTCCAAAATACAGCCATTTCAATCAGATTGTTTCAAAGCATTGGTCCTTTCCGCGTTTCCAGCTTTTTATTATTTACTGGATGGTTTGTTTTTTTTCTTATGCCGTGGTTGGAATGACTTGAGTTGAATAATCATCTTTCCAGAAGGCTCGACTAAGTTCATTTAACGTTCTCTAATTAGGTTTTTTCAGTGTCAGACGTATCAAAAGCTCCAAGATTTTAGAAAGATAAATTGAATGCTGCACTCAACTTCCCACAATGTTTAGCTTTTAGTGAAATCAAGTGTTCAGTCTGCGATAAATACAAATTTTCAACTTGTTTGGCTTAACCATCGTTTTAAACCAAAAGTGGATGATTAACTTCTGATGTACCAGTAAACTGATGGATCCTAATTATGAATGGTCAAGATTACGTCTTGAAAGTAGTGCTTTTACTTAAGTTCTTCATAGAAAAAAAATTAGTGCTTTTACATATTGCGATATTAAAATTCTTCAAACTTGTGCTAATCATATTGCATAATGCAGGTTGTTCAATTTGTTCTGAGGGACAACTCATCTGAGATTGAACGAGCAAACATTTCTGAGGTACGGTCTGGGTACTATATTTGTAGCAGCTCTTCTGCAGTATTAACAATTGGTTTTACGTTTGCTTATCTGGTCTTTTATAATCTTTTTAGGCAGTGGATTCATACGTTTCGGATGAGAGGCCGGGGTTTGCGGAGCCAGCTCCTGGAGTGGAAGTATATTTGTGTCCACCGCGCTTACTTGATATGATAAGCAAACACTTTACCAAAGACCATAGAGAGCTATATGATTCTACAGAAAATGGTCTAATTGGTGTAGTTGTATGGAGAAAACTTCATTTAAGTTCAACGATATCACCTAGCTCTTCTTCTCACCATAAACACGGCTTGAAAAAACAACAGATGTTTTCTAGAGGACAGCATGAAAAAGATGGAAACGTTAATGTAAATTTGATGCCTAAAGGACCTGTATCTTTGAAACACAATCCTACCCCGGACGATGATGATGATATCCCACCTGGGTTTGGTCCCAAAGCAGTTCGTGATGATGATGATTTGCCTGAGTTTAATTTTTCTGGTAATATAAATGCTTCTAGGCCTAGGCATCCGTCTCAAAACTTGTCTCATGGGTCAAGAATCGCCTCGTATAACCAACAACCACCCTCTCGCCCTGTAGATCAGATGAGAGAACTTGTACTTAAGTATGGGCAAACTGGTACAGCTAGTAGTAATGATAGAGTTACAAATGTTGGTATTGGAATTGAACCGTGGAATGATGACGACGATGACATTCCGGAGTGGCGGCCACAAGCCCCACTCCAGCAGCAGCAGCAGCAGCGTCCTCCTTACCCTTTAGGCCATAATTTTCAGCGGCCGCTCTTGGCTCATCATAGACCTTTGGCAACACCTATGGCTATGCCTTTACAATCACCAATAAACGTTCCAAACAGGCCACAAATATTGTCACCGAGGGGACAGTATCAAGCTGATTGGAGAAGGGATGCGAGGAATAGGGGATTCTGAAGTCTTTTCTTTTTGTTGGTTGATGATTAGTCATCATGATGTAAATTCTGGATATGTTTTTTCTTCTTTGTGTTTGGCTTTTAGACCTTAGATTAGGCATGTAGCTTTCTAGTTGTTTTAGAACAATTATGTACCTTTAGCATAAAAGCAGGAGATGCTCTCTTCTTCACTGCTTCATTTTCACTGTTTTTGTGTTTCAGGAAAAGAGAAACGCAACAATTTTCGTCTTTTAAGCATAATTCCTGTCCATGGCTGGGTATGGTTTATTATATATTAACTGGCAACTCTTCTGGCGTCCTCCTTGCCCAACGCATTAACAAACTTGTAATGGTGGTTAACAACATTAAAAGTTCATTTATCCCTTTTTTTCTTTCTTTTTGATCTCATACTCTAGTGTGAATAATCTTGTAATTGCAATATTCATTTTTCTTTTTTTAACAAAAGTCTGCAATATTCATTTGATACTATCAATCTTAGCAACAGGTCATTCTTTTCTTTTCTTTTTTTGGGGGTTGTTGGGGTGGTGGTGGTGGTTGTGAGGGAAGCAAATGGGCAAGAGAAACTAGAAAAGAACAACAATTAGGTAAATAAGCTGCCAACTTTCAAGTACATGCTATAACGTTTCGCAATTGAAAATGTTAGTTAACAACACAAGTGTCAATATTAACCTTCCATTAGTAGATATGAACTCATAACTTTAAAAATATAATGATTTCAACGCTAAAACCCTTAAATCTTGAATCTATAGAAATTAAATCTTTGATCCGCCTCTGTCAGTCAGCACTAAGGACACAACAATTGACATAAACCCTTTGCTTCCGCCTTGAACTAATTAAAAGAAAATCTGAAAAAGAAAGTGCTATACTTTGTTCAAATGGGAAAAAAAAAAGTATAGAAAATGAGGAGAGACTAAGTTGGGCATCTCATCTTTGAGGAGTCCCAAACATGTGTCAAGAAGAACTTTTTTTTTGTTACAATGAATGCAACATCCTATATTTCTAATGTGATTCTGAATTTACTTGGAATCTTGGATTTTAGCAGCTTCAACCTCCCAAAGCGCGCTTAAGGGCAGCTCGTTGTTCAGTTGTCAATCTTGTAGGAAATTTAACTTCAAACTTGATCTTTAAATCACCTCTGTTGCCAGGTTCCTTTGTGATTGGCATGCCTTCTTTTTCAACCACAAGCTCATAACCAGGTTTCACAATTTCATTCACTGGAATTGTCAACTCGCGACCATCTAACGTTGTGAGGTTGACAGTAGTTCCTCCCAATGCCTCTGCTAATGTTACTGTATAGTTCCTAATAAGGTCATTCCCGTCTCTCTTGTAAACGTCGTGGGGCTTCTCGTCGATTACAAACACGAGGTCTGCTGGAAGCTGGTTCAACTGCTCATTTCCTTTGTCTGGGAATGTTATCTTTGTCCCTTTCTTCCAGCCAGGTTTTACATCAATCGTTAAAATCTCCGTTTCTGTCACTAACAGCCTGCAATAACTCTCGTATTAATTTTCCAGCAAAGATAAATCACGTCAAATATATTATATGGTAGAATAGGAGAAACATTTGTTTGTATATTTTACGGAATTCTTAGCAAAATGCATTTCAGTTCCATCAAAACACAGCAGATAACACATGCGATAAGGTTTTATTCGTAGAGCTGATTTTCTTTATACAACAAATGCAACTATATGCCAAGAACCAAAATCTGTACTTATATCAGTTTCAATGCTAAGCAACTTAACATTACAAGCTCCTTGTTCATTCATAGTTTAAAATTCAAATAATCTGACTGCACATGGGACTTCTTATTTCATTTCGGGTTCAACTGGCAGGGACGGTCCACCATTTTCTTTTTAAGATTCCTCAGTGGTCGTTATATGCATAAAGATATCTGAACTAAAGTGAGGAGAGCTTTTGAATGCTCCCCTTTTAGGAAGGGTAGCAAAGCAGAAAGATATTCATCAAATACAACAACAACAAACCCCGTATAATCCCATAAGTGGGGTCTGGGGAAGGTAGTATGTACGCAGACCTTACTCCTACCTTGAAGGTAGAGAGGCTGTTTCCAATAGATCCTCGGCTCGAAAAGAAAGATATTCATCTAATATTTATGTAAAACGTATTCTTTTCTTTTAGTAACATAAAAAGAACATTCTAAAACAATGGAAAGAAGGAAGGAGGGGGGGGGGGGGATGTGCTTACCCGTTCGCATCAACCACAGTTCTAGAGATCTTCATTTTCCTTGTAGATCCAGAGTAAAGCTCCTCAAGGCTGCAAGGCAATTTACTCTCCACTGGTGGTGGTTTTTTGGGCATAGTAGCACCCGTTCCATCACTCGCTGTTCTAAAAATATTCTCACCCCCACCAAATCCCCCAAACAAACTGCTTCCTTCTGATGAGAATCTCGTCGACTTTACTCCAGCTGACCCAAATCCAAATGGGCTGCTCCCAAAGAATTCTGCAAAAATATCTTCAGCGTTTCGAGGATTACCGCTAGATCCAGGTGACGGCATGTCTTTAAGACCTTCCTCACCATACTGATCATAGACTTGTCTTTTTTGAGGATCACTTAAAATCTGAACGAAAGGAGTAAAACTTGATAGTAAGAATGCATGACACCAAGATCTTATGATCATTAGAATTACTGCATATATCATATCTTTGATTCTTTCAAGATTCACAATTGGTTAAATGACTCAATTATAATAGGTGGAGGCTCAATAACATCTGTCCTAAAGAAAAGTCAGAGACAATAATACACTAAAACATAAAAATTACAAAAAAAAAAAAAAAAAATCTTTCTTTTTTGCTTAGAAAGGGGTGAGGAGCAATCAATTCAACAACCACTAGAGTTATGACAAAATCATTATAGCCATCGCTACAAGATTTGAACCTCGGTTGATAGCAGAAACAGAAGCCCCAGAGCTGACTAGGCCAAACCAACTGCTACCAAACAAAGAGCTTTCAATTACACAGAATTTGAAGGATAGTGAAAGGAAATAATGTTTTGTTCCTTCTAGCATCTTTAGTATCATAGTTTTCATAAAGTGGGACTTCCAAAGATTTTCCTTGAAGTTATACTGTCATTTTCACAAAATTAGCACAAAGTTTCGCGGTAGATAGATCCTTCAAACTTCACGAAGGTTTAAGAACGAAACTTCATACACATTATACCTAAGCAACAACAGAATACACAAGAATCATTCGATTTTTTCTGTATTATTACTACAGTTAAATGCGTGATTATGAACATTTCTATAGATATATGCACATTTAAAAATAAAGAAAGGGTAAGTGTGACAAACTTCATAGGCCTCAGATATTTGCTTGAACTGAGCCTCAGCTTCCTTCTTGTTGTTGGGGTTCTTATCAGGATGCCATTTCATTGCCAATTTCCTGTAAGCCTTCTTCAGATCATCATCTGTCGCTGTCTTCCCCACGTTCAAAACGTTGTAATAATCCACCCCCATTTTTCTCTACCTAAAAGCAAATTTCTATATCTGAATATGAGTTTCCAACTCAATATCATCAAAATTCAGACTTCTCCTTATCTTCCCAAAAGTTCAGCCAAAGGGGGCCTTTAGAAACTGCAAATCCAAAAAATAAGCAGATCAAGATATGAAAATGAAAATATCTCAGTTCTGCATTATGAAATTTTAATTCATGATAATCATAAATTCAAAGAACAGTATCTATCTTTCAGCAGATACCCAAATAAATATTGGTCATGAAAATGAAATTGTGTACAAGATTAAAGATATCATAAATTCAATCAGAAATTTTCAATCTCTCACAGTGGAGTAAAAGAAACATAACATTTCAGCACATACCCAGATCAATAATCACAATAAAAATGAAAAGTTCCAATTTTATTGTTCAAGATCACCAAATATTTCAAACAAACGTACCTTTATAAAAAAATTCCAAGGAAAATGAGAATTTTGATATTTCTGACTCTGTATAATAAATTCCAACTCAAAATTTCCGAGTTTCAGCACATATTGAGATCAAGAATTGCCATGAAATGAAAATGGAAGCTTGCTGAAGGGAGAAATATTAGAATAGGAAATTTGAAGGTTTGTGAAATTTACTAAAACAAAGAGACCTTTGGTCACCTTGATATTCAAGCAATGACACAAAATGAGATTTTCTTTTCTTGCTAGAAAGTGTTTAAGGCAATGTTGTTTTAGTTTTACTATTTTTCTGATATTTCAACGAGAATAACGGAACCTCATGCACTATCTCTCCTTTTGTTTTTGTTTTCAGTTGTCTTAAAAAGAAAATGGTATTTCAATCTTTTTCTACTAATAAACTAAGAAAGATTTTGTGCACTTTATCTTACCTCTAACATGCGTAAATATCATGATTTTCATTTTATCTGAAAAACACACACACACGCATCCAATTAACTTTATCCTATATTTACGGATGAATTTGATACTATTATATAGTACTATAATAATTTTAATTTCAGAAAGGGGCCTAATTCTAATAAAGTTTAAATACAGTTACTTTAGATATATGATTGAAATGGTTAATTAGCAGCAAATATTTAATGGAACAACTATTTTCACATAGGAATGGCAGTGGTGTGGGGTGGATTTGGACTAAACCCGCAAAATTTTCGACCCGCCCCGCATAGCAAATTTTTTGTTTTCAACCCGCCTCACCTAGCACCCGCAAAACCCGTCCCGCCCCGCATAAGTTTTATTTTTCTTTTTTCTTTCATTTTGTTATTTCACTAAAACAAATAAGTTAAACAATTCATTCTGTAAAGTGGAGAGCTTATTATTTACATAACTCAAGCAACCCTCACTTTCAACCAAGAGGTTGTGAGTTCGAGTCACTCCAAAAGTAAGGTGGGGAGTTCTTGGAGAGAAGGATGCCGAGGGTCTATTGGAAACAACCTCTCTACCCTATGGTAGGGGTAAGGTCTACCCTCCCCAGACCCCATAAATGGGATTATACTGGGTTGCTGTTGTTGTTGTTGTAAGCAATTTGATATTTTATTATTTTTCTTTGTGTTTTCTTCTCCAGAAAAATATCCCATTTGAATTCACAAGGAAAAATGTTTCAAAGTTACAATTTAAATGATAGTTTTATCAAATGTACTCAATCCTTCCTCGTTAATTTTTATTGACCCAATTTGTATTTACAAAGTCAACAACTCTCTTCTTGTTTCTTTTTCAATTTTATTTTTGATAGTATATCATTTCAATTATTTCCTGATCATTTTTAATTCGGAAAATTGGATGTTAATAGTATCTTCTGTAGTTGGAAAATATATACTAATACTAGTATAAAAGAAAAACAAACCAATGACTTAATTAGGCCAAGAACTTGTCAATTCAATTGTTACAAACTGGATTTTTTTTGTCACACACTGAATTAGTACAATTGGGTCTTGCAGAAATGAGTTGATAATCACACCAAATAACAAAAAAAAATAGAAAGAAAAGAGTTTAGCAGAAATAAACAAACAAAATTGGATGAAGCATTTTAAAATTAATAAGAGCAAAAGAGGGAGCAGATTGCTTTACCCACAAACCGCCCCGCTTGAAAGTTTTACAAAAAGGCAGTCAAACCGCCCGCCCGCACCCCCGTAAGAGCAAATCCACCCGCCCCATTGCCATCCCTATCGATTACCAAGTGAAGCCCAGTTCCATACTTGATAAACAGCAAACAAACATGGAAAGCTACAGAAAGTCATGAACTTCACTGCCTTCTTTTAAGAGGAGCAATACATCTCTAAATCGATCTACAACAATTGAAGGATGAGACATTCGTCAGGTCAAAGGAACAAACTTCAAGAAACTTCACAACGACCATAGGTGTGCAAGATTTTGTATTTACATACAGAGTAGCTACTGTTAACAAAAACTGTAGATAACTAAATGCTACATAGAATACTTGCTACATGTGAATAATACCCGACGTAGAATCAGGACTGACCGATCATGGATAAGACAACCAAATAGAATACTTGAGCTCTCCACTTCCTGCTTTTCTAGGTTTCTGTGTTCCTTTAAACAGTCTAGCCATATAAAGATACGAATTTACTTCCGCTTTTCCTACCAAATTTCCAATCTGTTGCCCCAACAAAAATATCTAGCTGCAGTCTAAAAATTTTTTATGGAACTTGAAATCTTTACAATGATATCAATATCCTCCTGTCAAGGAAACATTCCCTCCAGATACTCATCAATATTTTCATTATCTTCATTACCCGGATTATCAGATGAAGTTGAAGCCCTGGACCCTCTACTCTTGCCTTTCCTTCGTTCATATTTATCATCCTTATTGTCATCATCACTTACAGATCTTTCCCTTTCCCTACGATGCTTATCTTTCAGGTTTTCTCTAGATTGCTCCTTCTCCTTCTCCTTCTCCTTCTCCTTCCTCTTTTTATAATGAAGCTTTTCTGCACATCTTTCACAGGTTACCAATTTCACTAGGGCCTGTTTGTTTTCTCCTGCTTCAACATATGAAAAATTCACCTCGTAGCTAGCTATACCATCTCTCTCATCGCAGTGTTTGTTACCACAAACAAATTGCCCTTTCCCAGATATCACTTCCTTTTCGGTCCTCCATCTCAGACCAATCTTGCCACTCTTATAGTGTGTCATATCGGCTAAGCAATATTCTTTAAAAAGCTTGTCATAGTAGCGCTTCACCAACCTTTGCTCCCAAGATGGATTCATATCGTCTTCCTCAGTTCGTATGAACCGGTATCCTTCTTTAAGTGTATCCTGATCTGTTTTAACAGGCAACTTTTCTTGTGTGAATCTCTCTCTTCCATAATATCCAACATAATCATTGAGGAATTTCTTGTGGCGATCATAAGCATTCAGGCCAAGTATGTGATCTTGGTATTGCTGTTTTCTTGCTTGTCTGTCAAAGATAGCCTGCTTAAGCGACCCAAACGAAGTCATTATTTTCTGAACTGGGTGCAAAATCTCCTGTTTATAACATAAAAAACAACAAAGGTTTAAGGTTTAATTCACGTTCAGGACCGTAAACCAAAGTTTTTCTTTGCCGCGTTGCTTTTTAAGTTTCTTGATATCTTGAGTTGGTTGAGTTCTATGAGTAACCTTAGGATATCAACAATTTTGTAGTATGGTAAGGTATCCAACAATCTTCTGCAAAAGTAAATCCAATCACAAAGCTAATTAACAAAAAGAATTAAAAGATATATCAGGCAAGTGCATTACATGGGATAGAAAGACATAGAAGTACCAAAGTAGCCAGCAATCACCAATAACTAAGCAGTCTTACCAGTTGAGGTTATGCTTGAGATAATCTGACTGACTTCATCAAAGCAAAATTCGTATATATTAACACAGATTAAACATGTAGATAAAATGCTAGTTAATCATAGTTTTCAAAATTTAATTAGTTTTAGAAGTTCAAGTACAAAAAAGCAAATGCTCATCTGCTTCCCTGCAATCATGCTGGAAGCAATGAACCAGTAAGGCAAATTTTGCATTTCCACCGGCTAAGGTACGCAATATGACAAACATGTTAGCAATTCTTTCGTTTACCAAGCTTCCTAGTGTTCACAGAAGGCTCCTATTCAAAATAGAGTTCCTATATTACCTTTTTTATTATGTCACATATCAAAAAAAAAAAAAATATTAACAAAAGAAGCGACACGTGTGTACCAAGGCAGCACGGACTCAAACTGTTTTCCAATTCCTAATTAAGGAGGATCTCCAAAATAAATATCCTAAATTATCACATCAACATATATACCATTATTGCAGAAAAAAGTGTGAACTAATAATATCCTAACTATAAGGTTCATGCATTAACACTAAAGTAAGATGTCTCTTCATTCAACATTGTAGTTACCCTTTCGATTTGGACCAATCAATATCTTAGGGTTTGCTATGAGGGACTGAACCTTAGGTTTGACTGATTCCACATGAACATTTCAACTCTGTGGACCGTTGTTTAACGAAACTCAAAAGAAGTTGATGTTGAATGGATATAGAAAGATATAAGAAGCTAGCTATATATAGGAAATTAGGTTCGATTATTTGGGCAATTTATAACCCTAAGTCCAAACAACAGAAAGAAGAACAAAAAAAGTAAATAGAGCGGAGAGATAATACTAACCTGAACACAGTAAGATCAGACACGGAACAAAGAAAGCCTTCGATGAGGAATGTATAGCAAATTTGAGAGGGCCAAATGTATGAGGTGGCTGCTGTTCAATTCGTTGTGTTAATATAAACTTTTCCTTTCCCCTTTTCTTCTTCAATTGTTTTCCCCTTTAAAACTCTATATCTTTTGCTAATAAAAGTAAAATTCATAATTTTAAAATAACAGTAACACTAAATATAAATTAATCAAAAAATAATAATATCAATTGCAAATTAAAACTAAATTTTGTTTAAAATGGTAGATTTCGTTAATATATTCCATAACACAAACATTAATATTCAATTTTTTCAACGAGTTTATTATTATTGAGTAAACTAGTTCTTGAACACCTGTATCCCATGCTAGTTATTACAAATATTTTTTAGAATACTACATGCGTGATGAATTGCACAGAAATTGAAGAGAAACAATAAAAGCTCGTACTTAAGAATGGTGAGTTTATTCAACCAATATTTATTGTCATTGCAAGTTGCTATCAAATGAATTTCAAATGTAATATTCGAACACCTTCAATTAAGAAATTCTTATAATATATCAAATATTTCAACTTGACAGTAATTCCTTTTCTGTATGTCAAAAGTGTTGTTCCTCTGTACTTGTAAATAATGATTCTGGAAATTAGAACGTTAGCTTATAAACGTAAATATAAATAAAAAACAGAAATTAATTCGAGCCCACTGAATTCACAGTGTTTCCTTAAGGAATTTAATCCCCTCCTAGTACCCAAGGTTATAGATTATTTCCTCCCAGGATAGAACGAATTACACACTGGTGTAGCGGTACTTCAAACCCCAGTGTTTCAGCGAACACAAAGTTCGGCAACAAATCACACTTATGGATGCTTTGTTTGTAGTTAAAAACAATGCAGAATAAGGAGGATAACTCAGAAGTCGAATGGAAATTCTGAGAGGAAGGAATGCAAAGTATAGCCAATGTTGAATTCTTACTGAAGAGAATATCAAATTGCAATTCGTTTTTCTAGTGTATACGCAGTGTATACAAAGTGTATATCCAGTATATGCAGAGTGTATATCCAGTGTATACCGAGTGTATCGTACTTTGTGTGCAGATCCAGTTGTTTTCGGGCACGGTGGTTGCTGATTCCCAGAGTTTTCAGTCAATCAGAGATTATCAAGGTTGCTGCCTTGGCGTCCGCAAACCTTGACTCTCCTTCTCTATCCCTCAGATTTACTTATTCAGTTTCTGTTTTCCTTAGATAGTGTATTAGACTTTGTATTTATATAGATGCTCATGTACTCAGTGACACCTTGATTTTGGAAAACTTCTGTATCGAGTTGTGATGGTTTTATCCAGTTGAAAGAGGGAAAAAGTTGAGTGCACTGACCTTCTTTTGAGCAGCAAACTAAATAGGAGCCTTTCTTAGCTGTTGAGAATCAAGATCTCAAAACTCCGACCAATGTGAATCTCAGAATCCTGAAAGGAAATCAAAACTAGTTAGGAACACAAGTTTGATATTTTAAACTACTTAAGACTAAAATTGAAGTTTTTTATTTGTTAGGTGGTTCTCATATGTATCTTGTTATGTGTTAGTTGACGATATAACTAAACAAGGCTCTTCACAACCAATACTAAGCAATACGATGAAGAACTAGTGAGAAAGCAATGAATATTAAGGTGACTTCGGGACAGTGAGAACGAACAAGTTTATTAAGTGTATACAGCGTGTTTCGAGTGTTTTTTTTCGATGTGTTCTTCTTTCTCTCCAACTTATGCTCTATTTATAGCAGTTATTTGAGAGAAATCCGCCCCTTCCATGGTGCAACAAGCACTAGATCATGGAGAAAGCACTTACATGGTGGTATATACACTTGCTTGGTGGGAGGAACACTTGCACCATTGTGGGAGGTGCACTAGGCTGCATTGTTGCTTAGTGTTGCAACACAATACACGGATTGGAAAACATCCGTTACAAACACGGATTATATCACGTTAATATTCACTATTAACAAATAAATTTGGTCCAAAAAATTAATCAATCGATCGATCATTTGACCAAATCCGAATCCAAATCCCATTTCCCATTCACTCTAATTTTAAGACTATTTCATCTTAAACAAAAACTCAACAATCCCCCACATGAATGGGGAATGGCTATATCATGGAAGTATGCATGAAAAACTTGTGTGATTTGCAAACAAGAATTAATTGCATCTGGATAAGTAGGTTTCCCTTTGAACTTTCCGTAGTGAACTTATGTCGGATATACTCGGTCAATCGGTAGATTTGATATCTTTGAACCGTCGAACTTTAGTGTATACCTAGACAACCATAAGTCACACAATCAATCCCTTAACCGTCTTTGGTTCTCATTGTTGTGTTCGTTTCAGCCATGAACACTGCCTGGTTTCATAAGTGCGTAGAGAATTGGCCTTGCAAAATTCTCCTTGAAGCGGCTAACACTTCACACATACATAGGTGATTCCTAAACGTGTCATCTCATAGATACACTATTTGATATACCCTGTATCAAATTTAGAAATCATTAAAAAGCCTTAATGCTTTATCCTTGGTACTGAACATTGTCTCATCACGAGAATGGACTAAAACAAATTTTGTTGACAATGTTGAACCGTCATTAATGACTTTGTTTGATCTCCTTGAACCTAGATCTTGGGATCTCCAGTCTTCTAGGTAGAGTTACCGCCACAATGACTTGTTCTTGGCCATAGTCCCATTCCCCTCGATGATTTCTCAACTACCTCTCTAGTTAGGCCTTTTGTAAGTGGATCTGACACATTATCACTTGACTTTACATAGTCAATCGTGATAATTCCTCTAGAGAGAAGTTGCCTAACGGTTTTATGTCTTCGTCGTATATGACGAGATTTACCGTTATACATAACGCTCCCAGCCCTTCCAATTGCCGCTTGGCTATCACAGTGTATGCATATTGGTGCCAACGGTTTGGGCCAAAATGGAATATCTTCCAAGAAATTCCGGAGCCATTCAGCTTCTTCACCGGCTTTATCTAAGGCTATGAACTCAGCCTCCATTGTAGAGCGGGCAATACATGTTTGTTTGGACGACTTCCAAGATACCGCTCCTCCACCAATAGTGAATACATATCCACTTGTGGACTTCGAATCAGTTGAACCGGTGATCCAATTTGCATCACAATATCCTTCAATCACCGCAGGATATTTACTGTAGTGCAAATCAAAGTTTTGGGTATGTTCTAAGTATCCCAAAACTCGTTTCATTGCCATCCAGTGAGATTGGCCTGGATTGCTCGTGTATCGACTTAGTTTACTTATAGCACAAGCTATATCTGGTCGTGTACAATTCATGATGTACATTAAGCATCCCAACACACGAGCATAATCCAATTGTGATATGCTTTGGCCTTTGTTCTTTGCTAGTGCAAGATTCACGTCAATTGGAGTCTTTGCAACTTTAAAGCCCAAGTGCTTGAATTTTTCAAGTACTGTCTTAATATAATGAGATTGTGACAATGCCAGGCCTTGAGGAGTCTTTTGGATCTTAATCCCCAGAATTAAATCTGCAATTCCCAAGTCCTTCATATCAAACTTGCTAGTTAGCATACGCTTAGTAGCATTTATGTTGGCAATGTTATTACTCATTATCAGCATATCATCCACATATAGGCAAACAATGACTATGTGATTTGGAACATTTTTAATGTACACACATTTATCACATTCATTTATCTTAAAACCATTTGACAACATTGTTTGGTCAAATTTCGCATGTCATTGTTTGGGTGCTTGTTTTAGTCCGTAAAGGGACTTAACAAGTCTACATACCTTATTTTCTTTACCTGGAACCACAAACCCTTCAGGTTGTTCCATGTAAATTTCTTCCTCCAACTCTCCATTTAAGAAGGCCGTTTTAACATCCATTTGATGAATTTCAAGACCATACACTGCAGCTAATGCTACTAACATCCGTATGGACGTAATCCTTGTAACTGGGGAGTATGTATCAAAGTAGTCAAGACCTTCTCGTTGTCTATACCCTTTGACAACAAGTCTTGCCTTGAATTTATCAATAGTGCCATCATCTTTCATTTTTCTCTTAAAAATCCATTTAGAACCCAAAGGTTTATTTCCAGGAGGAAGATCAACCAATTCCCATGTATGGTTGTTCAATATGGATTCTATTTCACTATTGACTGCCTCTTTCCAGAACAATGATTCCGAAGAAGACATAGCTTCTTTAAATGTTCGAGGCTCATTTTCCAATAAGAAAGTCACAAAATCTGGTCCAAACGAAGTAGACGTTCTTTGACGTTTACTACGTCTTGGATCCCCCTGATTAAATGTACTTTCTTTTGTTTCTTCCCGAGGTCGTTTAGATACTTCACCAATCGACTCGCATTCCTTTTTATACGGATATATATTTTCAAAGAACTCAGCATTATCTGATTCTATAACCGTATTATTATGAATGTCGGGATTTTCTGATTTATGAACCAGAAATCGATATGCTTTACTATTAGTTGCATATCCTATGAAAACACAATCAACTGTTTTCGGTCCTATTTTTACCCTTTTGGGTTTAGGAACTTGCACCTTTGCCAAACACCCCCACACTTTAAAATAATTCAAGTTGGGCTTCCTTCTTTTCCATTTTTCATATGGAATGGATTGTGTTTTACTATGGGGTACTCGATTTAGTATTCGGCTGGCCGTAAGAATGGCTTCCCCCCACAAGTTCTGTGGCAAACCAGAACTTATCAACAATGCGTTCATCATCTCCTTTAATGAACGATTCTTTCTTTCCGCAATCCCATTGGATTGGGGAGTGTAAGGGGCTGTTGTTTGATGAATAATTCCATATTCTAAACATATTTGTTCAAAAGGAGATTCATATTCACCACCCCTATCACTTCTTATCATTTTGATTTTCTTGTTAAGTTGCGTTTCAACTTCATTTTTGTATTGCTTGAATGCGTCTATTGCTTCATCTTTACTATTAAGTAAGTAAACATAGCAATATCGAGTACTATCGTCAATAAAAGTTATGAAATACTTCTTTCCACCGCGAGATGGTATTGACTTCATGTCACAAATATCTGTGTGAATTAAGTCTAAAGGATTTGAATTCCTTTCAACCGACTTATAAGGATGTTTAACATACTTAGATTCCACACATATTTGACATTTTGATTTTTCGCATTCAAACTTAGGCAATACTTCCAAGTTTATCATTTTTCGCAAGGTTTTATAATTGACATGACCTAAACGTACATGCCATAAATCATTTGACTCAAGTAAGTAAGAAGAAGCTGAAGTTTTATTATTAGTTTCAACAACTATTACATTCAGCTTGAAAAGGCCCTCAGTAAGGTAACCTTTTCCTACAAACATTTCATTCTTACTAATCACTACCTTGTCAGATACAAAAACGCACTTGAAACCGTGCTTTACAAGAAGTCCAGTAGAGACTAAGTTCTTCCTAATCTCGGGAACATGAAGGACGTTGTTCAAAGTCATGACCTTGCCAGAAGTCATCTTGAGAAATATCTTACCGTATCCTTCAATTTTTGCTGTAGCAGCATTTCCCATAGAGAGCGTCTCTTCGGGTCCAGCAGAAGCATATGTAGAAAATGCTTCCCTCACAGCACAAACATGGCGAGTGGCTCCAGAATCAATCCACCACTCCTTTGGGTTTCCTACCAGGTTGCATTCAGAAAGCATGGCGCACAAGTCATCAACATCATCATGCTTTTCTACCATGTTTGCTTGACCCCTTTGCTTGTCTTTCTTCCGAGCACGACACTCCGTAGATTTGTGTCCGGTTTTCCCACAGTTGTAGCAGTTTCCACTGAACCGCTTCTTGCTTGGGTTGTATTTCGGACCAGAAGCCTTCTTTCTCTTTTTGTTATCTTCAACAATATTTGCTCCCATTATTGTTGAATTTCCACGGCCTCTTCTCTCAGCAGCTTTGTTGTCCTCTTCGATTCTCAATCGAACAATGAGATCTTCAAGGGACATCTCCTTTCGTTTGTGTTTCAAATAATTTTTGAAGTCCTTCCACAATGGAGGCAACTTCTCAATTATTGCTGCTACTTGGAATGCTTCATTGATGACAAGACCTTCAATGAAAATTCCGTTAGTAAAATTACTAAAAAATTTACTTTCAATATCAGTATTTATTTGAAACATACCTTCAGCAAGTAGATCATGAATAATCACTTGCAATTCCTGGACTTGGGTAATAACAGACTTGCTATCTACCATTTTGTAGTCCAAAAATTTTGCGGCGACGAATTTCTTCATCCCGGCATCTTCAGTTTTGTACTTCTTTTCAAGTGCATTCCACAATTCTTTTGACGTCTCCACGCCACTGTATACATTATACAGATTATCCTCCAGTCCGCTAAGAATATAATTCCTGCACAAGAAGTCAGAATGCTTCCACGCCTCAATCACGAGAAAGCTATCATTCTCTGGAGTTTCATCTGGAAGATCAGGAACATCTTCCTTGATGAACTTCTGTAGACATAACGTAGTCAAGTAGAAGAACATCTTTTGCTGCCAGCGCTTGAAATCCATCCCGGAAAATTTTCCGGGTTTCTCTGCCGGTGCCAACGCCGGAGTTCGACTTGTCGATGCGTTGGCAGTCATCATCGGAACAGCTTGATTTCCGTCATTCGCCATTTTTACTGTAAAAATGACACAATCAAACGTTTAATAAACGTTTAAAACTGGAGTGAAAAATCACGTAGATTTTAATCTCCAACAAAATGCCACGAAGGTTTTAAAACTGGAGTAAAAATCACGTAGATTTTAATCTCCAACAAACCGCAACGAAGGCTTAACTCTCCAAACGGGAGTACACAAAAAACCACAAAGGTTATAGTTTCCAGAATAATAAAAGTAACACAAATACAGAAATTAAATTATTAAATTATTAAATTCCTTAAGATTGTTGTTCCTCTGTACTTGTAAATAATGATTCTGGAAATTAGAACGTTAGCTTATAAACGTAAATATAAATAAAAAACAGAAATTAATTCGAGCCCACTGAATTCACAGTGTTTCCTTAAGGAATTTAATCCCCTCCTAGTACCCAAGGTTATAGATTATTTCCTCCCAGGATAGAACGAATTACACACTGGTGTAGCGGTACTTCAAACCCCAGTGTTTCAGCGAACACAAAGTTCGGCAACAAATCACACTTATGGATGCTTTGTTTGTAGTTAAAAACAATGCAGAATAAGGAGGATAACTCAGAAGTCGAATGGAAATTCTGAGAGGAAGGAATGCAAAGTATAGCCAATGTTGAATTCTTACTGAAGAGAATATCAAATTGCAATTCGTTTTTTCAGTGTATACGCAGTGTATACAGAGTGTATATCCAGTATATGCAGAGTGTATATCCAGTGTATACAGAGTGTATATTAAATGTATACAGAGTGTATATTAAGTGTATACAGAGTGTTTCAAGTGTTTTTTTCGATGTGTTCTTCTTTCTCTCCAACTTATGCTCTATTTATAGCAGTTATTTGAGAGAAATCCGCCCCTTCCATGGTGCAACAAGCACTAGATCATGGAGAAAGCACTTACATGGTGGTATATACACTTGCTTGGTGGGAGGAACACTTGCACCATTGTGGGAGGTGCACTAGGCTGCATTGTTGCTTAGTGTTGCAACACAATACACGGATTGGAAAACATCCGTTACAAACACGGATTATATCACGTTAATATTCACTATTAACAAATAAATTTGGTCCAAAAAATTAATCAATCGATCGATCATTTGACCAAATCCGAATCCAAATCCCATTTCCCATTCACTCTAATTTTAAGACTATTTCATCTTAAACAAAAACTCAACAAAAAGCACATAATTTAGACGTCGGCTATGATTGCAATTATTTTACGTAAAATTTTCGCCCTTTTTTAAAAAAGAAATTGTAGCCTCCACCTTTTTACAGCCCCAAACTTATTAAGAAGTTGTTGTCGAATGAAAGTAGTGTTTTGTAGAAGATGTCCAGAAATTAGATCAACATATACATTCCTTAGGATAGCAAGTAAATCATTGTCAATTTCATAGTGTACACCTACACAAAAATAATAATTATTTATGATAGAGATAATAGTTTTTGAAATATTTAATTGATGTATATAAATCTAACTGCACATATATGTATCATTCATCTGATTCAAAATTGTTAGTCCTTTCATCTTTGAAATTGACAAAAAATATAAATTAATTGAATTGTATAAATATAATTATATTATAAAATATAACAATTGGTAACCGAGCTACAGTAGAACCCTGTAGCTTAAAATGATTAGAATCCCACCCATAAATTTGAAATCTTGGTTCACACTCTAGTAGATTTTATGTGTAGATGTTGGCAGTTTTAACATTTTAGTACTTCATGAAAAACATAGCACTACTATATTAGGAAAAATAATAGTGTAATATTCCACAATCTAATTATAATTTAAGCACACTATAGTAATTATTATAGTTTGATAGGAAAAGCTCCAGCTAACAATATGTACGAATATCATAATAATTTAATAAAAGTAATTATAAATTACATAACTATTATCAATTTTGTGATGCAATAATCGAATTAACCTTTAAAAAGATTATAACACCAAATTAAGCCTTGACAGAAAGAATGAATTTGACAACAGTACCAAATAATAAAGTGTTGCGGTCTAAAATGAATCATTTGCCATGCATCCTTCACATGAAACGGACTTAATATAAACAGATAAATATGTGAAAGATCTTGTTAAAAAGTACTGGGAGTATTAAAGGTGAACCTCCTAATAGCAATAATAAGGCAGTAAACACATATCTCACGTAATCAAATTATAAAAGAAAATAAATACAGGATACCCAACAAAAAATGAACTTGAAGCATGATGTCTTATATAAAAAAAAAAAAAAGATTAAAGCATGACATATATAGGATTATACACAATTCCCTGCAGCAGATCGTACAAAAAAATACAGGGACATTTTCAACACATAAGTATTAAATATGATATCTAATTAGGGACTTTTCTTAACTGTAGTCTATAGGCTTAACATCTTTGTAACTAAAGAAAAAATAGCATATTTGCTGGCCGCATTTTTGAATTCTTCTACTTGTTACTCTTTCTTGTTCCAATATTGACTTCCATAGGCAACAAATATTTCGAAGAAGAAGAAGAAGAAAAGAAAGTAGTCTTTGGGAGAGAATATTAATAATGTTATCGTCTTGAGTGACACCACCAAAGAACGTGGTGCAATGGATGGGGCTGCTCCTCCCTTAGTTAGAGGTCTCGAGTTCGAGCCTAGGTATGGAAAAATCCTTAGTAGGGGGCGTTACCCCCCGAATGGGACCCTACCCGGTACAAATCCGGATATAGTCGGACTCCAATGCGTGTACCGGACACTGTTGATACCCAATTTTTTTCTATATATTTTTATATATAAAATACTTTCAAAATAGCATGTACAAGCATAAATAAGCATGCCCAAGAGTTCTGATATTTTTTCCTAATTTTTTAAGATTTTTAAAATTAATTTAGTCTATTTTAGCTGTACAAAATCCATAATTATTCCCAAAATCATCAATTTGGTGAATGATTTATTTTATTTCCATATTTATACCAAAATATAGTTAAGATAATTTTTGTACATTTTTTTACAAATTTATTTGGCATTTAAAAGACTAAATTGCATATAATTGCAATTATAGCCTATTTTAAGATTAATAGCATTTTTAATTGTAAAATTTATTCCAGTATTTTAAATTAATATTTATACATTATTAATTGGGTCAGTACTTTTAATTTGCTTTTGAAATCATTTCTACCATTTTTTTATAAAATAAAAGGGAAAAACTGGCTATTTAATATTTAGCCTCATTTCATTTCAATTACAACCTATTTACATTTCAATTTTAGCCCTTAAATTAACCCAATCCTAACCCCCAACTGGACCAGCCCAATTTTATCTTTTACCCGACCCATGACCCAATTAAAAACCCGCCCGGATTCCCTTTTGATCCAAGCCGTTGATCATTTTGATCAACGACCATAATTCCCCCTTTCCTTTTTAATTTCCCAAACACCTCTAACCCTAATCACTTTTACCTAACTAGCCACCTTTGAATCCCTTCGATTCTTCGGAACCCTAGTCGACTTCCACCTTTTTCAACCGTTACTTCACCGGAATCCATGGCTTCTCAGGCCATGGATGGCCTGTACTCACCCTCTCTCACCATCAAACCTAAGCTGTTCGATGATTTGAAACCCGACTCTGATGGTTCTCTTTAGATCCTGCTCAGATCTGTAGATCTATGGCTTCTCCGGCCATGCTCTGGCATATTCAAGTACTAGAAGCCTTTTCTGACCTCATCCGACTCAAGATCGGACCTTCTTCCAAGCCTTTCTCATTTCTAGGGTTTCTTTGAAGCCCTAGCTATTCGAGGTTTTTCTCTGTGTGTTTTCTTAGATCCATGTTATATCTGTGTTCTACTGTAGTTTTAAAACTTTTTCCCCAATCTTCTCTTTCAAAATTTGTTTCTCTTCGATTTAGGGTTTCTGAAAAAGTTTCAAAATGTTTTCTGACTCTTCTTATTCTTTTCTTTGTATGTATCTGCCTATGTTATGTTCTTATGTTTTCCTTTTATGCCTTCCATGATCCTCCTCTGTGTTCTTATGTTTGCTTTCTTCTACTATGCTCCGTTCTTTCTTCTACTGGTTTCTATGTCATGCTTTCACACGTTTATCTTATGTGTTTGTTTAGCCCTGTGTCCCTTTACTGTATTTTCTACTAAGCTCTTAGTTCTTATTTGCCTTCTTCTGGACTTTGTTCGAGTTCTTTCTAAACATGTTTCATCTACTGTTCTCTTAAGTGCTATGTTACCTGTTTTCTCCTCTGAACCTGTTTAAGTTCTGAGTTTTTCTTAAAATATGTCTTTATGCTTCAAATTAGTTTCTTCACCATGTTTGCCTCGAACTTGTTATTGTATCTGCTTGTTTTTCTCTGAAAGAGATTCCCGAGCATGTTTCAATTACTTGCCTCCTCCTCTTTGTATCTTACTCGAGTTGGAAACCCTAGGATTTAGGGTTTTTGGGCGAGTTCTGATCTGTTGTTCGGACTAGGGTTCTACTATGAACTCTGGGCTTTCTCGGACTCGTTTCGAGTCTATGTACTGAACTTGAATTTCTTTGTTTATGATTTTGAACTTTTCTACACTAGATCTTTCTAATTAGCATGACAGTTCTTTCCTGTTTGGCATGTCTGTATGCTTTATATATGAAGAACTCTTCCTTCAAAAAAGGTTTGCCAATTTGTGATTGATTCAGAATTCCTTTTTTAATAAGGTTCGATTGATTGTAACTGATTTTCTTTAATTAAACCTTTCTTCACCTTTTCTGGTTGGATTCATTCATACCAAAACTCAATTTCTGATTTCACTGGCTGTTGATTGATTGCCTTTCCTTATTTGCACAAATCGTGTTGATATCAAACTCTTTCCTTAAATAGTTTCTATGTATTTTCCCTTTTTGTACTACTTTGGAAAAGATTTTAATCCAATTCTTTCCTTAATTGTCTTCTGCCCGTTTGAAATCAGAATCCCTTAACTGAAGGGAGATTCTGTGTGATTGATTGCAAACTATTCCCTTACCTTTTCTTACTTGTTTTCTGCACTATAAAAGGGGCACGACCCTTCTGCACTTAGACAACCTGAAACCTTCAGTTCAATACTTCGAATTCAACACTTTGCACACACACCTTTCAGTTACAATACTCTTCCAATACTCTACTCTCTTCTGAGATCTTTTGTATTGTTTGCTTGCAATTTGGTTTACAAGACTTCAGCTTTCACTTATTTGTTTCCCTGAAATTGGTATGCCTTAATTTCGATTTCAGCACCATCCCTATGTGTTTATTTTACAGTTGCTACATTCCTGTCTATTTATTGTTCATGTTCTGTATTGAGAATGCTACTCTCTCTTTGCATTTGCTGTTTGTTATGAACTCCCTATACCCCACTCCCTTTTATGTGTGTTAAGTTAAGGTTCATGGCCTGACAACATCTAAATTGCTGCTTAGGTCTGAACCTGATACTCAAGGGACCCAACTCTCAAAATGTGGCTAATAGGCTAGTCAGGGGTGTGCCAGCACTCCTGAGCCTTGCTTTGGGACCTTGAGTTCCCTCTGAACTTGGACATCTGAGGGCTGGCATTTCCACACTACACTATGCTCTTAATTCTGCAAAATATTTGGGTTGTAAGCACTGCCCGGAGTCCACTCGAGGCTCTTAGGAAACTTTGACACATCCCAAATAAGAGAAGGCTTTGGAAATCTGTTCCTGGAAGTTGGTTCACCTCATATTGTTGGACTTTGAGTCTGAATTAGGCTCCTTGGTTGTAGCTTAATTTCTAATGTAATTTCACCTTTTCTTAATTCATTCTGGTCTGTACTATGTTGTAATAACTTATGGGGATCTAGTGAAAAGGGGAGGGTCACTAATGTATGCATACGGGTAGACATCATGATCTTAGGTATTTATTCCTGCAATCACTGCCTGCTTTACTTCTGCATTTCATAAAGAGATCCTGACTATAGGATTCTGCACTTCCATATTTCATATAGAAATCCTGAGTATAGGATTCTGCACTTATGCATTTCATATATAAATTATGCCTATAGGTTTTCCGCACTTCTGCATATATAGAGATCATGTCTATAGGTTTTCTTCACTTCCGCGTATCATATAGATAACCTGTTTATAAGATTCTGCATTTTACATCTATCATTAGGCAAACAATCATAGGTTAAATAATAATCAATTGCATTCTAGATACCATGTCTATAGGAAGACTGCACTTTCATAATCGTTTTAAAACCAACAACGCCTAGAAATCATGCCTATAAGAGTAACCTTTGAATCTGATTCGCTTATGTCATCTGCAAGTTTAAAATCAGTTGCAATGTTGTCTAAAATCTGCGGAACTTTCATTTTTTCTATAATCAGTAAGTTTTCTTTAAAATCAGAGCAAGCACTGTTAGATATCATGCCTATAGGTCTCACTTAGGCAAACCATTAGGTAATTAATTAACTGCATCAGTCTTTGATAAATTACAACCAGGAAAGGCTAATTCGGACTCCTCATCTGAGAAATATGTGATGAATCAGCCTATCCCACGCTTTAATTTAATTCAGACCATAACCAGTACTTGTAAGTCATGCTAGCCAATTTGTCTCTTTAAATGAGGAGGCCTATTTGAGCCCATTAACTGTTACGTGTTCTCCCATACCTGCCTTATATGTTTTGATTGTCACCCTAGAAGTTTATCCTTTTAAAACTCTGAAAAGTCAAATTTTCCTTCCCTTTAGGACTAGTAGTCCCAAATGCCTCCAGGACTGATAGGATTGGGGCGGGTACTAGCATGCAATAAGTAACGACACCATTTCGCGCTTTACTACCTTAACAGGGTGGAAAAGGTAGATATGGATATGATGACCTGTGCAACCCCTTTTCTAAGGAGCGATTGCCGGGTATTGCATTGATGTGATTCATATTAATCATAAATCTCGGACCCCCTCCCCTTTACCTGTCCTTATCTGCTTTCTTTAGAATTGCTTAAATCTTTCATAAGTTTCTGCCCTCTTTGTTGTACCTCAAAAGTTTTCAATTTATTTTCCATGCAAGCCCCTCTATTTGAGCCCTTAATTGCTTGTTTGATTATGTGAAGTCACAATTGTAACATGGCCGGGAACCACACTAGTGGATCTTGAGGGGTGCCTAACACCTTCCCCTCGAGATAATTTCTAGCCCTTACCCAAACTCTGGTTCTTCAAACTCAAACCCTTCTTAGTGTCCTAATGCACTTAATCATTAGGTGGCGACTCTTCAAGTTCCAAAAACCCAATTCCCAAAAAGGGAACGAGTTATCCTCCTAAATGTCACAAGCCTGATTTCGCGAGAAAAAGGGGGCGCGACAGCGTGGCGACTCTGCTGGGGACTTTCTTTAGGCTTTTACCATTTCATGTTATTTGTGACTTTACTGCTTCTTTATTGCCTTTATTTAATGTCTTTATTTCTCTTCTATTACGAAACTGACTTGGCTCCTTGTTTCTTTTCTTCAATGCTTTTCTTTACTGCTTTCCTTTAATATTGTTGTAATTATGAGCAATTATTGTAATCATTACTTTATGAACGTGCAAATACATGACAACTTGTTTCATTCTTGTAACTGCATATTCAACATCATATTCCACTCGTGCTAAACAAAACACCATAGCCACGCTTATAATGAGTGGTTGCGCCCTTCCGATATCATTACCCCCTAAATTTGGCAAAGGTGTATTTGCGGTAAAACCAGTCGATCAACGGTGTAGTCGACGGTTCCGTGCCTTTCCCTCTTGAGTCGTCCGCTCAAGGGTACCAGTCTAATACCTTATAGAAACCCTACTCTATTCAATTGTGCATGCATCACTGTCAAAACCTAGCCGAGTCAGTTATGTTGTCCACATAATGACTATTTAATATAGCCTTGTCCAAAGTCCACTAGGTTCCCTGGGAACCCAAACGGACGTTACCATATTCTATGCATTTATTTGGAGAACTAAATGCTTCTTATGCTAATTATTTGTTTAAATAGTCGAGTCCGACGGGGTAAGGGTCTAACACTTTGTTTTGCATAATTGAGGCACGAAGTCCCCAGATTTGGCATGGTTACCAACATCCACCTAAGTTTGCTAAGCTGGTGGGAGGATCTTCACTCTAGTGATCAGGCCCTTATCCGGAAATACCTAGGAAATTTGCGTTCTCTCCTAGAGGTCCAACCCAACAACAAAATCATAGAAGCTGCTACTCTGTTCTGGGACTGTGATAGGTCTGTGTTTCGCTTCGGGGAGATTGAGATGACACCTCTGCTCGAGGAAATAGGAGGACTAGCTGGTATTCCGTGGGAGACTCCGGGTTTGCTTATGCCGGAAAATCGCAAGGGTAGGGGTTTTCTCAAAATGATGGGACTAAAGAAAAACACAGACTTGACCTGTTTGAAGGACTCCTACATTCCTTTTGACTATCTGTATGAAAGGTACGGCCATAGTAAGTCCTACCGCACTTACCCAAATGAATTTGCCCTCACCTCATTGGGGCATATCCACATAAAGGTCTTTGTCTTTATGTTCTGCTTCTTGGGGATGATAGTGTTTCCTATGAAGAAAGCAAGGATTCACACCAGGTTAGCTATGGTCATTAAAACCTTAATGGAGGGGATTGGTGGGCAACCCTTTAGTATAATGCCCATGATCGTTACAGAAATGTATCGAGCCTTGGAAAAGTGTCAACAAGGAGCCCCACACTTCGAAGGCTGCAACTTGCTACTCCAGCTCTAGCTTATAGAGCATCTTCAAAGGGGTGAATATCGGCAAGAGATTCAGCGTAGAGACTAGGACAATCATATAGCCTTCCATCAACCAAGGCGAATGAACTACATGCCCAACATGTTTGCTCAGCCAGAAGATGCCAAGGAGTGGGTGGAGCTGTTTGAAAATCTAACTGAGGATCAAATACAATGGATGTTCGAGTGGTTCCCTACTGAAGAGTTCATCCCCCGATCCAGGGACGCTCCATTTCTGATACTGATCGTTTTGAGAGGAACCTACCCTTATGGCCCTCTCTGATTTATGAGACAGGCTGGTAGGAAGCAGGTTATACCAAGGGTCGACAAGATGAGTCACTTCCGGGCTGATTTCCAAGCTGATGACAGTCCTTATAAGTGGCAAGATCAGCATATGTGGAATTGCAAGATCATCATGGGAAGAGATACTATTGAGCTAGACAGATACCATGCTGGCTGCACCCCATACTATTCGGGATGACTGGAGGATAATCACAATGGTCTGGGCCAACCTGGGTTTGTTCGAGGTCACAGGATCATCGATAAAAAGGCTGAATCACAGGTCAAGTACAACCAGTTGTGCAAGAGGATACGGGAATGCGAAAGTGAGCACCGGGAGATTCAAGAAGCCCATCAAAAGTTGATTAAAGAATGGAAAGATATGGCTGTCAGCGCCAACAAGCGACTAGGGTATTTGGAGCGGGGTTTAGTGGAATTGGAAAGGAAGTTCATCCAGAGGATTGAAAACTGCCAGAACGCTGAGGGAAACGAAGGAGGACACTTGGCTAGAGCCTATTTGCTGCTGGGACTACGTGAGCTGGTGAAGCTATTCGATGGAGCTAAAAATGCAGAGTCTGGGGACGGTCCTTCTGGGACCAAGTAGTTAGGAGTCTTTTCTTTTGTTTTAAAAATGTAATAAGGCCAACGGCCATTAGTAACATTTTATTTTTCTGCTATTTTAGTGTCGTTTTGGGATTCGTCTTATTTTTATCAATAAAATGAGGCATTTAGCATTATATGTTCTCCAAATCAACTTGTCGCTAGGCCAACCTCGGGCACAACGAGGCTCCCAAATTAGGACACGATTTATATTCTTGCACTATGTGTTTGAATATTGCAACATTTTCTTCTCAATATCTGCACTAACTTGCTACCTTTTTTGTTTATTCCCCTCCCCAAAAGTTAGTTCGTGAACTCTGGCATCGTCATCATACTCCACAAGATCTAAGGACCCTCCACCTCCTCCTCCTCCGAGTCCTATTAGAAACAAGAACAAGGGAAAGATGGAAGATTTGAGCAACATCAGAAAGAAGAACTCAGTTGAAAGGGTAAAGGTTCCTCAGGGTATTCAGGTTTCCAAGGAAAGTGCCTCCCAGCTCGAACAAAAGTTATTGAAGTTTCAGGAAGAACTGGACCAAGTTCGGAACTTGGCGAATTTGTCATTTTCCCTAAATACCCCAAATGTCAACTTCGCGAACACTCAAAACCCCACACCTCCACAAAGCATCCCAAAACTACAAAACCAACCCGTTCCCCATCACCACTGCAACACATGCCACACTTCAGACAATACCCCACTGCTCATCCCTGAACCAATAAACTCCACAAATGATCATCTCCATAACACCCCCATCTATGTGGAAACCATACCACACTATACTCAACCTATTTCAAGCACACCTCAGTCTGATGAAAAAGACTATATTATCAAGAATCTGGCTGCAGAACTCAAGAAACTGACTAGCAGAGTTTAGGGTGTTGAAGGAAGCAAGGGGATTGAGGGACTGAATTACGAGGACCTTTGCATTCATCTAGATGTCGAACTTCCTGAGGGGTACAAGCCTCTCAAGTTCGAGATGTTTGATGGCACAAGGGGATCCCAGAGTCCACTTGAGGACGTACTTCAACAAGCTGGTCGGAGTGGGAAGGGATGAAAAGATTCGCATGAAACTCTTTATGAGAAGTCTGAAAGGAGATGCTTTGTCTTGGTACATCAACCAAGACCCTAGGAAGTGGTCAAATTGGGTAAGTATGGCGTCTGATTTCATGGATAGGTTCAGGTTCAACACGGAAAATGCACCAGACGTGTTCTATATCCAGAACTTAAAAAAGAAACCCTCAAAGACATTCCGCGAGTATGCTACTCGTTGGAGATCAGAAGCCGCTAAGGTTAGACCGGCTTTAGAATAAGAACAAATGAACAGGTTTTTCGTCCGAGCTCAAGACCCACAGTACTATGAAAGGTTAGTGCTGATTGAAAGCCAGAAATTTTCCGACATCATCAAGCTAGGGGAAAGGATCGAGGAAGGTATCAAAAGTGGTATGGTCACTAACTTTGAAGCTTTGCAGGTCACCAACAAGGCTCCACAATCTGGTGGCACGTCCAAGAAAAGGGACGTGAGCGCCATGATGGTTGCACAAAGAACGAAATCCCCAATTAAATACCAAACCTACCTAATACCTCACTCACATATCAACCTACCCCAAATTACCAAGCACCCTCACCCTCCTACCAAGCTCCACCACCTACTTACTAATCACCTCCACCTCCCACATATCATCCCACTTTGCCCAGATATTCCCAACATGCACATGTCTATCAAGCCTACAATACTCAACCCTCTCACTGTCAACCACCTCCCACCCGCCAAAACTTTCCTAGACCCCGACCAAACTTCGACCGCAGACCCCCCAAACAGTATACCGCCATTGCTGAACCTATCGACCAGTTGTATGAAAGGCTCAAAGCTGCTAGTTACATCACCCTTATCCTTTTTATAAACCCCCAAAACCCCTCCTAATGGGTCAACCCAAACAAAACCTATGGATAACATTCCGACATAAAGGGGTATACCATTGATGAGTGCCGCTCTCTGAAGGATAAAATCCAAGCTTTGATTGACAACAAGATCATCATAGCAAAGGAGCCAACTCCGAATGTTCGCAACAGCCCTCTGCCTGACCACAAGGGTGATGGCGTTCACATGATTGAGATAGAGGACGATTGGGACCCCAAAGGGTCGATCAGATTGATCGCTGAAGGTGACGAGCCAAAGGAACCAATAGTCACACTTAATCCGATTGTGGTCCAGATCCAGCCTTCTAAAAACGTTGAAGTAAACATGTCCATACCACTTGAATTCGAAGCACCTTCTTCTGCAAAGACGCCAGAACCTATTGAGGTCGAGTTTGGGTCTCCAAAGACACCTGCACCATTCGAAGTGGATGTGTTACCATCCAAGGCAAAGGTACCCATCCCGGTGGCCATGACAGCCGTAACACCGTTCCACCCAAAGGCCATACTATGGGATTACACCGCTGAGGCAAGAAGGAAAGGGATACCCAAATCCGTAGAAGCAATTGCAGCACAGGGTATGACAAGAATCGGCAGGGTTTATACCCCAGAACACCTAGCCGAGTCCAGTAAGCAGGCTTCTGGATGACCAACCGTTACTGAAACTGGACCTGATGATCTTTGGAGGAAGATACAAGCCAAAGAGTATTCGGCCATTGATCAGTTGAACAAAACGCCAGCCCAGATCTATATCTTGGCTCTGCTGCAAAGCTCTGATACACATAAGAATGCCTTATTGAAGGTGCTGAGCGAGGAATATATACCCAGCAACATAACTGGAGGAGAAATGGCAAACATGGTAGGGCAAGTATTGGAGAGTCACAAAATCACTTTCCACGAAGATGAGCTACCACCTGAAGGTCTAAGCCACAACAAGGCCTTGCACATCACTGTGCAGTGCGAAGATCATTTCATCACCAGAGTCCTGATTGACGGAGGGTCCAGCCTCAATATTTGCCCATTAGCGACTCTCAGAACATTGGGAAAGAGCCTGTATGAGATCAAGGATGGAGCCATCAATGTCAAAGCTTTCGATGGATCCCAAAGGTCCACTATTGAGGAAATCAGTTTGTGTTTGCAAATGGGACCGACCTGGTTCGACATTGATTTTCAAGTGATAGACGTCCCAGCATCTTACAACTTGCTATTGGGACGGCCTTGGATCTATGCCGCTGGGGCTGGGGCCTCAACTCTACATCAAGAAGTGAAATTCGAGTGGAATCACCAAGAGGTAATTATTCACGGCAACGGTAGCAATCCAATATACAGTCGCCAGACCATCCCAGCAATCGGAGAAAGAAGGAAGATAGGCGGAAAAACCTACCATCACATTGAGCGAGTCAACGTCGTGGACAAGGATAAATGGTAGGATAACAAAATTGAAAGTATACTAAATTGGTGTGGATACGAACCTGGCAAGGGACTTGGCAAGAATTTCCAAGGAATCGCTAAGCCTATCAAGTTGAAGAAAAACAATACATTTTCGGTTTGGGATATGAATACACTTGGGAGGAGTTCAACCACTGGTCACCACCATGGCACAATCCCTACTACCCGCTGGAGCATCCGATACCTCGCTTAGAGCAGACCTTCCAGCCAGCCGATGTCATATATGGGTCGGAAGAAGACGAAGCACTGGCGGCGATGAGGAATTTGTTTTTGGAAGATAATAATATGGACTGTTGTATCATTTTCGAGGAGGAGGGGGAGGAAGGCCCTTCTATACAAGCTGTGAGCCGAGGAGCATGCCTCAACAATTGGTCCATCAGAACCACCAGGGCCCGGAAAGCTTCGGGGTAGCAAGGCTGAACAAAGCACCATGCATTATCTTTATTTTTTGCTAGTTGACTTTCTTTCCGCATTTTTAATATTGAAATAAGAGCTCCAATGTTCAAAACAATTATGAAATTTATCAAAGCATTTCAGTTTCTTATAAATCTTACTCTTATTATTTTTTATTGTTTACTTTATTTACACAGCATTACTATTACTTATCTTGATGAACCGACGATTGTGATGTGCGACGAAGCAACGCAAATAGATATGGACTCAGAAGAAGATGATATACTAGAAGAGGTTGTTAAAGAGGTCAAGGATTTTGAGAACAGACCTAAGTCTAACTTGGACAAAACTAAGATTGTCAACCTGGAGATACAAAAAATGTCAAAGAAACACGAATCAGCATTCATCTGTCACCATCAGAAAAGAAAGAGTACACGGAATTTCTAAGGGAATATGAGGAAATATTCGCCTGGTCTTATGATGACATGACTGGTCTCAGTACATCTATTGTAGCTCACAAACTGCCAACCGATCCGACATGTCCACCAGTAAAACAGAAGCTCAGGAAGTTCAAACCTGACATGAGTTTGAAAATCAAGGAAGAAGTCACCAAGCAAGTCAAAGCCAAGGTTCTCAGGGTAGTAGAGTATCCAACATGGTTAGCCAATATTGTGCCAGTGCCGAAGAAGGATGGGAAGGTTAGATCTGTGTCAACTACGGGGATCTCAATCGGGCCAGTCCGAAAGACGACTTCCCCTTGCTGAACATACACATTCTAATTGACAACTGCACCAAGCATGAACTGTAGTCATTCGTTGATTGTTTTGCTGGGTATCATCAGATATGGATAGATGAGAAAGATGCGGAGAAAATGACTTTCATTATGCCGTGGGGGATGTATTGTTACAAGATGATGTCGTTCGGGTTAAAGAATATTGGGGACACCTACATGAGGGCCATGACTGCTATTTTCCATGACATGATACACAAAGAGATTGAGGTATATGTAGACGATGTCATCATCAAATCCAAGAGAGCCAATGACCACATGGAAGATTTGAGGAAGTTCTTCAACAGACTAAGAAGGTACAACTTGAAGCTGAATCCCGCCAAATGTGCATTCGAGGTTCCTGCTGGAAACTACTCGGGTTCATTGTGAGTCATCGAGGAATAGAACTGGATCCGTCAAAGGTCAAAGTCATCCAAGAATTGCCACCATCGAAGAAAAATAAAGAGGTTATGAGTTTCTTGGGAAGACTTAACTACATCAGCCGGTTCATAGCTCAATCCAATGTCATTTGTGAGCCAATCTTTAAGATGTTGAAGAAGGACGCCGCTGCCAAATGGACTGATGATTGTCAAAAAGCCTTTGACAAAATCAAAGAATACCTATCAACGCTGCCAGTTTTGGTCCCGCCCGAGCCGGGTAGACCTCTATTACTCTACCTTGCAGTATTGGATGGAGCTTTCGGTTGTGTTCTAGGGCAGCATGATAAAACATGAAGAAAGGAGCAAGCCATTTATTATCTCAGCAAGAAGTTCACCCCGTACGAGGCCCGATATTCTCTATTGGAACGCACCTGTTGTGCCCTGACTTGGGTAGCTCAGAAGTTGAGACACTATTTCTGTGCCTATACCACTTACCTCATATCAAGAATGCACCCTTTGAAGTACATCTTTCAGAAGCCCATGCCCACTGGCAAGCTAGCCAAGTGGCAAATCCTGCTGAGTGAATTCGACATTGTTTGTGTGACTCAGAAGGCAATCAAAGGACAAGCACTAGCAGATCATCTTGCTGAAAATCTCGTGGATGGAGAATATAAGCCTCTAAAGACGTATTTTCCTGATGAAGAGGTATCTTTCATAGAAGAAGACATTGCAGAATCTTATGATGGTTGGAGAATGTTTTTCGATGGAGCAGCAAATTTCAAAGGAGTTAGCACAGGAGCAGTCCTAGTATCAGAAACCGGTCGGCATTATCCGGTATCTGCCAAGCTTAGGTTCCCGTGCACCAACAACATGGCCGAGTACAAAGCCTGCATCCTAGGGCTCAAGATGGCCATTGACATGAACATTCAGGAATTGCTAGTGATCAGAGATTCAGAACTACTTATACATCAGGTCCGAAAAGAATGGGCAACCAAGAACTCCAAGATACTCCTTTATTTGCATCATGTACAGGAATTAAGGAAAAGGTTCACAAAGACAGAGTTCCAACATGTTCCCAGAGTTTAGAATGAGTTTGTCGATGCATTGGCTATCCTATCATCCATGATACAGCACCCAGACCAGAACTTCATTGATCCTATCCCGGTAAAGATCTATGATCAGCCAGCTTACTGCACTCATGTAGGAAAAAAAGCAGACGGAAAACCTTGGTTTCATGATATCAAGGAATATTTGACGAAAGGAGAATATCCAGAACTCGTAAATCCTACTCAGAAACGCACACTTCGGAGACTATCTAACAACTTCTTTCATAGCGGAGGAATCCTGTATAGGAGGACTCCTGATTTGGGGTTACTAAGTGTGTCGACGCAAAGGAAACATCCAGGCTATTGGAAGAAATTCATGCAGGGACCTGCATCTGCATATGTACGGCTTTGTCTTAGCCAAGAAAATACTCTGAGCTGGTTATTTCTGGATGACTATGGAAATGGACTGCATCCAATATGTCCGAAAATGCCATCGCTGTCAGATACATGCAGACATGATAAAAGTGCCTCCAAACGAGCTTACTGCAACAAGCTCGCCATGGTCGTTCGCTGCTTGGGGAATGGATGTTATCGGACCTATAGAGCCTGCCGCATCAAAAGGGCACAGGTTCATTCTAGTGGCAATTGATTATTTTACCAAATGGGTTGAAGCAGCATCGTACAAAGCAGTGACTAAGAAAGTGGTAGCAGATTTTGTCCGCGACCGTATTGTTTGTCGGTTAGGAATTCCGGAGTCAATCGTCACTGATAATGGTTCCAATCTCAACACTGACATGATGAAATCCATGTGTGAAACCTTCAAGATCAGACACAAGAATTCTACAGCTGACAGACCTCAGATGAACGGAGCTATAGAAGCCGCCAATAAGAATATCAAGAAGATACTAAGGAAGATGATAGAGAAGCATAAGCAGTGGCATGAGAAGTTATCATTTGCTTTGTTGGGATACCACACCACAGTCCGCACATCAACTGGGGCAACTCCCTATATGTTGGTTTATGGTACAGAAGAAGTCATTCCCGCCGATGTAGAAATTCCCTCCTTAAGAATCATACAGGAAGCAGAACTTGATGATGCAGAATGAATAGAGAGTCACTACGAGCAGCTAGCTCTTATAGATGGGAAAAGAATGAATGCAGTTTGCCATGGTCAACTTTATCAGAACAGAATGTCCAGAGCCTTCAACAAAAGAGTCAAGCCGAGACAGTTTACACCGGGACAGCTGGTGTTAAAGAAGATTTTCCCTCATCAAGATGAAGCCAAAGAGAAGTTCTCTCCCAACTGGAAGGGTCCATACATGGTTCACCGAGTCCTAACCGGAGGAGCCCTCATACTTGCAGAAATGGACGGTGAAGTTTGGCCGAAGCCGATCAATTCAGACGCAGTGAAGCGATACTATGTGTAACTCTTACGATTTCCTGTATAATGTAATTTGAACTACACCTGACCTGATTCCCGTTTAAGAAGGAATACGTAGGCAGCCCTATAGGTTCGGTCATAATTCAATAAAATTTTCATTCCCCCCTCCCCCCCCCCCGTTATTGGAAACTAGGGCAGAATTTTGAGGAGGACCCTCAAAATTTTGAAGTGATTTCAGCCATTCGACGCAAGCAACCGTCGGAAGTAGCAGCCTGGTAAACTGGGGTAGAATTTTGAGGAGGACCCTCAAAATTCCGGAGTGAGAGAAGTTGCAGTATCTTGGACCACGTCGTCGTCGTCAGTTCATCTAAAGAAAACTATTCTTAAATATGTATTTATTGTCACATTTCTTTACTAAATCATGCATGTATGTTACCAAAGTTGCTTCGTTTAGCAACGCTACCCCAATGATATGCCCAATATCATCGGAGCAGAGCCGGCGGAATACAAACTAACCTCCCCCTTTTACAAAACTCACGATTTTTCTTTGAATGCAGGCACTTGAGTTGCAAAATCATCAAATATACGATACATTCACGAGACTCACGTTGCTCAGAAATATAACCGTTGCACTTACTTATAGTTGCTATCCGCACACAGCGCTCCCAGCAGACACAGTACCCAACAGTCGCAATATCTCGATCTGCTATCAGCTAAGAAAATTCTATCACCATTTTGACCTTTACTCCTTGCATAAGGCTACCTTTCTGCCTTCCGAGACTAAGCATTGTCTCCATCTGCATTTCCCTACATTGCATAAGGCTACCTTTCTGCCTTCCGAGGTTAAGCTCTACCTCCATCTACATTTCTCTGCATTGCATAAGGCTACCTTTCTTCCTTCCGAGACTAAGCGTTGTCTCCATCTGCATAAGGCTACCTTTCTGCCTTCCGAGACTAAGCATTGTCTCCATCTGCATAAGGCTACCTTTCTGCCTTCCGAGGTTAAGCTCTACCTCCATCTGCATTTCCTGCATTGCATAAGGCTACCTTTTCTGCCTTCCGAGACTAAGTACTGTCTCCATCCTGCATTTCTCTATATTGCATAAGGCTATTGTTCTGCCTTCCGAGACTAAGCATTGTCTCCACCCTGCATGGCTGAAATACCGCCACTTTATCGCTCTTGCGTCGGCTGAAATATCGCCACCTTCTATTTACGTCTTGCATCGGCTGAAATATCGCCACCATCTACATTTCATAGGTTGAAAGATTGCCAAATTGTCCAAAGACGTCATCGTTCGGAGGCACCATTTGCATAGCCCGAGAATGCCATGACATGGCCTGAGGACCTCATTTTATCTCTTGCATATCATTATTCAAAGGCATCATTCTTATAGCCCAAGAACATCATTTCATGGCCTGTGAATCCTTTATCATACGCTTCATGGCCCAAGACGTCATAGTCCGAGGACGTCATCCTAATCGTCCGAGGACAGCCTTCATGGTCCAAGGGGAACTTGCATCACGTTTAAATTTATGCACAATATATGCTCACTTGCAGGTAAACCGCCTAGCAATGGTCATCTCAGCAGGGGCGATCTCGCTCCAGTTCCCGCAGCCTATCAGACTCTGACCATCCTTCTCAACCCGAACATCGCATCCGCTCTTTGAAATCTTCATCGGTATAGTCCGCCAATGGATCCTGAACTACATATGGCCTGATTCATGTAAGACCAGGGATATGTAGGCAACTCAAAAACCAGAGCTCGGTCAAAATTCTTCAAAGCATTTCACTCGGTCAAAATTGGCCATCATATCTTTACCTGGTAACTCTTTCATCCTTTCTGGGTAAAGAGGGGCAGCTGTTGATACCCAATTTTTTCCTATGTATTTTAATATACAAAATACTTTCAGAATAGCATGTACATGCATAAATAATTATGCCCAAGAGTTCTGGTATTTTTTCCTAATTTTTTAAGATTTTTAAAATCAATTTATTGTCTATTAGAGAAGTACAAAATCCATATTTATTCCCAAAATCATCAATTTGATGAATGATTTATTTTATTCCCATATTTATACCAAAATATAGTTAAGATAATTTTTGTACATTTTTTACAAATTTATTTGGCATTTAAAAGACTAAATTGCATATAATTGCAATTATAGCCTATTTTAAGATTAATAGCATTTTTAATTGTAAAATTTGTTCCAGTATTTTAAATTAGTATTTATACATTATTAATTGGGTCAGTACTTTTAATTTGCTTTTGAAATCATTTTTACCATTTTTTTATAAAATAAAAGGGAAAAATTGGCTATTTAATATTTAGCCTCATTTCATTTCAATTACAGCTTATTTACATTTCAATTTTAGCCCTCAAATTAACCCAATCCTACCCCCAGCTGGACCGGCCCAATTTCATCTTTTACCCGACACATGACCCAATTAAAAAACCCGCCCGGATTCCCTTTTGATCCAGGCTGTTGATCATTTTGATCAACGGCTAATTCCCCCTTTCCTTTTTAATTTCCCAAACACCCCTAACCCTAATCACTTTCACCTAACTAGCCGCCTTTGAATCCCTTCGGTTCTTCGGAACCCTAGTCGACTTCCACCCTTTTCAACCGTTACTTCACCGGAATCCATGGCTTCTCACGCCATGGATGGCATGTACTCACCCTCTCTCACCATCAAACCTAAGCTATTCGATGATTTGAAGCCCGACTCTGATGGTTCTCTTTAGATCCTACTCAGGTATATAGATCTATGGCCTCTCCGGCCATGCTTCGGCATATTCAAGTAATAGAAGCCTTTTCTAACCTCATCCGACTCAAGATCGGACCTTCTTTCAAGTCTTTCTCATTTCTAGGGTTTCTCTGAAGCCCTAGCTATTCGAGGTTTTTCTCTGTATGTTTTCTTAGATCCATGTTATATCTGTGTTCTACTGTAGTTTTAAAACGTTTTCCCCAATCTTCTCTTTCAAAATTTGTTTCTCTTCGATTTAGGGTTTCTGAAAAAGTTTCAAAATGTTTTCTCACTCTTCTTATTCTTTTCTTTGTGTGTATCTGCCTATGTTATGTTCTTATGTTTTCCTTTTATGCCTCGCATGATCCTCCCCTGTGTTCTTATGTTTGCTTTCTTCTACTATGCTCCGTTCTTTCTTCTATTGGTTTCTATGTCATGCTTTCACACGTTTATCTTATGTGTTTGTTTAGCCCTATGTCCTTTTACTATATTTTCTACTAAGCTCTTAGTTCTTATTTGCCTTCTTCTAGACTTTGTTCGAGTTCTTTCTAAACATGTTTCATCTACTGTTCTCTTAAGTGCTATGTTACCTGTTTTCTCCTCTGAACATGTTTAAGTTCCGAGTTTTTCTTAAAATATGTCTTTATGCTTCAAATCAGTTTCTTCACTATGTTTGCCTCGAACTTGTTATTGTATCTGCTTGTTTTTCTCATAAGTCTCTGAAAGAGATTCCTGAGCATGTGTCAATTACTTGCCTCCTCCTCTTTGTATCTTACTCGAGTTGGAAACCCTAGGATTTAGGGTTTTTGGGCGAATTCTGATCTGGTGTTCGGACTAGGGTTCTACTATGAACTCTGGGCTTTCTCGGACTCGTTTCGAGTCTATGTACTGAACTTGAATTTCTTTGTTTATGACTTTGAACTTTTCTACACTAGATCTTTCTAATTAGCATGACAGTTCTTTCCTGTTTGACATATCTGTATGCTTTATATATGAAGAATTCTTCCTTCAAAAAAGGTTTGCCAATTTGTAATTGATTCAGAATTCCTTTTTTAATAAGGTTCGATTGATTGTAACTGATTTTCTTTAATTAAACCTTTCTTCACCTTTTCTGTATTCATACCAAAACTCAATTTCTGATTTTACTGGCTGTTGATTGATTGTCTTTCCTTATTTGCACAAACCGTGTTGATATCAAACTCTTTCCTTAAATAGTTTCTATGTATTTGGCCTTCTTGTACTACTTTGGAAAAGATTTTAATCCAATTCTTTCCTTAATTGTCTTCTGCCCATTTGAAATCAGAATCCCTTAACTGAAGGGAGATTCTGTGTGATTGATTGCAAACTATTCCCTTACCTTTTCTTACTTATTTTCTGCACTATAAAAGGGGCACGACCCTTCTACACTTAGACAACCGGGAACCTTCAGTTCAATACTTCGAATTCAACACTTTGCACACACACCTTTTAGTTACAATACTCTTCTAATACTCTATTCTCTTTTGAGATCTTTTGTACTGTTTGCTTGCAATTTGGTTTACAAGACTTCAGCTTTCACTTATTTGTTTTCCTGAAACTGGTATGCCTTAATTTCGATTTCAGCACCATCCCTATGTGTTTATTTTACAGCTGCTACATTCCTGTCTATTTGTTGTACATGTTCTGTATTGAGAATGTTACTCTCTCTTTGCATCTACTGTTTGTTATGAACTCCTTATACCTCACTCCCTTCTATGTATTTGAGTTAAGGTGCATGGCCTGACAACATCTAAATTGCTGCTTAGGTCTGAACCTAATCCTCAAGGGATCCCAACTCTCAAAATGTGGCTAATAGGCTAGTGAGGGGTGTGCCAGCACTCCTGATTGCTGGGCATGACCACCAGCCTACCATGGATCTCCCTGATTTTCCCCTTGTGCACTTACACTTACTCTTAGATTCTAAGTTCTGCCCCTCTTATGAGCCTTGCTTTGGGACCTTGAGTTCCCTCTGAACTTGGACATCTGAGGGCTGGCATTTTCACACTGTACTATGCTCTTAATTCTGCAATATATTTGGGTTGTAAGCATTGCCTGGAGTCCACTCGAGGCTCTTAGGGAACTTTGACACAACCCAAATAAGAGAAGGCTTTGGAAATCTGTTCCTGGAAGTTGGTTCACCTCATATTGTTGGACTTTGAGTCTGAATTAGGCTCCTTGGTTGTTGCTTAATTTCTGATGTAATTTCACCTTTTCTTAATTCATTCTGGTCTGTACTATGTTGTAATAACTTATGGGGTTCTAGTAAAAAGGGGAGGGTCACTTATGTATGAATACGGGTAGACATCACGATCTTAGGTATTTATTCCTGCAATCACAGCCTGCTTTACTTCTGTATTTCATATAGAGATCCTGACTATAGGATTCTGCACTTCCATATTTCATATAGAAATCCTGAGTATAGGATTCTGCACTTATGCATTTCATATATAAATTATGCCTATAGGTTTTCCGCACTTCTGCATATATAGAGATCATGTCTATAGGTTTTCTTCACTTCCGCGTATCATATAGATAACCTGTTTATAGGATTCTGCATTTTACATCTATCATTAGACAAACAGTCATAGGTTAAATAATAATCAATTGCATTCTAGATACCATGTCTATAGGACACCTGCACTTTCATAATCGTTTAAAACCAACAACACCTAGAAATCATGCCTATAAGAGTAACCTTTGAATCTGATTCGTGTATGTCATCTGCAAGTTTAAAATCAGTTGCAATGTTGTCTAAAATCTGCGGAACTTTTGTTTTTTCTATAATCAGTAAATTTTCTTTAAAATCAGAGCAAGCACTGTTAGATATCATGCTTATAGGTCTCACTTAGGCAAACCATTAGGTAATTAATTAACTGCATCAGTCTTTGATAAATTACAACCAGGAAAGGCTAATTCGAACTCCTCATCTGAGAAATATGTGATGAATCAGCCTATCCCACGCTTTAATTTAATTCAGACCATAACCAGTACTTGTAAGTCATGCTAGCCAATTTGTCTCTTTAAATGAGGAGGCCTGTTTGAGCCCGTTAACTGTTACGTGTTCTCCCATACCTGCCTTATATGTTTTGATTGTCGCCCTACAATTTTATCCTTTTAAAACTCTGAAAAGCCAAATTTCCCTTCCATTTAGGACTAGTAGTCCCAAATGCCTCCGAGACTGATAGGATTAGGGCGGGTACTATCATGCAATAAGTAACGACACCATTCCGCGCTTTACTACCTTAACGGGGTGGAAAGAGTAGATATGGATATGATGACCGGTGCGCTAATACCACATGCAACCCCTCTCCTGAGGAGCGATTGCCGGGTATTTCATTGATGTGATCCATATTAATCATAAACCTAGGACCACCTCCCCTTTACCTGTCCTTATCTGCTTTTTTAGAATTGCTTAAATCTTTCATAAATTTCTGCCCTCTTTGTTGTACCTAAAAAGTTTTCAATTTATTTGTCATGCAAGCCCCTCTATTTGAGCCCTTAATTGCTTGTTTGATTATGTGAAGTCACAATTGTAACATGGCTGGGAACCACACTAGTGGATCTTGAGGGGTTCCTAACACCTTCCCCTCGAGATAATTTTTAGCCTTACCCAAACTCTGGTTCTTCAAACTCAAACCTTTCTTAGTGTCCTAATGCACTTAATCATTAGGTGGCGACTCTTCAAGTTCCAAAAACCCAATTTCCAAAAAGGGAACGAGTTGTCCTCCTAAATGTCACAAGCCCGATTTCGCGAGAAAAAGGGGGCGCGACAGACACGGGGTGAAAAACCAAAAAAATATCGTCTTGAGCGGTGATGCAACGTTTTTGCAGCTTCTCTATTACCGTTTCTTCTCCTTCTAATCTCAGTAGAAGATCTTAATTATTTATCGCAGTGCAAGATAAATAATAACAGTGGAGAGTGTTGCTTGCTTATAAGAATTTGCATAAACAAGAATATACAGTTTCATGAATACTCATATGAACTAACAAAAAAATTAACTTGCCTGATAAATCTGCAGCTTAATTTTCTCTATTGTTTCTTCTAATGATGATGGTATGTGTATTACTAATTTATCACTCTATTTATGTAAGCTCATCAGTAGGCTGATAATATTTTTCAACAGATACGATAAATGATTAGCAATTTATTGTGGTAACGGATGGCTATTGGTGCAGATGGAGAAAGGATGACAGAGAAATCCAAAAGTTTTCCGAACATCACTTTTGTCGCTTAAGTTAATGGTGGTGAAAATGCTTTGGTAGGTGATAAATTTCTTTAAGTCCCACGTTCATACTAGTCATAATAAACCATTTAATAGGACCCTAATTAAATAGCAAATTTAATTTTCAACTCACTCGAAATGATCCCACGCAAGTATCATACAATTAAATAGAGGGTAAAATTAAATAAACAAAATATGAATTATTTAATTAAATGTTTATTATTTTGCATCAGGGACAAAATGGTAAATTAACTTTTGAAGGTAAGAGATTCCTACTTTTAGTATAATATGATTATATCCTGATATATAACTAGATTTATTGTTATTGATTAGTTTAGTTTGGTGTTTTATTGTTATTCTAGGATATGGATTTTTCAATTGTATTAACTAGCATTAGCAAAAGGTGCAGAGTTTTAACGAGGAAAATTGAATAAAAAAGACAAACAAATAAAAAATAACAACAATCTGAAGCAGATAATCCATGCCCATCGGGATTTACCATATTACATTGTTCCTCTCTAGCCCCAAAAAGTGGGGATGGACCTTCCTATCCTCCTCCATAGGAGATCATCAATCTCAACCACATTTTTATGTCATGGGGTGCACGAAGCAATCATGCTCAAGTACATGCACATGGTCCTCACTATATTGCACTGATGAACAAAAATCAAGTACTCCTCCTATGGCTCTCGAACCAAAAGAACAGGTGAAAGGAGAATTAGAGAATCTGCTCAACCTAGCTATGGAGCAGGTGGTCGAATTCTCAAACCTAAATAGTAAAGGTCTTTCTCTTCATGGAGAAGCAAGAGAAGAGGCATATTCTCAAATGTCCTATTGCATTACGCAAGTGCACACCCTTTCACGATTCAATAGTAGGAAGATGTGCAATGATTCTAGTACCCCCTCTCAGGAGAAATCCATCCCTGCATACGATGGCAATAAAGACTTGAACTTATCAGAACCCAAATGTCAACATGAATCGAGCCACTAATATCATTATTTGAAATATTTGGTGTGGTAACAATGACGAGTTCCGTAGGAATTTTAGGGAGATGTTTGTCACACATAAACCCTGCATGGTTGCTTTACTTGAGACTAAGATGGAAAATCATCTCCCTCTCATCAATGACTTTGAGTTCAATGAACTGATTGAGGTCCCTGAAGTTGGCCAAGCTGGTGGGATAATTATTCTCTGGGACCATACAGTAGTTACAGTACACAACTTTATACGAAGGGAAAAAGAAATTCATGTTATTGTGAAGGTACTCCCCTTATGAAAAACTTGGTTATTTTCCTCTATTTATACTAGTACTACCAGAAATAAGAAAAATATTCTTTAGGATAATATCAATAGCATATATGATAGTTATAAGGGTCCTTGGTTACTAGGAGGAGATTTTAATGATGTCATGACAGTAGAAGAAAATTTTGGGGGTAATCCTATTAATAGGAGACGTTCTAATTTTTTATGGTCCAAAATTAATAGATGTAATCTTTTCGATTTAGACTTCAAGGGTTATAAATATACATGGTCAAATAATAGGAACGTAAGAAAAGGCTTAATTATGGAAAGGTTGGATAAGATTTTCGGTAACCACGATTGGCTGAATTTGTTCCCTAATTTTTTAATAGTTCATCTACCAAAAGCTCATTTTGATCATAACCCACTTTTAGTACAACTTATCCCTAAATCTAATGTGCCTTTAATAAGCCCTTTAGGCTGGAAAGCATTGGGTGTAAACATCCAGATTTCATAAACCCAGTCTATCAATGCTGGAAGGATAAGGATTTAAGCAATGCTTCCACGACTTTTGAAAGATGTGTAAATATTTGGAAGAACAATACATTTGGGGATATTTTTCAAAAAAGGAGGAGGATTTTAGCTAGATTACAAGGTATTCAATCTTCTCCCCGTCATACTACTAGTTCCTTTTTACAAGGTTTAGAAAAATCCCTTAAATATGAGTTCAATAGTATTCTAAGATTAGAGGAGGACTATTGGAAGATTAGATCAAAAGTATTATGGATTAACGAGGGAGATGCTAACACCAACTTTTTTCATATAATGACCTCTAATAGACGAAGGAGAAACAAGATTATATACTTTAAGGATGACTCTGGGCAATGGATAGATAATCACTCCTCTATAATGAACCATGCTCTTAATTATTATAACTTTGTCTTTACCACCTCCCGTGATTGCTCCAATAGGAAGAGTATTATGAGTGACCCTTGTTGCTTCTCTAGTTTAGACTTATCCTCTCTTGACAAACCACTTTTAGTAAGCGAGATAACTAGTGTTGTTTTTTCATTCAAGTCATTCAAAGCCCCTGGGCCTGATGGATTGCACTCTTTTTTCTTTCAAAAATATTGACATATAGTGCATAATTCTGTGATTCAATTTTGCCAACAAGTATTCTCCAACCAGTCTATCCCCGAAGATATGAATCACACTTACCTTTGTCTTATTCCTAAAGTTCCTAATGCTAATAATTTAAAGAACTTTAGGCCAATAGGATTATGTTACACAGTGTATAAAATTATTACTAAAATTATAGATAATAGAATCAAGCCTTTTCTAGATAAGATTATTAGCCCTTATCAAACAAGCTTTCTAAAGCATAGAAGAGCTAACGATAATGCTATCATCATTCAAGAGCTGCTACTAAGATTCAACAGAATGAAAGGGTCAAAAGCTAATATGATCTTGAAAATTGATTTTGAAAAAGCTTTTGATCGATTGGAATTGTTGTTCATCTTTAGAATGTTGAGATACTTTAGGTTCCCCCCAATGATCTCAAAGCTCATTATGAGTTGTGTCTGTACTAATAAAGTTGTTGTGCTCGTCAATGGCTCGAGAACTAAATTTTTTTGCCCAAATAGAGGGATCAGACAGGAGATCCAATGTCCCCATACATTTTTATTCTTTGTATGGAGATGTTTTCTCGATTAATAAACCATCACGTCGACGTGAATAAATGGGATCCCATTAGCCTGCATAATATGGGGCCAAATTTATCACATCTATTTTTCGCAGATGACCTCACATTAATGGTCAAAGCTAATAGAAAATCATGTCATACTATCTTGAATGCTCTCAAACTTTTTTGTGCTCTGACTGGGCAACAGGTCAATTACACTAAATCAAAAATTCTCTTCTCTAAAAATTGCCTTACAAATGATGCTGACTTGATTGCAAACCTTTTCGGCATCAAAATCATCTCTACTTTCGGGAAGTGCGTAGGTTTTCCTATTTTGAACAGGAAGCCAAAGCCCTTAGACTATCAATTCATTATTGATAATATGCATTCTAGACTATCAAATTAGAAAACTAAATGCATGAAAGGAAGGACAACCCTCGCAACTTCAACACTCAACTCAATTCCAAACCATGTGATGCAATACGCTTTTTTACCTTCAAAAATCTTGAAACAAATTGATAAGGTGCAAAGAAATTTCATTTGGGGATCTTCTGACACTAAAAAGAGACTATATCTACTTAGTTGGAATGTGCTTCTAAAAGATAAAGAAGTTGGGGGGGGGGGCATAAGGTCTTCCAAATCAAAAAATTTGGCCCTTCTAACTGGTTTAACTTGGCGACTCTTACACTACCCGCATGCACTGTGGGTCAAGATTCTTGTTAATAACCATGCATTTAGGAAAACTAAAATAAATACGTCCTTTATTTGGAGTATTGTTCTGAAAGGTTGGAATTACTGCAATCTTGGAATTCTTTGGCTACAAAAAGCCAATTCTAATTTGGATATTTGGATATCCAGATGGATCCCAAATATTCCTTGCCTTAAAAGTTTATTAAAGGTCGCTTGACCAAAAGTGATATATCTCTCAAAATAAAAGATTTTTGTAAGAATAATAAATGGGACCTATATAAAATATCCTTCAATCTGCCTAAAAATATTTTCGATAATTTGTGTATCATTTCACTACCCTTGAAAAATAAAACCAATGATATCTCTACTTGGTCTGGCAACAATAGTGGTCTCTTTAGTACGAAATCCTGTTATAAAATTATTGATGACCCCTCCTCTTCGAACAAAGACTTCACTTGGATTTGGAATGTAAAATGCCCCAATAAAATTAATTTTTTCTTATGGCGGTGTTTTCATGAAAGGCTTACTTGTAGATCTTATCTTCATCACATAGGTATTAATGTTGACGCAATATGCCATGTGTGCAAAGCTTCTACAAAAACTATAACTCATATTTTCTTCTATTGTTCTATTGCCAAATCTTTCTGGTTTAAGTTAGGAGTGTCCAATATAAACATTCCTTCTACTACTCACTGGCTATGTTGGGTAGGAGATCTAAATTTACACACACCTAGTTTTCATGTTAACTGGTCAGAGTTCTTCCCGTTTATACTATGGAGTCTATGGATTAATAAGAACAAGAACAATCACAATAATATGGCTTTATCATTGGCTACAAAAAATATTATTCATTATGCTTTGGAATATAAATTTCTATCTGCCTCTGATAATAGTATCACCAAGAATTGTACTATTTATATCAAATGGCATAAGCCACCAAATGGTTGTTACAAATTAAATGTGGATGGTTCCTTCAAGGAGGAAAACCTTCAATCTGGTTTAGGTGGCCTCACCCGAAACACCAATGGAAACTAGATTGTGGGCTTTACAAACTGCACATATGCGGCATCTCCACTTTAGGCAGAATTTCTAGCACTGAAACAAGGCCTCCAAATTGCTTTGGAAATGCAACTACAACCACTAGAGATTGAAGCAGACTCAACGGAGGCGATTAAATTAATAAAAGAAGGTAATGGAGTATTTAACGATCTTATTTATGACTGCAGGTTGTTAATGTTACAACTAAAATACCTGGCTATTAGACACACCTTCCGTCAAGGAAATGCAGTTGCACACATATTAGCAAAGGAAGCTTCCCATCAATCCAAGTTGAATAAGATTACCCGCTTTGCAAGGCCTTCCATTTTTGTTAACTATGCATTGGAAAAAGATAAACTTGGTGGGGTTCTTTTTGTTAATACGCTAGCAAGTCTAGGTAATCTGAATGTCCTAAGTAACATCACTATGAATTGTAATATGGTGGAACTAGTTTAGTATTAATTTAATGTTTCTATTTTCTCAACAACAAAAAAAAGAACAGTTAATTAAAAAAATTAATCCAAAAATCTCATATAGGTGCTCGTCATAGCCTAATTTTTAGTTCTCACACACTACAAAAAAGGTGAAACCAATTTCAACGCCAATTAAAAAATTTGGGGTTTTAAATAGACTTTTCGAGGGACTTTAAATAGGAAATAATATAATTCAAAAGGGAAATAGCAACAACAAATAGTTTAAGTACAAAAATTACAAACGCGGATAATTTAGAGGAATTATACCTAAAACTTAAAATAAATTGTACGTAACCTACTACGTAAAATAAATTGTACGAGGAGAGGTAGAGGGAGACCTAAGAAGTATTGGGGGGAGGTGATCAGGCAGGACATGGCATGACTTAGGATTTCTGAGGACATGGCCTTTGACAGGGAATTGTGGAGGTCGAGCATTAAGGTTGTAGGTTAGGGAGAAGTTTGTGAATATTACTACAGCGCACTAGAGGTAGACTAGCCATTTAGGAGTTAGACTTAGGATGTTACTGATCAACTACTGATGCAGGGCTATATCTGTTGGATATTAGTATACCTTACATCCTTTTCGTATTTCCTATATTTCTTATATTCTTGTTATTTTGTTATGTATTTTATGTTATTTACTATGAGTCTATTGATAGTACTAATATACTGTCTCTTGTTGCTCTCTTGAGTCGAGAGTCTCTTGGAGACAGCCTCTCTGCCCCTCGGGGTAGGGGTAAGGTCTGCGTACATATTACCCTCCCCAGACCCCACTTGTGGGATTATACTGGGATGTTGTTGTTGTTGTTGTACGTAACCTACTACAAGTTAAATTGCGCCAAGGTGAATTTTTATGGTGTCAATGTATGCAACTTAAATCCATATTAATAAGGGATAAGACATGGTGCATTTCCCAAAATGTGACATCTAGGGATGGCAATGGGGCGGTGCGGGTTTGAGCCTATGCGGGACGGTGCAGGTTTGGGCATGTGCGGGTGCGGTGCAGGGCGAGGCGGGTTGATTTTTCTTAAAAGAAATTTTTGCGGATTGCGGGGCGGGGGCGGGTCAATATTTTCCTACTGTAAATTTAGTTACTCGCATCAATCTCGTCTTCAAGCTTTTCAATCTGTTGCTTATACCATTTTTTAAAAATATTCACGTGTATCATTATACTGTGTTGACTTTAATTTCCAAATATTTTTATTTATTTTTCCTGCTTCAATCTAAATACCTTTGATTATTGTATAAAGCTCGAAATGTTCGAAAATGACATTAAACATTAGAGGAACTTCACTACTCCTATGTATAAACTACTTTGACTTTTTTAAAATATTTGACCCTCTCAAAATTAAAAAAATAATAATATTTTCCTCTATTCTCCATACCGTGAGACTTGAGAGTGCTCTTCGTCAACCATTAAAATGCATCTCTAAAGCTTTTTATGTTATGAAGAAGGTCTACATATATAGGATTACTGTTATTGAAAAACCCAACTATGTTAATCTGTTTTGCATTTTTTAGTTATTGGCATTAAATTCCTTTTTCTTACTCTTTGGGAGTTTCATTTGATTCTTTTCTTTATCAATGTTCTATATTAATCTTATGGTACAACTAATTATTTTCATTATCTGTAAAGTAAATTTTGATTTAACAATTTGAGCATGAATTGGTTCTTATCTTAAATTTACTCATATAACATATCCGTGTGAATATCACAAATCACAATTTATTTTTCTAGTTTTCTAATTATCACATTATCGGAAATATCACAAGAATGGACCTTGGGCCTTGAGACAATATGAAGATGCTCCAACTGGTGTATTGAAAGTTTCTAAAAATAAGACAATTTGAAGAAAAAATGTACTGAAAAACTTAGTGGGGCGGGTGTGAATACAGGTTGAAATTTTGCGGGTTAAACCAGAACCCGCCCTGCACCTGCCCCACTTGCCATTCCTAGACTGACATCTTTATCATCATATCCCCTTCTATTCTTAATTCCCATCTTAGCGAATCAACGCATTTAGTAAAAATCAATTACAAATTGAGAAATAACTACATCCTACAATCGTATTCCAAATTACACGGAAACTCGGCAACACCACATGTCATCGAACACGAGTAAAGGACAACTTAGATTAGACAAGTAGTACGGCCAACGACCCCTGCCAATTGTTTAGCCCTGGTAAATATCTGCACTCTGACCTCATTCCAAAATTGCACCATCAGCTCATCACAAAATACATATTCCAAAGAAAGAAGTTAGTGGAAAAAGAAGGAAGCTTTTTCTCGTCAGATATTGACGATGGCCAAAGCTAACAACATTTTGAACATATGTTTGCATGTCAATTTCATTTGCACAAGAAACAAACATCCACATGCTGGGAAATCATTCTTTTCCTGTAGATATTAGACTGTCAGGAAAAATTTCAGATCACTAGTTTATCAAGTGAAGAGCTTGAATCCACCGCTGAGAGACATACAAGTATAAGAAGGCAACCTATACAATGATAGGGAGAGATGTATCTATGAAAATTTGCAACCAAAAAGACATTTTTCTTTAGAATCCACACTTCCATATCTACAGCAAGACATAGAAAAACTGCTCATAACAAACTTCAGCACAACCACCTTAACTGCCTGGAGCTGAGTCTGATAAGCCGGATGACGAAGCAACTGTAACAGTTTCACCTACCACCGTCTTCAATTTTTGAGATGAACTATCGCCCGAGAACCCAGAGTCCGACACGTCACCAATGTCAAGAGTGTCTGGAAGCTTTTCAGAAAAATCACCAGAGTAAAGCTTTAAGAAGAAAGAGAACAATTTCCATCAGAACCATGAAGTTAAAGCACCTGAAATCAATTCTATATTGGCACTATGAAACATCTACTAGATGGAAATTAAAGGGACGCAACTTTGAAATGGCACCTTTCCTACCACACTGCCTAACCTTGCACAATACATTAGTTCCTGTTTCAGAATAGCTGAACAGAAATAACAGCTGGCCGGGTAACTAAAGTATCATTATTTTCCCTCAGCTGCAGTGCTGCACTAAGGATAGAAAAGATATGCTCCCTCTTTGCATGTGCCCACCCACCCCACCCCGGTTTAAAAGACTAAAAGAGCACATACTTCCCTAACGACGGAAACTCCCACATTAAAAGCCACAAGCTTACTTATGCCTTCCGAATGTTATGCATTTCACATGCTTGTCTATTTTGCGGCCAAAAAGGGGGGAGGGAGAGGGAGAGAGAGAGAGAGAGATGAAGCAGGAACCATGGGAGAAATTTGTAGAGTGCAACATGTAGAGACTCCCAAGTCCCTACGAGTATCTAAGAGACTAAGACAATAAACCCGCCAAAGGAATCCAGAAGAGCAAAAGTGTAAATTAGGAAGATTTAATGTACCAAAGAACTATTTGCCCTCTTTCCCCAAAACATAGTTCCAAAGAAATCCAGAAGAACGACAATGTAAATTAGGAAGATTTAATGTACCAAAGAACTATTTGCCCTCTTTCCCCAAAACAATTTCGTGAGAAAGACAACTTAATTACTGTTAGTAGCAATTTCCAACCGTAGATAGATCATTGGGCTTATTTGATGAGGCAAAACAGCATATAAAGGAAGAGAGTTGAAGGAACATTATTTATGAAATAACATAGTTATTTCCAACAACACAGCTTTTGCAAGTCCTTTTTGGAAGAGGCAAGTAAAAGCTTCTCCTAGTCTTTCAAATTATGTTTCACTTTTTAAAGGCTGTCCAATCTTCATCCAGAATATTGTTAATAATTTATTGGCAAGGCATGATAATAGCATGAAGACCTGAGTGCATAGTGGACGCGATGAAGGTATGCTTTCGTAATGAAACTCCATCAGAACAAGAACAAACTTTTAATGCCATGAAAAACACAATCTACTTATATCAGATTTCAAACATAGAAAATTCACCTCAAGCTGATTCAGCATGTCAACAGCAGCATCAAGATCACAATTGTTTGCTAAATAGACCTCAGAAAGCGATTCATCTGACATGCCAGGAAAAGTCATCTGAAGATAAGCCAAATCCATGTCGGATTCCTCGTCCAGAACTTGTTTACCCATAGCTCCTGCAGGACTATGTGATGGTGAGCCATAAGCTGAATAGTCCTTCAGTTTGTACTGATCAGTAGTTTGGTGAGTCTGCTGTTGACTTCGACCTGCTGTGACACCAGGTGCCAACCAAACAGCCTCACTTCCACTCTTGAACTCTTTTGGAGAAAATCTAGCTTCTTTGTTTCCATCAGGTGCCCCTCTTCTCGAAATAGGCACATACGATTCTGCATAAGGATTCAGAGTTGATGTTCCTGTCTTCATTGGTGCAGTGCATATAGAGCTCACTGTTGAAAAAAAGGTAAGAAGGATAAGCAACCGCAGTAAGAGCATTGACAACGGATATCCCAAACATATAGTGCAAAATAAGAGCATTGACAACTAATATCCCAAACATATAGTGCAAACTAATAATTACTTTTGACTTCTTTTTACATATGGATATGAGCTGGATTCAGACTGCAGGAGGCTATTATTCTGTTCAGGGAGAGTAATTTTACTCATAAAGGTATCTAAAATTAAACACAAGAATAAGGTAATATTAAAAAGGGTAGTACTCCTCAGCATAGCTGAAATGAACTTCTGACACAAACAGAAATGCGAATTTGGCACCACAGATTAACTAAGACATCAATAATGTTTTAATCTATTAGCAGAGTCAAACTCTGGTTCCCCCTTCCTTTGCCCAGATAAAAAATTGAGCTAGATCGAAGACATGCAATTAAAAGGAAAACATCTTCTCCGCTTCTCTCCCCTCTTCACTATTTCAACACCTTAGTAGAAATATGCTTGTTGGTCACTGAAGCCTGTCACGAGCCCATAGATTTATGGGTACACTTCACTTGGCATCTCTGCAACACTCTACTTCACAGAAGATCTGTTCAATAAAATGCTTTGGAAATTTTATGTCACGTTTAATTTCTCAGATAATTATAGTACTGAACTTATATGTATTAAGAGTGTGCTTCATTTCACGCTTTTCTCTTTAAGTCACATGGACCTTGCCGCTTTTTTGCGCTTTCCGCTTTTAAAAACACTGATCTTTCTTTATTTATCCTAGCTCAAGCCAGAGTTATGAAAGCAAATCTCTAAACTAGTCCTACATCTCCACCAAGTATCCACTATTCACCGATCAGATCCAAAGATTGAGAAAAAGCTCAAGCAGATAACAACAACAACAACAACAACCCAGTATAATCCCACTTAGTGGGGTCTGGGGAGGGTAGTGTGTACGCAGACCTTACCCCTACCCTAGGGTAGAGAGACTGTTTCCAAATAGACCCCCGGCATCCTTCCCTCCAAGAACTTCCCACCTTGCTCTTGGGGAGACTCGAACTCACAACCTCTCGGTTAGAAGTGGGGGTTGCTTACCATCAGAGAAAATTCAAGACAGCAAGATCCACTCTGCAATAGTTTGAGTAGATATAAGTTACAAAGGGATAGACTGGACACATCCCAAACCAAATAAGAGAAAATCAAATTAAATAAGAGGTTAATAACAAAATCACTTCATTCTATCGGGCGTGGGGGGGAGGGGATGGGGGGGGGAGGGGGGACTTGTTTCTTTGTTTCCAAGAAGTTTAGTCTTATTTAAGAAAGGAAGAAGAAGGAAACTGCACTCTCATGTCTTAATAGACATAGTCCAGGTTACGAAGTAGATGCTTTGACGAGTTTCTACCAGCACTTATATAACTGATGATGGTCATCATCATACAACCAAGCGCAATTCACTCGGCCATTTATATGCAAAACTCAAAAAAGAAAAAAGAAAAATACAACTTATTCATTTGCTTACTTCGGGAAATTTGTAGCCTATCCAAGTTCTTCAAATACTATTGTGGAGTTCCTAAACAAACTTAACTGCACTTTCTCTGGACAACAGCATTTAGGGTATTTCTTTGGATTTCACTCACCAAAGAAAGAAAATCAGGCTAATTCAGATGCTAAAAAAGCTTGGAGAAGGGGAAACATAGGGTTCTCTTTTGGGGAGATATTTTTTCTGATTTAGGTTTCCAACTCATGGTTTTCTTTTTTCTTGATAAAAAGCAATGCATCTAGTTCTGAAAAAGCAGTTACTCACATTTCTCACTGGAAACTTGAGCAATAAATGACAAACGCATCTAATTCAAGAAAGGAACTTACACGTTTCTCACTGATTTGCTTAGCCGATAAAAGATGCATCTAATTAGAGAAAAGCACTTACTCCGGAAAAAATGGATCAAACAATAAAATACAACACAGAATTAGTCCCTGCATGAAGACACTTTGTTATGTTCAGAAGTTTGCATTTTACCTCTAATTCTAATCAACTACTTCACAGAGAAAGAAATTTTAATTTTGTTTTGCCAAACATTGTTCCTTATCCCCCACCCAAAAAAAAAAAGGAATACACTATATGTTGCGCCAATCACATTAAGAAGCAAGTCCACATCAAAGAGCTCCAAGAGATAGCCATAAGCCAAAAAAGAAAATATTGTTTTTCAAGTGGTAGATCAATAAGATATCAGACGGACTGTATCAATTACTTACATTTTTTAGACTAAGAAAACATTGAGAAAACTAAAGTACAGTTCCTTAAGTAAATAGGCGACAAATTGGATGTCAGTCTCTCCTGGAAATGTCAACAGACATGAAGATTTTTACATGTGATCCAAAGAGTTAAAAAGAAATTTAAACTACCACAACATGAGGAGGTCAGACATGTAGATTATTTGACCATAGCTGGCATCGACCACCGTCTATTCTTTCCTAAAACGTCACCAATACACAACGTCCTCAAAGTTTGCCAAAAAAATTAATGTGCATTGCTAATGAGAGACCTAAAGAAATGCTCCAACTTCAACTAGTACCCATGCAAGCCAAAAGCTTGAAGATGTCATACAAGTAGGTCCCTAAAGTCTAAACATCAGGAATACACAACTTTCTGGAAGCTCAGCCAAAATATTATACTGTATGATGCGCTTAGCTATGAATGGACCTAAAGAGACGTTCTAACTTGGACTCGCATTCGTACAAAGCAAAAACTTGAAGCATACAGAAGATTTGAAATAAATAAATTTCTTAAAGTTTGCTCAAAAGGCCTTGTACTACATGGAATAGACACTCATTGAAACAAATACACAGAATAGATCTCGCATACTATCTGCACAAATTAGAGGCAAATCAGCAATAACAACAACTACAAAAAAAATCTCGAGGAAACCTCCGTAACTACCTATAGCCAAAAGTCGAGACGCTCTCACTTTGCATAACATTCGCATAAAAATAGAAGCGAACGAATCAAAATTCCAACCCTAAACATACAACTTACACTGAAACAACTGCGAGCCGGAAATAGAGAAGAGATACCAGATGATCAGATACAGAAAATCAAAGCAAAAAAAACGATAAAAAATATAAATAAAAACGATACGAAGATTAAAAAAAACAAAGTGAAAAAACTAAACAGAAATTTTACGTGCGTGTGCGGACGAGCAAGGGAGCGATCGATCAGTGATCGCAAGAAGAAAGATAAAAGAGAAAGAAATTCACCTTGGAAATCGAGGAACAGAGATCGATGAGCGATATTCAAACCCTAATTTCGCCGGGAAAACGAAGATAGAGATCGATCAAAGACTTAAAAGGGAATCTCCTTTCTCTCTGCGAAAATGGAGAGAGAAAGTGCAATAGGTCTTCTGTCGTTCATCACTACATATATGTATGAAGAAAATGAGAAGAGGGAAGGGACCGGTAATTATTTGGTCCCTCAGGTTTAGGAATATTGTAACTTTGGCCCTATATCAAGAAGTCGAGTTGGAGTAGTGATTTATTAAGTGTTAGCATAATTATTTAAAAAACTACTTAATAATATTAACCAAGAGAAAACTATTTGACTAAATTATTATAATCTACCCATAAAGATCATAAATAAACATTGAAATATTTTTTTAAAAAATTATTTTAGATTATTTATTAGAAATAACTATTTGATCTCTTATAAAATTACTATTTGATTCAAATTTGGAAAGATCACTCCTCTCAGTCTTCGTAAAACCCTTAATCGTATTATCAATGAGGTGGAATTTTTTTACTTTCTTTGAAGTTGTTCTAATAATTGCTTGCCTTTAAAATATTTATTTGGTTGTAGTGGATTTCAGCAATCAGTGAAGTTTTAAAAGTTTTGAGTTCATATTATAAATTTGATTCATATTATTACTTTTACCAAAATTTTACTTTAAATGTGCTTTTTCAAATTTAAAAAAAAAATATTTGAAATGTTGGATATTGACCTCTTTATAATTCTTAAGTTATTTAAAATATACAAACATAAATAATATCCATGTTTGTATTTATCTTTATTTAAATTGTCGTATTGGTAACTAAAGAATTTTATTTACAAAAATTATGAAATACTCGTGTATAATACTCATGCAAGAAAGCATATTTTATCAGTTTTCGGGAATACCTTTTAATATTTTTGAGCCAAAACGAAAGTAAAAAGGCGCAAATAAGTAGTCAAAATCCCCACTTATCAACGGTCAACTATAGAAGTTATTTACCTTGTGAAGCGATTGGTGGAGCAGTATAGGGAAAGGAAAAAGGACTTACACATGGTGTTCATTGACCTTTAGAAGGCCTATGATAAAGTTCTGAGGGAGGTACTATGGAGATGTTTGGAGGTTCGCGGAGTCCCGGTAGCGTACATTAGGGTGATTAAGGACATGTACGAAAGTGCTAAGACTCGGGTAAGGACTGCGGGAGGAGACTCGGAACATTTCTCTGTGGAGATGGGGTTGCATGAGGGATCAACCCTTAACCCGTTTTTGTTTGCCCTAGCGTTGGATGTGCTGACGCGACACATATAAGGGAGGGTGTCATAGTGTATGTTATTTGCTGATGACATAGTATTGATTGACAAGATGCGAGGGGGGTGTTAATGCTAGGTTGGAAGTTTGGAGACATACACCGGAGTCCAAAGGTTTCAAGTTGAGTGGGTCGAAAACTCAATACTTGGAGTGCAAGTTTAGTGATGAGAAGAAGAAGAAGAAGAAGAAGAAGAAGAAGTAGAAGTAAAGATTGATACTCAAGTTATTCCCAAAAGAGATAGTTTCAAGTACCTTGGGTCTATAATCCAAGGCGAGGGGGAGATTGACAAGGATGTTACTCACCGCATAGGAGCGGGTTGGATGAGATGGAGGCTAGCTTCAGGGGTTTTATGCGACAAGAATGTGCCGCCTAGACGTTAAGGGCAAATTCTATAGGGTGGTGGTTAGACCGGTTATGTTGTATGGAGCTAAGTGTGGTCCGTCAAGAAGTTTTATGTCCAGAAGATGAGCGTAGCTGAGATGAGTATGATGAGATGGATGTGTAGACATACCAGGAAAGACAATATTAGGAATGAAGTTATTAGGGACAAGGTGGGAGTGGCATCCATGGAAGACAAGTTGCGGGAATCGAGGCTGTGATGGTTTTGATATGTGAGGAGGAGAGGCATAGATGCCCCGGTCAGGAGGTGTGAGAGGTTGACCATGGCGGGCTTGAGGAAAGGCAAGGGTAGGCCAAAAAAATATTGGGGAGAGGTGATTAGGCACTGATCACGCCCAACTATGCCTTATAAAATGGACAATGCGGTCGTTGCAAATATAATCCGGTTTACAAGTTCGGAGTCGAATCCCACAGAGAACTAAGGCTTAGCTACAGCTGTTCACTATCACCAAGAAGACAAGCTTGAACAGTTCATAACTTATAGATATTTAGATTCTTGTGTTTAACTAATTGATTAACAAATTAAAATAATAAATTAACAACTAAAGATACTAAGAGTTAGAGACAAGATTAAGGAGGTCTAGAGTTATGATTTCCCCAATTGTCGGAATCCTTCCCGCTATGTCTTCTATAATTTCGCCTAAGTATTCTCTACCGATCATGAGCACTCTTATTACCGTAAATCTCTCCCGAGTAATCACGACAATTTACTAGACGCACTCTCCCGAGCTACGCTAGCTGGCTTTTGATACAGCTCACTTCAGATCGCACCCAAGGCTTCGTTATCCCTAATCCCGCCTTTAAACCCTCGGTTATTGATCCCTCATATACTCTGGGAGTGGTGTTGTTCAACAATTACCTAAATATGCACTCTCTCCCGAGTTATGCATACTAAATAGGCACAGCTAATTGAGAGCTCTTCAATTAACTACAATAAGAACGTAGTTGAACAAATAGAGATTATACTACGGCTCAATTATATAAAAACATAACAAGAATTTATCCTACAAAAGGTTCTATCAAAACTCTAGATAACAATTTAGCTATTCATAATAGTATGTAAAACTACAATACTAAAAGTCATAACCAACAATAAAAAATAGGAAGAGAAAAGAAAAAACTTGTAGAAGAATTCCCCAGCCTTGCTCCTATTGTGTCTCTGCCTCCTCAGGTCAAATCTATGTCAAAAATATGTCCTCTCCAATTCTTGGCCGGCTTCCTTGGTTTAATATAGGGTTTAGGGCTTAAAATCCCGTGTTTTGCACTTTGGTCCCTGAAATTTACGCATCCTGCCGCGGTTCCACCGCGGTCGCACCGGAACTGCGGCCAAACACCCTCTCAGATTCTTCAGTAGTCCGCGACTGCCCTCTGCCGCGGTTCTGTCGCGGTCGCGGTTTTTGACCCTGTTTCATTTGGAATTTGAAAACACGTAAAACATGAAAGTTGTCGCCCTTTGAGTTAGCTTTCCAACCATATATTTTGGAGCTCAAATGGGGTTCTGTAAAAAGTTATGTCTATTTTACTAGACAGTGCGCAATATGTCTCTACGAGTTTTCGTTTTGTTGTTTTATCATCCGTTGATCCCCGAACGCGATCCCGGCTTAATTACTTGAGCTATTACTCAGACTTCAAAGCTCCAAACCACTTAAATTCATTATATAACATCTATATAGCTCGGAATCATACCTATAAGGCATAAAACACACAATTAGTGCAAAACACTAGCGATTAAAGCGCAAACTCAACTAAAGTGCAGTAAATTAGAGTGTAATAATCGACTAAAATACGTAATTATAGCCTATCATCAACACCCCACACTTAAACCATTGCTCGTCCTCGAGCAATCAAACTACATTTTTTTTATAGACACGACCTTTTTAAACAATTCTCCTAACTCATCACACCAAGAGTATTTAAAATAGACTAAGCACAAAAGTGTAACATCTTCACCTCAAGATTTGACTCATAAGTACCACGCATTATTCACAATTCACCTACTTACTCTAACATAGAGGTCACTGACATTACCTTTCCTTCATGAATCAAGTGCCCGCACACAACAAAAGAGAGTAGTTCCACACAATAAAATTTAAGAACACTTAGGAACTCAAGATAGAAAGAATTCACTCACTCTCAGAAATAATATTCATATGCCACAAAAGATGCACCATAAGCTTGCCCGTAGTGTACTACTCTACTAATAGAGCTCATTCAATCTAGGGTCAATTAGGACTTTATTTGGTTGTAATGCAGGCTACGGGACAGGTAGGATACATTTAGATATAAGAGTGACTACAACTCCCTTAGCACTTTAATACATATACTTCAACATTCAAACCTCATACTTATGTCAAGCCAAAGTCCACCTTCACATCAATATACATCAACTCCCAAATTATTTAAGCACAATTATATCAAGAGTCACCACTATCAAAGAATATATTTTTTTCACAAAAATACAACTATATTTTTTTTTTCATTCTTTTCTTTTTCAATTCAAGTGGCTCTTGCTTTTCAAATCAATGCACCCTTTCTCCTTATTTCATTAGTTCCACTCAAAAGCCAAACTAACCACCCCACACTTTAACTTTTACAAAGTTCATAAACAATTCAAGTGCTCATGAGAGGTTACAATGGTTCAAATAGATGGTTAATTCAAACAAATGGGCAAGGCTTGTAATGTGGTTGCCAAAGAAATAAGATTATAGGCTCAAAGGAGTTAACTACGATACATAACAATTAGGTGGGTAAAATATACATATCTCGCTCAACAAAGAAATGCCTATATCACTTCCTAGACTGAATAAAACTATTATTTCGCTTCGCAAACACACAGGGCAAGTTCTAGGCATCAAATGCAATGCATAGAATACAACAACCCTCACGCACGCATGACACATGACTGACTCACTCAAGATTGGAGCATCAAGACACTCTAGTCAAAGCAGTTAAGAAAAGTTAAGATCATACAATTTAAGGTACTTCTACAAGAGTCAATGTCACACCTCCTTTTTTCGGCACCAGCGTGGGTGAAGGGAGTTTTTTCCAATTAAAGGACAATCGAAACGGGATTTGTTTATTTATTTCAGAGTCGCCACTTGGGAGATTTTAGGGTGTCCCAAGTCACCAATTTTAATCCCGAATCGAGGAAAAGAATGACTCCATATTACAGTCTGCGTACCAGAAATCCGGATAAGGAATTCTGTTAACCTGGGAGAAGGTGTTAGGCATTCCCGAGTTCCGTGGTTCTAGCACGGTCGCTCAACTGTTATATTCGGCTTGATTATCTGATTTTATACAAATATGAACTTATGTGCAAATTTTATCTTTTTACCGCTTTCATAATTGTTATTATTATTTTTACAAGAATGTGAACATTGTTTAAAACATGTCTTTGGATTACGTCACATGAAATGCACCCGCAATCCAGAACACATTTTTATTCAATGTTTTGGGATTTGGATTTGGGTCGCATGAAATACGCACCCGAGTTTAAGAAGATAACATTATTAAATACGCGCCTAAAGCGACTAGCGTATCATTATTTTGGGTAGGGCCGTGAAATTTGCTAAAACGGCTCCTCCCGGATTCTAAGCAATTAAATGTACATTTATTGAGGGCCCCGCAATCTATACATTTTATTAAGCAAGGCTCATCTCATTTATTTTAAATGGACAAATCTTAAAGCGACTACATTTTTCTATAAAAATTAGTCTCTAAAATAAAGAAAGAAAATCCTAATTAATTCCTAGACTTTTTATTATTTTAAGAAAACATGACATGCTAATTGCTAGATTAATACGAATATTGATGAAAAAGGAATTTTACTCAAAATTTCAAAATTATGAATAAAATAAAAATTCGACAACTAATATTTAAAAGAATCAAATACAACTCAGCATTGTTATAAAAAAAATTATTGAGATTAATTATTCACAACCATTTGAAACTAGATTTAACCATAATTACTAAAGCTTATTAAAAAGTTTATTAGACTTAAACGCTCTTCTAATCTTGCTTGAACTCAAATCATGCCTTAATGCCTAATTTACGAAATTTAATTTAAATTCATGCCTTAGCTAAATGTAGCTACTTATTCATGATTAACCTACTGTTGATAATCTTGAAACCTTCATAACTAGTGAATTAACTAGTTTTGCCAAACCGATTCATTAAAGACTAACTTATGTTATTTTTTTTAATTCCCATTATTATTTAGTAATACATGAAATAGCTTAAATACAATCAATAAAAGGAGCAAAGAAAAACGAAATTAAAACTTCAAAATTTCATTCTTCATATGTATTCATGCTTCCACGTTATTAGCTTGCAATAGCTAGTATTACAGTCGTGTACCTGGTATTGGAAATAAAAGAAGATGAAGATGAGAAACAGCAGCAGTAATAACAATGCAGCACAACAACAACAGTCCAGCAACAGTAACAACCCAGGAACAGAGTTTGCAAACCGGTGGATTATTAATCCCAAAACAAAATCTTCAAGCTTTGATGAAACAACCACAATTAATGCTAATTTCAAACAATGAAAGAAAGCATAATTTTTTTTTTTAGTTTTTTTTATTTGAAAGTTTTAATATTTTTCGGAATTTTTCTTTCTTTCTTAAATATTCAGCTCTTTTTTTTCTCTATCTGTCCGTTTTTTTCTGTCCCCCTTATTCTCCTTCAAGACTTCTCTATATATTTTCCATCCCAAACCCTTTAATTCATTAATAAAACCACATTTTCTCCTACCAAACTCATTATCTTCCCACTCATCCCCCACTACATTAAATTAATATATCAAACCATAAATTAATATATCAAACCAACCTATTACATCTTGTCCCCCATGCCTACCATAATCAATTAACATATTCCCCTCCACTATATTTTGTCTTGTCTCCCATTTATATTAAACAATTATATCACCCACACCCATTATATTTTGTCCCCCATGCTTAACATAAAGAATTATTCAAAATGTTCAATTACCAAACTACCCCTCCGACCTTATTGCAATTACCATTTTACCCCTGAACGTACTGCAATTTACCAAACTACCCCATCAGCTCTAAACAATCAATTAATCAAACTTGAACCAAAATATAGCCAATATGACCAATTTCTACACAAATTCAAACAACAAATCGCATGAACATGATTTCTGAACCAATTCAACAATAATATCACATGAACACAAATTTAACAACAAAGAACAACTAAAATTTTGATTGAACAATATTTTTGGCAACAAACAAACCTACTTTCAGATTCAACAACAATAACAACAAACAAGTATATTCAGATTTCTAAATTCAATAATCATTTGAACTTAAAATCAACTCTAACAACATTACAACCAACAATTTCTATATTAAAACTAAACAAGATCATGAAGCAAGCTGAAGAAATAATCATAAATGATAAACAATAAACAAGAAATCAAACTATACAAATTTCGGAATTCAAGATCAACCAAACAAAGTATGAACATGAATGAAAATATTCAATAACAATAACAAACAAACTTTATTCAAACTTCGAATTAAACTTAAACAAAACAAATAAACATATTCAAATCACTAATCTGCAAATAATCAACTAATCTTTCTTAAATTAAATCCAACAAAATTATAACAAAGATACATGATTCCAAAAAATTAAAACATAACTTCACATTAAATCACTGAATTAAAAACGAACTTCAAACAAAAAATGAACATGAATTAAATCTATATTAAACAACAAACATGACGGATTCAAACGATTTAAACTAAATCTAACAATATTGAACTTAAACTAACAATTCCCTTTTTTACAAAATAAATAAAATTAACATGAAATTAACTGAAAAACAATTAATTAAATTTTCATTTGAATATGAAAACTAAACCAACAAAGCACATGAACAAACTAAAATTTAACAAAACGATGAACAACGAACAAAACAAAACTCAAACATTTAACGATTTTAACTTCGAGAAATATAAAAACGAAATATGGACAAAAATAAAACTCAAAACCAACTAACCGGAGATGAACAACGACGAACTCGATTGTATGGACTGTTTCGACAAACCTCAACCAAAGCTCGAACAAACGAGATGGTTTGAGTCTCATTTTCGGACTGGACTGAAGCAGTAGCGATCATAGGGTCATCCATGGACATCGAGCTCGAACTTGAGCTTGACGCAGAATGACGAAGATGAAGCAGAAGCAGCTGGCGATGATGCTGCCATGGACGATGGGGCAGAAGCTGGACGAAGCAGCTCGGGGACTTGAAGTTGAACAACGAAGCAACATCAGCTGGAGGCGAAGAAGAAAATTGAAGCCATAGCAACTGCGTGAAGCAGCAACAGCTGGTCGACGCCGAACAGCAGCAGCTCGACGAGGCAGAAGCTGGAGCAGCTGGAACGGCAGCAGCAGCGGTGGCACGGGCAGGTTTGGTCGCCGCTGGTTCGGGTTCGACGACGACGATGATGGAGGCTGGGAGCTGCTGGGTGCGTCGCGAAGAACATGAAGCTGGAGGGGGTCGTTCATGGCTACCTAGATGGGGACGATGATGGGATGAAGTAGATGTCGGGGGGAAGCTGTGAAGGGGTGGTCGTGGTGGTTGTCGGACGGGGGAGGGTGGAAGCCATGGCAGCCTGAGCTCAAGCTTGAGCTCGACGAAGAGGACGCGAGGAGTCGTTTGGACGTGAGAATGGAGGGTAAAGGGCAGCCATGGTTGGAGCTTGGTGAAGCTTGGAGAAGAAGAAGATAGGGAGGGGGGGCGGATGGCTTAGCTCTTTTTTAGGGTTTTCTTTTGTTTGTTTTGTAAAAATGTAAGATAATAGGGGTGTTGGGTCTTTGAGTTTGGATTGGGTCGACCCAGTTCGAAATGGACTGGGTCGTTTTGGAAGATTGGGTATTTTTTTGGGCTTGTGGCTTGAATTTGAAGAAGAGGCCCAATTCCGACTTTTCTTTATATTTTTGCTCTCTTTTCTTCTTTTATTTTTCTAAAACTAAATTATAAAAATACTTAAATTATTATTAAGAACTAAATTAAGTTATAAAAGCGCAAATTAACTTCCAATAACAATTAACGCACAATTAAGTAATAATTAAGCATAAAATTGTATATTTGGACATTAAATGCTAAAATGCAAACGATGCCTATTTTTGTAATTTTTATTTTTTTGTAAAACAAACTTAATTACTAACAATTGTAGGATTAAATCCTACATGCAAAATGCGACATTTTTTTTTGTATTTTTATTAATTTAACAAATAAAGATGCACACACATACAAATAATTATTCAAAAATATCACAAAATTGCGCATCAAGAAAAATCATTTTATTTTTGAATTTTTTGGGAGTAATTCTCATATTGGGCAAAAATCACGTGCTTACAGTCAAAAACTGAGCCTAAGCGTCACAACCAAAGTACTCACTATTCTCAAGGTATAACAAAGTCAATATATATTGCTTCAATTCAATTCATCTCACACTAGCTCTTACTCCTAAAAAAAAAAACTAACCACACCCGGTTCAAACAAAACCCTTGGAAAAGAACCGTGGTTTAAAGAAAAACCAAGGGGTAATTATTACACTACCTAACAAAAGTAAATCTTTTTGTACTTTTTTTAGACTTAAATCCCTCAAGAAAATTGTCTAACAGATCCATCGTCGGGAAAAGTCCAATCTTTTCTATTAAAAAAAAATTGTTCAATTAAACTAACACAACTAAAATAACATAGAAAGTCACCCAGTCAATCTCCTCACCCCACACTTAAAATTGGGCATTGTCCCAATGCACACCATAACTAATAAAAGGGTAAAAGAAACTCCCTGGTAGGCCAAAGGCCGAAGCATTAACAGCTCATGGGTACTCAGACTTCTCCCAAGCTTGGTCCTTTGTGCGGGTACCTCACACTTAGTTCCAACCATTTGGTTTGTTATTATATCCTTCCAATACCTTTGCTTTCCATGCTCCTAGAAAATAAAATATTGACACTACAAAAATAATATAATTAAAAAAAAATAATACAAAAAATAAAAAAAAAACAGTAAAGCTGGGTTGCCTCCCAACAAGCGCTTGATTTAATGTCGCGGCACGACGTGAATCACTTTCTGCCTCCACTTCGAACTTATGAATCGCACCCCAAGTTTTGCTTCAAGCTTATGATTATGCTTTTGGGGCGGTACAAATTCTTGCGAGCCAAAAATTAGATAGAGTCTTATGCACTTTTTGGCTCTCGACAGAGGAGTGTCACCTTGCCTAGACGGCCTTGAGAATTTCAAAATATAAGGTCCATCAACCTCTTCCTTGGACTCCTTTTTATGCTCGTAAAGATCCATTCCCATTTCACCGTCCGAACATAATGTAGAGAAGTGTTTGGAATGAGGTCCAACACGTTCCAATTCATGAACTTCAAAATTTTCGACCTCATCAACACCCAAAACACTAGAGTCAACTAAATTTGTATCTTCAACGTCCCTGGTTGACTCTAGTATTATTTCATCAACATTGGCATCCTCAAATTCTAGATGGCTAGGTTGCTGGGATTCTACTTTGGACCCCTCCATTGGCACCTCAATTTACGTCTCTAATGCAAACTGCTCCTGGCTACTATCCATAATATTGACATATTGAGCATTAAAAGCTTCAACTAATTGACTCACTTGAGCCTCTAAGTTGTAAATAGTTTCATCTTGCCTTTCTATCTGCAACAGTATTTTACTTTGTTGTTCTATAAGACACTTTAACATATCTTCGATCTTCTTTAGGTCAGCTTCCCGAGGTTCTTTGTTCCTATTATCCTCACAAGAAAACATAGAATCATCATAATAAGGGGTTGGGAGAAGATAAGAAATATAAGCACAACCATGAAAGTGACCATCTTGACCACCACACATATCACACATATTCCACACATAAGATTGAGTTGGTGCACATAACTCGCTCTCGAGAATACTTTGATAATTTTGCCAAGGGTGGTTTTCATCACAATATGCATAAAGAGGATTAAAAGTAGAATTACCAACATCAAAACTTTCATAATTCCATGATGCCATGTTTTTTTTTAAATCAACAAGTAAAACAAAAAAAAATATCAAATACAAAAAAATAAAAATAAAAGTTCAAACTTGAAACCTATCAATATGTACACCTACAGCTACACCGTTAGTTCCCCGGCAACAGCGCCAAAATTTTGATCACGCCCAACTATGCCTTATAAAAAGGACAATGCGGTCGTTGCAAATATAATCCGGTTTACAAGTCCGGAGTCGAATCCCACAGAGAACTAAGGCTTAGCTACAGCTGTTCACTATCACCAAGAAGACAAGCTTGAACAGTTCCTAACTTATAGATATTTAGATTCTTGTGTTTAACTAATTGATTAACAAATTAAAATAATAAATTAACAACTAAAGATACTAAGAGTTAGAGACAAGATTAAGGAGGTCTAGAGTTATGATTTCCCCAATTGTCGGAATCCTTCCCGCTATGTCTTCTATAATTTCGCCTAAGTATTCTCTACCGATCATGAGCACTCTTATTACCGTAAATCTCTCCCGAGTAATCACGACAATTTACTAGACGCACTCTCCCGAGCTACGCTAGCTGGCTTTTGATACAGCTCACTTCAGATCGCACCCAAGGCTTCGTTATCCCTAATCCCGCCTTTAAACCCTCGGTTATTGATCCCTCATATACTCTGGGAGTGGTGTTGTTCAACAATTACCTAAATATGCACTCTCTCCCGAGTTATGCACACTAAATAGGCACAGCTAATTGAGAGCTCTTCAATTAACTACAATAAGAACGTAGTTGAACAAATAGAGATTATACTACGGCTCAATTATATAAAAACATAACAAGAATTTATCCTACAAAAGGTTCTATCAAAACTCTAGATAACAATTTAGCTATTCATAATAGTATGTAAAACTACAATACTAAAAGTCATAACCAACAATGAAAAATAGGAAGAGGAAAGAAAAAACTTGTAGAAGAATTCCCAAGCCTTGCTCCTATTGTGTCTCTGCCTCCTCAGGTCAAATCTATGTCAAAAATATGTCCTCTCCAATTCTTGGCCGGCTTCCTTGGTTTAATATAGGGTTTAGGGCTTAAAATCCCGTATTTTACACTTTGGTCCCTGAAATTTACGCATCCTGCCGCGGTTCCACCGCGGTCGCGCCGGAATCGCAGCCAAACACCCTCTCGGATTCTTCAGTTGTCCGCGAGTGCCCTCTGTCGCGGTTCTGTGGCGGTCGCGATTTTTGACCCTGTTCCGTTTGGAATTTGGAAAAACGTAAACATAAAAGTTGTAGCCCTTTGAGTTAGCTTTCCAACCATATATTGTGGAGCTCAAATGGGGTTCTGAGTAAAAAGTTATGTCTATTTTATTAGACAATGCGCAATATGCCTCTTCGAGTTTTCGTTTTGTTGTTTTATCATCCGTTGATCCCCGAACGCGATCCCGGCTTAATTCCTTGAGCTATTACTCAGACTTCAAAGCTCCAAACCACTTAAATTCATTACATAACATCTATATAGCTCGGAATCATACCTACAAGGCATAAAACACACAATTAGTGCAAAACACTAGCGATTAAAGCGCAAACTCAACTAAAGTGCAGTAAATTAGAGTGTAATAATCGACTAAAATACGTAATTATAGCCTATCATCAGGCACAATATGTCAGCGCTTCACCTGACCGAGGACATGACTAGCGATAGGAAGGTGTGGAGGTCGAGGATTAAAGTGGTGGGTTAACAGGTAGTTGTGACTTTCTCCTAGATTAGTACTAGTAGTGTTCTTGTTGTTGATTGAAAGATACTTTCTTCTAGTTTGTTAGTATATCTGGTACTTTGCTACCACGTCCATTGTTTTTTTGAAAATTACTACTGGAAATTATTGCTCCTTAATTGTTACTACTTGATGCTACTTTTTCTCCCTGAAAATTGTTGCTCCCTGATTGTTATTATTTGATGCTACTTTTCTTCCCCTTTTTTCTTATTGTCTTTTATCTCCCTCTTCTTTCCTCTTCTTCTTCCCTTTCTTCCTTGCCACCTTTTCTTGAGCCGAAGATCTATCGAAAACAACTTCTCTACCTCTCCAGGTAGGGGTAAGATCTGCGTGCATACTACTCTCCCTAGACTCCACATGTAGAATTATACTGGGTTTGTTGTTATTGTTGTTGTAAGGCCCTAAATCTGCATCTCTAGGTAAAAGTACCAAAATTAAACTTCTAATCAAATTCTTTACTTGTCCATTTTTTTTTGTTTGCTTTTTTTGTTTTTTGACACTAATTTATTCCAGCAAAAAAAGTTTAAATTTATTCTTACATTATGTTAAATTATTTAATCATATTATTCAGGTGTGCTTAAATACCTTATATAAATGCTTATTACCTACCGAAGTTTCTATTGATTAATTCTAGATAGAAAATTTGTTCTTATACTATTCGAAATTGAATAACTTTGTCCTCGTTAAGTTCTTACTCTATTATTGACCTATGTATTAGGAAAAGTCTCATTCTTTCTTGTGATCTATAACGGCGCTTTAATTTGAAAAGATATTTTATATTATAATAAAAGTTAAAAGATAGATTTGGATTTTTTTTGGACACACCATTCTCCTCATATCCTATTGTAAGATTAAAGTAAATTTTTTATTGTCCTTGTTCTTGTATTATATTCTTCTATAATTTCTAGAAGCACATTTTTTAGGAGCAAATTTTTTTTCACAAAATAATTTGAAGAAGGCTTTTCGTAGCTATTTAACAAAACTGGATAAATAATTTCAAAAGTTTTTTCACAGCTTTTTAAAACAACCTCCAGCGTTTATAGAAAAGCGCCTAAGGTACTTCGGTAAATTTTGCAGTGGCACGCGCTACTTATTTTGACACGAACTAAAACTCAAATTGTTAGGTTCTTTCTAAGAATTCGTGTCCTCGAACGCCTTCTCCAGATTTTGATCCTTTCTCCAGTTTTACTCTTCTCTCGCTGCTGAATCCGCTGCGTGTACAGTTATTGGGTGAGGTTTTCCTTCTTTCCTCCCCTCCCCCCCCCCCCCCCCTCTGTTTATCTTATTAAGATGGTTTTCTTATGATGTTTTGAAATTTAAGTTGCTTTCGCCTAAAATCCTAACCTCATTGATGATACTTTGTTGCGCCTCTGTTTTCTGTGCTTCATTTTGCGCTTTTCACGATTTAATCTTAATTTTCATCTCTTCAAACTATTTTAAAGTGCAGAAAGAATCGATTTGAGCCTATTATTTAGATACCACATCCGGACATGCATTAGAGGTATTTGGCAAATTGCCCAAAAGAAACTACGGATGTTTGTGGACCGTTTTAATTTGATTTTGACTGAGCAAAATAAGCTTCAAATATGATGTTTTGAAACTTGGGATAGTTGTGTAATCCAACAGATGCACCGTTTAATTTCACTGACCTTGTTTGTTTTTCTTTCCCCTCATGGGTTACAGAAAGGATGAATTTGTTTAAAAAATTCATGTCTAATTTCATATTTCCATGCCTTAGATGTGAGGATGAGTGAGACGCCCACAGATTGATATGATATCGTTCAATAGCAGCCACTACTTTAACTACATTTTTTCCAGATTTAAAAGAAATAATATGTAACTGTAAAAAGTTGTGATCATAGTGTGCTCCTTTTGCCGTCGCTAATGTTTAAGTTTCAGTTCAAAAATTCTGAATGTAAATGTGTTGTAACTTCCCACCATACACTTATAGGGGAGCAACTAATTGTCTATCTCAAAATTCAGTTAACTCTAAAGTTGTTATTTCTAATTATCCTACATGGATTTCTACTATGGGCTTCCCTGGTTTCTTGGTGCCTATTGGGGTTCTTGTACATCACTGTAATCAAGTAACAGGAAGGGTTGTTTTGTTTGCAACCAAGAGGCATGGCACAGCCTTTTCATTTCAGTTGTTAGCATCCCTATCTCTTGATATCTTCTTATTGATTAGAAGCTTTTTCGCACTTTCTTGCTGTTTATTTCTAAGTTAAACATACACGTGATGAGTTGATAAAGCCATGCAGACTTGAAAGCTGCAGCTGCTGAATAAGAAGCTCGTTCAGCTGAATTAACCGCTTCCTCTGTCTATGTATGTTTTCCCGAGAACCACATGACCCCTGATTGTTTTTTGATTCCTCCTCTGTTTCCGTCGATCTCTTCCGCTGATAAGTTTTGCTGCGTCGTCTATAGAGCTATTCGGTCTGTTATGCTCTACTGCGCAAACTAGGTTAAACTTTTGAAATTTTGTTTTTCGCCTTTCGCGTTTGGCTTTCCCATTTATAAGATGTTTATTTTTTCCTTCCTTCAAGATGTATATTAATCAACTCTTTGCTTTCTGGAAAATTTAATGAAATAGCTAATGTAAATACATTAGATTTAATATTAAAACATCTACAATTTCTTTGGGCTTGAATGATTTGTTTTATTGAATGCATATATTAATGGGTTTAAATCTGTTGGTTCTACTGTGGCTGATCTCTCACTTCACAATTGCCATATGAGACTTTTATGAAAGTTGCTAACTAGAGTAGCTTAATTTCGTTCTCATATATGCTGTGTGGCTATACAAATAATAATCAAAGGAGATAAAATTTTGTTTTCTTTGAAGTACTTATTCTAGGTTTCAATAAGATAGACATGCAGATTAATGTAGTTTATTTATGCAGTCTCTGAGGTATGTGATATGATAATCCTACCATTATCAACAACCAAATTACTGTTAATCCAATTTTTACTTAAAACTTCTGTTAATTGTGTGTGGTTCCTGAGAGATAGTAATAGAGTTAAATGCAAAATTTCATAGTTCCTCAAATCACTCGCTAAGCGCCAAGTCTCTGTGCCATAAGTGATGCAAGGAGCTCTCATATCTGAATAACTATCTTCAATTTTCCCATTAAAATCCTGTACGTAGCTACTTAAACCTAAGTGATGGCAAAACTATTCCATCTAAATCATGTGGAGATTTACCTTACCATGTTTACAACTATGCTAAGATGGCACTACAATATACCTCTGGAAACACTTATAGCTCCTTCTTTGCATTTGTGTTCGTCATTCTACTTCTCCTGAGCCGAGGGTCTACCGGAAATAACCTTTCTGCCTTCTAAAGATAGGATAAGGTTTGCATACATTCTACCCTCCCCAGATCCCACTTGTGGGACTATACTGGGTATGTTGTTGTATTCTACTTCTCCTTCTCTGCTTCTCTTTTAGAAATGCTTATTTGCTTACGAATTGGATAAAATCTAAGTTCTTAGCTCCAACATGCTGATTGATGTACATTTACAATCATAAAACCAGATAAGTTTTGGCGACTGCTTAGCTCTACAGTACTTTTCTCTTTGATGTTTTACTTGGATGGGTCCAGAGCTTACTGGCGATGCAAATGTAATTTATTCCAACTGATAAATTTCGACTATTAATTTTAATTTTTTTCCCATGCTTAGTGGTATTTGCGGAAACATGCTGGATCGAGTTGGATGGCAGAGTTTCTCCGAGGAATAGAGCATAAGAGCAGAATGGTTTGTTCATCTTCGTGCCTCGGACCTCGGTGATATTCTTTGCTGCTCCAGATTTTTCTGTTTCAACGCAAGCGCTACCCCCACTAGTATTTATTAGGGGCCATCATATGATCCAAATTGAAATAAGCAAAGGTGAATTGTGAAGCGGTATGCCTCGATACAAAGACGAGCCTACTGCAGTCCGTGTTTACACAATTTGTGATGAATCCAAGTGCGTTAACTCCACTTTCTTATCTCTCTGTCTTCTAAATTATATTAACAACATGAATTCAAATTTATTTAATTCTTTCATGATGTGACTTTCCTGGAATTTTGTGCAGGTATTTGATTGTGAGGAATGTTCCAGCGTTGGGCTGTGGCGATCAGCTCTCTAAATTATTCTCCACTTATGGAGAAATTGAAGAGTACGGCTTTTTTCTCAACTAATTGGAGATTTATTCGTAAATTTAAAACCTTTTGGTTTGTTTTCACTTTTGAAACTATTGCGTGTTCAATGGACTTAGTACTTTAACTCTCTGATATAGATAAGTTATATTTGTCTTTTGTTTTCAAAAGAGCATGCCATGTGAAAGTTAACAAATATGTTAGCTTAGCTAGTTCCATCTAAAAGTTAGATCAAATTTGCTGTATTTGAGCCTCTTGGGCGTAGTTCAAGTAGCAAAGGTTGAGGGACTTGTGACTTAGGTCACAAGTTCGAGCCTTGTGCTATACTAACTAAGCATGGTGTTTAAGTGGATTAGGGGAGGGGTGGAGCCATTATCTCCAAGTTTCAAAGGCTGCGGTTGGTCCCAGATGGATTTCTTGGTTATCCACAAAAAATTGCTATATTCGACAATTAAAGGTTAAATATGAAAGGTCAAAGAAGAAGAGTACACACAAAGGTAATAGAGAACCAATACTGCATCTTGCTCTTTATGGAGTATCTATTTTGTGTTTTCATTGGGGAGAGGTGGATGGTGGAGAGGATATCACATATCTGCTTGTTGAAACTATGTATTCTTGCATCGTGTAGTTGTCATTTTGCTTTGAGAATATACTTAGAATGGTGAGTGTACTCAGTGATACGGACTTTGAAGATAAAGTTTGATGATTTTAGGGTAGTGTCAATACTGTCCTTTAGTGTATTACCTTTATCTTTATTGTTCTTTTGGTTTCTTAGATGTAAACCTATGGATGGTGAAGATTGCGAGCCGTTTACAGATGTCTTCTGGATCAAGTTTTATCGGGTTGACAATGCCAGGTGATTCAATGTTTGGATCATCACCATTATATCTAGAGATCTAGATGGATATTGTTATTTTCTTTTTTAGTACAAAAATGTGATTCCTGGTATGAGAAAGGGCAAATTATCTACTGCAAGAGGACTCCAATTCCCCTATAACACAATCAAAAGAATGTCGAAGAAACTGGTTCAGCATAGCACATATTTTCTTGGCGATGGTTTCCATGCAATTTTTATATATATGCACGTCTGTGTTTGTATTGCACCATGACTTATGTTTACATATTTGCGACTCCAGGTTTTCCAAAAGGAAATTGGACGAGTCTGTTTTCCTCGGGAACAGGTTACAGGTCTCTTATGCACCTCAATTTGAGAGTCTGCATGAAACGAAGGAGAAGTTAGAAGCGAGGAGAAAGGAAGTTTTAGCACGATTAAATCGTAAGTACCTTATCACAAAGTTAGCAATTAACTTGTCCAATGAGAAAAGTTCTACCTTTATTTTGTAGACCCTAGTTTCTTATTCTGGGATCAATGTTCTTTCAGCTGGAAGGTCGAAAGGATCTGCGACATATCGACCGGATGTGGTTGGTGAGCCCTCTCCAGCTTCCTCTCCAGCTCAGTTGAATTCTATTGCTCAATCAGTTGGCGCTAACCAAAGGTAGTTCAATCGAGATGCTCTAAATTGACTTTTGAGTTTTGTATATCAAGATAGAGTAAAATCATTTTCATTGTAGGCAGAGCTCTAATTTGCAGTATAACTCTGCTCATGACATAAAGGGTTCTCCTGTGACAATGGTTTCTTCAGACAAGGTTCGTCATAGCGTCACATATGTAACATCTCCTTCCATTTTGACTTTTAGCAACTGCTTTTAACATTGTTATCAAACTCCATAGTCAAATTATGAAGCAGGGGGTCGGTTGCCAGATAATCATTTCTGTGCAAGGTAGAGTGCGTGACGGTTGTATTTGTGTCTGTAAAATTTAGGCAGATCCCCTTAGGTTTTGAAAACTAGGAGACTTAGCACACCCGTTATTACGCTTGTAGTTGGTACATTAACAAAAAGCAAGAAGAATGTTGAAGGGGAGAAAAATCAAGTGAAAATCTTCTTTGATTGTTGTGCCTTGGCAATATCAAGCTGTAGATAGGTTGCCAAGGGGCAGGGGCAGATTTTCGCGGCATGGGTTGTTGTGACTTCGAATAAAAAGAATGATTACTGTGGATATCTTGTTTAATTGCTTGATGGAGAATTACCAAGGAATGGGGTCATCAGCGAGTGCTGGGATGGCAAAGTTAGGAACTTTCATTGGTTAATCTGATTTCGAGCGTGTACTCCCCTGAGTTAAGCCTTGGGCTCTTAGTGTTGGTATCGAGGAGAGGACTCAGGATTATTTAGATTGGGTATCATGTGGGGCACCTTATTGGGGTAAGCCTGCCTAGCTTGGTGGAGCATGGATTGGTTTAGCTAAATGTTTGTTTGGCTAGTGAGGGTCATGAAAGCAAAGTTCATCAGCAGAAACGTCCAATTGCTTATTTAAGAGATATGACATTGTATTTGGTCCTATCTCATTCTACTTCTAGACACGAAGAGGAATTACAATGAGCCCCTTAGAGAAGAGAGGGGAATAAACCTAGAGAATTAAGCATTTCTTTTGAAAATGATTATTCCATTCTCCAATTCTGTCAGGCCACCACTTTTGAGATGTTCTAATTATAGAACTACCCTTTTTAATGATTTCCTGAGGGCAAATGATGGCTTCAACTTTTCTTTGCAACACTAATATGAACTCTATGTGTGTGATATTTGCCTACTGCATGCAGGTTATCAACACTTGGTTTTAAATTTTTCTAGAATGACAGTGTTTTCTCCCCTTTGGTACTATGTCAGGAATACTTTCCTTCACAATCAATGAATCAAACAGTTAAGCTGGTGAGAGAGAAACTAAAGAAGGTGAACAATCAACATTCTTCTGACGTACAATAATTGAATTTTAGATGTTTATTTTATTTGACAATTTGTTCTGTTCTTCTTTAGATACAATCCAGTGTGGACCATTTAGAAGGTGAACCATCCAAGAGAAAACGTGTTGATAATAGGAGAAGGATATAAGTGCGGGTGTTGAAAAGAGAATATGGCTGCGGATGAGTTTTTTCTTTTTTCCATGTTGTCTGCAGAATATGTCGACTCTGGTTAAACCATTACTTTTTCTCAGTTCAAGTCCATGGTGTCCAGAATTTTCTATGGCATTCTTCACCAACTGAGTATCGAGAAAGACGACTTTGTTCTATTTTTTCTCTCAACTCTATCCAATTCCCTCTTTATCTCTTTGGTATCGCTGCCATAGGTGCCATTGCTCCAATTGTTAATCCTATGTACAGTTTCAGAACTTTCCAGGCAAGTTAAAGACTGTAAACTGAAGCTTATTGTGACTGTCCCTGAATTGCTTGATTAGTTAGTTAATAGGTCTAATTTACCTATTTTGCTTTTGACTCACCAGAAAAATTCTAATTTGTGTGTTATAATGTCCACTGAGCTAGTTGATAAAGCAATGTATGTGAACTAGGATAACTGCGGATAAAGCAAAGTGACACTGCAGCATTGTTTTATTATTTGGGTACAACAGGGGATTAGCAAAGGAGTGGTTTCGACACACAGGAATTTCATTGCTGTATCTTTAATGGTGACTACTGATCAAGATTTGGTGGGGTGAACTGCATAATGTGTTTTTGGGTGTGTTGCCTATGTTTCATGCGTTTGGTCTTGCTATTATTATGTATTCACAGTTACATAGGGACAATGATGTTGTATCTATGGCTGAGTTTGATTTGGAAGTGATTTTGAAAACCATTGAAAAGTATTGGGTGCCGCATTTATGGGATTGTGCCTCCGGTTGCTTTAGTATTGGCTAAGAATTCTAGCGTCGTTGAAGCATATATTGGGTCTGGTGCTGCACTTTTGGGAAGGAGTTGATGGAGGAATGCGCCGAGAACTTTCGTGAGGCTGTTGTTGCTCAGGGATATGGTATGACAGAAGCATGTGGGATTCACTCATTGGAGAATGAATATGTATGCCGAAGACACAGAGGATCAGCAGGGTCTCTACTTCATGGAGTGGAGGCTCAAATAGTTGGTGCTGATAAACTGAAGCCTCTTCCTCCCGGAGAATTAAGGGAGATATGGGTACATGGTCATGAATCATGATGCAAGGCTGTTTCAACAATCCACAAGCCACAAGGCTGACTATATATGATCAGAGCTGGGTCATATAACATACTGGAGTTATTGGGTACTTTGATGAGAAAGGAATACTTTGTCATTGACAGGATCAAAGAGCTCATCTAGTACAAAGTTTCAGGTCGCACCAGCAGAGCTTGAAGGTCTACTTGTTTCTCATCCTTAAATATTAGATGCTGTTGTTTTCCCGTTTCCTCATGTCTAAGGCTGGTGAGATTCCAGCTCGCTTCATAGCGCTCTGACTGAAGAAGAAGTCCAGAAGTTCATTGCAGATCAGGTTTCGCGTTTCAAAAGATTGCGGAGGGTGACTTGCATAAACAATGTCCCCAAGTCAGCCTGTTGGAAAATCTAAGAGAACAAATTGAGAAGGTTCGACCAAACTGTATATGATTTGCATAGTTCACTGATTGATTGTTAAATGAGCATCCATCTACTGGAGACAGTTGCATAAACTCAATCTCCGTGCTTCTCGCATAGTGACACAATTGTATCGATGGTGCGAAATTATATGTAACATGTGTAATAAAAGATTTAAAACTGGAACTAGTAATTATAGGGGCGGAGCTATGTAGGGGTTCAATTGAATCCCCTTTCTCAGAATAGGGCAAAAACGAATCACTTTGCTTATTATGCACGCTGTTGAATCCCCTTGCATAAACAAAGATTCTAGTATACTGTCAAAAGTTGCTTTAGGTCACAGGTCCAAAATCCCAAGAATGACTTTTTTTAAAAAAAAAAATCTTTTTATTGTTAAATCTCTTTGATTGCTCTGCCACTACTTGTAAATATCGTTAGTTATACCATTTATCTTACAAGAATATACCAAGTACTTGTAAAGATTTTCCCCGGTCTATCTTACGCTTTATGACGAAAGGCATAAGTGGACCCCAAGGGATTTCAAAGGTATAATCTAGGTAACGAAAAGCAGACCCAATTGGTTCATCAAACCACGTTATCTTCCTTGGCCAGTTCATCTTCACGTTCTGCTCCACTATTGTAACCACTTTTTCTTTCTTACAGTTAGAGAGTTGTCCAACAGAACACCAGGAAATGTGAATTAGCGTGGAAAAAAAGAGCCACAAATCCATAATAACAGACCTTCAACCTAGTATGGGGAAAAGATGCTAGGCATCTTCATGATAAATGGTATAATTCGAATATTTCAAGTTATTCTACGAGAAAATTAAGGCTTTTCCCCTCTCGATCCTTCACTTTTCCTGCTTCACATGCAGGTTTTTTTGGAGACATAGCTCAATTTAATTTTGATATAAAGAAATTCAATAATCGACACTGCAAGATAAACAATAGGGGGCAGCGCTTCTAACACGGGTTACAAAAGCAAGGAAGGCTATACTGATTTCAGCTCTGCCCAAAACTATTTAAACACATTTAAATAAGGAAAGGTTGGCAAAAGCAATCCTTAATGTAACGACTGTTTCGTGGTCGTGGTCTAAGCTAAGGGATTCTCTTCACTAGTCTCGTGTAATGGAGTAAGGGTTTGCATAAACCGGTATTCCAGGAGCCTACCCTATGCTCCAGTCATAGCAGAGCAGCACTATGTTTGTTAATCCTCCTTGTTACGAGCTAGTCTGGCCCGATGTCTAAGCTCAGCTTTTTTCCACCTCACAATCAGGTAACATAGTGAAAAGAGGGTATTAACCTGCAAAGAAGAAAAGTGCACAGCAAATTAGTGAGTGAAAAAACTAGAAATGACGGAAACAAACAGAAAGGAATGACCACATATACTCACCAAGATTATTATTGCAATAACCAACAGAGGCCCAGACCAGAGTGTGGAAAGAAAAATGCCGTGTGAATCAAAGTAATTCTGGCGCGCAAAGCTTTTCCAGTTTGCAGCTAATAAGCCATTAAACCTTTCAGCACTATACACTCCTCCAACTGCATCATAAGGAAACTAAAGAAGTAAGGCAAAAGGAACATATTCACATACTGCAATTCAAAAGATCAAGCTTCTAACATGCGAGCTAAAAAGATGCCTTCACTTCAGCAGTTTCACAACAAAAGTTACAAGCATATAGAACGTAAGTTGCTGTAACGGCCTCAAAACTTATGCTTTCAATTAAGCCACAACTTTTTTCTTTTTTGGAACTTTTAATTTGAAAACCAACAAATATGTAGTTTTATACACCAAAAACCTAGACAACCAAGAGGAGGAAATGAATAAACTCCAAGAGTTTAGCTTGTGTTCAAAGAACATAAAAAGCAATCACCAGAAAACTGAAGTTCTATGTAACTTTGCAAAAGAGGAACGCTAGCAATCCATGTAGAAGTTCTGACTGATCATTCTGGAACTGTACTACGTCAATGAGCTTTTGAAGTTGTCTACCACGGATTACTCTCACTCTACGGAGCCAAAGCTGTTCTAGTTGTCGCAAATTGGTTATCAGAACAAATCAATTTCCAGGCATGATAGTTTGCATAAAATCTATGAGTTATTCGCTGATTGCCTGAAATCTTTTTTGCAGAGTTCTAAGTATACATCCTACAGTAGAGTCACTCTTCTTAACTTCTGGGATCGCAGAGTCCACTAAGAATGCTTTAAGCATTTACTCTGCATGAAATGGACACATCATAGAGGGTTTGCCTCAACATGTCTTTTCACTTCATTTCTTCCCTTTAGTCAGTACCATATTTTATTATCCTCTTCCTTACGATTCAAGGAATATGTCTGAAAAACGTATCACGATGAAACATCATATCCAAAGATGCAAAACATAAAATAAATTTTTTGTTAAGAAAGAGAGAACTAAAAAGGAGATAACGGCGGGTAAAGAAACAGAACTAGGAAAAGGGGTTAAAAACTGAGCTGAAGAACACCAACACTACTAGATTAATTTCAAGGTCTTGAGTGCTAATATACCTAAGCAAGTAAAAAGAAGAAATATCAGATCAGGTTACAATAAAAAGAGGACGCTTACGTGCAAGAAGGAACAAAAACATCTGGAAATTGATGTTCTTCCGCGAGACAAATGATACAAGAAGAAACATGGCATGAAATGAAAGAAGACATATCAACCAAGGTTCCTGCAAAAGGAAAAGGAAAACCAACAATAAGAAAGACAACCAGAAAGCTCGTCCATGTCAAGATGCCAAAATCTCATATTTGACAAGGTCAAATAACATCTTTGTTAGCCAAAGAGACTAGTTGCTCAAAGATAAATACTGATGCATATATATTGATAAGGTAATAATTCTCATGAAGAAAATATTGATAAGGTAATAATGAATATATTATCTCATACAAATAGTGTTTTAATATGCTTCCAAAAAAAATTGTATTTCAATTTCCAAGCAAAATTTGAACATATAGCTTTAGCTTCTCTCTAGTACTCTCCTTGTATTGCATTAGACAGCTTGCAGCACCAGCCACATCTCATGTGACTTTGCTCCACTTGAGCATCAATTAGAGCTCTTAGATACTCTTGCTCATCTTCAGTTTCATAAGTAGGGGACCAAAAAAAGAATATACAAAGTGCGTAAAAGGAAGAAAGTAACTAGACATAAGAAGATTAGCATTAAGAACCATATAGCACAAGAAGAGGGTAAGCGGATTCTAATGTAGAGAAAGGAAGATATAGTGAAACTGGATAGACCATGGCCCTTACTTCTAAAGCATTACAAGTGGCTCGATAGCCTCTACAGTTTGCCTATGTGTGCTGGAAGGCTAAAGCATCAGTGGTCATTCTAGATACGTATATTCTAACTGAAACTCCAATAAGGAGAAAAGAAATGGCAGCAGATGATGACCTGTGAACATAAGTTAATGGGTGCCAAGAGCAAGTGGATATTTGATAGATTTGACGTTATATTAAAGTTCAGGTGGATTTCTTACAAGACAGATGGAATAAATATAAAAGCTTAAGCTTGAGGATGCTCCTAATATTAACACTTCACAGGAACAAGTGCTCAGCAGACTTATTCTTCACATTGGACAATGCGTGCAAGGGTATAGATAAGACGAACGCAACTGCATGATATTTCATGTGAAGAATACATTCCATAATTTTGCTAAATGAAAGTTAACAGCGAAGTTTAGACTCCATAAACACTCCAGCAACTTGCTCCAATCAAAAACTATTTAGTTCCTTCAATTGGATAATTCTACCACTTCATATTTCTGGTCAAATGTTTCTCATCTTGATTCTTCCTATGCATCAAAGCAATAGCTCTATTTTGGCTACAACGATCCATTTTCTTCACTGTAATTCCCTATTGACATCAGGCAAGTATGGCTTTTCCTTGTGGAGCATATAAGAGTCCAAATTAAAGCATGTTAAAATCCTCACTTCAAATGAAAAGATATCCATTTAAATTATTTGATTGTGCACGTCCATCCAAGTGTAGATTTCCCTTGTAAAGGATATGAGAGTTTAAAGTAAAAAAAATGGTATATTTCTATTAAAAAGGGAATAAGAATTCCACTTAATGAAATGACATCCATTTAAGCTATGTGATTGTGAGAGCCTAGGTGAAGATTAATCTTATATTTGAAGGTTAAAATTTCTGAACCTATTCTATTCAGCTAGACCATCATCTGTGGTTGTCTTTCCGCATATCTACTGCTAGCGATAAGTTATCACTTGATTAATAGCGGAAACCAGCATAATCTAGATAATGACTTGGATCAAGGATAAAAAGAAAAAAACAAATATTCATGAGTTTGCATGCTAAGTATGTTCGGCATCACTTCACCGACAATAATGTGAAAGCCAGCTTGAAGTTATCCATTAGTTGAAACTTGGAAGTAACATAGCACAGAAACTACAATTTCATGCTGATGATACTAAATATTCAATTGCTAATCTTCTCTGTATTGTTCCAATCTCATCATTTGTCCCTGAACGGACAAGAATATTGATTATTCAATAGGAATACACAAAGGAAAATGTTTATATTTTTTTAAATTTTACTCTCCTTTTGGTAAATTAAGAAAGACAAACTCTATTTCTTTTATAATGGTAGTGTTCAGCCAACTTGCACACCCTCGACTATTCCACCTCGGCATAACAAGAAAGTCCCAGTACAAAATTTTCCCAAAAAAAAAAAAATAATAATAACAGAACCCTAACAAAATCTGGTTTTTACATAGTTGGTAGCATTTGTAGGAGTTGGATAAAAAGGGAAATACCGTCCAGTCGATGGCGTGGAAGAAGCCGATGAAGTTGTCATAGGCGGGTCTAAGACTGGACCTCATCCCTGCACTGAATTTCTCAACGAGATCTACCACTTGGTCCATATGAGAATTCAAAGCTGATGTTAATTCCTCCATTGTTGCCTCTCAAAAATCTGCTGCTTTTGAGATCAAGAAAAGTGCCGCTTCTGTTTCTGCAAATCTTGGAGAGTAGCTGTGAGTCTGGGTAGTATTGTTTGGTGTGTTCTACACTCCTTCAACTCCTTCGTGTGGAGCTTTCTCGGCTATTGCTAAAGCACCCCTCTAGTTAATCAACCTATTCGTGAAATTGCTGTCAGTTTCGCTACCTCGTTACTTGCCGCCCCCTACTTTCAACAAGTGTCAAATTAGCCCTATGATCTATTTTATTTTGCTTGATTAGATCCAGAAATGGATTCAAGGTTTGAAGTTTATGGTTCCTAAAATGATTTCAAATTAATATATAATAACTAGGTTTACATTCAAATATTACATATTACAGGATCTATGCAAAAGTTATTAGGTTAGCTGTAATTTATAGGGAGAATTACACCCCTTGTCACTTGGCCCAACAACCCATCAGAAAATGGCCCACTTTTGGAGCTCTTACCCAGTATAGCCCAGGTTGTACATAACCTAAAAATTATTTTTATCAGTTAGCCCACCTTTTTTTTTCTTAGTTCTTCTCCTTCTTCTTCTTCTTTTTCCCATATCATGCCTTTGCACCCCCAAAATTTTTCTATCATTGTTATTCTCCTTCAATTCTTCTTCCAGATTCATAGATGATAATCTCTTATGAAATGCATTATTCTGTAATTTTGTCACTTGTGGTTCAAAGATTCGATTTTAGAAAATTGGGTTTTTCGATTTGTTAGTTGTTTGGAATGGGCGTTGTCCCAATTGATTGGAATTATCAACAGGAATTCAAAACTTAATTTCAAGTGATTTGGAGTAGATTTATGCAGGATTTTAGTTAAATTTCATAGGATGCCCAAGGCAGAAGAAGAACCCGTGAAGCTCCATTGATAGGATTCATCTGTGTTATAATGTATAATATTGTATAAATAGTATACAAAGTGTATAAACACCTCTTATATACTATTTTATACAAGGTTGATACATAAATCAAGTATTTGGTGAATTTCTCACATTTTCTTCTCCTTCTTCTTCTTATACACCTGTATACATAGTGTATCACGAATATTTTTACTACTGTGATTGTACATCTTTATACACTTTTATACAACTATATACATAATGTACCTCTCTGTATAAAAGTGTATAACATTGTATAAAAGTGTATAAGCATCTATGATGAACTTTTTGTACGATTTTCACTTGCACTTCTTGTATAAAACTAGTCCAAATCTCCAGCAAATAACTTCAAACTTTGTGTCCAACCTACTTAGACTATTTCTAATAAGTTCAAATAATACCCACTCTAGATTTCTCACAAAATCACAATCAAAATTTAAGAAGATTAGCATTGAACGAGATGATATTTTATGTTTCTCACGTCTGATTTTGCGTTTTGTAGTTGTTATAGGTATGTATAAACTTGAGGAAAAAAGAGAATAAAAACTCGCGGATATTCACGCCTAAAGATACAAAAAATAAGAAAATGGAAAAAAATAATTCGGAGAAATATTGGTTATGGGAGAAGGCATGAATGAGTGTTGACTGAGTGTCTCGATCATTGGTTATACTAAAAATAGGGAACTGATTTTCGTTTTCATTTGTTTGCATATGATACTTTTTTATGGGTGAAAAAAACGAGGAGAGAGCTACAATACGGTAGGTAGGTGATGAAAAAAAGATCAGGTTGTTATAGTTAGAGGGAATGGTAAAAGAAAATGTCTTATTGATATTTGGCTACACATTTGCAAACTTGTAATTGAGCTAAAATAGTGCAAGATCTACTTATAAAGTGCATTATTGTGTAATTTTGTCTAATTTATATGGTAGATCCGCCCCTGATTATACCCCCAATCTTCATAAATAAATGGTTGAAGTTCCAACTACTACTACAATAATAACAAACCCAGTATAATTTTATAAGCAGGATATGTATGCAGACTTTTACCCCTATCTTATAAAGATAGAAGGAATATTTCCGACAAATCCTCGGCTTGAAGAAAGCATGAAAAGAAAAAAAGCAGAAACAACAATAAGATAATAAGACAACAGCAAAAGAACTCTATTTCTCGATCTTCAAACCGCACAGGTTATCAAGTTCCAAATTCGAGTTTAGCATTTTCCAACTTTAGCTCGGTATGTCTAAAGATTTAAATTGGGGAGAATTTCACATAAGAACATCTGGGCTCTCTACTTTTTAATTTTATAGCCCATATTTCAATTTACAATCAATTAGCCCAAAAATAATAGGCTAAAATTTAACATCCGACTCCAATAGGTTCTCGAAATTAATATTTACTTTTTTTAAAAAAAATTGCTCTAGCTTTTAAGTTAATTTGCGAATCGGTAATTGTGACTCAAATATCAATTCAACAAACCAAATCCACTTGGGGTGGTGAAAATAGTTTTTTAACAAGCTTAAATATGTGGGTTTAAATTTTGAATTTGATTTTGTGAGAAATTTGGAGTGTATATTATTTAGACTTGTTAGAAATAGTATAAGGAGGTTATATATAAAATTTGAAGGCATTTAATAGAGATTTGGACTAATTTTGAACAAGAATTGCAACTGAAAATCGTGGAAGAAGTTCGTCTACAGACATTTGTATAAAGGTGTATAATGGTGTATAATAGTGTATAAGATGTGTTTATACACTATTATACATAATTATACAAAAAACTGACTTCGTCTTCTTCCTTACGTCTTTTCTGAAATTTAACTCAAATCTTGCTCAAATCTACTCCAAATCACTTCAAATTTAAAATTTGAACTCCTTTTGATATTTTCAATCAATTGGAACAAGACCTAATCCAAACAACTAACAAACTAAAAAAAATCATATTTTCGAAAGCAAAGCTTTGAATGACCTTCAATGATGGACTTCTACTCTTCAATTTTCTTACATTGCAACCAGGTGACACATGGGGAGAAGTAAAGGTGTTAAACGGGTCGGGTCAGCCCGATTCCGGACCGGCCCACACCGATTTAACCCGGAACAAGCCCAAACCGGTTAGAGGGGGTTGGGCTGGGCTGGGTAGGTGGGGTAGAGGGGGTTGGTCTGTGTAGATTTTTTAAAACGGGTAACCGGACCGGTTGAACCCGGTCTAGTGAACAGTAACCCTTACCGGGTTAACCAGCCCGGTACAACGGTTAATTTTTATTATTTTTTTAAAATTTTCAAATTATGTGGGGCCCATTGACCGTTGGCAACGGTCAGACCTGGAAATTGGTCCGTTGGCCAACGACAGGTTTGCAAAAATAGCCTTTTATTTTTAAAATTTTAACCCTTTTTCAATTTACAAAATTAACCTTCTCTAAAACTATAAATCCCCCCCCCCCTCTTCTTTATTTCTTCACTCAACTCTCATTTCTCAATCTCAATTTCTCTCATTCTCTCATTCTCCAATTTTCAAGACTTCAAATCTCCAATCTAATTTTATTTGGCTCTCTTTTCTTGAATTTAATTTATCGTGTTTTTGTCATTCGGAATTTGAAGTTTGAACTTTGAACAATTGAAGTTCAAAATTGAAATACTTGCTTGACGTTTGTTCGTGGTAACATCGGAATTGCCTAATCAAGTGCTCAATTTATTGGCAAATTCGGTGCACTCCCTCTAACTCTTTCTCTTATTTACTATTTTAATTGCATATTTAATTTTAGCTTATACTTTAATTTTTACAATATCTTTAATGCTGCTAAAAGAGCGTGTAAAAGAGTTACTGGTAGGGGAAACAAAAAAAGAGATAGTCCTTCAACATCTGGTAGTAATAGTAATAACCCATTATCATTTACACACGTTTTCGAATCATCGCATAATGATAATTTACATATAGATTATGAACAATTACAAGAAGATTTTGGAATAGAAGATAATGAAATAGGAATGGAAGATGAGATACCAGCTACACCTACTAGTGTTGGAGTTGGTAGTTGTCACGACCCAAAATCCCAACCCGGTCGTGATGGCGCCTCTCGTGAGGACAAGGCTAGCCAATCAACAAAACAGTACATCTCTTTATAATTACTTAGCAGGAATAAGTCTAAATCATGGGTAATATAATCTTAAATGCGAAATAAACGTGATCGAACAAGGAAAACCCTCCCAACTCAGCCCGAAATCGGGGTGTCACAAGTCATGAGCTACTACAGAGTTTACTAATATTTTACAAAGTCTGAAATTATCATAAATAACAAAGATAAGGGAGAAAACGGGGTTGCGGACGTCAACAACTACCTCGTTACTCCTAGTCACCGCCTGGTCTGGAAAGAATCAGCGCTCAGGAGCGAACTCAGCTTTGCCTGTATCTGCACACATGGTGCAGGGAGTAATGTGAGTACTCCGACCCAGTGAGTAATAAAAATAAATAACGACTGAAAATATGAAATCTCATAACGGCACAATATAGCGCTATCCCAAGCAGTAAAATTAGTTATACAGTAAAATAGTGAGTATCAGATAATTCTTCTTTTAAAACAATAAAGACAAACAAATTTCCACAGTAAGGATAAATCAAAAGCTTGCCCCTCGGGCTCAATATGTAAATCTTAGTATAGTATCAGCCCCTCGGGCTCACTCCCAACTCACCAGCACACAACATCAGCCCCTCGGGCTCACTCCCAACTCACCACACACAAGCAACAGCCTCTCGGGCCCACTCCCAACTCACCTGGGTACCCTACGCTCACTGGGGTGTGTACAGACTCCGGAGGGGCTCCTACAGCCCAAGCGCAATATCAATAGGCTTGAAAGTCTTCACACATCACACACGAGGCCTGAAAGCCTTCACACATCACACACGAGGCCTGAAAGCCTCCTCATATAACACTCGAGGCCTGAAACCCTCCTCACATCACTCAACATATCCTCACGTATGGCCCTCGGCCTCAATCAGTCCAGAAAATAATCATAAGCCTCTTGGGCATCAGTAAAACAATAGTGCTCAGCTCAACAACATTATAAATATCATTAAATCTCGAGTTGAGTATAAATGTAGCTGAGTTCACAAAATAATATAATTCAATTGGACTGAGTTCAAATAATATTTCAATTCGTGAGGAAAATAGTGATGTAAATTCACAAAAGATTTCAGATAATTGGCACGAAGCCCAAATATGGCAATAAGCCCAATCATAGTGAAAAACAATAAATCTTTATCAATTACGTGGTAAAAATATCAACTGGGATGGACCAAGTCACAATCCCCAATAGTAAATGACCCCGCGCTCGTCATACAACGCGTGTCTCATCTCAACATAGCAGTATGTTGTGCAATCCGGGGTTTCAAACCCTCAGTGCATCATTAAAAATCATTACTCACCTCAAGGCGGTCCAATGTCTACTCCGCTATGCCCTTGCCTCTCGAATTTACCTATTCGTGCGTCGAATCTGGTCAAAACCACAATGAATACATTACAATAGGCTAAGGGAATATAATCCAATCGAAAAGACTCAAAAAATATCGAAATTCACGAAATTCGCAAAACTCGAGCCCCGGGCCCACTTCTCGAAAAATTACGAAAGTCACATCACCGGATTTCTCGTCTCGCCACGAGTCCGTACATATAAAATTTACCAAAATCGGAGTTCAAATGACCCCTCAAATCTTCAAATCTTATTTTCAAATCCCTAGGTCTAAATCTTTAATTTACTCCTCAAAAACATGTAATCTAGTCGGATTATTCGATGATAATTCAATATTATGGAGTAGAAATAATCACAATTGACTTATCTCAAGATTTTTCAAAATTTCTTGCTAAAACTCGCCCATAATACGAGCTTGGAAGTAAAAAAAATGACCAAACTCGGACTGCTGGACATTAAATCTGTCCAGAAATTCTCGGTACTGTTCACGCGGGGCATTGTTCATGCGCGTGAGGTCACTGTTCACTGTTCACCCGCGCGGTTATTATTCACATGCGGGTACTGTTCACTACTGCAGAAAATACAGCAGATTTTAAGAAATTTGCAGCACAACCATTTTTTACTAAAATGGCTCTAACTCCATCATACGAACTCGGAATTAGACGATTCTTGTTCCTATGAGTCAAAAATAATAATACGAAACAACACTTCAATCGAAACTCAACTCGGAGCTCATTTGCCTAGTTCAATACCCATTTCGCTCGTTAAACAATTAACTCACATTTCACGTAAAAACCCAATCGCGACTTGATGAAATTAAACCAAAATTTTCAGATCAGTTCTATAATTCATGATTTAAATTCTGGAAGTCTCAAAATCAAATTTGGATCTCTAGAACTAAAAATGAAACTTTAGATCATTACATTTATGCTCAAAACGGCAAGAATCTTCCAAAAATGACCCGTTGGGCATCCGAAACACACCCGAGGCCCCCGGGACCCCGACCAATAATACCAACCAGTCCTAAAATACATTACGGACTTGCTCGAGGCCTCAAATCACATCAAACAATGCTAAAATCATGAATCAACCTCCAATCCAAGTTTTATGAACTTTAGAATTTCCAACTTCTATTTCTGATGCCGAAACCTATGAAAATCACATCCGATTGACTTCAAATTTTGCACACAAGTCCAAAATGACATAACGAAGCTACATAAATTCTCATAATTCCATTCCGACCGTCAGATCAAAATTTCACCTATCAACCGGAAATCGCCAAAATACTAACTTCGCCAAAATGAGCTAATTTCTTCACCGGACCTCCAAAATTAATTCCATTGAGCTCCTAGGCCTTAAATCATCCCCCCGAAACTAACCGAATCATCAAAATTCAATTCCGAGCCCTCTAACTCACAAGTCAACGTCCGGTTGACTTTTCCAAACTAATTCTTCCTTAAAGAGACTAATTGTCCCATTTCATACCAAACTCGATCCGAATTGACTCAAATTCACCAAGTACACATATTGAAACATGAATAAGCATTTAACAGGGAATACGGGACGAAAATATAGGAAACGACGGTTCGGGTCGTTACATTCTCCCCAACTAAAACAAACGCTCGTCCTCGAGCGTACCCAGAGTTGTCCTAGAAGCCAACCAAAAGCTGAATGACCTTATCAAGCATAAACCCTGAGATGATCCACGTCACCCTATCTCACATGGGTCCAATAATGCGTTGTAACTAAGATCGCACAATCTAGTCTAGACCATAAATCATAGAGCCACATTTCACCTTTTCGTAATCATACACAAGATCAGAACCTCACACCTACATTCAGAATAAGTTTGAACCTGCTGTAATAGACCATGCCTGCAACCTTAGGTGCAATTGTATGATATACCAATAACTCAAACAAATGCAACAATAACTTCCATTCACAGCAGCTGCCCACAACAACCAAATACCCATAGAAATCTCTTATTAGCCAATGTCTCATTCCAACACTCTCATATACTGCCAATGATAATTGAAACACACAATAAATCATAACCATTGCTCAGATCAACCATTCATGAGGCCATTTCTCCTCTAGCAATTATAGTAACAATTTTTTTTTAAAAACCGAACCTCGATATTTACCCATCAAACATGCTGAAATCAAATCCATTCGTATTCATCAATGACCCTAATGATCACCTCGAATCCAACACACCACTCTGGTGATATGACACCTCAATACAGGCCTAAGCCACAACTTTCATAATACGCGCACCAATAAGAAACGACCTGAACATACTCAAGTCATGAAAAATGACTCAAACGAAAGAGCCGTACCTCAAGCTCATCAGTACCATCAACGGACCCAACAAGAACATGCCGCAATACTACCGAAATATCATTAGTTTAATAACATTACCTTTTTATGAGACATATACTCTCGTCAAGTCACTTTCAATTAGCAATATTATTTCCCCAATCATCCGAAGATCATTCGCCCTACTCATCTGAAGCTTTTCTTTTTCTCTAATCACCTAGAAGAAAATCGCTACACATCTCATGTTCTGCATGATGTACATAGGTATTGTTCTAACTCTTACAATATTGACATGACGGATGAGGTATGCATAAATTCATGACCACTGTCGAGACAACGATTCGTTGGTTCTATACTCCTGGCAAGAACTATCACCTCATTTTGAGCAAAATCATGGTCTTAGCTCCTTAATTTACTTCATATACTCGGATTGCACTAATCTCAAATTTAATGATCTCGTCTCTCCCAGTACGAACTGCTCAAGCAATAAGCCACCCCAGACATAATCAAAAGTCGCATATGATGCCTCAATATGCCAATAAGCTACCAATTCGAACGCGGTACAAAAGGAAAACAAACTCTGGAAGGAATTACCAATCTCACACACTAATACAGACTTTCCTTAGAAAACAGGAAGCAAGGCATACAAAATAGCATATAGAAAACTATACTCAACATCACACTGTTGCGGCGTGCAACCCGATCCAGATAACATACCCATGGCGGCGTGCCACCCGATCCACACATAGATCTCACATAAGGAGATGCACATCGAGCCAAATTTGCTCATTACAACAAAATACCGAGTATCGGTCGTAAGCATGCTAAGTGCATAATAATATCTCTGAGGGACATATAGCGTTATAAGCTACAAAACTCAAGCACAACTGAGGTGCGATGTACAATCTGAATTTCAAGAGCCAAGATGCTCATATAACGTCATTCCTACACAGATTCTCAACACATAGCAATTTCTCAAGTCGTCTCACAACTCACACGGCGCAATGTATCACTACGCGAAATATCTGACAATGAAACATCAACCTAACTACTCCTCCATGAGGACCGCGTTACTAAAATGCACACATTTGGCCCGATATAGAGCCATTATTCACATTAAATCTATCTATCGACTTCAAGCCGATTCTGATCACACTGAACTAGTCTGATAACCTTTCAAAGGTCCATAATAACTCCCATTTTTCTCATAACACACAAGAACAACCATCACAATCGGGGTAATCCTCCCCAGTTCACAACCCAATATGCCAAGTGCCCTCCAGGCATGAATCTTTAATTTAACGACACCATCACAAACTTCATACTTGGTTTACATCTTTAATCAATCAAGTGATCACATGCCACACTTATATAATCTTCCCGTGGGACACACTCCCACAACTACCACAACAATATCTGGAGCGTACCTCCAAACCATCGATCGCACTAACGGTGAAGAGCGATCAAGAGTCATTAACCGGGACGCAAAACCCTTTTTACAAAACACCAATCTTAGGTGACGCTGAAGACAATTCTAACTTACTGTAAACATCGAAACTTATCTCCTGCTCATCCGAGCTCATGACATCTTGTCAAAACTTTTCCTTCACTCGTGCTATTCTCGGCCTAATTTCCACAACCAGAACTGATTCACCAGCATGCATCAAATCGGAACTAACATAGTACATAACCGTACAATCCGCTAACCAATAGCAAGCTCCCCAACTTGGCTCGAAGCCATAGATCACAACACATATACTCTATTGCTGCCGTAATACCATGGTGAGATTAAACTCACTCATTCATAAGCTTGTGGAAACACGAATCATCAGAAATTTTAACTCTTCTGCAATTTTTGCATTCACTCACACAACAGTTAAGCCCACTCTTTAGGCGACATTTTTTTTTTACTAACTACCAAATTTTTAAAAAATTTCGGCAGAGTTTCCTTTGTAATTGGTCCTATCCACCTGCCAGAGAATCACCAAAACCATCCTAACAACACGTCCACAACTTGACAAAGCATCACAATGTATATCAACAACATTAATCTCAATATTACATGTATTATATTATCAAAATTGATACATGGACATGCGTTGCACCTATTTGAATCATAACACATAGAAAATACCTTTCAATCCTCCATTATTGGGCTATTCAACCGAGTAAGAACATATTCTTTCTTTAATGTTTTCGACCCTCAAGGTGGTCTCCTTGACTCAACGATTTCGTCATAATACATTTACAGAAGCGATCTCAGCTCCCAGACTTATCTAACTAGTATGACAAATAGATTCCCCTCATAAGCCAATTACCCACTAGCTTTACCTTTAGTTAATATTTTTTGTATACCTTCCACTGCCATACACATTACACAATCACTTAATCTTCCTGAGTCTAAACTCATACTGTAACATGAAATTTACTTCACTCCAAATAGGAGACATAAAAAGATTCTTCACGCACCCATAACTTGGGACTACACATCCTATCACAATGGAAATCATACACTCAATAGTTCATCTATCATCCAGTAGACCTTCCTCGTCACTTCCAAGTCATATAGATACATCTCGCAGTACTATCATACTCCTCACGTAGCTATCCAGCCATGATTCCCACTAATAGGGACAATACCGAACATAAAGGTTCAAAACACTTGTTCGCAAAATCAGCAGCTCAGTGCTCAAGCCATAGGCAAGATCCGGCCTCAAGTCCTCCAGACTGTCCTAACATCAAACTCACCGAGATCACGTCTCGCCCTTCTATCGGGGAATTACAAGCCATCAAGGTAAATCGAATACTGAGTGCTCGTTCGCGCATACGAACATGTGGAAGGAATCGTAAGAGTTACTTTTCAAGCTGAATCAAGGACGCACAATAAGAATTCAAGAATGTGAAGTTTTCCTAAAGGTTCTGCAGCCTCTCAAGGATAAATACAGACGTCTCCGTACCGATCTGCGAGACTCTACTAAACCGGCTCATGACTTGCGAGACCAATTAACCTAGGCTCTGATACCAACTTGTCACGACCCAAAATCCCAACCCGGTCGTGATGATGCCTCTCGTAAGGACAAGGCCAGCCAATCAACAAAACAGTACATCTCTTTATAATTACTTAGCAGGAATAAGTCTAAATCATGGGCAATATAATCTTAAATACGAAATAAACGTGATCGAACAAGGAAAACCCTCCCAACTCAGCCCGAAATCGGGGTGTCACAAGTCATGAGCTACTACAGAGTTTACTAATATTTTACAAAGTCTGGAATTATCATAAATAACAAAGATAAGGGAGAAAACGGGGCTGCGGACGTCAACAGCTACCTCGTTACTCCTAGTCACCGCCTGGTCTGGAAAGAATCAGCGCTCAGGAGCGAACTCAGCTCTGCCTGTATCTGCACACATGGTGCAGGGAGTAATGTGAGTACTCCGACCCAGTGAGTAATAAAAATAAATAACGACTGAAAACATGAAATCTCATAACGGCACAATATAGCGCTATCCCAAGCAGTAAAATCAGTTATACAGTAAAATAGTGAGTATCAGATAATTCTTCTTTTAAAACAGTAAAGACAAATAATTTCCACAGTAAGGATAAATCAAAAGCTTGCCCCTCGGGCTCAATATGTAAATCTCAGTATAGTATCAGCCCCTCGGGCTCACTCCCAACTCACCAGCACACAACATCAGCCCCTCGGGCTCACTCCCAACTCACCACACACAAGCAACGGCCTCTCGGGCCCACTCCCAACTCACCTGGGTACCCTGCGCTCACTGGGGGTGTGTACAGACTCCGGAGGGGCTCCTACAGCCCAAGCGCAATATCAATAGGCCTGAAAGCCTTCACACATCACACACGAGGCCTGAAAGCCTCCTCATATAACACTCGAGGCCTGAAAGCCTCCTCACATCACTCAACATATCCTCACGTATGGCCCTCGGCCTCAATCAGTCCAGAAAATAATCATAAGCCTCTTGGGCATCAGTAAAACAATAGTGCTCAGCTCAACAGCATTATAAATATCATTAAATCTCGAGTTGAGTATAAATGTAGCTGAGTTCACAAAATAATATAATTCAATTGGACTGAGTTCAAATAATATTTCAATTCGTGAGGAAAATAGTGATGTAAATTCACAAAAGATTTCAGATAATTGGCACGAAGCCCAAATATGGCAATAAGCCCAATCATAGTGAAAAACAATAAATCTTTATCAATTACGCGGTAAAAATATCAACTGGGATGGACCAAGTCACAATCCCCAATAGTAAATGACCCCGCGCTCGTCATACAACGCGTGTCTCATCTCAACATAGCAGTATGTTGTGCAATCCGGGGTTTCAAACCCTCAGTGCATCATTTAAAATCATTACTCACCTCAAGACGGTCCAACGTCTACTCCGCTATGCCCTTGCCTCTCGAATTTACCTCTTCGCGCGTCGAATCTGGTCAAAACCACAACGAATACATTACAATAGGCTAAGGGAATATAACCCAATCGAAAAGACTCGAAAAATATCGAAATTCACGAAATTCGCAAAACCCGAGCCCCGAGCCCACTTCTCGAAAAATTACGAAAGTCACATCACCGGATTTCTCGTCTCGCCACGAGTCCGTACATATAACATTTACCAAAATCGGAGTTCAAATGACCCCTCAAATCTTCAAATCTTATTTTCAAATCCCTAGACCTAAATCTTTAATTTACTCCTCAAAAACATGTAATCTAGTCGGATTATTCGACGATAATTCACTATTATGGAGTAGAAATAATCACAAGTGACTTACCTCAAGATTTCCCAAGATTTCTTTCTAAAAATCGCCTAAAATCCGAGCTTGGAAGTCAAAAAAAATGGCCAAACTCGGACTGCTGGACATTAAATCTGTCCAGAAATTTTCGGAACTGTTCACGCGGGGGCACTGTTCATGTGCGTGAGGTCACTGTTCACTGTTCACCCGCACGTTACTGTTCACCCGCGGGTACTGTTCACTGCGGCAGAAAATACAATAGCTTTTAAGAAATTTGCAGCACAACCATTTTTCACTAAAATGGTCTAACTCCATCATACGAACTCGGAATTAGACGATTCTTGTTCCTATGAGTCAAAAATAATAATACGAACACAAACCTTCAATCAAAACTCAATTCGGAGCTCGTTTGCCCAGTTCAATACCCATTTCGCTCGTTAAACAATTAACTCACATTTCACGTCAAAACCCAATCGCGACTTGATGAAATTAAACCAAAATTTTCAGATCAGTCCTATAATTCATGATTTAAATTCTGGAAGTCTCGAAATCAAATTTGGATCTCTAGAACTAAAAATGAACCTTTAGATCATTACATTTATGCTCAAAACGGCAAAAATCTTCCAAAAATGACCCGTTGGGCATCCGAAACACACCCGAGGCCCCCGGGACCCCGATCAATAATACCAATCAGTCCCAAAATACATTATGGACTTGCTTGAGGCCTCAAATCACATCAAACAATGCTAAAATCATGAATCAACCTCCAATCCAAGTTTTATGAACTTTAGAATTTCCAACTTCTATTTCCGATGCCGAAACCTATCAAATCACGTTCGATTGACTTCAAATTTTGCACACAAGTCCAAAATGACATAACGAAGCTACAAAAATTCTCAGAATTCTATTCCGACCGTCGGATCAAAATTTCATCTATCAACCGGAAATCGCCAAAATACTAACTTTGCCAAAATGAGCTAATTTCTTCACCGGACCTCCAAAATTAATTCCGATTGCGCCCCTAGGCCTTAAATCATCCCCCGAAACTAACCTAATCATCAGAATTCAATTCCGAGCCCTCTACTCACAAGTCAACGTCCGGTTGACTTTTCCAAACTAATTCTTCCTTAAAGAGACTAATTGTCCCATTTCATACCAAACTCGGTCCGAATTGACTCAAATTCACCAAGTACACATATTGAAACATGAATAAGCATTTAACGGGGAATACAGGATAAAAATACAGGAAACGATGGTTCGGGTCGTTACAGTAGTGTTGGGGTTGCTACAAGGGGTGGTGGTCGTGGCACTAGAAGTAGACCTCCTATGGCTCCGACTACTAATCATAAAAAAAGAAGTAAGGTTTGGAATTTTTTTGAAATAATAGAAGGTACTGATAGAGTTAAATTCAAACTTTGTAAAAGTGATTTTAAACATTTGATTGGAGGAAATTTAGGAGGGGACTGGGACGCTTAGTAGACATATGAGAACCGAGCATCCCAAAGAATGGGGCGCTGATGATGATGGAAATCAAACAACTCTTAACCCTACTACTGGAGGTCTAGTGAAATATGATAAAATGAAGGATCGTGAGGAGTTAGAAAAAATGATTGCTTTGGGTTGTCTACCTTTTTTTTGCTTCTTCATCATATCTTATTATGTATATTCAAAGGATTTACAATCCTTTATTTAAAGGTATCCCTAGAAGTACTTGTAGAGCTGATATCTTTAGACTTCATGGACAATATCAAACATACATACGTTATTTGTTTAACCACCTTCCTTGTAGAGTTTCTCTAACTTATGATATTGGCCATGCTGTTAATGAAAATGATTATTTGACAATTATATGTCATTGGATAGATGATACTACTTGTTTGCAAAAACGTATTATCACTTTTAGATATGATGAAGATCAGAGTCATACTGCTGCGTTTATAAGTAGTACTATTTGTGAAGTTGTTGAATTTTATAATCTAAATCAAAAAGTATTGTGTATGTCTTTTGATAATGCTTCTAACAATAATGCCGCAATTTCAATATTAAAACTGCATTTGCAACCACCTTTTGAGGAAATTTTTCATGTTAGGTGTGCATGTCATGTTTATAATTTAATTGTTAAAAGTGGCCTTGATTTATTTTCGACTGAGATTACTCATGTTAGAAGAGCAGTTGGTGTTATTCAAGGAAATAATAGACAATCTAGAATAAAAGAATTTAAGAATAAGTGTGTCCAGTATAACCTTAAACCCAGATTCATGTCAGACGAAATTGTTACTAGATGGAATTATACATATATATTTTTAAAATGTTGCTACAAATATAGATCCCAATAACTGAAGTTGCTAATGCGCATTGTACTGATCCAATCCGTATGCTAACAAGTGGTACTTGGGAGGTCATTAATGATGTTGTTAAATTTTTACATAAATTTTATACAGCTACTGTTGAGTTTTCTGGAGTATATTACCCTACTATTACTATGGCTTTAGTACATATAGCTGAAATTTCTTTTCTACTTTTTGAATTTAAGAAGAAAGAAAAATATAGGGATGTTGTTGAAAAAATGCAAGCAAAATTCAAAAAATATTTCTTTCCAATTCCTCTGATTTACTTAATTGGTGCTGTTTTAAATCCTTTTATTAAGATGTCTGATTGTCACCAATTAATGAATGTTTTATATACTTATATGGAGATTGGACCAACTGAAACCCCAGATTTATATACTTGTATGAACAAGCTAAATGAATATTTACAACAATTATATAATTATTATGCAAATGTAATTGATGATGATGCTCTTACTGTAGGCAATGTTAATCCAACTATGCATTGTACCACTTCTGCTATTGTGGATGATGAAGAAGGCCTTGATAGTTTTAATATTTTTTCTACATTTTCTAACACTCAAACCAGTAGCAGGAACATTAATGAACTTCAATTCTACTTGCAGAAGCAAAAAGAGCCTCGCACAAAGGAATTTTCACCGTTGGGATGGTGGCATGAGAATGGAAAGCAATTTCTTGTTCTTTTCGCTATGGCTCGGGACGTGCTGAATGTACCAATTTCTACTGTTGCATCAGAGAGTGCATTTAGCCAAGCAAGACAACAACTTGGAGACACCCACCACTCATTGAGAAGCAATGCTTTGGAAGTTTTAGTATGTTTTAGAGATTGGATTAGATCGGAACGAAGAAATCAAGGACGTGAAGATGTTGATAGCCCAGAAGACGAGGAACTTGGAGATATATTAACACATGGTAACCCATCCGAATTTAACACTCCAGAAGAAGGTCAATCGGTTCATATTGATTATGATGAACTTACTAAAGCAATGCAAAACCTTTGAATTTACTATTTTACTTGTTGAAAAAAATGTAAACCTTTAAATTTGTAAGTTTGAAACTTTGAAATTTGAATTAAGAAATAAAAGTAGCACTTGCAATAAGTGCATTTTTTCCCATCTCCCTTGTATTCTTTATGTTAGTACTTTGTAATGCACTTATTGCACTTATTACAATATTTATACAAAATTCCAAAAAAAAATTAAAATTACACTAAACCCGGCCCGACCCTCTCAACCCGTAACCCGTACGGTTCAGTTTTTTACCCGGATGAACCCGAACCTGTTAAACCCGTTAAGAACCAACCCGGAACCGGCCCAGACCATAACCCGTACGGGTCTTAAAAATGGAGGCCCGACCCGGCCCGGTTAGCCCGTTAAACACCCTTAGGGAGAAGCAGTGATGACCACTTGAAGCATATGTAGAAGATGTGAGAAGAAGAGAGAGCGAAAGCAATGGTTGCGAGAACACAAATTTAACTCCATAGCTTTTAGAAACAATGGTTGTAAGAACACAGATTTTGAATTTGTACTAGCTTTTAGAATATGTACAATATAGGTTAGGTCGGGTAAAACTTAAAAATATGGGTCATTTTTTGTTATGGTGTAAATTCATGTATATTTTCTTGTAATTCTTTAAATTATAGACAAATGATTTTCAACTTTAGCCTTGCGATTCTAAAATTAATTCTAAGATGGTTAAATTTTAAATTTCTCATAAATTGCAGCTATTGTTTAAATAACAATCCTAAGTATGGCTATTTGCGTAGTACTTGCTTTTAATTGGCGCGAATGATAATTACAAAAAAATTGTATGCCAACTAAACAATCCTAAAAGAAAAGGGAATTTATATTCTATTTCAACTCAAGGGTCAAGGCAAGTGGTAAAAAGATCACTTTGTTTTTCAATATTAGGATATGAGCTAAATCCAAAAAGGAGAACCATACCATGGCTACAGCTCTGCTCTCATCTCCGCCTCTTCCATTATCTTCTTCATCCAACCATTCTATCCTTCCCACCCGCTTAAAGTAGTCCACTTTTCCTACTCATTTCTCCATTTTCATATCTCGTATTTGCCTCTAACAAAGAAATTTCCTTTTTTTTTTTTTTTTTTTTTTTATTATAATAGAAACCAGAGCAAGATTCTATGGAAGCAAAAGAAATGTGGGCAAATCAGGGCTTGCTCAGAGTTTTGCAAAGAACCCGCTTTGGAATATGGGATTTCAAGAAGGGATTTCGCCTTCATTGCTCTTTCTTCTTCACTCTCTCTAATTTTCCCACTTTCAGGTAAAAACAACTGTAAAGTTTGCATTTTTGAGCATCATTTTCTAGTTCCACATCACAATTTTTAATTTGGGATACTTCAGTGAATTTATTCTTACCTTATCTATGCTGCTGTTTCAGTTAGTGATAAGACAAAATATCTCATTATCATTATTTAGTCTGTTGGTGTCATTGAACTCCTTCCCCCCACCCAATAATTGAGACCCTTTTTAGTGGACAGAGTAACCCGATACCTGTGTTGGTTGGTCGGAGGCAGCAGGTACTTGGTGGAGTTAGTTGGGTGCGCACCAAAAAGAAAAAGTTAGACCCTTTTTGGTGTAAATAGATTTCGACTCTCCAAATAGTAATAGTGTCCTATAAAATAATAAAGAGGTATAATAATGTGTTTGGCTGTGAAGTGTTAAAGGATATTATTTTGAAATGTTAAAAAGTAGTTTGAAATTATATGAAGTAATAGCTAGTTTATATTTGTTTGAATTGCTGGAGGGAGAAAAGCTTCCCAATAAAATATTGTTAGGACTGATGAAATAAGTTCTCTTCATAAAGGGACGGTCTTTAATAGTATTAGCTTAAAAATGCATGTTTAGGATGGTTATTTGAATAATCTGTTAAAGGAAAAAGAAATATTATATTGAATTTATTGCCAATGAAGGAAAGTGGTCAAGTAAAATAGGATTGATTAAGCATGAATGCCAAATCTCAACAAAATAAAGTTTCTCCCTAAATCTTGTTACTGCTAATTAACCTATGTTATATGTATGCTTTTAGTCTTCATTTGGATGACATGGAGGGAAATGAGGGATAAGTGTAGCATTGGCGCTAGTTTACCTTGTTGGACTACCTTAACATGAATCAAGATAAAAGGAGACGGAGTGTCGGAGAGGAAGAAACAATGTAAATACTACAGCTGATTCTAAATCACTGCTGGGTGTGTGGATGTTATTTGCATATCCAATGCAAGAAACCGTTACATTCGTATACAGAAAAATACATTAGGTCCTCTCCTAGTTGATTGATATTATAATTTATTTCCATTTTGTGTAAATAAAAGAATAATGAGGCTTATTAACAGCAACACTGCAGCAGTTTTGCCTGCTGAAAGGGTTTTATCTTTATGCTACTTAAAAACTATCTTTATGCTACTTAAAAACTAAGTGAAAATAGTTGCTGGGGCGTATTCCTTACTGTTTTTCTCAGGTGATATAGATAAAGCATGTTTGTATAAAATGGTCAGCATGATTTTGTATACAAATGTAGTTGAATTTTTCTTCATATACTTTGATTAATGTAGAGAACCATGTTTCAAGGGCAAATATGGTTTTGTATTTTTCTAATCGCTTTTAGGTTTAATGAAGAGAGACTTGTTTGAATTGGGTTCCAATTTGATCTTCTCATATGTGCTATTATATGCAGGTTTTAGTGCTGAGGAAGAATCCAAAATGGGTTCATTTGTCGATGATATAAATTCCTATTCCTACTTGTATCCTATAGAACTGCCTTCTAAGAAGTTTGTCTTCAAATGGTAAGCAATAGCTTGGTTACTAAATTCTTATCTGCTTTCCATTTGATATGTGTCTTTGGAATTATAAAAGAGGAAAAAAGAGAAAAGAAAATTATTTAGCCTGCATTGCTGGTTTCTTATGGAGTTGTACAGTAAGAAACAATAGACATGGTAGTTTTAGCCCAAAAGAAGCTTAGACCTTTGAAAATTCTAATGTACTTGATCGTTTAATTTTGGGTGAAAAAGACAAGTAGCTGATCTACACATTGTCACATTCAAATCCTTCAGTGCATCTGAAAAGTCCTAGGTGCCTTTGGGGATACACTTGACCGAACTCTTAACCCTGAATTCAGTTTTTTAGATCTAATCGTGCAAATGAGCACTTCCAGGTCAACATTTGCCAAAAGCTCTATCCATTTTGATTTCCAAATCCACGGTCTGTTCTGTATAGTTCATTTTTCCCGTTGACACGGTGTTTGCAGCTCACTTGACAACCATTATAGATTCTTTTATTCTTGTGGTTTGATTTAATTTTATGCAAAGAAGCGTCTTTTTAATTTTCACCATATGAGAGAAAATCTCTATTTTCATGCCCTGCATCTTGTAGGAACCTCACTCTTTTCATCTATTTGAAGGGTGGAGACCAGAAAACCAGAGCGTTATTCATCAGCTGCGCCACTATCGCGTAAGTCGGTGTAGCTTGTCTCCTGTTTCTAAGGAAGGTGATATTTAAAACATGTAATTTATTTGATATTCTGGTTGGATACAAGGGAAGTCACTGAACTAGGTTAAAGTCCAAATGAAGTGGCCAGTTTCTCCGAGCACCTCTGCCCTGTCATGGAGCACTTGTACATACTTCACGTATCCTATAAAAAAGGAAAAAATTGCTTAGAGTCACTGGCTGTTGAAATATGCTTTTTAGTTTTGATGTAATGGTTCTTTTGCCATCTGTTGATATATCATGCAGCTGATGCACGTCTTCGCATTGTGTCTGAACGAGTTGATATCATTGATAACCTCATCATTTCTGTTTCGGTAATTCGTCTACTCCTGCATTCATTCTTCTTAACTTTGACCATCTTTTCCATTCTTTTGTTGAGACTTACTGCAATATGTTTATTCAGATAGGTCCTCCCAACTCACAGTTCTTAAAGTCAAAGGAGAAAAGTACATGGACTGCAAAAGATGTTGCTGATTCTGTTTTGTCTGATAAGTCTGCTTTGGTAATAATTCTTTGTCTCGAAAGGCTGCAGATACATAGTCGAGTTTAGCAAATATATGATGTGGTTTGTGGTTTGCCTATCAACCCCCAGCTGCTTCTTGCAAACACTATATGGAACTTGCAGATTGTTCAATATGGGAATAAAAGATTAGTAATTTTGAACTCATTAAAGGTGAAACAAAATTAGTTGCTTTTGCTTCATGCATCACAAAATTTCTCGTGATTTATTTGGTTGAATAAACTCTAAACAGATGGCACTTGGTTGATTCATTGCACATATTCTTCGACCAACTGCATTATAAAACTTTTTGAAATGAATTGCCCATTCTTTGTCCTTTTTGCATGGACCTATTGCAAGAAAAATCCATCACAGTATCTGTGTGAGGTAACATTTATATGTTTCTACAGCGTGTAACCTCAACTCAGCGATTGGCTGAAAGTTCACTTCTCGATGCACATACTTCTGAAGTGAGTATCTTTTCATCTACGTGTTTAACTTTGTGTTAGGTATTTGCATGAATTATCATTTGTGTAGTATGGTGCCCACTTTGTTCTACATGCACTCAGTCAACTTTTTCTTTTATAACAAACTTATTAGATTGATGGTGAGCCCTATTGGTACTATGAGTACCTTGTTCGGAAATCACCAACCAAAACAGTAAGTTCCCTCTTTACGTTAAAAATTCTAAATTCAGAATGATCTTCTACAATTCTCATATTTCATGTTGTAATATGCAGGCTCAAGAAACGAATCTTTTTCGTCACTATGCTGCTTCAACAGCTGAACGAGATGGTAAAATTGAGTTTTAGTTAGTGACTATTTTATTTTTTACTCTTCACACAAACATAATCTTTGGGACAATTGAAAATGTATTTTATTAGTAGGAAGTGGTACTTTTTCTTTTTGGGATATAACTATGATATTTAAAACCATAACTCGCTAATTTCTCCTTTAGCTAGTTATTACAATATTTATGAATTAATTGTTTATGAATTAACTCGCTAAGCTATTCTTTAGAAAAATTATAACTAGTTTGAGGTGATTCAAAAAATTAGGACATTCGACTTAAAGTGGAAAAGCTCATCCTATGTGCTGTCTTATTACTCATGATAGAGTGCTAAATAATCTATTCCTTTAAGGTTCTCAGTTGATAATTAGAGAGGCTTAGAAGGTTGGATAGAAAGGTGTTTAATTTTCTGGTTCTTGGACATGCTTGATCATTTTCCTCAAGCATATTCATTGCATTGGGTATGACATTAGTTATGACTTCATTGGATTACACAGACTATTCTTGTTTGCAGGTTTGCAGATTTCTGGTCTTTTGCCTACAAAAAGAGGACCCTATGTAAAAACTTATTAAGGAAATGGCCAATATCTTGGATGTAAAATTTTCTGCACACATGAATTTATGAAGTGAATATCTTATATAAAAAAAATTAAGAATATGTCATCAATTTGGTCTTATATAACTGTTTTCTAAATTTACTGTCTTATTAACATTTGATAAAGTTAATAAGTCTTCTTTGAACATATAAATGTAAGTAATAAATTCAGTATATGTTATACCTTTAACCAAAGTGATGTATCTTAGAATGCCATCAGCATATTCCTATATTGACATGGTAATTTGAAGATGCGGCTTTGTAATTGCATCAGCGTATTCGTGTATTGACATACTAATCCGACAAGCTTATATTGAAAATATATTTCAGTGGTACAGAATTCGTAGAAATGTGTCCGCTATTGTTTATTTAACATACCTAGGGGACTTGTTTGCTAGTTAGCTTATTGGAGAATGGTTGTCATTTCAGGTTATTTGTATACTTTTAGCGCTTCCACTCTTGGCAAGCAATGGGACAAAGTAAGTGGTTCTATTTAGTGATTTTATTTAAAAAATTTATCATGAATTTATAATATCACACAATGGTATATCAATTAAGTATACTACAGCATTGCCTTTACATACGTGATACTACACAAATAGCCGTAGCAGAACCGGACTGTTGAAGCAGATGAAAGATTTGCTGCTTTCTTATTCCATTGAAATGCTCAAGAAATTTAAAAAGTAAAGCTAGTGACTAGACCACAATTTTGGGTCATCGACGGCACAGTTCTATCTTGAGATCCTTTTGTGACATTCCCTTACGAGATTCAATTATAGAGGTTTCATTTTGTGAAGATCTACATCACTGAAGCCTTCTTGTCTTACAGGATTAATTTATCGTTTCTTTTAAAACATCATTACATGAAGCATAAGATTTTGCCTTAAAGGACAGCACAGTGCACTAAGCTCCCGCTATGCGCACCAGGAAGGGCGGGACCACATCAAGAGGCTTACAACCCTTACCATTTCGTCAATGCTCCCCTTCCATAAGATTCTGCCTTCTTTACTTGATTTTTGGGAAAAAAGAAAAATATTCTGCATTCTTAATAAAACTCTGTATTACCTTTCTCGAGATGCACATTTTTGGCATGACGCGATTTTGCTATACACAACGATTTAACAGCGGGTTTAATATGCCTTCTACCGCCTTTTTCCTGTTTTCCCCTTTGATATTTATGCGATGTTGCAAATTTCATAGTATAGTCCTTACTTTGCAGATGGGGCCATCCTTAGAAAAGTCGGTGGCATCTTTCCGACTTCTTCCTCCCACAGAAAGCTATGTTCCTCCGTACAAGGATCCCTGGAGGTTTTGGTGATTGTATTTCGAGGTGTGGCTAGGGTTACTATTTTGTCCCTGATAGCAAATAGTCAGAGATCCAAATGTGGTTAGCAAGTGAGAAATTACATTGCAGTTTTTTCTTTGATATGGAAAATATACTTCAAGCTAAGCTTAAACTTGCAACCAGCAAGTGTGTTAAGCAATTTTGGCACGAAGCTTGCGCCAATGCAGCCGCTACACGTTTGTGAGACAACATTGCAATTCTTGAATGCAATTTTGGTGCAATGATGACTACAAATTCTCTTAGAGGCTCTTTGCCTGCCAATAGGTCATCTCCAGGCTTGAATTTTCTGCAAAATGCAGTTGCAGTTTATCTAGTCTCTTTTGCTTTTGGTTGGGAAGTTCTATTAGATGAAGAGTATGAATGGCATTTGTAATATAGAGATGATATTTGGAGGACTTGTTTGTATTTTTCTGCTTACAGTGTAATTGCATGTTTCTCTGAAATGAAAATATATTTTAAAAAAAAGCTGTTTATGTGCTTGAAGGTGCTTTTCTTCAGTTTATGTGCTTTGGCCAAACAAATTCTGCCAGTATTAATTTGAGCAGAATAAACATAATGCATCTCTAAAAATTCCCTATACTACTCGTATCAAGAATTAATTCAGTTAGATTTAATGTAACTAAGCATTTATCTCATTCCATGCATAGTAATATATAAAAACTATATGTGGATTTAGATGTAGACTACATACTTCACTCACTTTTCCAGATTAGGACAACATATCGAAAAATCTAGTCTGAAGTTGATATTCTAATTTCTGAACGCTTGTTGATGCATACTTTGAAGTTTAAATGATTAGAATCATTAATGAAAAAGAAAAAGAATCATTTGTGTCATTTTCCAAATTATGTCAGTCCTGTTAGTGTAATCATTTCAAGTCTAATTAAGCAAAATGCTTTATCCTATTCTGTGTCAACTTATTATTCCTTTTCTAATGTATCTAAATGGGAGCCTTGGCGTCTCTTTAGAATATAAGTAATACAAATTTCGACTATCAATTTAACCAATGACAGTATTATATTATATCAAAAATTTGTTAAATGGTTATTTCAATAAAATATTATAATCTTTAACTGCTAGATATAAATATTTTGCCTAATTATTTATTCGATAGATGCGTCGCTACATCCTCAAATATATATTTTTTGAAATTCTAATCTATTAAATAATGCAATTTTTCATAAAACTCTTGTCACCTAATTAGGTCAGTCTTGAGAAAGTTGTTCTTAAAATAAATTTTCTTAGATCTTCATCCTATCATATTAATTAAATAGTTATTATTTTTCTTAAAATGTTAAAAGCTTGAAAAAGTAAATAATAACTTAAATTTTTAAAAAGGAGATCTAGTGCATTTCTAAGATCACCCTACAAGGAAATAATAATATTTTTTTTATTAATTATCAAAAAACGAATACAAAAAAATAATGAAGCTTTAAAATCAATGGTAACTTTTTTACAATTAATTTACCATCAAGATTCTAACACAAACATTTTTATGTAGAAAAATGAAGGTAAGCTACTTTTTATAACAAAAGAGATTAAAAGTTTAAAAATATGCTCAATATAGAAAATACGTGGTATATGGTAGAAAATTATATATATAAGATTGATTTTTCTAATTAAGCGGAAGTTTTAATAAACAATGTTTTTTATGACTATAGATTATAAGCATAATCAGTTTTGCATTTTCATGAAGAATAATAAATAAAATCTGACTTAATTTGTCAAGATTCTAAAATAAATATTTTACGTAGGAAATAAATTAAAGCTATTTTTTTATACAGTCAGACCTCTATATAACAACACTTCACTATAAAAGCCAAGTTTTTTCGGAACCAATTTTCATGTTATGTTATAATATATGTTCTATATAACATCACTTCGCTATAATATCCAAAAATATTAGGAAAAAACGAGGTTGTTGTAGAGAGGTTTGACAGTATAACAAAAGACATTAAAGTTTTAAAACATGTTCTGATAATTTTTCTCGGGTTGAGTCTTTTTTATTTTATTTTTGATATATGTATGTCTGCTTTTTATATGGCGATCAAATTTGTCTTTTGTAACCAAGGTAAATAATATCCATTCATATAGACTTATAACCTTTACAATTTTGTATCAAAATTAAAAGAGGAAAATATAATCTTTATTTAGACAGCAGAAGCAATTATCATGTCTTAAAAGATATGGAGTTTTAAAACTATTCTAAATATTAGGGAAGTAACTTAAGTTACAATTGTGTCAAATGTAAAAGATATTTTTAGAGGGTAGAAAAGACGAACGATATTTTACTAAGTACCTTTATGCTTTTAATATAGTATGAATATATATTAAACAACTTGTTAACCACGTTGCACGTGTACCCCAACTTAATGAATAGAAAATTATGAAAAAATACACAAATATTATATTAAAAATCACATTTGAGTTCTGAAATAAAATTTAAAAAAATATAAGTGAGGGTATCTCTAAAAATTATCCCTATAATTTAATAACCAAGTTTTTAAATATGTAAATACTTATGGATTGAAACTTAAGAATTACAAATAATTTGGTGTGAAAGTAAATATAGAGGCCAAATTGGCCTTGTAGATTAAAACTCAATGACAAGAAACGCAAATACTGTCGCGGAGTTTTTCTGAAAAAAAAAAAAAACTTTCCTTCTAAAGTAAAATTTTAATTAATTTTAGTGTCCTAAATTGTCACGACCCAAACTGAAGGGCCATGACTAGCACCCGACCATACTTGCCGAGCACCAACGTACATTTCATCTAACCTTCATTATTATCTTTTAAGGCTGACGAGATCAATATAAATGGTAGACCTAGATCATGAACAACCAGCAATAAAATATGACGGCATGAACATACATAGCAGGGGATGACCAGACAATCAAGAAACTACGTATAAGGTATGAGCTACCACGCTACTATGAAAGACTATACAACAAAAACTAGCCGACAAGGCATACCAAACTATACATGAGCCGACACCTGTCTATGAGCCTCTAAAAGAACATAAGTGTTGCAACATAGCCGGAACAGGGCCCCGACATACCCATAATGTCTATAACAAAAATTGCATACCAAGACCAAGGCAAGTCCGGAGAAGGGATCTCGCCAATCACCGCTGAACTGGACAGTCTACTGTGGTGGGGGAGCTGCACCTGCCTGTCTATCAGGACCTGCAGCACGACATGCAACGTCCACAAATAAAAGGACGTCAGTACGAATAAAGTACTGAGTATGTAAGGCAAGGAACCATAAATACGATCAGTAATGTAAGCAAGGATAGAGAATATACAACCTGTAACATCTTAGTACCTCTGAGGGCTACTTACATGAAATGCATGATACATATGTATAAATACATAAACCTTTAAAGCATTCGCCTCTGTGGGCATCATCATCATCATATCGTACCCGGCCATAATAGGCTCGGTAGAATCGTACCCGGCCACGTGGAGCTCGGTAAAACCCAACTGATCAGTGGTTGCACAATAGGTGCCGTACCCGGCCAACTATAGCGTGGCTCGGTAGAGTAAAATAGATACATATATATAATGCATGCTCGACTCATGGAATCACATTCTAAACCTTTCGGAGTGACGTAAGGTCGGTATCCTCTATACACGTTATTAGGACTAACTCTTCACTATGAACCTTATAAGATTTAGGAAGTACGAACAACATTGATAACATAAGAATAAGAGAAGTAACATTAACATTAATCGTTCCATAAGAGGGAAAACAATGTAAGTACTGCTAGCTTCTAAGAGTAGAGTATCTTGGAAGCTCGTTCATTACATTATGTACAATCGGAGTCGTGCAAAAGAAGGAAAGGGATAGCCTCACATACCTTGTATATACTGCCCCAATCTCAAGCTATGCAATTGTCAAAACTCCTTAGTCTACAATAAGAGAAACGATACTATCGTTATCATTTAAGCGTCATAACTATTATGTATCGACCACAACCTATTTTACGATGAAACGGACAACACCTCCCCTATATATATGACCTCACACCATTCAAAACAGTCACCAAACAGCCCAAACAACATCAATAATAAACATATTGAGCCTCCCAAAATAGTCCACACACAGCCTAATCACTTCATACATACGACGACCACCGTAGTCGTGTCAAACAACCTGGAAATATTACGGATAACTATCAGCCCATAACCCTACATATATATGGTGTTTATCCACACCCTTCCTCCTCCAAAACTCCACAAGATAGTAGTAAAATACGCAGCCCAACAACAACGCAAAACAGTCCACAAAACAATAACATTACTACCAAGCCTTTCGATATATATCTCACAAGTTCTAGCTTCAATGGCTTAGCCGCAACTTGGATAATCTTAAATACATATAGAGTAAGAGGTTCCTTACCTTTATACAGAAATAACAACTCCAATTTGACCTTAAATTTCCATGAAATATCCCTCCAATGCTGCCACAACAACAAAAAAGCGAAACTAGCGATCAATTAATGTTTTTCGGCACTAGAATCACTTTAGAAGGCTTGAAATCACCTAGGATTGATATTAAGAACATGAGGGAGTATTTACAGAACATAAACCCTTTAAAACAACCTCCCACATGAGCTGGAACGACACAAAAATGAGCAACAACAAGAAGAACAAGAGACTTACTAGCGCCACGGAATTCCCGACACTTGATTTGTGTTGTTTGCCCTTTTTTGGGTCTTGAATCTTGAGAGAACCTTGAGAGGATGTTCCTAGGGTTCTAAGGTCTGAAAATAGTGAAAAGAAATGACTTAAAACGGGTTGGAGTCATCCTATATAGGTCCAAATATCTTAAACCGACTTAGTGGGCCCCATAGAGAGGTGCTTGGCGCAGTCTCGCGAAAACGCGAATATCTCTCTACTCCGAGATCGTATCGATGAACGGTTTAATGAGTTGGAAACTAGACTCCTAGATCTTTAATTTGGTTGGTATATCACCCCTTAATTCCTTGTAAATTATGAGAAAAGATTATAAACATTTGACCCAATGTTTAAGTAAAATTATGAACCTAAGTTGCGACAACTTTTGTCGACTTTTGTTTCATAACTCGTTTGACTTCAAGACTTATGATACGGATATTATATGATTAAAATACCTTAATAAATGACCTCTTGAGTGTATTAAGCACCGCTAGATTACCTGAAAATACGAGTTACAACATCCTTGATTCGTTTAACTTCTAATACTGGTTAATCACCCTTATACACTCTTGTATCACTTAAGACCAATAGGATTGACTTCTTATCATCTAAAAGATAATTCCTTCTTGGATTTATGTTAACTAATATATGGCATGAACTAACACATGTGGATATGGGTTGTAACACCCTCCCCCCCTTAGGAACATTCGTCCTCGAATGTAAGGGTTTATGGGGAGTTTAAATCATCGTGGATTCCAATGGAAATTTCCGATCAATTTTCCCCTATAAAATGGTCACTAGCAAAACTTGCATGTAATTAAGCCCAACATATGGCTTCACAAGGCTACACAAAGCATTATGCGTATTTACATTATCTACATATCACCATTTTGTATTAAGGAGGAGTATTCTCAAATTATTGCTTACCTCATAGAGCCGTTTCACCTTCCAATGTATCCTGTCTTCCACCAGCATCCTTGTTATCTTCATTCTGGAATAAGTAAGGGTATTTAGACTTCATCTCCTCTTCTGCTTCCCATGTCATTTCTTCCATATTTTTGTTCCTCCATAATACTTTGACGGAAGCTACATCTTTTGTTCTCAGCTTGCGGACTTGCCGATCTAATATCGCCACTGGCACTTCTTCATATGATAGGTCCTCTGTAACTTGTACATCTTTGATAGGGACGACTCGAGAAGGGTCTCCAATACATTTTCTCAACATAGATACATGGAATACCGGGTGGACAAATTCCAATTCGGATGGCAATTCTAACTCATAAGCAACCTGTCCAATCCGTCGAAGAATTTTATACGGCCCGATATACCTTGGACTCAGCTTACCTTTCTTCCCAAAACGCATAATACCCTTCATTGGTGAGATCCTCAGGAAAACCCAATCACCAACCTCAAACTCTAGATCACGACGTCGGACATCAGAATAAGATTTTTGCCTGCTTTGTGCCGTCCTCAATCGCTCCTGTATCACTTTCACCTTCTCAATAGCTTGGTGAATCAAATCTGGCCCATATAATTCTGTTTCACCGACTTCGAACCATCCAACTGGTGATCTACATCTCCTCCCGTATAGTGCCTCGTATGGGGCCATTTTAATACTGGAATGGTAGCTATTGTTATAGGCGAATTCTATGAGTGGAAGATGATCATCCCAATTCCCCTTAAAATCTAGAACACATGCTCGTAGCATATCTTCCAGTGTCTGAATGGTACGTTCAGCCTGTCCGTCAGTCTGCGGATGAAATGCAGTGCTGAGATTTACTTGTGTGCCTAAACCCTTCTGGAAAGACCTCCAAAAGTTAGCCGTAAATTGAGCTCCTCGGTCTGATATAATAGATATGGGCACACCATGAAGCCTAACAATCTCCTTGATATACAACTTCGCATAATCTTCAGCCGTGTAAGTTGTCTTCACTGGCAGAAAATGGGCACATTTTGTAAGTCGATCAATTATCACCCAGATGGAGTCAAACTTATGATAAGAGCGAGGTAATCCAATAATGAAGTCCATATTAATCACCTCCCACTTCCAGGTCGGAATCTCTATATTTTGAAGCAATCCACCGGGTTTCTGATGTTCTATCTTTACTTGTTGACAATTGGGACACTGGGCTACAAATTCTGCAATAGACTTCTTCATATTATCCCACCAATACTGCTCCTTGACATCATGATACATCTTTGTCGAGCCGGGATGGATGGAATATCGGGATTGATGAATCTCATTCATAATCTTCTCTCGCAACCCTGCCACATTAGGCACACACAATCGGCTCTGGTATCTCAGTGCCCCATCTTTTCCGATCCCAAAAGCCATACTTTTACACTGTTGAATGCTTTCTCTTAATCGTACTAAGATAGGATCTTCATATTGTCGTGCTTTTACCTCGGCTACCAAAGATGATTCTGATGTATTCTGTACAGTAACACCTCCGTCATCAGAGTCTAACAATCTGATTCTCATATTGGCTAGCTGATGAAGCTCTTTAATCAACCCCCATCTACCTGCCTCAATATGTACTAAGCTTCCCATTGATTTACGGCTGAGAGCGTCTGCCACAACATTGGCTTTACCGGGATGATACAATATCTCGACGTCGTAGTCTTTCAATAATTCAAGCCACCTACGCTGCCTCAAATTCAACTCTTTCTGCTTGAAGATGTATTGTAAACTCTTGTGATCTGTGTAGATGTCAACATGGACGCCGTATAAGTAGTGCCGCCATATCTTCAAAGCATATATTACTGCAGCCAATTCCAAATCATGGGTTGGATAATTCTTTTCATGCTTCTTCAATTGTCTTGATGCATAAGCAATCACATTCCCACGCTGCATCAATACGCACCCCAAACCTATACCTGAGGCATCACAATATACCACATAACCTTCTGTTCCTTCAGGAAGAGTGAGCACTGGTGCAGATGTCAATCGATTCTTCAGCTCCTGAAAACTACGTTCACAAGTGTCAGACCACTGGAATTTGGTAGCTTTTTGTGTTAACTTAGTCAATGGTGATGATATAGAGGAAAATCCTTCTACAAACCGCCTATAATATCCTGCTAGCCCTAGGAAGCTGCGGACTTCTGATGGTGTTGTAGGTCTCGGCCAATTCTTTACTGCATCGATCTTCTGAGTGTCGACACTAATACCCTCATCAGATATCACATGGCCAAGGAATGCTACTGAGTTCAGCCAGAATTCACATTTGGAGAGCTTAGCATATAACTTACGATCCTGAAGCGTCTGTAATACTATCCGCAAGTGGCCCGCATGTTCCACCTCCGAACGAGAATACACTAGAATGTCATCAATGAATACAATCACGAACACATCAAGATAGGGCCTGAATATAGTATTCATGAGATCCATAAAAGCTGTTGGGGCATTTGTTAGCCCGAACGACATCACCAAGAACTCAAAGTGCCCATATCTTGTCCGGAAGGCCGTCTTTGGAATATCCTTCTCCCTAACCCTCACCTGATGATACCCTGAACGTAAATCAATCTTAGAGAAATACTTGGCACCCTGGAGTTGGTCAAACAGGTCATCAATTCTTGGAAGTGGATACTTGTTCTTTATAGTAGACTTATTCAACTGTCGATAGTCGATACACATCCGTAACGACCCGTCTTTCTTCCGCACGAATAGGACTGGTGCACCCCAAGGTGAAGTGCTAGGCCTAATAAAGCCCTTATCTAGCAAGTCCTTCAACTGCACCTTCAACTCTCGCAACTCTGCCGGGGCCATTCTGTATGGAGGAATAGAGATCGGTTGAGTGTCAGGCAACACATCAATGCTAAACTCAATCTCCCTTTCAGGAGGAAGGCCTGAGAGTTCATCTGGGAAAACATCTGGGAATTCGTTGACCACAGGGATTGATTGTAAAGTAGGCGGTTTCGCCTCCGCATCCCTAACGCGAACGAGATGATAAATGTAACCTTTTGAGATCATTTTCCTTGCCTTAAGATAGGAAATAAACCTACCTTTCGGTGTAGCAATGTTCCCTTTCCATTCAATGACGGGTTCACCCGGAAATTGGAACCTAACCATCTTCGTACGACAGTCAACATTTGCATAGCATGAGGCCAACCAGTCCATTCCCATTATCACATCAAAATCAACCATTTCTAACTCAAATAAATTTGCCGAGGTTTGACGACTACAAATCATCACAGTGCAACCTCTATATACCCTTCTAGCAATCACAGAATCTCCTATCGGAGTAGATACCGCGAGGGGTTTACTTATCAATTCAGGTTCAATGCCAAACTTATTAGCCACAAAGGGTGTAACATATGATAATGTAGATCCCGGATCAATCAGCGCATATACATCATAAGAAAACACAGATATAATACCTGTAACAACATCTGGAGACGACTCGAGATCCTGTCGACCTACTAGAGCATAGGTTCGATTTTGAGCACCACTCGAACTCGGCACTGCACCTCTACCCCTACCACGACCTGTCGACTGCTGAAAACCCCGTGCTGGAGGTCGAACTGATGAGGAAGAACCAGACACAGATCCAGTCGGCTGAGCCATACCATCACCTCCTCTATTAGGACAATCCCGCATCATATGGCCAGGCTGCCCGCACGAATAGCATGCATCAGAACCTCGACGACACAGTCCAAAGTGGGCCTTGCCGCACTGATCACAATGTGGTGTTGGGGGTCTCATCTGACTAGTATCCCTGTGATGTTGCGAGCCAGATGCCCGCGAACTCTGACCTGGACCAGAATAGGATCGATCATATCGAGGCCTCTGAAACTGTGGAGGAGCACTAGCTACAGGTGGCGCCGAACTCCTCGAAAACTGTGGCCTGATGCGGCCTCTGAAGTCATCAGAATACCCTGCAAATCTCGCCCTCTTATGCTGGCCTCTATCCTGCTCCCTAACTGCCCTCTGCTGGCGCTTACGATCCTCTAGGGTCTGGGCATAAGCTTGAATACGGGAAATATCCATGCCCTCCACCAAGGAGGCTGTCGTACACTCATTTATTAGATGTGGTCCCAACCCATTCACGAACATATGCACCCTATCACTCATCTCGGCCACCATATGGGGAGCATACCTTGCCAAAGAATCAAACTGCATACTGTACTCTCGCACACTCATATTACCTTGTCTAAGGTTCAAGAACTTATCAGCTCTAGCTCGTCGTATCTCAACTGGCAAGTAGTGACGAAGAAAGGCCTCAGAAAATTCCTTCCACACAGCTGGAGGAGGGTTCGGACCCCTGGATCTCTCCCAACTATCATACCAGAGAACCGCTAAATCCCGTAGCCGATAAGAAGCCAACTCTACTGCCTCTGTATCACTAACATGCATAACCCGAAGTGTACGATGAACCTGGTCAATAAAAGTCTGTGGGTCCTCCTTGGGGTCTGATCCGGTAAACACTGGAGGGTCTAAATTAATAAAATCACGAACTCTTGTACTAACTGGTTTCTCAGCAGCACCTGTATTCTGCCTCTGAGCCTGAGCAGCTACCAAGCTAGTCAATAACTGCAAAGCACTCTGCATATCCTGGTCTGGAGTGCCAGACGGAGGAACTGGAGGCGCTGGGTGCCTTCTAATACCCTCTGGAGGAGATGGAGTAGATAAGGTATGAGAGGGCATCTCACTTTGAGCCTCACTTTGTCCTGCTCTGACTTGGGGCACCTGACTGGTACCCTCTCCCGCTGTTGTATCAAGCCGTCTACTAATCGTTTGCTTCCTAGTCGAAGGCATCACTGAAAAAATAAGGTGAATATTAGAGACGAACACTTACGACTCAACTCTACGCACGATCTAGATTCAGGAAGAAGGTAACAACCCTAGATGTCATGTAGCCTCTTGATTATAAATGTGGCACGCTACACATCCATAATCAAGACTCTACTAGACACGGCTCATAGACAACCCCTAGGACAGACTTGCTCTGATACCAAGTTTGTCACGACCCAAACTGAAGGGCCATGACTAGCACCCGACCACACTTGCCGAGCACCAACATACATTTCATCTAACCTTCATTATTATCTTTTAAGGCTGACGAAATCAATATAAATGGTAGACCTAGATCATGGACAACCAACAATAAAATATGACGGCATGAACATACATAGCAGGGGATGACCAGACAATCAAGAAACTACGTATAAGGTATGAGCTACCACGCTACTATGAAAGACTATACAACAAAAACTAGCCGACAAGGCATACCAAACTATACATGAGCCGACACCTGTCTATGAGCCTCTAAAAGAACATAAGTGTTGCAACATAGCCGGAACAGGGCCCCGACATACCCATAATGTCTATAACAAAAATTGCATACCAAGACCAAGGCAAGTCCGGAGAAGGGATCTCGCCAATCACCGCTGAACTGGACAGTCTACTGTGGTGGGGGAGCTGCACCTGCCTGTCTATCAGGACCTGCAGCACGACATGCAGCGTCCACAAATAAAAGGACGTCAGTACGAATAAAGTACTGAGTATGTAAGGCAAGGAACCATAAATACGATCAGTAATGTAAGCAAGGATAAAGAATATACAACCTGTAACATCTTAGTACCTCTGAGGGCTACTTACATGAAATGCATGATACATATGTATAAATACATAAACCTTTAAAGCATTCGCCTCTGTGGGCATCATCATCATCATATCGTACCCGGCCATAATAGGCTCGGTAGAATCGTACCCGGCCACGTGGAGCTCGGTAAAACCCAACTGATCAGTGGTTGCACAATAGGTGCCGTACCCGGCCAACTATAGCGTGGCTCGGTAGAGTAAAATAGATACATATATATAATGCATGCTCGACTCATGGAATCACATTCTAAACCTTTCGGAGTGACGTAAGGTCGGTATCCTCTATACACGTTATTAGGACTAACTCTTCACTATGAACCTTATAAGATTTAGGAAGTACGAACAACATTGATAACATAAGAATAAGAGAAGTAACATTAACATTAATCGTTCCATAAGAGGGAAAACAATGTAAGTACTGCTAGCTTCTAAGAGTAGAGTATCTTGGAAGCTCGTTCATTACATTATGTACAATCGGAGTCGTGCAAAAGAAGGAAAGCGATAGCCTCACATACCTTGTATATACTGCCCCAATCTCAAGCTATGAAATTGTCAAAACTCCTTAGTCTACAATAAGAGAAACGATACTATCGTTATCATTTAAGCGTCATAACTATTATGTATCGACCACAACCTATTTTACGATGAAACGGACAGCACCTCCCCTATATATATGACCTCACACCATTCAAAACAGTCACCAAACAGCCCAAACAACATCAATAATAAACATATTGAGCCTCCCAAAATAGTCCACACACAGCCTAATCACTTCATACATACGACGACCACCGTAGTCGTGTAAAACAACCTGGAAATGTTACGGATAACTATCAGCCCATAACCCTACATATATATGGTGTTTATCCACACCCTTCCTCCTCCAAAACTCCACAAGATAGTAGTAAAATACGCAGCCCAACAACAACGCAAAACAGTCCACAAAACAATAACATTACTACCAAGCCTTTCGATATATATCTCACAAGTTCTAGCTTCAATGGCTTAGCCGCAACTTGGATAATCTTAAATACATATAGAGTAAGAGGTTCCTTACCTTTATACAGAAATAACAACTCCAATTTGACCTTAAATTTCCATGAAATATCCCTCCAATGCTGCCACAACAACAAAAAAGCGAAACTAGCGATCAATTAATGTTTTTCGGCACTAGAATCACTTTAGAAGGCTTGAAATCACCTAGGATTGATATTAAGAACATGAGGGAGTATTTACAGAACATAAACCCTTTAAAACAACCTCCCACACGAGCTGGAACGACACAAAAATGAGCAACAACAAGAAGAACAAGAGACTTACTAGCGCCACGGAATTCCCGACACTTGATTTGTGTTGTTTGCCCTTTTTTGGGTCTTGAATCTTGAGAGAACCTTGAGAGGATGTTCCTAGGGTTCTAAGGTCTGAAAATAGTGAAAAGAAATGACTTAAAACGGGTTGGAGTCATCCTATATAGGTCCAAATATCTTAAACCGACTTAGTGGGCCCCATAGAGAGGTGCTTGGCGCAGTCTCGCGAAAACGCGAATATCTCTCTACTCCGAGATCGTATCGATGAACTGTTTAATGCGTTGGAAACTAGACTCCTAGATCTTTAATTTGGTTGGTAGATCACCCCGTAATTCCTTGTAAATTATGAGAAAAGATTAGAAACATTTGACCCAATGTTTAAGTAAAATTATGAACCTAAGTTGCGACAACTTTTGTCGACTTTTGTTTCATAACTCGTTTGACTTCAAGACTTATGATACGGATATTATATGATTAAAATACCTTAATAAATGACCTCTTGAGTGTATTAAGCACCGCTAGATTACCTGAAAATACGAGTTACAACATCCTTGATTCGTTTAACTTCTAATACTGGTTAATCACCCTTATACACTCTTGTATCACTTAAGACCAATAGGATTGACTTCTTATCATCTAAAAGATAATTCCTTCTTGGATTTATGTTAACTAATATATGGCATGAACTAACACATGTGGATATGGGTTGTAACATAAATATTAGGACTTTTTACTTAATTCAAATAATGAATGATTTAATGATAACAATTTTAGTTGATTTTGAATTCCTAAATATTAGGAAAATAGTTTAAATTACAATTTTATCCAATATGAATTCTATTTTTAAAGGGTAAAAAAGGCAAACGACATTTCGCTAAAGGCCTTCGTGCTTTTAATATAGTATAGATAGATGACACTTGTAGCTTTTTAATGTATTCTCTTGTAAAATATTCAAATACCGTGGGGAAATAATACCATTGATATCAATTTTTCAATTTGATGTTTGTGTTTGACATTAACCGAAGGTTAAAATGGGTATTATAGCACGTACTCTTTTTATGTTAATTGAAGCAACTTAAACGAGTTATAATTTGTAGCTTAATTTTATGTAAATTATTAAAATAAATTAATTGTAAATTGTGATCCCCAATATCATTCTCTATCCATGATTAAATGCATATAATAATGATAATTTATTTATTAAAAAATTAACTAAGAACCGACAAATAACAATTTTAAAATTGTAATGTTGGGCCCGTATACATGCCTTTCCTCATCTAGTAAAAAAATACAAGGTAAGGCTGCATCCAGCAAGACCCAATGAGGTTTGACCCCTCGAAAATTCCGCACATAGCGGGAGCTTAGTGTACAGGGCCACCCTTACTTCTAATGTAGCCGAATTGCTGGTGAAAATAGTGTGGGGGTATTGAAACATATTTTTCAATGATTTTTCGAAATCAAACAGGGCAAATGCTTGCAGCTTGTCATGGTGGCAGCAAAGAGAGAAGGGGAGGAGAAAGTATTGTCTTGGTTGCATCTATCTACTCCTCTGAACCCAAGGTTCTGCTCACACCAGAAGATTGAACAAGGAATAGCTTAGGGGTCAGTAAAGAGATGCTGCTATGGTGCTATGTATGTCCTTCAACTCAAAATTATTTGGGATGAACAAACTGATAATAGTCATCTTGCATATATTTGAACCAAAAGTAAAATTTACAACCTATAAACATGCTCATTTGTTCCTTTTTCTGAGCAAAGAATAACGGAATTTCCAACTAATTACATCATTCAGATGCTGCAATGAAATCTGCTTTACTAGTAGTTTGCTGGTGGGTGACAAGGCGAGTGAAGGTGTTTTGTTCTAGATTCCTAGGCTCCTATAACAAGAACAAAATATTTACAATGTTGAAAACCTAAGCTAGTCTTGTGATGTTGTTGAATATTCGAATAGAAGACGTTTGGATGGAGTAGACTGTAAAAGCACCCGGAGCCGGCTTGTGAGCTGATATATCAAAGTCCATTGCATTGCCATCTCAGAGTCCTTCATCTGCCTTACTACAGAGGCCTGAAAAGGAGAGTAGAAATGCCTTGGTTAATGATAAATTGGTAGAATCAATTAACATAGAACTGAGTATCACTTAAATAGAATATTTGCAGATAAAAGGGGATTTACAATATTATCTCAGAGTATGATTAACATGATGTTCTCCAACCCTTGCACTTTTCAACCCAATGCCAGAAAAAGCAGCACGAACGACCAGAAGATGTTAAGAACATACTTTTTATGGCCCCACCAACGCAACAGTAAGTTCAAGTGATTCCACACAAAAACACTAGAACTGAATGATGAATTAGCTATTCAGGCTTTCTTTGCTCATTGTCTATCAGCTTAAGAATTTGGAGTATGACGGCTATCGTAGATAATCATAATCCTACAACAACTAGGTGTGCTGCTTTTGCCATGTGAACAGCTAGAAACATGTGACGATATGTGTTCCAAAGTTTCATTGTACTCACAAGTCGTTTGATAACCTTTCTACTAAATAACAACAAAAACAACAACCCAGTATAATCCCACAAGTGGGATTTGGGGAGGGTAGTGTGTATGCAGACCTTACCCCAGGGTAGAGATGTTGTTTCCGATAGACCCTCGGCACAAAGAAGATGAAATGCGACAATAGAATAATAACAACAACATAAACAGAAAGATAGTACTAACGAGCTAAGAACCAAAAAATATACCTGGAAAAGCAATATCAATAATCAGTGCAGTGACAAGGTCCTAGAAAATAGTAGGAGCACAACATGTACCTAGCATACTAAAACACGACACTGACCGACTAGACTTACACACAGAACGGAGTAGAAAAATGCTCAACTACCTACTAACCTTCAACCCTAATGCCCTTTCTCCATACCTTCCTATCAAGGGTCATGTCCTTGGTGAGCTGGCGTCGCGCCATGTCCTGCCTGATCAACTCTCCTCAATACTTCTTAGGTCGCCCTCTACCTCGTCTCATACCCGTCAGAGCCAACTGCTCGCAGCTCCTAACCGGGGCATCTAGGCTTCTCATTTGCACGTGCCCGAACTATCTAAGCCTCACTTCCCGCATTTTGTTTCCATGGGAGCCCCGCCTACCCTCGCCCAAATATCTTCATTCTTAATCTTATCCAACCTCGTGGCCTGCACATCCATCTCAACATCCTCATTTCTGATACCTTCATCTGCTGGATATGGGCAATCTTGACTGGCCAACATTCTGCCCCATACAACATGACCGGTCTAACCACCGCTCTGTAGAACCTGCCTTTAAGTATCGTAGGGGCAGGTTGGATGAAATGGAGGTTAGCATCTAGCATTTTGTGTGACATCCTCGTCGATCTCCCCGTTCCCCTGGATAATCGACCCAAGGTACTTAAAACTTCTTTTCTTGGGGATGACTTGTGAATCAAGTTTCACGTTGATGTCCACTCTCCCCATGACATCGCTGAACTTGCACTCCAAGTACTTAGTCTTAATCCTGCTCAACTTGAAACCTTTAGACTCAAGGGTCTGTCTCCAAACCTCTAGCCTCTCGTCAACACCTCCTCGCGTCTCATCAATCAGAACTACATCATCAGCAAATAACATACACCATGGCACCTCCCCTTGAATATGGTGCGTCAGTGCGTCCATCGCCAGTGCAAATAAGAGAGGGCTGAGCGCAGATCCTTGGTGTAACCCCATAACCACCGGAAAATGCTCCGAGTCTCCTCCTCCTGTCCTAACCCGAATCTTGGATCCATCATACATGTCCTTAATCACACTAGTGTATGCTACCGGAACACCTTTTACCTCCAAACATCTCCAAAGAACCTTCTTCTATCCCTCTAGGTCAATAAACACCATGTGTAAATCCTTCCTCTTATCCCTGGACTATTCCACCAACATCTGGATAAGATGGATAGTTTCCGTAGTTGAACGACCCGCATGAATCCGTATTGGTTCTCAGATATAGACAGCGACCTCCTCACCCTCGCTTCCACCACCCTCTCCCACACTTTCATAGTATGACTAAGCAGCTTGATAACCTTATATTTGTTACAATTATGGATATCACCTTTGTTCTTGTACAACAGAATCATCGTACTCCATCTCTATTCCTCTGGTATCTTCTTCGTTTAAAAATAACATTGAACAGCCCGGTCAACCACTCCATGCCAACTCTACAGACATACCTCCAAAATTCAATCGGGATCTTGTTCGGCCTAGTCGCTCTGCCCTGTGAGGGTCATGGGGGCCTGGAGGAGCTGTGGAGACGCTAGTGTTATGTGGTCGATGATGTCGAACTGTATTAGGGAGGTGTTAGCGGTCTCAAAGGGTTACTCTGGTGGGTATAAAGGAGATTGGTGGTGGAATGAAGAGGTTCAAGGAAAAGTGGAAGCAAAGAAAGCGACATACTTAAAGTTAGTGGAGAGTACAGAAGAAGAGGAGAGAAGAGCGAACAAAGCAAGCAGGGGCGGCTAGAGGGTGAAACCACTAAAGCAGGGGCCTTAGGCCCAGAATTTTAGGGGCCCCAATTTTTTTTCCAATTCCTATCTGATGTCCGATATTTGATTTGGGACCTTGAGTAATTCCACGTACTGTGTAAAGTCCTTTAATTTGGGAACCGCTCCTTAGAAATAATTTTTTCATTCCCATTACTCGAATCGAATACCTCCGATTAAGGAAGGAAATATCCTATCTATCCCACTACAACACTACTTCTGAGGTCCCAAATTTTCTGGAAAATATTAAGTATTTCAAATTAGAAAAGTAAAATACTTTATATAACGAAAGATTACATTTATCATTAGAAAATTAGTAACACACTTTTAAACTCCGTTTTTATTTGTTTTTTTTTCCTCAGGTTTCCATCATTGCAACAGGTATATTCAAACATCAAAAAGTTATTCTGATATAAAGTTATCAACTTCTTGAATCGGGTTGTATTAATTAAGATCTGTTACATGAAAGATTAAATGGCTTATGTAAAAAAAAATTTAAATTTTATTCTAAAAAGCTAGAAAAAACTTCAAATAAAAGTATATAGGATTTTTTTTTTTAAATAAGGCATTTCATTAAAGTTTGACTTTAGGCCACCAAATTTATTGAGCCGCCCCTGAAAGCAGGGTATAAGAAGGCTAGGAAGGAGGCGAAGCTAGCGGTCACTTATGCCAAGAATGCAACGTTTAGTCGTTTGTATGAAGAGTTGGGAGACAAAGGCGGGGATAAAAAGTTATTTCGGTTGACCAAGGCGAGAGAGAGAAAGACTCGTGATTTGGATCAAGTGAGGTGCATCAAAGACGAGGAAGGCAGAGTTTTAATGGATGAGGCTATGATTAAGAGGAGATGATAGACTTACTTTCATAAACTTCTGAATGAAGAGGGGGACAGAGACATTGTGTAGGGTGATTTGGAGCACTCCGAGAGAAGCCGTGATTTTAGGTACTGTAGGCGCATTAAGGTTGAGGAGGGCGTGGGCTCTATGCGTAAGATGAACATGGGCAAAGCGACTTGGCCGGACGAGATCCAACCTTTCTACTAAATGAAATCTAAAAAGATGTAGTTCATCTACCTCCTCTAGTTTGGACTAGATTGAATATACAGTGAATGATTAATTTGTTCTGTCATAAGTTCTGCTCATCATTGAAAAGCGAAATATGTTCTATTAAAGGTTCTATTTGTGTCCTAAAAAAGGACTCAAAGGAATCAGTTTTTTCATGATGTCCAGAACAGAAGTTTATAGTTTCATTTACTTTCACATCAAAATCATCTTTAATTGGACCGGTGGCCTCCACTTATGATGCATATAGCATCCATCTTCTGAAATTCTCAACAATATTAATGCTAATGTAATTTATCTTGAATTATAAAATCGTTTATGGAAAGATCAAGCACAGAATCCACTGACCGGCAAAATCAAAAACGGAAAGAAGAAAGAATAATTCTAACCTGGAGGCGCTTCCCTAGTTGAACTTCAACCTCTGTACCAAATGAAATATTGCTGGCCAGAGACTTCAGAGGATCAACACTGGGATCAACAGAAAGCAAGTTGGGGATCTGTGGTGCATAAACTAGCCTCCATCTGGCCTGTCCAAACTCTCCTTTCCCCTCTATTCTTGGCATCAATGTTTCAAGTGTTGCAGTGGCAAGCTTCTTAAAAGCAAGCTGGCCATCACCTTCTAAAATGGATTCAGCTAATTGACTCTCGAAAACTCTAGCAGCCTGTTCAGCCAGAACTGTTTTAAGTTAGTTTAGCCATGTATCAATACATCTCTTGAGCCACATTTACACAAATATTTAGTTGTCCATATAGATATTTGTAATTGTATTCTGCAGTTTATCCTTCCCAAAAGCATTAAATATTTGAACTCAAGTATTCAGCAGCGCAGGTGAAACATGAAAGCATGGATGGATGGAAGGATATTGGCATGTTCATTCATTTAAGATCCACCAGCAACGCACGCCAAAGTAATACGATTCTTTAGCTCACTGTAAAATAAACCACTAGAAAAATTGCTTTTGTTTCCCTCCCCCAACCCCTTTCCAACTCATTCTTGTGGAAGCATGCTCGTCTATTTAACCTTTGCGACATTTAAGATTGTCAGCATCCAATTAAATAAATTTCTAAATAATTTAACGTAAAAAGTCCGCCATCTTTTCATTGTTGTATTATTAGATTGATTGCATTAAGAAAACATTGGCATCAAAGTGACAACCTCAGTAGGTGACAAGACATCTTGCTCCACAGAACGCGTTGATGTGACCACTAAATTATCCTGCCATTTGCTAGCACGACTTTGTATCCTGAATTGCCACTCTGATCCAACCAAAGCCAAGTCTAGCGTTGGGTCAAGTCCATTATCAGGCTCAAATTTGGCTATGTTTAAATGATCTCGCTTCAGTCTCACCTGGATTTGAAGACAATAAAGATATCAGATGAAGAGAAAATGGAATCTCAGAATTCCACAAGGAGCCTACACCCACCCAAGAACAAAAATAAAAATAAAAAAGAGAAAATCAACTCAAAACTTGCCAGGACGAGAAAAGAGTTCAAAAGGTTTAACCTGTGTTGCAACAAGATTGACATCTCCATTCTCAAACATTAATACGCCTTTAGGCTTTATCCACTTGGGATGAGCAACACCATTTAACTCAAGTTCTCCACTAACAGCAAAATTGAGAATTAGAGGATAAACTATCCTCAGTTCTGGTCCCAGAACAAGTTTCAGGTCACTGAGGCGGATATCCAGCTTAGGTTTGCTCTCTACTTGGACGCTTTCCTTAATATCTTCAGCATCTTTACCTGCATATTACAAAAATTGGATTTAACATTCGTAATAATGAACCCAGCAATATAACCTCATCTTAAGCAAGAAAGTCAAAAAGCCATAGGCAGCTGCTGGACCATTTGATGTCAAGTTTTGACGCCACAACACGTGAAAATATTCCCACATTTTCTTCAAAACCAAAGCAAAACACCTTGGGAAATTGAGACAGCAGTATATCTTAGTACATAGTTTTCGAAACCAAACACAGGTGTTGGGCTCCAAATCCAACTTGGAAAACCCAGTTGATCTGTGAGATTCTCGGTTTTAGTTTCTGATTTCCAAAATTTTGAATTTGGTCCCATTTCTTTTTTTTTTTCACTTAGGCTTTCACATTTATAAACTGAATTTTCTTTTGCTTACCGGCTGCATGAGCCTAATAGCTGAACAGCCCTTCTCCTTTTTTCTATTCAGCTATTCAAATATAGTTCTTTTTTTAGCAAATAGAGATATTTTCTGATCATTCTCGTAACTATTAACATATGAAAGCGTACAACACTTTAAGGTATTGATAAATGGACCTTGGGCCTAACTCAACCCCAAAAGCTAGCTTATGAGGTGAGGGTTACCCAAGACCATATAAGGAGACCAAGGACCTCAAATCCCACCGATGTGGGACAACTCAACAGGTATTAGTGATAATCTATATTATATTAAAAGCACGAAGGCCCTAAGCGAAATGTCGTTCGCCTTTTTTATCCTTTAAAAATAGAGTTCACACGGGACAAAATAGTCATTTGATTATCGTCCTAATATTTAGTATTTTGAAATCTATTAAAATTTTAGTTACTAAATCTTTCCACGTAGGAAATTCTAATATTAAGGACTTTAAATTTGAGTCGGATTTTACCTTATTTAATTGTGCAACTATTTTCCTTAAATCCAATACTTTCACGTTTCTAAGGTTTTCAATATTACAGATTGTTATTAAAGCTTCTTTTTTTAACGCTTTTGTCTTCATTTTGAAGTAAACTTCAATTTAAATAGCAATATGTTCATAAACAGATATATGAAAATTAAATACAAAATTAATTTGTTTTGTGGTCTGCTATGTAATTATGAATTTGCCACGATTTTAATGATGTAAAAACTAAGAATCCTGCTTTTCCTCTTTAAAGTTTCCTAGAATTATGATCGTTTTAGTTAAATAGGAATCATTTGGAAATCATCTATTGTTACATATCGTTTTATAATTTATCGTATCGTACTGTATTGTATTGTACTGTTTCGTTTTACAAATATAATGTTTGGATAAATTGTGTTATTTTCCATCATTTCATGATATCACACACCAGCGATATAAAGAATAAACTTACAATATTATAAAAAAAAAGTATGATACAGGTAAAATTATTATATAAAAAGGTAGGGTAAATGATAAAATAAAATTATTTAATAATAATGAAGGGTGAGATTGAGAGAAAAAGACAAGGTAACGACGCGACCACACCAAGTTGGTCGTTACATAAAGTGGCACATTTCGTCGTTATGCAACGAGAAATTTAACGATACAATACAATAAAATTTAAGTAACAATCAAAACAAATATCGTATTTAACATAACAATACGATACAATACAATGGGTAACAACCATCCAAACAAACTGTAAGTTTTTGTATATTTCTTTTTTCTTTTGTCAGAATTATTTTAAATCATATTTAGACTAAAATAGATGTTTGGTAATAAAGTTAGATAGAAACGACTTCAACTTTTTCTAGAATTTATGACCTTAATAATCAATAAGAACCTTTATTTCATTGCATGGTAATGTTAGGAAAATCCTTTCCAAATTTTCAAATTTTAACACATAAGAATCGTTAAGCAATTACTGGAATTCTAATCTTTCGTCGACTTCCTTTTGTTTAATTTTCATTCTAAATTAAATAATAATAAATTTGTTGTGAATATATGAAATATACTGCATCCTACGTGAGAATATCAGTTGTGTTGATTCTAATTTTTCACACGTGGACAAAGAGTTAGGTGATTTATAAGTTTACCTTTAAAAATAAAGTTTACATTGGATTACAGAAAGTACATTATAAAATTATTATTTAATAAATTTCTTAATATTTAAAACTTTTAAATTAATAAAATTTTAACTATTAAACCTTTTCTTATTTGAACTATATAAAAACTCCTAATTACTCGAAATTTTTTTACTTTTATTTCTTTTTTAAACTAACTATTTTTTTACCACGTTCTTTTCTTCTATTATTTTTTAAATAAAAATTAATGTTTCCAATTTTGTTAAAACTTCTTAATGGTCGTGTTGATTAGAAGATGGTGATAATAAATAAATTTAACTAGATTGCTGCAAGGAGATCAAAATTAATTATCTATTCTTTTGTATATTTGGTTGATGATACTAAGGATATATACTAACTATAAGACCATGAATCGATTAAGACTTTAGTATTTTAATTTTAAATAAATTAACATTTAAATTTAAAGTTTATAGTATGAATTTTCACTCTATATTTTAAAGATCTTTTGATCTTATATAATCGAAAATTTATTTTATTCTAGAAAAAAAATTAATTACTTCACCATATATTAAAAGCAGTAAGAAAAAAACATATATCAGAAAATACTGAATTAAAATACTTTATTTCCCAGACAATACCTTAATTTACTATAATGCATATTTCCTAAATGACTTTTTTTTGGGTTAAAAAAAAGTTTGTTACATAATTTGACTTTAAGAAAAATAGAAATTAGGTATGGAATTCGTCTCATAGCTAATGGAAATTTTCTTTTGATAATCTGTCACTAATCCATAGCTAAAGTTTACTTAGAAATTAATATTTACTGTTTAGCTACATAATTTATTTGTCATAATTTTTTTAGTTGCTCTGTCTAAAATACATATTACCTAGACAATTATTTTCATTTTAAGTTAAAACAAAAGAAGGATAAATGATAGATCACTAAGTTATCAAAATTATCTTGATTGTTTTCATGCTTAGCTAGGTCATCTTCTATTTTGTTGACTAAATAAGATCAATATTCATCATTTTCAAGAACTTATATTTTTAAAATTTATATTATAACTCATACACATTATTTAATAATATTTATGTAATTTTAAAATATATATACTTATTGATATAGGATACACGCGCATTGCGCGTATCCTAAAACTAGATTTCAATATGATCAAACATTATTATTTAGAAAATTCCCTTAATAATAATAATTATTCTCTTTAATGTTAAGAATAAATAATTAAGTCCTAATTAACCAGAAAAGTCTTTGATTTTACTAATTTGTAGAAAATCCAAGTCATTCTTTTTAAAATTCATCATATAAATCGGTTATAGGTAATTGTTAAAAATACAAACATTATACAATAAGATGAAGCATTAGAGACAAAATATATTCTCAGTGAGTTGTCATTACTTATTTTTCTTTCTTTCGATATTCATTTAAACAAATGACAACTCTCTATATTTTTCTACGTACAAAGTTACTTATTGTAAAATACTATCTTAATGTAGGCATTTTAAAACTTAGTATTTGATAATTTCATTTACTTGTTCTTCTTGTACATATATTTTATTGATTGATGCTAAGTATTGACGCGAAATACACGTGCAATGCACGTACACTAAAGCTAGTTTTAAAAAAAATTATAACCCAAATCCAAACATAACAGTTATCGAAAACCAAAAATCCAAACAAGACTTTCCCAGAAACAAACATAAACTGACTCTTTTAAAACCACCTCCAAAACCAGGCATTAGTGCAGCTAGTCAGTAATAACTAAAGTCCCTAAGAGCTTTTATATGTGTTTCGTTGTGAAAGTGACTATTCAAATTGAATGTTCTCCATTAGCAAAAGAGAAGAATTTGGATTTCACATAAATGCTAAATCTGGCAAATATTTTTACCCAAAGATCAAGTATTTAAGAAACACTACAATCGTTAAGGTCAATGAATTGCGTTTAACAGTGCCTTCTGCAAAGCATCAGACACAGAGTTAAGTTTGGACATTACTCTTGTAAGATCCCTGTTATCCGTAATGAGGACAGTGGTTTATATCACATAGAAAATAGAGCGTTAAAGACATCAAACACTGCTTAAGATTGACCATATCATAAGTCAAAAATACAAGAAAATGATAGCTCAAGGGTAAACTTAGTAATGGTGAAATATTGGGGAAATTCTCCATTGATTAAAGTCATTCTTCACACTTCTAAGATGGTATGAAGCATACACATTTCCAGAAAGCCGACATATCCTATGAGGCCTTTGTGCTTACACCTCGTCAACCAATATAGGAACTGTATGAAATGTGTCGATCATATTCAAAATCTTGTTTATTGTCGAAGATCAGAAACATAAAGATTTTCAGTTCACGCATCAAGATTGGCATGCCCATTGTAATTCATTATTGTCCCCTTTCCCAGCCGCACGTCTTCTTTCAAATCCTAATACAGAGTCTATGTAGTGCTTGAATAGGAGGCAAAAATATTGTAGTTAATATCAAAGGATAATAAGGGTTGACTGTTTTGTATTGTGCCACACAGTTCAATCAATTATTTATAAATTAAATATCACTGATCATAAGTATCTGCCTAATGTTCCTAAATAAGAGCAGTTTTCATAGTCTATATAAACACACGTGAATAATATTATTTGAGTAATGTGGACCCTTAATAAGTTATATATGGACTGTTAGCAATAGCAAAAACAGCTATAGTTCAATCACAAAATAATTGGGTTGGAAATATGAATCCTCTATTATCCATTCCGCTCCATTTGGGCATGTTAGGGACAACCTCCAAGTTTAGAAAGAAAAACAATAGCCACACGGCCCTTTCCAACACTTGGCTTCATTTCCTAATGCTCTTTATGGTCCTATAGACTCCCTTTACAAACTAATCTTTTCTTTAATTTTTTTTTTTATAAACTGCAAAAATAACTTTGTGGCAGATGCACAAAGTCTGACCTTCATTAACTAACAGCAATTAGCAAGTATTTTCATTTATAACATTGTTAAAGACTCGATTGGAATGTGCTCAAGTCCCGAAGCTCAGTAACCAGGTCATGTGCTTTGCCTCACTTAGGTGGGGCTAAGGTGCTGTGCCGTGTCCCTCGCTACCCATGGACCCTGTCTTTAAGAAGGTGACACTAGACAATAAACACAGTTCGCAAACTGATATATTAATAGTGAAGACGACACTGTGGATGAAGTATTAGTCACGAATTATGAAACTAAATATTTAGCATATGAAACTCACCCATCATTTTCTTTAAATAAAAAATTTAAAATAGTTTTTTAACTTAATTTCCTATTTCACCCAATTATAGTTTTTTAATTTTAAAATCCTTTTCCAAATAATCATTGTTTGCGTTTAAAATTATTTTGTTGCATTATACTATTTTTTTTCTTCATTAGTGCCTTCTGTCACTAAAGCCCACGCTTTGATTCTAGCGTGTGCTTGTCCCAACGTATTTTGGTGCTTTTCTACGCTTTTTGCTTTTGACTACTTCTGTAATTATGTAGAAAATTATAATAACTAAATCTGCTAGGATATAATTCTTATACTTGAAATGGAACACCAAAAAGACTCTTATACTTGAAACGTGGTAATTCTATCTATTATTTCATTTTTGGGAGCTATTGCAACTGAGTCCACTCAAGTCATGAATCATGGAAAAAGGACTTTGATCTCAAAGTCAAAATCCCTTTATGACAATGATGTGGGAGGATGGATGTGCTTAAAATGAACAGCTCATAGAACTTTCAAACTTTAAAGAGAGCAAACCAAATTGAGATAAAATAGAAGCTAAAAGAAATAGAGCTGAAAAAAGATGAAGACTGATATTTTATTTTTGGGGAAAGAGGGAAGGACAATCCAAGTGTAAAGTTCCGGCTCAGCCACTGCACATACATGCAAGGATATATTTGTTGTTGTTAACAAATGATATACACATGTCTTCATTTTTCCAAAACAGCAAGCTGTTTCGATATCTGGTTCTTTCCACAAACTAACATCAAGCAGGCTCTCATCAAACATGACACGATATTTTTATATCAGTATATATATAACATTTCAATACTAGTCAGCTTAGGCTCAGCCCAAGGGCAATTAGTTAATGCACACCGAATCATGCTAAACAGTGTGAGCTAATGTTTAAAAAGCTTTAGTTTGACAAATCATCAAGTTGACAATCAAAAAGCAATGAAGTACCTACCACGTAAATAGAACATCTGGTTCAAGCAAATAGCCTGAACTCAACCAGGATGCTCGAGTAAATTGATGAAGAAACCCAACTATATAGACTAAAGTTCATACTGAAATTACCTGATGATTGATTGAACTGAATGCTTGAAGCAGCAGGCTTTAAACTGAGGAAGCGCGAAACATACTTTGATGCAACTATACGATTGTAACCTCCAGCTGGAAGTCTTGATTGATCGGATGTCTCTCTATTGAAAGGAGCTGTTCCACTACCCTTGTCGTGTGGCAGGTACGCTTCACCATGACTCAGCTTCATCTTCCCGGAAATGTTTGGTTGCAATATGGACCCACTTATTTGCAATTGAGTATCAACTTGCCCGCTTTTATTTCAGAGATCAAGTTTTAGAAGAAAAGAAGAGATGATAAGATACAAATGTTTTGCTTGAGCTAAAAAATTCAAAAAGGAAAATAACTGAAGAAAATAGGAAAAGCGGAATGTAAAATGCAGTACAAGCAGTGTAATGTCTACATAGACTCATCAGGAAAGCAGGAAATGGTTTTTAAAAAGAAAACCCCAACATAAGGTGAGCAAAGGAAATACTCTATGTCGTTTAAAACAAAGACTTGAGAAGATGGAAGAGTGACTCGAAGCAGAGAGAAAGCAAGTCAACAGGCTGAAAAGTGGGCCTAGACAGATGAAAACAAAGACTTTAACAATTTGCTTGTTAATGCACCTAGACAGATGAAACACACAGAATCCTGCATAGTCACACATTTAAATATTTCCTATAGATAAATGCACATAAAATATACCTCAAGATATTCTTAGCTCGTACTTCCAGAACTTCACATTTCAAATCAATTTTATCACCATCAGATGCCTCAACTGTTCTGAGTGGCAAATTTCCCTTCACGGAAAGTTTTCCTTTTCTGCTTACCCTACCTTCCAATGAACTAATACTTAGTCTGTTTGAGTTCACTAGAACTGAGCCACCAAAGTTGGTCAGAGGTTTACGAAATACAGGTGAAGATACGGTCGCCCTATGGAAAGATGCAGATCCATCGAGTACTGGTTGTTCAACGGTACCTCTAACCTGTATGTTTGAACAAGTGACGTATATCAGCACTAAGAGAAAGGGAAACAGACACATAATAAAGTGCAACTCCCGATTTTCTCTCTCTCTTTTTTTCTTTCTTCCTTTTTATTTTTTTGAAAATCAACTTTTACCCAACTTGAAATAGTTTGTTGACGCTTCACACTTTCATTTTGACATTTCTGCATGTAATCTAATAAGTAAGTAACCCTACCTGAAGCACAACTTCAGCATTTCCATGGAGCCAGTTTGCATATGGAGACAAAGCCGTCAACAACATCATGCCAGAGTCTTTAATATCAGCATCAATCCTGACTTCCCCGGCATCAAGTAGGTTCCAGTTCAACCCCTTAAGGTTTTCAGCTAGCTGAGTGTCCCAACCCTCCTCATTTCTCTCTCTGGAGCTTCTTTTATCACTAGCTTCATCAACAGGCGCTTTGCTCTTCTCCGCACCCCAACTCCGAACCCACAATGCTTCACTTTTGTCCCTTTCTGAATTATCTTCCTCCAGAACATTATTTTGGACAAAGGTCACAGGAACACTTCCTTGAACGTGTACATGACCATTTTGGATGATTGGTTCAAATTTTGCATTGAACAAGAAACGGCTGGTTGGGGTTAGTGAAGCAACAATTTCAGCTCGACCAAGCTCAATACCCCCAATGGCACCATCTAGAAGCCTTACTTGTACATCACATTCTGGTTTAGCAAGATTTCCTCTAAGATCACCTTCCATATGCAATATGCCTCTTATTGGAGACAGAAATTGCCGCAAAGAATGAACAGCTTCAGTGGCAGTTGATTCAATAACCTGAACCAATGTAGGAACTAAACTAACAGGAAAGTTTAGAACAGCAAAATGTAGGTTAGTCTTTGCTCCAAAGAGAGTTCCATCTGCATGTATCGTGGCATTATCCTTTTGAATAAAGATTCTCTCAAGACGCAAACCATCATCATTGCTGTATGCACCAGCTGCCAGAACACGCTGAGTCTTATAAGCACCCCATTCCCATTCCTCCCCATGAAAGTCGAACTCGGCCTAGAAGTTACAGAAATCAGGACAAAAAGTTAACAATAAGAAGCAACCTGGAAGTATATTGTTCAAACATCTTATGCTGTATTGTAGGCATTAAAATCATTTCAAAAAGCTATAGCTACATATCAACTACATGTTTCTTGAATTTCGCAATCCTACTTAAAAGAAAATATCTTGAAGGGGAGCCTTGGCGTAACTGGTAAAGTTGTTGCCATGTGACCAGGAGGTCACGGGTTGGAGTCGTGGACAACCTCTTGCAGAAATGCAAAGTAAGGCTGCGTACAATAGACCCTTGTGGTCCGACCCTTCCCCGGACCCCGCGCACAGAGGGAGCTTAGTGCACCGGGCTGCCCTTTTTATTTTATTTTTACTTAAAAGAAAACATCTGAGAGGTTTGGCACTGTTTCCACAGGAATAGGCTCCATAACTGTCACACCAAAGGATGGAGTCCATAGCCCACCCTAATAAAAAATAGATCAGGTGGGGAGGCAATTAGGTTAGAATATTTGCATGTAATACAACCAGCAAATAGGAAGGCTAAGGTCACAAGTGTAGAATAAAAATAAAGAAGCAAAGATTTGCATGCAGATTAGGGATGGAACCAGAATATATTTAGCTAAACAACCAGCTCAAACTTAAATTTTAACACAAAATCAAAATGCTACAGCATAATAACTTTTAGCAGACATCTTTGGAAATAGACTGAATCGCACTATTCTAATGAGTTTTGTGGCCATAATTAAGGTGGGAAACAATATATTGCAATGCAAAGACAAGCAGGAATATTCCATATCAGAATACCATGACTGAAATGTAGACTTATTTTACCATTGTGTCTCCGTTTCCTCCACCACTTGCGTCTAAAGAGCCGCTCCAGTGACCCTTAAGTTCAGCTAAACCAGGAAGATTGAATTCTTCAAGGATAACTTCATCTGAGAGAGTAGAATGACCCCGGATTTCCTATGTTTATTGCCATCAAGAAATGAAAATTTCCATTAACTGAAAATCCAAGAGTAGCAGAATTAGCAAAAGTTTCCAAAACCTATCATGGTATTTTTTCGATAAGTACCTCGAGCAACTTCTGGAGGCTTTCAGTATACAATCCGATTGAATGCAAACTTTGGATGAAGAGGTCCTACAAGCAAGTAAAAAAGAGGGTTAAAATTTTTATTTAGTGGAATCATTATTTGTATTTAGTGGAAATCATTCTGCAACCAATTCAACCAATTCCATGCCCTCCAATCCTGTCTTTTTTCATTATTTCTTTACGAGAAACAGATAATTTCATTATTTCGTTATTTCATTACCTTTGACCTTGATTGAACAGCAGGGTCAGAACTTCTAGAGAGAAGCCTTGCAAGCGGAAGCATCTCAGCAATCTCAGCTCTTGGAACCTCAAGCCTCATTCTCCATCTACCCATGGAGGATATAACGCTACCCAGATGTCCAGTCATTGCTCGGTGAAACAAATTACCTCTCTCCTGGCCAGATGGCATCCGATCTCGTGTGCCTGGCAGTACATATTCACCTTGAAGCTCATATTTACTATTGCTTTGCTCCAAAATGGACTTCTCAATGGTGATCTAAGAAACAAGGTATCAACCAAATTGCATTACTAAAACTTGGTACTGGTAAAACCTTAATCATGATACTGAAATAGATAACAGAATTTGTCATTCTACATCAGTAATAACAACAGCACATATAAGAATATGCATTCCATAAACCACACCATTACACAGCTGAAAGGATTTATCCCCTTTTTAAATAGAAGAAAGCAGACAGTTTTCTGTTGTCATTGAAATAGTCCTTTTGAGCAATAAAACAAAAAGATATGATATATTAGTACATCAATCAGAGGTGGACCTACTCACAGGGTAGAGGGGTCACCAACCCCCAGTAATCTCGGAAAGAATGTACGTATATATATATATATATATATATATATTTATTTTGGTTGGCACTGCAACTCACAAAAGTTGGGCAGCTGCATTGGTTTGTTTGGGGTGCACAGATTGACCTTTAGCATGCTAACTTGGGTTCAATTACCACTGCAGCATTCGCCAATTTTTTTTTCTTTGTAGCAAGTAATTGATATGTCTATGTTAAAAATAGTGGTGCCTCTACCACTTTCAAATTTTGGGTCCGCCTCTGACATCAATGAACTAGCACTTAAATATAACCGTCGCATGATTTAGGAGATTTAAGCTTCAAGCCTTTATCCATCACATAAAACAATTACCTTAAAGTTTTTAGAGCCTATGAATTAAGTAGGTTCATCTTATCTAAAGCTTACGCTTGTCAGACTTTAATTATGCCATCAAAACATTCACATATGTAGAGGTGGATCCAGAATTTGAACTTGATCGTAGGACCTTTAACTCAAGCACTGAAGTGAACTCACTGTACTTTTGAAATTATGGGTTCAAAATCTAATATAGCTGAAATTTTGTGCTTTTTCACATATATAACTGTGTTCCATGTCAAAAGTACTGGGATCGGTTGAACCGTAGCTCAAAAGCTACATCTGCCACTGCACATATGAGAAGTATTCTTTTACGTAGTGGGACAAATGCAAACTGTTTGATGGTCTGATGAAAGGTAGAGTAAAACCATGAAATTCACTAGCTTTACTACTTTCTTTCAACAAAGTTGTTAATAGTCAAAAAAAGAGGTTAGAGAAGTTTGAAGCAGCAAATATGCATGATTGAATATTGATATAAGAAGAATCAGGTGTATATCACAAATAAAAGGAGGAAGAATAGTAATTAGTTAATACCTGCATCTAGAGAATCTTAGAAAGTGCTAGGATTGGGTTTATCTTAAATGGTTCTGAAAAAATCTTTTATAGTAGGTCTTGCTTCTCAGGGAATCTCCATAACCATAAAGTTGATTTTCTTCAAACAATGTAGAGAATAACTTAATGGAGTTGGATCGGATTTCTTTTTCCATATGAATTTTCTTTTGCGAAATCAGTAAACTGTATTAAGCACTTCTCTCATAGCCAAACTCTCTATAGACTTATCAGGATCCACATTAATCCTGCGTAGGCTAAAAGAGGATCAAAGTTTATTCTCTGCGTATTCTATGCTCAGCAACAGTTTTAGCTTAGCAGTAGCATAATCTGGTTCAACTGTAAGATATAGGAGGGAAGGAAAAGAAAGAGGTAAGTGCGAAGACCTAATTTAAAACAACCGATTGAGTTCTACATAGAATCAACAGGCAGGAATGATCCAGCCAACTTACCGAGGAACAAGACTTGGTGGAACATGATCTCTGCATGTATTTGGTGGATAATTTGGAATGAGTGGAACTTAAGATGCTTTGAGGGGATTGTCAACTCTAAACAGAAGATCATTTTGAATTGTATATTTTTGTTTCATATTTGGTGCAAAGAAGATGACGACGGCAAAGTTTTGATGGGAGATGACCAGATTAAGAGGAGGTGGCAGACCTACTTTCATAAACTTCTAAGTGAAGAAGGAGATCAAGATATTAGACCTGGGGAATCGAGGAATGCCGACAGTCACCATGAATTAAGTAATTGTAGGGACATTGAGATCGATGAAGTCATGGAGGCAATGCGTAAGATGAGAAGGGGCAAGCTACCGGGCCAGACGAAATTCCGGTTGAACTGTGGAGGTGTGTGGGTAGAGCAGGCTTGGAATGGCTTACTGCATTGTTTAGTGTTATATTCAAGACTAATAGGATGCCTGAAGAGTGGAGGTGGAGTACAATGGTCCCGTTGTATAAGAACAAAGGTGATGTCCAGAGCTGTAACAACTATAGGGGCATCAAATTACTAAGTCATACCATGAAAGTTTGGGAGAGAGTGGTAGAAATGAGAGTGCGAAGGACGGTGTCTATTTCAGACAACCAGTTCGGGTTCATGCCGGGGCGATCTACCACAGAAGCTATCCACCTTATTAGGAGGATGGTGGAACAGTACAGGGATAGGAAGAAGGATCTTCACATGGTGTTTATTGATCTGGAGAAAGCGTACGATAGGGTTCCTAGGGAGGTCTTATGGAGCTGCTTAGAGGATAAAGGGGTCCCGATTGACTATATTAGGGTGATTAAAGACATGTATGATGGAGCTAAGACTCGGGTTAGGACAGTAGGAGGCGACTCTGAACATTTTCCAGTTATTACGGGGTTGCACCAAGGGTCTGCGCTCAGCCCATTCCTATTTTCCCTGGTGATGGATGCACTGACTCATCATATTCAAGGGGAGGTGCCATGGTGCATGCTATTTGCTGATGACATTATTCTAATTGACGAGACACGAGGCGGCGTCAACGAGAGGCTAGAGATTTGGAGACATGCTCTTGAGTCTAAAGGTTTCAAGTTGAGCAGGACGAAGACGGAATACCTCGAGTGCAAATTTGGAGTTGAGCCGACGGAAGCGGGAGTTGAAGTGAGGCTTGACTCTCAAGTCATTCCCAAGAGGGGTAGTTTCAAGTACCTTGGATCGGTTATTCAGGGGATCGGGGAGATTGACGAGGATGTCACACACCGTATAGGGGTGGGTGGATGAAGTGGAGGTTAGCGTCGGGAGTCTTGTGTGACAAGAAAGTGTCACCGTTACTAAAAGGTAAGTTTTATAGAGCAGTGGTTAGGCCTGCCATGTTATATGGAACTGAATGTTGGCCGGTAAAGAACTCACACATCCAGAAGATGAAAGTAGCAGAGATGAGGATGTTGAGGTGGATGTGCGGGCATACAAGAATGGATAAGATTAGGAATGAAGATATTCGAGAGAAGGTGGGCGTGGCCCCCATGGAGGACAAGATGCGGGAAGCAAGACTCAGATGGTTCGGGCACATTCAGAGGAGGAGCACTGATGCACCGGTGAGGAGGTGTGAGCGACTGGCGGTAGTGGGCACGCGGAGAGGTAGAGGACGACCTAAGAAGTATTGGGGAGAAGTGATCAGACAGGACATGGCGCGACTTAGGATTACTGAGGACATGGCCCTTGACAGGGAATTATGGAGGTCGAATATTAAGGTTGTAGGTTAGGGGAGAGTTGTGAATATTTCTACGTGAGACTAGCCAGTTAGGAGTTAGACTAAGAATGTCAATGGTCGTCTATTGATGCAGGGTTTTACCTGCTAGTTTTACTATACCAGCCATCTTTTTCGTATTTTGTATTCTGTATTTCATATCTATTGTATTGCTGTTATTTTATTATGCATTTATATGGTACTAATATAGCGGCTTTTGTTGCTTTTTGAGCCGAGGGTCTCCTGGAAACAGCCTCTCTACCCTTCGGGGCAGGGGTAAAGTCTGCGTACATATTACCCTCCCCAGACCCCACTTGTGGGATTATACTGGGTTGTTGTTGTTGTTGTATTTGGTGCAAAGAAGCACTAGTAGAAGATGTAGATTCAGTAGTTGACATCTTGGGTTCTTTGTAATTAGCACATGACTAACTTTTTGTTCTTTTTTGGGGTCCTGTAACTCAGGTTCCTCTTAGCACAGTCTTTGTGCTAAGGACTGCTTTCATTGTTAATAATATAAATGTTATCTTGTTCCAAAAAAAAAAAGGCAGGAAGAAGGTTGGGTCATATCCATTCTTGAAGTTTTAAACAATGCCTTAAAGACACTCTAAGAAGTTCCGGACTTCGAAATTTGAAACCTATTTCAACCATTTAAAAGCCTTCATTAGATTTATTTTTTTATCCTGATAAGAAAGAACATGTATATGATCATAAAAGAACAAACAAAATCACCTCGGAATCCCCAAAACAGTGAAAGTAAAAGCACCAGGAAATACACATCACCATTTTATTTTTAAAGAAAGAAGAGTTCATTTGACAAGCAGGGGCGAATTTGTAGGCAAATTGACGGGGCACGTGAACCCATGGTCTTTCCATCAAATTAGGTATTTTATGTACAACTTTATTGGAATTAGTCTAGTATTCTCTGCTGGCACCCATGCTCCAAAGAGGCTAAATGGTGCACTTGGTTGAATGATAAGTTATTTACCTACAGGACTAGGGATCAAATCCCACTTTAAACTTTTTTTTTTCTCCTTTTTAGTGATGCACCCATGTTATAAAAATCCTAGATCCGCCTCTGTTGACAAGCCAAAGACTTCTACAAGAAATTATAACCGGAGAGGTCTAAATAAAACAAATGGAAAATATTAATTTAAAAAGACAGCACTGCAAGAGGTGGTAATTCCAACATAAAAATTGAGAAGAAGACATCAATAAGATGAACGTTTTGGACTCTCTTGAAAAAAGAAGGGACAAACATCACAAGACCCCTTTTCTCTTGCCGAACAAGAGGTTATAAAGTCTCTCTTACCCCATACAAACTAAAGAGGCATGTAACATACTCCCAAATATGCATTGTCAACTTGATAAATATTTTGAATTCTTAAACTCACACTTTTTAGCAATTTAACATTAACATTCTACACTCTCTGTTGGTGATGGTTATATAGATCACAGAGACACCAACTTTGTAAACTAAAATTAAACTTAACGGAAGATAAGTAAATACAGCTTTTTCAGTTCTTGCAAAAACATTTTCTTTTCTCGGTTAAAAGACAACAGCTTTTAAAATTCAACGTAGTTCAGCGTTGATTGTAGTATTAGCACTGCAAAAATGCGAGCTCAAGAAAAGACCAGATAACTGCAAAAACTCTAATGAAGACATAGGAGAAAACATAAGCACTTGCAACATCCCCACTTCACAATAAATAAACAAAAAATTAAAAAAGGATGTACTCACAACATCTCCACTCCACCTAGCAGCAACATCTAGAGCTTCACCCAACAAGCCGCTGAATTTTGGCCGGAGTACTGACAACTCCCCATGACCTCTTCTTTTCTGAAAGTTGAGTTGAATTTCCGCCTGAGAGTAAAAGTAAAACTTTACAATGTAACTATTTGCTAAATTGCGGATCCTCTAAAACGATACTCCATTCACTGCTTTATTACTTGAAAAGACTAGTGTGCTTAGTAGTGTAAGTCAATTGCATCAGTCTATTAGCATTAGATCATTTTGGAGTTTACGCCGTACAAAAATCTAGAGGGGAAAAGAAAAATAATTGATGGGGAAATGTTGGAAAGAATGGTTTCGTACAAAAAATCTTTTGATATTCAAATAAAGGGACTTTCTGAATCACTTCCAAGTATTGATGGTAAGAACACCTGATCCAGGAGATGAGAAAATGCAAGCAGAAAAGCCAGATAAACATAAACTCTATCTGAACCTCAACACCTAAGGCATGACGTAACTTATTTTCACGCAAAATTTCAGTAGTTTAGTTCCAATAGTTTCTTTTTACCTTTTATCAAAAGAGAAAAAAGAAGCTTTTATAACCCTTTAGTTTTTGAGACGTGTGAAGGATGATGATTCAAAGCTTCCTTATTATGCAAGTATGACAACCAAAACTCTTGACCAGGCAGTCAATCAAAGAACAAATTATTTCCGCTGGATAACAGATTACCCTTTGAATCGTTCCACGAAGCGAAGCCAGCTCCAATTCATCCAAAGGCAAATGTCGCACCTGGTATGCAGGTAAAGGCAGTATAAGTCGTTAAATCAAGCATCTTTATGATCATTAAAGACATGGAATAAATGGAAATACCTCTAAATTAGCTGAGTGCAGCGGCAGATAGCACATGTTAGCTTTTAAGTGTCCCTTCTGGAAGGAAAAAGAGAACATTTTGCCAATCATATTCTCTTCAGAAAGAGGATGAAATGGTCCTCTGACCTCCAGAGTAAGACTTTCATCTGGTCTCCCCATGGCATCCAACTGTATAGAAAATAGAATCAAAATTTAAACACTACAAAATTCATCTAATGGGTATAAATAATTAGAATTTGTAACAAAAATGGACCTTGGAATAACTCAACTCCATAAGCTAGCTCATGAGGTGAGGAATGCCCAAAACCATAAAGGGAGATAACGGCCCATCCCTCAACAAATGTGGGATATTCTAAGAGAACTAAAGCAACCTAAGAGGTGCTAAACAAACCTCGTTCCCATACAAAAAAAGGCAATAATTAAAAAAAGACTAGAACCTAAGTATTGGCATTCTAACTAATCTCATGTATTTAGAGTAGACACTACTCACTTTCTCCAGGCAATCACTCATGATTAGCCACCAATAGCTTGCGGTTATGAGCAAGGTGGGTTCTCTACCCACTAAATACTTGGGATTGCGCTTGGGAGCTTCGCAAAAGGATCTTGCAATGTGGAATCCGGTTATAGGAAAGGTTGAAAGGAGACTAGCAGGTTGGCAAAAGCGGTACTTGTCGAAGGGTGGGAAAGAGTACTCATAAAAAGCACTTTATCGAGCATTCCCACCTACTATTTGTCTTTGTTGCAAGCACCAACGAGACTCACAGAAAATTGGAAAAGCTCCAAAGAAATTTCCTATGGGATGCGGCTGATGGATAGAAAGATACATTTGGTAAATTGGAAACTCGTTACAGCACCAAAGAAGTGGGGTGGTCTAGGGGTGAAAGATCTGAGGCTGTTCCATAGAGCATTATTAGGAAAGTAGCTATGGAGATGTGGGGTGGAGGAGCATGCCTTATGGAGAGAGGTAGTAGTAGAGAAATTTGGTTCTATGGAGGGGGGTTGGAGGACTAAGACCATTTCAGTTCCATTTGGGTGTAGTATGTGGAGGAGCATAATGAAGGGTGGGAAGACTTCAGTGGTCACATTACCTTTAAGGTTAGGGACAACAGAAGAATTAGCTTTTGAAACCACACGTGATGCGGGGAGGATACCTTGAGGACCTCATTCCCTAATATTAAGGCTGGCATGCGGGCCGAGCTCGGGCCTAAGTGGGCTTCGTGGGTCCGGTCCCAACTTAAACGGGCTTCGCGGGCTTTTTGTAGGAACCGGCCCGGGACCTAATGGTCCCGGGCTAAGTGGGTCGATACCGGGCCTAAGTGGGCCCAACAGATACTTTCTATTTTTTTAAAATTTTATAAAAGTTAGAGGAAAAAAAATGGTAATAAAAATATCTAAGGCAATTTCATGTAAATTATATTTATAGAATTGTGACCTAAATTTTTTAATTCAAATTTAAAGACAAAAATATTGTAAAGAGATATTCAAAGCAATGCGTTATAATTTTATTATAGCATTATAAAAACATGACAATATCTTTCTTAGTCTTCCTCCCCCTATGGAATGAGCACAACAAGGTGCTAATACCACCGTTGAGAAGAAAAAGAAACTAATCAAGATGTGCCAAAATACAAGTTACATATTAATTTTTGTTCATACAAGTTACATGGTATCTCTTACAAATTTCATAAATCCTTCAAGGTCCGGAGGAATTTCCGTTGGTGGTGGCAGAAAAGAAGTTTGGTCATCACAGCTTCCGGGTGAAGCAGCATCCTCCCCAAGTTCAGCTAGCATCATTTGGATTATTATTAGTTGGGTTAACTTCAGGAGCAGGACTAGTGGATGTATCGCCATCCGGTTGCATTTCATCAAAATCTATTTCTTCATCATCATTTTCATCAATAGTTGGATTACCATAAAGAGCATTCATATATTCATGATTTAATTGTTCACAGGGTGCAATATTATGGCAAAATTGACTCTCGGTAAATTGTAATAAACTATTATCGCTATCAAGAATAGCAGGTGTAGGACGGGTAACAGGTTTGGGTCGGGGAGCCGGGGGAAGTGGAGGAGGAACAGATTGGCCACTAGATTCACCACTCTTGGAGTTCCCTTATTTTTACTAAATATTTCTTTTAAGGAATAAGCCATCTTAATTAATCAAGCAATACAAAGTAAATAAAACAAACAAAACTATTATATTAAAACGTAAGAGTTGGAACGAGTTTACCGAATTGACGAACTTATTGAAAATTAATTATCGTTGAAGACTTGAAGACTTCAATTCACCAACTTCACAATTTTTCACAAATTGTAACAACAAAGTAAGCAATTATAGAAAAAAATTAGAGAGAGATTGATGATTTGGTGAGAAAAATGAAAGAATGAGGGGTATTTATAGTTGAAAATAGGGAAAAAGTGTAATTATAAAAACTTTGGGGTTAGAACAAAGTTGGGGGGTTAAATGGCTATTTGGCAGAGGAAACGACTAGATTTTAAATGCCCAAACGGACAGATTTTTTTTAAAAAAATTATGGCCGTTGGGACCGTTTAGGACCGGTCCGGTCTCGGTCTCGCGGGCCTCAAGCTAAAGACCGGCCCACTTGCCAGGCCCACCTCCCCGATCCCGGTCTTAAACGGTTCAGTCCGTTTAGGCCCACTACCCACATGGGCCGCGGTCCCGGTCCTGGACCGGCCCACTTGCCGGCCTTACCTAATATGTACACAGTTTCGAATCATAGACCATTGACAGTCCACCAGATTCGTAGGGAGCATGAACGGGAAGTTCTATGGGACCTCACGTTTAGGAGAAATCTGCAAGAGGAGAAATCTGCAAGACTGGAGATTGGGGAGTTTCAAGGGTTGATGGAGCTACTCTACAGGCAAATCAGGCCCCATTTTATTAGTGACTCATGGAGATGGGCGTTGAGGGGTGATAGTCTATTCATTGTCAAATCTTTCTATCAAAGTTTGCTGGTGAGGGAGGAAACACACTTTCCACATCTATCGATTTGGATTCCTAGGGCGCCTAGGAAATATGCTTGTTTGCATGGTTGGCAGCAAGCGGAGCAATTCTGACAGCTGAGAATTTGAGAAAGAGAAGTATTATCCATAACAGCTGGTGCTATGTGTAAATGTCCGGGCGAAGAAGTTGGTCGTCTATCGGTGCATTGTGTAGTAGCATCGGGATTGTGGATGGTGGTTTTGAACTTCTTTGTTGTTCTGTGGGTTATGCCAACTACTATTAGAGACGTATTGCACAACTGGGATGGTAGACTAGGAGAAGAAGACAAAAGGCATGGGACGTTGCTCCGTTAGCTCTTATGTGGGTCAGAGAAAGAACTAGGAGAGCTTTTGAGGGGATTGAAAATAATTTTGTACACTTGGGGAATAGTCTTTTGTCTTTGATTGCTTTTTGATGCACCCATGAGATCCCTAATTGTTTAGATGATTGGGTGTCTTTCGTAGAGAATCATGTTTTGTTGTAGATTCTCTACTTTTTGGTATACCAATATATACGGGATTTTCCCCATTGCTAATAATGTCTTTTACCTTATAAAAAAATGTATGCCATATCATCCTTCCATAGAGATGAGAACCAAGATACTAAATCACGCCAAGCCAACGAGTCAGAAACCTTTAAACAGAATCCCCACAGACCACAAAACCTTGGGACAAAAATAAAAAAGGACAGGCATATAGAAAGATTTGCAATTTTCTGTAATTAATTTCCTGTTAGGATGGATGCATTCTCTTTTCCAACCAACAACTCAGGTGTTCAGAAGATAACAAAGATGATCCCATGGGTTCTTCAGATGAGGACAACCTTGTCCACCAATATTTTAGGTAGGCAGAAATTTATTCAAGAGCTGAGGACTAAGTTGTAGCAAGGAATATTCAAATGCTGTTTCAAACATAAACTTGGGGTATACAAAAATAAGAAACAAACTAATGCGGCATACCTTAAGACCCTGCTGTGTGATGCTCAATGCTCCAGCCATCTGAGGTGCCAGCATCAATTGATTGAGTTTGAGTCCAGAGATTGAAACTTCACCAGAAAGAGTATCTGTAGCATCATTACATTCAACTGGAACATCTTCTGATCTCTTTTCAGAATGCACAAAATACTGGTCAGCAATGCTGGAAGCTTTAACAACCTTTCCTTGAAACTTTATCCTTCCAGTTGCTTTCAGGTGAACAGGTTTTGGAGAATCCAAAGCATATGAAGAGACTGAACTGAAAAATTCGAAACTGCGCATTCTCAAATCCAGTTCAACTCCTTCCACAGTAAAGGGCAGGGGAGCATTCACGTGATAATCTCTCAGGTTTAAACAGTAATCATCACGATAGGAGGTCAGAACTTTTGAATACAAGTCAAAAGCAACTGATGAAGAATTAACAGTTATATGATCAGGTGAAATTATGATATCTCCACGAGCATCTGTGAGTGATCCTTCAGCTTTGGGTGCCGTCCATTTGATATCAAACCGTCTGCAACCAGAAATTGGTCTATCAGCAATGTCATGATAAATTTTTATCAAACTACTAGAAATACAACCTTTTTAAAAAACATAAAAGCATCAAATAGGGGAAAATTACTTACCCTTTTTCCGATAAAAGAAAATTTTATTAAGTAAGGAGGTTAAACAGAAAACTAAGATATCTTCATCCCTGAAAAAACGTCTACATCAGATAAACAGAGCCAGGAGCCTTCAGCTCTCATGCGAAGATCACAAGCGCTAAAACATGAAAAGAGCCTATTGCCTTCTTTTGGGACACTAAGACCCGACCACAAAGAAACAGGAAGATCACTATATCTCAAACATAATTTATCCTGAGAAACCAATCTTTGGTAACAATGATGCAGTCCGAGAAACTAATCGGAAATGCTAGCATTACATTCTACCAACGACATAATAGGCAGTGAAACACCTTGCTAGACAATCTTTCCCCCCAATATTAACATTGAAAATTTTACAGAATGAATGTGAAACCACAAAAGATTCAGCAAAAAGCCCAAACCATCTCCACCACAAACCTCTTGCAAACGAGCAACGGAGAGAAGATCTAGTTGTTCTTGCACATAATGCACCAAACTTGACTTATGGTTTTCTAGAGTGTTCTCAGCTGTAAAATTCTATTGGTGCTATGGAGCACAGACCAATCAAAAGCATTGGCTCAAAGTTAGGAGAATAAAAGAGGCCTGAGGGGGACTCCCTGAGGGTTGTCGGTGCCCGCGAGGATGGATGAAGATTTTTATCTGAAGGCCACAGCTGAATCTAGATACCAGATGTGTTATGAATATAAAATATTACCATTCAGAAAGTAGATACAGAACTGTCTATCTAAAGACATATGACACCACCATTAAGAAAGATGTGACTAGAAATCTTACGGCTTCAATAAAGACCCAGAAATCTTCGTATCTCCATTTAAATGACCCAACTTAAGAGGCATCAGCTGAAGGAAACCAGGTAGATAGCGATCCATGGTCTTATCAAAGCTTAAATTACCAGAGAAGTTCACATCCATAGCCGTGTCATCAACCTCTCCCTGCAAAATTGAAAATGTCAACACCAAGGTTACGGACATGATCAAATATGAGAAGTTGGACATTTAAGGTAATTTACTGTTCCTCAAGATTTAATATGGTGTCACAAAGTCAGCAAAAAGTCAAAAACATGTTTTTGTGTTGTATAATTTGAATAGGAAAAAAAGGCCCTATTTTGAGCTTGTCTTCCTGTGCATTTATCAGGAAACTATCCAGATATTAAATTAGTTGAACTTATATTCTTCAAAAGTTAACCAAATGTTTTGGCCTGTGTAAACACAAAGTGGGGTGAAAAGATGAAAGATCCTTTTTTTGTTGGGCCAGATGAACAACAAGCAAAAAAGAGATACTTTTTAAAATACAACCATGATGAGATAACTTGTTCAATTCAATTGAGGATGTTGCAAAGAGTTGATCAACAAACATTGACTTAGAAGTAGTAGACATATTACTCAATACTCAATAGCGTTTTGCGAAGAGGAGGGGCACATATGCTCTAGTGAGGAGGTGCTACAGGTTGGCAGTGATAGAGAGATAGAGGTAGACCGAGGAAGAATTAAGGAGAGGTGATTAGACAGGACATGGCACATCTTCGGCTCACCAAAGACATGACTTTAGATAGGAGAGCATTGAGGTCGAAGATTAGGGTAGACGGTTAGCAAGTAGTCGAGCGATTAGGGTAAAAGCTTAGCAGGAAGTCCAGTGATTCCTCTCCTTTAGGGTAGAAGGTTAGAGCGACTCCTCTCCTTAGTATGTTAGATGCTCCTCTTCTCCTTACTAGTATTATTGTTATTACACTATATTTATCTTGCTCTTCAATTTTATGACTACTGAGCGAGTGTATCGGAAACAACTTCTCTACCCCACAAAAGGGGGAAAGGTCTGTGTGCACCCCACTCTCCCAGACCCCACTCGTGAGATCACACTAGGAATGTTGTTGTTGTTGTTGTACTCAATAGTGTCCTCTCAACTTAGATAATTCTTATTTATCAACATAACTTGGTTAATTAATTATCATCCAAGAAAGACAGATTCGTACATACACATATTTATGTCTCACACAAGATATGTATGAAGATTGATTTCTTGTCTTTCATGGATTATCCAGCTTTAAGAAGATATGTGCTACTAGTTCTCAATTTTACTTTATCTAATTAATGTTATCCTTCAGACCACTATAAATTCTAGTTTGGTCAGGGTTTTGAGGGAACTTCTTCTTATTGTCCTATCTAGAAAACTCCGTAATGTTGTATGCTATCACAAAACCAACACTGTCTCCTTCTTAGACCTTCATAGATTAGCTACTTGACCAATTTGACAGGAAGTAACTCCGTTTTGCACTTTCCTATCCTAATTAAAAAGCAAAAAAGTAATGTAAAATTACCTCTCAAGTAAAAGCTGTCCTGGTGGGGCCATGTTGTGTCTTGCAGATTGTTAGAACACTCCCTATCAGTAATTTAGCATAGATGACTTAATTTAGCATAGATGACTGGTTTATATTTTGCTCTAAAGTTTTTTTGATTAGGTAAATTGTATTAATCAAAAGGGAGAAAAAACTCCCATGTACAAGAAATATACCAAAAAGTAGAGAATTTACATCAAAACATGATTCTCTACAAAAGACGCCCAATCTTCTATACAAGCAGGGGCTATATGAGTACACCAAAAAGCGATCAAAGATAAAAGACTATTCTTAAGATGTGAAAAAGGAGACTCAATCCCCTCAAAAGCTCTCCTATTTCTCTCCTCCCAAAATATCCACATGAGAGCTAACGGGGCGAACTTCCACGCCTTTTGCTTTCTTCTTCTACGGAAACCGACCCAGCTATATAACATTTCCTTTACAGTGCTTGGCATCACCCATTGAACACCAAAAAGATTCAGGATTGCCTTCCACAAACCCGAGGACACAGGGCAATGCAACAAAAGATGATCAACTTCTTTCCCTGAGCTTTTACACATGTAGCACCAACTAATAAGTGTAATTCCTCTCTTTCACAGATTTGCAGCAGTCAAGATCACTCCCCTTGCCGCTAGCCAGGCAAAACAGCACACCTTCGAGGGCGTCTTAGGAATCCAGATCGAGGAGTATGGAAAAGTGGCCTCTTCTCTCACCAACATACTCTGGTAAAAGGACTTTACGGTGAACAAACCATCGCCACGCAACCCCCATCTCCAAGAATCACAAGATGTCTGGGGCCTGTCTTGCCCATATAGCAGTGCCAACAAATCTTGGAGCTCTGCAATCTCCCAATCTTGCATGTTCCTTCTAAATGAGAGGTCTCATACTATCCCCCCACCCATGCTCCTTGCGAATCTGTTGGACCATCAATTCCTTCTGATTTGAAACACTGAAGGCGTGGGGAAAGAGACCCTCAGAATATCCTCTCGACACCACCTGTGATTCCAAAAGCTGATTCTTCTTCCATCTCCCACCCTGTAAGTGATGTTGCCATTGAAGGCTTCCAATTCTTCATGATGCTCCTCCAAATGCCACACCCGAAAGGTGTTGTGATTGCTTTGGTCCTCCAACCCCCTCCCGTGGAATCGTACTTTTCTACTGTGACCTCCCTCCATAGAGTATGCTCTTCTACCCCGAATCTTCACAGTCACTTCCCCAACAAAGCTCTGTTGAATACTCTAAGATCTTTTACTCCAAGTCCACCCCACTTCTTAGAGGAAATGATTGTCTGTCAATTTACTAGATGAAACTTTCTAGTTCCATCCCCGCATCCCAAAAAAAATTCATTTGAAACCGCTCCAGTTTTTCTATGATGCTCACAGGAGCTTGCAACAGGGACAAGTAATAGGTGGGTATACTCGATAAAGTGCTTTTAATAAGCACTTCCTTACCGCCTTTTGACAAGTATCGTTTCTACCAGCCTGCTAATCTTTTTTCAACCATTTCGATCACTGGATTCCAAACTGTAGTATCCTTATGCGAAGCGCTCACTGGGAGACCCAGGTAAGTAGTGGGAAGAGAGCCCACCATACATCTGAGAACATAAGACAAAGCACCAATGTTAGCAACCTCACCCACCAGAAAAATCTCACACTTGCCGAGGTTAATTTTGAGTCCTGATACTATCTGAAATCACTGCAGGACCTGCTTCAGGTAGGTCAACTGATCCATATCGGCATCACAGAAAACCAGGGTGTCATCCGTAAAAAACAAATGAGAGACTCTTCGGGCACTAAGCACCCCGATCGGAGCTGAGAATTCTCTCAAGAAGCCTCCACCCGCCACACGATCCATCATTTTACTCAGAGCATCCATCACTAGAATGAATAGCATGGGGATAGGGGGTCACTTTGCCTGAGACCCCTGGAGTTGCCAAAGAAACCACACGGGCTACCATTAACCAGGACAGAGAATCTGACTGAGGAAATGCAGAACTTGATCCATCCCCTCCATCTTACCCCAAACCCCATCCGCATAATAATGAAATCCAAGAACTCCCAATTGACATGGTCAAAAGCCTTCTCAAGGTCCAACTTGCATAGTAAGTCGGGTTCTCTATTTTTCCTTCTGGAGTCTACAAGTTCATTTGCCACCAAAGCAGCGTCCAGGATCTGCCTACCTTCCACAAACGCATTCCGGGATGACGAAACAGGCACGTCAAGAACCTTTTTGAGTCTATTGGAGAGCACGTTAGAAATAATCTTGTAAATGCTCCCCACGAGACTAATAGGCCTGTAGTCTCTGATACTAAGATACACCTTCTTTCTTAGGAACAATAGTAATAAAAGAAGCATTGATACTTCTCTCGAAAACACCGTTCACATGGAAGTATTCAATGACTTCCATCAACTCCCCCTTAATGGTGTCCCAACAGAGCTGGAATAAGGCCAAGGAGAAACCATCAGGCCTGGGGCCCTTATCACCAGCACAACTCGACACAGCCTCGTACACCTCCTCCTCCTCAAAAGCCTCTCTAGCCACTCACTGTCTCTCTCCCCTATGTGGTTGAACTCTATTCCCCCCAAAGTAGGGCTCCAACTAACTTCCTCTTTGTATAAGTTCTTATAAAACCTCACTATCGACCCTTTTACCTACTCCTCTCCCTCAATCCTCACTCCATCCACAACTAAGGACTCTATGAAGTTTCTCCTTTGATTTGCAACCACAACCCTGTGGAAAAACTTGGTATTTGAATCCTCCTCCTTTAACCAGAGTGCCCTCGATTTTTGCCGCCAACTAGTCTCTTAAGCTATTGCTAACTCGACTATTTCCCTCTTAACCTCCCCCAATCTCGCTTTCTCAGATTCATCTAGCTCCCTCGCCCCTTCCCCTCTCTCTAATTCCCCCAATTCATGCATAAGCTTCCTCATTTTAACCTCTACCCTCCCAAAAAACCTCCTTATTCCACCTAATAATATCTTCATTGAGCAATTTAAGTTTCTTCGAAAGACGGAATGAAGGTCTCCCTAATACCCCGTAGCTTGTCCACCATTCTTTCACTTTGTCACCAAATCCTGGCACTTTCAACCACATGTTCTCGAATCAGAAAGGAGCACGCACCCCCTCCCTCTGCATCCATCTAGCAAGATTCTCTATGATTGTTTACACCTTTCATAAGGGTTGTTCCCTCCTTAATATAAAAAAACCTTTTTGATAAACTTTTTGCCTTTATCAAAAAGGGTTGCCTTAGGGAAACCAACCCTCTATTCTTCTGATCCAAACATCCTACCATTTTCCTTGTTCTTTCTTCTCACTCAAACTACCTACGGATAGTGTGATTAGCTCATTCATCATTGGAGGTCTGAACCTATCATGAGCATGGTCATAGTTTGTCACGAAACGTATCTCAAGTTACTTGTTTTAACTCTAAAGGTCTCGACATGTGCTTTCAACCTAGAACGTTAAGTGACTCCTCCATATCCTCAAGAGGGAGAAAGGTTTTGGCATCTAAAAACCACATTGATTATTTACATTGCATTCTTCTCTTTGTAGAAACTGCAGTGTCTTTTAATAGCAAAGGAATTGGGATAGCCGGACCATAACATGAGAAAGGGATCCTTTCTGAAACCCTCTAGGATTGATTTCCCACCTGGTACTGAAGTATCTTTCATAAAGAAGGGTTCGGGACCCAAATTCCCAACCAAGCTTCTCTCTACCACAAGTAAATCTCAGGCAAATTGGACATAGAGAAGGCATACGATCACTTAAATTGGAACTTTCTGCTGGAAACTCTGACCAAAATGGGGGCTTTGAGGATAGATGGATTAACTGGATAAAATTTTGCATCAGTACAGTAAAGTTTTCAATTCTGGTTAATGGTTCACCAGTTGGTTTCTTCCCTTCTCAGAGGGTTTGAGGCAGGGAGATCCTTTATCTCCTTTTCTCTTTATAATTGCTATGGAAGGATTGAATGATATGTTGAAAACTGCCCAATTAAACAATAGGATAAGGAGTTTTAAGGTAAATGCTAGGGCAGACAACAATTTGGCGATATCCCATCTACAATATGTTGATGACACTATTGTATTTTGTGAGGCTGACAGTGAGCAATTGAAAGTGTTAAGGACAATTTTTTTTTTCTTGTTTGAAGCTACATCTGGTTTACATATTAACTGGAACAAAAGTTTTATGTATCCAGTTAATAATGTAAGTGAGATGTATCTAGAATTCTTGGAGGTAAAATAGGGGAGCTGCCTACTGTCTATCTGGTAATGTCATTGGGGGCAAAGAGCAAATCAAAAGGGATGTGGAATGGTGTCATAGAGAAATGCGAGAAGTAGTTGACTAACTGGAAGAGTCAGTACCTATCAATGGGGGGTAGATTAACTCTGATTAACTATGTATTGGATGCTATGCCTACTTACATGATGTCCTTGTTTCCAATTCCTGTGAATGTAGTGAAGAGTATATATGCTTTAAGAAGGAACTTCTTGTGGGAAGGGAACTGTGATAAGAAGAAAATACATTTAGTCAAATGGAACTCTCTTACTATCAACAAGAAGTAGGGGTGGACATCGGTCGGTTCGGTTCGGTTGTGAATATTATAGGTTATCGGTTTATAAATATACTAAACCGATAATCGAACCGATAAGATATCGTTTATTGGGTATCGGTTAGTCGGTTAAATCCTTATCGGTTCGATTATCGGTTTACCCGATAAGAATAAAAACTATCCAAAAATTTATTATAGAAATCGTGACCATACTATTAAGAGAAAGGAATTGAATTTTTGCTCTTAAGAGAAGAGGGATTCAATTTCAACTTAGAAAATAAAACTTTCTTTGTATTTGAAAATCCCAATGAATGATCTCAATTTTCAAAACTATAAGTTAATAGGAGTAAGGGATAAGACATTCAACAATCTAATCTTACTAACTATCTCATTGCGGGCGGGCATAATTCATAGAAAAATAATAAAATCCTAATCTTGTAAATACTAAAGAATCAGTGCAACAAAAGAAACAAATAGAAAAACTAAAAATCTGAACAATTAATTCTCTAAAGTTTAAAACTAAAACTTAATTGAAAAATTAAAATGAGAAATTCAGAAAAGTTTAAAACTTACTCTAAGGATTAAGGTCAGAAGATGAAGAGTAACTACCGAGAGAATTGAGAGAATGAAGCCATAAAGTGGTTTTATATACTTAGTGGGTAAAATTATAATTTTGATAAAGCTTATTGGGCTATCGGTTAAACCGTTAATAAAATTGGGCAAACCGAGACCCGGACCGATAACCTATTAATCAAATAATATTAAACCGTTATCGAACTATTTACCCAATAACCCGATACCGATAACCCAATAACATTTTATCGGTTCGGTTTATCGGTTATACCCGATATATGCCCAGCCCTAACAAGAAGGATGGGGGTTGGGAATAAAGAATTTGAGAACTCAGACTCAAAGCTTGATGATGAAGTGGTTATGGAGATTTGCTGGAGAAGAACAATCCTTATGGAAAGAGGTGATTAGGGAAAAGTATGGTATGAATGGTAAATGGACAACCAAATCAGTGAATGGGCCTTATGGGGTTAGTCTATGGAAATCCATCAGGAATCTATGGCCTAAATTCATGAACAAAACAAGTTTCAGTGTAGGAAATGGCATAAAGATATCATTTTGGAAGGATAACTGGTTCGGGCAAGGATCTTTGAGTCAAATGTTTCCTGACATCTACATCCTCAATCAGCAACAAGAAGCAACAATAGGAGAGGTATGGAATATACAAGGGTGGAATCTTACTTACAGAAGATTATTAAATGACTGGGAGGTTGGTAGACCAACAGAGTTGTATAATGTTATAGAACAGTTCAAAGGAATTTCAAACTCTGAAGATTGTTTGAATTGGCAAGAAAATAAAATTGGGAAGTTCTCTGTTAGATCAGCTTATAAGGAATTCAACCTTTCCATGAATCAGGTTGGTTGTTGGCAATGGAAACTGATTTGGAAAGTTAAAATTCCTTATAAAGTTGTTTGCCTTACTTGGTTGTTGGCAAAGGAGGCAGTGTTAACACATGACAACCTAGTCAAGAGAGGATATCAATTATGCTCTAAATGCTACTTGTGTGGAGAGGAGACAGATATAATTAGTCATCTCTTTTTACACTGCAGGTTGACTGCTCAACTATGGAGAATTTTTATCAACGTAAGGGGTATTATGTGGACTATGCCAAGAAGAATTCTTGAAGTTCTTGCAAGCTGGAAGAACTTCAGAGTTGGTAAGGCCATCAGGCCAATCTGGAAGATGATTCCTGCGAGTATTTTTTGGTGTATATGGTCAGAAAAGAACAACAGATGTTTTGAAGGTTTATCAACTCCAAATCATTCCCTCAAGGCTAGAAGTCTTTTGTATCTTTATAGTTGGCATTACCTTTCCCCCTTAGATTCTCCTGACAACTTTTTGAACTTCGTTAGCTCCATTGTACTAGAATAGTCTTTTTGTAATTGAGCTAACAAAGTCTTTTTTGCTTCCATAACTTTTGTATTATTATACATCTTCTTGATGCCAGAATGAAATCTATCATTACTTCATCAAAAAAAAGTTCTTGCATGCTGGAATAGAGATGGTACTTTGTCCAATCAGAAGGAGAGATGGAGGATTGTCCCTGTTTGCATCTGGTGGACAATTTGGGAAGAGAGAAAGCAGAGATGTTTTGAAGACAAGTATAATCATGTCCAGATGATAAAAATGAAGTGTCTACTGTTGTTTTACTTTTGGTGTAAATGAAAACTTTTAGAAGAACACGAGTCTATTTTTGATGTTTTAGATTCCTTGCGAGAAGACCAAGGATTAGGAGTTTTTTTCCCTCTCCTATGTAATTGTGGGTGACTCCACAGTTTTGGTGTAGTCTTTCTATTAATATACAATATATTACCTTCTAAAAGAAAAGGTAAATCTCAGGCCATCAGAAAATATGCAGAGCTTAAAAGCTGCCAGTACATGATAGGTAAATGTGTAAGACCTAACAAGAGGTAATTATGTGATACTCCATACATCACATTAAGTGTGACCTAATTTGACTATCTGGAGTTCAAGAGGAAAAGATTTTGATGAGTTACTAGGTAGATATATGTTAATATAACGGTTAACAAACATAAAAGATATAAATTCTACTGATCATGATTAATGAACGGGTACAAATTTCATGTCAAATACAAATATAATATAAGTTAGGTCCTTATCATTAATTCGATGTTTGAAGTTGGAGGATGCTGCCATTCAAAGAGGTCATATACTTTAACAAAATAGGATCATAAAGTAAAAAGAGAGAGAGATCAGATGAGTGGAAGGGGCAGATAAAACACGATAACAGAAGAGTTAAGAGGCTGAAAACCTTGGGATTGCATCCACTAGTATTATCATTTTCTTTACACTTTTAAGGAGGCACCTATTACTGACAAGAAAATTGTAAAGAAAATGGAACTTGGACTTAACTCAACCATGGTAGCTCATGAGCATGAGGATTGCCTAGACTATATAAGAAGACAACAACCTACTTCCTCAACCAATATGGGAGAATCTAACATCCCATCCCCGGCAGGCCAAGGCTGGATGTCTGGAGCGTAAACAATATAACATTGGGGGGGGGGGGGGGGCATTAGGCAAACCAAGCATAAGGATGGGTTTAGATTTGCTACCATAATAAAGAAATAAATAGACCTTAGGCTTACTCAATCCCAAGAGCTAGCCCATGAAACGAGGAACGCCAAGACTATATAAAAAAACAACAGTTCATTCTCTCAATCAATATGGGACAATGATCAGATGGCCCTTTCTTCGGGCAAGCAACCAAACCAGCACATCCAATTCTAGTCCGATCAACAACTTGGAGGTATGGCTGAGTGGCTTAAGGCATTGGTTTGCTAAATAGACATACAAGAAGATTGTATCATGGATTCGAATCCCATTTCCTCCGGTACGGAAATGAAAGGGGCGGGCGAAATTACGTGAGAGAAAGAACCTCTTGATGGAGTCCGGGGGAAAGTCCCCCGGAGGACAGCTTAACCCAAACGGAGTTCTTCCTAACAACTACATCCACACTTGAATCCTACATAAATGTCCCATAAATTATGTCGCTAACCAAAAGTTTTCCATATATATATTTTTTTTCTTAATAGATTTTTCTATATAGACATCCAAGCAACACAAATTTAAGGGAAGTATACACCTATTTTGGAGCAAGGATTGGTTATCAAGGGGTAGAATCAAAAAAACCTTGTAGCACCTCCTTGACCATAAAGCTATCGCACATTTCTATCAACACCAAAACCTGCATAACCAGGTACTTATAGGATCAAAAATTGTAGAACTGATAAATGCGGACAGCCCTTAGATATTCATCTGTAGCTAGCCAAAGTTACGTGTAGCAAGTTCAGGCTAATTTTTCTGGTTTAATATTTGCACCCTAAAAAATTGAAATATTCTGGAGACAAACAACTCTCTCCTTTGGACACTTATTATCGTGTATATTTTATCTAGTGACTTGAGAATATTTTTGAACTTTTGGTTACAGAACATAGCCATATTTACTTGATTTTCAAGCCAAAGTGAATTGTCTCAGATATAAACAAGTACCTCAGGGCATATCCATGCATTTCCTGCACCACGAATTTCACCGCCATCAGTTAGGCTAGCTCTAATGCCGTACAAGTCAGCCACCTGTCCCAGACATGATGAATTCCATAGTACAGAAGTTTTACGAAAAAATTGAAATATTTATAGCTGATTTTGCTTACACAGTTGTCCGTGTTGAAAGTAAAGTTGGCTGAAATGTAGGAGAATGGAACACGATCAATTGCTGCCACTGCACCAGCCTCCTTATTACTGATCACAGCTTCATATGCGGCAGATTTAGGAAATTCATTGGCCAAATTGGCTATCTTCCTTGACACCAATGCACTCCCCACGAATATGGGAATGTCCAAGGGGCCTTGACAGTTGAATACAGCTGTAACTGAACCAGCTAACTGAGTAAATCATCAAAGGATTTTGACATCAATAAGGAGAAAGAGGCCAAGAGCAGCCCGATCACAGCGCCCTCTTAAAAGATACAAGAAATCACAGAGATCTAGAACACATTTCAAAATTTGATCACAAATGGTTGTGCAATGCCTTTCATTAAAATAGGAAAGGACCTGTAAGAATGTTTACAGTCCTTGTAACAGAATAATGAAGTACATTATTTGGAAAAAGAAACCAGGAATCAAGTCATAAATAATGAAGCTGAAGCCTGAAGGAAATTTTCCCATTAATTCTCAGTTTTCACTGACTTGGGATGCAAAAGAGTTAGTGTGTTTCAGCAAGAGGGCAGGAGACTAGTTATTTTTCATCATTTGAAGTACCTCTTACTCTTGCTCTTCATCAAAGTAGAGCAGAGGTTCAGTCAAAATTGTCTTTTGATAAAAAAGTAACATTTCATTAAATAAAACACAACGAAGTGTTGCACCTGTCTAAACGAAGCGCATACTATGAAATCCAACCAGTAACTTAAAATAATTCTTTCCCTCAATACAATTTCACACCCTGTTAAAATTCCTTGGAATAGGAGAAACATTCTGATATAGAAAGGTCTATCATTAGATTCCTTCTGCCATGGCACATTAAGCTTAAAGCTACTCTATAGCACATTTTTCAGTTAAGTCTGCAACACTAAAAGCACATCCCTGACAGATGATAGTTTTTCAGATTATTACCAAATATACTATCAACAAAGACAGAACATCTTTGTCAAAGCACTTTGGATCTTTATAACACCCGAGCCCCAAGATGACTTACTGCCTTATTCAAAACACTTGAGATACTTATATAGAGGGGACATAAATGGTTCTTTTTAAGGCAATAATTTTGATAAATATAGCCATCAGAAATGGCTAAAACTACAGTTTATTTAAACAAAAGATATAAATGTGGAGCTACATGTTACTCTTTGTTTGCAAAGAACAAAGAGTATGCATTCATTTTTATTTTTTTTTGGGTATTCATAACTTAGGGAAAAGCTGTGAAATTTACTTTATTTGCTGCTAGCTACTAGAGTAGATATTTATTTGGATGAGAGGCAAAAGAAGATCAATCTCTTGTTCAGATAATGAAGTTTGGAACAGGAAGGGGATCATAATTTATACCTATGCAACCAAGATACGAGGGTTACTAGCCCAACGCTATTAAATGTAAATTTATGCGTACAATAGATCCTTGTGGTCCGGTCCGGCTATTCCCCGGACCCCGCGCATAGCGGGAGCTTAATGCCGGTGGGCTGCCCTTTTTTAATTGGAGGCAAAAATAAACCTAGAGTTGCAGGGCTCAAGATAGATGAAAATATGTAGCCAAGGGAAGGTGAATAGAAACAAACCGGAAACAATAGAGGCTTCATCTTGAATGTTTTCATTAAGGCATTCACTTCAACAGATGGAACCTGAAAAAAGTGTCCATACCAAATCAGAATTATATGAATGAGAAATTTATTTGGCAGAAGAGAAGAGAAAGACCACCAGACAGGCAATACCACCTTCCACATTCCCATCACAACTGTTTCAAACACTTATTGGTAGTGCTTCTAAAACTAAGACAAACAACATTTAAGAGTGTCACATGACTGCTAGGAAAAGAATATCTTCTGCTGTAATGTATTGATACATAAAATAAGCTACTTCGAAGATTTCATGAGGCAAATTTAAATATGTTAAGCAATGGTGATCAAAGATCAAATGATTTCTAGTAGAAATTAATAAATCTACTTTAAATTTCATATGGCAACTTAAATTATGTTAAGCAATGTTGACAAAGATCAAAAGAATTCTAATTAAATGATTTCTGCATCTTGATTTGAGTTCAAATTCGTTTCTGCTACCACTTACGCAAATAGGATGCAACCATTCAAGTTACTATGAATACATAACCCAATGTGGATAGCAGCGGACTGCAGCCCAAGAATGTTGTATAACTAGTAGCTATTTACTTCATATAGTATACCTGACACATGAGATGGAATTCTCCTTCCTCTGGATTGATGCCAAAATCTCCAGAAGCTTCTAAAGGAACATCACCAAACCAACCACTAGTATTATGCAAGAATATACGTTGAGCGCGAAAACATAAACTGGCAGACATGTCCTACATAAGAGAAGGAAAGAGATGAAAATGCATAAGGGCATCAACCATCATACTTTTCAGATGGGCCGTCAACACACTTAACCACGCTTATGTCTTAGAGCATGTAGGACTATGAAAAAATCGCCATTTCTATAAAGCTACTCAAGAACAAAAATGTCTACACAATTCACAAGTTAAGAGAAGCAAATAACTAAAAGTACTTCCACTACTTGTAAGTTTAATAGCAGACAACTCAATACAAGTAATAGACAAATAAATATATGAACTGTTAAAGAGATCATAAAAAACTGTTTGGTTCCCGACTCCAATGCCGAAAGATAGCTTACCCAAAACCCAGAAGGAGCATCATATATTTGAAATGCCAACCCTGTGACATCAAGCTGCCCATGAAGATTTGGAAAACTTTCCCCCTTATCCATGCACATGTGCACCTATCAACAAATGATAGCAAACTCAAAATCAAAGTAATTGATCAGCCATAAAATTAGTCAACATATACGATCTTCCACAGAGGATAATGTCAACCATATCCAAGGATAACATACAAAAGGAAATATACATATTACAAATAAGCGCACACACAAATATTTGGATCTGATAAAAGAAATCACCAAAAGCAACCCTGATACACACAGTCAGAATTTAGCTTTATGAATGATAACACGAGGAATTCAGGACAACAGTATGCATCCAGCTTTAGTTTTATGGGATACGTGAACTATGGATCCAGCTTTAGTTTAGCACAAAAAAAGTTTCACTCCTATCACAATGGTCAAGGGCAAAAGGATTGTGCGTTAGGATAGTGTTAACTAATCTCCGACGTTCATTACTGGACCCTTTTTACTACATTTACTGTGACATGAGAGAAGAGGTTGGAAGAGCATCAAAACAAATGTCTTACATCTATGTGCTTTTATAGATACTTTAAACAGTATACACAATTCATTCTTTCAATGGTACAGCAACACATATTTAAACACGTCATTGATGTGATTAGTTCCAATCTAACCAACTACAACAACAACAACAACAACAACAAACCCAGTGTATTCCCATAAATGAGACCTGGGCAGGGTAGTGTGTAGGCAGATCTTACCCCTACCTTATAGAGATAGAGAGGTTGTTTCCGATAGACCCTTGGCTCAAGGAACAGTGGAGATAAAGCAACAAGTAGCAAGCAATAGTAACAACAATGTATTATGGTAACGGCGAGAATGACACATGAAATAATAATAAAGAACCATGAATAAGATAATACAAAATAGTCCTAGCTCTACTGGTAAGCCTAGGAGGAACACACTACTATCTGTCAACCTACAACCTCAATCCTCGACCTCCACACCTTTTTATCGTGGGTCATATCCTCGGTAAGCTGGAGCAATGACATGTCTTGCCTAACTACCTTTCTCCAATACTTCTTAGGCCTACCCCTTCCCTTCCTCAAACCCGCTATGGAAAAGCTCTCACACCTCCTGACCGGAGCATCTATGTCTCTCCTCTTCACATGCCCTAACCATCTCAGCCTCGATTCCCAGCAACTTGTCCTCCACAGATACCACTACTACCTTGTCCCTAGTAATTTCATTCCTAATCCTGTCATTCCTGGTATGTTCACTCATCCATCTCAACATCCTCATTCGGGTTACTTTTCTGGACATGGGACTTCCAATCTAACCAACTAAACTAACATAATCAACTCATCTTGCAATTGAGATGACATAATGTGTTAACAAACTGAAAAATGTTTACAGGACACATTCAGAGTTAGGGAATACCTCGCCACTAGCTCTTCCTTTGGACCATGTGATTGGAATTTCCAAAATTCTCTCGAAAAGCTGCATCCGAGATAACGAACAATACATGACACATAAAACAGTAAGAAAACAAGCATTATTGCAGCAGCCTCCTGTGGACTAGGGTCTTCAAATTTTACAAATCAAGTAACATGGCAGTGCACCTTACCGGAACAAAGAGGTTCACAATCTTCAAATTTGCATGCCATTTCTGCTCAGTCATATCAACATAAACATCTGTTGATAACCAACCACCATTGTCAGATCTGACGTCCGAACGCCACATCTTACAATTACCATTTAGTTGTACGTGCACCCGTCCATAGTGGTTTTGAAACTTGACATGCCCCGTGACATTTTCCATCTCTCTATAAACACAGACAAAGATAATACTGAATGCATAGACCAGCATGAAATAAACCTAAGAACGAGAAAAAAGATTGCCATTAAGATAACTCCAGTAGCAGATCATTCTCAACAAACAAAAAATTAATAACTCCAGTAGCAGAGCATGCACACATCAAGAATGTATCTCCCATCACCACAGCATTCAACAAGACCAATTGGAATTTATCACTAAGCTAGCCACTCAAAAAAAAAAAAAAAAAAAAAACAGGTAAGAAAATAGATATTTAATATTCCCATTAACAACAAAAGAAACGCTGTCCATGACAAATCAAAACAGATGAGGATGTTAAAATCCCTATCAAACCAACTATACTGGGTGGAGCACGAGAGAGAGAGAAAGAGAGAGCGAGTAGGACGGAAACTATTTTTTTGATTGGTAAGAGTAGGACGGAAAATATTAAAAGGAAGAATTTCAAAATTAAAAGGAGTTTTCACAAGAATTATTGTTTTGGGCAGGATTCAAAACCTTTAACCAGGAGTTTTAGCTGTTTTGAAGCTTACCTTGGCTCTGTATCACCATAGGCAAGCAGCATCAATGAGCCCCCACTGAAATGTACAGAATCCAGAATTAGTGGAACCATCTTTTCAACACTAGAGACATGTTTTCCGTCATCACCATCAACAAGTTCAGCAACAATATCCTCCACTCTTGGACTCATCTCAAACTTCAGCCTTTCCATAGGCTTTACAATTGAATTAGCCCCGAGCTGACCTAGATTCTTCACAAAAGAATACAAAGCTGACTTTGGGCTCCAGGACTGTAGAGTTTTTGATGGATGCTGCAGAGGTAATGGCTCAAGCAAAGTAAATCCAGAACCACTAGAGGCATTGCCGTGTCGAATATCTGAAATCCCCCAATAAGACTGTTGTACCTGCTCCTCAAATCGATGTGAATCATCTCTGCTATTGGCACCCCTATTTATGATATCAGCTGCAATTTCTTCACTACTTTCTCCATGCCTGTCAGCTGTTCTATCCCCCATGTTGGCGGAGGATAATTTTTCACTGAGACTTAAAGCTTTACAAAGTCTAACCAAAGTAAAAAGAAATGGATCACGTAGAACAGCTAAACCATCAATGCAATCACTACCGCATTTCTCTACAGGCAAAGGATATGTTCCCAACATTTTTTGACACATATCAAGCTGGCATGTTTCTACTTTGTCAGAAATTCCTTCACTTGAAGAACCACAATCGAACACGTTACGTTTGGCATTGCTGGTAAATAAGTTCCCCTCAGAATTATCTACAGGGTTTACAACTTCTTCAGATATTGTTGGTGAAGAAACAGAGGGTGAGGTATCACCCTCGCTTTTGACAGGAAAAATTGCAGGATTTGCAACATCATAAGCCTCAGATGGCAGACAACTGACACCAAGATTTGCATTTGATGGGCCCTTGAAATACAAACAGGCTGCTGATGCACTACGCTCAAGAATTCTTCTTCTAGCTGCGATACCAGCTGCAGATAAATCTCTCCCATTAGCCTTCTTGAATCGTTGTCTTAGCGCTTCTGGTATGATTTTAGACCAAAACCTAGTCCCAGAAGGTGGAACTTTTGCACCAAATGTTTTCTCTAAATCTGCGTGCTTCAAATCATACTCCCCTCCTGCATCCATGTGATGCTGATCTCTCCAGTGCAGTTTCTCATCCATACAAAAGAAGGACTCTGAAGTTACTATCCTCGCAAGAGTAGTTGCAGCGTTCTTTGAGAAGTCATCATCTAATAGAAAAGAATTTCCTTCAGGAAGAAGATAACCCTTCTCAGCTGCTTCCCTTGCTGCAACATCTCTCTCCCTGGCCCAACGAGTAGCTGCTTCCTCTCTGGCAATCCTCCTAATTTTTGTCCGCAAATCAATACCTTCCTCATCTGACAAACGGCTTAGCGGACTGCCTTCAGAAAAGGGCAGTCCAAGCCATGTATAGTTTTGCTTTTGCACTACCAGAATACTTGGATTTGACAAGACCGCATCAACCACAATCTTTCCCCTACTCAGACTCGAAAAAGGACGAATTCGCAGCTTAACAGTTGGTAATTCACCACAGGAGAACTCTTCACTATGAGAACCAAAAGAGCATGACTCTAATGTAATACTTAAAGGTGATATTCTTCGGACCCTACCAAAATCAAGTTCACGCTGAACATATTCACTCAATAATGCACAAACAGAAGGCAAAAGCTTTGCTTCAATGTAACTCTTTGCTTTCAACTGGCCATACCATAGAAGTAAGCACACCCCAGATATTACAGCACCAAAGATTGAACATCGGACAAAGAATAACCCTTCTTCCCAAACTGGAACTAGTGACTTCACCAAGCCTTTACTTCGAGCTAATGGCTCTCTCACGGAGCACATTAATGAGCCACTTCTCAGTGCAAAACTCTTCCATAATAGCTCCACGTTTCTGCCACAAGAATGTGTAAATTTGACCCCTTGAGTTATCCAGTCTCCTTTCTTTGAACATCTACAGTTGTAAACACCTCTTCTTGATGATCTTACTCCACTAATAAAATTTCCGCTTTTCCTTCTGTTAAGGTTGCATTGAAGCGGAAGCCCAAGAAAGGGGCTATGAAGCTTAGCATGCGTTATCTCCATATTATGAGTCTTCACTTGATATTCAACATAATTGCAGGGGACCAAGAGCCTACTCTTAGTCCCCCTAAAAGCTTCAAGCTACAAACCAGTTCCCAAACATTCAAAGCCTGGTTAAGCATAAAAGAGGATTAACACTTTTCATCACTAAATGCATAAGTATCAATATTTAATAATTCATGAGGAGACCAACTTCACTAGCTAAAATCCATGGTAAAGAATTACGAAAAGATTTTAAAAAAAAGCCTGCATCCAATCCCATTCTAATTGACCTAGGTTGATTTCCAGGGAATTTATGAAGAAATGGAGCTTGGGTCAAACTCAACCTCAAAGGCTAACTCTGTTCAAGACTATATAAGGAGGCAGATAATCCCTCCCACACATGCCCAGGAATGGGCATCTGGAGCGTGGACAATATAAGATGGCAGCCCAACATCGGGTAAACCAAGAATTGGGGTAGGTCTGGCTCTAATACCATGTGAAGAAATAGACCTTGGGCTAACTCAACCCCAAAGCTAGCTTCGGGATTGATTCCAGCTCAAGGTCCATTTCTTATCATAATTTAAAACTAAGATGTCATTGATTTTTTTCTTTTTATATTCTTGTAGCTACACATAAGTTTTGTAGCTATGTATTTATTGAATTTCGTATGAAAGAGTTTAAAATGTGAAAAATAGAAAGCTGGTTGAGAAGTGGTCATCAAATTTTAAAAATGACACAATATAGTACTCCTATTTCTTTACATTACGCCAACTTGTTTAAGGGGAAAAAACTTGTCAGTTTAGGATAGTTCATAAACTTTGAGCAGATAAAATCAAAATTAGGTCAATCAAAATCGGAGAAAGATAGAATACAAATTTTATTCACACAGCCTCTTTACTGAACAACAATGTTTCAAGCTATGAGCTTACTGAAAATGGCTTATCAATATTAAGAGTTTCACAATTCAGAAAACAGAAAATGAAACAGTGTATACAAAATTAACATGAGTTCAAGGAGTTGAGTCTTACTGTGTATAAGCACATAAAATATGTAGTAAAGAACTTTACTGAGGCAAATTCAATGAGGGCAGAATCAAAAACAGGAAACTCTTTGTTTGCTATTTTTCAAACTATTTTGATGAATCTTGAGATTGCGTGTGGCTATCGTTTTTTTTCAGTACGCAGAAGGAAAAAAAAAAAAGAGTGTTCCAGGAAAGCGTGGGGCGGGGATTTGATTAATTGCTTTGGCTCGCTTGGTCAGTTCCGAAAGGAATGATATTGCAGATTGCACTGCAAGTCCTTTGAACTATTTCGAAATGTGCCATCTAGTCCTAAAACGATCAATTTACTTCTCAGGTTTCGTTTTTGTTCCTCTTGTACCTCGTTCTTTAACAAGTACTAAAGAAACATTACTCTCTTTCCGTTTACTTTAGAGGTGCTCAAAATCGAACCGAAATTGAAAAAATCTAAGCTTAATGGTTTATTGGTATCGGGTTAATGGTTTAACGGACAGGGAATGAATTGAATTTTTTTTATTAACGACTTATCGGTTTGGGGAATTATTGAATTTTCTTAACGGATAATCCATTAACCCGTTAAGAATATATATAAAAAAATTTATTTTTATTCATATATATTAAATAATCAAAAACCCTTTGCAGTACTCTATCTTTAACGCCTAAATAATCAGAAATTCTAACGCCTAAATTTCAACCAGCAGCCACATTACTCAATCTCGTCGATAGAGTACTGTTGAAGCTTGTAGTTTCCAGCTAAGTGGATCCATTCCATCTACAGCTCGATATTATCTTCCAATTTTGCAAGAGCTATCTTATCTTTTTGTCTTTTTCTACTGATAGCAAACCATTTACTCCAACAATCTCTTGTACGTATTTTACTCCAACAAGATTATATGCATTGACTTTAGGTAGCATCTTGAACTTATGCGAAAATAGAGAACCGCCAAAAACCACACCAACATCACCGGAAATAAGTATAAAAATACTACCTTCGATTTTGTGGCCTACTGGTCATGATAATTATTCTCAACTGAAATTTGGAATTAGGAAATCAATTTTTTTTCTACTTTAATCTTTTTAAATAAAAATAGAGAAAAAATTGTTGGAGATAGAGGAGGATGAAACTGTTGGACTTTAAGCCATTGGGCTTTAAAGTAGAAGAAATGTGAATTGGAAATGAGGGAAATAAAATGGAGGGAAAATGAAAATTTGAAGAAGTGAACTTTTGTCTTGCACTTTGTCCCTCATTGGTGAGGGACGATCACATTTGTGTGTTTATATATAGATTCACTTCTTAAAGCTCTTAAAAGGAGTTGAAGAGAATGAACCCTCGCGCCGTCGTCGTCGCTCGCTCGGCTCGGCTTCGGTGTGCTTATATATAGATTCACTTCTTAAAGCTCTTAAAAGGAGTTGACGAGAATGAACCCTCGCGCCGTCGTCGTCGCTCGCTCGGCTCGGCTTCGGATTTGGATTTGGATTTGTCAAATGATCGATAAGATTATTTTTGGACAAAATTTATTTAATTATTTAATAATTAATTAAATGCCAAATCACTGCTGAAAATACGTCAGAACACTTTCGGCCGCGATCGCGGTAGAACCGCTGCAGGTCGCGTATTTTCTGAAAAGGCACCTTTCCAGACACCTCTTCTGATATTTGCCTATAAATTTTGAGGCAAGACTGCATCTTCAAGATACGAAAAACAATATAGAACTTCTTTCTTTCTGAATATACTACATCCTAATTCGCAATCTCTCTCTCTCAAATTCGTAAGTGTGATTTTGCTCCGTTCTTTGAGTTCGTTGGTATCCTGCAGTTTGTATTGCCACTGTTGCAGGAAGGTTTATTCTGTTTTATCCTGGGAGGATTTAATCCATTATCTTGGCAACGTGTGAGGGGGTTAAAATTCCTTAAGGACGCACAAGAAAATTGTGGACTCGGAATATTTCTGATTATTTACTATTTTATACATTTTTTTTATTCTTCTAACAGTTTTCTGATTTTTGTTTTAACACAGTAACGCTCACAAGCTTAAGGAATTTTAATTACTAACGTTTCTGTGTTGATTATTAAAATGTTTTCTTTATACTTTGTTGGAGACTAAAGCCTTGTTGTTTTCTACTCCTATAATTGTTTCTGTCCGGTTTAAAGTACATAAAAACTTTGCCGGAATAATAAACGTACGAGTTTGAAGTATATAAAAACTTCACCATTGTTACGTGTTGTATGGTTGGTTTGGTATTCAGTTTGAAGATATCAAAAACTTCATTGATTAACAAGTTCTGTATTGTTTTCAACTTTACAGAAATATGATGAATGAAAACCAAACTAATGGAAGTGTTGCGGGAACGGTTGCTACTGTTACAAGCCGTTCTACTCCTGCTCATGCTATGGCACCGACAGAAAAACCCGGAAAGTTTTCCGGTATTGACTTCAAATGTTGGCAAATGAAGATGCTCTTCTATCTTACTACGTTGAGTTTGCAACGTTTCGTCAAGGAGGATCCTCCGATCATGGCTGAAAATACTCCGGATGATGAACGACTTGTTGTAACTGAAGCATGGAAACATTCTGATTTCTTGTGCAAAAACTACATATTGAGTTGTTTGGAAGATGGCTTGTACAATGTCTATAGTGTCATGGAAACTTCAAAAGCGTTATGGAATGCACTTGAGAAGAAGTACAAGACTGAGGATGCCGGACTTAAGAAGTTCGTGGCTGCAAGGTTTTTGGATTTCAAGATGATTGACACTAGGTCCGTCATAACTCAAGTCCAAGAATTACAAGTCATTGTGCATGACCTCCTTGCTAAAGGTATGACCCGAATCAATAATTTTATTAATAAGATTTATCTTATTATTAATTATGAATTTGTTATTGAAGGTATGGTCATAAATGAGACCTTTCAAGTCGCTGCTTTCATTGAAAAGTTACCTCTATTGTGGAAGGATTTTAAGAACTATCTTAAACACAAGCGGAAGGAGATGACACTAGAAGACTAGATTGTTCGTTTGAGGATAGAAGAAGACAACAAAAATGCTGAAAAGAAGTCACGTGGAAACTCGACAATGATGGGGGCAAACGTTGTTGAGGAGGCCCCACAAAATAAGAAGAGGAAGAAGGCTTCCGGACCAAAGAATTACCCAAGCAAGAAAAAGTTCAAGGGTAATTGCCACAACTGTGGAAGATCTGGGCATAAGGCCGTGGATTGTCGTGCGCCCAAGAATGATAAGAAGAAAAAGAATCAAGCTAACATGCTTGAAGATGAAATGGAGGACTTATGTGCCATGTTGTCTGAATGCAATTTGGTAGGAAATCCAAAAGAATGGTGGATAGATTCTGGAGCCACCCGCTATGTTTGTGCTAACAAGGAGTTATTTTCTTCTTATGCCCCCGCAGGACCCAACGAGACAATCTTCATGGGAAATTCATCTACGGCCAAAATTGAAGGAGTTGGCAAGATTGCGTTGAAGATGACATCGGGAAAAATAGTGACTCTAAATCAAGTCCTCCATGTTCCAGAAATTCACAAGAATCTTGTGTCTATCTCACTTCTTGTCAAGAATGGATTCAAATGTATTTTTGTTTCTAATAGTGTTGTACTTAGTAAGAACGATGTATATGAAGGAAAATGTTACCTAAATGAGGGCCTTTTTAAGCTAAATGTAATAGCAGTTCCTATCAATAAAGTGAATGTTTCTTCTTACTTACTGTGAGCACGTGATTTTTGCCTTACGAAAAACTACTCCAAAATAAATCCAAAGATAAAATAAATTTCTTTTACTGTGTAATTTTTTGAATTTGCGTGGTGATTAAATACTTGTGTTATGTCCGTAAGTGTTTACATTGTCATAATAAAATGAAAAAAATAAAATAAAATATATGTTGCATGCATATAGGATTTAATTATGCATTTAAAAGATAATTTAAATAAAATCACAAATAAATATGTAATCATTCTATTTTAAATATTCCACTGTGTGATTGATGTTTTGTCTATGTGTTAAATAATTGTTATAGAGTAATTAATATATTTTTGTGAAGATAAAATTATTTTATAGTTAATATTAAAAATTTAAATTAGAACAAAAAATAAATAAATAAATAAATAACACATATACACAAAATCGGACCTGGATTAAAATCCAGGCCCAAATCGAATTAATTCCCCCTCACAGCCCAATCCAAACCAACCTGTCCGGTCCAACTCATGAGTAAATCCAAACGACGACGTTTGGTCACACTCCATCAAGGACCGTTGTATTAAATCAATCCAACGGCTGATATCCCCTACCCTTACCCGCAACCCGTAACCCGACCCATTGACCCGATTCAGTCCGACCCCAGTGTTAAACCAAACGACATCGTTTGGTTAAGTGAGTTGATCCTGGCCCTTCATTCTATCTAATCCAACGGACAATATCAATCCACCCCACCCCTATATAAGTCCCAAGCCCTACCCCGGGCCCTAACTGAACACCCCCCCTCCTACACTGTTCATCATCGTCCCCCAAACCCCCACTCCTAACCTTAGCCGCCCTAGGATCCCACCGCTTGAAACCCGGCGGCATCAACGCCGCCGATCACCAAAATAACACCCTAGAACCCCCTGAACATCCTCTACACGAATCTGACCTTAGTTTCCTTCGAATCAGGCCCCAACTCTTCGAATCTTAAATCGAAGGTTGGCCTGAAAACCTGATCTTCTCCGATGGCTTCCAAAATAACACCACAACTTCCCCTAGATACCCTCATCACGGATCTGTTAGTTGCATGGTTCGAATCATACTGGAACTACTCGAATCTTCATTTGAAGATTCGAGTACAACCTGACCTTATCCCAACCTACTTCAAACTCACACCAGTTACCCCCCTGACCTCCCTCGTGCCTAGAACATCTTTGGTTTCCCTCGAATCTAACCAGAAATGAGTAAATCCCAAATCGAACTTTCAAGAACCCTAAAAATACCAGACTTTTGGATTCTGTCCAGATTGAATAAAGATTGAGGTTTAATCGACCTTAGTCGAAGTATTTTCAGTGGAAAATACTTCGACTAAGGTCTGTTTGATTTCAAACAAAATCCAAATCCAAGTCGAGTTGAGTTCAGTTGAATTTAAAGGTTCAGAGGTAATTTCTGTTTCTTATGTGCATTCTATGTGTATTCTATGTTCGTTTCATTAGTTTGTTTAATTTTTCATAATTTTCTAGTCAAATTTTGTTATACTGTCCCCTACCCGTCAACTTGATTCTAAATGTGAATTGTTTCTGTTGATTGTGATTATGTACAATGTGTGTAATCGACTCGACTAAGTTCGTCGATTAGTTATATCATAAATCCTGCTTCTGAAAATGTTGACTGAAATAACCTGTTTTGGATGGATTATTTTGCTATAATCAGTTAATTAGTTATTGTTAATCAGTTGGTTCTTGTTTAATAAATCCATCAAATGGACGTTATATGTGTGTTGTTTTCTGAACATTAAGTTCAGAACATTGTCAATATATTGACAATGCTCCTGTATGTTTGATCTTAGTTCAATTTGAAGTTCAGTTTGAATTATTATGCTGAACTCAGTGTAATATTGTCAAGTTTGAATTCAAGTTTACAAATGTTGATTAGATGTAATTGTGATAGAAGGTTTACATTCTTAGGATTCAGTCCAAACTTAAGAGAATTGGTTATAGCTGTTTTAAATCAGGTTGATAATTAAGTTTGAACAGATTTTTAAATCTGTTTTGTAAATTCTGTTATGATTTTGCATTTAAGGCAGTAATAATAGTGATCACAGTAGGATTTCTGGGACATTTTTGAGACAGAACAGTAAGGATAACATGATAACATAATGGGCTGAAAGTTAAAAGTTAGTGGTTATTATTTAAAGTGATAATGGGAAACAAAGGGTAATGGGGCTGCTGAAAAAAACAGGATAAATAGCACTTAGTTTTAAATTATTCAAAAGTAGTTTTAATGGAAAAACTTTCTGATTTTTAAAGGAGAAAGGGTCCATCCAGCACTAAACTGTATAGGACCAGCCCTGTATAAATACAGGGAGCTGGACAGACTTTAGAGAAGAGATTTTTGGGAGAAGAAAAATCTGATTTAGGAGAAGAGAAGAAAAAATCAGATTTGAAGAGAAAAAAGAAACAGAAAAAATCAGTTTCAAAAAATAAAGGGAGTTTGGAGAGATTTTGAAAGAAAAAAAATCTGATTTATCAGTGAGACAGAAAACAGAATTTAGGAGACTTTAAGAGTTTTCAGAGAGAGAGAGAGAGAGACATACAGAGAAGAAATATAAAATTTGAGAAAGGAAAATCAAGCAGAAACAGAAATCTGAAAAAGGAAGATAGAAAGAAAGGAAAACAGAAATATTAAACAGAATTCTACATCGGAAGTTAGTATTGAAGCTGATTCTGTGTTTTGAAATTGAAAGCTTTTTCAGTCTACTTTGTTTTAAGTCTCAAAAATCAGAAATATTACTCTTTGTATTAAATCTGTCCGGATTTGTTCGATATCATTGTTCAGTTAAAAATCTGAAATTTCTTAAAAGTACTGTCACTGTGCATTTGGGTTCCTCGGGTCTTATTATTGCTCGAATCTGTGGGAATACTGGTATTTTGCTGTTTTGTTACTGCTGCAACTGCTGAAACTTACTTCTTCTACCTCCATTTCCAGGTACATATCCTTTTAAATTCTATGTTGGAAAGAGATTCAGTATGACAGATAAATGAAGCTTGAATTGTAATAATATCTTTATTCATTTGAGCTTTTTAATTAAAAATTCAGTTTTGTTTCTGGATCAAATAAGTAGTATATGTTGATAGGATGACTGTAAGTTAAATATCCTTTATTGAAGACTGTATAAGTGTTGTAACAAGGTTAATTTTCTAAATTTTCATTAAAGTATAGTTGTGATTAAGATTGTCAAGGTAGGAAACATGGCATAAAGTGGGCCATTATTTAAATTTTATGGTGTTGTTAGCTAAGTAAAGAGTAATGTAGAAATATCAAGAAAACTACATTACTAACTCTTGTTGTTAAATAAGGTTAAGATGGTATTGATGGTATATTTTTATAAAGATAATAGATGTGTGTATAAACGTTGGTGAAAGGTGATATGATATAGCTTGTTACGATGTTAAAACGTTATGAATGTTTACGACATACAGTTAGGTTGCATGTAAGGTAACTTTATTGAATTAACTTGTATAATAATTCCTTTCCTATAAACTCGATGCCTATCTACCTTCATAAAACAAATTGACCAAATAATTAGGCCTATTAGATTAAAAGCAAGTATATGAGAATGAAAAGAGATATACAAGCATAAATTGCCACACTTTATATCAATGGTAATTAGAAATAGAATTTGCATTAAGTAAATAATGAAAATTCTTGAAAAATATTTCCTTCCTTTATGAATCATTCATTTTCAGTTTCATATGCAATTTATTCTTTGGCATATATATATGTCATATTTGTTTAAAAAATAGTATTAATCATATTTTTATTCTGTTCTTTGAATTTGAATAGTTGGAATGAATATAACTTATATTCGGAAATCATAATCGACGAGCAACCTTTAATAGATTGCGAATTCTTTTCAAAGAATTTATAGGCCTCTAAAATGGGAGTTTCTCATGATTTTCACATAAAAGAAATATATGAATATAATAAACAATTTGTGGAAAATCCCTAAACCATTACAAATATTTTGCGCAATTAGGGATACGTTCGCGTACCCTGATTATATTTTTAAAAGCAAAATTCGGATTATGCGTACGCGCAATTTCGAGCGAATATTTAATAAAAGGATTTTTTCAAAGGCGTTAAATTAATTTCATAAAAACCTGCGATGTGCGGTTCAATATTTAAGAAAAACAAATATTCTTGATTCAACACAATCTCGAAAAATGATTGCTTAATAAATATATTATCAAAAGTTATTGTGTACACGTACGCGTGACACAATTCCGCATTTTTTTAATTTATAACACGAATATACGTACGCGTAATTCGATTCAAAGAAGGGTCCTTAATCACAATAAGTATAAGCGGTAGTTAAAATTACGTAATAAAAATATATTTAATAAAAATCAAGATAATTAAGCCAATAATAAAAACAGTTAAGCGACCGTGCTAGAACCACGGAATTCGGAAATGCCTAACACCTTCTTCCGGATTAATAGAATTCCTTATTCAGAATTTCTGGTTCGCAGAATAATAAACAGAGTCATATTCTCCTCGATTCAGGGATTAAAATTGGTGACTTGGGACGCCTAAAATTCCCAGGTGGCGACTCTGAAATAATTAAATAAATCCCGTTTCGACTGTCCTTCAATTGGAGAAAACTCCCCACGCGCCCGCGGGCGCGGTAAAAAGGAGGTGCGACAGCTCTGGCGACTCTGCTGGGGAAAAAAGTGTTATTGTAACCCAGAACCATTGGTTCAGGGTTTAAAGAATTCTAGCTTAAAATATCTGTGTTAATTGGCTTTATTTACTATATGATTTTCAACTGTTTATATGCTAATATGCTAAATGTTTATTTTACCGCTTTAATATTATTTAAATTGTGAATATATACAACTGCTACGAAACCCCCTTCTTTCCGAGTCTTCTGAATTTATGGTGTACACGTGCGCGTGACCCACCTTTCTGTTAGAGTCATACCAAATAAGACGGAGTTGGGACAAGTAACTAGGCCGGGCAGACTTTCGTGCTCCCGGTACGTTGCCCCCGCTTCGGCTCAAACTGTCCGTTTGGGTAAGCCAGGTTTAGAACAATCAACCTAAGGTTTTACACTTAGAATAACTCAGCCATGTACCGGATCCCTAGTAGGAACGAATATTTGCATCATATGCATTTGGCCTTGGAGACTCAACACAGGGGTTGGGTCTGTCTAGGACAGGTGAACCCAAAATAAAAAGACCATCATGATGCATCCTACTTGTTACTTGTGCATTCATTTGCCTCGAACATGCTTGTTGACCAGCTTAAATAAAATCATGGTAAGAAGAAAGGAATAAAATGGGTTGTTTTAAAAATTTCGAAAAAATATAGTTTTAAATTTTGAAATAAAGGTATTTAATAAATAAAAAAAATTCGAAAATGATTTTTTTTAGTATAAATTTTCAAAATGAATTTTAACTTTATCAAAATTAAATTTCAGATACAAAATGAGCACCACACAAAGCCCCTCATCCACAAGTACGGAAGAATTTCTATGTCAGCTTCAAATGTGGTGGTATGATTTAGGCGAAGACGGTCAAAAATGGGTCGTCAAGCATTTGGGAAATCTCACGGACATTATGAAAGTTAAACCCCGTGATGATCTGATTGCGGCGTTAGTAACTTTCTGGGATCCTGTTCACAATGTTTTTCGTTTCTCTGACTTCGAGCTTACTCCTACATTAGAGGAGATAGCTGGCTATGTTGGTTTTGACGGAAGTTTAAGAAATCAAAGCTTGATATTCACAAAGGCTCCTTCGGTACATCGATTCTTCGGTCTTCTGAACATCAGCAGTCAAATCAGGAAAAGCAATGTCATCAATGGATGTTGTTCCTTCAACTTTTTGTATTCAAGGTTCGGAAAGTCAGATGGGTTCGAAATTCATGAGAAAGGCCTTACCAATAAGCAAAACAAAGACACTTGGCAGATTCACCGTCGCTTTGCTTTCATGGTGGCTTTTCTAGGAGTCATGGTCTTTCCAAACAAAGAGCGAACAATTGATATTCGCACCGCGAAAGTTGTGCAAATCCTCACGACCAAAGAAAATCACACCCTTGTCCCCATCATTCTATCAGATATTTATCGGGCTTTAACTTTATGTAAATCAGGAGCAAAGGTCTTCGAAGGATGCAAAATTTTGTTGCAAATGTGGGTGATGGAGCATCTCCAACAACAGCCCAAGATCATACAGTATGGATCAAACAAAGATAATTGCATAGAGAGCTATGAGGAAAGAACAAAAAATTATCAGGCTCCAGAAGGGATAGAAGCATGGGTATCTCATCTAAAGGCTTTAACGGCAAATCAAATTGAATGGACTCTGGGATGGCTCCCGATGAGGGAAGTAATACACATGTCAGCCTCAAATAGTTATCTACTACTATTGGGATTGAGAAGCATTCAGCCGTATGCACCACTGAGAGTCCTAAGGCAATTAGGGAGATATCAAATAGTTCCTGATGATGAAGATTTGAGTGTGCAAGTAATCGAATTACACCCAGAAGCCACTATTCCCGAGGCTCTACTTCAGCAGATGTGGAATGGGTGCCGATACTTGAAAAGTGATACTCAAGTCCCAGACGCTACAAAGGGTGAGATAAATCCTGGATATGCAAGGTGGTTTGAAAAACGGTCTCGCGTGGATGATGTACCAGAGCCTAAGCTAAGAAGTCCAACAAAAAGACCCCATGTTCAAAACTTCAATGATAAAATCCAAGAACGGTTGATCTGGGGAGAAAAGGAAAAAGGGTACAAAGCAACTATCCATGCCCTAAAAGAAAATCTAAGAAGCCTCAGTTTGGAGAAAGATTTGCAAGAACAAGAAGCCGAAGGCGAGAAAAAGAGTCTAGCTTGTGAGAATGAAAATCTTCATGCTCGATTCCAAAAAATGAAAAGAGTTTCTGAAACGCCAAAGAGGAGCTGGAAGGATCAAAAAACCATCGCCAATCTCTTTGAAAAAATGCAAGATTATGATTCCATTCTTGCGGAAAACGAAAGGGCATTGAGCAAAGCAAAAGAAAGGATCCAACAATTAAACGAAGAAGCCAGATCTAACAAGGAACGCCAGGATAGGCAATCCGAAAAAGACAAGGCACAATTCAAGAAGGAAAAGGACTATTGGATGCAATCAGAAGACCAGCTTCGTGCACAACTAGAAGAGGCAAGAAGATGCAACAGAAAACACCAACAAGCAGACCTCGACAGGGAAAGAGCGCAAGCAAGATTAGAGCAGGCCAGACTCCGAGCTCTGTTAGAATCAGCTCTAGATCGTGAGAACCGTGTCAGAGATATAGCCACCACTCGTCAGCAGCAATTGCAAGACCAAGACCAACGTCTCCAAGGTTTCAGGGCACAAATCCACGACCTGGCAGTCTTCACATCTCAAAGTTATGTAAACTGCCAAGGAATGGATTATGAAAGGTTTACAGAGCATGCGCCCACTTTTGCTCGTCATCTAGCAATGGAGTTGGAAAGGATGTATCGAACGCTGGGAGGCCATCCGGGTCAAGCCCCACATTGAGCAGATAATCCAATATTTGACAACAAAAATGGAAAGTGGGGCACGTTGTGAGATGTTAAGAATTGTATCTTTTATTTTGATTTAAGTGTGTGTGTTTTCAAGCCATTTCCTTAAAGTTTTCAAATGTAATTCCATCTTTGTGTAATGAATAAAAGTGATTGCCTTTGGTCCAAACTACGCATGGTCTGATTCATGTAGGGGCATGATACGTAGGCAATCTCTAAGATTCGACCACCACGATAAAAGATATATATAATAAATAAAAGTGAATAACAATAAAAAAATTCAAGAAAGCTGGGACGACACAAGCAGCCGAGAAAATGCATAATAGAAAGGGATTATTTGTCTAGGAGCATTGCATCTCAACGTGTGATTATATATGTGTTAAACTCTCAAAGCTAACAAGATTGTTCATTTTCAGAATTTAAGCAGTTAGTTTCTCTAAAGAGTATACTGGCATATTATCACTATCACACAAGATCAAAAGGACCAATACCCGAAAGTATGTCTATCCCAGATGTTGACACAGGTATGGAGATAGAGGAGATGGATGTCGGGAAAATGAAAGAAGAGATGTTTAAGCTCAAGCAGCAAATGGCTGAGATGTACCAAGCATGGTCTACAGGACAGCTACCCCCATCTTACCCAAATAACCCTGCTCCATCAATGACCCAAACTCAGGATAATATCACCACTGAATTATCCCCAAACTTCCCCATTTACCAGCACTACCGAGGCACCACCTCTCAGACACCGCAGTCTCCACCTCCGAAACCCGTTCCATATTTTCCTCCACCTATGACTCCTGTTTTCGTAGCACCTCCCCTTGCTACATTCCACAAATCTCCTAGTGAGCCTATATTCCAGGCCCAAGACAACCAATATTACCCCCCGGAGCCCACCCTCAAAGCCTCCGAAATTAATTCAACTGCTCCTCGTTTTGATCTCCCAACCGAAATTGACAAGCCAACTAAAAATGTTGAACAAGAAGAGATGTTCAGGAAGGTCAAGAGTCTAGAGCAATCGTTCAGAGACATGCGAGGATTAGGCGAGCAAGTCAGTGTACCATACAAAGATTTATGCTTATTCCCCAATGTACAATTGCTAGTTGGCTTCAAGATGCCCAAATTTGACCTATACAGCGGGCACGGCGACCCAGTAGCCCACTTAAGGGGTTTCTGTAGCAAGATGCGAGGAGCTGGGGGAAAGGATGAATTATTGATGGCTTACTTCAGTCAAAGTCTAAGCGGATCAGCTTTGGAGTGGTATACACGCCAGGACCATGGAAGATGGTACACCTGGGATGACCTGGCACAGGCATTCGCATACCATTTCCAATACAATCTGGAAATCATCCCAGATCGATTATCTTTGACCAAATTTGAGAAGAAACACAATGAAAGTTTCAGAGAGTATGGTTTTCGGTGGAGAGAACAGGCAGCAAGAGTGGATCCTCCTATGAAGGAGAGCGAAATGGTAGACTACTTCCTCCAAGCCTTGGAACCAACTTACTATGCCCACTTGGTTTCAGCGGTTGGGAAATCATTCAACGAAGTAGTGAAGATGGGAGGTATGGTGGAAGAAGGCCTCAAGACAAATAAAATCATGAGCTATTCAGCAATTAAGGCAACTACTCAAGCTATTCAAGGCGGGGTAGGAGGAATTGGAAGAAAGAAGAGGGAGGAAGCAGCGGTAGTTGATTCAGGAATTTGGCCGGGACCCAGAGGGTCACCGCTTTACTATAATCAACAACGACCTCGCCCATCAGCTTACCACCATGATTCATCCCAACACTACTATCACCCTTCAGAGCCTCATTTTTCCATTAACCATGCTCAAGCATACAATCAGCCACCTGTTCACACCAATTGGCGTGCTCCCGTCACACCAAATACTTACCCACGAGCCTATCCCGGACCAGGTTTCAGGCCTAGGCCAGCATTCAGGGGAGAAAGGGAACAGAAAAAGAAAACTTACACTCCATTGGGAGAGTCTTACACTAGTCTGTTCCACAGGCTGAGACAGCTAGACATGCTGAGACCAATACAATCCAAGCTACCCAATCCTCCTCCAAAGAATCTGGATTACACCATTAGCTGTGAATATTGCTCCGGTGCACCAGGCCATGATACGGAGAAATGCTGGCATTTGAAAAATGCAATACAAGAGCTGATTGATACTAATAAAATCGAGGTTCAAACCCCCGAAGCCCCAAATATCAATAGAAATCCAATGCCAGCCCATCAAGAGGCTAATATGATAGAAATCATACAAGCTGATGGGGAGACAAAGAAGCCGTCACAAACTGTCATGATGATCAAGTCTCATGAAGCCAAGCCAGATAAGCAGTTAATAGAGGAGAAGCCGGTGTCTAAGCAAAACAAAAATGGTGATGAACTATCTATGATAGTCGATGAGGGGTCATCAAGCAAAGTTGCCGCAAAACAAGAAAGGCCGAAAATAATAGTACCAGGGGTTGCTAACAAACCCATTGTATTCGTGGAAGGAGCCCGTACAGATCAGGTTATTATTGCACCTGTAATCCAGCTGCCGGTCATCAACAACAAAGCCATCCCATGGAACTACGAACGGGTGACTGTAATGTACAAGGGAAAAGAAATCAAGGAAGAAGTGTGTGAGGTGCAAGGCTTGACTCGTTCGGGAAGATGTTTTACTCCCGAAGAGTTAAGAAAAACTAAAAATAATCCAACGCCAACAAAGAGAGCTGTGACGGAAGAAGAGGCGGAGGAGTTTTTAAGAAAAATGAAACTCCATGATTATTCTGTTGTGGATCAATTAAAGAAGACCCCCGCTCAAATTTCATTGTTGTCATTACTGATCCATTCAGAGGAGCACCGTCTGGCTTTGATGAAAATCCTGAATGAGGCTCATGTTCCTGAAAAGATCTCTGTAAATCATTTGGGAAAAATAGCCAACAGAATCTTTGAGACAAACAGAATTACATTTGCTGATGATGAATTACCTGTGGAAGGTACCGAGCACAACAGAGCTCTTTACCTCACCGTGAAATGTGAAAACTCCGTAGTAACCCGGGTATTGGTTGACAATGGGTCAAGTGCAAACATATGCCCTCTCTCCACTTTAAGCAAATTAAAAATTAAAGAGGAGAGGATCCAGAAGAATAGTATCTGCGTACGGGGGTTTGACGGTGGAAGCAGAGATTCATTTGGCGACATAGTGTTGGAACTAACTATAGGGCCAGTTGAATTCACAATGGAATTCCAAGTGTTGGACATAACTGTTTCTTACAACTTGTTGTTGGGTCGACCATGGATCCATGCTGCTAAAGCAGTCCCGTCAACACTACATCAGGCTGTCAAGTTTGAATGGGATCATCAAGAAATAGTCGTGCATGGAGAAGAAAGTTTAAATGCTCACAACAGTACCATTGTACCGGTCGAGGGAACAGAAATTGACCAGGGATCATGGGTATACCAAGTGACCGACACAGTATCGATAGAGAAAATTCCAGAGGGGAAATATCTTCCAAATCCAAAGATATCCTCTGCATCAGTCATGGTAGCTTATGAAATGTTAAAAAATGGCTTTATACCCGGCAAAGGTCTGGGTTTATCTTTGCAAGGAATTATACAACCAGTATCTCTCCCCGAGAACTGGGGAACATTCGGTTTAGGGTTCATACCCACCGCCAATGACGTGATAAAGGCCAGGAAGTTGAAACACCAAGCATGGGTTCTTCCAAAACCAGTACCACATCTGTCAAAGTCTTTTGTCAAGACCGGTGCTAAAAATCGCCCGATAACAACAATTCCTAAATCCCGGATCAATCCTGAGGAGGAATTAATTGAAAGATTCGAGAAATTGTTTAGTGATGTGAACATGTTGGAAAGCAGAGAAGGGTGTAGCAACGCAGAAGTTCAATTCGTTGGGCCAGAAACAAAGCTCAATAATTGGAAAGTCACTCCTCTCCCAATTCGAAAGGAGTCTTGGTAGTCTATTTTGATTTTCTTTCAGTTTGTTTGGGTTACTTCAGGGTTGTAATCCCAAAGCTTATCTTACAGTTTGTGTGAAGTGTGAAAACCTTGTTATCTTTCATCATCCAATAAAAAGCAATTTCCTTTTTATTATCATTCCTAATAGCTTTCTTTTCTTTTTCTTCTTTCCTGTACAGTTCCTTTTACGCTGGCTCTAGTGATATGGCATGCATGAGGAATCCTCAGTCCAGTCTTAAAAATCAATCTGGTTCCGAAATATTAATTCAAGAAATATATTGTGATTATGAATCAGAATATGATGAAGATGAGATTTTTGAAGAGATTAGTAAAGAGTTAATTCACTTTGAGGAAAAAATCAAACCTAACTTGAGTGATACCGAGGACATCAATATAGGGGACACGAGTAATATCCGAGAAACTAAAATAAGTGTCCATCTGGAACCAAAGATCCGAGAGGAGTTAATTAAAGCACTCATAGAATTCAAAGATGTTTTTGCATGGTCGTATGACGACATGCCGGGCCTGAGCACTGATTTAGTGGTTCACAAATTGCCCACCGATCCAACGGTGCCTCCTGTCAAGCAGAGGCTGAGAAAATTCAAGCCTGACATGAGTGTGAGAATTAAGGAAGAAATCACCAAACAATTGGAAGCAAAGGTCATTCGAGTCACTCGATATCCTGTTTGGTTGGCTAATATCGTTCCTGTACCAAAGAAAGACGGCAAAATTAGAGTATGCGTCGACTATCGCAATCTCAACAAAGCAAGTCCAAAGGATAATTTCCCATTACCCAATATCCATATTTTGATCGACAATTGTGCCAAGCATGATATAGGGTCTTTCGTGGATTGTTATGCCGGGTATCATCAAATTCTAATGGATGAAGAAGATGCAGAAAAGACGGCATTCATCACACCATGGGGAACTTATTGCTACCGGGTAATGCCATTCGGTTTAAAGAACGCCGGAGCAACCTATATGAGAGCAATGACCACAGTGTTTCATGATATGATACACAAGGAGATTGAGGTATACGTGGACGATGTGATCATAAAATCAAAGCATCAGGCCGACCACGTTGGGGATTTGAGGAAGTTCTTCTTAAGACTTCGCAGGTACAACCTCAAGCTTAACCCTGCCAAGTGCGCATTTGGAGTTCCGTCTGGAAAATTGTTGGGATTCATAGTCAGTCGACGAGGCATCGAGCTAGACCCCTCAAAGATCAAAGCCATCCAAGAACTGCCACCTCCAAGAAACAAAACTGAAGTAATGAGTTTGTTGGGGAGGTTAAATTACATCAGCAGGTTTATTGCTCAGCTCACAACAACTTGTGAGCCAATTTTCAAATTGTTAAAAAAGGATGCTGCGGTCAAATGGACCGATGAGTGTCAAGAAGCGTTCAATAAAATAAAAGGGTACTTGTCAAACCCACCCGTGTTGGTCCCGCCAGAACCAGGAAGATTTTTGATTCTTTACTTGACGGTTTTGGAAAATTCATTTGGTTGCGTATTGGGGCAACATGACCTCACTGGAAGAAAAGAGCAGGCCATCTACTACCTTAGCAAGAAGTTCACAGCTTATGAGGTTAAGTATACTCATCTGGAAAAGACATGTTGCGCCCTAACATGGGTAGCTTAAAAATTGAAACACTATTTATCATCCTACACTACTTACCTCATTTCTCGGTTGGATCCATTGAAATACATTTTTCAAAAGCCTATGCCAACGGAAAGACTGGCAAAGTGGCAGATATTACTCACAGAATTCGACATCATCTATGTAACTCGAACTGCAATGAAGGCTCAAGCACTGGCCGATCATTTAGCCGAAATCCCGGTCGATGATGAATATGAGCCGTTGAAAACTTATTTTCCTGATGAAGAAACAATGCATATCGACGAGGTGAAGCAAATTGAAAAGCCTGGCTGGAAACTTTTCTTTGATGGAGCCGCTAACATGAAAGGAGTCGGGATAGGAGCTGTAATCATTTCTGAAACAGGGCATCACTATCCTGTTACGGCTCAATTACGATTTTATTGCACCAATAATATGGCTGAATATGAAGCTTGCATTTTGGGGTTAAGGCTAGCCGCAGACATGGGTATCCGAGAAATCTTAGTCATGGGAGATTCGGATCTTTTGGTACATCAAATTCAAGGAGAATGGGAAACCCGAGACTTGAAGCTCATACCATACCGACAATGTCTACATGATCTTTGTCAGCGGTTTCAATCAGTGGAATTCCAACATATTCCAAGAATCCATAATGAGGTTGCTGATGCATTGGCTACCCTGGCATCAATGTTGCACCATCCGGACAAAGCTTATGTAGATCCGATACATATTCAAGTCCACAATCAGCACGCTTATTGCAATATGGTTGAAGAAAAATTTGATGGAGAACCATGGTTCCACGACATCAAGGAGTATATCAGGATGGGGATATATCCTGCACAAGCCACAGGAGATCAAAAGAGGACCATTAGGCGATTGGCAAATGGATTCTTCTTAAGCGGAGGAGTTTTGTATAAAAGAACACCAGATCTTGGATTATTAAGATGCATAGATGCCAGACAAGCTGCAGCTGTCATGTCTGAAGTACATTCAGGAGTTTGCGGACCCCACATGAGTGGATATGTATTGGCAAAGAAAATCCTCCGAGCCGGTTACTATTGGCTTACCATGGAGCGAGATTGTATCAGTTTTGTGCGCAAGTGTCATCAATGCCAAATACACGGAGATTTGATTCATTCTCCACCATCCGAGTTGCACACAATGTCGGCACCATGGCCCTTCGTTGCCTGGGGCATGGATGTGATTGGACCAATTGAGCCGGCAGCATCCAATGGGCACAGGTTCATTCTGGTAGCTATCGATTATTTTACCAAATGGGTTGAGGCCAAGACATTCAAATCAGTGACCAAGAAAGCTGTGGTCGATTTTGTCCATTCAAATATCATATGTCGATTCGGAATCCCGAAGGTGATCATCACAGATAACGGTGCTAATCTTAACAGCAACTTAATGAAGGAAGTATGTCAACAGTTTAAGATTACACATCGTAACTCTACCCCATATCGGCCCAAGGCGAATGGAGCAGTAGAAGCAGCCAACAAAAACATAAAGAAGATACTTCGGAAAATGATAGAAGGTTCAAAACAATGGCATGAAAAATTACCATTTGCATTATTGGGATACCGCACTACTGTTCGCACTTCAGTAGGAGCAACTCCTTATTTGTTGGTATATGGCACTGAAGCAGTAATTCCTGCAGAAGTTGAGATTCCTTCCCTTCGGATCATCGCCGAAGCAAAGATTGATGATGATGAATGGGTCAAAACCCGTCTGGAACAGTTAAACTTGATTGATGAAAAACGATTGACCGCAGTATGCCATGGTCAATTATATCAAAGAAGAATAGAAAGAGCATACAACAAAAAGGTGCGTCCTCGGAAGTTTGAAGTAGGTCAGCATGTGCTGAAACGTATTCTTCCACATCAGGTTGAAGCAAAAGGCAAATTTGCCCCGAATTGGCAAGGACCATTCATTGTGACCAGAGTATTATCAAATGGTGCACTATGCTTAACAGACATTGAAGGCAAATGCATAGATATGGCGATCAATTCTGACGCGGTAAAGAGATATTATGCATAACTTTTTGAGTGTTTGTATTTAGCATTATTTCGAAGATTGGAATGACAAAGACAATTTATTCTGCTATCCAAACACTATACCATTTGCTTCCCCTTTGAGCCATACTGGTTTCTTTCCTACCCTCTCTTGGAATCAATAGAAAATCAAGTATGAAATAAGTAATAAAAAAAATCACTATTATTTAGTGAACTACGTTTGACCTGATTCCTCAAAAAAGGATACGTAGGCGCCTCACGGCTCGGTCATAGGGTGCACAATATACATAATGTGCACAAAAAGTTATGTCAAGCAACCCCAATCAAAAACTGGGGCAAAGAAACTGTATTGCAAATAAGAAAAAGATTCCAAGAGTTGTAATTTTTAACCCATACCAAGAACTGTTTAGCTTTTAATACCTTTTCCATTTCTAACCCCATACCAAAAAGACCTTTCGATCAATCTTAGAAAAATGCTGAGACAAGCAAATGAAGATGGTTCATAACACTCTGGTACAAACAAGAAAAGAAAGTAAAAATGAGAGAGTCTTATAGGTGAAAACCCACACGGGCACCATAAGGCGACGGAAGTTGAGAGAAAAGTAAAATGAGAGAGTCTTATTGGTGAAAACCTTCGTGGGCACCATAAGGCGAAAAGGAAGTGAGAAATGAACAAATGAGGAAAGTTTATCGGTGAAAACTCTTTAAGACGTTACAAGTCCAACAGGTCTGTGAAATGAAAAATGAAGTTGGGTTATGGAAATTTTGGCAAAAACAAAAATGAGACAATTGAAAGGAGATTGATTAAAAGACTGGGTTGATTAATCCGAAATGCATACCCTGATCATTGGTGCCAGTAACTCCAATCAGATAAGTTTTTATTCTTTCTCCAACAGTCATCCAAACTTGGATTTTTCTTTTCATTCTATAAATTGTCGAAATCAGCGTATTTCGTTACTAATAATCTTACTTTTCTAAAAACGTTTTGAGATAAGTTTTATTCCAAACAAATAAGAAGGAATGTCAAGGTATACTACCAAGATTCAAGGTTACAAAATACAGCCACGAAAGGTGGGATATAAAAGATATGGGGTATAAGAAGGGTGAAATCGAAAGTGGATCAGCAAAGTCAGAAGGGACATATGATTACAGTTAAAAGGGTTTGAAGGAAAACATACAGAGGGGAATCCTATAGTCAAGGATCAATTACAAGAACAAAACAGTCTTTTCAACCATTCCAAAGCAATAAAGAGAGACGAAGAGAAGCCTCACCATCGGCAAGAATGCCCCAATTAACCACCCTGCTTTAAACTAACAAAGTTTTCTTTGATTTAAAACAGGGGCAAATACAATATCTGTGTCAGGAAATACCTGGTAAAGAAGAAGTCAGGCGTCCACCTGGAGAATGAGGATGAAGAAATTGAAGAAGTCAGGCGTCCACCTGGAGAATGAGGATGAGAATTGAAGAAGTCAGGCGTCCACCTGGAGAATGAGGATGAGAAAAAGAAGTCAGGCGTCCACCTGGAGAATGAGGATGAAGAAAAGAAGAAGTCAGGCGTCCACCTGGAGAATGCGGATAAGAAGAATTAAAGAAGTCAGGCGTCCACCTGGAGAATGAGGATGAAGAAATTGAAGAAGTCAGGCGTCCACCTGGAGAATGAGGATGAGAATTGAAGAAGTCAGGCGTCCACCTGGAGAATGAGGATGAGAATTAAAGAAGTCAGGCGTCCACCTGGAGAATAAGGATAAGAAGAATTGAAGAAGTCAGGCGTCCACCTGGAGAATGAGGATGAAGAATTGAAGAAATCAGGCGTCCACCTGGAGAATGAGGATGAGAAAAAGAAGTCAGGCGTCCACCTGGAGAATGAGGATGAAGAAAAGAAGAAGTCAGGCGTCCACCTGGAGAATGAGGATGAAGAAAAGAAGAAGTCAGGCGTCCACCTGGAGAATGAGGATAAGAAGAATTGAAGAAGTCAGGTGTCCACCTGGAGAATGAGGATGAAGAAAAGAAGAAGTCAGGCGTCCACCTGGAGAATGAGGATGAAGAAAAGAAGAAGTCAGGCGTCCACCTAGAGAATGAGGATAAGAAGAATTGAAGAAGTCAGGCGTCCACCTGGAGAATGAGGATGAAGAAATTGAAGAAGTCAGGCGTCCACCTGGAGAATGAGGATGAGAATTGAAGAAGTCAAGCGTCCACCTGGAGAATGAGGATGAGAATTAAAGAAGTCAGGCATCCACCTGGAGAATGAGGATAAGAAGAATTGAAGAAGTCAGGCGTCCACCTGGAGAATGAGGATGAGAAAAAGAAGTCAGGCGTCCACCTGGAGAATGAGGATGAAGAAAAGAAGGACTCAGGCGTCCACCTGGAGAATGAGGATGAAGAAAAGAAGAAGTCAGGCGTCCACCTGGAGAATGAGGATGAGAAAAGAAGAAGTCAGGCGTCCACCTGGAGAATGAGGATAAGAAGAAATTAAAGAAGTCAGACGTCCACCTGGAGAATAAGGATGAGAATTAAAGAAGTCAGGCGTCCACCTGGAGAATGAGGATGAAGAATTGAAGAAGCCAGACGTCCACCTGGAGAATGAGGATGAAGAATTGAAGAAGTCAGGCGTCCACCTGGAGAATGAGGATGAAGAATTGAAGAAGTCAGGCGTCCACCTGGAGAATGAGGATGAGAATTAAAGAAGTCAGGCGTCCACCTGGAGAATGAGGATGAGAATTAAAGAAGTCAGACGTCCACCTGGAGAATGAGGATGAAGAAGTTAAAAGAAGTCAGGCGTCCACCTGGAGAACGAGGATGAAGAAGTTAAAAAGAAGTCAGGCGTCCACCTGGATAATGAGGATGAGAAAGAAAAGAAGCAGTCAAGGCACCCACCTGAAGAACGAGGGAATGCAATTGAAGTGTTGAAATCAAAAGCCCGCTCACATGAGAAAGGAGCACACTTAGAATCAATAAAGCAGAGGAGTCCAACAAAATCCCCAGCAAGAAACAACAAGAGTTCCAAAAGGAATACGGAATAAGCCAAATGCCCAAGAGTCACCAAGATATCAAGACAACAAGAAACGCAAGGGCATGATCTAGATAAGATTTTTATAATTCATGTACCATAGTCTAGTTTAGCTTTTTGTATTTCCTTTAAAGTAAGGTGTAATAAGGAGGTCAGCAAGCAGTAAAAACAGCACGAAGCAGCAGTAACATCACAGTCCCACGGTAGTCCCAGCTACCCAAAATTCCCGAACTACATTGACCTAATTCCTTTATAGCCAAGGATATGTAGGAAACCTTTGAAGCAGAGGTTCGGTCAAATCTTTCTAAAATGCTTCCCACGGAGTATTCGAACGGGCAAAAAATCGCTCGTATCCGCTCACTTTATCTTTGCACGAAAACTCTTCGAGTTTCCGCACAAAGAGGGGCAGCTGTGAGCACGTGATTTTTGCCTTACGAAAAACTACTCCAAAATAAATCCAAAGATAAAATAAATTTCTTTTACTGTGTAATTTTTTGAATTTGCGTGGTGATTAAATACTTGTGTTATGTCCGTAAGTGTTTACATTGTCATAATAAAATGAAAAAATAAAATAAAATACATATTGCATGCATATAGGATTTAATTATGCATTTAAAAGATAATTTAAATAAAATCACAAAAAAATATGCAATCGTTCTATTTTAAATATTCCACTGTGTGATTGATGTTTTGTCTATGTGTTAAATAATTGTTATAGAGTAATTAATATATTTTTGTGAAGATAAAATTATTTTATAGTTAATATTAAAAATTTAAATTAGAACAAAAAAATAAAAAAATAAATAAATAACACATATACACAAAATCGGACCTGGATTAAAATCCAGGCCCAAATCGAATTAATTCCCCCTCACAGCCCAATCCAAACCAACCTGTCCGGTCCAACTCATGAGTAAATCCAAACGATAACGTTTGGTCACACTCCATCAAGGACCGTTGGATTAAATCAATCCAACGGCTGATATCCCCAACCATTACCCGCAACCCGTAACCCGACCCATTGACCCGATTTAGTCCGACCCCAGCGTTAAACCAAACGACGTCGTTTGGTTAAGTGAGTTGATCCTGGCCCTTCATTCTATCTAATCCAACGGACAATATCAATCCACCCCACCCCTATATAAGTCCCAAGCCCTACCCCGGCCCCTAACTGAACACCCCCTCCTACACTGTTCATCATCGTCCCCCAAACCCCCACTCCTAACCCTAGCCGCCCTAGGATCCCACCGCCTGAAACCCGGCGGCATCAACGTCGCCGGTTACCAAAATAACACCCTAGAACACCCTGAACATCCTCTACACGAATCTGACATTAGTTTCCTTCGAATCAGGCCCCAACTCTTCGAATCTTAAATCGAAGGTTGGCCTGAAAACCTGATCTTCTCCGATGGCTTCCAAAATAACACCACAACTTCCCCTAGATACCCTCATCACGGATCTGTTAGTTGCATGGTTCGAATCATACTGGAACTACTCGAATCTTCATTTGAAGATTCGAGTACAACCTGACCTTATCCCAACCTACTTCAAACTCACACCAGTTACCCCCCTGACCTCCCTCGTGCCTAGAACATCTTTGGTTTCCCTCGAATCTAACCAGAAATGAGTAAATCCCAAATCGAACTTTCAAGAACCCTAAAAATACCAGACTTTTGGATTCTGTCCAGATTGAATAAAGATTGAGGTTTAATCGACCTTAGTCGAAGTATTTTCAGTGGAAAATACTTCGACTAAGGTCTGTTTGATTTCAAACAAAATCCAAATCCAAGTCGAGTTGAGTTCAGTTGAATTTAAAGGTTCAGAGGTAATTTCTGTTTCTTATGTGCATTCTATGTGTATTCTATGTTCGTTTCATTAGTTTGTTTAATTTTTCATAATTTTCTAGTCAAATTTTGTTATACTGTCCCCTACCCGTCAACTTGATTCTAAATGTGAATTGTTTCTGTTGATTGTGATTATGTACAATGTGTGTAATCGACTCGACTAAGTTCGTCGATTAGTTATATCATAAATCCTGCTTCTGAAAATGTTGACTGAAATAACCTGTTTTGGATGGATTATTTTGCTATAATCAGTTAATTAGTTATTGTTAATCAGTTGGTTCTTGTTTAATAAATCCATCAAATGGACGTTATATGTGTGTTGTTTTCTGAACATTAACAGGGCATTGTCAGTATATTGACAATGCTCCTGTGTATGTTTGATCTTAGTTCAATTTGAAGTTCAGTTTGAATTATTATGCTGAACTCAGTGTAATATTGTCAAGTTTGAATTCAAGTTTACAAATGTTGATTAGATGTAATTGTGATAGAAGGTTTACATTCTTAGGATTCAGTCCAAACTTAAGAGAATTGGTTATAGCTGTTTTAAATCAGGTTGATAATTAAGTTTGAACAGATTTTTAAATCTGTTTTGTAAATTCTGTTATGATTTTGCATTTAAGGCAGTAATAATAGTGATCACAGTAGGATTTCTGGGACATTTTTGAGACAGAACAGTAAGGATAACATGATAACATAATGGGCTGAAAGTTAAAAGTTAGTGGTTATTATTTAAAGTGATAATGGGAAACAAAGGGTAATGGGGCTGCTGAAAAAAACAGGATAAATAGCACTTAGTTTTAAATTATTCAAAAGTAGTTTTAATGGAAAAACTTTCTGATTTTTAAAGGAGAAAGGGTCCATCCAGCACTAAATTGTATAGGACCAGCCCTGTATAAATACAGGGAGCTGGACAGACTTTAGAGAAGAGATTTTTGGGAGAAGAAAAATCTGATTTAGGAGAAGAGAAGAAAAAATCAGATTTGAAGAGAAAGAAGAAACATAAAAAATCAGTTTAAAAAAAAAGGGAGTTTGGAGAGATTTTGAAAGAAAAAAAATCTGATTTATCAGTGAGACAGAAAACAGAATTTAGGAGACTTTAAGAGTTTTCAGAGAGAGAGAGAGAGACATACAGAGAAGAAATATAAAATTTGAGAAAGGAAAATCAAGCAGAAACAGAAATCTGAAAAAGGAAGATAGAAAGAAAGGAAAACAGAAATATTAAACAGAATTCTACATCGGAAGTTAGTATTGAAGCTGATTCTGTGTTTTGAAATTGAAAGCTTTTTCAGTCTACTTTGTTTTAAGTCTCAAAAATCAGAAATATTACTCTTTGTATTAAATCTGTCCGGATTTGTTCGATATCATTGTTCAGTTAAAAATCTGAAATTTCTTAAAAGTACTGTCACTGTGCATTTGGGTTCCTCGGGTCTTATTATTGCTCGAATCTGTGGGAATACTGGTATTTTGCTGTTTTGTTACTGCTGCAACTGCTGAAACTTACTTCTTCTACCTCCATTTCCAGGTACATATCCTTTTAAATTCTATGTTGGAAAGAGATTCAGTATGACAGATAAATGAAGCTTGAATTGTAATAATATCTTTATTCATTTGAGCTTTTTAATTAAAAATTCAGTTTTGATTCTGGATCAAATAAGTAGTATATGTTGATAGGATGACTGTAAGTTAAATATCCTTTATTGAAGACTGTATAAGTGTTGTAACAAGGTTAATTTTCTAAATTTTCATTAAAGTATAGTTGTGATTAAGATTGTCAAGGTAGGAAACATGGCATAAAGTGGGCCATTATTTAAATTTTATGGTGTTGTTAGCTAAGTAAAGAGTAATGTAGAAATATCAAGAAAACTACATTACTAACTCTTGTTGTTAAATAAGGTTAAGATGGTATTGATGGTATATTTTTATAAAGATAATAGATGTGTGTATAAACGTTGGTGAAAGGTGATATGATATAGCTTGTTACGATGTTAAAACGTTATGAATGTTTACGACATACAGTTAGGTTGCATGTAAGGTAACTTTATTGAATTAACTTGTATAATAATTCCTTTCCTATAAACTCGATGCCTATCTACCTTCATAAAACAAATTGACCAAATAATTAGGCCTATTAGATTAAAAGCAAGTATATGAGAATGAAAAGAGATATACAAGCATAAATTGCCACACTTTATATCAATGGTAATTAGAAATAGAATTTGCATTAAGTAAATAATGAAAATTCTTGGAAAATATTTCCTTCCTTTATGAATCATTCATTTTCAGTTTCATATGCAATTTATTCTTTGGCATATATATATGTCATATTTGTTTAAAAAATAGTATTAATCATATTTTTATTCTGTTCTTTGAATTTGAATAGTTGGAATGAATATAACTTATATTCGGAAATCATAATCGACGAGCAACCTTTAATAGATTGCGAATTCTTTTCAAAGAATTTATAGGCCTCTAAAATGGGAGTTTCTCATGATTTTCACATAAAAGAAATATATGAATATAATAAACAATTTGTGGAAAATCCCTAAACCATTACAAATATTTTGCGCAATTAGGGATACGTTCGCGTACCCTGATTATATTTTTAAAAGCAAAATTCGGATTATGCGTACGCGCAATTTCGAGCGAATATTTAATAAAAGGATTTTTTCAAAGGCGTTAAATTAATTTCATAAAAACCTGCGATGTGCGGTTCAATATTTAAGAAAAACAAATATTCTTGATTCAACACAATCTCGAAAAATGATTGCTTAATAAATATATTATCAAAAGTTATTGTGTACACGTACGCGTGACACAATTCCGCATTTTTTTAATTTATAACACGAATATACGTACGCGTAATTCGATTCAAAGAAGGGTCCTTAATCACAATAAGTATAAGCGGTAGGTAAAATTACGTAATAAAAATATATTTAATAAAAATCAAGATAATTAAGCCAATAATAAAAACAGTTAAGCGACCGTGCTAGAACCACGGAATTCGGAAATGCCTAACACCTTCTTCCGGATTAATAGAATTCCTTATTCAGGATTATTGGTTCGCAGAATAATAAACAGAGTCATATTCTCCTCGATTCAGGGATTAAAATTGGTGACTTGGGACGCCTAAAATTCCCAGGTGGCGACTCTGAAATAATTAAATAAATCCTGTTTCGACTGTCCTTCAATTGGAGAAAACTCCCCACGCGCCCGCGGGCGCGGTAAAAAGGAGGTGCGACACTTACTTGAGTCAAACACTTTATGGAATTCGCGTTTAGGTCACGTAAATTTCAAAACATTGCGGAAGATGATAAATCTAGAAGTATTGCCAAAATTTGATTGCATTAATTGCAAATGTCAAATATGTGTAGAATCAAAGTATGCTAAGGATCCTTATAAGTCCGTTGAAAGGAATTCAAGTCCTTTAGACTTAATTCGCACAGATATTTGTGACATGAAGTCAACACCATCTCACGGTGGGAAAAAGTATTTTATTACTTTTATTGACGATTGCACGAGATACTGCTATGTTTATTTACTTAATAGTAAAAATGAGGCAATTGATGCTTTCAAGCAATACAAGAGTGAAGTTGAAACGCAACTAAACAAAAAGATCAAAATGATAAGAAGTGATAGGGGTGGCGAGTATGAATCTCCTTTTGAAGAAATTTGTTTGGAAAATGGCATTATTCACCAAACAACTGCCCTTTACTCTCCACAATCTAATGGAATTGCGGAGAGGAAGAATCGAACATTGAAGGAGTTGATGAATGCATTGCTAATAAGTTCTGGCTTACCACAGAACTTGTGGGGGAAGCTATACTTACAGCTAACCGGATAATCAACCGTGTACCTCATAGTAAAACACAGTCCATTCCTTATGAAAAGTGGAAAGGAAGGAAGCCTAGCTTGAAATACTTCAAAGTGTGGGGGTGTTTAGCTAAGGTACAAGTTCCTAAACCTAAAAGGGTTAAGATAGGTCCAAAAACGGTTGATTGTGTGTTTATTGGATATGTAACCAATAGCAAGGCATATCGTTTTCTGGTTCATAAATCAGAAAATCCTGAGATTCACATTAATACGATAATAGAATCAGATAATGCTGAATTCTTTGAAACTATTTATCCGTATAAAAAGGAAAGTGAAGTGACCTGCCAAAAGTCAAAACGACCTCGGGAGGAAATAACAGATGGTATGCCTAATGAAGAAAATCCAAGAAGAAGTAAACGTCAAAGGATATCTACTTCATTCGGTCCAGATTTTCAGACTTTTTTGTTAGAAAATGAGCCTCGTACCTTCAAGGAAGCAATGTCTTCCTCAGAAGCACAATATTGGAAAGAAGCTGTCAATAGTGAAATAGAATCCATATTGAGCAACCATACTTGGGAATTGGTTGATCTTCCTCCGTGTAACAAAACGTTGGGTTCTAAATGGATTTTCAAGAAGAAAATGAAAGACGATGGTACTATTGACAAATACAAGGAAAGACTTATTGTCAAAGGATTTAGACAATGAGAAGGTCTTGACTATTTTGACACATACTCGCCGGTAACAAGAATTACATCTATTCGGATGCTAATAGCGTTAGCCGCCTTGTATGGTCTTCAAATCCATCAAATGGATGTAAAAACAGCCTTCTTAAATGGTGATCTTGAGGAAGAAATTTACATGAACCAACCTGAAGGGTTTGTGGTTCCGGGAAAAGAAAAAAAGGTGTGTAGACTTGTCAAGTCCCTTTATGGACTAAAACAAGCACCCAAGCAATGACATGCGAAATTTGACCAAACAATGTTGTCAAATGGTTTTAAGATTAATGAATGTGATAAATGTGTTTACATTAAGAACGTTCCAAATCATATAGTCATTGTTTGCTTATATGTTGATGATATGCTAATAATGAGCAAAGACATTGCCGACATTCAAGCTACTAAGCGTATGCTTGCTAGTAAGTTTGATATGAAAGACTTAGGAGTTGCCGATGTAATTCTAGGAATTAAAATCCAGAGGACTCCTCAAGGTCTAGCTTTGTCTCAATCACATTACGTGAAAATGGTACTTGAAAAATTCAAACACTTGGAATTTAGAAGTGCAAGGACTCCAATTGACTTAAACCATCATCTTATGAAGAATAAAGGCGAAAGTACGTCTCAATTGGAGTATGCTCGTGTGTTGGGAAGTCTAATGTACATCATGAACTGTACACGACCCGATATAGCTTGTGCAATAAGTAAACTTAGTCGATTCACAAGTAATCCCAACAAGCATCACTGGGTGGCTATGAAACGAGTTCTGGGATATTTGGAGTATACCCAAGACTACGCTTTGCACTACAATAAATATCCTGCAGTTATTGAAGGATATAGTGATGCTAATTGGATAACCGGCTCATCAGAAACAAAGTCCACAAGTGGATATGTGTTTACTGTTGGTGGAGGAGCAGTATCTTGGAAGTCTTCCAAACAGACATGTATCGCTCGCTCTACAATGGAATCAGAGTTTATAGCATTGGATAAAGCCGGTGAAGAAGCTGAATGGCTTCGGAATTTTTTAGAAGACATTCCGTTCTGGCCAAAACCTTTGGCTCCTATTTGCATACATTGCGATAGTGAGGCTGCAATAGGACGGGCAGGGAGCGTTATGTATAACGGAAAGTCTCGTCATATACGACGAAGACATAATACCGTTAGACAACTACTTTCTAGTGGAATTATCACTATTGATTATGTAAGATCAAAGGATAATGTTGCGGATCCACTTACAAAAGGCTTAACTAGAGAGGGAGTTGAGAAATCATCTAAGGGAATGGGACTATGGCCGAGGACAAGTCAACATGGCGGTAACTCTACCTAGAATTTTGGTTGTTCCGAGATCTAGGTTCAAGGAGCTCAAACAAAGTTATGATTGACCGGTTCAACATTGTCAAAATAAAAACTTTTGTCCATTCTCGTGATGAAGACAATGTTCAGTAACAAGGATAGAACTTTACAGTTCTTTAATGATTACCTAAGTTTGATGAGGTATTTATCAAATAGTGTCAATCTAAAGGATTACACGTTTAGGAATCACCTATGTAACTGTGAAGTGGAAGCCGCTTCAATGAGAATTCTGTAAGGCCAATTCTCTACGCACTTATGAAACCAGGCGGTGTTCATGGCTAAAACGAACACAACAATGAGAACCAAAAGACGGTTAAGGGTTGGTTGTGTGACATATGGCTGTCTAGGTATACACTAAAGTTCGACGATTCAAAGATATCAAATATATCGATTGACCGAGTATATCCGACATATGTTCACTACGGAAAGTTCAAAGGGAAACTTACTTATCTAGATGCAATTAATCCTTACTTGAAAAATCACATAGCTTTCATCTATGATCTTTCTTGATACAGTCATTCCCATTCATGTGGGGGATTGTTGGACTTTAAGCCATTGGGCTTTAAAGTAGAAGAAGTGTGAACTGGAAATGGAGGGAAATAAAATGGAGGAAAAATGAAAATTTGAAGAAGTGAACTTTTGTCTTGCACTTTGTCCCTCATTGGTGAGGGACAATCACATTTGTGTGCTTATATATAGGTTCACTTCTTAAAGCTCTTAAAAGGAGTTGAAGAGAATGAACCCTCGCGCCGTCGTCGTCGCTCGCTCGGCTTCGGCTTCGGCTTCGGCTTCGGCTTCGGCTTCGGCTTTGGATTTGGCAAATGATCGATCGATAAGATTATTTTTGTCCCTCATTGGTGAGGGACAATCACATTTGTGTGCTTATATATAGATTCACTTCTTAAAGCTCTTAAAAGGAGTTGAAGAGAATGAACCCCCGCGCCGCCGTCGTCGCTCGCTCGGCTCGGCTTCGGATTTGGATTTGGATTTGGATTGGATTTGTCAAATGATCGATCGATAAGATTATTTTTGGACAAAATTTATTTAATTATTTAATAATTAATTAAATGCCAAATCACTGCTGAAAATACGCCAGAACACTGCTGAAAGTTTAGAGGGCCTCGCTGGCCGCGGTTCTGCCGCGATCGCGGTAGAATCGCGGCAGTCAGATTCAGAGAGGCTCTCTGGCCGCGGTTCGGCCGCGATCGCGGTAGAACCGCGGTAGGCCGCGTATTTTCTGAAAAGGCACCTTTCCAGACACCTCTTCTGATATTTGCCTATAAATTCTGAGGTAAGGCTGCATCTTCAAGATACGAAAAACACTCTAGAACTTCTTTCTTTCTGAATATACTGCATCCTAATTCGCAGTCTCTCTCTCTCAAATTCGTAAGTGTGATTTTGCTCCGTTCTTTGAGTTCGTTGGTATCCTGCAGTTTGTATTGTCACTGTTGCAGGAAGGTTTATTCCGTTTTATCCTGGGAGGATTTAATCCATTACCTTGACAACGTGTGAGGGGGTTAAAATTCCTTAAGGACGCACAAGAAAATTGTGGACTCGGAATATTTCTGATTCTTTACTATTTTATACATTTCTTTATTCTTCTAACAGTTTTCTGATTTTTGTTTTAACACAATTACGCTCACAGAAACTAGGTGAAGTTGAAGGAAATATCAACTAGTTTAAAGGAAGAAGAAGAAAGAATCAAAAAAGAAAGAGAGAGAAAGAAAATGCCAAAGGCAAACAAGGAACAAATAAAAACAAAAAACTATTCAAGTTTGGGCATATTTTTTTCTTCACACGCACTAAGAGTACGTGCAAAATGTTGTAGGTGCCACGCCAGCTTAGAAGGAGATACTAGTGGGTCACAATATCCGCACAAAGTTTAAGGGTGCAACAGGTAAAGTGGTATGGGTGTGTTTGGTATAACGGAAAATGTTTTCCGTAAAAAATATTTTTCAAGAAAATATTTTCTTGGAAAACAAGTAGTAATTTTATTTATTTTTCGGTGTTTGATACGCAAATTAAGAAAAATAACTTCTCAAGAGTATTCATAAATAATTTAGATATAATAAACATGAAGCCATAAACTTTCAAACTAAAAACCTTCCGAACCCATAAATTTCATAAACTTTCGAACCGCTAAACTTTTGAAACCGCGGAATTACGAACTCGTAAACTTTATAATTTTTAAACCCGTAAACTTCCAAAACACATAAACCTCCGAACTCATTATTTTGGAACTTGTAAATTTTGAACCTTTAAACCGATAAATAAAAAAAAATTAAAACTAAAAAATATATTTAATTTTTTTTTTCCGGGGTAGGGGCAGGGGCGGGGAGGGGGTGACAGTAAAACAACCAAAAATATAGAAATTTAAATTACAAAATTTTTTTGAGCGGGTGGGGGAGGTGTGAAAACAATAAAGTTAATTTTTTGGAATAATATAGAATTCTCTAGAATGTCCTAGTTTAGTATACTTGATATTTATCTAGAAGCCTTTTTTGAAGGGATGGGGTGGGGTGAGTTGGTGAGGGTAGGGAAGGTTGAGAAGGAGTTTTGGAAAATGTTTTCCCTTCTCTTGATAAGGAAAACATTTTCCTCCAATTAGAGGAAAATGAGTTCACAAGGAAAATGTTTTCCAAAACATTTAAGCCAACCAAATATGGGAAAATTGGAAAATATTTTTCTTCATACCAAACACACCCATAATCTCAATGATATAATTATGTATTTTACCTGGTAATAATGGTATCTTATTAATAAGAGCATAAAGTAGAGACATATTTTAGTATGTTACTTATAAAGTCCTGATTTACTTAAAGGTAAAATATCATATTATTTAATTAAAATTTATAAACTTGTATGTAAATTAAATAATTTCATATCTGAAACATTATGTTAGTTAACATCTTACACTTAACTGTATGTTCAAATAAGTAAGAGACTTAACTGTCTTATAGCCTGTTTGGCCAAGCTTCTCAAGAGGCCAAAAGTGTTTTTTTTTCTTTTCAAAAACACTTTTTTTCTCTAACTTGAGGTGTTTGACCAAACTTATTTGGGGAAAAAAATGCTTTTGGGAAGAAGCAGAAGGAGTTTCAGAGAAGCAGAAAAAAGTAGTTTCTTTCCAAAAGCAGAAGCAAAAGGAGTTTTGACTTTTCTTCTTACCTAAAATACCCTTAATAAAATATAGTATATACCAAAATAACTCTTAAACCTAATACTTAGGATATTAATATATAAATATTTCTTTTTATTTTTAGGAAAACTTTTTAATATATAGTAACTTTAGGGGTGAATGCTTTTATATTTATTGAAGGAATTTTAATATATTTAACTTATATTAAAAGAATTAAGTACTTTTTAGTTTATTTTCATATTTTAATTAAATAAAATAATTTTTTTAATTATTTCATGTAATAACCAAATGTTGAGATTATTTATTTACTTATAATATTAATTATTAAGTACATCTATTCATGTCCTTATTCGTAATTTGACACTTAAAAGCACTTTCTAAAAAACTTGGCCAAACACAAATTATTTCTCAAAAGTGCTTTTCAGACTGATTAGCCAAACACAAAAACTGTTTATCTCCAAAAGTACTTTTTTCAAAAGCACTTTTGAAAAAAGCACTTCTCAAAATAAGCTGATTTCTCCAGCTTGGCCAAACAAACTATTATACTCAAAAGTTTTAAAAGTATGAATAAAAATACTCATATTAGCTTTATGAGACCAACAAGAAATAATTATGTTTGTCACCTAAATAGCTAACAAACAAGGAAGGGGTCAATTATAAAACTCTTTCAAAAAAATAAAATAATTTTTGAGCTTTTGTATCTATTTAGGTGCTAATTGTAGGGGAAAAAAAATCATATTTTGCTTCTCAAACCTAAAATTACTATATCTTGTACTACTCTCTTGTGCACTCAATAAATCAAGGTTTTCTTTTGAATTCAAAATGAGCAGCTAAAAGCCATATTTATCAGGCACCGTATTGCTTTACCTTTCTTCGGCAACCCCATCGCGATCAACCTTATAACTTTGAAACAACCTTATAACTTCGCTGGAAAATTTAATTGTTATTTTATAACATCAAACCAAGCATTCAATCTCAATGTTCCCTTAATGGAATTATTATTCAAGAAGTCATCGTTGTATTAAATTGGGAGGTCTTTAATTTTGTAGACCAGTTTGCTTGAAGTGGCAAAGCATTAGATGAGAAAGAAGAAGACCAGACGGGGTATAGGGAAGTTGGAACCAAGAGGATTTTTTTTAAATCACCTTAAAGTTTTTTTTTTAATTATTTAGAATTAAATGACACTTGTGTTCTTTCATTGACTTATTTGTTTTTTTTATTCTTGACGACTTATTTTTGAAAGGCATAATAGACACAGCATGAGCATAGGCCATGAGTTTACTTTAGATGGCTATGTAAAAATATAGGTTTAGGGGCTGTCTATGTGCTCAGTCGAGATTTTGCTCTCAAAACTCTAAGCACCTACAATAAGCATTAGTAAGAAATAATTTTATCATTAGAATAGTATAATCAACCAAAGACATGTTTTTCATCACGATTTTCTCTTCGAGAATACTCGCTTCGTTAATTTTTCTCTTTGTCCCTTTTATCTTTGACACTGAGATGTTATGCAAAATATTCTTTTCTACTATGTAGGCGACACAGACTAAGAAACTGTAAACTCAAGACCTATGATATTTTTTAACGAATGATCGAATCTTAGAATCCCCATATACAATTTTAATTTTATTTTCTATATATAGATATGGTTTCCTTTTCATGAAATGTATAAAATTAAATCTTCTTTTTAGAACCACAACTAAGTGAGATAGGCGACAACTGCTATTTGGGTTTGTCTTAAAGCATTGACTCTCCGAAACATAATTCCTAATCGTTATTGTTGGATATTAGATTTGGATCGCGGGTTGCCCATGTGGACTGACTAGACCTGTTTTAGAAGAGATTAAACTTAATGAAGTTACTAACGAATGTTTTATAACTCCTAAAATATCACCGCACATTATTGAGAGATGTGGGAATGTACAATAGTGGTTTACATAGGTAGTTCTTCCTATATATATATATATATATATATATATATATATATATATATATATATCATGTAGAATAATTCTCCAACAGAGAAAAACTTTCTCTTCTTCTCCCAACAAAACACCCGTACTGATAGAATTTAAGGGTCCACCAAACTCTATAGAGAACCAGGTTCTCTATCAGTTTTAACAGAACACATGCACACTGCAGTAATTAAATGACAAGAGCAATTTTACGTAAAAAATTCCCAACTCGACGGGGTTAAAAATCACGACCTACCCTTGTAGAATTTCAACTTCACTACTGAGCAGCTTTCAGATTACAACCTATGCAACCTAGGAATTAACCTCTTAATCCCTCACTAACTTGTAACACTCTATTACAAGTCAGGTTGTAATAACTCTATTACAAAGACTTTACAAGTCGACTAACTCTAGCCAAGACACAAACACAAAGATTTATAATTTACAAAGGGTTTCCTACGGAATACTTCTAAACAAGCTAAGTAGGAATTACAATTTGAAGAACTATTACAAAGGTACAACTCAACTAAGGGAACTGGTCCGTAGCAGTGTTGTTCTTTGTTTATGATGCACTTAAGAATCACTTTCTTGATAATTAATGACCGTGAAAGGGCTTTAGTAAATTTTCTAAGTGTACAAGTTATTTGTTTTACCTTCCTTGGTGTTAATAATACATTTGTGGTATCACTTGGGATGATGTAAGCAAGATAGGTAAAAGACATTCCCCATAAAGTTGAATGTTGCACTGTTTCTGTACTGTAGCATGTGTAGGCGACAACTTTACAGCTGGGGCAGCTGACTTGTGCAGTTTCCTCGGGAAACGGTAGCTATCTATTTCCTCTGACTCTGAAGAGTTGAACTATATCCCAAACTAGAACCTTTTGATCTTAAGGTCTTGAGAATGTGCAACATGTTCCTTATCTGGTTCTTGACAATAAGTTTGTTAGATCATCAAAATATAAAATAAGGTACTTGTAACCTATCAATTTTCCCCTTTTTATGATGACAAACTTATAATTGAAAATCCTAGAAAGAGCTACACAGAACTAGACAATGAACCAGAATGACCCTAAGTTTCCCCCTGAATCTGTATTCCTCCTTAATCAGTGCACATTATTATTCAAATTATGCACATTATTCTTTCCTCTTTTGGCATCATAAAAAGAATTGTAACAAGCTTATAGCAAAAAGAAGTCTAGTTTGAGTTATTTTGTGCCACTTGTGTGCACACAACATGACTAAAAATAAAGCATAAAGACAAGGCATATACAACAAAAAAGAAAAAGCTTGCATTAACATAATTTGGATTTTTCAACATGAGCATAGTCACTGTTACTACCAACATCCACAATTTAGCTACTGGAACCAGGTGCCTCCTGCGGCTGACTTAACTGAGTCTCAAGGATAGCATTTCTTTCTTTTAATTGTCTTATCTCAACAGTAGCACTGTTCTGAGTATTGATCAACTGAGATATGGTAGAAGTGCTTCCAGCCCCTCCAACTTTTCCAATACATTCACATTCTTCAAGAGTAGCTTTGGAGAAAGTTTGCTTATTAGTGCCCACTTTAGCTTGTCCTAGAGGAACCTTGAAGTGCTTAAAGACCTTGGTGAGAAGGAACCCATAAGGCAGCCCATAATTACCATCTTTAAAATCTGCCACTTTATTCATGTGCTCTATCATGATCCCGGGCAAGTTGATGGTAGTAAAGTTGTCCAATGTTTCCATGAGGAACATGTCTGCACAAGAGGTGATAGATCTTCTCTCAGCTCGAGGCAGCAATACCTTGTTCACCATCTCAAATAGCAGTTGATACACTGGGAGGATGGCCTTCTTTTGAACCCGTTCCCGTTGCCGAACTACTCTGCCCTTTAAGATGGCATTTCTGAAATTTTAAGAGCAGGATCCGTGAACACTTGACAGCCCTTCAGTAGGCACACCCAAAATAGACCCCAACATAGCAGAATCTATTACCATTTCAACTCCATTCACCAACACACAGATGTGATCATCCTCAACTTTGAATAAGTTGGAATAGAAACTTTGAACTTCCTCCTCATACACCTTTGGAGCATCACTTGTGAACAAATGTGTCCGCTGTTGGAACTCACAGATCTCAACCAGCTGTCTTATACCAGCCTCCTCCAAGATATCAGGGGCAAATGTGCGGCCCCATAACACCTTTTGACTCTTCAATCTCTCTTTCCCAGCACTTCTTATATCACCAACTTTGGCCTTCTTGGAGGAACCAGGCTCCTCATTCAATATAAGCTTTTCTTTTAGCAGACATGTGAATATTCTTTCCTTTTTTATCAGACTTCACAGACTGTTTACCCAGTTCCTCCATCACCCGGTACCAGGCTCTTCCACAGACTTATCACCAGATTCTTTCACTACATTTTCACTAGAGACAAAATCATCAGACTTGTTCAGATTTTCAGCAGACACGGAAGATCCCCTTTTTGGCTTGGGGAGACCATGCTTATATGAGAGCTTTCTAGTCAAGGAACCAGGTTTATCGGCTTCTTCCTCATCTACATTCACAACAGGTACTAACTTCTCACTCACAACTTTCCCATCTTTCACCAACTTTCTTCTCCTTGACCCAACCTTACTTTCTTCAGCAATAACCTCTTCACCAGCTATGGACAACATGTTCTCTATTGCTTCTTTCTCGTTTACACCTATGAAAAACTCAAGAGAGGAAAGAGTGTTACCTGTGGACACAAGATCAGGAACAATCTTTGTTGAGTCAACATTCCCGGAACCATAAGTTTGGTCTACCTTTGACCCCTCTTCCATATGAGAACGTGAAATTTTCTAATTTTCTTCTTTGTCAGTAGTACTCTTTTCATCCCCTTTTTTCGGCGAAATAGAAGGAGAGCTCGGGGCTACATACCTTTTGCGAGTTGAGATTTTGCGACTCCTATGAGAACCAGAACTCGATTGGGTAGGAGAGGAGAAAGACTGTGGGGGTGACTCTGCCCTAGGGTTTTAGCTAGTGGTGGTGTTGAGGGAGGAGTCTAATATCAATGTTTGAATGGCCGAGGACTCAATGGGGGTGTCACTTGGGACACTTGAGGTTTCGTGACTTTCAGCCATAGAGAGGAGTGATGAGTTGAAGAGAAGAGATTGGTAAGAAAGTTTTAACATTTGATGTGAGGAGATGTGACACTGATGGATGCATTTAAGGTTGGTGAGGGACCGGTTAGGAAAAGAGGGCCAATTTGGAATCGGGTCGATTTCTGACGGGTGAGATGTTTGGGTTCAAAAGACACAAAGAAAAGAAACTGACACACTGATAATATAGAACTTGTTTTAACCGTTCAAAATTGTGCATGAGAGAACAGAGAAACTACTAACCTGTGTTAGGAGAACCATGTTCCCTAACTAATCTTGCATCTGTAAGCTTTACCCTTTTTACTAGCGCGTACTACATCAACTGCCTATTTGCTTTGTAATCATCATGCGCGTCTACCTGTAACGGTATAGAGATGAGTTAGACTTTGCTAGAAAACACTTTTTAGCTTATTTTACCTAAACATTTATTTCATAGCCAATCATTGAGGGACCAGGTTCTCAATTTGGTTTTATCAACCCCAGTGCGAGGCAATTTTTCTCAAAGTGTTCTCTTCTTAGGGCTTTGGTAAATATATCTGCAATTTGATCTTCTGTGCTGCAGAATTTCATGCATATAAGCCTTTTTTCAACATTGTCTTTGAGAAAATGATGACGTACATCAATGTGCTTGGTCCTCTTATGTTGGACTAAATTTTTGCCATGTTGAGTGCACTTGTATTGTCGCATAAGAGAGGCATATAATCTGAGAACACTCCAAAGTCTTCCAGCTGCTGCTTGATCCATAGTAATTGAGCACAACAAGAAGCAGCTGCTACATATTCTGCTTTTGCAGTTGAGAGTGCTGAGTTATGCTTCCTTGTACCCTATGAGATTAGGCAAGAACCCAAGAAATGTACCATTCCAGACGTGCTTTTCCTATCCACCAGATATCCTACATAATCAGTGTCATCATACCCAATAAGATCAAAGCTGTCACCTGAGGGATAGTAAAGAACCAGGTCCTGCGTTCCTTTGAGATATCTCAATATTCTCTTGGCAGTCTTCAGATGAGATTCCTTTGGATTTGATTGAAACCTTGCACAAAGACCCATGCTAAAAACAATGTCTAATATGCTTGCAGTGAGATACATAAGTGACCCTATGATCCCTCTATACATGATCTGATTTATAGGGGAACCAGGTTCATTCATGTCTAGACGAGTGGCCGTGGAAATAGGAGTGTCAATAACTTTTGATGCTTCCATGTCAAACCTATTCAGCAGCTCCTTGATGTACTTCTGCTGATTTATCAATATTACCTTTTGAGATTGCTTTAGTTGAAGTCCTATGAAGAAATTTAATTCTCCCATCATACTTAATTCGGACTCACTCCCCATGAGTTTTGCAAATTCTTCACAAAGAGAGTCAGATGTGGATCCAAAAATGATATCATCAACATATACATGAACAATGAGCAGGTTCCTCCCTCGTTTCTTCAGAAAAAGAGTGTTGTCAATTTTCCCTCTTGTAAAACTATTTTCTAGAAGAAACTTTGATAACTTTTCATACCAAGCCTGGGGAGCCTGCTTTAGACCATACAATGCTTTGTCCAGCTTGAACACATGCTCAAGATGCTCATGATACTCAAATCTAGGAGGCTACTTGACATAAACTTCTTCTTTCAGGTAGACATTTAGAAATGCACTTTTGACATCCATTTGGAACAATGTGAACTTCATATGAGATGCAAAGGCAATAAGATTTCTAATAGCTTCTATTCAAGCAACTGGAGCAAATGTTTCATCATAAGCAATCCCTTTTCCTGATTGTAGCCTTGAACTATAAGGCTTGCCTTATTTCTTGTTGTATATCCAAACTCATCAAGTTTGTTCCTAAATACCCAGCTGGTCCTATGATAGTTCGATCTGCAAGTCGAGGAACCAGGTGCCATACCTTGTTTCTTTCAAATTTATGCAGCTCCTCTTGCATGGCTGTGATCCAGTCTATATATTTCAATGCTTCTTTGATATTTTTGGGCTCCATTTGGGAAAGAAAGTCTGAAAAGGCAAGTGAGTTTCTTGCTTTTGATCTGGTTTGAACTCTTGAGTCAAGAGAAGTGATTATGTTGTCAAAAGGATGTAAGCTTTTGTGCTTCCAATTTGGTACCTGAATCTTATTGGCAGAGGACCTAGGTATGTCTGACTGAGGTTCTCGGCTGCTTCTTACTTCAGCAAGTGGAGTACCTTGGACTGCATCAACAACTCTATTTTCAGCTTCAGTTGGTGTGATCATGGGACCGAGTTCCTCTCCAATAGATGGAAGTGTACTTGCATCGTCTTCGCTGGATTCCTTTACATGACTCATCATGTCTGCTTTTCCATTTTCCATGTCAATAACTTCTCCTGGAACAGATAAGGGTTCTCCATCTTGATCAACATGTCTGCCCTTCTCATAGGAGAGATAAGATTCATCAAATATCACATGTATACTTTCCTCAACACATTGAGTCCTTTTGTTGTATACTTTATAAGCTTTGCTGTGAGAAAAGTATCCCAGAATGATTCCTTCATCACTTTTGGCATTACATTTTCCAAGAGCTTCCTTTCCATTGTTGAGAACAAAGCATTTACACTTAAAATTCCTTAGATGTGTCAGCTTGGGCTTCCTTCCATTCAACAGTTCATATGGAGTTTTGTTCAGAAGGGACCTGATTATGCACCTGTTCACCAAGTAGCAAGCAGTGTTGACAGCTTCTACCCAGAAATTCTTTGCAATCCCATTGTAAATCAACATTGTCCTTGCCATGTCTTCAAGACTTCTGTTCTTACTCTCCACAACACCATTTTGTTGAAGTGTTCTTAGAGCTAAGAAATTATGAGTGATACCATTTTCAGTACAGAACTTATCAAGTTTGGCATTATCAAACGATGTCCCATGATTAGACTTGATGCATGCTACCTTATTACCCATCTTCACTTGGATCTTTTTGACAAAAGCAACGAACACTTCAAAAGTTTCATCCTTAGTTCTGAGAAACAAGGTCCAGGTGAATCTGGAGTAGCCATCAACTATCACAAAGATATATTTCTTTCCTCCCCTACTTGGCACCCTCATAGGTCCACATAGATCCATGTGAAAAAGATCAAGTGGCCTTGAGGTACTGACTTCCTTTTTGGGCTTGAATGAGGATCTAACTTGCTTGCCTTTTATACATGCATCACACACTTTGTGATCCTTGAAGCTTGACTTGGGCATACCACAAACCAGGTCCTTTTTGACCAATTTGTTCAGCAACATGAAGCTTGCATGACCCAACCTCCTATGCTATAGTTCTGCATCATCACCAACGACACTTAAACAATTGAGATCACCATTTTGCAGAGACTCAAAATCAGCAACATAGATATTTTATATTTTTTTGTTACTAGCACCACCTCACCAGTTACTAGGATTGTGACTGTACATATTTTTGACACAAATTTCTCCTTGTTTCCCTTTTCACAAATCTAGGAAACACTTAGCAAGCTGTATTTCAACCCGTTCACATAGTACACATTTTCGATTGAGTGTGAGAGAGACTTTCCAGTCCTTCCAACTCCCAAAATATATCCTTTTTTGCCATTTTCAAAGGATACACTCCCTCCTTGTAGGGCCTTAAGTGAAATGAAATAATTTGTACTTCCAATCATATGCTTCGAGCAGCTACTATCCATGTACCATTATAGGTTATTTTCTTTCACTGTTCCCTGCACAAGAAAATCAGGAGTTAGACTTAGGAACCCAAACAAGTTTGGGTCCTTTGTAATGAGGAAAGGGGTTAATGAGGGATCTTCTGGTCCAAGCAGGCATCATGCGTTTTTTATATGAGGGACCAGGTTCTCTACCAGTAGTTACTTTTTTAGCAAAAACTTTTTTTTCTACTGTGACTGAAATCTGGCCTTACAGTTTTCTTTAAAGTGCCAGTGTTACTGCAGTGAGTACAAAGCCAATTGTCAAGTACGGTAACGTACTTGCTATGAGGGTTGTAGGGAATATTTTCCCTTTGGAACCCAATCCTCTACCTGTTTCCCCATTGTTGGTGTACATGGCAGTGATAGCATCAGAGGACCAGGTCCACTTGAGTGATTTTTCCAGATCACTCTTCACTCTACCTAGTTCTTCCTGAAGTTGTTTGTTTTTCTCAAGCTCAGCACACAGACTAGACTTCACTGAATTTAACTCACTTGACGAGGCCAATGTGTATTAGAATTTCCTGCTCGTACTCTGTCAAATTCTAATATAGTTTAAGATATCGTCCCACAGAGACTGGATAATCTATGCTACAGATTTATAATATTTTAACTACTATTTGAGAGAATCAAATTGATGAAAAGTGAGTGAGGTTTAAAACTTGTTATATACTTAAACAAAACAAATATTTTTGGAAGATTTATAATTTAAAAAGGAGTTGGGAATCATTGAATTCACTTGATAATATTACTATAATAAAATCTCAATTTCTACATTTATTTCTCTAAAGAATAATTGTTTATTTATAATACAATTATATTTTTCTCACTAAGAAATAATCAATTAATAACACTCCGTGAGAATTATGTTAATTAATCAATTTAAGACTAGTGACGTTTAAACCGAAATATTTTTCTTGCTTGAATTATGCTAAAAGAAAGTAAAAACTTCGTGAGAATATTTTTACCAAGGATCAATAATCTTGCCTCCAACAATTCCTCCGTGAGAATTAAAACTGAGGCAAGCAAGATTACTGACTTGAAATAACAGTTTACTGAAAAATTACTTTCACACTACTATTTTATTCATCAGTTATTATATATTAATTTTGCTCTGCGAGAATTATAAAATTAATATATGAATAACTTAGAGATAAAATATATAGATGTGATGATAGAGTAATTAAAAACCATCATTTCAGCACAGTATGAAATGTAAATAAAAAGTTTCAAGCCAAGAATATATAAAAACTAAGATAATATTATAAAATATATCAAGCTTCATCAACTATCCCAACAAAAAGAAATTACTCCATTATGGAGTAAGAAAAGCTAAAAAAGATATTTAAAAGACTAGAAATATTTAAAAGACTAAGGAAATATTTTACTACAAAAAAAGAAGATCAAGACTAGTTCTTGTCTTACAAAGATTGAATATCCTTATACAAAGAGAGATTGCTATTTATAGGAAAAGATGAGTAGCTTTTGTCTTGTTCCACTTTTGCAAATATGAAATCCATGTATGCGAAGTGACCTTTGTGTACGTAGATTCTATATATGCAACTATGACACTTGTGCTTCACTTTTGACTTCATTAGTTAGTCTTGCAAATGTAGCTTCCATGTATGCAAAGTGACCTTTGTGTAGGTAGATTCAATATATGCAAATATGGCACTTGTGCTTCACTCTTGACTTCATGAGTTAGTCTTGCATATGTAGGTTCCATGTGTGCGAATATGAACTTTGCAAATATAGATTCCACGCATGCATCTATGACTCTTTTGCTTATATTCTTGACTTCATGGCTTAGACTTGCAAATGTAGGTTCCATGTATGCGAATGTGACCTTTGCAAATATAGATTCCACTCATGCATCTATGACTCTTTTGCTTCCATTCTTGACTTCATGACTTAGACTTGCAAATGTAGGTTCCATGTATGCGAATGTGACCTTCGCGTATATAGATTCCACATATGCAACTATACTCCTTTTCATCTCTAATTGTCTCTTTCCATAAGCCCATACATATATTCCACATTTGCGAATATGACGATGATGTGTGCAACTGTGACTTTGCTTCATTCTCTTGTCTTTTCATAATTTCTTTTTCCTACAAGAATTGTTAGAAAATATGCAAGGATAGGATATTATTATTCATATTTTATTTTAAAAACTTATTTTTTACATATGAAATTACATGAATAATTTATATCCATCATCACTTTCAAGCTTAATGTGTGCCTTACTTGCAACTTCCTTTCCCTTTAGAGAATTTTCAGGCCTATTCTCCATTTTAAGTTCCCCAATTATTTCCTTCAAGTCCACTACCACCATCAATAGGTCATCTCTCTCATGCTCAATGTTAGCTACTCTCTCAGCTAATACTTCTTTTTCCTTTCTTACACACTCAATGGTCTCTTTTAGGTCTACCACAAAGACCATTAGATCATCTCTTTCATGTTCTATATTTGAAAATTTTCATTTAAGGCATCCTTCTCTTTCTTCAGATTCTCAATTGTTTTCTTTAAATAAACTACAACGACTACTAGGTCATCTCTGGTCTGTTCTGCTTCTCCTAACTCTACAGTTAAAGCATCTTTATCATTTATAAGACTGTGATAAGCATCAATTAATACATTTTCCAATGACATGAGTTTTTTTGGAGAATAAGATTTTAGATTTCTTTGAACGTCCAAAAAATTTACCTCATCATCGTCGTCATCTTCATCATCATCAGACTGAGCCATCAAGGCAAATATTGAGTCATACTCAGTTTCTTCACTTTTCACTGCCATCATTGAACTATCACCATGATCATTTTGTTCTTCAGATTCACTAGAGGAGTCTCCCCATACAGCAAAAGCTTGCTTTATAATATTGTGAGCGACATTCTTTCTCTTGAAACGTTTATCATGAACTGGGTTCCTCTTGGCTGCTTTGTCAAAGTTGTTTTTGTACTGATCTTGATTTAGGAGAGGGATATCCTTGATGAAGTGTCCTAGCTTGCCACCTTTATGACAGAGGTCATAACTTTTTAGCTTGCTAGAACTTCCTCTTTTTGGAATGCCTCCATTCCTGCGAACCATCTTTTGGAATCTTCTTGTCAAGTAAGCCATATCACCATCCTCACCACTTGAATCATTGATGTCTGTTTTGAGGACCAGGTTCTTCTCTCTTTTAGGCTCTCGTCTTTCATTATCTTTCTTCTTCTTTATTTCATATGTTTTTAGATTGCCGACAAGCTCATCAATGGTTAGCTCCTGCAAGTCCTTCGCCTCTGTAATAGCATTCACTTTGCTTTCCCAAGAACTGCGCAACACACTGAGGATTTTTCTGACAAGCTTGCTTCTTGGAATAATTTCACCAAGAGGGTGAAGCTCATTAATGATAGAGGTGATCCGAGTATGCATATCTTGGATGAATTCATCATCTTTCATCCTGAAGAGCTCGTATTTAGTTGTGATCATGTGGATCTTGGATTGCTTAACCTGTGTTGTTCCTTCGTGAGATGTTTGAAGGGCTTCCAAATTTCCTTAGCTGACTGAAATGCCGATATCCTATTGTATTCATCAGGACCAGTGCCACAAATAAGAATTTTCTTTGCACAAAAATTCTTTTCTACAGCCTTTCGATCAGCATCATTGAATTCCTTCCTCGTCTTTGGAATGGCTACAACTAGGTCGCCAAGATTCTTGGTAAGAGCAAAGGGTCAATCACAAATAACATCCCATAGCTCTGAATCTTCAGCCATGATGTTGTCACGACTCAAAATCCGTTAAAGGTCGTGATGGTGTCGGACACCACTTGTCAGGCAAGCCAACACCAAAAAGTTAAATAAATTCCTCATTTTAGTATTTTTGAAATCATTTCTTTTCCTTACATTTAATAATAGATAATGAACTTAACCGAGAAAATAATAGTGTCTTTAACAAATTTAAATACTGAATAATCCCATAGTCATCCCAGAACCCGGTGTTACAAGTGCATGAACAATCTAGGAAATAAAATGTAATACAATAACTGTCCAGAATACAAATTGGACAGAAAAGAAAGTACAATACTCTGAAGGAGACTCTGTTGGTTGCGGGTCATCTCGAGAGATGCAGCTCACCTAAGTCTCTGTATCAACCATGCCGCTGCACCCAACGAGGCCACTAGACATACACGTACATGTGCAACAAAAATGCACATCAAGTGGAGTATGAGTAAGAAAATAACGCGTACCCAATAAATATCCAGTCTAACCTCGAAGAAGTAGTAACGAGAGGTCGACTTCGACACTTACTAGTGGTCCAATAATATAATCAGTCGTGGATTTATTAAAAATGGCAATAAACTCAAGGGAATCATGTAGCAAGTAAACAATCCTTTTAATAATAAGAGATTTCCAAGTTCATATTTCTTCAATTATCAATTTATCTCAGGCTAGGGAGGCAATATCATTATTTATAATTTCAAGGCAAGCAATACAAGCATTCGCAAATCATGTCGAGGTCGTATGTCCAGATCCAACATAATATTTAAACTGTGCACTGCTAGACGGTTGAATGGCGCGAACCATATATGCATCTATTACCCCGCTCGCGAATTATACATGCGACGCAGTCAAATATAAATAAACACATCAAACAGTCAATCAAGAATTCATCAGGGAAAGAATTACCCAAAGAAATGGCAACTTCTCTTTAACGATCAAGAAAATGACGTTTAATTTCTTTAGAAATTCATTTACCAATTCGATATGATTTAAGTAATTTAAATTGTCAATAAGGTTACAAATATTTCAAATATAGCATGCTTTCGGGTCCTATACTACCCAGACTTAAGTATAATAATAGCTACGCACGGACTCTCGTCACCTCGTGCGTACGTATCCCCCACAAATAAAAGCACATATTTAATTATTTCACATATGGGAATAATTCTCTTTTACAAGATTAGAAAGGAGACTACCTCGCTCCGAAGTTCCATAACCGGCTCCCAAGCCCTTCCGACGACTCAAACCGATGCCCCACACTCCAAAACTAGTCAATAATTATGCAAACCCATAAATATATACTCAAATACTCATTATAATCCTATTTACAATAATTTCCAACTTTGCTTGAAAAGTTGATAAAATCATCCTCGGGCCCACGTGCCCGGATTCCGATTTTTTTTGAAGATAAACTTTACCCATAACATCACGAACTCAAATATATAATTTATTCCAAGTTTCATGTTCAATTTCGTGGTCAAAATCCAAAAAAATAAATTTTTAAGTTTTTCTTCAAAACCCGAAATTTCCACTAATTTCCCATGATTTTCCATGTTAAAATCTAGATATAATCCAAGTAATTAACTTGCAATAGGTGAGAATCGCTTACCTTGACATAGATGATGAAGATGGAGCTCCAAAATCGCCCCTAGATCGTCTCCTATGGAGGAAATGAGATGAAATGAGCCAAACCCATTTTTTCAAACTTATACACTGCCAGACAACCCTTCTTCGCGTTCGCGGGCCTCCTATCGCGTTCGCGATGAACAAAATTCTCGAAAGCCATTCCCAAACTCTTCTCAGACAACCTCTAGTATAATAATCATAACTTTTTGTACAAAACTCTCAATGAAAAATGGTTTAACTTTTTGAAATCTAGACATCATGATAAACAACTTTCATGTTTTGGTCATCTCCCAATTTCTTATAGATTTCGAGATATAAGCCTCCAAAGTCAGCCTTGTGCAACAGAAATTTCTTTTTTATCTTCTCGGATGGCCGGCAGTTTACCAGCCATACCTTTTTGTACACAAATCCAAATGCTAAATGGTTTAAATTTTTAAAAACTAGACACAAATGGATAAAACTTTCATTTTTGGATCATCTCCAAATTCTTTATAGATTGTGAGATATGAGCCTCCGAAGTTAGACCTGTGCAACAGAGATTTCCTTCTTCGCGAACGCGAGAATATCTTCGCGAACACGAAGAACAAAGTCCCTGAAGCCAAATCCTTCTTCGAGAACGCGAGTGGATCCTCGCGAACGCAAAGAACAACACCAAACACCAACATCAGCTATTGCAAAACAGCCCGAAATGATCCAAAACCACACCGAAACACACCCGAGGCCCCATCTAATCACACAAAGCAGTCCCATAACATAACACAGACCTGCTCAAGGCCTCAAATCACATCAAACAACATCGAAATCATGAATCACACTCCAATTCAAGCTTAATGAACTTTAGAACTTCAAACTTCTACATTCGATGTCGAAACCTATCAAATCACGTCCAATTAACCTCAAATTTTGCACATAAGTCACATTCGACATTATAGACCTTCTCCAACTTTCGGAATTGGAATCCGACCCCGATATCAAAAAGTTCACTTTCGGTCAAACTTCTCAAAAACCTTCAAATTTCTAATTTTCGCCAAATGACCCCAAAATGACCCACGGCCTCCGAATCCACTTTCGGCCGCGCTCCCAATACCAAAATCACCATACGAATCTATTCCCAAACTCGAAATCCCAAACGGACATCGATAACATTGAAATGCACTGCAACCCAAATTTGTAAAATTCTTCCAAAATGCCAACTTCTACAATAGGCGCCAAAACGCTCATGGGTCATCCAACACCCTATCCGGACATACACCCAAGTCCAAAATCATCATACGAACCTGTTGGAACCTTCAAACCCTGATTCCGAGGTCGTTTACTCAAAAATTAAACTTTAGTCAATTCATTCAACTTAAAGCTTCCGAAATGAGAATTTTCTTTTCAAATCAATTCTGAACTTCTCAAAATTGAATTCCGACAATGCGTGCAAGTCATAATGCCTGAAATGAAGCTACTTATGGCCTCAAACTGATGAACGATGTGCTAGAGCTCAAAACGACTGGTCCGGTCGTTACAGATGAAGTGGTGCATCGTAGTCTTACACCATCCATAATATTTTTCGTTGAACCTTGGTGGTCTTTAAGTAGGCTGGCCTTCTTCAAAGTTTGGCGGAACAACCATGAGGATCCTTTATAGGTGTTAGCCTGATAGAAGGAACCCGTTCTAATACCAATTGATAGAATTTAAGGGTCCATCAAATTCTATAGAGAACTAGGTTCTCTATCAGTTTCAATAGAATACACGCACACTGCAGTAAGTAAATGACGAGGAATTTTACGTGGAAATTCCCAGCTCGACGGGATTAAAAATCACGACCTACCCTTGTAGGATTTCAACTTCACTATTGAGCAACTTTTAGATTACAAGCTATGCAACCTAGGAATTAACCTCTTAATCCTTCACTAACTTGTAACACTATATTACAAGCCACTTTGTAATAACTCTATTACAAAGACTTTACAACTCGACTAACTCTAGCCAAGACACAAACACAAGAGTTTTCTATGGAATACTTCTAAACAAGCTAAGTAGGAATTACAATTTGAAGAACTATTACAAAGTTACAACTCAACTAAGGACATACAATTACTTGATATGGGAACTGGTCCGTAGTAGTGTTGTTCTTTGTTCTTTGTTCTTGATGCACTTGAGAATCATTTTCTTGATAATCAATGAGCATGAAAGGGCTTGAGTAAATTCTCTAGGTGTACAAGTGATTTAGTTTACCTTCTTTAATGTTATAATATATTTGTGACATCACTTGGGATGATGTAAGCAAGGTAGGTAAAAGACACTCCCCGTAAAGTTGACTGTTGCACTGTTTCTGTACTGTAGCGTGTGCATGCAACAACTTTACAGCTGGGGCAGTTGACTTGTGCAGTTTCCTCGAGAAATGGTAGCTATCTATCCCCTCTGTTGTTCCTATGACTCTGAAGAGTTGAACCATATCCCAAGCTGGAACCTTTTGATCTTAAGGTCTTGAGAATGTGCAACAGGTTCCTTATCTGGTTCTTAACAGTAAGTTTGTTAGATCATCAAAACATAAAACAAGATACTTGTAACCTATCACGTACAGAGAGGAAAGACTTAAGTTTGTGAAATAAACCTAGTATCCTAGTGATTCAAGGTGGATTTGGGGCAATTATCTTGGTAACAATTACAATAATTTTTGTTGCGCGTAATAAGGTACACACAATTTATTGTTCCCGTTCTGTAATTTAGTATAACAATGGTATCAAATCAAGTGATATTATTTCTCGGTTTACATATTCCCAATCGGTGTTATATTTTTTAAGATTGCTACTACAATTTTCTTCTGCACTATCACAGTAAAAGAAAGAAAATGATCAATTGCTTGATAACAATTCTTATGGCATTGATAAGTTGTTTGGATAACTGTTGTGACGTCATTTGGTATTTTAACTTTATCTTTGATAGAGCTGTAAAACTTTATTGAAAATGGGGAAAAAATCTGCATATAAAAATACTACTTTTGTAGTGTAACTAATTAATAATTTATTTGTTGACGAAATAGAATTGATTTTTGGCTAATATCTAATCATTGTTGTACCAGAAGTTTTCTGCATAATTCTTTTTGTCTTTTAGTAGTAAGGCAAAGTATCTTTTATAATTAAAAGAATTTTTGTAATCCAAAGACAAAAAAATACGTTGGTATATAGAAGGAATTTGTGGATTAACTATTTATTTTAACCTTCTTTGCCTCTGATGGTGCTTTTAGAACAAATGTATATTACATTAATTTTAAAAAAAGTTGCTTCGCACCATATTATATTGTAGAAAGCTTAAGTTGGTATTTTCTGTGAAATTACTTTTGATAAACATTCACATAAAGTAGAGATGAATTCATTTGTTGTTACAACAATTAAATTTGGAGTTGCTTTGGCATATCTCTTTTTAATTGACTAATTAGTTACTCCTTAGACATTCTGACATAAAACAAAATTAATCTTAATACATATCGTTGTATACTTTAGTGAATTAAAATTAGTTAAGTTCAATTGATATCCTTCTACAAGTAATTGTGATATATGTTGTCATATTGAATGGTTGTATCTATTCTTATTATTTTTTTGGTCTTATTTCAGACATGGCAAAACAGGGATAAGTTCGAGTCATTCCAAATGGGAGTTCTCGAAGTCGAGGAAGGAGACAACATAGAAGGATACATCGTCGCAAGACTTATTTCTATAATGATTCAGACTCGGAGACTGAAGTCATCAAGAATGTCCGAGGAGCGAGGAAAAATAAGTTAAGGGATCGAATGGCTGAACGAATGGAAGGAGAAAAGAAATTTAGGGAGTTTAAGGAATTTAAAATGGGCAGATGCTTCCATATTGAATATGTACACATTTTTCAGTTATAAAGAGCTGAATTGTCTAATTACATGAAGATTACTGATTCGGAAGCGTTAGCTATTTTAGCGGACTCTCTTCGAGAGGCTTTGGATAAAGTTTTAACTGATATTTATAAGCCTTTTTTGTCTTGTAAATGCAAATTTTTTCTATTTAGAGAGAGGGGGCTTCAAGTTCTTAGGAAGAGCCGTACGAGACAGCTTACATACGGTTCGGGAGCCGAGCCCCTGCGTAGGGGCTTAGGTCAACACTTATATAATGGCCCGTCATTAATTGGAAGCGGGCAAGCAAGATGGTGATGAATTGCATGAAATTTGCTTAGTGCACCTTTAACGTATATATATATATGCAAGAGTTAGTATTCAATTGATATATGTATGTTCTAGCAAACAAGTAAGTTGTTATTATGTGTTTTATTTTAATGAAATTTAAATTGTGTTGTTTGTCTCACATGTTATATATATTATGTATTATTTTATTTTATAATGGATTGAGACTTGAAATAAAGCACACACTAAGAAGTGATTTTAATATTAATTAAAATATTTAGATATAGATGATGAATGGAAACATAGTGATGGGCTTAAGGTCTTTTAATCTGTGTTTTGACGATCTAACAAACTTTCTATATGGAACCAGATAAAAGACCAAGAATGATAGTAAAAAGTCAAGGGGAATATATGGGGAAACATGGGTGAGTAAGGGCATAAAGTTAGGAAGAACCTGTGGTCTCCTGTTATTCAATCTGGTTATCTGAACTCTAACTCCTTGTTTTCAATGCTAAGTTTGTCATCATCAAAAAGGGGGAAATTGATAGGATTGATAGGTTTTCAATATCTTTGCCTTGTATTTTGATGATCTAACAAACTTAATGTCAAGAACTAGATAGGGAACCTGACTCACTTGGATTACACTACATCTAACAGATTCCAGCCAAATGTGAACTTGCTACAACTTTAGGAGGTAGGAACCCAAACAAGGACCTGATACTCTTGTGGGTTCCTCATGGCAGTACAAAGTCAATTGGACATAGCTGGAAACAAAGATTCTGCCGCACTGCACTGTTTCCAGCGCCTACTCATTCTCTGACCAACTAAAGTGCTCACATCACTTCAAGTGAATGTGATCAAGGTGTACCTACAATGAGTCTATATAAAGAATCATTCAAGTTACTCAATTTAAGACAATCTGGGCGGTGTGCACAAGAACCAGATCAGGAACCTGATCCCTTGGTACTTCTCTGACAGAAGCCCAAGTCAGCTATACAGTTGGAACGCAACTGAGTGACTGATCGCAACTGTACAAAGAGGAACACAACAGGGACCTAGTCCCTTAGGGTTCTCTGACATAAGTACAAGTCAACTACAGCTGGAAAGCAATTGCAGAAAGTGACTGCCTGCAACAGTACAACAGACAGTGCAACAGTCACTTCCCATTGAGATTGGACATCACTAAGGATGTCTTGTGTAGTATAAACCTTATGTAAGGCACAAGTTTCAGGTTCCAACACTTGCAAATACAAAAACAAATATTCTCTCAAGTGCTCAAGAACCTCTCTCAAGAACAAAGCTGCTTCAACCTCAAGGACCTGATCCAAGATCGAAGACATCTTAAGTCCTTAGGTTGTTGAGTCTTTGTTATGTGTTCTTAATTGTAATTACTAGTTTTCTTTCTTAGAAGCGTTGTCTTAGGAACAAACCAAAATTCGTAAACTTCTAAGTTTATTTTGTGACTAGGGATAGTAATAAAAAAAAAGCCTTTGTAACCGTAGTGTGACAAAGTGTCTTGTGGTGGAAACATTACAAGTTAGTCAAAGCCTTTGTAACCGTAGTGTGACAAAGTGGCTTGTGGTGGAAATACCACAAGTTAGTCAAATTCTTTGTAACTAGGATAGTTATAGAGTGGCTTGTGATGAGAGCATCACAAGTTAGTTGAAGTCTTTGCAATAGAGTTATTGTAAAGTAGCTTATAATAGGGAGATTGCAAGTTAGTGAAGTTAAAAGCCTACAGGTATAGGTCATGGTTTTTTGATCCCCTTTGTGTGGGATTTTTTCACGTAAAAATCCTCGGCCTTATTTACATACAACTTTACTAGCATTCATTGCAGAACCCGATAAAGGACCAGGTACTCTACTATTTGGTGGATTCACACAAACTTAGCACTGTACCAAACTAATATAGGACCAGATCGCTATATAGTTTGGTTCATCAGTATTTTCAGAGGAAACAGATAGACAACCCAGTTCTCTATACAGTCTGGTGGACGCACAGTCTCTAACAAGTGGTATCAGAGCGGGTTCCTCCTATCAGACTAATACCTAGGAAGGATCCCCATGGCAACTCCACCAACTCTTGAAAGGAGAAAACCAAAGAAGGAAAAGTACCATGTACTTAAAGCTACTAACAATGATTCGAGTGAGGAAGGCAGTTACATGGCTTACTTAACCAAAAGGTTTCAGAAGATGGTCAGAAGAAATGGAGAAGTTCTAGAAAGGGATAGCTCTAATAGATCAAAGAACAATGATCTTTGTTACAAGTGCGGAAAGGGTGGACACTTCATGAAAAATTATCCTCTCTTGAAGCAAGAATTCTCCAAGAACTTCAAGAGAAAAAGATCAGCTGAATATGACTCAACCTTTGCGTTGATGGCACAACCAAATGGTGATAAAGACGATGACAACAAAGAGGTAAATTTCAGGGATGTTCAGAGAAATCTGAAATCCTATTCTCCAAGAAAACTTATGTCTTTAACTAATGTATTAATCAATGCCTTTCATAGTTTTGTGGAGGATATGGATTCTTTGACCTTAGAATTAGCAGAATCTGAACAAACTAGAGATGACTTAGTGGCTGTAGTTACTGACCATAAGATAACCATTGAAACTTTCAGAAAAGAAAAGAATGATCTTTTGGCAGAAATTACAGACCTAAGGAAATCAATAGTGAAACCTGAGATTATGTCAAAACTTGAAAATTCTGGAAAAGGAAAGGAGAGAGCCAGAGGAACACATTAGGCTTGAAAATGAGTTGAAAGCTGCTAGAACTAGGATATGTGGTGAACTCGAGAAAAATAGGTAGCTTCAAGCTGAATTGAAGAGAGTAAAAAGTGATCTTGAGAAATATTTCAAGTGGACCTGCTCCTTAGATGCTGTCACTGGCATGTACTTCAACAATAGTGGAAATAGGCAGGGAATCGTGTTCTAAAAGGAGAAAACTCCTTACAACCCTCACAGCAAGTACGTCACAGTTCCTGATAACTGGCTGTGTACCCCCTGTGGGAACAATGGGCACTTCAAAGAAAATTGCCTGTCCAGGGCTCAATGTGTTCAGAAAAACAAAGTGCCTAATGACAAAGTGACTACTAACAGTGGACCAGGTACTGCTTGCAAGAAACAAATATTGCCTGCATGGACTAGAAAAGCCCTTATCCATCCCTTATATCATAAGAAGGGACCCAAACTAGTTTGGGTTCCTAAATCTAACCCATAATTTAGATGTGCAGGAAACAGTGGGAGGAAGCGGACTGCAATAGATCATGGACAGTAGATGCTCAAAGCACATGACTAAAAATACCATGGATTTTCTCTCACTAAAAGCCCTGCAAGGAAGAGATGTACCATTTGGAAAATGGAAAGAAGGGGTACATTTTAGGTATGGGGAATAAAACAAGGTAGAAGCTCATGACTAAGCTAGTGATATGAGCTGCTTGAATGTAGTTGATAATGATTCGAAGACCTGGCATAAAGGATTGGGGGGATACATGTTTCTCACTTCTGGATATATTGATGAAGAAGGACCTAGTCCATGATCTATCAAATTCAAAGTTCAAAGAACACAGAGCATGCAATTCCTATGAGAATACTGAGCAGGAGTAAAAAGAGGTACATGATCAGACCTCTCCTGAACAAAACCCCTATGAGTTGCTCAATGGATGAAAATCAAAGATAACTCATCTGAGAACCTTTGGATGAAAATAATATGTTCTCAACAACGAGAAGGACCTGCTTGAGAAGTTTGATGCAAGAAGTGCTAAAGGAATCCTTCTGGGATACTCCCCTCAAAGCAAAGCCCACAAAGTCTACAACAAAATGGCACACTGTGTGGAAGGAAGTGTTCATATGCTATTCAACGGGACACCCTCCTCTAAAAAGGAGGAAACAGTAGTGATTAAGATAATGAACCACTTTTGGTCCCTGGGAAATATGTGGAGTTTCAAATGGGAAGGCTGATTTGATGAGTAAGATGAAGGAGACAGGTGAGAGACAATACAACATCCTCTTCTACTTCTCAAGAGGAACCTAATACTTTTATCATTACCCCTGAAGTGTTGTAGGATGCAGACTGGATTACTGAAATACAAGAGGAACTGCATCAACTTGAAATAAACAAGGTATGGCACCTGGTACTTAGACCCTCAGACAAAACCATCATAGGGACCAGATGGGTATTCAGGAATGAGCTGGATGAACATGGAAATGCTATAAGGAACAAAGAAAGGCTTGCTATCCAACGATTCAATCAAGAGGAATGGATCGATTATGATGAGACTTTTGGCCCAGTAGCTCGCATGGAAGCTATTAGGATCCACATTGCATTCGCTTCACATATGGAATTCACCTTATTCCAAATGGACGTGAAGAGTGCCTTCCTGAATGGTTTTCTCAAAGAAGAAGTCTATATCAAGCTACCTCCAAGCTTTTGAATGTCATGGACATCCTGAACATGTATTCAAATTGGATAAGGCATTGTACGGATTGAAGCATGCCCATAGAGCATGGTACGGGAGACTATCCAGTTTCTCGTGGAAAATGGCTTCACAAGAGGAAAGATTGACAATACATTATCTTTGAAGAAACGAGGAAGGAACCTGCTCATTGATCAGATTTATGTGGATGACATCATATTTGGAGCTACAACTAACTCATTATGTGAAAAATCTGCTAAACTCATGGGAAGTGAGTTTGAAATGAGTATTATGGGGGAACTGAATGTCTTCCTGGGTCTTCAAGTGAAGCAGTCCATAAAGGGAACATGTATCAGTCAGAAATGCATCAAAAAACTCTTGAAAAGGATTGATATGTCAACATGGGAATCATTGGATCTCTACTCTACCTTACTGCCAGCAGGCCAGACATTGTATTCAGTCTGGGATTACATGCAAAGTTCCAATCAAATCCTGAGGAATCTCATCTGAAGGCTGCTAAGAGAATTCTAAGATATTCTAAGGGCACACAGAACCTGGTTCTGTACTATACTTCAGGTGACAATTTCAACCTTATTGGTTATGCTGGCACTGATTATGCAGGTTATCTGGTGGACAGGAAAAACACATATGGAATGGATCATTTCCTTGAATTATGTTTTATCTCATGGGGTACTAGAAAACAAAACTCAGTAGCTCTCTCAACAGCTGAAGAAGAGTATGATGCAACTGGCTCGTGATGTGCTCATTCACTGTGGATCAAGCAAAAAAATTGGAAGAGTTTGGTGTATACATTAATTGTGTACCGCTTCTATGTGTCAACACCAGTTCTCTCAACATGGCAAAGAACCCATTTCTACACAAGAAAACCAAGCACATTGATATCAGACACCATTTTCTCAAGGACTATGTGGAAAATGGTCTTATTTGTATAAGATTTTGTTGCACGGAAGATCAAATTGCAGATATCTTCACCAAAGCTCTGAGCAAGGAACACTTTGAGAAACAAGATGGCATTGGGATCACTTGAACCTAATTGAGAACCTAGTTCTACTGACATGATTATGATAGTCAAGGTAAAATTGGCTAAAGTGTTTTCTGACTAGGTCTAACTCACATCTATACCGTTACAGGTAAACACGCATGATGATCATAGAAGCTAAAGGAACAGTGTTGAACTTCGGAGGAGAGTTGCAAAAACCCTTTTACAAAAACAGGTCCGGAACCTGGTTCCTGCACCATAGGTTAGTAGTAATGTGTTTTTCGCATGCTTGTTCAAAGAAAAAGATAGCAAAATTAATTCAATTGCCACATCATCCGACTTTTCAGACTAGCAGTTCTAAATCATTATCTCCCTTTGCACCTTTTACCACCTCTCTCACCATGGCCAACGAATAATCGACTTTTTCTATTGCCATCAACATCACTCCCACATCTCCTCCTCCCTTAACATCATCACCAGAAACTCACTTCTTCAATATATCTGATACTACTGTACCCATACCGATTTCCTGCTCTTCTCCAGTCACCTCATATCCAGTCTCACTTCTATGTGTCGCCAACCCTACTTCTCCTCTGTTCCTGAATCTCAGGGGGAAGAAACTCCATTCTTAGGGGATGAAAGAATTCTGGTGCTTTTTGAGTCTCCGATTCATGACACCCTCATAGAAGAATCTGTTGAAGAACCTGATTCTCTTTTAGCTGAAACAAACCAGGTGGTTGTAGAAGAAAGGGGCTTTTGAGTCTGCCTTGCAGAAGAGTAAGTAGAGTATTACAAAAAGAAGAAGAAGAGGTTGATGAAATAGGGGGAAGCTGTGGCTGATAAAAACATTCCAGTGGTTGAGGTAGATAAAGATTCTGTGGAGGAACCTAGTTCCTTAGTGAAAAGATCTACAAAAGGGTATGGCTGAGAAAGATTTATTTGAGGGTGACATTGTGGCTGTTGCAAGCAGGAATGGAAAGTTTATTAAAATATCTAGAAAACAAAAGTGGGAAACTGTGGGAGGACCTGGTTCAATGAAGACCATTCTAAGTGATAGTGGACTTGGGCAGGAGAGTTAACTCAGAAAAAGTCTTGTGGGGTCGCATTGTTGCCCGACAATCTAGAAGATGGCACGTATGAGACAAGTTCTAGACTTAGGCAACTAGTGGAGAACCTGCGGGAGAAACTGCTTGACTAACTGTTGTCTACAACTACCCGCATGGACCTAGCTCTCAAAACCATTGCTGCCTCCTCTTCCAAGCCTCCCTCTTCTAGTGCCCCCTAGGATCCTCTCAGTGGCCAGTTATCTTTTGCTCTAATGATTTTGTGGATGTTTTTTTTCTTTTTGTTTGTCTTTTTGTGATAGCATGTTGGATTTCACCGTTGCTGCTCCTGTTTGAAACAGTCAAATTTCGTGTCAATAAAACAACTCTTCTTTTGCTTGTACAATGCTTGTTTTCCCTTTTGCTTCTCTTTTCTATCATGATTGTGCGCATATATGTGGCATGGGTTAGCTTTGTTAGACTTCTTTATGCTTTTTGTCTGTCTGTGTCTTTTTGTTGATGCCAAAAGGGGGAAGAATAGAGTTAGGGGGAACATATGCGAATAGAGTCAGGGGGAACATATGCAGACATATGTTAGGGGGAAAAATAAAGAGTCAGGGGGAACATATGCAGTTGCTGGTACCTTATCTGGTTAAGTCAAATAGTAATCAATGTTCAAAGTTTGTCATCATCAAAAAAAGGGAAATTGATGGGCTTAAGGTCTTTTAATCTATGTTTTGATGATCTAACAAACTTTCTGTATGGAACCAGATAAAAAACCAAGAATGATAGTAAAAACTCAGGGGGAACATATGGGGAAACATGTGTGAGTAAGGGTATAAAGTCAGGGAGAACCTGTGGTCTCCTGTTATTCAATCTGGTTGTCTGAACTCTAACTCCTTGTTTTCAATGCTAAGTTTGTCATCATCAAAAAGGGGAAATTGATAGGATTGATAGGTTTTCAATATCTTTACCTTGTGTTTTGATGATCTAATAAACTTAATGTCAAAAACTAGACAGGGAACCTGACTCACTTGGATTACACTACATCTAACGAATTCCAGCCAAATGTGAACTTGCTACAGCTTTAGGAGGTAGGAACTCAAACAAGGACCTGATACTCTTGTGGGTTCCTCATGACAATACAAAGTCAATTAGACACAACTGGAAATAAAAATTCTGTTGCACTGTACTGTTTCCAGCGCCTACTCATTCTCTGACCAACTAAAGTGCTCACATCACTTCAAATGATGTGATCAAGGTGTACCTACAATGAGTCTATACAAAGCATCATTCAAGTTACTCAACTCAAGACAATCTGGGCAGTGTGCACAAGAACCAGATCAGGAACCTGATCCCTTGGTACTTCTCTGATAGAAGCCCAAGTCAGCTATACAGCTGGAATGCAACTGAGCGACTGATCACAACTGTACAAAGAGGAACACAACAGGGACATGGTCCCTAAGGGTTCTCTGACATAAGTACAAGTCAACTACAGCTGGAAAGCAATTGCAAAAAGTGACTGCCTGCAATAGTGCAACAGACAGTGCAACAGTCACTTCTCATTGAGATTAGACATCACTAAGGATGTCTTGTGTAGTATAAACCTTATGCAAGACACAAGTTTCAGGTTCCAACACTTGCAAATACAAAAACAAAAATTCTCTCAAGTGCTTAAGAACCTCTCTCAAGAACAAAGCTGCTTCAACCTCAAGGACCTGATCCAAGATTGAAGACATCTTAAGTCCTTAGGTTGTTGAGTCTTTGTTATGTGTTCTTCATTATAATTACTAGTTCGCTTTCTTAGAAGCATTGTCTTAGGAACAAACCAAAATTCGTAAACTTCTGAATTTATGTTGTGACTAAGGATAGCCATAAGAAAAATCCTTTGTAACCGTAGTGTGACAAAGTGGCTTGTGGCTGAAACATTACAAGCTAGTCAAAGCCTTTGTAACCGTAGTGTGACAATGTGCCTTGTGGTGGAAATACCACAAGTTAGTCAAATTCTTTGTAACTAGGATAGTTATAGTGTGGCTTGTGATAAGAGCATCACAAGTTAGTTGAAGTCTTTGCAATAGGGTTATTGTAAAGTGACTTGTAATAGGGAGATTGCAAGTTAGTAAAGTTAAAAGCCTACAGGTGTAGGTCGTGGTTTTTTGATCCCCTTGTGTGGGATTTTTCCAAGTAAAAAACCTCGGCCTTATTTACATACAGCTTTACTAGCATTCACTGCAGAACCCGATAAAGGACCAGGTACTCTACTATTTGGTGGATTTACACAAACTTAGCACTGTACCAAACTAATATAGGACCAGATCACTATAAGTTTATTTTATTTTTAGTATTTTCAGAGGAAACAGATAGAGAACCCGGTTCTCTAAACAGTCTGGTGGACGCACAGTCTCTAACACATAGTAACCTTTCGATTCTATACTAAATTTTTAATTAATATTTTAATTAATTTGCTTGAATGTGTAATCACATACATAAATTGACTGAAATATATATTGATGAGTTAAACTTGTAATATTGTCTCTAATAACAAACATAATATCGAAAAGTATCACTGCTGACTTGAACAATGCAGGCAAACTAAAATGTGAAAATTACGACATTTGGAGTCGTAAGATGTGGTATGTACTCGAAAAGCAAGATGATCTTGAAAGTATTAACCATGTTATGAGTTAACCAGGGAAGGGTAACACTACCCTAACACATGAGGGATCTGGAAACTTACAATATGTGAAAAAAAAGAAAGATTTCAATGCACGTGGAATTATTGTAAGTTCAGTTGTTGATGATCTCATCCACGAATATGAGTAATATCTTACTACTCAAGCCACGTGGGCACATTTAAGAGAGGCATATGGTGATAAAACTATGACTCACCTTAGACAACTGACAATCAAGTTTGACATGTACAAAAAGCGTCATGATCATAGTATTAAGAAACATACAAGGGTAATGTCAAATATGATTGCTCAACTCAAAAGTGTTGGTTATGTTCTCTCTGATGAGCAGCAGGTTCAGGCAGTGATTCATCTATTCCCAATAATTGGGAACATTTGAAGGTTAACTTGACCCACAATGATAGCATCAAAACTTTTGCTGATGTTTCCCGTCAATTGGAGTTTGAAGACGAGCGACTTGGTATTGCTAAAGTTGTACCTAGTGCCTTTGTGGCAAAATCAAATGGTACAAAAAGTTCAAGCTTCAGGCGTAAGAGAAACTGAAAAAATAATAGAAAAGGTTAGGATACCAATGAAGGATCTTCCAAGAAAAGAAACAAGACATTCCAAGAAAGAAAAATAGTTTTACAAAAAGAAAGACAAGAGTAAGATGAAGTTTTATAATTACCAAGTTCTAGAGCATTTTGCTCGTGAGTGTAGTGAGCCGAAAAAGGTAGCATTTTGTCATGACCCTAACCCGAACCCAGTCGTGGTGGTGCCTCTCGTGAATACAAGGCCAGCCGACACTTCCCATTTTCCAATTATTAACAGTTAAGCATTTAAGAAACTGTCTAACCATGATAAAATAAATCCAAAATAACCATGATAACATAAATACGCGGAAGCACACCCATACACAGCCCTAACCGGAGTGTCACTAGTCATGAGCATCTATAAGTCATAATACAAATCCGCTAAGTCAATAAACTAGTACAACTGTCTGAAAAGAGATAGAAGTGATAAAGGAGTTGAGACACAGGGCTGCGGACACCAACAGCTACCTCGTGAACTCCGAATGTCCGCCTAAAACTGAAGGGATCAACACTCGGGAGAGGAACCAACTATGCCTGAATCTGCACACAGGGTGTAGGGACTAAAGTGAGTACTCCAACTCAGTGAGTAATAAATGTAAATAAAGACTGAAAGCAAGAAATCACATAAGGCACAAAGCATTCTATAATGAAGCAGTAAAACCATTTAAAAACAGTAAATCAATGAAAGATAGGTAAAGTCTTTTAACTCAAATGTGTTTTCATGAAAAGCCCTTTTCAATACTTAAGCAGGTAAATGGACATTCAATTATGAAAAGTAAACACATAAAGGTTTGCCTTTCGGGCACAATATCAGCAAATCCGCTCCTCGGGCAACATCTCAGAACAGTACCAGCCCCTCGGGCAATCACATAGAACAATACCAGCCCCTCGGGACTGGGGGTGTACAGACTCCTACAGGGGCCCCTTATGGCCCAAGCACAATATCAAGCCACCTCGTGGCATCATCACTAGGCCCTCGGCCTCATATCAATCAAGCCACCTTGTGGCGTACATATCTCAGGCCCTCAGCCTCATAATCAGTATCAAATATTTCCTCACAACATAGGCCCTCGGCCTTACTCAGTCAAAAGAAATCTTCACAAGCCACTCGGGCAGTAGTAAAACATGTTTCTTAGCCCAAAATATCATATAAAAGATCATTTAAGTGTTAAAACAGAGTAAACATGGTTGAGTACGAAAACAATGAAATATAACATGATTGAGTTCAAGTATAAAGTCAAAACAGTGAGGAAATACCAGTAAAATCCCTGAAGGGTTCAAATAGTTGGCACAAGGCCCAAATATGGCATTCAACCCAAATCATGATAATAACAAATAGATTTCAGTCAAATACGCTGTAAAATAGTCATTCGGGACGAACTAAGTCACAATCCCCAATAGTGCACGACCCCACGCTCGTCATCCAGCGTGTGCGTCACTTCAATATAGCACTACGATGTGCAATCCGGGCTTTCAAACCCTCAGAACATCATTTATAGTCATTACTCACCTCGAACCCGCTAAATCTCTAGCTCGTGACGCCTTTGCCCCTCGAATCGGCCTCCACGCGCGTCGAATCTATCCAAAATCAGAATGAGAACGTCAAAATACGCTAAGGGAACGAATCCCAAGCGAAAGCAATCAATAAAGGGCACAAGTCCCGAAATTACCAAAATCCGACCCCCGGACCCACGTCTCGGAATTCAATAATTTTTACATCAATAGGTTCCTTATCTCTCCACGAGTTCATACATATCAAAAGTTCTCAATTTGACCCCAAATGGTCCTTCAAATCCTCAATTAAAGGCCTAAGTTCTCAAGCTCTAGTTTCCCCAAATTTCACCCTTGATTTCCTTAATTTCTTGTTCTAATCCATGGAATAATAGCATATGAATGAGTTTTAAATCCAAATCCTTTACCTCAATGAATTTCCCTTGAAATTCCTCTTTCAAATTGCCCAAAAAGCTCTAAAGCCGAAGTCCAAAAATGGTGAAATAGCTCAATTTCGTGAAATGAAATAACTTATATGTTCTACCCAGACCTTTCCGCATCTACGGTACTTTAACCGCATTTACGGTACCGCACTTGCGGCTAAATCCTCTGCTTTTGCGGGAATCACCAACCAGCCCAAAAATCGCATCTACGATAAGCCTTCCGCATCTGCGACTCCGCAGATGCGGCCATACGGACCACTTCTGCGGTTCCTGACATTCTTCCAAAATCTGCTTCTGCGGCCCCTATCTCTTGTATATACGGCGCCGCAGGTGCGAAAATAACAGAAGCAGCAATTCAGCAGCTGCAACAAATTCCAAACTTCCCTTTAACCATCTGAAATCACCCCGAGGCCCCCGGGACCTCAACCAAAAGCACAAACATATCCTAATACCTTATTCAAACTTGTTCCAATCATCAAAACACCTCAAACAATATCAAATCACCCAAAACACATTGGATTGAAGCCAAACTTTCTAAAATATTCCAAATTTCGTTTTTGATAAAAAATCCAACCAAACCACGTCCGAATGACCAGAAATTTTGCACACACATACTAAATGACATAATGAAGCTACTAAAACTCTCGGAATTCCATTCCGACCCCTATATCAAAATCTCACCTACCAACCGGAAATCATCAAAATATTAACTTCGCCAATTCAAACCTAAATCTACTCCAAACCTCCAAAACTCATTGTTGGCCCAAGAACATGTGAAGTTTTGAAGAATGACAAATAAACTCTGTCATGGACCGGGTCTATCTTGTGAAGCACTGTCATGATCAACCTACACATGTGAGATGCACGTGAAGGAGATAAGTCCTACTGATCAAGCAACAATATCTCCTGATCTAATCGAAAAGGTTATATATTGGATAAGGGGAGAAAGTCTCCTTATATGAAGAGAACACAATCCAGATAAAGATAGTGTTAGAGTTTGATATCTTCAAGGACTCAACTATGATAAAAGATCAGAAATTGAGTCCCAATCAAACTCTAATTTCTAACTTGTTAAATGACAGTGATTGTTCTCTTTTATAGGTATTGTACAAAAGCAGAAGTTAAACTAAATTGAAAGCAAAAGAGCAAGGCGATTTTGCAAGCAATTTATGTGAGATTTGAGTGTGCACTCCTGAAGCTACTTGAACGAGATAGAAGAACCAGTTCCATTGTGTTTTTTTCTTATTCTAGTTCAATTGTAATAGGTGGTTTAAAGTTGTACCTTTCAGCTTTCATAGAAACAATTGTATTAGATACTTTGAGTGTTCAAGTTATAAGCTAACTTGAAGTTGACGCAACAGTTGAGGCTGTGTGCCACAACGGGATTAAAGTTAATCCTTAGGTTTACAAAGTGTTTTTGTAAATGCTATTTTGGCTCAGTGATTTTAGTGGAAGTTTGAGAAAATCCTACTGAGTAGTAGGTCGTGGTTTTTTCACCTTTGAGCCAGGTGTTTTCCACGTAAAAATCTCTGTGTTCTTTATTTTATGTACTTTTTATTCCGCAAACAATAGTAGTTAAAACACATAGAAGAACCAGATTCTTCTAGAGCGAAAATTGGGTACCACACAAATCACCCCCCTCTTGTGTGGTATTGACGTTTAGAACATGAATTGGTATCAGAGAGGGTTATCCTTAAAGAGGCTAACACCTTAGGAAAAGATCAACATGAGTGCACCACCTGGGAATTGGGAAGGGCAATCCACTGCTAGGCCTCCACTTTTCAATGATCAGTACTATTCTTAGTGGAAGAATAGGATGAGGGATCACATCATAGATGAAGACTATGAACTCTAGGACATAATCACTGATGGTCATCTAGTAACTACTAAGAAGAATGCTGAAGGAGTGGATGTGCCAAAGACAAGAGCTAACTGCACTGTTGAAAACCTGAAGAAGTGGGAAAAGAATGCCAAGGCCAAGAAATGGCTTGTGTGTGGACTAGGTCCAGATGAGTATAGTAGTAGAATTCAAAGCTGGAACACTGCTAAGGAAATCTGGGACACTTTGCAAGTGTCTCATGAAGGAACACCTCAAGTGAACACTGCTGTATTCTCAGTATGAGAATTTCACCATGAAGGAAGGAGAAACCATCCATGAGATGTATACAAGGTTCACCACACTGACAAATGAACTTAAGTCTCTTGGAAGGATTATTCTTGAAGAAGACAAAGTTGAGAAGATTTTGACAAGGGTTCTACCAGTCTCTTGGGAAAGCAAAATCACTGCTATTCATGAATTAAAGAACATTTCTACCCTCAAGCTGGATGAACTAATTGGAAACCTTACTGCCTATGAACTGAGAAGGCACACCATGAAAATGGATGTACCAAATAAGGAAAGAAGTCTGGCTCTCAGAATTGTTGAAGGTTCAGATCTGGAGGATGATGAAATGGCTATGATCACAAGAGATTTCAAAAAGTACCTGATGAGAGGAAAGGGTTCTTCAAGAGGTACAACCTTCAACAAACCAAGGGCTCCTGAGAAATAGACCAATAAGGGTTGCTACAAGTGTGGTAAGACTAATCACATGATCAAAAATTGCCCTCAATGGGAAATTAAGAGGAAGAAGGAAAGGGCTAAACGAAGGAACAAGAAAAAGGAACAGGTTCAACCAAAAAGGAACAAAGGATCAACAAAGGCTATGGTTGCTTCCTGGGGAGAAACATCAGATGATGACTCAGAAGATGAAGATGGAGATGAACAAGCACTTATGGCCATCGGAGAATTAGATGATGAACAAGAGGTAAGTATTCTTCATCTCAAAGACAAGATTAAAGTCCTATCTAAAGAAAGGTTGTCTGAGCTACTGCTAGACTTTATTGATGAGTCTGAGATAGTTAACAATGAGAAGGAAGAGCTGTCTAGGGAATGTATGATCCTAAAAGCTAAGTGCAAAAATCTAGAGTCTAGGGCTAATGAGAGTGAAAGTGAAAATACTGAGTTGAAGAACCAGGTTCTTGAACTTGACACTAGTGTCCTAGAACTTAGGTCTGAGAACTTAAAACTGAAACTAGGAACAGGAAAGAAGAAAGCTGATCACATACATCTCACCCTAGAAGAAAACTTAGAAAAAATGAAGGATGAGTTGTACATGAAGGATGAGTTGTACATGAAAGATGAGTAGATAAGAGTATTAAAAGAAGATCTAGGGAAGGTAAAACATGAACTAGACAGAACTTGCAAATGGAACAAGGCTTCTAATGCACTCTCCTGGCTACAAGAACATCATAGTAGCAACAAAAGAGGACTTGGTTATGGGACTCAAACACCTAAGTGGGATCCTAAAAGCAAGTACCTCACTCTTCCTGAGAACAAAATTTGCACACACTGTGGCAAGACTGGTCAAAAAAGAATGTAATGCAAAAGAAAAGGCCAGTCAAAAGAACAAAACTTTTGTTCAAGAAAAAAATAGGCTACCTGGGTGGGCTAAAAGGAATCTGATTTATCCCTTTGCCCATAGAAAGGGACCCAAACTAGTTTAGGTTCCTAAGACTAACCCCTGATTTCTTTTTGCAGGTCCAAGTGAAGGGAAGCAACCAAATATGGTACATGGATAGTGGCTGCTCAAAACATATGACTGGAAGCAAGGACCAGTTCCTTTCACTTGAGGACCTAAGGGTAGGTAAGATAGACTCTCGCTCCATTGAGAATGTCTACTTGATAAATGGCTTGAAATACAACCCGATCAGTGTGTCACAACTATGTGACAGAGGTAACCTTATAGCATTCACCTCTACTAAATGCTTTGTGATTAACCTTACCACTAACAAGATTGTTTTGCAGGGAAAAAGAGTTAACAACATTTACATTGTAGATTTGTCTACTCTCTCAGAAAATGAACTAACCTACCTAAGTGTGCTGGATAATGATCCCCTCATGTGGCACAAAAGACTTGGTCATGCCAATCCGAATCAGCTAAACAAATTGGTTTCTAAGGACTTGGTGATAGGGTTATCCAACATGAAGTTCAAAGAAGACAAAGTTTGTGAGGCCTGTGTAAGAGGGAAGCAGGTAGGATCATCTTTCAAAAGCAAGAAAATGGTAAGCACAACCAAGTCATTGGAACTGGTCCATATGGATCTCTATGGTCCAATGAGAACCATGAGCAGAGGAAGAAAGAAATATGTAATGGTACTTATTGATGATTATTCTAGATTTACCTACGTACTATTTCTAACATCTAAAGATGAAGCATTTGACATGTTCACTGCCTTTGTTAGAAAAACTCAGAAACAATTAGGAAATCAACTTGCATCAATCAGGTCTGATCATGGAACTGAATTTGAAAATGCTAAGTTTGCTGAATTTTGTGATGAAAATGGAATAAATCATAACTTCTCTGCCCCTAGGACCCCTCAACAAAATGGAGTAGTTGAAAGAAAGAACATGACTCTTGAAGACATGGCTAGGACTATGTTTCTTTCTAGTAAACTGCCCCATAGCTTCTGGGCAGAGGCTGTAAACACTGCATGTTACATTATCAATAGATGTATGACTAGACCTCATGTAGAGAAGACTCCCTATGAGTTACTTAAAGGGAGAAAACCAAATATATCCCATCTTAGGGCATTTGGATGCAAGTGCTTTGTGTACAATAATGGAAAAGACTCCCTAGGTAAGTTTGATCCCAGAAGTGATGAGGGAGTATTCTTGGGATATTCTTCACATAGCAAAGCATAAGTGTTCAATAAAAGAACTTTATGTGTAGAAGAAAGTGTACATGTAGTATTTGATGAAACTAACATTCTTTATGAGAGATAGGAACATGAAGATGAATCCATTGGATTGGTAAAGGATTTGACTGAAGCCTCAGCACAAGTCAAAGTGGCATCAAAAGAAGGAAAAGGTGATGGAACAGGTTCTTCTATCCAGGGCAACCTGATAGGGGGAACTGATCAAAGAGGAATTGAAATAAATCCCCTAAAAGAACCTGTTCATGACCCTGTTCCTTAGCAATAGAAAATAGTAGAAACATCTAGCAAAAACCAGTTGGTTGTGAAACCTCACAAGTATCAAAGTTCTCATATTATTGAGAACATTATCACTGATCCAACATCTGGAGTCAAAACTAGATCACAATTAAAGAATCTATGTGCTTTTGATGCCTTTTTATCTCTTATTTAACCTAAAAATGTTGTTGAGGCTTTGCAGGATGCAGATTGGGTAAATGCAATGCAAGATAAACTCAATCAGTTCGAGAGAAGTCAAGTTTGGCATCTAGTTCCAAGACCCAAGGACAGATCAGTTATTGGTACAAAATGGGTCTTCAGAAACAAACTTGATGAAGATGGAACAGTTACAAGAAACAAGGCAAGATTGGTGGTCCAAGGTTACAACCAAGAGGAAGGCATAGATTATGATGAGATTTTTGCTCCAGTTGCAAGACTAGAGGCAATCAGACTCCTCATAGCCTTTGCGGCACTCATGGAATTCGCTCTTCATCAGATGGATGTCAAAAGTTCCTTCCTGAATGGCTACCTGAAAGAAGAAGTGTTTGTAAACCAACCTCCAAGGTTTGAGAGCAAAGAATGTCCTGAGCATATGTACAAGTTAGACAAGGCTCTCTATGGACTCAAGCAGGCCCCAAGATCATGGTATGAACGACTGTCCAAATTCCTACTGGAGTATGGTTACAAAAGAGGTAAAATTGACAGTATCTTATTCTTAAGGGAAAAAGGTAAGGATCTCCTTGTGGTACAAATATATGTTGATGACATAATCTTTGGGGCCACCACTGATAACCTAAGTAAGGACTTTGCAAAATTAATGGGGAGTAAGTTTGAAATGAGTATGATGGGTGAGCTTAACTTCTTCTTAGGCTTGCAGATCAAACAAAGTCCTAATGGAACCATGATCCATTAGCAGAAGTATGCAAAAGAGCTTATCAAAAAGTTTAAAATGGAATAATCAAAACAAATAGACACACCCATTGCAACTGCCACTAAATTAGACATTGATGAACCTGGTTCATCAGTTGATCAAAAGTTGTATAGGGGTATGATTGGTTCACTCTTGTATCCTACTACCAGTAGACCTGACATTGTTTTCAGTGTAGGGCTTTGTGCTCATTTACATGCAAATCTAAAAGAGTCTCACTTGACTGTTGTCAAGAGGATACTAAGATATCTGAAAGGCACCACTGATTTGTGTCTTTGGTACCCCAAAGGTAGTAATTTCAGTCTAGTAGGATATGCTGATGCTGATTATGCAGGTTTCCTAGTAGATAGGAAGAGCACCTCAGGTATGACTCACTTTCTTGGTTCATGTCTTGTATCCTAGGCCACTAAAAAGCAAAATTCAGTGGCCTTATCCACTACTGAGGCTGAATATGTTGCTGCTGCATCTTGTTGTGCTAAACTGTTATGGATCAAACAACAGCTGGTAGATTTTGGCATTGAAGCTGGTTGCATTCCTATATTCTGTGATAATACTAGTGCTATAAGTATGACAAAGAACCCTGTTCATCATAAGAAGACTAAGCACATAGATGTTAGACACCACTTTTTAAGAGATAACTATGAGAAAGGATTGATCTCCATAGAATTCTGTGCTACTGATAAGCAAATTGCTGACATCTTCACTAAAGCACTGAGTAGAGAAAACTTTGAAAGGAACAGGTTGGAATTAGGGATGATTAAGATCACCTAATAGGTCCAACTCAGAATGCACAATGAAATTTTTTTTTGGCTAGGAATTCTGAACCTGTGTAAATATCTAGATTAATTCTTACTTAACTTCATACTTTAATTAGTATACTCCTATGACATGTGTATATATGACTCACTAATCTCTTACAACATTTTCTCTATTATGGCATTTGAAGCATGTTCAAGAGAGTTCTATATGAAGAACCTGGTTCATCAGTATGGGTTCATATGAAAGCTCAGGTATGTTTTCTATACTCTGCACAATTAGAAAGATTAATAATTCAATCATGAGCAGAAGTCCTATACTTGTCAAATTCCTAGAAAATTCTATCCGTTGAGCATTGAACCAGTTCCGTCCATCTAGAACTCTAAATCGTGATTTTTGCCTAATATCTTAGGGAAGCCAAATCTATCATTAAAATTCTGGAATTTCAGTTTGATTAGACTTCTATTTGACCCCTAAAAAAGCTGTCGTTACTTACTAATTCGCTTTAGATACACACCACATCTCCAGTCTTCTTCATAATTCTAAAACCGTAAACAATTCCTCTTCAATTCTAATTGCCATCTTCTCCAAAATTCCCAAATTCTCTCAAGAAATGAAGAATCATGTCTAACCCAAAAGATTATCCTGGCACTCCTCCACCACCATCTCCCTCAAATTCATCCTCATTTACTCCACCCAGTGCATCTAAAAAACCTAGGTTTCGAAGGCAGAAAATGCTTGCTCGAAAAACTGTAGCATCTGGGGCTCTGAGAAAGGTTTTAAATGAAAGGTTGAAAGCTAGCCAAGTGAATGAAAGCCCAACTCCAAAGTCTGATTCTAGCTCTGAGTTTGAATCGTTTCAATCCCTGACCGAGGGAGATAGACATGGGTCTTCTGGCTCTGAAAAGACTCAAGAATCTCCTTCTGAGATAAGTTCTTCTGTGGTTGAAAACTTAGAAACTAAGTTTGTTCTGGTTGGATCCATTAGGGATGTTGAGTTGCCTGAGATGAGTAGGAGTGGAGGTAAAAAGAAGTCTGAAAAAGAAAAAGAGAGATAGGGTGCATATGGTGAAGAGAAGGGAAAAGGGAAGGGAGCAGTTCTTGCTATATGTGGGGTTGCACAAGATAGGTTAGATGAGAGTGGCATGAAGTTAGGGGGAAGTGGTTCTGGGGAAGCAGCTGATGGGTTGGTTCATCTAAACAAACAAAGAGATGAACCTGTTTCATCTACACAACAAACCTTGGCTGACCTACTGAAAAAGGTTGGGGCAAGTTATGACCCAAAGAAACGTAAAGCTACCACACCAAAAGCCCCAAATGTTCCCAAGCCATCCAAGAAAAGAAAAGCCTCATCCCCAACACCTACTGCCTCTTTAGTGCCTAGGGGTAGAGCCACAAGACGCAGGGTAAAACAGAGTGAAGCTGATCTACAAAAGGCTTTAGAAGAAAGCAAGAAAAAGAAAAAGGATAAGGGAAATGGAAAGGTTGTAGAATCCTCAGAGGCTGTTGAGGAAGAAGATATGGAACTAGTCCATCAAAAGAGGGGTACAACAGTGGAGGTTCCTACACCCAAGCTTAAGAAACCCAAGACTTCCTACAAGAAGTCCTCCTCTATGCCTGTAGCTGCTGAACCCACACTCGCCAAGAGGGCAAGATCTGCCGTGAAAGCTAAATAAACCAAAGTTTCTAATGATGATGATTGGAGTGGAGAATAAGTATAAGATGAATCTGAGAAGGAACAGGATAAGCTTGCCATTTTTGGCAGAAGAAAAATCTTAAAAGGTAGATTGTTGAAGGACCTGGTGGAACCAGGGATGATGAGATTGGTAGACTCTTTGGCTGCTCAGGGATGGAAGGACATGGTCTTTCAGATGGAAGGTAGTCTAGATATAAATGAGCTGATTGAATTTATGGCAAATGCTGCTGTTAAGGATGGAGTTGTCAGTAGCCAGGTGAAGGGAGTTCAAGTGCAGTTTGATGCTATAAAATTGGGAGAGATTCTGGACATACCTTCTGAAGGGTTTGATGACTATACCAGGCAAAGGTGGCCATGCCTGGACTCCCTCTCCACTGCCCTTGAAATCACCAAAAGGTTCTGTGATTCAGAGAATGTGAATGAAGCCAGAGCTGCGCAGAAAAGTGAGATGAGGCCTCAACATAAAGTGGTGTTTGAGTTGGTCAACAGGTGCTTATTGCCAAGACAGGAGAGAAGGCACACTGCCAACTATATGGATCTGGTTCTTATGGAATGCCTGGAGATATGAAAGCAAATCTACTGGCCTGCCCTCATAGTCAAACTGCAAGACAGGGTCATAAATGGTTCCAAGGCTCATGCTACCCCATATGGCTTCATACTAACCACAGTTCTGGATAGGCTCAATGTGCCTCTGAAGAAATGGGAAATGGCCTCGAGCAAAGAACACTTTGGAATCAAAACTCTTCTTGCTTGTCACTATCCAGTCAATGCCATCCTAGTTTAACCTGGTTCATCCTTGAGGACACCTATCAACAGCAAGGTTAGGACTTTGGTTTGGGAATGTGCAGCTAAGGATGCTGAAATTGCTAGGCTCAAGGCTCGTGTGGTTGAAGTGGAAGCTGAGAGGGATGGGCTCAGAATTGAGCTTGCAAAAGAAAAGGAGAAGAATGATAGAATTCTTCAGAACATGCTGAATATTCTCCAAATTCAACCCTTCAGTTCCTATAAGCCTTAGGACTCCTAGTTTCTGTCTCCTGAACTAGTTCTAGTACCCCTAGTGACCCAGATTATGGATTTTTCTGTTTTTTACTCATGGTTTGGATGTTTTTCTTTCTTTTTGTGGATTGTTAGTGGCAACATATCTCTCTCAATGACAACTACTATTTTCTCTTGTTCAATGATTATTCTGACCTTGATATTTTAAATATGTTTGTTTGATTACTGATGATTACACCATGATTGCACTTGCAGTTGCTCCAGTGGCCATGAGTACTTATTAAAATCTGGAATTCACACTATGTATGCAACTTTTCGATGATGCCAAAAGGGGGAAGAGATATTGTGCTTTACATATTATTCTGAAATAAGTGATATTTATAACATAGTTAACCTGGTCCTTCATGAAAAGAAAATTTTCTATGTTTAGTGTTGATGGTTAAGCTGAGTTCTTACAGGTTTTTTGATCAGTAAAAAGGATAGAGTTTGTCATCATCAAAAAGGGGGAATTTGTTGGCCCAAGAAAAGGTGAAGTTTTGAAGAATGACAAATGAACTCAGTCATGGACCAGGTCCATCTTCTGAAGCACTGTCATGATCAACCTACGCATGCGAGATGTATGAAGGAGATAAGTCCTACTAATCAAGCAGCAATATCTCCTGATCTAATAAAAAAGGTTGCATATTGGATAAGGGGAGAAAGTCTCCTTATATGAAGAGAACACAATCCGGATAAAGAGAGTGTGAGTTTGATATCTTCAAGGACTCAACTATGATAAAAGATCAGAAATTGAGTCCCAATCAAACTCTGATTTCTAACCTATTAAATGACAGTGATTGTTCTCTTTTACAGGTATTGCATAAAAGCAGAAGTTAAACTAAATTGAAAGCAAAAGATCAAGGCTATTTTTCAAGCAATTTATTGAGATTTGAGTGTGCACTCCTAAAGCTACTTGAACGAGATAGAAAAAACCAGTTCCATTGTGTTTTTCTTATTCTAGTTCAATTGTAGTAGGTGGTTTAAAATTGTACCTTTCAACTTTCATAGAAGCAATTGTATTAGGTACTTTGAGTGTTCAAGTTATAAGCTAACTTGAAGTTGTCACAATAGTTGAGGCTGTGTGCCACAACGGGATTAGAGTTAATCCTTAGGTTTACAAAGTGTTTTTGTAAATGCTGTTTTGGCTCAGTGATTTTAGTGGAAGTTTGGAAAAATCCTACTGAGTAGTAGGTCGTGGTTTTTTCACCTTTGTGCCAGGTGTTTTTCACATAAAAATCTCTGTGTTCTTTATTTTATGTACTTTTTATTCCGCAAACAGTAGTAGTTAGATTACCTAGAAGAACCAGGTTCTTCTAGAGCAAAAATTGGGTACCACACAAATCACCCCCTCTTGTATGGTATTGACGTTTAGAACATCACTCATTCCGATCACGCTACTAAGTCATAAATCACCTCCCAAAAATAATCGAACCCTCAGAACTCACTTTCGAGCCCTCTAACACATAAGTCAACACCCGGTTGACTTTTCCAACTTAAACTTTCTTAAAAGAGACTAAGTGTCTCAAACCTTACCAAAATCATTTTGGATTTGATCCGATCAACGCGATACTACAAAACACGGATAAAAAAGTCATAAAGAAGCATAAATGGGGAAAATAGAGCGGTAACTCATGAGACGACTGGCCGGGTCGTCACACATTTTAAAATACATCTCTAAGTGCTATATATGTTTCTAGCACTATTTTACTAACTGAATCTTATCCTGTGTGGATTGCAGACTCTGGGGCCACCGACCATGTGAGCCGTGATAGAGAAGTGTTTATAGAGTTTTGTCGAGTTTCACCTGGACCAAGACATATATATGTGAAAAATAATGCAAAGCTTGAAGTCAAAGGGATATGCACTTGTAGAATGGTCATGCATGGTGGTCGATCTTTGATGTTGCATGATGTCTTATATGTTCCAGAGATTCGACGAAACTTAGTCTCTGTGTATACTCTTCTAGATTTAGACTATAATTTGAATCTAGTCACAATGGTGTTAGAATTACTCTAGACAATGTTTTTATGGTTTTGGACATAGTTATGATGGTTTTATTGTGTTTAATTTTAATCCTTCTACATATAACTATTATGTTGACCGTTATTGATAGAAACTAAGGGTCTACCAAACTATATAGAGAACCAAGTTCTCTATTAATTCCCATAGAACACACGCACACTACAGTAAGTAAATGACACAATGGAGTTTTACGTGGAAAACTCCTAGCTCACGGGATTATAAACCATGACTTACCCTTATAGGATTTCAACTTTACTACTAAGCAAACTTCAAATTACAACCAATTGTAACCTAGGAATTAACCTTTTAATCCCTCACTAACTTGTAACAACTCTATTACAAGCCCCTTTATAATAACTCTATTACAAAGCTTACAACTCGACTAACTCTAGCCAAGACATGAACACAAGGTTTATGATTTTACAAAGGTTTCATACACAGTGTTTCTATCTAAGCTAAGTAGGAATTACAAGTAAAGGACGTTGACAAAGGTGCAACATAACTAAGGACATGTAATGACTCAATACAGGGAACTGGTCCTTAGTTATGTTGTTCTTTGTTCTTGATGCCCTTGAGAATCACTTGCAGAATTTGACACACACTTGAGAGAATGCTTGATAGATTCTTGAATTATGCTTAAGTGATGTTTTGCTTTTCCTTGAATGTTAATATTACATAGGGGGAACTCTATGCTTAAGTGTTAATATTCACTTGAATGATGCAAGCATATTTGGTACAAGGGCATTCCCCATAAAGTTGACTGCTGCACTATTTACATTGTTGTGTGTGCAGGCAACAACTTTATAGTTGTTGGGGGGTTGACTGGTACAGTCAGCAAGGGAACTGGTGGCCATCTTTTCCCTTTGTTGTTCCTTTGACTCTAAAGAGTTTAACCACGTCCCAAACTTGAGACTTGTTGTTCTTAAGTACTTGAGGATATGTAACAGGTTCCTTATTTGGTTCTTATTATTATGTTTGTTAGCTCATCAAAACATAACAAGGATGTATATAACCTATCAATTTTCCCCTTTTTTGATGATGACAAACTTATAATTGAAGTTCCCCCTAAGAACTAGAATGACATACGTATTTCCCCTGAATTTTTTCCCCATCTTGTTCCTCCTCAATTAATTTCCCCCTTTTTGGCATCATAAAAAGATCACTAGCAAGCAATAAGCAAAAAGAAGTCTAGTTTGGTTAACTCATGCCATACGTGTGCACACAAACATGACTAAAAACATAGCAGAAGAGCAAGGCATAACAACCAAAAACGAGATATCCATTAATTTTGGAAATAAAACAAGGAGCAGTTCCAGATGTTACATAATCACCCACAAAAGAAAGACAACAAAAAGGTACCAGCCATTAAAGAAACATATCCAACATAGGGAATTAGAACACATAACAGACACATGAACTTGACATTGGGAAGGGAACAACTTTTAAGGAGCACTGGAAAAGGAGCGCCCATATGAAGAGGCAAGGGTTCTAAGAAGGATGTCCATTCGAGCATTTGGTGACACCTGGTCGTTGGGCAGCCTCTCCTTCAAGTCCTCAATCTATTTCCTGAGGTTAGCATTTTCCTTTAGCAGACAGGCAACCTCTGTGCTTTGGGAACTGCTGGAACCAGGTGCCTCCTGAACCCGACGCTGACCTTCGAGAATGGCATTTCGTGCCTTCAGCTTCCTTATCTCTTCAGTGGTACTATTCTGAGCGATGATCAGCTGAGAGATAATGGAATTGTTGCCAATCCCTCCACTCCTATCAGTGCACTTACACTCTTCTAGGGTGGTTTTGGAGAAGGTTTGCTTGCGAGTACCCACTTTAGCCTTTCCCAAAAAGACTTTGAAAAATTCAAAAACTTTAGTGAGGAGGAACCCGTAAGGCAACCCATGATTACCATCCTTGAACGTTTCCACTTTCTTCATGTGTTATATCATAAGACCAAGCAGGTTTATAGTGGTGTAGCCACAATGCTTCCATGAGAACCAAGTCTGCTCGTGATGTAATTGAACGTCTGTCTATGCATGGGAGCAAAAATTTGTTCACCATTTCAAACAACAGTTGTTATGCTAGTAGGATGGCCTTCTTGTGTACCCGTTCACCTTGCTATACTACCTTATCCTTAAAGATATCATTTCTAAAGTTCGAAGAGTAGGTCCCCACAATGGAGGACGTTTCCCCAGTAGGCATGCCCAAGATGGTTCCCAATACAGTAGTATCCATCACAAAATCAACACCATTCACTTTCAGGCAGATGTTGTCATCCTCAACTGTGAAGAAGTCGACATAGAAACTACGCACTGTTGCCTCATACACTTTGGGACTGTCACTTGTGAATAAATGTGTCCGTTGTTGGAATTCACAGATATCACCAAGTTGGCGCATCCCTAACATGTCAAAAATATCAGGGGCAAATGTGCGTTCCCACAACACCTTCTGCTTTCTCAAATTTTCCCTTCCCTCATCCTTGGCCTCATTCACTTCGGCCTTCTTGGAGGAACCATGTTCCTCATTGGCATCAGCCTTTAGCTTCACTGATTTTCTCACACTCTTCCCTTTGTCTGCAGATTTCTTGGACACCTTCTCAGCAGACTCCTCAGCCACTCTTTCACAAGACTCCTCAACCACTCTCTCACTAGATTTCTCAACTACTTTCTCACCAAATTTTTCACCCTCAATATTGCTCAAACCCATCTCACTCACAAATGACTCCTTTTTGGACTTTGGAACTGTAAGTTTATTTGAGGACTTATGAACTAAGGAACCAGGTTCCTCGTTCACCTCATCATCAATATCAACAACTAGTGCTAGAGGCACTACCTTATCATTTACAACCTTTCCTTCCTTTACCAATCTCCTCTTTTTCTTTTCTTCTTTTCTTTTCCTTAGGACTGACTCTAGAGCTTCCTTCTTCTGCAACCTAGTGGTAGGTCTCTTAGGAGTTGACTCCTAGGGAGTTGCCTTTCTACTCCTAGCAACAATGAAGCCCGCAAGAGCCACATTTTCATAGTCTTCTTCAATATCCTTATTCTCCTCTTCAAATAGAGATCTCATTACAGGAACAACAATTGATAACGGCTCAGCATAGAAATGAGGAGAGGGAGCGGGATCAGTACTGACCTGAGGTTCTAGTTGAAAACTAGGGGTGTTATCCCAAATAGAAGCAGAGGGCTTTTCTTGGGCGGAGGGATCAAGTCCCTCAGTTGGTTCCTTAGTAGTATTGTCAGGTGCCAAAGTTTCGACATGCCCTACCCTCTAACTGTGTACCATTATCTTCCCCCTAAGACTCATTGGTTTCAGACACACCCTCATAACCTCCAATTAGACTTCCCTCAACAACTATTGACAACATAGTTTCTATAGCCTCTTGTTCTTGTAACTCCAAAGTAAACTCAAAAGGCATAGCAAGAGCATTACCTGTAGAATCGACATCATTCAAATCAAGGCCTGGGGTAGTCGTTGCCGATTAATCACTATTACGACCCACACCTTGTTGTATCTCAGAACTTTCTTCCATTGGTAGACTAGAAATTTCCTGATTTTCTTCTCCCTCCACTGTATCTTCTTCCACTATTTTTTTTGGTGAGGTAGAAGGAGAGATCGTAGCCACAAACTTCTTGGGAGTTGAAGTTTTGCGACTCCGATGAGAACCAATACTTGATTGGGTTGGAGACGAGGCAGTGGGTGGTTGTGACTCTATCTTAGGGTTTGGACTGGATGACATAGGGGCCGTAGACTCTGTCACTAGTGCTTCAATAGGTGAAGACGCAGTGGGGACGATGCTTGGAATAATTTTCGCTTCAAGATTTTTCGGACAAGGTGGAGTGTAGTGTGAGCTTTATGGAAGAAGAGGGTATTTGGTTGTTGAAGAAAAAAAGGATTTTTCGCTTGTGATATGAACAGTTGGGAAAGTGACTGTGTATGGATTTATTTAAAAAGGGGTGAGGGATCGGTTAGGAATAGGTAGCAATTCTTTTGGTAAACGGGTAGGACGCTTGGATTCAAGAAGCGGGAAATATAGAAACTGACATTTTAATTATATGGCACCATTTTAGCTTTTAAAAATTTATGCATGAGAGTACAAAGGAACTACTAACTTGTGTCAAGGGAACCAAGTTCCATGACAGATTTTTGTAAATGTGAGCCTTATCCTTTGAACAAAATGTGATACCATTAGCTACTTGTTTGCTTTGTAATCGTCATGTGTGTCTACCTATAATGGTATAGAGATGAGTTAGACTTTGCCAGAAAACACTTTTTAGCTATTTTACCTGTTCATTTCTTTCATAGCCAATCATTGAGGGACCGAGTCCTTAGGTTGATTTCATCAACCCTAGTACTAAGCGATTATTTTCAAAGTGCTATCTTCTTAGTGCTTTGGTGAAGATATCTGCAATTTGATCTTATGTGCTGCAAAACTTCATATAGATGAGCCCTTTTTCAACATTGCCTCTGAGGAAGTGACGTCGCACATCAATATGCTTTGTTCTCTTATGTTGAACTGGATTCTTTGCCATGTTGAGAGCACTACTGTTGCCACATAGTAAGGGCACACAATAAGAAAACACACCAAAATCTTCTAGCTGTTGCTTGATCCACAACAGTTGAGCACAACAAGAGACAACTGCCACATATTCAGCTTCTGTAGTTGAAAAAGCCACCAAGTTTTGTTTTCATGTGCCCCATGAAATTAGACACGAACCCAGAAAATGTGCCATGCCATAAGTACTTTTCCTATCCACCAGATAACCAGCATAGTCAACGTCACCATACCCTATTAAATCAAAATTATCTCATGAAGGATAGTAGAGACACAGGTCCTGAGTTCCTTTGAGATACTTTGGAATTATCTTGGCAGCCTTCAGATGAGAATCCTTTGGATTATATTGAAACCTAGCATAGAGTCCCACACTAAAAACGATATTGGGTTTGCTTTCTATAAGATACATGAGTGACCCAATGATACTTCTATACATGGTTTCGTTTACAGCAGAACAAGGTTCATCTATGTCCAGGCAAGTGGCAGTGGCAATGGGTGTATCAATGATTTTTGAACTCTCCATCTCAAATCTCTTCATGAGTGACCCAATGATACTTCTATACATGGTTTTGTTTACAGCAGAACAAGGTTCATCTATGTCCAGGCAAGTAGCAGTGGCAATGGGTGACCTTAGGAGTTTTCTTGACTTGTAGACCCAAGAAGAAATTCAATTCCCCCATCATTCTCATTTCAAACTCACTTATCATGAGCGTTGCAAATTCCTCACAAAAAGAATCATTTGTTGCTCCGAAGATAATGTCATCAACATAGACTTGCACTATAAGCAGACTCCTCCCCCGTTTCTTTAGAAATAAGGTGTTGCCAGTTTTTCCTCTTGTAAAGCCATTTTCTAGAAGAAACTTGGACAACCTTTCATACTATGGACGAGGAGCCTGCTTCAGTCCATATAATATCTTGTCAAGTTTAAACACGTGCTCAGGATGCTCATGGCACTCAAAACCATGCAATTGCTTGATGAAAACTTCTTCTTTCAGAAAGCTATTCAAAAATACACTTTTGACATCTATTTGAAACAATGTGAATTCCATATGAGATGCAAAGGCAATGAGGATTCTGATGGCCTCCATTCGAGCAACTGGAGCAAAAGTTTCATCATAGTCAATTCCTTCGTCTTGATTGTACCCTTAAACTACTAGTCTTGCTTTATTTCTTTTGATGTTTCCAAACTCATCAAGTTTGTTTCTAAATACCCACATGGTTCCTATGACAGTTCTTTCAGCAGGTCGAGGAACCAGGTGTTATACACTATTCCTCTCAAATTGATGGAGCTCATCTTGTATATACATAATCCAGTCAGCATCTTTCATGCTTCCATGATATTTTTGGGCTCAATTTGAGAGAGAAATGCTAAGAAGGCAAGTGAGTTTCTTGACTTTAATCTAGTTTGAATCCCTGAGTTAAGAGGGGTGATCACATTTTGAAGAGGGTGTAAGCTTTTGTGCTTCTAGTTGGACACCTGAATCTCATTATGAGGGGATCCACTGCTCTCCTAGATATGATCCATGTGTCCTGTTTCTCACCTCAACAGCTAGAGTTTCATGTACATCATCCATAACTCTATTTTCTGCTTCAGTCATCGTGATTAAGGGACTAGGTTCCTCTATATCAGCTGGAGATTCAACTGTGCCATTGCCATTTGATTCCTTGGCCTGACTCATCATATCGGCCTTTCCATTTTCCATATCAATGACTTCACCAAGGACATTTGATAGCTCTCCATCTTGATCATCCTTATCGTGTGCAGCTCTTCTAAGAGGGTGATGTGCTTCGTCAAAGATCACATGTATGCTTCCTCAACATATTGAGTTCTTTTATGGTACACCTTGTAGGATATACTTTGTGATATATATCCTAGAAATATTCCTTCATCACTCTTGGAGTCAAATTATCCCAGATCTTCCTTACCATTGTTGAGGGCAAAGCATTTGTAACCAAATGTCCTTGAGTGTGTTAGTTTAGGTTTTCTCCCATTCAGCAGTTCATATGGGGTTTTGTTCAGGGGATCTGATCATGCACCTGTACACCAAGTAGCATGTAGTGTTGACTGCCTCTGCCCAAAAACCTTTTGCAACACCATTATCAGTCAACATTGTCCTAGCCATGTCTTCAAGTGTCCTATTTTTCCTATCCACAACACCATTTTGTTAAGGTGTTCTTGGAGTTGAAAAATTGTGACTTATACCATTTTCAGCACAAAATTCGTCGAACTTTGCATTGTCGAATTCTATGCCATGATCAGATCTTATACTCACAACATTATGGCTCATATTTACTTGGATCATCTTCACAAAAGAAGCAAACACTAAAAAGGTCTCATCCACAATGACGAAAATGTACTTCTTTCCTCCTCTACTTGGCACTCTCACAGGTCCACACAGATCCATATAGAGGAGATCAAGTGTCCTTGAGGTGCTTACTTCCTTTTTGGGTTTGAAAGAGGACCTAATCTGCTTTCCTTTTACACATGCATCACACACCTTGTGATTTTTGAAGCTTGACTTACGCAGTCCACGAACCAGGTCCTTCTTGACCAACTTGTTCGACAATGTAAAACTTGCATGGCTCAACCTTCTGTGCCACATTTCAACATCATCATCCACAATACTCAAACATGTGAGATCCCCATTATGTAGGGACTCAAAATTAGCGACATAGATGTTTTTGTATCTTTTTGCCATCAGGATCACTTCATCAGTCACAAGGTTTGTGACTGTGCATATTTTTGACACAAATTCCACCTTGTTGGCTTTGTTGCAGATCTGAGAAACACTCATCAAGCTGTACTTCAAGTCATTCATGTAATACACATTCTCGATTGAGTGAGTGAGAGACTTTCTAATTCTTCCTACTCCCAGAATGTATCTCTTTTTGCCATTGTCAAAGGACACACTCCTCCTTGCACGGCTTTGAGTGAAAGGAAGTCATTAGTGCTTCCAGTCATATGCTTCGAGCAGCCACTATCCATATACCATCTTTGGCTGCTTCCTTTCACTGCTCCCTACACAAGAGAATCAAGGATTAGACTTAGGAACCCAAACAAGTTTGGGTCCCTTGTAATGAGGAAAAAGATGAATCAAAGTTCTTTTTGTTCAAGCAGGCATCACACATTTTTTACATGAGGGACCAGGTTCTTTAGTAGTAGTTACTTTTTCAGTAAAAACTTTATTTTTCTACTGGGACTGGAATCGGATTTACATGTTTCTTTGAAATGTCCAGTGTTACCACAATGAGTGCAGATCCAACTATTAGGTACAGTAACGTACTTTCTATGCGGGTTGTAGTTTTTTTTTCTTTTTGGAACTTGATTCCTTGCATGTTCCCCCCATTAATCTTATACATAGCAGTGATTGCATCAGAGGACCAGTTCCACTTAAGAGATTTTTCTAGGTCATTCTTCACTCTGCCTAGATCTTCTTGAAGTTGTCTGTTTCTCTCAAGTTCAGCACACAAACTAGATTTCACTGATTTTAGCACATTTTCAAGCCTAAGGTGTGCCTCACTTGCAACTTCCTTTCCTTTTTGAGTGTTCACATGCCTAGTTTCCCTTCTTAGTTCCTCAATTGTTTCCTTTAGGTCTATAACTACTACCAATAGGTCATTTCTCTCATACTCTATTTATGTAACTCTCTCAGTCAAGATATCTTTTTTCCTTTTTAAACTCTCAATGTTCTATTTTAGATCGACCACAACCACCATTAGATCATCTCTCCCGTGTTCTATTTCTCCTAGTTCCACAGTTAGCACATTTTTATCGTTAATGAGACTGTGATATGTATCAATTAAAACATTAGCCAAGGATATCAGATTCGTTTTTTGAGAATACGACTTAGATTTCTTTGAACATCCAGAAAGTTTACTTCATCATCGTCATCTTTCTCATCCTCATCTAATTTTGCCATTAGAGCAAAAATGGAATCATATTTAGATGCTTCACTTTCTACTGCCATCATAGAACTGTCACCTTGATTATCATCTTCTCTAGATTCACTGGAGAAGTGTCCCCATGCAGCAAGAGCTTGTTTCACAACATTGTCTGCAATATCTTTTCTCTTGAATTTTTTGTCAGGACCTGATTCCTTTTACCTCTTTTGTCCGTGTTGTGCTTGTACTAGTCTTTCTTATAGAGAGGGTACTCCTTGATGAAGTGTCCTGGCTTTCCGCATTTATGACATAGGTCATACCCTCTTGGCTTGCTTGAACTGCCCCTCTTTAGAATACCTCCATTTATGCAAACCATTTTCTGAAATCTCTTTGTCAGATAGGCCATATCAGCATCCTCACCACTTGAGTCATTATTGACTGTCTTGAGGACCAGGTTTGTCATGATCCAGCCGGTCATTTCTAGAGTTATAGCTCTGTTTCCCCATTTTTGCTTCTTGTTTTGTTCTTCAGCTATATTACGATATGTTGGGTCAGTTTGTTCGGGTATGGAATGGTTTGGGAGAGGATTTGAGACACTTGGTCTCTTTCATGAAGGCTTAAGTTTGGAAAGTTGACTGGATGTTGACTTATGTGTAAAAAATCTCAAATGTGAATTCTGGTTTTTTTAGATTCGTTAGGTGATTTTGGACTTAGGAGTGCATTCGGAATGTGAATTGGAGGTCCGTGGTAGAATTAGGTTTGAATTGGCGAAAGTCGAAAATATGTCAATTTTGGTTGGTAGTGGAAAATTTGTTATTGGGGTCAGAATGGAAGTTCAGAAGTTAGAGTATGTTCGTGGTGTCATTTTTGATGTGTGTGCAAAATTTCAAGTCATTCAGAGGTGATTTAATAGGTTTTGGCGTCGTTTGTGGAATTTGGAAGTTTAGAAGTTTTTAGGATTGAATACGAGGGTAATTTGGTATTTTGATGTTGTTTTGAGTGTTCCGAAGGTTCGACTAAGTTCCCATGTTGATATATGGCTTGTTGGTATGTTTGGTAGAGGTCCCGAGGGTCTCGAATTGATTTCGGGTGATTGACGGAACAAGTTTGGAATTTGAGGAATGCCGAAGTTGAACTCAGCTGTCATAATCGCACCTACGGAGTGGGAACCGCAGGTGCAAGCCTGCAGGAGCAGAGAAAAGGCTGTAGATGCGGCCAAGGCTGAGGATGGCTGGGAACACAGGTGCGAGATTTGGAGCGCACCTGCGGATGATTGGACCGCAAAAACAGATTCTGAGGAATAAGTTGGAACCGCACCTGCAATGGATTTTTCGCAGGTGCGGCATCGCAAAAGCGACATTTGGACCGTGTATCTCTAGGCAGAAAGTATAAATTGTGGACTTCACGAATTTTGGTTCATTCTTCACCATTTTCAGTCAGTTTTGAAGTTTTTGGGAACGATTTTGAGGAGGGATTCAAGGAATTATCAGTGAGGTAAGTTGCTTGAGCCCTAATACTCGTATATGTGGTGATTTCCCATTGTTTAATCATGTAATTAGTGAAGTTTAGGGGTGAAAACGAGGGGTTAAGGCTTGGGATTTTGGAGAGTTTGATTTGAGGATTTGAGGGGTCAAATGGAGTCGGATTTTGATGAATTTTATATGTATAGACTCGTGAGTGAATGGGCATTCTAGTTTTGTGATTTTTGTTGGATTTTGAGACGTGGGCCCTGGGGTCGAGTTTGGGTGAATTTCGGGATTTTGGTCTAAGTTGATGGTTTTTCTCGTGGAATTCATTCCATTAGCATATATTGATGGTATTGTACTGATTGTGAATAGATTCGGAGCATTTGGAAGCCGAGTCGAGAGGCAAGGGCGTCGCGGAGTAGGATTTTGGCTTGATTGAGGTAAGTAACGCCTCCAAACTTGGTTCTGAGGGTTCGAAACCCTGAATTATGTGTTATGTGATTAGTATTAAGGTGACGCACATGACAAGTGACGGTTGTGCGGGCGTGCACCGTGAGAATTGTGGCCTGGTTCATTCCATGTCACCGCTTAGTGTCTCTTTCTTGCTGATATCCGTGTTTCTATCATGTGATTAAGTAAATGAGCTATATATCATGCTAGATATCATGTTAGGGCTTCACGCCGATATTGTTGAGACCCGAGTGGTCATTTCTTGATATCATCTCATTAGTTTCATTGATATTCTATACTCAATCTTATTCATGCATATCATATCATGTCTTAGTCTCAGTTGTTATTATTTGACACATTATATCATTATTCCAGGCTAGTTTCATGTCATTGTGAGCCTGTGTGTGAGAGTAGAGAGTGATGATTCAGTGAGGCTGAGGGCTTGATTATGAGTGACAGTTATGGGATCGGGCTGCACACCGCATCTGTTATGTTGATGATTATGATAACGGTTGGGCTGTAGGAGCCCCTACGGAGTCTGTAACCCCCCCAGTGAGCTCAGATGATATTATTGAGGATGGATTTCCCTGGACATGGATTTGTCCGAACTATTAATATTTGGAGATGGATTTCTCCACAGGGTTGGATTACCTTTTTCCTCGGTACTGAGTGACTTATAGTCAGCGGTGAGTATGTTCCGGGATGAATTTCCATGGGCCGGATGGCCATATGCGGTACCGTGTGGTTGAGTATGTATATATATACCTGGAGATGGATTTCTCCTCAAGGTTGATTACCCTTCTTCCTCGATATTGGTTGACTTGTAGTCAGTGTTGTATATGTTTCGGGATAGATTTTTGTTACATCCCGTACTTTTCTACAGAGGATTTGTGATCGTAAGACCCAGTAAGTTTAACAACCTTCATACCGTTAAATACATTTTGATATGGTATTTATATTGAGTGTAACGTTTTTGTAAAAAGTTTGAAAAATATGATTTTATATAGTTATTAATATTACTACTTTCGAATATATTTTAAATTATACACATAATATGATGAAGTTTATGAGATTTTCTTTATTGTAAAGATAGAAATTATTTTCTCACAAGAAAAGAAGGTTATCTTTTTACCATTTTAAGAATTAAGCGTACGAAAATTTGTACTCTTTATATGAGATTAGGAGAATTAGAAGTTGAGAAAAATATATGCATTTTTACATGGATGTTTTAATGAAATAATAGTGTATGTATTTATTTTATATAGTACCACATGACTATGATAGTAGGGTGTATAAAGTGTATATAAAATAAGTAGAATTTTAAGCAATTTGAGACAATTCTTAATTATGCGGGTAATTGATTAATTACTGGGTAACGAAATATTACCTAATTAATTAATTGGTTATGGGATAAGATTAAAGACTCTCCACACCCCCACATAGCAGCAAGACACCAACCAAACAAATGACTCTTGGTCATTTATGATTAGATGGCAACCAAATGTATTAATTTCAAGACAAGTTTCAAAGATGTTTATTTGGTTTATGAGTTAATGGATATAGATTTACATCAGATCATCAAATCCCCTCAAGCACTCACCCATTGTCAGTATTTCCTATTCCAGCACCATACCTCCCATTCTTTTGCTAATGGATGGAGCTCCAAAGCTCATTTGAAACATCACAACATAATATAGCGTGAGTTTTTGCAAATTTTAAGGAGTACAGTGTAATCTTTCTCAAGATAATCGGTTCAGGTATGTTAAGACTATTCCTTCTTTCTTTTGGCATGATCCAAGTAACGATACGTATATATACTACTATTGCATAAGTGGTTCTACTCTTAGCAGTTAAGGATGCCTATGTTATTCATTTCGATAAAGTGATATTCATTCCGGTAAAGTGATATTCATTCCATTGTTTGTGATCTTTTCATTATTGCTGAATTATCTATATGTTATGCTTGCCTTGATGCTTATCTTTGTTTTGAAGTTGGGAGGATCTTAAGTGCTTGGTATTAGAATATGTTCATATATGTTTACTTTTTCTAATTGTGACTACTCCATTGCAAATATTACTTTAGCTATATGTTAGTTTTAACTGGAGATCAGCAAAAAGTAAGATAGAGATCTTTGTAGAGTTATTTTTTTCTAATCAAATTGTGAGTGGACACAAGAAATTATTCCCTCTATTTGTTGATTTCAATTTAGTGACAATTATGGGAGACTTAATTTTGTTATTCACTATAAATATTATTTTAGTTATATGATCTTTTCGTTGGAGCTTGGTGAATGAAATTATATATTCTTATTAGACATCTACGATGAGAAAAGGATAAGACTCAATTAGATAATAATGTTGTAGAGATCACTTGATTCAAATTTGTAATGCTGAACTTATTAAACTTGATTTTTTTAGATGTCTTTGTCTTTTATATCAAAGAATGGCACATATATTTTGAGGTAGTCAGGGGACTTGTGATTCAATATTTTCTTATTCCAATAAGATCCACAAAGAATATTTTTGTGCATTAACATACATTGGCACAGAGACCATCTCTTGTACATTATATGTAATGTCTCTAAGTTCCTATTGAGGTATATGATAGAGATGTTAATGTTTATAATATAGAGATACATGCATCTTCATGCATTTACCACCGTTCTACGGTCGGTCGGGCAGTTATCATCGGTTGGGCAGTTATGTATCATTATTTACCACTGGTTGGGCAGTCATGCATATTCATTTACCACCAAGCTATGACCAGTCGGGCAGTCATGTATTTACCACCGAGCTACGACCGGTTGGGCAGTTATATATTTACCACCGAGCTACGGCCGATCGAGCAGTCATGCATTTACCACCGTGCGAAGGCCGGTCGGGCAGTTACCACTAATCAGTTGGGCAGTCATGTATCATACAAATGGATAATAGTCTCAAAGAGAAGCATTATATATATGTAAGTATAATAAGCATGCATATACATGGCAATTTAAAGATTTAGGTTGATTCTTATACATCTTTAATTAATGTTGAATTATGGTTATGTTTCAGTTCTGCCTTACATACTCAGTACATTATTCGTACTGACGTCCTTTTGTCGGGGACGCTGCTTTCATGCATGTAGGTATAGATAACCAGTTTGACGATCCCTCATATTAGACGAGGTTTACATTCAGCGAAGGATTGGTAAGACTCCACCTCATTCGGAGTGTAGCCGAATCTATGAGTTATCGTGTTAGAGTTTTGCTATAGACTTATGGGTAGGTCGGTACCCTGTCCCATTTGATGTCAAATAATCTTAGAGGTTTTGCAGACAAAAGTTCATTTTGTACAGTATATCGGAGGCCTTGACGGCCCATATGTTTTCATGTTTTAAGAATGATGGTTCATTGATACAACGCTTGCCCACTTATAGTTATCCATTATGAGTTGTGGCCATGCTGATCCATGATAGTTACAAAAGGAATGAGTTCAGTCAACTCGACCTATGTATGTTCTAGTTTTGGTCAAATGATCATGAGTTATAGAGAGGTTCGCTCGGGCTAGCTCGGTATCGGATGCCAGCCATGCCTCCCCGGGTTTAGGATGTGACAATTTCCCTAGGCCAGGTGGCCATATGCAGTACCGAGTGGTTAAGCACTTGAGAGTGGGAGAACATGGTGCATTTCATACATTCTGTGCATTGGCATGTAGAGTTGGCTGAGCTTTATATCTCACATTGTTCAGATTTGTATTTATTTTACTGCTTGAGCTGTATACTTGAACTGATAGCATGCCTAATTTTCCTGCACAGTTTATTTCTATTACCTGTTGAGGTTAAGCTCATCACTACCTATCAGTCTATAGTTTGGACTTGTTACTTACTGAGTTGGTGTGCTCACGTTAACCCCTGCACCTTATGTGCAGATCCAGGTATCTCTTGCCACGACAGACTTTCATCGGAGATAGTGAGGTAGCTGCCTGGCGATCGCAGTCCTGGTTTTCTCCTTCTTTATCTTCCCTTTAGTGTATTTTGGCTTCTCAGACTATGTTAGTCTTGCTATATCTCAGAATAATTGTAGTAATTGCTCATGACTTAGCGATACACCGATGTCGGGCTATTTATTTCCGTATTTTGTTTTTGAGTTTATCTCTTTTATGACATTTCAGTATGAAAAAGGCTTTTATCTAACTTTTAATGAAATATCGAATTGTTTGGGAGTGTGTCGTCTTGCCTAGTTCCATGATAGACACCATCACCACCGGGTTAGTTTTGGGTCGTGACAAATTGGTATCAGAGCCTAGGTTACATAGGTCTCACGAGTCATGAGCAGGTTTAGTAGAGTCTTGTGGATCGGTACGGAGACGTCTGTACTTATCTTCGAGAGGTTGCAGAACCATTAGGAAAATTTCACATTCTTGAATTCTTGTCGTGCGAATCTGTTGATTCTAGTAACTAAACTACTATTATTCTATTCTCTCATAGATGGTGAGGACACGTGCTACTAGTCGGGACGGACGACCACCAGTACCACCAGTTGGGACCGCTAGAGGCTAAGGTCGCGGTCAAGGCTATGGTAGGGGTAGGGGTGTAGCTGGCACAATAGCTAGGGCAACACCTACAAATCCACCAGCCACCCCAGTTCATGATTAGTTCCCAATTATGAATGCACTAGCAGGACCAGCTCAGGCACCGGCTATGCCTATTGGCTATTATTATCCCAGGTTTTTAGGAGACCTTAGATCAGATTCTAACCGTGTGCACCGGCCTTCCTCAGGCGGTCTCTATTACTACTATAACAGCTACTTCCCAGGCCAGGGGGAACACTCAGACTCCTGCTGCCCGTACACCTGAGCAGGTTGTTCAGGGACTTCAGACACCGGAGGCACCACCAGCCTAGCTGGTTGCACCTGCTCAGGATGACGAGCATCGTAGACTAGAGAGATTTGGTATACTTTATGACACACCCCGAACCTGGGGGCAAGACTGGCACCTGGTGCCTCACCTATCCTTGCGTACCAACTTGCAACTAAGGGACTCTGAACATATGATGTCATACTTTGGCCATGGGCCACATTGCAAGACAACTGCGAATGCTGACTAAATGTCATTATAAAACTGGGCCGACAAGGCCATCATAATTATTACAGCTGACAAACCTACCAAATTTATATACAAGGCCTACAAGCCCAACATACTTCACTAACTGAGAGGATATGTCTACAAACCTCTACTGATGGATATACTGTGATCGGAACAGTTCCCCGACCTACTCATAACATATATACATATATATATACAAGATGTACATAAAGCTCTAGACCCGACAACTTCGAAAGGCATGAAGCTTACCGATCAAGCTGAACTCGGGCAACACTTAATGAGGAGGCCTACCCGTCTGTCTTTCTGAACCTGCACGCATGAATGTAGCGCCCCTAGAAAAGGGACGTCAGTACGAAATAATGTACCGAGTATGTAAGGCAATATACTGAAAGCTGAAACTGAATTGATAATATAATAACTGCAAGTAGCTGAAAGTCAAAGATAATATGAAGATATGCTTACCTGCTGATACTAACTCAACTCTCTCAATATAGTAAGTAAAATAGCTGTCCGGCCCTATAAAGCTTGGTGTGTGAGTGTGTGTATATATATATAAAACTGCTATGCCGTAGTAGGCTCGCTCATAGACGCTCAGCTATACTAGGCTTTGTATTTCGACCAACTGGGCTCGCTCATAGGCGTTCGGCCACAATAGGCTCGGTATATAACTTACCATCTGATCAGAGGTTGCCCAATAGGGGCCTGCTCATCGATTATAGCTCGATGGTAATGAAAATACTTTAATATTGTATATATAAACTCTCTGCTCTCTTGACTGGAAGAAGGAAATACTTAATTGAATATGAAATACCGATTAGGAGAATATTGTAACTTACAAAACTAGGAAAATATATGTAAATTCCAGGACATGAATTTTTCTTTATGCCTCATTATCAAACTTGTGTAATTATGAGATCATGCCAACATGAAATAAGGGCTTAGCCTTAACATACCTAGAGTAGGGAAAAATTCGTATGATATTCTTGGAAAAGATTGCAACGTACTCCCTTAGAATCGCAAAATCTTGTTGCTATTACGCAGTGTAACTTTGTATCAAAATTTTGCCCAAAATTCGTCACTTTGCTTAATTAATTCACACTTCTTGTGATCAATTAGGAGTCTTAGAAATTGGAATTTTGAATATTTACCCGTAAGCTCTTTTTTGCACATTTATACAACTTCCTCTTAGTTTATACATAGTAGTACTTGTAAGACACAAATTCTAATATACACATGCGACCTAGCATATAAATAAATAGTCATCATATGGGCTTTGCATGGCTGCCACACAAGAATTAAGACTTATCCAAATTATTATCAATTATCAATTTAATTAACTTGGTAATTTCCCACTAATCTAATAATTAGCCAATTATCCACATAATTAATAATTATCTCAAATTACTTAAAATACTACTCACTTTTCACATACCTTATACACCTTACTATCATGGTCATGTGGTACCTTGTATGTAGTCCATAAATATCGAGTATTTTAGCCCGGGCCGTATTTTATCCCAACATGCTAAACTTGGACGAAAGTTCATTTTATTTGACTTTCTTCCCCTCTTACCTTCACGAATTTACTTATCACTTATTTGAAATAATGTAATACTTATAATCCCAAAATAAATCTCATTCCTGAACTTACGTCAATTAACGTATGAAAATGTGGAATGTAATATCTCATTTCCGAGCTTATATCATCTTATTTATGGCGTACTTCTACGTACAAAAACATGGGGTGTAACATCATTCCCCCTTTTGGAACATTCGTCCTCGAATATTGACTGATGCACTTATTATTTTCATGACTTATGTCTTCCGAATACTTTTGTACTCTTCTTGCCATCTTGGCAATTGTTTTGTGAATAATTCTAAGGGCCAGGGCATTCCCCCTTTTAAGCCTCTTTCTCACACCACGACTCGTGGTTAGAATTTTTCCAATCTTGTAACTGTTGCTACCTTTATCATGTAGCATGTACAACTCTGATTTTGTAAATACGCCTATACGACTCTTCTCTCTTTTTTCCTCCAGCGTTTAGGCCATCTCTAGGACTCACTTTGTGAACATATATGTAGCTTGACAAGATGTCCCTCTGGGCATCCATAGGTATATGAAGTTCTTCCCTCGGTACTTTGTTGAACTTACAAATATTGCTATACCTTATTTCACAGATCTGCTTATCCATCCATATGACTTTACTGCATCAAGATAGGTCATACTATACCGTAACTCTTACCTCGATTGATCGTTGTTGAAGTCTGCAACCAAATTCGAGCCTACACTCATTAATTATCCTATATGCATAAGTCTAAATCCTTTAATTCTTCCTCATTACTGTTCATCTTAAGAATGACGACCTAATATCAACTTGTCAATCCATTAATTATGATTTGCCTCAATATTTATCTACAACATATCACTGATAATTTGAAACTTCTTACGTAAAAACTTTCCACTAGGGCTTATGTTGTATCGAGGAATATTTGAAGTGATTTTCGTAATCGTATTTCATAGTATCTCGATGTGATTCACCTTATGGGGGTATTCTAGTATCATGCCACCTATGAAATCTCTTATCCTCCTCCTTTGTTTCTTTAAATCATTATTCAATCAAAGGCCCAAACGACATCTTCTATCTGTCACAATTGCACCTTCATTCCATTACCAGGTCAACATTCCATTTCTTTTAAATACTACTAGTCTTAGACTCCTTTGAGTTCATCCAGGGTATACTGAGCCTTATATAACTTAGTGATAAGTTATGGTACTTTGAGTTTTGATGATTTGCCAAATAGTCTTGAGCAACCAGTTGTGATCAGCTCCTTAGGTTTGGTTCTCATTGGGAATATGACTGATTCGTAGGGGGAACAATATGGAGATCTGGTTTTCAGGGGGAATATCAATTCTAAGTTTGTCGTCATGAAAAATGGCGAAATTGATAGGTTACAAGTACCTTGAGCACAAGTACTTTACTTTATGTTTTGATGATCTAACAAACTTACCATCTATTACTGAATCAAAGGACTTGTAGGAGCTGACCATAGAAGAGTTGGTTGGAAATCTGAAGACCTACTAGATGAAGAGGAAGATAGACAGTGAAAGAAGAGAACCAAAGAAAGAAAAGAACTTGGTACTCAAAGCTAATAGCAATGACTCAAGTGAGGAAGAGTGGAAGGAACAGCTACAGGAACAGGTCCCTACTAGTTCCTGAGGAGACTTTATCAAGTCAAGTCTCCAGCAGAAAAGTTGCTGCCTGCACACGCTATTGTACAGGAACAATGCAACAGTCAACTTTTTGTGGAAGACTTTTTACCTACCTTGGTTACATCATTGTAAGTAATGTTACACAAGTATAAATATAATCAAGGAAGGTAAAATAACATATTTGATAAGAGAACCTGATAAAGGACCTAAAGCATGCCTGGTACAATCATTCAAGTCAATCGACTCAAGATAATCTAGGCAGTGTGCTTTAGATTCACAGGAACCAGATTAGGGACCTGATACCTTGGTGTTCCCCTAACAGAAGTATAAGTCAACTGTAAGTTGGAAAGCAACTACAGAAAATGACTACCGCAACAGTGCAGTAGACAGTGTAGTAGTCACTTTCCATTAAGATTGGACATCACCATTGTGAATTGACATCACTAGGGTAATGTCTTGTGTAGTATAAACCTCATGCAAGGCACAAGATTCTGGTTCAACACTTGCAAATACAGAAAACGAAAATCCTTTCTCAAGTATTTGCAACAACCTCTCTCAAGAACAAAGCTGCTTCAACCTCAAGGACCTGATCCAAGATCAAAGATATCTTAAGTCTTTAGGTTTGTTGAGTCTTTCTTATTTGTTCTTCATTGTAACTCCTATCTTGATTTCTTAGAAGTTATTTTTAGGAAACCCAAAATCACAAACCCTCTAAGTTTGTGTCTTAGCTAGAGTTAGTCGAGGTGTAAAGTCTTTGTAACTAGAGAGTTACAAAGTGACTTGTAATAAGTGTTATTACAAGTTAGAGTAATTAAAGCCTTTGTCACTAGAGAGTGACAAAGTGGCTTGTGGTGAGAGCATCACAAGTTAGTTAAAGTCTTTGAAACGGAGCCACAAAGTGGCTTGTAGTAATAGTACCACAAGTTAGTTGAATTCTTTGTAATAGAGTCATTACAAAGTGGCTTGTAATAGGGGTTAACAAGTTAGTGAAGTTGAAAGCCTACAAGTGTAGGTCATGGTTTTTGTCCCCTTGAGTTGGGATTTTTCCACGTAAAAATCCTCTATGTTCTTTACTTTCTGCCGAGCTACTGTGGGAACAATTGGAGAACCTGATTCCCTATATTGGCTGGTTTTACAATCTGTTGCTTACAGTGGGAACTTATAGAGAATATGGTTCTCTATACAGTGGGAACTTATCCTGTGTATCATTTACATACTTGTTTAGTAGTTAGCACTGTACCAAACTGATATAGGACCAGATTACTATACAGTTTGGTTCATTAGTATTTTTGGAGGAAACTCATAGAGAACCTGATTCTCTATACAGTCTGGTGGACGCTAAGTTTCTAACAATTGGTATCAGAGCAGGTTCTTTCTAAAAGGTTAACACCTAAAAAGGATTTACATGGCTGCTCCACCAAATCAGAAGGAAGGACAATCAATGTACATCCCACCAAATTTCAACGGTTAATACTATGGTTGGTGGAAAACAAGAATGCATGATTTCATTATGGCTGAGGACTTAGAGCTGTGGGATGCAATATGTGATGGACCTTTTGTTCCCGTGAAAACTGTTGGTGAAGGAACAATTATAGTCCCCAAAACAATAAAAGAGTACAACGATGCTGATAGAAAGGCTATTGAGAAGAATTTTAGGGCAAAAAAGATTCTTGTTTGTGGCATCGAACCAGATGAGTACAACCGCATTTTAACTTGTCAGTCTGCTAAGGAGATTTGGGAAGCTCTTCAAACTGCCCATGAGGGAACTACTTAGGCTAAGCAGTCCAAAATTGATATGCTTACTACTGAGTATGAGCTTTTTAAGATGAAGGAGGGTGAGTCTATTCAAGATATGAACACACGTTTCACCTCCATTATCAATGAGCTTCACTCCCTTGGTGAAGTCATCCCAAGAAACAAGCTGGTCCAGAAAATACTCAGTGTTTTACCAGGTTCTTGGGAAAGTAAAGTAAATGCTATTACTAAAGCCAAGGATTTGCAGAAGCTGGCCATTGATGAACTCATTGGAAATCTCAAAACTTATAAAATGAAGAGAAAGAAGGATCTTGAAAGAAGAGAGCCCAAGAAGGAGAAGAACCTGGTTCTCAAGGCTGCCAACAAAGACTCAAGTAGTGATGAATCTGACATGGAGTATCTCACTCGAATATTCCAAAAGATGATTCAAAAAAATGGTGGGATTCCAAAGAAAAGAAGTTCCAGCAGGAATTTCGAAGAAAATGATTGCTGCCATAGGTGTGGAAAGTTTGGACACTTCATTAAAGACTGTCCTCTTCATAAGCAGGATCATTACAAAACCAGCACTGAAAAAGAAACTAAAAGGAACCAGGTCCCTGACAGAAAGTTCAAAAGAAGAGATTCTCCTAACAACATGCTGAAGCAAGCCCTGGTGGATTGGGAAAATTCCTCTAGTGAATTTGAAGGTGAAAATATATGGTTGCTGACTACGGATCTTCAAAATATGAGTCAATCTTTGCACTCATGGACAACTCTGATGATGATGAGGACAATGAGGAAGGTGAGGTAAGTTTTCTTGATGTTCAAAGAAATTTGAAAACTTACTCTAAGAAAAAATTGATGTCCATAGCAAATGTGTTGATTGATGCCTATCACAACCTCATTAATGAGAAGAATTCTTTAATAGAAGAAATTGGTGGCATTGATCAAAAGAGGGATTGTATGGGAGTTTCTATTGTAGACTTAGAGGAAACCATTGAGAGTATGAATAAAGAAAAAGAGGTTTTAACTGAGAGTAATGCTAACATTGAGCACGAGAGAGATGACCTATTGGCGGTAGTTGTAAACTTAAAAGGGAACAATTGGGGAACTTAAAATGAAACGTAGGCCTGAGAATTCTCAAAAGGGAAAGGAAGTTTCAAGTGAGGTACACATTAAGCTTCAAAGTGAGTTAAATTCAGTGAAGTCTAGTGTGTGTACTGAGCTTGAGAGAAACAAACAACTTCAGGAAGAACTAGGAAGAGTGAAAAGTGATATTGAAAAATCACTTAAGTGGACCTGGTCCTCTGATGTTGTCACTGCCTTGTACACAAATAATGGGGGAAAAAGGCAGGGAATCAGGTTCCAAAGGGAAAAGACTCCCTACAACCCTTATAGCAAGTACGTTACTGTACCTGACAATTGGCTTTGCACTCACTGTGGCAACACTAGACACTTTAAAGAAAATTGTAAGGTTTGAATTCAGTCGTTGCAGAAAAATAAGGTTTTTGCTGAAAAAGTAACTGCTGCTATGGAACCTGGTCCTTCACATAAAAAACGTATAATGCCTGCTTGGACTAAAAGAGCCCTCATTCACCCCTTTTCTCATTGCAAGGACTTTTGTAAAGTTAAAATTCAGTCGTTGTAGAACAATAAAGTTTTTGTTGAAAAGAGTCATATTGATGAGGAACCTTGTTCCTAGAAAAGAAAATATGTGCTGCCTATATGGGCAAAAAGAAGTCTAATCCACCTGTTCTATCATTACAAGGGACCCAAACTCGTTTGGGTTCCTAAGTCTAACTCCCGATTTTCTTGTGTAGGGAACAGTGAAAGGGAGCAGCCTACAATGGTACATGGATAGCGGCTGCTCAGAGCATATGACTGGAAGTACAAATGATCTCCTTTCACTTAAGGCCCTTCAAGGAAATAGTGTACCCTTTGGAAATAGCTAAAAGGGGTACACTCTAGGAGTAGGAAGGATTGGGAAGTCACTCACTCACTCAACTGAAAAAATGTACTATGTCAATGGCCTGAAGTAAAGTCTCTTGAGTGCTTCTTAGATATGTGACAAGGGGAAATAAAGTGGAATTCTTGTCCAAGATATACACAATCACAAATCTTGTGACTAGTGAAATGGTACTTGTGGCCAAAAGATACAAGAATGTCTATACTGCTAATTTTAAGTTTCGGCATGGTGGTTATCTAACATGCCTAAGTGTCATTAATGATGATGCTGAATTATGGTGAACATGACTAGGCATGTGAGTTTCTACTTGTTGAACAAGTTGGTTATGGAGGACCTGGTTCATGGGCTGAAGTAGTCAACACTGCTTGCTACTTGATTAACAAATGCATGATCAGGTCCCTCCTCAATAAGTCTCTCTATGAACTGCTCAATGGGAGAAAAGCCAAGTTAACCTACCTGAGAGCCTTTGGATGCAAATGTTTTATTCTCAACAATGATGGAAAAAGGGTCACAAAACCAAGCAGATGAAGATGGAGAATTCACAAATGCTCCTGGTAAAGCTATAGATATTACAAATGGAAAGACTGATTTGATGAGTCAAGTCAAGCAGAAGGATGAAGGAGAAGCAGTAGAATCTCCAAAATGGCATAGAGGAACCTGGTCCCTCGATGATTGGCTATATTAAGAAGGCAAGCTACAATGCTTAAAGGTATTTTTGGCAACATCTAACTCAAATCTATACTATTACAGGTATACACATGGCAGTTTCAGGACAAAAAACAAGTAAGAGTGACATTGCACTTTTTCTCAAAATTTTCAAAAACCGTCAAGGAACCTGATTCCTATGACTCAGGTTAGTAGTCTCTCCAATACTTATATGCCTTTTTAAGCTACTGAAGTGTCATGTCATTAATTTATTTCTGCCTTTCTCCTAATTTTGAAGTTTAAAATGTTAAACCTTTTCTGAACTGACCCGTTGCCCCCAAAAGGAACTTCTCTATATTACACCCAAATAAAACCAATTCATTTCTTCAAAACTAGAATCAACCTTGTCTCAAAGTAATCCTTCTTTACAAATATGCCAGAGCTGAACCCAACTCTCTCACTTTCCAAAAACCTAACTCCATCAGAATTAAAACCCCAAGAAGTCTTTGGTAGATTTTGATGGAAGTGTAACTAAAAAGGAACATGGTAGATCTAATATTCTAGAGCGTGAGGCTGAAGTTGCGGTTGGATTCGTAGAAATGTTGAAGAATGGAGAAATTGGTGAATATGAGGACTGAATGAGGGACCTGATCCCTCAAGTCCTTATCATGAAGTTAATTTTAATGATGATCTTTTTCTCCTTTAGTTCTATGTATAAACAAACTTTCGATCAGTAAAAAGGATTAATGAAAAGTAGGCTGATTGATGGTAAAGTGGTGTGAGCTGCTGATGTGATTGTGGAAGGGAGAATGAAATGAAATCTTTTCATGTGAGAAAGAATTAAAAAAAAGGAAGGGGGTTGGCTGAGAAAGATGCATCAGATGATAAGGGTAAACAGATTGAGAAGTAGAAAAGGGAAACATGGCTGCTCAAGGATAGTAAAGGTAGTGTTTGTAAGGAACTTGGTTCCTTAGAGAACCAAAAGGTTGAGCCATTAGGTTTGAAGGGAGAAGACTTTGACGTCTCAAAAAGTGCTGTAAGGCAGTGTTGACTCCGATATTGCTGAAAAATGGAGGAACCACTTAACATTGTTGAGCTCCAAAAATAGAATAACCTATTTGTTTCTCCAAGTCCCAATGTTTCTGAAGAAGAAGTAATAAACTTCTATATTTTATGTGATACTATGATGCTATATGTGCATGGGACTACGTTTGTTATTGATGAGATGAAGCTTAGGGAGAGTCTTGGTGATCTGATTGATGGTTCAACCTACTCAGTAGGTTGGGAACCTGGTCCTCAAAGACCCTCGACAGAATAGAATGCTAAGTTGAAGGGTGAGAATGCAAGATTGAGGAAACATGTGGAGGAACTGAGCGAGCAGGTGATCCTTGATCAAAGGAGAGTACATGAACGAATGGACAAGCTCATCAAGGCCTTAGCCCCTTACTTTTCCTCCTGCCTAGTAATCCATGTCTTTCACTCCTTCCAAATTCCCTTGAATTCTTATCCTCTTTTGATCCCTATATTTGATGACATTGGTACTTCAGTTGTTTAAATTATCATATAATGTATTGTTGAAGATAATAAGCTTTTATTATCATTACTTCACTATGGGCAATCACTCTATGTTGTGCACTGACATTCACTTGTTGTTCTTGTTATTATTTATGCTGTGTTGCCCAAGTGGCCTGAGTTAATGTTGTTGAACTTCTTTTTGGTGGTACTTTTTCTGTTATTCTTTTTGATGATGCGAAAAGGGGGAAGTTATATAGGTGTCAACATGGGAGGAACATAATCGAATGATGTGCATTAAAGATGGATCTACTTCGCAGGGGGAACAATGCTGATAATGCAGGAAAACATATGAGGAATCTGGTTCTCAAGAGATAGGTCTGCTTCGTAGGGGGGAACGGTGCTGATAATATGTTGATTATAGGTTTGATCTACAGGAAATATGTGAGGAATTTATTTCTCAAGAGGAATATCAATTTTGGGTTTGTCATCATCAAAAAGGGGGAAATTGATAAGTTATGGTACTTTGAGTTTTGATGATTTGCCAAATAGTCTTGAGGAACCAGTTGTGATCAGCTCCTTAGGTTTGGTTCTCATTGGGAATATGGCTGATTTGTAGGGGTAACAATATGGAGATCTGGTTCTCAGGGGGAATATTAATTCTAAGTTTGTCATCATCAAAAATGGGGAAATTGATAGGTTACAAGTACCTTGGGCACAAGTACTTTAGTTTATGTTTTGATGATCTAACAAACATACCATCCAGAACCAAATATGGAACCTGTTACACATTTACAAGACCCTGAGATCACAAAGTTCCAGGTTGGGATCCAACCCTTGGGAAAGCAAGGTGAATGCTATTACTGAATCAAAGAACTTACAGGAGCTGACCATAGAAGAGCTAGTTGGAAATCTAAAGACCGACTAGATGAAGAGGAAGACAGACAGTGAAAGAAGAGAACCAAAGAAAGAAAAGAACTTGGTACTCAAATCATTATCAACTACCAATTTAATTAACTTGGTAATTTTTCACTAATCTAATAATTAGCCAATTATCCACATAATTAAGAATTATCTCAAATTACTTAAAATACTACTCACTTTTCACATACCTTATACACCTTACTATCATGGTCATGTGATACCTCGTATGACACTAGTCCATAAATACCGAGTATTTTATCTCGGGCCGTATTTTATCCCAACATGCCAAACTTGGACGAAAATTCATTTTCTTTGATTTCCTTCCCCTCTTACCTTCACGAGTTTACTTATCACTTGTTTAAAGTAATACTTATAATCCCAAAATAAATCTCATTCCCGAACTTACATCGATTAACATAAGAAAATATGGAATGTAATATCTCATTATCGAGCTTATATTAATTTATTATGGCATACTTCTACGTATGAAAACATGGGGTGTAACACTTCAACCTCTGACGTTCAATGGTGCAAAGGTTGAGGATGCCTAGGGTTTCTTGGACAAGTGTTAGAGGATTCTCTGTACAATGGGTATTCTGTAGACTAGTGGGGTCTCGTTCACTACCTTTCAGTTCTCTAGAGCTGGCTTTACTTGGTGGGAGGCTTATGATAAGCATATGCCTATTGGTGCAGCGCCCCTTACCTGGCAGCAATTCTCCATTCTCTTTCTAGAGAAGTATATGCCGCAACCCCAAAGAGAGGAGCTGCGCAGACAGTTCGAGTAGTTGCATCAGGATGATATGACTGTGGCACAGCATGAGATGAGGTTTTCTGAGTTAGCCCGTCATGCTTTTTGGTTGGTTCCTACAGACATAGAGAGGATCAGAAGGTTTGTGGATGGCCTCGTATATCAACTACAGATTCTTATGACCAGAGAAAGAGTGTCTGGTGCTTCTTTTGAGCAGGTGGTTGACATTGCTCGGGAGATAGAGCCAGTTTGCCGCTAGGAGTGAGTTGATAGGGACACCAAGAGTCCTCAGGATCTGGTAGTTTTGGTGGCGTTCTTTCTAGAGGTCAGGTTCACCATGACAGGGGTTGTCCATTCAGACATGCTCAGTCAACTCGTCCAGGTCACTGTGGTGGATCATTTGGCCATGGTCCTCATAGTTCTCATCAGGGCCACTCATCTCTCAATGCCCTTCCAGCTCTGAGTTCTACTCATGAACCATCAGTTTAGGGCTCATCTATGCCTGGTTCTTCTAGTGGGTATCCCGGTGCTCGGGACTCCCTTCAGTCCCCATTACCAGTGATCGGTAGAGGTTTATTTAGGTGTGGAGATTTGGGTAATATCAAGAGGTTCTGTCCCCGCTTTACGGGAGGTTCATCCCAGCAGAGGAGTTAGCCTTCGGCTTCAGCACCAGTTACTTCCCCACCTGCCAAGCCAGCTCGGGGTGGAGGTCAGTCAGCTAGGGGTCGCCCTAGAAGGGTAGGCCGATTAGGTGGCGGTCATGCCTGTTTCTATGCACTCCCTGCCAGATCATATGCTATTGCTTCAGATGCTATGATCACAGGTATTATCTCAGTTTGCCACAGGGATGACTCTGTATTATTTGATCCTGGTTCCATTTTTTCATATGTGTCATCATATTTTGCTCATTATTTGGATACGCCCCGTGAGTCTCTTATTTCATATGTTCATGTATCTACTCCTATAGGCGATACTATTGTTGTGGACCGCATATATCGGTCTTGTGTGGTGACTATTGGGAGTTTGGAGACCCGAATAGACCTTTTTCTACTTAGTATGGTTGATTTTGATGTGGTATTGGGCATAGATTGGTTGTCTCTATGCCATGCTATTCTAGACTGTCACGCTAAGATGGTGACATTAGCTATGATGGGGGTGCCACGGATTGAGTTGCAAGGTTCGTCAGATTATGTTCCCAATAGAGTGATATCATACTTGAAGGCCCAGCGGATGGTTGGGAAGGGTTGTCTGTCCTATTTGGCCTATGTAAGGGATGTCAGTGCAGAGACTCCTACTATTGATTCAGTTCCGATGGTGAGGGACTTTCCGGATATGTTTCCTGCAAACCTGCCAAGCATGCCGCTGGATAGAGATATTGACTTCGATATCGATTTGGTGCTGGGAACCAGCCCATTTCTATTCTACCGTATCGTATGGCACTAGAGGAGTTAAATGAATTGAAGGAGAAGCTTCAAGAACTCCTAGGTAAGGGGTTTATTTGTCCTAGTGTGTCAGTTCTATTTGTGAATAAGAAAGATGGCGCTATAAGAATGTGCATTGATTACAGATAGTTGAACAAAGTCACAATCAAGAACAAGTATCCTTTGCCTCGTATTGATGATTTATTTGACCAGCTTCAGGGAGCGAGGGTGTTCTCCAAGATTGATCTTAGGTCAGGGTATCACTAGTTGAAGATTAGGGACTTGGACATTCTTAAGACAGCTTTCAGGACCCGATACGGTCATTATGAGTTCCTTATGATGTCTTTTGGGCTTACCAATGCCCCAACAACGTTCATGCATTTGATAAATAGCATGTTTCAGCCTTATCTCAACTCGTTTGTTATTGTATTCATTGATGATATCCTGGTATACTCTCGTAGCCAGGAGGAGTGCGCAGAGCATTTGAGAGTTGTATTGCAGCAGTTGGGGGAGGAGAAGCTTTATGCAAAGTTCTCCAAGTGTGAGTTTTGGCTCAGTTCAGCGGCATTCTTGGGGCACGTGGTGTCCAGTGAGGGTATTCAGGTTGATCCGAAGAAGATAGAGACGGTCTAGAGTTGGCCCAGACCGTCCACAACCATAGAGATTCGTAGCTTTCTTGGTTTGATGGGTTATTACCATCAGTTTATTCAGGGATTTTCATCTATAGCATCACCCTTGACTAAATTGACCCAAAAGGGTACTCCTTTTAGGTGGTCGGATGAGTGTGAGGCGAGCTTTCAGAAGCTTAAGACTGCCTTGATCATAACTCCAGTGTTAGTTCTGCCATCAGCTTTAGGTTCTTATACAGTATATTGTGATGCTTCTCAGGTCGGCATTGGGTGTGTGTTAATGCAGGAGGGTAGAGTGATTGCTTATGCTTTTCGTCAGTTGAAGCCCCATGAGAAGAACTACCCCGTTCATGATTTAGAGTTGGTTATCATTGCTCACGCGCTCAAGATTTGGAGGCATTATCTCTATGGTGTGTCTTGTAAGGTGTTTACTGATCATTGTAGCCTCCAGCACTTGTTCAAATAGAAGGATCTCAATTTGAGGCAAATGAGATGGTTGGAGCTACTAAAGGACTATTATATTACTATTTTGTATCATCCGGGAAAGACCAATATGGTGGCTGATGCCTTGAGCAGAAAGGCAGTGAGCATGGGTAGTCTTGCGTTCCTTCCTGTTAGTGAGAGACCTCTTGCAGTTGATGTTCAGGCCTTGGCCAATCGGTTTATGAGGTTGGATATTTCGGACCCCAATTGGGTCCTAACTTGTCTGGTTTCTCAGTCTTCCTTGTTTGATCATATCAGAGAGCGTCAATACGATGATCCTTATTTGCTTGTCCTCAAGGACAAGGTTCTGCATAATGATGCCATGTAATGATGGGCTATTGAGTATGCAGGGCCGGATATGTGTACCCAATGTAGATGGGCTTCGGGAGTTGATTTTAGATGAGGCCCAAAGCTCGCGGTATTCCATCCATTCGGGTGACACAAAGATGTATCAGGGTTTGAGACAACATTATTGGTGGAGGAGGATAAACAAAGATATAGTTGGGTTTGTAGCTCAGTGCCTCAATTATCAGCAGGTGAAATATGAGCATCAGAGACTGGGTGGCTTGCTTCAGCAGATAGAGATTCCAGAGTGGAAATGTGAGCGAATCACCATGGATTTCGTAGTTGGACTCCTACAGACTTTGAGGAAGTTCGATGCTATTTGGGTGATTGTGGATCGGCTGACCAAGTCCGCGCACTTCATTATTGTGTGTACTACATATTCTTCAGAGCGGTTGGCAGAGATCTATATCCGGGAGATTGTCCGTTTGCATGGTGTCCCTGTTTCCATCATTTCAAATAGGGGCACTCAGTTTACTTCACAGTTTTGGAGGGCCGTGTAGTGAAAGTTGGGTACTCAGGTTGAGTTAGGCACAACTTTTCACCCTTACACGGACGGATAGTCCGAGCGCACTATACAGATATTGGAGGACATGTTTCGCGCTTGTGTCATTGATTTTCGGGGTTCATGGGACCAGTTTCTACCGCTCGCGGAGTTTGCTTACAACAACAGTTATCAGTCGAGTATTCAAATGGCCCCGTATGAGGCTTTATATGGGAGACGGTGTAGATCTCCAATAGATTGGTTTGAGCCGGGCGAGTTTAGGCTTTTGGGTACAAACTTGGTTTAGAATGCATTGGACAAGGTGAAAGTGACTTAGGAGCGGCTTCGTACAGCGCAGTCAACGCAAATGAGTTATGCTGATAGAAAGATTCGTGATGTATCTTATATGGTTAGGGAGAAGGTCCTACTGAAGGTTTCACCTATGAAGGGTGTTATGATATTTGGGAAGAAGAGCAAGCTGAGCCCTTGGTTCATTGGGTCTTTTGAGGTGCTTCGGAGGATTGGGGAAGTGGCTTATGAGTTTGCTTTGCCACCTAACTTGTCGGGTCTGCATCCAGTATTTCATGTTTCTATGCTCCAAAAGTATATCGGCGATCCATCTCATGTCTTGGATTTCAGCATGGTTCAGTTAGATGGTGATTTGACTTAAGATGTGGAGCCAATGGCTATTTTGTAGCGGCATGTCCGAAAGTTGAGGTCAAAGGATATAGCTTCAGTGAAAGTGCAATGGAGAGGTCATACCATAGAGGAGGCTACTTGTGAGACCGAGCGGGAGATGTGGAGCAGATATCCACACCTATTTGAGGCTTCAGGTATGTATCTAGACCCGTTCGAGGACGAACGTTTGTTTAAGAGGGGGAAGATGTAACGACCCGGCCGGTCGTTCGAGTTATAGCCCCGTTTCCCCATTTCTACTTCTTTTTATGTTCTTCAGCTATATTACGATATTTTGGGTCAGTTGGTTCGGGTTTGGAGTGGTTTTAGAGAAGATTTGAGACACTTAGTCTCTTTCCTGAAGGCTTGAGTTTGAAAAGTTGACCGGATATTGGCTTATGTGTAAACGATCTCAGATGTGAATTTTGATGGTTCCGTTAGCTTCATTAGGTGATTTTGGACTTAGGAACACGTCCGGAATGTGATTTGGAGGTCAGTGGTAGAATTAGGCTTGAATTGGCAAAAGTTAGAAATTTGGCGATTTTGGTCGGCGGTGGAAAATTTGATATCGGGGTCGAAATAGAATTCCAGAAGTTGGAGTAGGTTTGTGGTGTTATTTTTGACGTGTGTGCAAAATTCAGGTCATTCAGAGGTGATTTGATATGTTTCGGCATCGTTTGGGGAATTTGGAAGTTTAGAAGCTCTTTAGGCTTGAATCCGAGGGTAATTTGGTGTTTTGAAATTGTTTTGAGTGTTCCGAAGGTTCGACTAAGTTCGCATATTGATATATGACTTGTTGGTATGTTTGGTAGAGGTCCCAAGGTCCTCAGGTTGATTTCGGGTGATTGACAGAACAAGTTTGAAATTTGAGGAATGCTGAAGTTGAACTCAGCTATCATAATCGCAGCTGCAGAGTAGGAACCATAGGTGCGAGCCTTCAGGAGCAGAGAAAGGGCTGTAGATGCGGCCAAGGCTGAGGTTGGCTAGGAGCGCAGGTGCGAGATTTGGAGCCCACATGCGAGACCACAAGTGCGATGATTGGACCGCAGAAGCGGATTCTGAGGAATAAGTGGGAACCGCACCTGCGATGGATTTTTCATAGGTGCGGCATCGCAGAAGCGACATTTGGACCGCAAATGCAGTATCTCTGGGCAGAAAGTATAAATTGTGGACTTCACGAATTTTGGTTCATTCTTCACCTTTTCAGTCAGTTTTGAAGCTTTTGGGAATGATTTTGAGGAGGGATTCAAGGGATTATCAGTGAGGTAATTTACTTGAGCCCTAATACTCATATATCTGGTGATTTCCCATTGTTTAATTATGTAATTAGTGAAGTTTAGGGGTGAAAATGAGGGGTTAGGGCTTGAGATTTTGGAGGGTTTGATTTGAGGATTTGAGGGGCCAAATGGAGTCAGATTTTGATGAATTTCGTACGTATGGACTCGTGAGTGAATGGGCTTTCTAGTTTTGTGATTTTTATCAGATTTTGAGACGTGGGCCCGGGGGCCGAGTTTGGGTGAATTTTGGTATTTTGGTCTAAGTTGATAGTTTTTCTCGGGGAATTCATTCCATTAGTGTATATTGATGGTATTGTACTGATTGTAAATGGATTCAGAGCATTTGGAGGCCGCATCGAGAGGCAAGGGCATCGCATAGTAGGATTTTGGCTTTATTGAGGTAAGTAACGCCTCCCAACTTGGTTCTGAGGGTTCGAAACCCCAAACTATGTGTTATGTGATTAGTATTGAGGTGAACATATGCCAAGTGACGGGTGTGCGGGCGTGACCGTGAGAATTGTGGCCTGGTTCATTCCATGGCACCGCTTAGTGTCTCTTTCTTGCTGATATCCGTGTTTTTATCATATGATTAAGTAAATGAGCTGTAAATCATGCTAGATATCATGTTAGGGATTCACACCAATATTGTTGAGACCCTAGTGGTCGTTTCTTGTTGTCATCTCATTAGTTTCATTAATATTCTGTACTTAGTCTTATTCATGCATATCATGTCATGTCTCAGTCTCGGTTGTTATTATTTGACACCTCATATCATTGTTCCGGGCTAGTTTCATGTCATTGTGAGCCCGTGTGTGAGACTGGAGAGTGATGACTGAGTAAGGCCGAGAGTCTGATTATGAGTGATAGTTAAGGGATCGGGCTGTACACTACAACGATTATGTTGATGATTATGATAGCGCTTGGGCTGTAGGAGACCCTCCGGAGTCTGTAACACACCCCCAGTGAGCGCAAATGATATTATTGAGGGATGTATTTCCCTAGACATGGATTTGTCTATCTAGAGATGGATTTCTCCACAAGGTTGGATTACCCTTTTCCTCGGTACCGTGTGACTTATAGCCAGCAATGAGTATGTTCCGGGATGGATTTACCTGGGCCGAATGGCTATATGCGGTATCGAGTGGTTGAGTATGTATATATATATATATATACCTGGAGATGGATTTCTCCTCAGGGTTGGATTACCCTTCTTGCTCGGTACTGGTTGACTTGCAGTCAATGTTGTATATGTTTCAAGACGGATTTTCCTAGGCCGGATGGCCATATGCAGTACCGAGTGGTTGAGCACTTGAGAGTGGGAGCACATGGTGCATTTCATACATTCTATGCATTGGCATGTAGAGTTAGCTGAGCTTTATATCTCACATGTTCAGATCTGTATTTATTTTACTACTTGAGTTGTATACTTAAACTGATAGCATGCCTACTTTTCCTGCACATTTTATTTCTATTACCTATTGAGGTTAAGCTCGTCACTACCTATCAGTCCATAGTTTGGACTTGTTACTTACTGAGTTGGTGTGCTCACGTTAACCCCTGCACCTTATGTGCAGATCTAGGTATCTCTTGCCACGACAGACTTTCATCGGAGATAGCGAGGTAGGTGCCTGGCGATCGCAATCCTGCTTTTCTCCTTCTTTATCTTCCCTTTAGTGTATTTTGGCTTCTCAGACTATGGTAGTCTTGCTATATCTCAGAACAATTGTAGTAATTTCTCATGACTTAGCGATACCCCGATGTCGGGCTATTTATTTCTGTATTTTGTTTTTGAGTTGATCTCTTTTATGACATTTCAGTATGAAAAAGGCTTTTATCTAACTTTTAATGAAATATCGAATTGTTTGGGAGTGTGTCATCTTGCCTAGTTCCATGATAGGCACCATCACGACCGGGTTATTTTTGGGTCGTGACAAGGTTCTTCTCCCTTTTGGGCTCTCTTATCTCATTGTCCTTTTTCTTCTTCTTCTTCTTCTTCTTTTCATAAGTTTTCAGATTACCAATGAGTTTATCAATGGTCAGCTTCTACAAATATTTTGCCTCTATGATGGCATTTACCTTGCTTTTCTTGGAACCATGTAATACACTAAGTATTTTCTTGACAAATTCTTTCCTGGGAATGATTTCTCCCAGAGAATGAAGCTCAATGATGATAGAGGTAAAGCAAGTGTGCATGTCCTGAATGGACTCACCATCGTTCATCCTGAAAAGCTCATACTCAGTTGTTAACATGTCAGTCTTCGACTGCTTGACTTGAGTTGTCCCTTCATGTGCTATTTGGAGAGCTTCCCAGATCTTCTTAGCGGACTAACAAGTTGAGATCCTATCATATTCATCTGGTCCAATACCACAGACGAGAATATTTTTGGCTCAACAACCTCGCTTAAGCATCGTTAAACTCCTTTCTTATTTTAGGAACTGTCACTACTGGTTCACAAATGGTTTTCGTAGGAACGAAGGGGCCATCGCAGATAGCATCCCACGATTTTGAATCTTTAGCCATGATGAAATCATGCATCCTTACCATCCACCATCCATAGTATTGGCCGTTGAATCTTGGTGGTCTGTAGGTAGATTGACCTTCTTCGAAGTTTGGTGGAGCATCCTTGAGGATCCTTTCTAGGTATTAGCTTGATAGAAAGAACCTGCTTTTATACCAATCGATAGAAACTAAGGTTCCACCAAACTATATAGAGAACCAGGTTCTCTATTAGTTCCCACAGAACACATGCACACTGCAGTAAGTAAATTACAAAATAGATTTTTATGTGGAAAACTCCCGACTCACAGGATTAAAAACCACAACCTATCCTTGCAGGATTTCAACTTCACTAATGAGCAAGCTTCAGATTACAACCTATTGTAACCTAGGAATTAACCTCTTAATCCCTCACTAACTTATAACAACTCTATTACAAGCCCATTTGTAATAACTCTATTACAAAGCTTATAACTCGAATAACCCTAGCCAAGACACAAACACAAGGTTTATGATTTTACAAAGGTTTCCTACACAATGCTTCTAACTAAGCTAAGTAGAAACTAAAAGTAAAGTACGTTGACAAAAGGTGCAACACAACTAAGGGCATGTAATGACTCAATAAGGGGAACTGGTCCTTTGTTATGTTGTTCTTTGTTCTTGATGCTCTTGAGAATCACTCACAGGATTTGACACACACTTGAGAGAATGCTTGATAGATTCTTGAATTGTGCTTAAGTGATGTTTTGCCTTTCCTTGAATGTTAATATTACATAGGTGACATCACTTGAATGACGCAAGCATATTTGCTACAAGGGCATTCCCCATAAAGTTGTCTACTGCACTGTTTGCACTGTTGTATGTGTAGGCAGCAACTTTATAGTTGTTGGGGGGTGACTGGTACAATCAGCAAGGAACTGGTGGCCATCTGTTCCCTCTATTGTTTCTTTGACTCTGAAGAGTTGAACCACATCCCTGACTTGAGACTTGTTATTCTTAAGTACTTGTGGATGTGTAGCAGGTTCCTTATCTAGTTCTTATTATTAAGTTTGTTAGATCATCAAAACATAACAAGGATATATATATATATATATATATATATATATATATATATATATATATATATATATATATATATATATATATATATATATATATATATATATCTCCTATCAGTTATGTTATGGTATGTTATTCTAGTAATAATGGTGTTGATGTTATTACATGACATGCAAGATTAGATCACATAGGGCAGGATTGAATGAATAGATTGGCGAAGGAAGGACATTTAAGTTCTTTCTCTAAAATTAAAATGCCAACTTGTGAAAATGTCCTGCCGGAATGTTTATATGTAAAACCATTTGGAAAGGCTAAGGGAGCTAATTTTCCATTGCAATTAATCCATTATGATATTTGTAGTCTAATGAATCTGAGGGCTAGGTATGGTGCTTTATATTTCATTATGTATATTGACGATTTCACGCACTTTGGTTATGTCTATTTGATTTCTCACAAATTTGAAGCACTTGAATGCTTTAAGAAATATTTGAATGAAGTTGAGAATCAATTAGACAAAAGGATTAAGATCTTAAGAAGCGATAGAGGGCGTGAATATCTATCAAATCAATTTGATGAATTATGTAATGAAAAGGGAATCAACAGACATTTATTTATTCCTTACACACCTCAACAAATGTTGTAGCAAAAAGGAGGAATAAAACACTATTGGACATAATAATATCCATAATGGCACAGGCAAATTTACCTATCTGCTTTTTGGGGAGATGCGTTATTGACTGCAACCTATATATTGAATAAAGTACCTTCTAAATTAGTTTCTTCTCGTCCTAATGAGCTTCAGACTAGTCATAAATCAATCTTAAATTATTTACGACCTTGGAGTTGTGCTGCATATAAAAGTTTTTTTTAGAAAGTTTAGTAAATTAGGCCCAAAAGGCAAGAAATGTAGCTTTATAAGATATTGAGAATACTCTAAAGAGTATGTGTGCATTGGTGAATTAGAGGATGGAAGTGTTATTGAGATTGAATTACGAGATGTCATATTTCTAGAAAATAACTTTCCAAAAAAGAGAGGTAAAGAATGGAGAGCCTATTTATGAAATATTGAACTCAGATAGCCAACAAGTGTCTTCTGATGTGGTTGATAATCAAATTGATCAGGATCATGTTCTTGATCCGAGTAGAAGTAGGAATTCTCAATCCCAAAGTCCTTCTGACGAACCTGAATATCAACTACGAAAGAGTACCGGGAAAGAATATACCCAAACGTACTCATGAGATTGAAGATTACATTTTCTTGGTATCTCCCCTAGAAATGGATGAGCCACAGTCTGAGATTGAGGCTTTATCGAACCCTGAAAAAGATAAGTGGATGAAAGTAATGAAAGAAGAATTAGAGTCCATAAAAACCAACAAAGTCTAGGATCTAGTTGACCTTCTGCCTGGGTGTAGAGCAATTGGAAATAAACGGGTTCCCAAAGTTAAACACAAAGAAGACGGGTCAATAGAAAGATACAAGGCACGATTGGTGGCAAAAAACTTTACTCAAGAAGTTGGAATAGATTATGAGGAAACATTTTCACCAGTTGTGATGTTAACTCAATTCGCTTACTTTTGGCTATTGTTGCACGTTTAGATTTGAAATTACACCAAATGGAAGTGAAGATAACTTTTCTCAATGGAGAACTAAACAAAGAAATCTATATGGAACAACCTGTAGGCTTCATCGTTAAAGGCCAAGAAAAGAAGGCCTGTAAATTGAAAAGATATATTTACGGCCGGAAGCAATCTGCAAGGTAATGGTATTTGAGATTTTACAAGGACGTGATCTCGTATGATTTCACCATGATCAATGAAGACCATTGTATTTATATGAAGAAGTCCAATGGGATATTTGTAATTTTTTCTCTTTACATGGACGATATTTTATTGGTAGTTAACAATTTGGAGTATTTGAAAACTAACAAAGTCATGGCATTCAAAGTCATTTGACAAGAAAGATATGGGTGAGGCAGACTATATCCTTGGAGTTAAGATCCTAAGAGACTAGTCCAAAAAGTTATTGAGTCTATCTCAAGAAACTTATATAAATAAAATTTTGGAGCGTTTTCGCATGAATAGTTGCAAATCCATGGATACTCCTATAGTGAGATGTGAAACTTTAAGCCTTGAAGTGTGTCTTAAGACTGAAAATGAAAAGGAAGACATGTCTCAAGTTCCGTATTCTAGTGTTGTTAGGAGCTTGATATACGCTATGATGTGTACTCATCCGGACATTTATTATGATGTAGGTTTGGTTAGCATGTATCAATCCAATAGTGGAAGAGATCATTGGAAATCTATGAAAAAAATTCCAGATACCTAAAAGGAACTGCAGATTATTCACTATGTTATAGTGTAAATGATTTATACTTGGGAGGATATACAGATATTGATTGAGCTGGTGACCGAAATAATAGAAAAGCAACATCCGATTATGCTTTCTTACTTAATGGTGGTGCTATTTCATGAAAAAGTAAGAAACAAACCTATACATACCTCTCGAAGATGGAACCTGAGTTTGTGGCTTGTGCATCTGTAATACAAGAAGCTGTTTGGTTGAAGAGATTCTTTGAGTATTTGGATATTACAAAGAACTCTCATGATCTTATGACTCTATATTGTGATAGTCAAGAGAGTATTGCATACTCAAAAGATCCTAAATATCACAGCAAGACCAAACACATTGACATCAAGTATACCTTTGTGAGAGACATAGTAGCAAGTGGAGAGATAAATTTATAGTACATTCCTACACGAAATATGATATCTGATCCTTTTACAAAGGCGATATCTAGAGACTTGTTTGACAAACATGTTATGGCTCTAGATTTACGAAGGCTATGACCACGTTTATGTATTGTAAAACGACTTGATTACTATAATATGCTCATCAATATTTGACTCTTGAATTTTTGTTCATATCTAGTATGGATGATATTTTGTTGATAAAGTGCGACGAACAAGTCGCAAAATTGACTCTCTCACACAAGCAATTGCCTCTTACGTTGAGAATCGTGAAGAGGTGCGACCTTATAGAATCTTGAATAGTGTGAGGTCATATTTTACTTGTAAAGGTCGGTCTTGACAACTAGTCTAACTTACGAATTCAGCTATTTTATTATAAATTGTTTAGTAAGTTAGATGTGAGTTTCTCTAAGAATATGAATTGAGGATTATTGAAGTGAGAAATTCGGGTTAGACATTTATAGGTATCTAGACCAAGATTTGTACGTGTTGAATGAGTAAAAGAAGAAGGCACATGCACTAATATATGGTGAGAACACCATAACACGTGTTTTATACCACGTGAGCTAACGACCAATGGGATAATAGATGAATTGATCCTTGCTTCTTCAGTGTGTGAGTTCCCTAAAAGTTATATTAACCTTTTGTTGGAATACCCTTTGACCTTTTTACCGTTTCTTGAAGTACCAATCGATGTTTCTACTTTAGCATGTCACTAATAGCTACGAGTGATTCGGCAATGTAATGCATGTCTAGGAAAACAATTGATTTAGAATGGAAAGATTCGAGTAGAAAGGGAAGACAACTAAAATTTAGTAATTTAAGTTGTATTCATAGGTCGACCATTACACTTACCATAAGGTTATTGAGTATAATTGTGGATACAATATTATACGAGAACTCGAGTTTACTTATTTCGAGGATGAGAGATCGAATAAACAGCTACTGGAATGGCAAATGATGTATGGGGTATTGCGAGTAATAATAAGATCCTCATGGTAGTAGTGAACCCTTTATGCATGTGATTGGATTTCTACATGGGGCTATTAAACAACCTTAAATGGTTTAAGAATATTATAGCTCTCAATGCTCGCAGGTTCACGAATTATTTGTCAGTATGAACTACGTGTGTTATTTTCATGGTAGTTACCGGTTTGAGTTTAGTCCACCATGTGTGAAGTGGGAGATATTGGATATTAGATTTGGGTCGTGGGCGCCTGTGTGAACTTACCCGACCCGAACCATTATAGATGAAACTAAACTTAGGGAGGTTACTAACAGAGGTTTAATAACTCCTAAAAACAGATATGGGAACGTACAATGGTAGTTTTCATAAGTAGTTCTTCCGCTATTCCTCTACTATATATTTCTCATGCAGAAGGATTCTCCAACAGAGAATAACTTTATCTTCTTCTCCCAACAAAACACGCGTACAAAGAGGGAAGACTTTAGTTTGTGAAATAAATTTCGCTTCCTAGTGATTTGAAGTGGATTTGGGGCAATTATCTTGATAGCAATTACAATAATTTCTACTCGTAACAAGGTACATACAATTTATTGTTCTTGCTCCGTAATTTAGTGTAACAGTTGCATAGGTTTTTTCTGAGCCACATAATTGAAAAATACAGAACTTAGTAAATTTCACAATCTACTTAAAATAAACACTTAAACATGAAAATTGTACCAGAAAAGTTTACTTGAAATCTTCGAGCAAAAATTACTTTCGTTACTTGAATATATTAGAGCATCTTCTCTCCCTTGCCCGTCTTTTACTTATTAAATTACTAAGTTGATGGAGAGTTAATATTCACTTTTCGAAGGAAGAAAAAGAGGACTTTTTATAATGTTATAACGTCAACACTACTACAGAAATATGGTTAACAATCATTATGATAAGGTTAACATTGGCCATCATTACTGCAAGACTATTGAATAGCAATCATTAATCATTATAGTAAAGCAATTAGGTGTCTAGCTAAAGGCTACTTTTGTGCATGAAGGCCATTTCATTGCATGCAAGAAACAATGATCGCATGCAAAAGGCACTTGTCATATACTTGTACGATGAATGTCACTTGGCTATGCAGTAAACAAATGACTTAAGAAGAGTAAATAATACAGGCTAACAATTTTTCGGATTGGTAATCCAAAAATAGTCAGCATCTGCAAAATCATTGAAAAATAGTCATTGTTTTGCTTAAACATGAAAAATTCCAACATAATACGCGAAATTACTGTAACAACTCGACTGGTCATTTTGAGTATCTGCACTTCGCTCAGTATTTTGAGAGCTCGAGTATCTCCGAATGATGTATTATGACTTTCCTAAACCACCGGTATTGGTTTTCAAGTTATTCGAAATAGATTTGGAAGAATGAACTTCAAGATTTAAGCTCTAAGTTGGAAGGGTTGACCAAGTTTGACTTTTCATCATTTGAACTCGGAATGGAGTTCTGTTATCTCCGTTGGGTAATTTTGGACTTAGGAGCGCATCCGAATTGTAATTTGGAGGTCCGTAGTCGAATTATTCCTGAAATGGCGAAAGTTGGATTTTTGGGAAGTTTGACCGGGAGTGAACATTTTGATATCAGGGTGGGATTTTGATTCCGGAAGTCGGATTAAGTCCATAGTGTCAAATTTGACTTGTGTACAAAATTTGAAGTCAATTGGACGTGATTTGATATGTTTCGGCATCGGTTGTAGAAGTGGAAGTTTCAAAGTTCATTAATTTTGACTAGAGGTGTGATTCATTGTTTCAAGGTTGTTATGCATGATTTGAAGCTTCAAGTAGGTTCGTTCGGTCATATGTAAATTGTCTGCAAAATTTTGCGCCATTTGGAGTTGATTTGATATGGTTCGGACGCTCGGTTGTGATTCTAGAAGTTCTTGAAGTTTAGTTTGATCTTCATGCGTTTTGGCATCTGATTCATGGTTTTAGAAGTTATTTTGATGATTTGAGTGGACGAGCAAGTTCGTGTTGTATTTCTGGACCTGGGTGCATGATTGGTTTGGAGCCCCGAGGGCTCGGGTGAGTTTTGGATTGGTTTCAAAATGATTTTCTATAATCTTTGATTGATGGTGCTGGGATCATCGCATTTGTGATATTTTGGTCGAAAATGCGACTATCTCATTTGCGAAGCAACCTCATATTTGCGAACCCAGGCTGCTGGGCAGGAATTCATTTTTGCAAAGAATTCCTCGCATTTGCGATGGTCCCTTTTCGCATTTGCGAAGCCCTTGGCCGCAAATGCGACCTTAGCAGGAAAGCCTCTAGTTCGCATTTACGATATATTGTTCGCATTTGTGGGGGTCGCATTTGCAAACCCCTATCGTAAATGCGACATCTGCAAACTGTTAAATGCTAAGAATTCCGAGACTTAGCTTCATTTTGTTATATTTTGAACCCTAGCTTCGATGAGAGGCGATTTTGTAAAGGGATTTTCATACCAAATCATTGGGTAAGTACCTCTAATCAATTTTCAACTATATTTCATGATTTTATATAAGATTTAACATCAAATTTGAGAAATCTAGGGAAAAAATTGGGAATTTTGTCAAAGTTTTGAAAAATAGAAATTTAAGATTTGAGAGTTGAAAAGGACTTGGATTAGAAAACAAAACATATATTTGAACTCGTGATGCTATTGGTAGTCAAGACCTACCCTTGGACCCGGGTTTTGACCGGGCGGGCCCAGAGTTTGACTTTTGTTGACTTTTTAGAAATCTAATAAAAATCACAGCTTTATTAATTGAAATTGTTTTCTTTTGCATTGTATGATGTATTCAAGTCGCCTTTGGCTAGATTGAGCCGAGAGGAGGTGAATTGGTAAAGGAAAAATCTAAATTTGAGTATTGATTAGCCGAATTGAGGTAAGTGTCTTGTCTAGCTTTGTTGAGGGAATTTTTCCGCCTACTTGACATTGTCTGCTACATGTGATGGTGATACATATATGAACTGACAAGCATAAATGTATGTGCCAGGGTTAATCATGCTCGGGAGGGGGGTGATTATGTTATATTTGTGTTTGTAGAATTTTGTGACCTTCCTGCTTCATGCCTTACTTGACTCTTAGATACTAAGAACATAGTATTAAATGTTAGAAATCAAGACTTGATCAAATTTGATGGAACTCTGAGAATACATTGATGTGTCTAATTCGGTCGTCACAATGGTAATCCTTAATATATTACTATGGCCAATATTCTTGGGATACTAGATTCTATATTTGTGTTGTGGTTCATTTGTGAGATTTGTGGAAGCATTTGAATATTATGGTTCTTGAGGGTTTATTGAATCATTGTTGGCTTAGAATGTTGTGATTGGGATTTGTTTGAAATATCCGTTAAAACACTATCCTTGATGTTATTTATGCCTCCTGCCTTGTTGTCATTGATATACATGTGCTTGGTAAGGAAGAGTGTAAAGCACGAAGGGTGATGCCATGCCATTTTTTATACATTATCATGTAAGAGAGAGTGTAAACCATGAAGGGTTATGTCGTTCCATATCATTTGAGAGCAAAATGATGTCGTTCCATATTATTGAGAGTAAAAGCACGAAGGGTTATGTTGTGCCATGTTATGTGAGTGTAAAGCACGAAGGATGATGTTGTGCCATGTTATGAGAGTGTAAAGTAAGAAGGGTGATGTCGTGCCATTTTATTCATATTATTATGCTTTTATATTATCGTGAGGTCATGGCACAATGGGTGTTTCCGTGCAGGTGAGGATGGGGGACATGCATTAGGTTGTGATATCTGTTTTCCCCTGTACATGTTCATGTCTTTACTTTGAGCTGTCATTTTCGTAATTACAGATCTGATGTGACTTGTTGCTATTGTTCTATCACTTATCATTGTCTCAATTGTTGTTTTGTTGCTCATATCTTCTACTTACTTAACTTGCAAATATCATGCCTATTTCTTGCTCTTATAATTACACTCATGTCGTATCTATTCTTTTGCACTTTAGTACAAGCCTTCCACCATGCTAGTCATTCATGCCTCTACTTGCTAATTTGTAAATATCATGTGTTCCTTTCTTATTTGTTATGCTTTTACCTAGGCCTCCACCATACTAGTTAGCTGAAGCTGATATTCCGTGTTTTCCTAATTGTTGTCATTACTCATGTCTTCTTCCTAGTCTATTTCTGTTGCCCACATGTATATCTTTGTTCATTATTGCTACTTGCATATTTCTTACCTTGTAATTCCTGTTATCGGTTGGTACTGGTATACGTATATTGGGTGAGGATGAGATAAAGGCACAAAGGGTGTTTCCATGTAATTGACTTGATATCAGAGTACATTCCATATGCTATGAAAGTTATGAACTGACTGTTATGGTTTATTAGTTTCAATCTAAGAAAAGGACTAGTTGAGGTAATTGAAGATGCCAAATTGTGATCTCTGTTAACACTCGATTATTGTTTTGCGTATCCGTTTCATGTATTCTTCTCTATTATATTATGATATAGTTCTATTCCTGATTTTAAGTGCAAGTTTTATTAGTAAGTACCCTTTTAACTAAAAGGCCTCGTCACTACTTCGACGAGGTTAGACAAGATACTTACCTGTACATAGGGTCAGTTGTACTGATACTACACTTCTACACAATGCGTGCAGATTTTTGGAGTAGAGCTGCTTGTGATGTCAGGTGCTGACTCTGAAGATGTTCGTGTGTTCCGGATATAGCTGCCACTTGTCCTTGGTACCTTAGGTTTTTGCTAACCTGCTATGTAAATTTTCAAACAGATCGTGTAATTATTTGTACCAGCTTTGTTAACTCCAAGCTTAGAAGCTCATGACTTGTACTACCAGTTCTTGGGTTAATTTGTAAATGTTTAGATAATTCTTTACTAATTTCCTATAATCTCATTTGAATGGTATTTTTTGTTAGTTGGCTTACCTAGCAGGTTGAGTTAGTTGACATCAAGATTAGTGGTTTTCGGGTCGTGACAAGGTGGTATCATAACACTAGGTTCATATGTTTTATGAGTCATGAGCAAGTGTCTTGTAGAGTCATGCGAATCAGTATGATAACGTCCATACCTATCTTCGGGAGGCTATAGGACATTTAGGAAAATTTCCCTTTCTTCTTTCCTTATCGTGCGAGCTTGTTTCAGCTTGAAATTTACGACTTTGACTCTTCAAAATCGCTCATATGCGATGTTGTGCACTAAGTATTCGCTATACGCCGACGATCAGTGATGCTGCAGACAGATTGCAAAGAGCTATGGATGTTTGATTAACATCGTGATGTGTTGTCTAGCCTCGAGAGCAGGTGTAGTGTTAATCCTCTAGGCGTTCATTTTTGGTATGAGGTGGGTTCTTATATCTGGTTGGTAAGCACATATTTGGCAAGATTGGCTGGTGGCCTGGTTGTTGTGATTAAGCTGGGTCATGACAAGGTGTTGATTTGAGTATAACTGGTGGGCCATCTCCTGCGTGATGGGTTTAGATCGTGTGTCTCATATGATGTTTCCATTTGGTGGAGTGCATATATTATCATTTTAGAGCATTTGGGGAAGTTGTTTGACTATTCCAATGATGGGTAAGCGCTTGGAAGAGTCTTCAGGGTGTTCTACGACCAGTATTGCATGCGTTTTTGAAGTATTCAGCTAAATAGTGATGCGGGATCGAGGCATGCTGTGAAGATATGGTACTTTGGGTTGCTAATGAGGTGTTCTATGGTTTCAAGCTAAGTGGTGGTGTCTTCTATTGACGAACAAATTGTAGGACCATGGGCCGTATCAGTTTTCGGGCCGAGAGATTGCTTGGTTACTTCTTTAAATGGCATATGCTGGTGAAGCACGGGTTACTCGACGCGTATTAGCTATGTATTGAAGAACAGAGTAAGATGAGTTGTTATCGAGAAGGTTCTGGTGAGTTCCAGGTCTTATGTAGCCTTTAAGGACTTTTGAATTTATCTACGGGCGGACTTGAAAATGGTAGCGAATGGTAATCGGATCTGCAGTATTTCCTTGTCAAGAAAGGTATACATGTCGATGTTGGAGTGATGCAAGAAATGGCTTTAGGTTCCCATGAAGTTGCCTCAAGGCGGTCATATCGGATTGAGTTACTTTCGGGTTGGCAGTCTCTGTGACTCGATTGAGTTAGAGGCGATTGGTTATGATTACTTGACTATGTGTTACTGAGTTCTGAAGAATTTATCATGGTTATGAACACGGTCGGATTTGATGTTTTCTACAAGTATAGAAGCTATATTCCGTGTGGTGGTGTTCTCCTGGATTGAGTTAAATGAAAGATTCTCGGTTGATGAGGTGTTCAATTTGCTTATGGTTCAGAGTTGACTATGAGACTTTCATAGTGTTGCGAGTTAGCATGTTAGAGGTGATGCGCCGTGTAGGGGTTGGAAAGTTACATGTACAAGGTTGCAGTTAGTTTTAGAGGGAATGATATGAGTTCTTGATTACACGGACGATTTCAGGTCTTTAAGGTTTTGCTGGCACATCTGTTCCCACCGGAGGAGAGTTTTCCTGTTGGCAAGTACATTGTGTTTTGACTTATGGGTGCATTTCCGTAAGATGATGGAATATGAGTTACGTGTCAGCCATTTGAGTAGCGGTGTTGAAATTGGATATGAAGATTCTGGTATTTATGAGGTTCAGAGACGTGATGTTGTCATTGGCATACTATTCCTTGATGTGAGCTGTGAAGAAATGTTGAGGATTGGATGGATGATAGTAGGTGTTATGGAAAGGTTACTACGGACGTTTGGAAGGTTAATTGCATGTTTGGGGAGGATCATAATTTAGTTTGGGGGTTATTTTTTAGCCTAAAGAGTGTGAGCACGTGATTTTTGCGCTATATGAATTACTCCCACAAATTCAAAACAAAATAATTTTTTCCGTTGTTTGCAATTTCGTGGATTTTTGTGGCATTTTTCGTTAATTGTTTGCATTTGTCTGTGCATGTTAATTTTGTTTAACTAATGAAAACTACAAAAATACGTGGCATTTGCATTTAGGATTTAATTCTATATTTTAGGATTAATCAGCAAATTAGTTGTTTTATAAAAATGGAAAAATTTACAAAAATTGGCTTACTTTTGTATTTTTAGCCTTTTAGCTTTAAATTAGTAATTTCCTCTTTTAATTTAGGAGTAATTAATTTTTTGTAAATATTATAGTAGATAATTAGCCTAATTTTAAAGATTAGATCAATTTAGGAGTTAATTTGGGATTTCAATTAATTATAGAAAAGAAAAAAAGAGGAATAATAGAATAAAAGAAAAGAGAATGGGAATTTGTTCTTAAAAATCTATTGGGCCAAATCCAATTAAGAACCGCAGGCCCAATTGTTAAGTACCGAAACCCGGCCCAAACCCGCGTCTCAACTCGGTCCGTTCACCCCTTCATCCAAAACGACGTCGTTTTGTTATCCTTTGATCTCGACCGTCGAGGTTAGTTGATCTGACGATTCAGAAGTGGGGAGGTCTTAATATATATATGTCCAAACACTACCCTACCCCCCCTCATCTCGCCTCTTTCAACTCCCACCTCAGAGACCCCTCAAAAACCCTACCCGCCGCCCTATTCTCCACCATCATAAACCTGGCGGCGCCACCACCAAACCAGTCCAAGCTAACACCCTGAAACCCTCACACCCCCCTCTTCCCCAATCTCTATTCTGTTTCCTTCGAATCACCCTAGATTCCGTCGAATCTTGATTCGAAGGGATGAACCCTAAAATCCCAAATCGCTTTACCCTCGATTTCGCGGCATGCATCAGCCTACGCTCCCGATTTTCACGTTTTGAAATTTGATTCAATGGAAATCGATGTTGTTTATTTTTTCTTGACAAAGAACAAGTGGTTAGCATCAATTTCGTTAAATTGAAGGTTCCAGTGTTGGCTTCGAGTTTTACTTGGTGAGTTTTCCTTCGTTTTCTGTCCGTTATTGCTCATTTCATCTTTCGTTCTTCTTCTTTCCTTATACATCTGTTTGAGTGACTTATCCTCCGTCTGAAATTGATCAAAGAGTTTCGAACCTAGTCTTTCCCTTTATATTGATTTAGGGTACGTTTCGTCAGTTTTTCAGTTTTTCTTTTTTCAAACTTCTACTTGTTGTTCTTTGTCTTCTTAATTTTATGTTAAGTTATGACGTTTTCTGTTAATTAGCTGGAATTGGGTATTCTTAATTTGATTAATTTAGTTTAATTCTGGTCAGGGCTTTAGCTTAACAGAAAATCAATTGTTAGCTCATATTTTGGGTTTTTGTGGTTACTTCTCACTCGGATTGATCATTTGGGGTTCTGACCTTTTGGTTTGGGCTATGGGTGCAAGGTTGACCCATCCATTTGGGTCTGAACCATTGGTTCAAATTGACCCATAGTTGGTTTTTAGGCTGAAAAAGTAAATTTCAGGGGTGAGGGGGATAGTCTGGGTAGTCAGCATAGGGGATATTTTTGTAACAGAACAGGAAGCTTCTAGGAAGCTGGGGAGGGGGGCTGTTTTGAATTTTGGTTTTTAACTAAGGGTATCTAAGCTATAATGAAAATTTCAAAAGGTCCTAATTGCAAAATGGATACTTGGAAGTTGCCCTAAATGCCTTGCTTATAAAGGTTCTCTAACTTGGCATTCAAGGCAGAGAAATAGAGATAAAAATCCAGGAAAATACCAAATGGCTGAATTTTACTATTTCATTGATTTCCTTTACTGTTTTTTTTAAAATTTCCAACCTGCTAAAGCAATCTTTGATTCATTAAGTGTTTGAGATGGAATGAATTTGGTTTTAAGCTTGGTTTGAATTCTGCTGATTTACCACTCGACTGAAACTGTTTTTCTGGACTGCTGCACTTCCTTCTTGGTTTTGAGTTTGGTTTTGTTGGAGTCCTGGTTGCTGGGTTCTATTGCTTTGCTGCTTGGCTACTGACTTCCTTTTGTTTTCTTTTATTTCACCTTCTAGGTATTCACCTCACCTTTTAATGTATGAGAATGGATGAACATGAATTTGGCTTAGTCAAGCCGAGATTTGTAATTGAGTAGTTGGTTAAATGATGTTTCTGCATATTCGAAATTAGTTAATTTGTGTATTTAGCTTAGTTTCCACTATGGGTAGACATTTAATTTTCTTTTTCTCATTGTTCAATTCCCTTCGTGTGCCTAAACGTTCCGAGTAGCATTTGATTTAGATGATCTGTATTAAAAGGACATGAAAACTGTTTGGACATAGGACATTCTGTTTACTGTATCTATGGGTACTGAAGAGGCTGACGTGAGCCTCGGGAATTTTATTTTTGTTGCTTGCTTGGCAATTCCCTTGTGGAACTTAGTAATCAAAAGGGGATGATGATAGATTAGAGTATCCTGAAGCATATTCATTAGGTGTTTAGTTTTAGCCATAGTTGAATAAAATTCTGATTCTCCATATTGTTATATTTTGCATTTCATTTTATGCTGAAACTCCTAGTCTGGGATTAAAAGGAGAAGCATGTTCTTATGTTTCCATTTCAAAAGCAGTTTCTTGTTAGGCGTAAGCTTGAAATGATTGCTTGTGATCTGCATGGATTTAAATTTGGGGATTGAATGACAAGTAAGTTGCCTATGAACTGCTATTGACCATCAGATTGTTCTGAATCCGCTCATGACTGCTAGTATTTGAGCCAAAATTGGTAAAACTAATGATGAAACGTTAGGTCTGGGCCTCTAGCGTTGGCCTAATCGTGCCCAAACTCCCTCTACCCTCTCCTGCACTCTTAATTCATGATATGGGCAGCATTATGAGCCCAACATTGCTCATGTGGGCTAGGTTTTGGGCTCTTGATAATTGGGACATCAGGCCCAGCCAGGCTTTGGGTCAAAAATGGTGCAAATTTCGCATGGTCGTTTCTTGTTGATTAAGTGGTTTAAGTTTAAACTTTAGATTAAAGTAATTATAATCTCATTAAGTTTTTTCCTTAGTTATTTAATTAACTCTTTTTTTAAGCAGACTGGAGGTGTGCCATTTTAAATATAAATAGTCAATGGTCCTCCTAATATAATTTGAATACCTTTTTAAATTAGAATTGAGGTGCGCCATGCCAAACAAAAATGACAAATGGGTGCCCCTCATTTAATTATTTCTTTTAAATCCTTAGAATTCGAGGCGCGCCATTTAGCAAATTTTCCATGGCCCTCGCAAAGTTAAAACGCGTAGTTGCTGTAGGCGCATTATTTTAATAACATTACCTTCCTAAACTCGGGTGTGCATTTCATGTGACCCAAATAAAAATCTTAAAACGTTGACCAAAAATGTGTTTAGGATTGCGGGTGCATTTCATGTGGCGCGATCCAAAGGCACGTTTTAAGCGACGTTCAATCTTCTTTAAAAATTAATTAAAAGCGGTTAGAAGTTTTTTTTAAATGGCATCATAGGTTAAAACGTGTTTCTAAAATCAGATAGTTAAGCCAAATATAATAGTTGAGCGACCGTGCTAGAACCACGAAACTCGAGAATGCCTAACACCTTCTCCCGGGTTAACAGAATTCCTTACTCGGATTTCTGGTTTGCGGACTGTTAAACAGAGTCAGGCTTTTTCTCGATTCGGGATTCAACCGGTGACTTGGGACACCATAAATCTCCCAAGTGGCGACTCTGAATCTTTTAACAATAAACCCCGTTTCGATTGTCCTTTAATTGGAAAAACTCCTAATATACACCTTTCCCGGGGTGTAGGTAAAAAAAGAGGTGTGACAGCTCTGGCAACTCTGCTGTGGATCGAACCCAAAATCTCTGGTTCAGGGTTCATGAATTCGAGCTTAGAATAATTGTTATAGTTGGGTTTATCCATTATTTGATTTTTGCCTAATGTGCTAATTGATTGCTTTTACCGCTTTGATATTCCATGAAATGTATATAAATTGTTGGGAAATCCTTCTTCTATCTGAGTATTCTAAATCATGAAGAAGTGCGCACTTCGTGTGACTTCTTTTCTGTTAGAGTCACATTCCAAATTTAGAACGAGGTTCGGACAAGTTGCAAAGCCGGTGAAGCTTCTGTATTCCCGGTACGCTGCCCCCCCCCCCCCGGCTCGAGTTGTCCGCTCGGGTAAGCCAGGTTTAGAACAAACAAACCCAGGTTTCTAAACCTGGTATAACAATACCTCATGTCGGATCCTTAGTTGGAACGTTTGTTTGCATCATGTGCATTTTGACTTTGGAGACTCAACACAGGGGTTGGGTCTGTCTAGGACAAGCGTACTCGAAATAAAAAGACCATCCTGATGCATCTTACTTGCTACTTGTGCATTTGTTTGCTTCGGATTTGCATGTTGATCGTCTTTTGAATAAAAGGAGAGAATTTAGAAAAGAAAATAGCAGTGTGAGGTAATTACCTGCGGTGAAAACCAATACTGAAACTCTGCCGAAATTTTGGAAAAAGAGGGGGAAACTTGTGGGTTTTAAAGAAAAATAGAAAAAATATCTTTGTGTTTTTGGGAAAAGAAAAGAAGTTGGGTTTATTTTCTTTAAAAAAAAAATTCCCGAACTACGCCAGTTTGATTCTCACAGGGTGTGAGATACGTAGGCAACTCCCATCGGGTCCAACTTCCTTTTTTGCAAAAATAACACAAAAGAACAAAAATTTTACTTTAATTTGAAAATAATTAGGGTGATGTCATTCTTGTCAGAAATAGCCAAATGTACCTAAAAGGGCGCCAGAAGGTTGTTTTTGCAAGAACAACCACTTTTAGTCACTTTTAAAGGTTTTGGCTGGTTAGCCGACACAGCCTTAAAATCTTCGTTTTCGAAGTGCTGAAAGGCCGTATTGGCAAAGCCGGATATTTGTGTGAAAATTTTGGAAAAAAGACGGTCATTTTTCTTGAGTCAAAACGAGTCAAAGTTTCCTTTTAATTAAAATCACCTTAATAAATGTGCAGGATGAGCACAATTCAAAATGAACCTTTCTCAGTCCGTGAAGAGATCCCTTTGGAGCTACATATGTGGTGGCATGATTTTGGGGAAGATAGCAGAAAGGCTATGACAAAAGCATTGGGTGGTCTTATCAGGCTCTTGAAGGATAAGCCAAGAAAAGACGTGATTGAGGCCTTGATACCATTCTGGGACACAACGCATGATGTATTTCACTTTGCTGATTTCGAGATAACTCCTACACTAGAAGAGATAGCAGGCTATGCCGGTTTCGAAGGGAATCTTAGAAGTCAATACCCGGTGGCGCCTAGAATAGTAACCCCTCATAAATATTTGGACTTGTTAAGCATTAGTCGTGACATCCGAGACAGAAATTTGGCCAAAGGATTCTGTACCTTCTACTTTCTGTATCAACGTTACGGGAATCTTCGTGGCTTCGAAATGCCAGATACCAATCTTACTCACGCAGGAAACCAAGACAAGTGGGAAGCTCAGAGAGGATTAACTTTCATAGCAGCGTTCCTGGGTATTTTGGTTTGCCCTAGAAAAGACGGGAACATAGAGTTGAGACTTGTAGGGATAACTGATTTTATGATGAAAAAGGCAAATGGGACTATAGTGCCGCTGATCTTGGCAGAAATTTACCAAGCTCTGACCCATTGTCGAGAAGGAGGGAAGTTCTTTGAAGGGTGTAATATGCTTCTACAACTATGGATGGAGGAACACCTTTGACACCGTCCCGTATACTTGAATTGTGGTATAACTGGCCTTGAATGCATCGAAAAACATGAAAAGCGGGTAAAGGGTTATAAGTTCCCGGATGGTACAGAAGCATGGCATGCTCATTTGAGATCTCTGACTACAAACAAGATCGAATGGTCGATCGGGTGGCTCTCGATCAGTGAAGTAATCTATATGTCAGTTGAAGCATGTTTTTTGTTGTTGATGGGTCTTCGGAGTATTCAGCCTTATGCTCCGACAGAGTCCTACGCCAGTTAGGCCGGTACCAGACCATCCCACACGATGAAGATTTAAGTCGGCAGGTCATTGAGTTAGAGCCAAAAATTGTCTTCCCAGAAGAAAGAGTGCGTCGGATTTGGCATTAGTGCAGATTCTTAGGGCCTAATACTCAAGTACGAGATCTATCTAGAGGCGAGGTAGAGCCAAGTTATACTGCTTGGTATGGTAAAAGGTTCTGGGTTCAACATGAGCCCAAAAGTCCTGCAAAAAGACCCCATGTCCAACAGTTCACTGACGGAGCACAAGTGCATTGGGACTGGTTGGCCAAAGAAAACGAGTATAGGGCTACCATAAGCAAATTGGAAAAACAAGTCAGGGACCTTCAGTTTGAAAACAGCTTGCAAGCCGTAGCGGACGAAGGATAAAAGAAAAGGCTAGCCAAAGAAAATAAGGCCCTTCGAGCCCAAATTCAGAAAATGAAAATAGCAGCAGAAAACCCTGCCCGAAGTGCCAAAGATGAAAATCTCATAAATAACCTGAGGCAGAAAGTGAATGACTACAATTTTGATTTGAACAAAGCAGAAAGTGAACTAGCCAGGGCTCGAAAGCAATTGGCTAAAAGCGCAGATGAACGAGCGCACCTGGTTAAGCAGTTGAAAGAAAAGTACGACAATGAGGTCGTAGGATTAAAGAAAAGGGTCATCGCCACAGAAAACAAAATGATCAAACAAGCGAAAGACTTCAAGGTTGAAAGAGAACATTGTTATACAGCATTGGCACAATTAGAAATAGATTTGCAACAACTTCAGGAGCAGAATCATGTGGCCGAGCAAACTTTGGAAGCCAGGGCCCAGCAAATCGGGCGTTTGTTACAAGAAAAAGGTGTCATAAGAGAGAGAATTAGAAACATCGTTGATTACATTGTTATGAAGTTCCAAGTCTGTGAGGATATGACTCGCACTACCTTCTTCACGGCAGTGATGACATTTGTTAAATAGATAATGAGCGACTTGGACCGACTTCAAAGGGATCTTGCATAAAGGCCCGCGGCGAGACCGAATGATGTCCCGCGGGCACCAGGAGCATTGATGTATTCATGATTTTTCATTTGAGTCTGTATTCCCTTTTCCGTTAGAGTCTGTCAGCTGTGTTGAGTTCGTATTTTCTTTTGCTGGAGTCTGTCAATTGTGTTCGAGTCTGTATTTTCTTTTGTTGGAGTATGATAGTTTATTTTTGGAGTCTGTATTTCATCTCTTCATCCGCGTCTGTTAGTTTCTATTGGAGTCCGTTAGTTTGGAGTCTTTGTAATCAAAGCCTTTGCTTTTATGAAAATTGAAAATCCCAAAAAATGTTTACTTTCACACTTATCTCCCAGAACTACGCTCGGTCTAATTCATGCGGGTTCATGATACGTAGGCAATCTCCATAGGATTCGACCATAACCAAAAAAGAAAAAAAGAAGAAGGAAAAAAAAGAGGAAAAAAAGAGAGAAAATAAGAGAAAAAGCAATGGCAAAACAAGAGGGAAATGAAAGGATAAAAACAAAGAAAAGCAAAGGCCAGAATGGAAAAAAAAGAAGAAAGAGAAGGAAGTTGCAAATGGAAAAGTCGGGATGATGCAAGCAGCCGATCAAATGCATAATAGAAATGGTTAACTGCTTAGGTGCATTCATTCCCCAAAATGTGGTTACCAATCTGTTTAAATTCTAATCGCTAACAAGGTTGTTGTTGATGTATTGAGTTCAGGCAGGTGGTTAGTTGATTGGCATTCTGGCAACTCACTCATACAACACCCGATCAAAAAACAGGCTGAATATGGCCAACCAAGAACTGGAGACAAGTATTGTTGACCCGTCAAAAGAGGTGGAAGAACTAGATGTTAATGCAATGAAGGAAGAGATGTATAAGTTAAAGCAGTAGATGGCGGAAATGTACCAAGCCTGGGCAAAGGGGCATCCACCACCGGTTTATCCCGCCAACCCTGCTTATATCCATCATCGGCCCAACCTCAAGAGCCTCCCACTATGAACTCATCTCCAGCCTTTCCTCTCTACCAACAATGCTATGACACCACTTCCCATACTTCTCAAGCTCCACCACCCAAACAAGTCCCATACCCTCCTCCACCAATCACACCTGTTTTTGTGGTACCTCCACCTGCTACATTACACCGATATTCCAGTGAACCTCTATTCCTAACTCACGACAACCAGTATTATCCCCCTGAACCCACCTTCAAAGTTCCAGAACCATATTCTTACACCCTTCATCTTGATCTCCCGGCAGAGACCGAGAAGCCACCCAAAAATTCCGAGCATGAAGAGATGATCAGAAAGGTCAAAAGCATAGAACAATCGTTCAGAGATATGAGGGGGTCCGGAGGTCAAGTAAGTGTGGCCTATAAAGATTTATGTCTGTTCCCAGATGTTCAGTTACCAGCAGGGTTCAAAATGCCCAAGTTTGATCTGTACGACGGGCATGGTGACCCAGTAGCACACTTAATAGGATTTTGTAGCAAGATGAGAGGAGCAGGTGGAAGAGATGAATTGCTGATGGCATATTTCAGCCAAAGTTTGAGTGGATTGGCATTAGAATGGTATACCAAACAAGATCACAGCAGGTGGTACACATGGGACGATTTGGCCCAAGCCTTTGCCTGCCATTTTCAGTACAATCTTGAAATTATCCCAGACCGTCTGTCATTAACAAAGATTGAGAAGAAGCCCGGTGAGGGTTTCAGGGAATATGGATTCCGTTGAAGAGATCAAGTAGCGAGGGTTAACCCTCCGATGAAAGAAAGTGAGATGGTTGATTATTTCTTGCAGGGTTTGGAACCCACTTATTTTGGTCACTTGGTGTCACTAGTGGGCAAGTCCTTTAATGAAGTTGTAAAAATGGGAGGCATGGTTGAGGAGGGACTTAAGTCCAACAAGATCATGAGTTATTCAGAAATCAAAGCGACCACCCAAGCCATTCAAAATGATACTGGAGGTGTACTCAGGAAGAAGAAAGAGGACGTTGCGATAATTGAGTCGGGAGCTTCGGTCGATTCCAAGAACCTTCCACGTTACTACAACCCGCCTCGACCCTATAACCAAACTTACCCCCACACTCCATATAGCCCACCACAACACTACTACCCACCGCGAGATCCCCATTTTTCCATCCATCATGCACAAACCTATACCCAACCTTCTGCTCATGCACAATGGCGTGCGCCGGCTCCACAAAGTCCATACCTAGCTCCACAAAATGCCCATAAACCCCCAAGAGCCTATAGAAATCCCCCTGGAACAGGTTTTCAGCCCAATCAAGCCTTTAAGAATGAGAGGTTGCAGAAGCAGAAGACTTTCACTCCGTTGGGAGAATTATATGCTAGTCTATTCCATAGACTGAGACAGTTGGGTATGTTGAATCCGATCGAGGCTAAACTGCCGAATCCCCCTCCCAGAAATCTTGACCGCTTGATAAGTTGTGAGTATTGTTCAGGGACCTCGGGCCACGACACAGAAAAATGCTGGAAATTGAAAACAGCTATTCAAGAGCTCATTGATACTAATCGGATTGAGGTCCAAGCCCCGGAGGCACCCAACATCAACCAGAACCCGTTGTCGGCCCATCATGAGACTAATATGATTGAGATAGTGCATAAGGGAGGGATCCTAAGAAGCCTTCGCAAACCGTCATGATGATTCGGGCTAGTGAAGCCAAGCTGTTTGAAAAATCAACAAGTGAGAAGTCTGTGATCAAGTTGAACGGGGCAAATAATGAACCATCTGTGGAGGTCAAGAAGAGGTCCTCAAGTGTTGCAGAAAAACATGAAAGAGCAAAAGTGGTTGTTCCAGGAGTGACGAACAAGCCTGTGGTAATTGTGAAGGGCGCCCGCACAGATCTTGTCATTATCAAACCAGTAACTCAATTACCGATAGTCAACAGCAAGACAGTCCCATGGAATTATAAACGAGTGACAGTGACTTACAAGGGGAAAGAGGTTAAAGAAAAAGTGTGTGAGACCCATGGTTTGACTCGATCGGGGAGATGCTTTTCCCTCGAAGAGTTGAGAAAAGGTAAGACCTCAAAAGATAACCTAGTATTGGTGAAGAAAGATGTGACCGAGGAAGAAGCAGAGGAATTTTTGAGAAAGATGAAAGTGCAGGACTATTCCATTGTGGAGCAGTTAAGGAAGACACCGGCTCAGATCTCGCTATTGTCATTATTGATCCATTCATACGAGCACTGTAGGGCTTTGATGAAGATCTTGAACGAAGCCCACGTTCCTGACAAAACCTCAGTAAACCACTTGGAAAAGATAGCTAACAAGATAATTGAGGTAAGCAAAGTCACTTTTTCTGATGATAAGTTGCCCATGGAGGGTACCGAGCATAATAGAGCCCTCTATCTGACGATGAAATGTGAAGATTCTGTGGTTACTCGGGTACTGGTTGACAACGGTTCCAGTGCAAATATTTGCCCTCTTTCCACTCTAAACAAGTTGAAGGTGGATGATGAAAGAATTCACAAGAATAGTATTTGCGTTTGGATTCGACAGTGGAGGGAAAGATTCAGTCGGAGACATAGTGCTCGAGCTTACAATAGGGCTAGTTGAATTTACTATGGAATTCCAGGTGCTCGATGTGGCCGTTTCTTACAATCTATTGTTAGGTCGACCCTGGATTCATGCTGCCAAAACGGTCTCGTCCACTCTGCATCAAATGGTTAAGTTTGAATGGGATAGACAGGAAATTGTTGTGCATGGCGAAGATAATTTGTGTGTTCCCAGTGATGCCATTGTTCCGTTCATAGAGTTTGAAGATGACAAGGGGCCATGGGTTTATCAGGTTTTTGACAAGGTATCAGTAGAGAAAATTCCTGAAGGGAAGTGCGTGCCGACTCCAAGGGTAGAAGCTGCATCAGTCATGGTAGCCATTGAAATGTTGAAAAATGGTTTTGTACCGGGAAAAGGTTTGGGTGCATCTCTACAAGGTATCGTACAGCCAGTTTCTCTTCCTAAAAACTTGGATACATTTGGTCTGGGCTTCAAGCCCACAGTCGCAGACGTGAGAAGAGCCAGAAAAATGAAACAGAGAGCATGGGCCCTTCCAAAGCCAGTCCCGCGTCTTTCCAGATCATTTGTCAGGCCTGGTACCAGAAAGCGCCTAGTGACGACGGTTCCCAATTCGTTAGTTGATATGGATGGAGATTTGATGGAAAGGTTCGAGAGGATATTCGTCGATGTGAACGTGTTGGAAGCAGGAGAGGGTTCTAGCAAGGCGGATGTGCAATTTGTTGGGCCCAGTGCAAAGATTAATAATTGGGAAGCTACTTCTCTCCCCACCAGGAGGGAGTTTTGGTAGTTTGCTTTGATTTTCTTTCAATTTATCTGGATTATTCCAGGGTTGTAATTCAGATTCTATGTTCCGTCTGTTTGGATGTATAAACCCCGTTATCTTTAATTTCAATGAAATGCACTTTCTCTTTTCCTCTTTTCCTGATAGTTTTATTTTTGTTTTCCTTTCTTCCTTGTACAGCTCTTTTTATGTTGGCTTCAATGATATGACATGCACGCGGAATCTCTGGCCCAGTCTTAAAAGCCAATCTAATTCTGAAATAGTAATTCAAGAAATAGAGTGTGATGTTGAATCGGAATATGACGAGGATGAAGCCTTTGAAGAGATTAGTAAAGAATTAAGCCATTTTGAAGAAAAACCCAAGCCTAACCTGAGTGATACAGAAGCAATCAATTTAGGGGACCAAGATAATGTCTGGTAAACTAAAATAAGTGTCCATCTTGAACCACAACTCAGAGAGGAGATAATTAAAACATTGTTCGAGTATAAAGATGTTTTTGCATGGTCCTATGACGTCATGCCAGGTCTAAGCACTGGCTTGGTGGTTCACAAATTGCCCACTGATCCGACATTCCCCCCTGTCAAGCAGAAACTGAGGAAATTTAAAACTGATATGAGTGTGAAAATTAAGGAAGAGGTCACCAAATAGTTTGAGGCCAAGGTCATTCGGGTCACTCGGTATCCCACTTGGTTAGCCAATGTAGTGCCTGTGCCGAAGAAGGATGGCAAGACCAGGGTGTGTGTTGATTATCGAGATCTCAACAAGGCAAGTTCCAAGGATAACTTCCTATTGCCGAACATCCATATATTGATCGATAATTGTGCCAAACATGAAATTGGTTATTTTGTGAATTGTTATGCGGGTTACCACCAGATCTTAATGGATGAGGAGGACGCAGAAAAGATAACATACATCACGCCATGGGGAACTGCTATCGGGTCATGCCATTTTGAAAAATGTCGGGGCAACCTATATGAGGGCAATGACGACCATATTCCACGACATGATACACAAGAAGATCGAGGTTTATGTGGATTATGTGATTGTAAAGTCTAGAAAGCAGTCTGACCATGTCAGAGATCTGAGAAAGTTCTTCCAAAGGCTTCGCAGGTACAATCTCAAGCTCAATCCTGCAAAATGCGCGTTCGGTGTTCCGTATGGATAGTTGTTGGGATTAATAGTCAGCCGACGAGGTATTGAATTAGACCCGTCAAAAATCAAAGCCATCCAGGAATTGTCACCTCCAAAGAACAAGACTGAGCTGATGAGTCTGTTGGGAAGATTGAATTACATCAGCCGGTTTATTGCTCAGCTCACAACAACTTGTAAGCCTATCTTCAAACTGTTAAAGAAAGATGATTCAGTCAAGTGGACAAATGAATGTCAGGAAGCATTTGATAAGATAAAGGGGTACTTATCAAACCCACCTGTGTTGGTCCCGCCAGAACCAGGGAGACCTTTGATTCTGTATTTGATGGTCCTGGACAGTTCATTTGATTGTGTGTTGGGCCAGCATGACATTACCGGCAGGAAGGAGCGGGCCATTTATTATCTCAGCAAGAAGTTCACAACTTACGAGGTTAAGTACACTCATCTTGAGAGGACGTGTTGCGCCCTCACTTGGGTGGCACAGAAGTTGAAGCATTATTTGTTATCTTATACTACTTACCTCATCTCTCGTTTGGATCCGTTAAAGTATATCTTTCAGAAGCATATGCCCACAGGGAGGCTCGCAAAGTGGCAAATCTTGCTCATAGAATTTTACATCATCTATGTGACTAGGACCGCAATGAAAGCACAAGCATTGGCTGGCCATTTGGCTGAGAATCCTGTAGATGAAGAATATGAGCCTTTGAAGACTTACTTCCCTGATGAAGGGGTAATGCACATTGATGAATCGGAGCAGATTGAAAAGCCGGGATGGAAACTTTTCTTTGATGGGGCTGCAAACATGAAAGGCGTTAGGATAGGAGCGGTACTTATTTCTGAAACAGGGCATCACTACCCTGTTACGGCTCAACTTCGGTTCTACTACACTAACAACATGGCTGAGTATGAGGCATGCATTTTGGGTTTAAGGATGGCTGTGGATATGGGTGTCCAGGAAGTCTTGGTCTTGGGTGACTCGGACCTTCTGGTGCATCAAATTCAGGGAGAATGGGAAACATGGGATTTAAAACTCATACCGAACCGGCAATGTTTGCATGATCTTTGTCAACGGTTTCAATCAATAGAGTTCAGGCATATTCCGAGGATCCGCAATGAGGTCGTTGATGCTTTGGCTACTCTGGCATCAATGTTACATCATCCAGATAAGGCTTATGTAGACCCATTGCATATTCAGGTCCGCGATCAGCATGCTTATTGTAACGTGGTGGAAGAAGAATTCGATGGCGAGCCTTGGTTTCACGACATCAAGGAGTACATCCGAAAAGGGGTATATCCGGTACAAGCCACAGGTGATCAAAAGAGAACAATTCGTCGCTTGGCAAGTGGATTTTTCTTCAGTAGAGGAGTTTTGTACAAAAGAACTCCAAATCTCGGGTTATTAAGATCTGTAGATGCCAGACAGGCCGCGGCTATCATGACTGAAGTACATTCTGGAGTCTGTGGACCGCACATGAGTGGGTATGTGCTGGCAAAGAAGATTCTCCAGGCAGGTTATTATTGGCTCACTATGGAGCAAGATTGTACCAGCTTCGTGCGTAAATGTCATCAGTGCCAAGTGCATGGAGATTTGATTCATTCTCCACCATCTGAATTACATACAATGTCTGCACCATGGCCTTTTGTTGCTTGGGAATAGATGTCATTGGACCAATTGAGCTAGCAACATCCAACGGGCATAGGTTCATTCTAGTGTCCATAGATTATTTCCCCAAGTGGGTTGAGGCTAACATTCAAGTCTGTAACCAAGAAGGCGGTGTTTGATTTTGTGCACTCAAATATCATTTGCCGGTTTGGGATACCGAAGGTAATCATCATCGATAAAGGTGCTAATCTCAATAGTCATCCGATGAAAGAGGTATGTCAGCAGTTCAAGATTACACATTGAAATTCTACCTCGTACCGCCCTAAGGCAAACAGAGCAGTTGAGGCGGCCAACAAGAATATAAAGAAGATACTTCAAAAAATGGTGGAGGGTTCTAGGCAGTGGCATGAAAAGCTACCGTTTGCATTGCTGGGTTATCTCACTACTGTCCGTACTTCAGTGGGGGCGACTCCCTATTTGTTGGTGTATGGCACCGAAGTAGTGATACCTGCAGAAGTGGAAATTCCATCACTTCGAATTGTCGCAGAGGATGAGATCGATGATGAGGAGTGGGTCAAAACCCGCTTGGAACAATTGAGTTTGATCGATAAGAAGAGATTGACAGCAGTGTGTCATGGCCAGTTGTATCAACAAAGAATGGCAAGAGTATACAATAAGAAGGTGCGTCCACGAAAGTTTGAAGTGGGTCAGTTAGTATTGAAACGCATTCTTCCTCATCCGGTTGAAGCAAAAGGAAAATTTGTCCTAAATTGACAGGGGCCGTTCGTTGCAACTAGAGTGTTGTCCAATGGTGCATTGTATTTGACAGATGTAGAAGTCAAATGTGTAGAAATGGCTATCAATTCTGATGCAGTCAAGAGATACTATGTATGATTTCTTTCCTTGATTGTACTTGTTTGTATTTGGCATGTCTCGAATATTAAAATGACGAAGGCATTTTGTTTTGCTATCTAAACAATTTATCCATTGTCACCCCTTTTGAGCCTTATTTGTTTTCTTTCATACCCCTCTTTCAGAATCAGTAACAAATATCAGAAACACAAGAGTAAAAGATAAGTAAAGGAAGGAGAGAAAAAGAGAAAGAAAGAATGAAAAGAGAAATAAAAGAATGAAAAGAAAAAAGAGAGGAAGAAAAACAACAAAAGGAAAAAGAAAGAAAAAGAGAGAGCAAAGAAAGAGAAAAGAAAAATCACAACAACAAAGTAATTTCTATGACATGAACTATGTTCGACCTGATTCCTTTTAAGGATACGTAGGCAGCCTCACGGTTCGGTCTTATCAAAATAAAAATCCAAAAGTCCCAAGCAAGAAACTGGGGCAGAAGTTGTGGTTGTTGTAAGAAATCTGATTCCGAAAGTTGTAATTTTGAACCCATTTGAGTTGTTTTGAGCCTTTTTATACCCTTTCTTTCTAACCCCATCCAAAAGCCCACATTACGGTCCAAAGAAAGACCTTCTGATCAGTCTTAGAGAAATGCCAAGTCAAGCAAGTAGAGGTGATTCACATCAGGGGCAACACTCTGGTCCAAAGAGGGGAAAAAATCGAAATGAGAGTCTTATTGGTGAAAACCCTCACGGACACCGTAAGGCAACGGGAGCTGAGAGAAATCAAAATGAGAGAGTCTTGTTGGTGAAAACCCTCATGGTCACCGTAAGTAGGAAGTGAGTTGAGAGATGAACGGATGAGAGAGGTCTGCTGGTGGAAACCTTCCAAGGCACCGCAGGATGAACAGGTCAGGATTTGGGTGAAGAAATCAGGTTATGGAAATTTCGGGGCAACAAAGTATGGCAACTGAAAGTTGATTGGTTACATAGATTGAGCCGATTAATGCGAAATGCATGTCATGATCATTGGTACCAACTGCTCCACTCAGATAAGTGTCTTTTCTTTTTCCTCTTCAGATAGTCTTCCAGTTTTGGATTTTCCTATCCTTAACTCTGAAAGTCATTGCATTTCATTTCTTTTGGGTTTATTTCTCTAAGAATGTTCCCAATTTCAGTTCTATTTAAGCAAATACGAAGGAATTTTAAAGCTCACTACCAGCTTCAAGATTGCAAAGCACAGTGCGGCCAGAGCATACCAAAGATAGCATGATGTAAAGTGGGGAAAAGTGCCAGCAAGAGTTCCATCGGCAAAATGATTTGGTAATTTCATGGGGGATGCAGAGGTTCAGTTAAAGGGGTCAGAGGTGTGAATTAACGGTTCAGGTATAGAACACTCGGGTCATTCAAGTTATGGGGTTTTGAAAGTCAGTCGGAAAGTCAAGCGGTCCAGGGCCAGTGCAGGAAGCCAGTCAAAACAAAACAATGCAAAAGAGAGACCTTCAGCAAAGAATGCCATCAACAAACCACCACATTTTAAACTGACAAAATTTTTCTTTGATTAAAACAGGGGCAGGAAATTTCGGTTGTTTCGGGGAAACCCTCCGTGGAGAAAGGCAGTCACCAAACAGGTTTGATTTTTGATTTTCAGGACCCTCCTGGAAAATGGGACCTAGTTTAAAGTTCAGAAAGAGCATAATCTAGCATAAATGTATCCCAAATATAAGTTAGCTTAGAAGTTTGCATGTTCGAGATAGGATTCAATTAGGAGTTTCCAGGACCCTCCTGAATATTGGGATTTAGCTTTAAGATTTCGATTAGATAACAACGTCTAGTTTAAATTCTACTGTAGGGTAGTATAATTCAGCCATAAAAATTGTCACTTTTAAGATAATACTTGATTTTTGATTTTCAGGACCCTCCTAGATAATGGGGAGTAGTTTAAAGACCCTCTTAGATAACAAGATTTAGCAGAAGTCACACCTTAGAAGATATAACTTAGATTTAAAATTGTCGGTTAATTAAGAGTTGTCAGGACTCCCCCGGATAATGGGACCTAGCATTCAAATTCTTAGTAATACTTAGTAATGTGATTTAGTTTTACACTCACATCTGTGCCCAGCCACCAAATTGGAGCAGAAAATTTTCTTTGTTTTTTTTGTCTATTTCATTGAAGTCAGGAGCCTGCCTGGAGAGCAGGGAATACATGTCAAGTCAGTAGTCAGGAACCCGCCTGAAGAGTAGGGAATACATTTCAAGTTAGCAGTCAGGAGCCCGCCTAGAGAGAAGGGAATACATTTCAAGTTAGAAGTCAGGAGATCGCCTGGAGAGTTGGGAATACATTTCAAGTTCAGCAATCAGGAGCCCTCCTGGAGAGCGGGGAATACATTTCAAGTTTAGCAGTCAGGAGCCCTCCTGGAGAGCAAGGAATTCATTTCAAGTTAGAAGTCAGGAGCCCGCCTAGAGAGTAGGGAATATGTTACAACCCATATCCACATGTGTTAGTTCATGCCATATATTAGTTAACATAAATCCAAGAAGGAATTATCTTTGAGATGATAAGAAGTAAATCTTATTGGTCTTAAGTGATACAAGAGTGTATAAGGGTGATTAACAAGTATTAGAAGTTAAATGAATCAAAGATGTTGTAACTCGTATTTTCAGATAAATCTAGTGGTGCTTAATACAATCAAGAGGTCATGTATTAAGGTATTTTAATTATATAATATCCGTATCATAAGTATTGAAGTCAAACGAGTTATGAAACAAAAGTCGACAAAAGTTGTCGCAACTTAGGTTCATAATTTTACTTAAACATTAGGTCAAATATTTCTAATCTTTTCTCCTAATTTACAAGGAATTATGGGGTGATCTACCAACCAAATTAAATATCTATGAGTATAGTTTCCAACGCATTAAACCGTTCATCGATACAATCTCGTAGTAGAGAAATATTCGCATTTTCGCGAGACTGCACCAAGCACCTCTCTATGGGGCCCACTAAGGCGGTTTAAGATATTTGGACCTATATAGGATGCCTCCAACCCATTTTAAGTCATTTATTCTCACTATTTTCAGACCTTAGAACCCTAGGAACATCCTCTCAAGGTTCTCTCAAGATTCAAGACCCAAAAAAAGGGCAAACAACACAAATCAAGTGTCGGGAATTCCGTGGCGCTAGTAAGTCTCTTGTTCTTCTTGTTGTTGCTCATTTTTGTGTCGTTCCAGCTCGTGTGGGAGGTTGTTTTAAAGGGTTTATGTTCTGTAAATACTCCCTCATGTTCTTAATATCAATCCTAGGTGATTTCAAGCCTTCTAAAGTGATTCTAGTGCCGAAAAACACTAATTGATCGCTAGTTTCGCTTTTTTGTTGTTGTGGCAGCATTGGAGGGATATTTCATGGAAATTTAAGGTCAAATTGGAGTTGTTATTTCTGTATAAAGGTAAGGAACCTCTTACTCTATATGTATTTAAGATTATCCAAGTTGCGGCTAAGCCATTGAAGCTAGAACTTGTGAAATATATATCGAAAGGCTTGGTAGTAATGTTATTGTTTTGTGGACTGTTTTGCGTTGCTGTTGGGCTGCGTATTTTACTATTGTTTTGTGGAGTTTTGGAGGATTAAGGGTGTGGAGAAACACCAAATATATGTATGGTTGTGGGATGATAGTTATTCATAACATTTCCGGGTCGTTTGACACGACTACGGTGGTCGTCGTATGTATGGAGTGATTAGGCTGTGTGTGGACTATTTTGGGAGGCTCAATATGTTTATTATTGATGTTGTTTGGGCTGTTTGGTGATTGTTTTGAATGGTGTGAGGTCATATATATAGGGGAGGTGCTGTCCGTTTCATCGTAAAATAGGTTGTGGTCGATACATAATAGTTATGACGCTTAAATGATAACGATAGTATCGTTTCTCTTATTGTAGACTAAGGAGTTTTGACAATTGCATAGCTTGAGATTGGGGAAGTATATACAAGGTATGTGAGGCTATCCCTTTCCTTCTTTTGCACGACTCTGATTGTACATAATGTAATGAACGAGCTTCCAAGATACTCTACTCTTAGAAGCTAGCAGTACTTACATTGTTTTCCCTCTTATGGAACGATTGATGTTAATGTTGCTTCTCTTATTCTTATGTTATCAATGTTGTTGGTACTTCCTGATTCTTATAAGGTTCATAGTGAAGAGTTAGTCCTAATAACGTGTACAGAGGATACCGACCTTACGTCACTCCGAAAGGTTTAGAATGTGATTCCATGAGTCGAGCATGCATTATATATATGTATCTATTTTACTCTACCGAGCCACGCTATAGTTGGCCGGGTACGGCACCTATTGTGCAACCACTGATCAGTTGGGTTTTACCGAGCTCCACGTGGCCGGGTACGATTCTACCGAGCCTTATGATGGCCGGGTACGTTTTTTTACCGAGCCTATTATGGCCGGGTACGATATGATGATGATGATGCCCACAGAGGCAAATGTTTTAAAGGTTTATGTATTTATACATATGTATCATGCATTTCATGTCAGTAGCCCTCAGAGGTACTAAGATGTTACAGGTTGTATATTCTCTATCCTTGCTTACATTACTGATCGTATTTATGGTTCCCTGCCTTACATACTCAGTACTTTATTCGTACTGACGTCCTTTTATTTGTGGACACTGCATGTCGTGCTGCAGGCCCTGATAGACAGGCAGGTGCAGCTCCCCCACCACAGTAGGCTGTCCAGTTCAGCGGTGATTGGCGAGATCCCTTCTCCGGACTTGCCTTGGTCTTGGTATGCATTTTTGTTATAGACATTATGGGTATGTCGGGGCCCTGTTCCGGCTATGTTGCAGCACTTATGTTCCTTTAGAGGCTCATAGACAGGTGTCGACTCATGTATAGTTTGGTATGCCTTGTCGGCTAGTTTTTGTTGTATAGTCTTTCATGGTAGCGTGGTAGCTCATACCTTATATATAGTTTCTTGATTGTCTGGTCATCCCATATTATATATGTTCATGCCATCAGTTTTTATTGTTGGTTGTCCATGATCCATGTCTACCATTTATATTGATCTCGTCAGCCGTAAAAGATAATAAAGAAGGTTAGATAAAATGTACGTTGGTGCTCGGCAAGTATGGTCGGGTGCTAGTCATGGCCCTCCAGTTTGGGTCGTGACAGAATACATTTCAAGTTCAGCAATCAGGAGCCCGCCTGGATAGCAGGGAATACATTTCAAGTTTAGCAGTCAGGAGCCCGCCTGGAAAGAAGGGAATACATCTCAAGTCAGCAGTCAGGAGCCCGCCTGGAGAGCAGGGAATACATTTCAAATCAGCAATCAGGAGCCCACCTGGAGAACAAGGGAGTATAACTCAAATTTTAGCTTTCAAGTTCTTATTGATATTTGGTAATGTGGTTCGTTTTACACCTACATACGCGTCCAGATACCCAAACTGGGGAAGAAAATTTTTCTTTGTCTTGTCTATTTTGTTGAAGTCAGGAGCCCGCCTGGAAAGCAGGGAATACATTCAAGTTTAGCAAACAGAAACCCGCCTAGAGAGCAGGGAATACATTTCAAGTTAGAAGTCAGGAGCCCGCCTGGAGAGCAGGGAATACATTCAAGTTTACCAAACAGGAGCCCGCCTGGAGAGCAGGGAATAAATTTCAAGTTAGAAGTCAGGAGCCCGCATGGAGATCAGGGAATATAGTTCAAGTTGAAGTCAGGAGACTGCCTGGAAAGCAGGGAATACATTTCAAGTTAGAAGTCAGGAGCCCGCCTGGAGAGCAGGGAATACATTTCAAGTTCAGCAATCAGGAGCCCGCCTGGAGAGCAGGGAATACATTCAAGTTTAGCAAACAGAAACCCGCCTAGAGAGCAGGGAATACATTTCAAGTTAGAAGTCAGGAGCCCGCCTGGAGAGCAGGGAATACATTCAAGTTTACCAAACAGGAGCCCGCCTGGAGAGCAGGGAATAAATTTCAAGTTAGAAGTCAGGAGCCCGCATGGAGAGCAGGGAATATAGTTCAAGTTGAAGTCAGGAGCCCGCCTGGAGAGCAGGGAATACATTTCAAGTTCAGCAATCAGGAGCCCGCCTGGAGAGCAGGGAATACATTCAAGTTCAGCAATCAAGTGTCCACTCAAAGAAAGGAAAAAACACCTCAAAGTGTAGTTGGCAGTCAGACATCCACCTGGAGAAGCAGAAAACATCACAGATTACAATTCAAAGAGGCAACAAGGGGATTTCACCGGGAGAGTACAAGTCAACAAGGCAACAAGAACCACAAGAGCAAGTCTGAAGTAACAGATAGGATTTTGTAATATATAGATCATAGCATAGTCTAGCTACATTTTATTTTTGGTGTAATAAGGGGATGCAGCAAGCTGTAGCAGCAGCAGTAGCAACAGTGAAATCACAGCTTCATGGTAGTCCCAGCTACCAAACATTCCTGAACTATACTGACCTGATTCCTTTTTAGCCAAGGATATGTAGGCAACCTCGAAAGCATGGCACAGTCAAATCTTTCAAAAATGCTTCCCACGGAGTATTCAAACGGGCAAAAATCGCTCGTATCCGCTCACTTTATCTTTGCACGAAAACTCTTCGTATTTCCGGGCAAAAAGGGGAAGCTGTGAGCACGTGATTTTTGCCCTATATGAATTATTCCCACAAATTCAAAATAAAATAAATTTTTCCGTTGTTTGCAATTTCGTGGATTTTTGTGGCATTTTTCGTTAATTGTTTGCATTTGTCTGTGCATGTTAATTTTGTTTAACTAATGAAAAATACAAAAATACGTGGCATTTGCATTTAAGATTTAATTCTATATTTTAGGATTAATCAGTAAATTAGTTATTTTATAAAAATGGAAAAAATTACAAAAATTGGCTTACTTTTGCATTTTTAGCCTTTTAGCTTTAAATTAGTAATTTTCTCTTTTAATTTAGGAGTAATTAATTTTTGTAAATATTATAGTAGATAATTAGCCTAATTTTAAAGATTAGATCAATTTAGGAGTTAATTTGGGATTTCAATTAATTATAGAAAAAAAAAAAGAGGAATAATAGAATAAAAGAAAAGAGAAGGGAATTTGTTCTTAAAGATCTGTTGGGACAAATCCAATTAAGAACCGCAGGCCCAATTGTTAAGTACCGAAACCCGGCCCAAACCTGCGTCTCAACCCGGTCCGGTCACCCCTTCATCCGAAATGACGTCGTTTTGTTATCCTTTGATCTCGACCGTCGAGGTTAGTTGATCTGACGGTTCAGAAGTGGGGAGGTCTTAATATATATATGTCCAAACACTACCCTACCCCCCCTCATCTCCCCTCTTTCAACTCCCACCTCAGAGACCCCTCGGAAACCCTACCCGCCGCCCCTATTTTCCACCATCATAAACCTGGCGGCGCCACCACCAAACCAGTCCAAGCTAACACCCTGAAACCCTCACACCCCCTTCTTCCCCAATCTCTATTCTATTTCCTTTGAATCACCCTAGATTCCTTCGAATCTTGATTCGAAGGGATGAGCCCTAAAATCCCAAATTGCTTTACCCTCGATTCTGCGGCATGCATCAGCCTACACTCCCGATTTTCACGTTTTGAAATTTGATTCAACGTAAATCGATGCTGTTTATTTGTTCTTGACAAAGAACAAATGGTTAGCATCAATTTCGTTAAATTGAAGGTTCCAGTGTTGGCTTCGAGTTTTACTTGGTGAGTCTTCCTTCGTTTTCTGTCTGTTATTGCTCATTTCATCTCTTGTTCTTCTTCTTTCCTTCTACGTCTGTTTGAGTGACTTATCCTTCGTCTGAAATTGATCAAAGAGTTTCAAACCTAGTCTGTCCCTTAATATTAATTTAGTGTACGTTTTGTCAGTTTTTCAGTTTTTCTTTTTTCAAACTTCTACTTGTTCTTCGTCTTCTTAATTTTATGTTAAGTTATGGCGTTTTCTGTTAATTAGCAGGAATTGGGTTTTATTAATTTGATTAATTTAGTTTAATTCCGGTCAGGGGTTTAGCTTAACAGAAAATCAATTGTTAGCGCATATTTTGGGTTTTTGTGGTTACTTCTCACTCGGATTGATCATTTGGGGTTCTGACCTCTTGGTTTGGGCTTTGGGTGCAAGGTTGACTCATCCATTTGGGTCTGAACCATTGGTTCAAATTGACCCATAGTTGGTTTTTAGGCTGAAAAAGAAAATTTCAGGGGTGAGGGGGGTAGTCTGGGTAATCAGCATAGGGGATATTTTTGTAACAGAACAGGAAGCTTTTAGGAAGCTGGGGAGGGGGGCTGTTTTGAATTTTGATTTTTAACTAAGGGTATCTAAGCTATAATGAAAATTTCAAAAGGTCCTAATTGCAAAACTGATACTTGGAAGCTTCCCTAAATGCCTTGCCTATAAAGGTTCTCTAACTTGGCATTCAAGGTAGAGAAATAGAGATAAAAATCCAAGAAAATACCAAATGGCTGAATTTTACTATTTCATTGATTTCCTTCTCTGATTTTTTTTTTAAATTTCCAACCTGCTAAAGCAATATTTGATTCATTGAGTGTTTGAGATGGATCGAATTTGGTTTTAAGCTTGGTTTGAATTATGCTGAGTTACCACTCGACTGAAACTGTTTTTCTGGACTGATGCACTTCCTTCTTGGTTTTGAGTTTGGTTTTGTTGGAGTCTTGGTTGCTGGATTCTGTTGCTTTGCTGCTTGGCTACTGACTTCCTTTTGTTTTCTTTCATTTCACCTTCCAGGTATTCACCTCACCTTTTAATGTATGAGAATGGATGAACATGAAGTTAGCTTAGTCAAGCCGAGATTTGTAATTGAGTAGTTGGTTAAATGATGTTTCTGCACATTCAAAATTAGTTAATTTGTGTATTTAGCTTAGTTTCCACTATGGGTAGACATTTAATTTTCTTTTTCTCGTTGTTCAATTCCCTTTGAGTGCCTAAAAGTTTTGAGTAGCATTTGATTTAGATGATCTGTATTAAAGGACATGAAAACTGTTTGGACATAGGACATTCTGTTTGTAGTATCTATGGGTACTGAAGAGGCTGATGTGAGCCTCGGGAATTTTATTTTTGTTGCTTGCTTGGCAATTCCCTTGTGGATCTTAATAATCAAAAGGGGATGATGATAGATTAGAGTATCCTGAAGCATATTCATTAGGTGTTTAGTTTTAGCCATAGTTGAATATAATTCTGATTCTCCATATTGTTATATTTTGCATTTCATTTTATGCTGAAACTCCTAGTCTGGGATTAAAAGGAGAAGCATGTTCTTATGTTTCCATTTCAAAAGCAGTTTCTTGTTAGGCGTAAGCTTGAAATGATTGCTTGTGATCTGCATGGCCTTAAATTTGGGGATTGAATGACAAGTAAGTTGCCTACAAACTGCTCTTGACCATCAGATTGTTCTGAATCCGCACATGACTGCAAGTATTTGAGCCAAAATTGGTAAAACTAATGATGAAACGTTAGGTCTGGGCCTCTAGCGTTGGCCTAATCGTGCCCAAACTCCCTTTCCCCTCTCTTGCACTCTTAATTCATGATATGGGAAGCATTATGAGCCCAATATTGCTCATGTGGGCTAGGTTTTGGGCTCTTGACAATTGGGACATCAGGCCCAGCTAGGCTTTGGGACAAAAATGGTGCAAATTTCGCATGGTCGTTTCTTATTGATTAAGTGGTTTAAGTTTAAACTTTAGATCAAAGTAATTATAATCTCATTAAGTTTTTTCCTTAGTTATTTAATTAACTCTTTTTTTAAGCAGACTGGAGGTATGCCATTTTAAATATAAATAGTCCATGACCCTCCAAATATAATTTGAATACCCTTTTAAATTAGAATTGAGGTGCGCCATGCCAAACAAAAATGACAAATGTGTGGCCCTCATTTAATTTTCTTTTAAATCCTTAGAATCTGAGGCGCACCATTTAGCAAATTTTTCATGGCCCTCGCAAAGTTAAAACGCGTAGTTGTTGTAGGCGCGTTATTTTAATAACATTACCTTCCTAAACTCGGGTGTGCATTTTATGTGACCCAAATCAAAATCTTAAAACGTTGACCAAAAATGTGTTTAGGATTGCGGGCGCATTTCATGTGGCGCGATCCAAAGGCACGTTTTAAGCGGCATTCAATCTTCTTTAATAATTAATTAAAAGCGGTTAGAAGTTTTTTTTTAAATGGCATCATAGGTTAAAACGTGTTTCTAAAATCAGATAGTTAAGCCAAATATAACAGTTGAGCGACCGTGCTAGAACCACGGAACTCGGGAATGCCTAACACCTTCTCCCGGGTTAATAGAATTCCTTACTCGGATTTCTGGTTTGCGGACTGTTAAACAGAGTCAGGCTTTTCCTCGATTCGGGATTCAACTGGTGACTTGGGACACCATAAATCTCCCAAGTGGTGACTCTAAATCTTTTAACAATAAATCCTGTTTCGATTGTTCTTTAATTAGAAACACTCCTAATATACATCTTTCCCGGGGTGTAGGTAAAAAAGGAGGTGTGACAACAAGCATGTGTATTCTGTATCGGATCGGATTTGTTTGTTCTTGCGCAGTTGTTACCACGTGTATATCATCGGGCGGAATGGATGTTATTCACGCCTTGATTTATGTTATATGTCTCTCTCTCTTATACTATGACGGGTTGTGAGGGCTACATGATTCTTCACACGCATATTGTGATTCAGTTTAGGCCTCATGGCATTATGGGCGAGATAGCCTTTGTGATATTGATTTGCTTATTGCAGCATAGTTGTGCTTGTCTTTCTCAGTATTGTTTGTTCCTAATGATTTTCCCTACAGTTATATTTTGTGCACTCTATTGTGCTTGATGTTGACTCACATGTGATTAGTGAGCCCGAGTATTATTGCTTGAGGGGTACCTTATGTAGATTGATATGATGGGATCGGGTTGCACGCCATAATGGTACAGTGTTGAAATGTAACTCCTTATTCCTATTTCGTGTATTTTGCTTTCACCTTGTTGGAAATAGTTCATAGTAAAATGCTAAAATTGCCCTGCCTGTTTAGCTTGCTTAGTAGTCTTCTTATTTAGTTTTCTTATTGTTATCTGTCATGTCTGAATTATTACTTATTGGTGTATCGAACTGGTTTGTGCGAGGCTCCATATAATTATTTTTGATACGTGTTGATGGCGCTACTTGTATTGGTTGATATGAGGTTTTTAGACCTGAGGTTTGCACTATTGTATTGGGATGAGGAAAGTTTGGAAGAATAATACTATATTTTGTTGAGAATTTGGACAATGGCCCTGGTCGGATGAGTGAGTTTTTTGGCTTATTGATCAGATGAGTGATTAAGCGGTTATGCTTGTTTCTTTCATCATCGGTAGGGTATGAAGGTTTTGAACGAAGTTTTAATCGATATTAGGTTTGCTACCGACATCAGATTGGTTTTTGGGCAGTAATGGTGGTCATCAGTTCCTACTATGAGTGTCGAAGTGATAAGGTATATCATGTGATTTCATCTTGGGTTATGGTTGTGACTTGATACAGCTTGTTCAAACTTATACAGTGTGTAGATGTGGGATTCGAGTCTTGTAATGAATTCTGGATGATAGAGATTGGTTTCTAAGGTTTAAGGACTGATCGACTCCAACCGTACACCATTATATAATGGCAACGAGTGGTCGATGCAGCTTTTACCCGAAGGGTCGGGATCGATTTCCACAGGGAGTTAATATTGGTTGGGATTTGGGTTTCTATCTAATCTAGTTATGCGTGTTGCTTTTAATTACACTCCTAACCATGCTTAGATTGTTTCTATACTACTTTTAATGCTACTGATTGCTGAAAATAATCTAAGTACAATTTTTTTTGTAAGATTTTTCTCAATTGATAAAAAGCACAAGGGAAGTGACTTACACCTAGGCGAGTATCTAATGGGATCTAAAATTTAGGACAAGCTTGTTATATTTGGGGTCGTGATATAACCTTTACACAAAATTACTCACTCTATACCTCTCGGTAGTTTGAGTGACTTTTCCCTAATTGGTTTTCTCAAGCCCAATTGGGTGTTCAAACAATGCAAGTAAAATTGGCTCAAGTCGGGGATTACTATCTCTAGGTTTAACCCTTTAATTGGCGTTATCAATCTCTTGAATGCACCCCAATTCCTTGTTAGCCTAATTTCCTAGACTTAGTCCTTCTTTCTCATGAAGAGTCTAAGTCATAAAGGCACGAATCAGTGTTTGCAACTACTAATTCTATAATTAAAGCATGAATCAAGCTAAATATGACTAATCCATAAACAATTAAGCCCTAAAGTTGAAGACCCATTAAATACCCACCCTAGGGTTGGGTCACGACCCTAGCTAATGGGTTTAGCTACTCATAATTAAGGTAGAAATCAAAGATGAAGATGAAATATAAGCCATAATAGTTGATTACAAGAATAAAATCTAGGAATAATAGCTAAAATTGTTCTTAAATTACTCTAAATAGAAACGTACGCCTGTTCATGAGCTCCCTAATACAAAAGATAACATAAAAATGTGAAAAAGATCTATTTATACACAGCTAAAATTACTGGACAAAAATACCCCTACGGAGGTTCTGCTGTCAGCAAAATAATGGGCGCTTTAGCACATTGACTTTCGCGGCCGCGCAAAAGCAGACGTGGACCGTGTTTCTTCTCTTTTTGTGCTTGGTCTGGACTTGATTTTGCGGGGAGCATAAAAAGTGCCGCCTCAGCATTAGCATCAACCGTGGCCGTGCAATTTAGACATGGACTGCGCTCCTCAGTTAGGTTCACTTTTCAGGGTCTCTGAACCTTGATCGATACTCTCAGCGGAATTTGCACCGCGGCCGCATCAGGTATTCCGCTGCCGCACTATTTCACTGCGGTCGGCGTCTCTATCTGCATCCAAAACACCTTCTCTGAATCTCAATTCCGCGGACCGTGTAATTGTGGCCGCTTCAGCGGTGGACCTTCCGTGACCATGCTTTTTTCTTCGTTGTCAGCGCTTTTATCTCAGCTTTGAACTTGTGCAAATTTAACTCCTTCATGAGTTGGTTATGGATTTCTTGCCTCATTTTGACCAAACCCAGCAAACAAGCACAATAAGTCAAGTTTCGGGAATACTTTTACACATTTTTTATCCAAAACCTAAGAAAAAGAGAGCATAAGATAGGCTAGAATATGTAGTTATCAACTCCCGCAAACTTAAGCTTTTGCTTGTCCTCAAGAAAACAAAGTAATTCCCACCTTCACAAAATAAAAGAAATAAGAATTTTAGCTATTCTAAGATGACTTCATCAACCATCAATTGGGACTAACGATTACCGTCAACACAAATGTATTATCAACAACACACAACCTTTTTAGCACCATGGCTCTAGTGCGACACAAGAGCATCAAGAGTTAACTTAACTCATCAAGAAAGCTCGCTCTACTACGTAGGTCGTTGTGGAACCCAAAATCTTTCTCCTCCACTCTCCTTAAGAAAAATCTCACTTAAAAATTAAAGCACTCAAAAAAGGATTATAAAGAAGTACACTCGTCTCTCACAAGGGAATGTCACAAGTCCGGCTCTAAGTACCATAAACTTGCTCCTCATATGAATTACCACTAGTGTAAGCTCACTCAACTCAAAATCATAGGGCTTTTGCGGGGATGTAATAAAGGCTTTTGGTTCAAGGTAGGATATATCGGTCTATGAAGGTTTCATCTTCCCTTAAGCACTTCATTTTCTCATTTCGGCTCACACTTTCTTGACTCTTTGAGCCATTTTTTCTTCCTTCGGGGACTAGAGAGATACATTGTCACTCTTTCTTGTTCATGACAATCATTTTTCTCCTTTCTAATCATTCCAAGCCTTTCATCATTGCTTTTATTGAATCCCTTCATTTTTCTATATTGTTCACTTTCTTTTCTTCTTTTTTTTGTTGACTTTTTGCTTTTCTTTCTCTTTATTTTGCCTTCCCTTTTCTTCATTTTGTACTTTATATCACTTTTGCATTCCTTGTCTCTCCCCCCAAACTTATGCTTTTGCCAAGTGTGCTAAGGAAAGATCGGGTGCCAAGAGAGGGTCATTTTAGAACGGATAAAGGCTTGTATCATGGTTATTGAAAGAACAAAGGTTTCGGCTCAATGGGGATGACTAGGGATATCATATTTGGTGGGCTATGGAAGCTTTCAATTTTCAATTTGGATCAAGTAGAGCCTATAATCATTTCTCAAGTCGAGCTACACTTAGAATTTCGCCTAGACAAACATTCAGGGCAAGTTCTAGATTTATTAACACAGAACTTGGACTTGCAAATCAATACCTCACCTCACAAGCTATTGGATTTCTAAAGAGAACAGAGTCGAGGGCCCACAACAACCTTAGTTAAGATTGAACAACACAAATAGCTCCTAAAAACCACTCGATGATTGTTTAGTCAATACAAGAGTCAAAATGTCACAACTAACACCATTCTTTGCAAAGCAATCTATTTCTAACCATAAGGTCAAAGGTAAATGTGTTAGGCACAAGTGAAGTTTTGTGTGAAACGCTTTTATTCATTACTACTACTTACACAAAAACATAAAGAAAATAGACTCAAACCCTTAAGAAGGTTGTCATGTCATCCATCATCAGGAAGAGCCACCCAGTTCACACAAATTCCACATTTGAAAAGAACTGTGGCATTAAGAAAACCAAAGGCTTATTGATCACAAAAACTTGTAAAAGTAAGAAGTTACAAATTGAAAAAAAGAAACTACTAAATGAAATAAGAAGCTATGCTATTAAGGAAAATTTCAAAAAAAGTTATAAAATAAAATACAGAAAGTAAGTCGAATATGTACAATAGAGGATTAAGACGAATATACATAAAAAGGGAATGAATATATACATGGAAAGGTAACTTTATATACATACCAAAAGTACGAAAATAAAGTACGATAAGTAAAAAATAAAGAAAAAAAATAGTATCAAAGTTATTACAGACCAATATCTGAATCATCATCAAAATCAAATTAAGGCCACCCCCCCCCCCAAATAAAAAGTAGCATTGTCCTCAATGTTATCAACAAAAATAGAATAGGGGAAGGGTAGAGAGTAAAGAAAAACTTCCTATGATGCCTCTATTTGCATAGGGTCACTAGCTGGGTCCTGTGGCTGGCCTGAGTCACCTCCCTCTGGGTCCTCCAACTCAATCTCCAGATCCTCAGTCTGGGGGATCACCCCTCTCCTCATGGGCTCTATGTCAGCCTCTTGCTCTGGTGCATGTGCTGCCAGAACTGGATCCTCCAAGAGTAGGTCTAATGGGATGTCTCCAGCTAATCTAATCTTTTCAACCTCCTTCGTTAGCAGCTTTACTGACTCATTTGAGGCCCGAGTCTTCTTCATTTTCTTCATTTGTTTTCTCAAGTCCGTGATTGCTTTTCCCTGTGCTTCCAAAGTGGCCATGATCAACTTCTGGTTCTCCAGGAGCTTCTTCTGATTGTCTAGAAGCTCTTTTAGTGATTCCTCCACTGAAGCAGGCAATTGAGGTTGTGCCGGAGCTGACTGAGCTGCCACTGTGCTGGATAGGACAAACAACTTTGATGTAGCTGCCTACATCCAGTTGTTGATGCTAGAAAGAATCTGGTTAACCCTCAATGCAGTCAAAGGGTATACTGATGAAGAAGGCACCGAATAAGGCATAGAAGTAGATGGTCCGGAGGGAGGATGTGGCATGGCAGTAGAAGGCTCGAAACCAGTGGCCACCGCCCCTGACTCTTCAGACAGTCCAGTGGAAGTGGTGGCTTTTCCCTTGGACTTGGGGTTGTCTGGATCCTGAAGGCTGTACCAGGAGAAAGGCCTCTTTGGTTTCACTTTAGTGTCAAAGTCCCTTCCCTCCACTTCCTGATCCTCTAGGTACATGGTGAGGAAGTTCGGGAAAGGGTATGAGCTCTCATCTTTTCCAACCACTCTGGTGATCACCTTGGCCATAATATTCCCGACATTAATCGGGTACCCCGTCATGATAGCCCCTACAATTAGGGTCTAACTGGATGCACACAAAAGTTTCCCAACCCTTTGCCTCGAAACACAAAGTGTTCCTGTAGATCGGGACCCCAGGTGTCAGCCAAGCTGGAGTAGTCTCCAGAAGAGAAATCATTGATGCAAGCCACGGGTAGGCTAACTCATCCATATCCACCTTCTCCAGATACAAGGACTCATCCTCGTCATTGAGCCCAGCCTAATCATTCAAAGTCTTGCCATCAAACTTAATCTTCTTGTTCCAGACTTTGGTCAAAATTATGACCTTTTTGTGTGAGCGACATTAACGTAAAAGTCTCTGACCAAATGTTCATTGGCATTTGGTAAGTTGTTGGTGAAGAACTGCCACCCCACTCTCTCATTGAATGGCCTCCTGACATTTGGGTTGTGAGGTAGCAGATCCCGCTCAATGAAGACCCTCTCATGTGTAAGTGACCTCTAAGGACACCACTCCCGAAACTTGTGTTAGGCTTTCTCACTCACAAAACATTCTTACTATACCACTGGGTTCCTTGATCTCTCCAACCCTCCTATCTAGGTGTCACCACTCCTTCCGTCGTCAGGGATCTCAGCATCTACATCAATAGGGTCTGCTGGTGAGGCCAAAGGTGTAGCAGGAGGAGAAGCTGATGCTGAAGATTCAATACTTTCCTCTGAGCCATCAGACGACTCAGAAGAAGTAGGAGAAACAGGGGGTGTAGGTTCATCTCTTAATTAGAATTTCCCTTGGAAGTCTGCGGGAATATGGGTTGGTGATAATAGGCTATATAGTTGTTATTTACACCATAATTGTCCATGCTTTGTTGTTGTTTTATAATGTAAGTTGCCAATAAAATGCTTTAATAAATGCTATTTGGTTTCGCAGGGAATATAAGATGTGAGGAAGCAACATGAAGTGTTTAGAGGCAATAACGTGAAGAAAACACCCACTCAAGAAGTACCCAAACACAAAAGAGCAAAAAGAGAAGGAACGCGAAGACAAAAAGGCCCAGCACATGCACCGCGGTTGGAGGCAGTGTTCTCCGCAGTCAGCGCCGCGGTCGACGCCGCGGCCGCGGCGGCATGTTCACAGCCCAGAATTTAAGGGGCCAAAGTGTCAAGTTGGGAAAACTTTTGTAAAACCCTTATAAGATGTAGGAAACTTGCCCGAGAAGAGAGAGCCTATTTTGAGATTATTTTTGCAAGAAGAACAAGTGTGAGAGATCACCCAAAACATCATAGTTCTTATTCTCTTCTAATTTTCTTGCAATTTTTCCATTATGAATATTTTCGTAGTTTATTCTTACGTTGTCATGAGTAGCTAAATACTTTAATCTAAGGTTTTGGTGAAACCCGTTGGGGATGACTTGGTTGTTATATTAATATAGTTTGAATTGGTTGTTAATCTCAATTTGTTCATCTACGTTTTGATTGTGGTTAGTTGAAAGGGCCATCAATTATCCGTTCCTATTTATTATGTATCTTCTTGAGAGAGAATGCATATTTAGGTAGTCGTTTGAACAACATCACTCTTGGAGTATAGACGAGAGTCATAACCGAGGGTTTAGAGATTGGATTAGAGATAACGATATCTCGGATGCAATCTAAAAGAATGGTAATGTGAATCTAGCTAGCGTAGCTTGAGACAGTGCGTCTAGTAAATTATCATAATTGCTTGAGAGAGATTTATGATAGCCGGAGAGTTCTTGATTGATAGAGACAACTAAGGCATCGCTATAAGAAACGTACAACCAAGGAAATCACCAACGGGAGAAACCATTACCTTAGACCTTATTCCAACTGTTTACACATCAAGCATAGTTAATTTTCAGCTGTTAATTATTTTCGGACTTTAGTTGTTAGAAATATCATCAATTGTGAATTACAAAGTTTGGGGAAAATTGATTCTGTGAATTTAGTAAATCAGTCAAAAGTAATTGATATGTTAATTCTCTATGGTTCGACTCTGGGCAGAATTACTCAGATTATATTTGCTACGTCCTTGTGTGTCTTTGTATAAGGCATAGTTTGGCATTATCAAATTTTGGCGCCGTTGCCAGGGAATTAACGGTGTTATCAATTACAATTGAGAGAAGTACAAAAATTTTAAGCGTAGTCAGTTTTCTCTATACCCAATCGTTTCATTGAAATTCTAACATTTGAACTCTTGTGGAAAGCAGGTGTATGCCTAGATGTTCTTCGAGGATTGGAGAACTGCTAGAAGGACTATCAGACCTCGAGAAAACATTCAGGGCATTGAACCGTGCCAACAAAAGACTTCAACAATCTCAACAATCACACCAACTCGAATTTGACATGGGTGACGTAGATAACATCAACGGAAATGTCAGGAATGAGCCAGCTGATTTAAATGTCAGAAGGGTGGGACCTCTTGTGCCCGAAGCTGCACTTTATGACTGGGCACAACCCACAGCTGATAATCTGGCCACTGCCATAGCTGTGCCCACAATTCAAGTGGAGACATTCCAGATCACCAACAACATGTTGCATCTGCTGCAGAATAAAGGACTGTTCTCCGGGTCACACATTGAAGACCCGCAACAACGCTTGAAGAATTTTCTGTCAATTTGTATGACTCAAAGGCAGCCAAATGCAACTCCGGAAGCTATCAAGCTGCTACTGTTTCCATTCTCGGTAATTGGGGAAGCTCGGACTTGGCTAAATTCGCTCCCTATCAACTCTATCACCACCAGGGAGGAATTAGTCAAGCAGTTCCTGAACAAGTTCTGTCCGCCTAACAAGACTGCAAAACAGATTGATGACATATTGCAGTATAGGCAGCAACCCTCTGAGTCCTTGCAAGAAACTTGGGAAAGGTTTAAAGGGATGTTAGTGAAGTGTCCTCACCATGGCATTCCAGACCAGATGCTCGGTCAGAGATTATACATGGGGCTAGCTGACAATTTGAAAGCAAATGTGGATGCGTCAGCTGGAGGTGCATTTTAAGTAAAACATTCACTGAGTGCAAAATCCTTCTCAATAAGATGTCACAAAATTCGGAGTGGATGACTAGAGGTACAACACTAGAACCCATAGTGCATTCAGTTCCTCTTGACCCAAATAATCCGCATGCAGAGAACATGGCCACACTCATGACCCAGATGAGCATATTGACAAAGAAGATTGATGAGATGGGTACAAAAAAGGTGCACATTGTTGATACAACAAATGGGGGACTGTGTACACCTTCTATTAATCAGTCTTATATGTGTTCATGGAGCGGAAAAGGTGAAAATCAAGGGGCAAGGGAAGATATGAATTATGTCAACAACTATGGGGGTCAGAGGCAAGGAGCACAGCAGGGAAGACCGCAGCAAAATCAGCAGTACAGGCCTAATATGCAGCAGCCTAGGGGTATGCACCCTCAAAACCAATTGTTGTCAGTACCATATCAGAAACCACAAGGCTATCCACAGCAAAATCAGCAACAATTAACATACCAACCACCCCCCTCAGTAGCAAGATAACAACATGGTGGAAATCAGGGGTATGCTTCAGCAACTCATTGGGACAAATAATAAAGTGCAGGAAAAATTGGCAGTGCATGATTCAGCAATAAAGAATATTGAAACGCAGTTGGGTCAGCTGTCCATGGCTTTGAACAACCGTCCTCAGGGAACTTTGCCTGTAGACACAAACATAAACCCCAAGGACCAAAACCCGAATCAGCTGATGGCAGTAAGTCTCCAAAATGGGAGAGATTTAGACAGAGAGCAGGAAATTGCACAAGCCATCAAGGACACTACACTAACCACTCCAGTTCAATTAGAGGTAGATAAGCCAATAGAACTTACTGAAGTGGTGGTTGAGCAGAGTCAGGAGGAAAAAGGCAAAGATAAGATGAATGAGCAAGTTGCAGAACAGGTGGCACCTCTTGTGCCAGAAAATTCTAACAGAGAGAAGCCAGCAAGCAATGCACAAAGGGTGATACCTGCACCCTTCCCTCAGAGACTGGTCAAACAAAAGAAGGCAGACCAATATAAGAAGTTCATGGAGATGTTACGTCAAATTCAGTTGAATATTCCTTTGATGGATGCCTTGAGGGAGATGCTCGGCTATGCTAAGATGATGAAAGATCTAATGTCACGGAAGTTTGATTTTCAGGATCTATCCACTATAACTTTAACACAGACCTGCAGCGCAGTGATGGCAAAACCGATGGCTCAAAAGATATCGGACCCAGGTAGCTTCACTATTCCATGCACAATTGGAAGTTATGCATTTGCAAAGGCGTTGTGTGATTTGGGAGCCAGCATAAATCTGATGCCGCAGGCTGTGTACACTAAACTGGGCATTGGTAGAGCTAGGCCAACTTCAATATTGCTACAGCTGGCTGACCGCACAGTGAAAAGGCCCACTGGTATTTTTGATGATGTGTTGGTACAAGTGGGGAAGTTTGTGTTCCCTGCAGACTTTGTTATCTTGGATTGTCAGGTGGATGAGGAGATACCCCTTATTTTAGGGAGACCATTTTTAGCCACGGGGAAAGTACTGATCGATTGTGAAACTGGGGAATTAAAAATGAGATTGAACGATGAAGAATTCATATTCAATGTTTAACAATCTATGAGGAGACCTAGTGAATATGCTAATTGCTCTCTAGTTGAAGCAGTGGATGTAATCCTGCAAGAAGATGATATGACCCTAACTGTAAAAGATCCATTGGAGGCATGTCTGACGAATTTAGAAGAAATGGATGGTGAAGGGTTAGCTGAATGGGTCATGGCACTGGAAGGCCGAGGATTTTGGTCAAGGGAACCTCAGTTCGAGTCCCTTGACCTAGAAAAAAGGGCCACTCCTCCAGCAAAGCCATCAATAGAGAAACCATCCAAGTTGGAACTAAAGCCACTCCCAGATCACCTCAGGTATGTGTTCTTAGGCCCTGATTCGACCTTGCATGTTATGATATCATCCGGTTTGTTAGATGTGCAGGTAGAACGGCTCGTACAGGTACTGCAGGAAAACAAGACTGCCATTGGCTGGACCATGGCAGACATAAAAGGTATCAGCCCAGCCTTCTATATGCATAAGATTCTCCTGGAATAGGGGCACAGACCTTCCAGGGAACACCAGCGAAGGCTGAACCCAAACATGAAAGAGGTTGTAAATAAAGAAGTAATCAAATGGTTAGATGCGGGAATCATCTTCCCTATCTCTGATAGTAATTGGGTCAGCCCTGTCCAATGTATGCCGAAAAAGGGGGGGATGACTGTTGTAAAAAATGAGAACAATGAGTTGATCTCAACTCGTACAGTCACAAGGTGGCGTATCTGCATGGATTACAGGAAATTGAACACAGCCACCCAGAAGGACCATTTCCCCTACCTTTTATTGACCAAATGTTGGACAGGCTGGCTAGGCGATCGCACTTCTGTTTCTTGGATGGATATTCGGGGTACAATCAGATATCAATATCCCCCGAAGATAGAGAGAAAATGTCTTTCACCTGTCCGTATGGCATCTTTGCCTTTCGGAGAATGCCTTTTGGCTTGCAATGCACCCGTGATTTTTCAACGGTGCATGTTAGCCATCTTCACACACATGGTGGAGGATATTATGGAGGTCTTTATGGATGATTTCTCTGTGGTGGGAGATTCATTCGAAGACTGTCTTCACAACTTAAGGAGAGTGCTTAAAAGATGTGTGGAGACAAACTTAGTTCTAAACGGGGAGAAGTGTCATTTTATGGTACAAGAAGGTATAGTCTTGGGGCATCGAGTGTCCAGTAAAGGAATTAAGGTCGACCATGCTAAGGTTGACGTGATTGAGAAGTTACCAACGCCCACTTCAGTCAAGGCGGTGAGAAGTTTTCTTGGACACGCTGGATTCTACCGGCGTTTCATAAAAGATTTTTCCAAAATTGCTAACCCATTATGCAAACTCCTTGAAAAGGATCAGCCCTTTGTGTTTTCTAATGATTGCAGGTTGGCATTTGAGGAACTGAAGAAGAGATTGATCACTGCACCTATCATTGTTGCACCCAACTGGGAGCAACCATTTGACCTCATGTGTGATGCCAGCGACTATGTTATAGGAGCAGTCTTGGGGCAGCGAAAAGATAAGTTGATGCACCCGTTTTACTACGCAAACAGAATGCTAAGCGGTGCACAGCTCAATTACACAGTGACGGAGAAGGAGATGTTGGCGGTGGTGTTTGCGTTTGACAAGTTCCGATCATAACTGATTGGTTCCAAGGTAATTGTATAAACTGACCATGTAGCACTCAAGTACCTAATTGAGAAAAATGAGTCTAAGCCGCACCTGATTCGTTGGGTGCTACTGTTGCAAGAATTCGACCTCAAAATTCGTGACCGTAAGGACACAGAAAATCAAGTCGCTAATCATCTATCGCGACTTGAAGGAGCTAAAAAATCAGTCGAAGAGATCCTGGAAACCTTTCCTAACGAGTAGCTACTCGCAGCCAGTCTTGAGGAAGCGCCATGGTATGTAGATTTTGCAAACTACCTGGCCTGCGGTATTGTTCCCTATGACCTTTCATTTGTCCAAAAGAAAACGTTTTATCGTGATTGCCACATGTATTATTGGGACGAGCCTTAGTTGTTTAGAATCTGTGCTGATAATATGATCCGGAGAAGTGTCCCCGAGATAGAACAATCTTCTATTTTGCAGGCTTGTCATGCATCAGCATATGGAGGACATTTTGGAGGAGCCAGGACAGCTGCGAAAGTGCTAGAGGCCGGGTTCTTTTGGCCAACAGTGTTTAGAGATGCACACCTATGGGTGAAGGACTACGACGAATGTCAGCGAACCGGGAACATTTCCCGTCGCCACGAGATGCCCATGAACCCGATTCAAGAGGTAGAGGTGTTTGATGTTTGGGGGATTGACTTCATGGGCCCCTTCGTCAGCTCATTTGGCAATAAATACATACTTGTTGCTATGGATTACATGTCTGAATAGGTGGAAGCTGCAGCGTTGCCCACTAATGATGCAAGAGTGGTGATAGGTTTTGTGAAAAAGAATATATTCACCCGATTTGGGATACCAAGAGCGATCATCAGTGATGGAGGCACTCACTTCTGTAACAGAGCCTTAGAGAAATTGCTTGCAAAGTATGATGTACGCCATAAGGTGGCTACCCCTTACCATCCACAAACCAGTGGGCAGGTTGAAGTGTCCAACAGGGAGATAAAAAGTGTACTAACCAAGGCGGTGAATGCCACACGAACTGATTGGGCAAAGAAGCTTGATGACGCACTCTGGGCCTATAGAACTGCGTTCAAAACACCAATAGGTATGTCACCATACAAGTTGGTATTTGGGAAGGCCTGTCACCTGCCTGTGGAGCTAGAACATCGAGCTTGGTGGGCACTGAAACAATTGAACATGGATCCCGAAGTAGCTGAACAAAATCGACTAACAGAGTTTCATGAGCTGAAAGAATTTAGATATCAAGCCTTTGAGAGAATGAGGCTCTACAAGGAAAGAATGAAGAAGATGCATGATAAGCACACTGTGGACAGAAATTTCAAACCCGGTGACAAGGTATTATTGTATAATTCAAGGCTGAGATTGTTTCCGGGTAAGTTAAAGTCCCGATGGTCAGGACCATTTAGAGTGGTGCAAATGTTCGCAAGTGGAGCTTTCGAGATTGAGTCGGAAGATGGGACAAACAAGTTCTCAGTAAATGGGCAAAGGTTGAAACATTACCTTGGAATAGCTAAAGAAAAAGGGAATACGGTGGAGATCAATTTGAAAGAACCCCAGTACGCGAATGAGGAGTGAAGGCTCAACCACTTGCATCGTGTTGCGACGTTAAATCAAGCACTGCGTGAGAGGCAACCCATGAATGTGTTGTAAGTGTAGTATCTAACTTCGTGTAAAAAAAAAATTGCCAGCTGCGACCGCGAATCGCGGCGTCGATCGCGGAAATCACTGGACGATTCAGTTTTCACCGCGGCCGCGGCTCGGACCGCGGCGACGTCCGCTGAATTGTAATTTTTTTTATTTTTTATTTTATATTTTTTTTCTTTTCCCACTCTTCTTTTTAATTTTAAAACTCTTCCCTATATCAAAATAAACAATCCCCTCTCCTAAAATCCCCACTTCTCTTTCTCTCTCTCTCTAACCCTCCCCTCCATACTCTCTTCTTCTTCTTCCTCCTTTACAACACCCCTCATGTTCTTCCCCCCAAGGTATGTTTCCGACCCCCTTCTACTTTTCTTCTATTGTTTTTGTTGCATTATGCTAGTTCATGTTGTTCTAATGTAGTATTAGTAATAAGATTTTGTTTTGTTTATTTCTTCTTCTTCTTTTTAGTGTAATTTCATTTTTAGCATATGTCTGGTGAAGGAGATGTGTTTTGAATGTTTGGAATGGTGTCGTTGGTGGGTGATGGTTAACAAAGAGTGTGGAATGTGTGGGTGTAGTAGATAGTTGAATTGAGAAAGTTTTCTTGATTCCCTTGGGGCCATGAATATGAAGATAATGCCTTGCCCAAAATGTGTTTGAGAAATTGTCTCAATGGTGATATAAGGAGATGTTGTGACATGGTTGTGGTGAAGTCTGAGTAACCACCCATAGTCACACATTTTAGGCTCATCCTAATACGTGTTTCTTTGTTTTGACAGGTACTATGAGTTCATCCTGTAAGAGACGAAACATCGGGTCCTTTGCTGGTGGCCCAGGAGGCTCCTCACGAGCTAGGGGCCAAACCAGTGCACCACGGTTTGTTAGCACTCGGTTCGTCTCTGCAGAAGCAGAGGCAAAGTACAATCAGAAACTTGCTAGGAAGTTACTCCATGAGGTCCATATCAACAAGAAGGCTTTGGTGAGGGAATGCCCCAATATGTTTGATGAGCTACGGAGGTGTCAGCTGGACATCTTATTTGAGGCTCCCGAGGAAGCAAATATTCAGCTAGTGAGGGAATTCTATGCAAACCTGCCAGAACACGAGGACAAGGTTGTGACTGTGCGCAACACTCCAGTTAATGCTGCTATAGAGGTCATCCGCAGAGTGTATCGCCTCCCCACATTCACGGGTGATGATCATTACATCATGATTAGTCGCCCGATGGTTGAGTGGGATAGAATTCTGGAGGTCATCTGTATACCGGGCAGACACCCCAAATGGGTAGCATAACCGACGACTCTGCATTCCATGTCTCTTACTTGGGAGGCCAAATGTTGGCTCACTGTCATGACCACTCGGTTGCTACCATCCAGCAATACAACCAATGTAAATGGGCCACGGACCACTATGATCTACTGCTTCATGACTCACCAAGGGTTTGATATCGTCGGAGTCCTCTCTGAAGAAATGTTCATCCGATCGCCTGAACTAAACAAAGGCCACTACTTCCCTTCGCTTGTCACCCGTATATGCTGCCTTGCTAATGTTTCTGAGAACTTTCGAGTTAATGGGAAATTACCTATAAAAACCCCTTTCCGGGCGAGGAAAATTGGGCAAGAGGGACGAGAGCCAGTACGTCGCAATGATGACTCGTCTGATGAGTCTGAGTCTGAGGATGATTCTGATGCTACTGAAGCTGTTGAGATCATAGCCCCTCCTAGAGGGGACGAGGCAGGATCGTCACAGCCACGCCGGAGCACTCGGATGGATGCTTTGGAGCGGGAAATGACTGGACTGCGGACCTCTGTCACTGACTTGGGGTCCCGCATGGATGTTGTGGCTGACCGACAGGTGAAGTCAGAAAAGAAATTCATGGGTTGGTTGAGAGCACTGGGTCGCGCCTGCAACGTTAACCCAGACACAGTTTCAGATCAAGAGTGACCCTTCAGGGAAGTTTCTTTACCTCACTGCTCTTTATATTGTCAAGCCATGGGGACATGTCTTAATTTTAAGTGTGGGGTGGGGGAAACTTCGTTGTATGTTGTACTTGTGAATATTATCTGTTTGTTTTTGTTTTGTGTTAGTTGCTTTAGAAATAGAGTAACAGTTTTTTTAGGAAGTTAAAATAGAAGCGACTTGTCCCGACGATGGATCTCTTTCGGCGGGGTTCTTGAGGGACTAAGTCGAGAAAAAAAATGAAATATAAAGACTCTTCCTAATGACGAATTCTTTAGACAAATTTTCTTGAGGGAAGCTAGTCTATAGAAAACACCAAAAAGATTTTTTATTTCTTAGGTAGTGTAGTAACTCCCCTTTGGTTTTTCTTTGGGCCACGGTTCTTTTCCAAGGGTTTAGCTTGAACCGGGTATAGGTAGATTATTATTTTTTTGTTTTAGGTTAGGATTAATGGGTGACGAGCTTAAAATTGAAGAAGAAAAACCCTTAGCGTTCTTACACCCGAACACGATAGACGCTAGAGTGTAGCGCTTAGCTTCAAGGGTTGAATCTTGTTTAAGTGACTTAAAAATTGTATGTTTGTACCTAACTTGAACACTCAAAAGAGAATGTTTTGATAAACTAATCCGGAGTGAGTCATGTGCCATGTGGGTGTGAGTATCATTGTATTCCATGTTGTACATTTGATGCCTAGAACTTGCCCTGTGTGTTTGTAAAGCAAAATAGTAGCTTCATTCGGTTTTAGAAGTGATATAGGTATTTATTTGTTGAGACATACATATAAAGTGAACCCACCTGAATGCATTACATCTTAGTTAACCTCGTTGAGCCTATAAGCTTGTTTCTTTGGCAACCATAATGTGAATCTTAACCATTTGTTTGAATAGCCTGTTGTTTGAACCAATTTTCCTCCCTCTCGCTAAGCACTAGATTGGTATTGAGATTATGTGAAAACAAAAGTGTGGGGTGGTGGTTTGGTTTTTGAAGTGGAACCATGGAAATAGAGAAAAGGTGCAGAATGTGAAGCGTAAAAAGAAAAGCACCACGAAAAAAAGTTCATATATATTTTGTAGTGATTAATAAGTGGTAGCTTGTACAAATTGCACCTAATGCATGGGGATGTTTAAATAAATGTGGGGGAGTGTTGGCTTACAAAATGATCATTTTTAAATTCAACGTAATTGTACTAAAAGTGCTTAGGGAGGTTAGTCACTATATCCAAATGTATCCTACCCGTCCCTTAGCCTACATTACAACAAAATAAAGTCCTATTGATCTTAGACTGAGTGGGGCTCGATTAGTAGAGTACTACACTAGGGGAAAGTCTATGGTGCATCTTTGTGGCATGTGAATGTTCTTTTTGGAGAGTGAGCGAATTCTGTCTATTTGAGTTCCTAATTGTTATCACTATCATTATATATATGGAACTACTCTCTTGTGTGATGTGAGGGCATGTGATTCACAAAGGAAAGGTGCATCTTGACTATTGTGTAGAGTGGTTTGAGTAAGTGCAAATGTTATAGGGTACGAAAAACTTGATCCTTGAGGTAAAAGATGTTCACTACTAGGTGTAACTCTTGTGAAATGTTCATGGCGTGAGTTGTTGAGGGAAAAGCATAGGAAATGAATTTTTATGGAGTGTGGTGAATTGCTCGAGGACTAGCAATAATTTAAGTGTGGGGTGTTGATAATAGGCCATATAGTTGTTATTTACACCATAATTGCCCATGCTTTGTTGTTGTTTTATAATGTAAGTTGCCAATAAAATGCTTTAATTAATGCTATTTGGTTTCGCAGGGAATATAAGATGTGAGGAAGCAACATGAAGTGTTTAGAGGCAATAACGTGAAGAAAACACCCACTCAAGAAGTACCCAAATACAAAAGAGCAAAAAGAGAAGGAACGCAGAGACAAAAAGGCCCAGCACACGCACCGCAGTTTCCACTGCGGTCCGCACCGCGGTTGGAGGCAGTGTTCTCCGCGGTCAGCATCGCGGCCGCGGCGGCATGTTCACAACCCAGAATTTAAGGGGCCAAAGTGTCAAGTCGGGAAAATTTTTGTAAAACCCTTATAAGATGTAGGAAACTCGCCCGAGAAGAGAGAGCCTATTTTGAGATTATTTTGGCAAGAAAAACAAGTGTGAGAGATCACCCAAAACATCATAGTTCTTATTCTCTTCTAATTTTCTTGCAATTTTTCCATTATGAATATTTTCGTAGTTTATTCTTACGTTGTCATGAGTAGCTAAATACTTTAATCTAAGGTTTTGGTGAAACCCGTTGGGGATGACTTGGTTGTTATATTAATATAGTTTGAATTGGTTGTTAATCTCTATTTGTTCATCTACGTTTTGATTGTGGTTAGTTGAAAGGGCCCTCAATTATCCGTTCCTATTTATTATGTATCTTCTTGAGAGAGAATGCATATTTAGGTAGTCGTTTGAACAACATCACTCTTGGAGTATAGACGAGAGTCATAACCGAGGGTTTAGAGATTGGATTAGAGATAACGATATCTCGGATGCAATCTAAAAGAATGGTAATGTGAATCTAGCTAGCGTAGCTTGAGAGAGTGCGTCTAGTAAATTATCATAATTGCTTGAGAGAGGTTCATGATAGTCGGAGAGTTCTTGATTGATAGAGACAACTAAGGCATCACTATAAGAAACGTACAACCAAGGAAATCACCAACGGGAGAAACCATTACCTTAGACCTTATTCCTACTATTTACACATCAAGCATAGTTAATTTTCAGCTGTTAATTACTTTCGGACTTTAGTTGTTAGAAATATCATCAATTGTGAATTACAAAGTTTGGGGAAAATTGATTCTGTCAATTTAGTAAATCAGTCAAAAGTAATTGATAGGTTAATTCTCTGTGGTTCGACTCTGGGCAGAAGTACTCAGATTATATTTGCTACGTCTGTGTGTGTCTTTGTATAAGGCATAGTTTGGCGTTATCAGTTGGCACTGAGTTTCCTTTCGAAGCTTCCCGGGAAGGGACATATTCACTAACATCAGAATAGGATGCGGCTCTGGTCGTAGCTTTGATGGTTTTCCGCAGCTTCCCTGTAGATTTCTGGACCGTTAGTGGTAATTTGGTCCTTCTTTGTCCTCCTCTTCCCCTGCCTTGGGAGGATTCAACCCTCCCTTTTTATGTATCACCGGCACCTCTAGATAGGACCATTGTCTGCAGAGAATAACCCATGGAACAAAGTTAGAACAATGTATCAATCATATGGTTAAGCATTGCAGTTGAAGCTAAAACATTGCACACGTAAATAAAGCATAGCAGAGCACTTGCATATACTGCCTCTCAGAATCAAGATTTGCTGACCGCGGAAAAAGAGGCGTGGTTGCGTAAAAGCAACCGCGGTCCGCGAAAAAAGCACCGCATCCGGGAAATATATTGAATCAGACTACCTAATCTCTGAATCTGATGTACCACTAAGAGCAAAAAAAGGGGTGTGGTCGCGAAAGCTGCACAGTTATCCATGGAAAAACGAACGTTGTCGCGGACCTTAATTAGCAATTATCTGAACTTAAAGTCTGCAGTCCACGAAAAAGGAAGCGCGACGCATAAAGCAAGCCGTTGACAACGGAATTTCCACCGTTGACCGAGAAAACAAACCATTTTTAACTTAGGATTTTAGATGAACGTTGACCGTGGAATTATGGTTGTGGCCACGGAATTCAAAAAATAAGAACGGGCAACCTAGGGTTTTTACTAGCATACAACTTAGGCAATTTTAGGTGGTAAAATGAATAACCATATCCCTCATTAGGCATGTACAACAAGTACCCATATGAATTTTTAACATCAATGCCTATATTATGGTGATTAATCAAACCCTAAATAAAAAGAAGAAGTTAAAACTAAAAGAAAAGAAAAGAAAAAATATAAAAGCAATGCAATGATTTGAGCATACCAGTTGTTTGATTGTTTATTGGAAACTACTTATGATTAGTGGTGTGCTATTGGGATCAGATTAGAGGAGATGAACAGTGGCCTATTTCTGGTGAGAGTAAAAAGTGTGAAAAGGGTAAAAGGAGGAGGGCCCTCCTATTTATACTAAAACACTGAGGGCCCACACCGACCTACCTAGCGCGGCCGTGGAATTCCACTATGGTCTGCGCTTTTGGCTGTTCTGCTGAGTTGCAAGTTCAACACTACCGCTAAGTGCAGAAAAAGGAGCGCGGTCGCAGAACAAGGTTTGCTGATTGTGAAAAAGCCACCGCGAACGTGGTTGAAACTTTAGAGAGGTTACATTTTGGACTTTTCAAGTCCGCGTCCGCTACCAAATCACGCCCCCGCGAAAAAGCTTCCGCTGACCGCGGAATTTTGAGTGCGGTCAGTGGTCTAATTGCATACATAGCCAAATTTTCCAGTATTCGTCCTGCACTGCATCAAAAATTCTTACACAAATCTTCACAACTAGTTAGTCCAAAACAAATCCTACACTAAGAAGAAAATAAAAAAAACACATGGGTTGCCTCCCAAGAAGCGCCTGATTTAATGTCGCGGCACGACACATGTTACCATCATCATTTGAAGTTGATCAAGGCCACCACGTAGTTGTCATCAAATTTTTCCAGGTAGTGTTTGACTCGGTGCCTATTAACTATGAAAAATTCACCATTTTAATTCTTCAAATCAAGAGCACCAAATGGAGTTACATGTACCACTTCAAAAGGGCCACTCCATTTTGACTTGAACTTTCCCAGAAACAATCGTAACCGAAAGTTGAATAAGAGAACCAAGTCACCCTCTTTGAATTCCTTGCTCCGGGCATACTTGTCATGTAAGTACTTCATCTTGTCCTTATACAAGGACGAGCTGGAATAGGCATGAAACCTATACTTATCAAGTTCATTGAGTTGATCTACCCGGAGATTTGCTGCAACATCCAACTCAAGATTTAACCTCTTCAGCGCCCACATGGCTTTGTGCTCTAACTCAACCAGAAGATCGCATGCCTTCCCAAATATCAACCAGTATGGAAACATACCAATTGGAGTCTTATAAGCAGTCTTGTAAGCCCACAAAGCATCGTCCAGTTTCCTTGATCAGTCAGTCCTATTTGCATTGACAGTTTTTGACAATATGCTCTTTATCTCCCTGTTGGAGACCTCAACTTGTCCACTAGCCTGAGGATGATAAGGGGTTGATACCTTGTGATTGACACCATACTTTTCAAGAAGAGTGTCAAATGCCCTATTGCAGAAATGAGAACCACCATCACTGATGATTGCCCGAGGAGTGCCAAACCGTGTGAAGATATTTTTCTTGAGAAATGCCATAATTCGTTGTTGGGAAAAGCCATGGCCTCAACCCACTTGGAAACATAATCAACGGACACCAGAATGTAAGTGTTGTCACACGAACTCACAAAAGGCCCCACGAAGTCTATGCCCCACACGTCAAAAATGTCAACCTCAAGAATAGTGGTGAGAGGCATTTCATCCTTCTTGGAAATTCCACCAGCTCTCTGGCACTCATCACATCTCTTGACAAGCTCACCAGTATCTTTATACAGAGTCGGCCAATAAAAACCACAGCTAAGAACCTTTGAAGCAGTTCTCGCCCCACTGTGATGACCACCGTAGGGCGAGGAATGGCAAGCATCAAGAATACTCATTTGTTCCTCTTTCGGAGCACATCTCCGGATCACACCATCATTACAAATCTTGAAAAGATAAGGCTCGTCCCAGTAATAATCCAAGTTGTCCAGTTTAAGCTTCTTCCTTTAGTTAGAAGAGAGCTCACTCGAAACAATGCCGATCACAAGAAAATTGGCCACATCGACGGACCAAGGCATACTATTCAAAGAAACTGAGAGGAGTTGTTCATCCGGGAATGCATCATTAATTTCGAGACCATCTTTGGGTCTCCCCTCTTCTTCCAAGAGGGACAAGTGGTCCGCCACTTGATTTTCACTTCATTTACGATCAACAATCTCTAGGTCAAATTCTTGAAGAAACAAAACGCGTCTCATCAATCTAGCTTTAGAGTCATTTTCGGTCATCAAGTAATAGAGTGTCGCGTGATCAATATGAACAATCACTATGGCACCCATGAGATAAGGCCTAAACTTCTCCATTGCAAACACAATTACTAGCAACTCTTTCTCTGTCACTGTATAAATAACCTAGGCATTATTCATAGTTTTGCTCGTATAGTACACCGGATGAAACATCTTGTTCACCATTTGCCCCAAGACCGCTCCTACCGCAACATCACTAGCATCACACATGAGCTCAAATGGCAAGCTCCAATTGGGTGCAGTGATGATGGGAGTGGTAGTCAATTTATACTTGAGAAGCTCAAAAGCTTTCATGCACTTATCATTAAACACAAACTTTGCATCCTTTTCCAACAATTTACATAAGGGATTCACCACTTTGGAGAAGTCCTTGATGAACCTTCGGTAGAACCCCGCATGCCCAAGAAAGCTCCTCACTCCTTTGACGGAAGTAGGAAGACGGAGTTTTGAGATCATTTCAATCTTCGCTTTGTCCACTTTGATACCGTTCTTTGAGATCTTATGGCCGAGGACAATGCCCTCCTCGACCATAAAGTGGCACTTTTCCCAATTAAGCACTAGATTTGTCTCTTCACATCGGGCCAACACTTTGTCAAGATTACCCAAACATTCTTCAAAAGAGTCACCCACAACACTAAAGTCATCCATGAACACATCCAAGAAGTCCTCCACCATGTCCGTAAATATAGCTAGCATGCACCCTGAAATGTAGCCACAAATGGCATTCGTGAAAATGCAAAGGTGTCATACGGACATGTGAAGGTGGTTTTCTCCTGGTCCTCTAGTGTAATCATAATCTGGTTGTAGCCTGAGTACCCATACAAAAAGCAATAGTAGGAACGCCCAGCAAGTTTATCCAGCATTTGGTCAAGAAAGGGCAATGGAAAATAATCTTTGCGGGTCACTTTATTCAACTTCCGGTAGTCCATGCATACCCTCCATTCGGTGACAGTCCTAGTGGGGATCAACTCATTTTGCTCATTTGTGACCACAGTCATACCCCCCTTTTTCGGCACACATTATGCCGGTGAAGTCCATGAACTATCTGAGATGGGGTACACAAACCATGTATCTAGCCGCTTGATAACTTCCTTCTTGACGACCTCTTGCATAGCCTCGTTTAACCTCCTTTGATGTTCCACGGAGGGTTTGGCATCATCCTCAAGTATAATCTTGTTCATGCAAAAAGCAAGGCTTATCCCCCGAATATCAGCTAGAGTCCATCCAATTGCCTTCTTTCTTTGTTAGAGCACCTCAAGGGTGGCATCTACCTGCACGTTAGTAAGGCAAGAAGAAAATATAACAAGCAAAGTTGAACAAGGGACCAAAACTTCATACTTGAGGTGTGGAGGGAAAGCCTTCAACTCCAATATGGGAGGTTCCTCGATTGAGGGATTTGTTGGTAGAGTCTTTCTGTTCTCAAGATCCAAGGAAAGTTTACGGGGCTCATAGGAGTAAGAAACGATTCCTTGCAAGGCATTGACATACTCTACCAAGCGTTCAGCCTCGGTCACATCATGGTTCAACAATACAACTTCCAAAGGATCCTCCACATTGATCATGGCACTCGTGTCATCAACTATCACCTCCATCACCAGATCCGCAAAAGAACAAACCTCAGTACTATTCAACTGCTTCATTGATTTGCCACATGGAAGACAACTTTTTCGTCACCCACCTGGAAGGTGAGCTCCCCTGCTTCCATATCAACCAATGCCTTCCCTATTGTGATGAAAGGCCTTCCCAATATTATCGGCACCTCATAGTTGACTTCACAGTCGAGAATCACAAAATCTGTAGGCAAACTAAACTTGTCAACTCGGACAAGAACATCATCAATAATACCAAGTGGCCTCTTTATTGTTCTATCGTCCATTTGCAATCTCATTGAGGTATCTCTCGGTTGACCAATACCCAAAGTTTTGAATACAGAGTAAGGTATCAAATTTATACTTGCTCCCAAATTACACAAGGTCCGCACTCCCAATGGTATATGGAATGGTAAATATGCTGGGATCTTCAAGCTTTGGAGCCATCGAGTGCATAATGACACTCACTTGATGAGTCATTTTGATGGTCTCACAATCCATATATCTCTTTTTAGTTACCAAGTCTTTCATAAACTTGGCATATCCCGGTATTTGCTCAAGAGCTTTCACCAAGGGCACATTGATCGACAAACTTTTCATCATCTCAATAAACTTCTTGAACTGGTTTTCATTCTTCTACTTCGCAAGTCTTTGAGGGTAAGGTGGAGGAGGCCTTGGCAAGGGATCCTTGGCCTTAGGCATTACCGTTTCCAGTATGTTTATCACATGTTCCCTAGACGGGTTCACGTCATTTTGAGTCTCCTCCTCATTGTCATGAATATCAATTCTCACCTCACCATTCACATTCTCTTCACTCACTTGCTCATCAACTATTGGATCATCGTCACTTTGTATTTCAACATTATCACTCACAACTCCCTTTTGCTTGGGGGTACTTGCTTCACCACCTCTACCGCTCCTTGTGGTTACCGCCATTGCATGGCCGGTATTGTTCCCACCCTTCGGGTTTACTACTGTGTCACTAGGTAGTGCCCCCTTAGGGAGAGTGTTCAAAGCTTGCGAAATCTGGCCAATTTGGACCTCTAGGTTGTGGATAGAAGTATTATGGGATGCCAATTGGGCATTGGAGTCAGCATTCTTTTTCATCATTTTATCAAACATTGACTCAATCCATCCCATCTCATTGTTGGACGAGCTAGGACCTTGGCACGGAAATGGAGGCGGATTGTTTGGTTGTTAAAACATTGAAGGCCTTTGAAAACCCGGCCCCTGATTACCTTGATTTCCATTAATCCAACCCCATTGGTTGTTGTTGCCACCCCAATTGTTGTTGTTACCCCAATTCTGGTGGTTGTTCCGCCAATTATTGGAGTTGTTCTTGTTGTTGTTCCAATTTCCTTGGCCTTGGTTGCCCCAATTCTGATTATTCCCTTGAGATCTCCATTGTTGATTTGGAGCATTACCTCGTTGTCCTTGATAGTTGTTGGCATACAAAACCTCCTCACTTTGCTCACCATACCCATCATCCTGGTTGTAACCACTACTACCTTGCTCATATTGATCTTGATTGCCTTGCATTTGTTGCCCAGGTTGTCTCCTTTTGTTTACCAATAGATCAACCCCTTCCATTGCGTTTACTTGCTTTGGTCCTTGAATCTGCTGAAGTAGTGTTTTGGCTAACTGGTTCATGGTTATTGTTAACTCAGCTATGGCTTGTCCGTGGTCTTAAAGTTCCTTGTGAAAATTTATGACATGAGGGTCCCCCTGAGGAATATTTGCCCGACTTTGCCAGGCTGAGGAAGTGTCAGCCATCTCATCAAGAATCTCACATGCCTCAATATAAGACAGCTTCATAAAATTACCCCTTGCTAGCTAGTTTACCACATATTGATTGGTCGTGTTTATACCCCTATAAAATGTTTGTTGGTCATTTCTTCAGTCATATCATTGCTAGGGAATTCCTTGACCATAGTTCTATATCTTTCCCAGATTTCATGAAGGGGTTAATTTGGTTCCTGTTTAAATGCTAAGATCTCAACCCTTAATGCACCAAGGTCCCGATGAGAAAAACTTGGCTATAAACTTATCGGCCAACTCATCCCACGTAGTGATGGAATGGTTGGGGAGTCTTTCGAGCCAGTCCAAAGTTTTCCTTCTAAGTGAAAAAGGGAACAATCTCAGACTGGATGCATCCACCGACACATTTGTCTGTTTGCTACCCCAGTAGGTATCCACAAAGCCCCTTAGATGTTTATATTCATTCTGATGGTAAGCACCTGTGAAGTACCGTCTTTGCTCCAACAAGGTCAACATGACATTTGTAATTTGAAAATTGCTCGCCCGGATTCGGGGTGGGACAATTGCACTTGCGTACCCTTCATTTGGAAGCACTCGAGGAGCTACTTGCGGAGGAGTTGGGGGAGGGTTTGGAATATTTTCATTGGCCTGGAAGCCTCTTCTTTGAGCTTGAGGTACTAGAGGCACCTCATCTTAAGCATTATCATCTACTTCCTCCCCCGGGAGAACATTTCCTATAGGATCATTATTTGTCATTTTGTACCTGAATCGATTAACTCACACAAGTTAGTAAAACAGAAGGAAAGAAAAACAATACACACAACTAGTCAAATAGATAACCAAGACCATTTAACTCCCCGGAAACGGCATGAAAAAGTGATCGGCTCCAATCCTACACCACTATATAATTGTAAGGAGTGGTCGATGCATCTTTTACCTAAAGGGTCGGGATCAATTTCCACATGGAGTTAATATTGGTTGGGAGTTGGGTTTCTATCTAATCTACCTATGTATGTTGCTTTTAATTGCACTCCTAACCATGCTTGGATTTTTTTCTATACTACTTTTAATGCTACTTATTGCTGAAAATAGTCTAAGTACAATGTTTTTGTAAGGGTTTTTTCAATTGATAAAAAGCACTATGGAAGTGACTTACACCTAGGCGAGTATCTAATGGTATCTAAAATTTAAGACAAGCTTGTTATATTTGGGGTCGTGATATAACCTTTACACAAAATTACTCACTCTATACCTCTCAGTAGTTTGAGTGACTTTGCCCTAATTGGCTTTCTCAAGCCCAATTGGGTGTTCAAACAATGCAAGTAAAATTAGCTCAAGGCGGGTATTACTATCTCTAGGTTAACCCTTTAATTGGGGCTATCAATCTCTTGAATGCACCCCAATTACTTGTTAGCCTAATTTTCCTAGACTTATTCCCTCTTTCTCAAGAAGAGTCTGAGTCATAAAGGCATGAATCAGTATTTGCAACCACTAATTCTACAATTAAAGTATGAATCAAGCTAAATATCACTAACCCATAAACAATTAAGCCCTAAAATTGAAGGCCCATTAAATACACACCCAAGGGTTGGGTCATCACCTTAGCTAATGGTCTTAGCTACTCATAATCAAGGTAGAAATCAAAGATGAAGATGAAATATAAGCCATAAAAGTTGATTACAAGAATAAAATCTAGGAATAATAGTTAAAGCTTCTCTAAAATTACTCTAAATAGCAAAGTACGGTTGTTTACGAGCTCTCTGATACAAAAGATAACCTAAAAATGTGAAAAAGATCTATTTATACACAGCTAAAATTACTGGACAAAAATACCCTTACGGAGGTTCCGCTGTCAGCGAAATAATGGGTGCCTCAACGCATTAACTTTTGTGGCCGCGCAAAAGCAAGCGCGGACCACGTTTCTTCTCTTTTTGTGCTTGGTTTGGACTTGATTTCACGGGGAGCGTAAAAAGTACCGCATCAGCATTAGCATCAACCATGGCCGCGCAATTTAGACGCGGACCGCGCTCCTCATTTAAGTTCACTTTGCAAGGTTTCTGAACCTTGATAGACGCTCTCAGCGGAATTTGCACCGCGTCCGCGTCAGTTATTCCGCTGCCATGCTATTTCACCGTGGTCAGCGATCTCTATCTGCATCCAAAACACCTTCTCTGAATCTCAATTCCACGAACCGCGTAACTGTGGCTGCTTCAACGGTGGACCTTCCGCGACCGCGCTTTTTTCTTCACTGTCAGCATTTTTATCTCAGCTTTGAACTTGTGCAAATTTAACTTCTTCATGAGTTGGTTATGGCTTCTTACCTTATTTTGACCAAACCCTGCAAATAAGCACAATAAGTCAGTTTTCGGGAATACTTTTACACATTTTTTATCCAAAACCTAAGCAAAAGAGAGCATTAGAGAGGCTAGAATCCGTAGTTATCAAGGACGAAGGTTGAAAGAAGGATCTCTAATGATGTTGTGTTGGAGGGCTCATGTGGAACAGGGTGACATGGGATCACCCCCGGAGTTATGCTTAGTAAGGCTACACCGTGAGTTAATAAGCTTTGGAACGACTCCTGGCACGTTCGAGGACGAACGTATGTTTAAAGGGTAGAGGATATAACGACCCGACTGGTCGTTTTGAGTATCTACACTTCGCTCGGTATTTTGAGGGCTCGAGCATCTCCGCATGATGTATTATGACTTGCATAAATCGTCGGTATTGGTTTTCAAGTTATCTGAAATCGATTTGGAAGAATAAACTTCAAGATTTGAGCTCTAAGTTGGAAGAGTTGACCAAGTTTGACTTTTCAATATTTGACCTCGGAATGGAGTTCTGTCAGTTCCATTAGCCTCGTTGAGTGATTTTGGACTTAGAAGCACGTCAGGATTGTAATTTGGAGGTCCATAGTCGAATTACTCTTGAAATGGCAAAAGTTGGATTTTTGGAAAGTTTGACCGGAAGTGAACTTTTTGAAATCGGGGTCGGATTTCAATTTCGGAAGTTGGATTAAATCTGTAATGTTAAATGTGACGTGTGTGCAAAATTTGAGGTCAATTGGACGTGATTTGATAGGTTTAGGCATCGGTTGTATAAGTGGAAATTTCAAAGTTCATTGATTTTGACTTGAGGTGTGATTCATTGTTTTGAGGTTATTATGCATGATTGGAAGCTTCGAGTAGGTTCGTTTCATCATATGGAACTTGTCTACAAAATTTGGTGCCATTTGGAGTTGATTTTATACGGTTCAGACGCTCGGTTGCGATTCTAGAAGTTCTTGAAGTTTAGTTTGATCTTCATGCGTTTGGGTGTCTAATTCATGGTTTTAGAAGTTATTTTGATGATTTGAGAGTGTGAGCGAGTTCGTGTTGTGTTTCTGGACCTGGTGCATGATTGGTTTGGAGCCCCGAGGGCTCGGGTGAATTTCGGATTGGTTTCAGAATAATTTTTCATAATCTTTGATTATTGGTGTCGGTGTCATAGCATTTGCGATGTTTTGGTTGCAAATGCGACTATCGCATTTCCGAGGCATCCTCGCATTTGTGATCCCAGGCTGCTGGGCAGGAATTCGCTTTTGCGAAGAATTCCTCGCATTTGCGATGGTCCCTTTTCGCATTTGCGAAGCCCTTGGTCGCAAATGTGACCTTAGCAGGAAAGCCTCCAGTTTGCATTTGCGATATATTGTTCGCATTTGCGAACCCCCTGTCGCAGATGCGACATCTGCAACCTGTTAAATGCTGAGAATTTCGAGACTTAGCTTCATTTTGTTATATTTTGAACCCTAGCTCTGATGAGAGACGATTTTATGAAGGGATTTTCATACCAAATCATTGGGTAAGTACCTCTAATCAATTTTCAACTATATTTTATGATTTTATATAAGATTTAACATCAAATTCATGAGAAATCTAGGGAAAATTTTGGGGATTTTGTCAAGGTTTTGAAAAATGGAAATTTAGGATTTGAGAGTCGAATATGACTCAGATTTGAAAACAAAATATATATTTGGAGTCATGAGGCTATAGGTAGTGAAGAATTACCCTTGGACCCGGGTTTTGACCGGGCTGGCCCCGAGTTTGACTTTTATTGACTTTTTAGAAATCTAATAAATCACAACTTTATTAATTGAAATTATTTTCTCTTGTATTGTGTGATGTATTCAAGTCGTCTTTGGCTAGATTGAGCTGAGCGGAGGTGAACTGATAAACGAAAAAACTAACTTTGAGTATTGAGTTAGTCGAATTAAGGTAAGTGTCTTGCCTAACTTTGTTGAGCGAATTTTTTCTCCTATTTGACATTGTTTGCTACATGCGGGGGTGATACATATATGAGGTGACGAGTGTATATGTATGTGCCAGAGTTAATCATGTTCGGGGGTGGATTATATTATATTTGTGTTTATAGAATTTTGTGACCTTCCTGCTTCATACCTTACTTGGATCTTAGATACTAAGAACAGAGTATTAAACGTCAGAAATCAAGACTTAGCTTATTATAACTTGATCAAATTTGATGGAACTCTAAGAATACATTGATGTATCTAATTCGGTCATCATTATGCGTAATCCTTAATACATTACTACGGACGATATTCTTGGATACTAGATTCTATATTTGTGTTGTGGATCATTTGTGAGATTTGTGAAAGTATTTGAATAATACGGTTCTTGAGGGTTTATTGAATCATTGTTGGCTTGGAAAGTTGCGATTGGGATTTGTTTGGAATATCCGTTAAAATACTTTCCTTGATGTTATTTATGCTTCCTGCCTTGTTGTCATTGATATACATATGCTTGGTAAGGAAGAGTGTAAAGCACGAAGGGTGATGTTGTACCTTTTTTTATACATTATCATCTAAGAGAGAGTGTAAAGCACAAAGGGTACTGTCGTGCCATATCATTTGAGAGCAAAATCACGAAGGGTGATTCCGTGACATATTATTGAGAGTAAAAGCACGAAGGGTGATGCCGTGCCATATTATGTGAGTGTAAAGCACGAAGGGTGATGTCGTTCCATGTTATGAGAGTGTAAAGCACGAGGGGTGATGTCGTGGCAATTTATTCATATTCTTATGCTTTTATATTATCGTGAGTTCATGGCACGATGGGTGTATCCGTGCATGTGGGACATGCATTAGGTTGTGATATCTGTTTTCCCGTGTACATGTTCATGTCTTTACCTTGAGCTGTTGTTTTCGTAATTACATATCTGATGTGACTTGTTGCCATTGTTCTGTCACTTATCACTGTCTCAATTGCTGTTTTGTTGCTCATATCTTCTACTTACTTAACTTGCAAATATCATGCCTATTTCCTGCTCTTATAATTACACTTATGGCGTATCTATTCTGTTGCACTTTAGTACAAGCCTTCCACCATGCTAGTCATTCATGCATCTACTTGCTAATTTGTAAAGATCATGTGTTCCTTTCTTATTTGTTATGCTTGTACCTAGGCCTCCACCATACTAGTTAGCTGAAGTTGATATTCCGTGTTTTCCTAATTGTTGTCATTACTCATATGTCTTCTGCCTAGTCTATTTCTGTTGCCCACATGTATATCTTCGTTCATTATTGCTACTTGCGTATTTCTACCTTGCAATTACTGTTATTGGTTGATACTGGTATACGTATATTGGGTGAGGATGAGATAAAAGCACGAAGGGCGTTGTCGTGTAATTGACTTGATATCTGAGTACATTCCATATGTTATGAAAATTATGAATTGAGTGTTGTAGTTTATTGGTTTCAATCTAAGAAAAGGACTGGTCGAGGTAATTGAAGATGCCAAATTGTGATCTCTGTTAACACTCGATTATTGTTTTGCATATCCGTTTCGTGTATTCTTCTCTATTATATTGTGGTATAGTTCTATTGTTGATTTACAATGCAAGTTTTATTAGTAAGTACCCTTTTAACTAAAAAAGTCTCGTCACTACTTCGACGAGGTTAGACAAGATACTTACCAGTACATGGGGTCGGTTGTACTGATACTACACTTCTACACATTGCGTGCAGATTTTTGGAGCAAAGCTACTGGTGATGTCGGGTGCTGACTCTGAAGATGTTCGTGCGTTCTGGATATAGCTGCCACTTGTCCTTGGTATCTTAGATTTTTGCTAACTTGTTATGTAAATTTTCAAACAGATCGTGTAATTATTTGTACCAGCTTTGTTAACTCCAAGTCTTAGCAGTTCATGACTTGTACTACCAGTTCTTGGGTTAATTTGTAAGTGTTCAGATAATTCTTTACTAAATTCCTATAATCTCATTTGGATGATATTTTTTGTTAGTTGGTTTACCTAGCGGGTTGAGTTATGTGTCATCACCACTAGTTATTTTCGGGTCGTGACAATTATGGAGCTCATGCGTATAAACTTCCAGCATATTATGTTGGAACTTTAGCACACGAAAAGTTCCAGCATAATATGCGAGATTATGGAGCTCTTGCATATAAACTTCCGGCATATTATGATGGAAATCTAGCACATTATAAAATTCCAGCGTATTATGCCGGAAGCTCATATGTAAAAAAATTCGAACTCCAGTATATTATGTTGGAATATTTTTGGATTTTTAAGAGTACTTTTGTTCATGTTTTATTTTTACATGAAAAGTGACTAAATTTCGATTACTTTTGAAATGATAGCTATTTTTCAATTACTAGTTATAAATATGGCTATTTCTGATTTTTATATATGTCCAAATTCCATCAAAATAGAAAATTACATAACTTCCTTATACTAAAAGTGCTTCACAAGTTCTGATCAATATTATTTAACCTATTTATTTATTTATTTATATTACAGCCGATTCTTTTATGTTACAGCAGATTCACATAATTGAGGAGGAAGTACTTATTTATGATTTTTCATTTTATTTTTTACTTTGATTAATTTCCTCCATCTTTGATTAGTTTCGCTTTGCATTAATGGAGACTCCACAACACCTAAATAAGTCCTTCATATATACTAGAGTTGGATAATTTCTGCAATATTGATCCTACCAATTAGGCATCTAATTGCCTAATTGGTTTTATGTATTGTTGCGGAGCTTTAGATGACTGATAACTGTGAATAGAACAAATACCACCATTAAAATGAAGTAGGCACAGTAAAGCTTACATTCGGAAGCATCAATGCACCTTTGTCCAGTATGTGATATCTTAATGAGGCCGAAAGAGCTTTAATTTTAAGGTCATAAGTGATTTGCAGACTAGGCAGTTCGACCAAGTAGTTTTTTCAAGAAAGATTAGCTGGCTTTTTCTTGCAGTTTTGGGAGGAAATGCTTGTGCTTTAGAAGAAAAAAAATTACTCCCATCCGCTGCTTACAGTAAACCACAAAAGATTATGCGAACATGTTCTTAACCAAAGCCTTCATGTGATTCTGATTTCCACTGGTGCATTGGATAAAAACTGCACAATTATACAGAGCCTATGTGTGAAACAATTGCACTGGTTGATGAAGCAAATCAAAACTATTCAAGAGGAGCATGCAGCTACTTCGTTCTCAGATTAAGCTATTCAGATGCAATCCTTCAATTTGATGTTTGAACAGTCACACTCACATCTAACCAACACTAGCCCTTGGCAATGCAATCTCAACTAATTGGGCGGACTCCTGCCACTTTCCACCAACAGGGACCTGTTCTTTTATGACTTTCTGAAAAACAATATCATCACAGATATGTGTGTTCCCATCCTTCCCTTGTTAAGACAGCAAAGATTACGGAAGCACAGAATCCGCCAAACAACAAATAAACGAATTAACAGGCGAAGATCGTGCTCCGTTCACTTTAAAAAAGCAATGTTCTCTATCCGAATTCATTCCATCAAAACCTTAGTTCAACAGACACTTTTACACAAGCTTACTTTCTAGATCCAAATACGAATTATCACACAGCATAATTGTCCAGCCAAACACTTCTTTCTTTTACTTTTTCCTCATTTCCTTTTACTTTTTAGCCTAAGCTCCAAAAACTAATCCATAATTTGTTGTGCCCTAAAGACCAAAACTAGAGCCCTTATCTTATTCTGCATCAGCCAAAAACAATAGTGTACCAAACTGTTTGGAACTCGGACCATTGACGCTAATCATTCCACGCTGGGGTAGAATTTATCGCATGGGCTGCTGGTTGTAATGGTTCTTCTCTTTCTTCTTTGCTGCAGCAAGCTTGGCACTCCTTGCAGCAGCCTCTATCGCGGCAGCTCTAGCAGCACCATCTGTCTCTTTACTAGATTTCTTTTTCTTTGCTGAAGCTACCCTTTTCAGCTTCTCCTTCACATCTACTGTTGATGCATCTTCTATTTGTTGAGCTCCTCCTCCAGTTTCCTCTGGACCAATAGTGGCATCTGAGCTGTCGGGCTGATCCTCTGAGTCCTTCACCTCCTTTGATGCTTTATCCTTCTTTTTCTTCTTCTTTGCATTTTTAGGCTCTGTAACCACCCCATTTTTCTTTTCCGCATCCTCACCTTGCTGAGATTCTTTCTTCTCGTTGGCAACATCTGTAATTATACAGAAACGTTCAGGAAAATCCACCTTCAGATACCCATAGAGTCAAATTAGTCATCTTAACCACAAGATGACCAACAAGTGCTAACCAAAAGAGTAACGAGTAGACATGGTTAAAGAGTCGATAAAATGTAAGGGAACGGATCAGTCTTAAGGCCGTGAGATCAATTTTATCACCCAACTTCGACTATTAATTTACTAAAACGGTACGAATAGACTGCTGCCATCGTCAGAATAGAGGCAAAAGAATTACCAGGTAACTCATCTGGACCTTTCTCATTTTGTGCAACCCCAAAATCAGCTAAAAGTGCCTCCAATTCAGCAAGCTCTTTTTTCCTTCTCTCTTTCTTTGATAGCTGTCTCTCCACTTCTTTAGGAGCTGACGGAGCTTCTATCTTTTGGTCCACTGGCTCAGCACGTTCTGGAACCTCAGGTTCGTGGTCATGGTCCTCCTCCACATCTTCATATTCATCATCATCAAGAAGTTCTTCTTCGCTTTCTGTTTCCTGCAATTCAACCTTCTCAACTAAACGATCAGTATATGTGGTATACCGACTCAGAGATGTGTTCAAATTTTTATGGCTACCAAATATTGCAATAACTTGTGTGCTTATTTACTTCCTTTTCCATCTCTATTCTCTTTCTATCCCACATGAAAGAGGAAGGGATTTATCGCCAAAAATTGGAGAACAAATCAACACATAAAACATCATAAGAGTAAGGCATCAACAGAACATTAAATCATTAGGCAATATGAACACACTTAAAGAGTGTATTACACGCAGGGAACAAACTATTAACCTGTGAATCTCATGTGCTAACAAAGAACGGAAAATCCTAGTTATTTTTGCAGCCACAAGCGCCAAAAATTCCAATTCTAAAAAGAGACAAATTTCTTGGGACCTAAAATCACATAAGGAAGTCGCCTGAAAAGACCAACAATCAATAAATATGGACTTAACTAAAGCAGAATACAATGGAAACAATCATCTGTATATGCATATCAACTAGCTGGAACTTCGAATTAAGGCCTAGTTGTTATTGTTTCACTTACATTATGTCTGGCTTTTGCAAGGAGTTTCTTAGCTTGGTCAGAAAATAGCATGTTAGTGTAGATATAAATGTGAGATAAAACTTCTATTTTAAAGAACAAGAAGACATATTATTTCCTATTGAAATTGACTGGGTCTGAATAGAGCAAACCAGGTGAAAATAGCATGTTAGTGTAGATATAAATGTGAGATAAAACTTCTATTTTAAAGAACAAGAAGACATATTATTTCCTATTGAAATTGACTGGGTCTGAATAGAGCAAACCGGGTGGGTGTGGGGTGTGAGGGTTTTTTTTTTTTGGAGGGGGGGGGGGGGGGAGTGGGGGAGGGGCTAGCTTGGAGAAAGGGGGTTCAATTGAATCCACTCTGCTAAAATATTATACTGCGAAAATAGGGTAAGTTATTGAATCCCCTAGACATTAAGAAAATTTCTAGTAAAGGGGCAAAGGGGGTTCAAAATTGCTTTGGGTTTCAAATACCAAGTAACATTTCTGAATCCCCTTGTATAAAATCCTGGCTCCGCCACTGGAGCACACCCCAACTAGTTCGAGATTGAAGCACAACAGAGTATTAATACTGTTTTGATAAGTGAACCCTAGTTCATAATTAATTAATTATAGAAGACACAACACTATCTTTGTTTGTTTCATCGACTTCCCAGATATAATCATGAATCATCGAACTTCTAAATAAATAACATACTATTACCAAGGAGATAAAAATAAAATCCATCACACTCATATCCATCCGAACCCAAAGAACATAACACGCATAAAAAAGCAGGCATAGAAGGGCAATTACCTCAACAGGTTCAGGCTTCTTTTCAGACTCATTCGAACCCAAAAAAGACTGAAGAGGGGAAGTAGTAGCATAGTAATCATCATCATCCTCATCATCAACATCAGCCCAGGATTTCACAGTCAACGGCGCTGGAGCCCACAAAACTTCCGGCTCCTGTTCCTTCTTCGATGACGAACCTTTACTACTCTTAGATTCTTTATCAGAAGACTTCTTCTTCTTCCTTAAACTATCAAGCGCCGCAAATACATTCGAGTTACCCCCCATCATTTCTACCTACTTTTTTAAATAACCCCAATTTTCCTAATTTAAATTGGGATTTCGTTCTTCTTCTAAAAAATGATAGAAAAAAGGGCAAAGCAAATAAACCCTAAGGTTTGTACTTGAGCTTTACAAACGGAGAATGATGGATTTGTTAAGATCAAAAAATTTAGGGTTTTGGAGAAGCTATTGATGGAGAAATGGGGTTCATTAGTGGATAACGGGATGAGAGAGGAGAAGAAAGAGAAGTTTATATAGTTGTGGTTTATTACCATTTTATGTTTTTAGTGGAGAGACACTGATTTTATGTATAATATCAATTTTGTACCCTGATAGTTTAACTAATTGTAGTTGTAACCTCTCTACAATGTAACTTATATTCCAGAACTATTTTGTTAGTTTAGTAACAATCTCACAGAAAAATATATGCAATTTATTTTCATTTGTCTAAGTTTTGATCGGCACAATTATCTGTATTTGCATTGATGTAAGAAAGCAAAATTCGATACGTGATAAAATAATTAAGATATGCTTAAGCAGATTCGAATACCATCATCATTTAAAAATTATTAACATCTCGTAAAGTTATTAACATTAATATGTTATGCAAAAACATTTACTTTTTGTATAAAGTAATCCCAAAATTACTTACTTAAAACACTAACTAGGCCTTTTAATTTTTATATTATTCCTTATAAATGTCATAATTCAAATTCTAGCTTTGCGCACCATTCACTTCAAAGACATATAGTATGTTGCAAGCTTGTGAAAAACATGTCATTTTAGCATATTTTAACGAAATTACCGTGTAATTAGAAAAAGAAGGAAATTTGAATTTGATCAAGTGGTGGACTGGTTATAAGAACATTTAGAAACCAGAGTAAACTTATGAAGATCTTTTAGAATAATAAAAGATTTTAAGGACCAACACCAAAAAATGTATTTATCGATTTACTTAAATTTGCGGATTTTACGTATTGCTTACCATATATCACAAATAGAATGTTAAACTCCAACACAAACATGACTGATTGTCTGATTCTGCGGACTAAACTTCATTAATCACAACTAATACACAATTATTAGTTATATCATGAAAAGTTCACTTTGAACTAATATACATGTATATTTTTTAGTGATAGGTCATTAATTTTATAATAATTATTTAATAATCATATCTAGATATTTAAAATCAACATATAACATTCTTGATATAACACAAACAATATCAATAATAATCATATCTAGTCTAGATATTTAAAGTCAATTCATAACATTCTAGATATAGCACAAACAGTATCATATCATTCCGTCACCAAAAATTGATGTTTTATAGAGTAGTTGCTGAACTTTAACGTAACTATTCTTCCACGATTTCGTCTAGCTTTTTTATGTTCATGCTAATGGCAAAAATGCACAGTTTTAGGCACTAGCAACAGTAAGAGCTATTCGTTTCTTCCCTTTCTTTTGTTTTGTTTTTGTAGACACATAATGCCGAACCTAGGAATCTGAATCTTTTTTATCAGAAAATTACGTTATACATAAATATACATCTTTGAATTCTTAGTGAAATTCTGTCTCCAATACCGCAAGAACATGTGCTATTCTTTCTATTTTGAGAAGAGAAGATAAATCAACGGATCTTTCCAATTCTTTAAAAAGCTTGGCGGAGAACAATCATTACATATTATCAAAAAGCACAAATCTATTATTCAAATCTTGTACTACCTCTCGTCTGACTAATTTATTTTTTTATTTGGTTCAAAATAGAAAAAAATTAATTTATTTTTTTCAAAATTACCCTTACGTACGTATCCCTAAAAAAATCACTTACTCCTCACATTTGAGAAGAGAAGTAAGTACTACTATAACTATAACTATGCTGCGGCATTTAATTAAGAATATTTTAGTCACACTAACTATTTTTATTTAAAATTTGTGTGTCCAAAAAAAATTGGTCACTTAAGTTGTAATAAAGCTTCTCAAAATTAGCATGACCAGGAATAGTCTTTTGGTGAAGTTGGCATGCTCTACAGTATCAATATCAAGGACGACAAGGATGAGGTATGAGATGATAATGGAAAATTTCTCTTTCCCTCTTGACAAAATTGGAAAAGGATCACGTTGGTATAATGATGAACATGGACACATCAGCTGCAAATTTTGACTAAACATGGAAATCCTAATTTGGCATTGACCCTCAAATGTTCCAGACTCTCTCATCTCCAGAAGCTTCAGCTACATTTTCTGCACCCAACCTGTTTCACAAGAGAATATATGAATCTATTATTCATATATTCTTCTTCTTAAATCAACATCCTCCACACAAAATTAGTGCATTACTAGCAAATTGTGATCATAATCGAGAAATCGTGGATACGCAAAACCTCATAAAAAGTGTCCTCTTCTAATGCGTACCACAATGGACAAGCTGTTGGAATTTGTGGAAAGTGTTCCTTTTTTTTATCTATTTTATCTCATCTTAAAATAGTCAACTTAGTTGTTAACTACTAGCCGTTAATTAGCGGTTGGAGCAATACCTATATAAATATAATCTTTGGAAAGCTAAAGACACGCTTTCTAATACAACTTTCTGAAGCTTCTTCTTCCTCCTATAAGCTGAGTTTCTTTATTGAATGTTTTGCTAATTCTGTTTCCAGCTTAATAATTGGAATAGCTTGTTGAATCCTCGAGGATACACATAATTTTATTCTTTGCCGTGTGGGCGAAATATCGTTAAAGTAAATATTCTTGACATGCCTCTGGTAAATTTTTTCGACACAAGCAGTACCCCACCCCGTACGTCAAGAGGATCAATGACATTAAAAAGAAAAAAGAAAAAAGTTAAAGTTATCCTTGGCTCCACATCCTTTGTGATGCGTTTGGCTCATACATATATTGCACCTCTCTTCCTTCCTCTCAAGTCCAAAGGAAAGAGCCTTTGCTTGATCACTCTCACCTATTAGGTCCACCCCATTCCCATCTGTTTTGGAATTTCTAGGCTCCCGTTTTGTCATAAATTTTAAAAATATTGTTTGTTTATGAAATATGATCATGTTTTGAGAGGAAAAAATTCAGAAATTTTCAAGTTCCAAGAAACTGATTTGGGATAGTTTTTTGGTGAAAATTTATCTTTCACTCACAAAACTTCAGCTTTTATTCAAATAAAATGTATGTCCAAACACAACTTTAACTTTCTAAATTATTTTTTAACACAACTTCAAAAACTCTAATCAAATCTATGTCCAAACGCTAATCAGATATTATGAAGCTTTATCTCCCTTTTATAAAGCACGGCCGGTGTGAAAGAGCTTATATCCTACTCCTTCCGTTTCAATTTATGTGAACTCATTTGACTGGGCACGAAGTTTAAGAAAAGAGAGAAGACTTTTGAATTTGTGGTATAAAATGAAGCACATATATTTTGTGTGGCTATAAATCATTGCATAAAGGTAAATTGTTTCCAAATAGGGAAAGAGGTCATTCTTTTTGGCACGGACTAAAAAGGAAATAGGTTCACATAAATTGAAACGGAGGGAGTACAACATACTACTCTCTTAGTACTATTTAGAAGGTTCTTGTCTACGTATATGTAGAAGATGTCTCACTTATTTCTATATTCTTTTCTCCTTCCGTGAGCTTACTCGACCTTCTTTCTCAGAGAGACAGCATTCCCCAGCATAGCCTGGAATGCCCTAGTCTAGTTATAATTTCTTGCATTAATGGTGACAAAAATTCTCTTTTAATGGAATCCACTTCCCAAATATTCAATTGATGAATAAATGGAAAGTGGGGGGACTATTTGTATTGGGAAAATTTGTATATAAAGGTGACGTGTCAAGACACGTGGACTGGTCAAATGGCCAAAGAATTACAATTAGCCAAGAGGCACGAGCAGATACGGAAACGAGCAAAGGCAAAGGAAGAAGCACGGGCGGTTATTCGAAGGATTCAGTGCATGTACCTATTTAAGTCATTTATATCCAAGAATCAAAAGGAATGGATCTAACAATAGAAAAGAGTGCAGATACAGTATTTAATAGGCATTAAATGTTGAATACGTTAGAGAATTTGTATTGAATATAATGATTATGTAACGTAGCATTCAATTTCTTTAATTATTCATAATAGTCTTATTATGATTTGGGCAAAACGCATATCTCCAAGATATCTATAAAAGGGAGATATTTGATCAATTGTAAGGATACGAAACACTATTGGAATAAACTTTGGTTTTTTATTTTTCTCCTGATTATATTCTTGCTACCCAAATTACTCTCTTTTACATATTCTTTCGATTATCAGTAACTCGTGTTCTTCTAAATTCTAGTTTTGACTAAAATTCTATTTTTTAGTTAAACAAATTGGTTCCGTTACCGGGAATCTGATAATTTATTTTCTCTTCGCTTAACTTTCCTTGTTTCATCAACTATGTCAAACAACAATGACAACATTCAAGGAAGCCAAGAAAACCAAATAAACCAACAACTTCAGAGAGACCCTCAGGATAATAATGCACTGATTATTTCTCCACAAGGCTCTTCTCGACGATCTCGTGAAGGCACTCCTAAGGGATCTCATACAGATGGACAGGCTCAATTCGAAAATGTTGAAGCTATAGATGAGGCTTTGCAAAAACTTATTACCGCACAGGTCAATAAAGTCGTTCAGGCCTTGGTTAGCTGGTTACCTGCTGCACCACCCACACCTACTCCAAATAACAACACTATGGAGAACCCTCGTTCCGGGCTTGTTAATTCAGGAAGTGGTGGAACACCCAGTGAATTGCAAGATGGAGAACCAGGTAATTTAGTTAATTCAGATTTACAAAATTTAGTACTAACCTTGCAGAAACAGCTCAAGGAGCAAAGTGAGCGCATAGAGCAGATACCCGGGGTGCCGCCCATAATCAAAGGGGTAGATATGGATAGATATTCGCAACAACCCTGGAAGCCAAGTGCTGCTCCACTCCCAATTCCAAAAAAGTGCAAAATGCCTGATATTCCAAAATATGATGGAACAACAGACCCACGAGATCATGTGACTGCATTCACAACGGGTGTAAAAGGCAACGATTTGACTAAGCAGGAGATTGAATCAGTATTAGTCAAAAAATTTGGTGAAACGCTCACCAAAGGAGCGGTAACATGGTATTCTCTTTTACCCGAAAATTCTATAAATTCTTTTGCTGAGCTTGCAGATTCTTTCATCAAAGCACACTTGGGAGCTCAAAAAGTAGAGAAAAGAATGGAGGATATTTTCAAAATCAAGCAAGGGGACTCAGAACTGCTTAGAGAATTCGTGGACAGATTTCAACGTGAAGGAATGACATTGCCACGTGTGCCTGACAACTGTGAGCATGTGATTTTTGCCCTATATGAGAATCACTCCCAAAAAATCCAAAATAAAATAATTTTTCTTTGCGTACAATTTTGAGAATTTTTGTGACATTTTGGATAATTATTTGTATTTGTCTGCGCACGTTTATTTGTAAAATTAATAAAAAATACAAAAAATATGTCGCATTTTGCATTTAGGATTTAATCCTACAATTGTTAGTAATTAAGTTTGTTTTACAAAAACTGAAAAAATTATAAAATAAATGTACGTTGCATGTTTAGCATTTAAACGTCTAAATTGTGCGATTTTTGTCGTTAATTGCTATTTAAATATGCAATAATTATTTTTAGAGTTAATTAGTTTTTTTTTAAGATAGTATAGTTTATAATTTAATTTATAATTTTAGTTTTATTAATTAGGAAGTAAAATAAAAGAGGGCAAAAAAATACCAAAAAAAATCGGAATTGGGCCTCTTCTTCAAACTCAAGCCACAAGCCCAAAAAATACTCAATCTTCCCAAATGACACAGTCCATTTCGAACTGGGTCGACCCAGTCCATAACCCAAAGAGACCCAAACCCCCTTTTCTTTCATTTTTCATAAAACAAAACAAAACAAAACAAAAAAAACAAGAAAACCCTAAAACTAAGCTATCCGCCGCCACCCCCCCTCATTTTCCTTCTTCTTCCTCAAGCTCCCCTCCTTAGCATCAATGGCTGCCCTTCCCCCTCACCCCGTCACACTCACACACACACACACGTCAACACGCACACACACATACACAGTAAAAACGCACACACGCAGCAGCCTTTCATGGCTGCTGCTTCTTCTTCGTTCTTCATCCAAACGACCAAACGACCCTACTGTCATCGCGATGATTGCTGCTCCGTCCAGCTAGTCACACACAGTCCGTCGCGTCATCGACCACCTTCGATGTTTCTTCGTCTCCGAGCAGCCATGAACAAGCTCAAGCTCAAGCTTTCATGGCTGCCTTCCTCCTCCTCGCGTCCAGCCGCCGCTGCTGCTGTTCACGCAGTTGTTTCTGCGTCGTCACTTCATCTTCTTCAACAGCCCAACTCGAGACCCTAGAACCTCACCCTTCTACTACGATCCAGCCAGGACGTCGAACAGCAGCTCCAAACCAAAAGCGTCGTCCAGTTCGAGCCCAGTTGCTGCGTCTTCACGTTCATCGGCGTCATCCAGTTCGAGCCCTACTAACCCTTCTGCTTCTGCTTGTTGCATCTCCATCGCTGCCTCATTTTCGAAAGAAACCAAACGACCAACTCTTTTGGTTGGGGTCGTCAAAACAGTCCGTACATATTTCGTGTCGATCCGGTTAGTAGATTTTGAGTTTTATTTTTGTCCGTATTTCATTTTGATATTTCTCGAATCTAAAATCGGTAGATGTTTGATTTTTGTTTTGTTCATGTTCATTGTTTTGTTAATTTTTCAGTTGTTCATGTGAATTTGTTAGTTTAATATTTGTTAGATTCAAATTGAAATTTAATTAATTATTTCTTCAATTTGTTTCATGTATTTTATGTATTTTTCAGAAATTGTTAATATTGTTAGATTCAAGTTTAAGCTCATAATTGGTTCTTGTTCGATCTTGTTATTTGTCTAAAAAGAATTTAGTTGTAGTCGGGGAGTATGTTGGTTTAATCATGTGAATCCGTCATGTTTTGTTGTTTAAAAATAGATTTAATTCATGTTCATCTTTGTTTGAAGTTCGTTTTTAATTCAGTGATTTAATGTGAAGTTATGTTTTGGTTTTTAATTTTTTTGGAATCATGTATCTTTGTTATAATTTTGTTGGATTTAATTTTAAAAGATCAATTGATTATTTGAAGTTTAGTGATTTGAATAAGTTTATTTGTTTTGTTTAAGCTTAATACAAGTTTAATTCGAATTCGAATAAAATTTGCTTGTTATTGTTGTTGAATCTTTTCATTTATGTTCATACTTTGTTTGATTGTTCTTGAATCCAAAATTAGTATAAGTTTGATTTTTCTTGTTTATTATTCATCATTTATGATTATTTCTTGAGTTTGTCTCATAATCTTGTTTAAGTTTAATATAGGAATTGTTGGTTGTAATGTTGTTAGAGTTGATTTTAAATTCAAATGATTATTGAATTTAGAAATCTGAATATACTTGTTTGTTGTTGTTGTTGAATCTGAAGGTCGGTTTATTTGTTGCTAAAAATATTGTTCAATCAAAATTTTAGTTGTTCTTAGTGGTTCAGAAATCATGTTCATGTGATTTGTTGTTTGAACATTGTTAGAAATTGGTCATATTTGCTATATTTTGGTTGAAATTGATTAAGTGAAGTGTTTATAGTTGATGGGGGTAGCTTGGTAATTTGCAGTACGTCCAGGGGTAGTTTGGTAATTTCAGTAAGGGCAGAGGGGTATTTTTGGAAGTTAATTTCTGAATAATTATTTATTTTGAATGTTCTTTCCATTAAAATTAAGATAATATTAAAGTAATTAAGCATGGGGAACAAAGTGTAATGGGGTGGGGTTTGATATAATTGTTTATGATAAGCATGGGGGACAAAATGTAATGGGGTGGGGTTGATATATTTGTTTAATTTAGTGGGATTAAAATGGGGATGAGTGGGAAGATAATGGGTTTGGTAAGAGAAAATGAGTGTTTTATTAATTAATTAAGGGGTTTGGGGATGTGATATATAGGAGGCTTGATCAGATTTTAAAAAAAGGAAACAGACAGAGAATAGAGAGAGAACAAATTAGAGAGAAAAAAAGAGCTGAACATTTATTCCGAAAAAAACATGAAACTCTCAAGAAAAGAAAAAACATACAAAGAAAATAAAAAAAATAAAAAAAGTTGAAAATTAGAAGAGAGAGTAGTACACACCTGATAAATATCCTGGTATACAGGTGTAGAAATTAAGGGTTGAAGATTAACTAGCCTTTCAAAAATCTGAAAATTTCCCTTGGTTTCTGTCCGTTATTTTCGGCATTCCTGGATTTTATTTTGAATTTTTCAAATCTGTCACTGGGGTTTTCGTTGACTGGTTATTGCTGGTTATTGTTGTTGTTGCTGTGTTACGTATTACGTTGCTGACTTTCTTCTTCTTATATTGCCAATATCATGTACACAACTGTAATTTTGTCATTTTGTAAGCTGAAATGAAGAATGGAGTATTAAATTTTTAATTTAGTTTTAATTTTTTTGTATTGTATTTAGATTATTCATGTATTATTATTCTGTAAATCACTGTCATTTGGCATAACTAGGCATGTTATAGCGATATATTAAATAACGCCTTAACCGAATTATTAGGAAATATATTTAAGTCTGATTACTAATTAAAACTGTTTAATAATCAAAATAGAAGAAATAACGTAAAAATGGCGTTATTGAATCAGTTTGGCAAAAATTGACTAAGTTCCTTATTCATAAGGTTTTTTTGTCAACGTTAAGTTAATCGGAATCATGTAGTTAATTTCAGTTAAAACATGAATTAGTTTGCGAATCAAGTATTAGGACATAATGTGAATTAAAACAAGGTTAGTTAAGGTTAAATTATTTAATTTTTAGAGATACGGTTTAGTAATCAAGATTATCTCTAATTTTTAGTATTTGTAAATAATTAATTTCAATAGCTCAAGTCATCTAACAATATAATTTTTATTACTTTCTGTTAATATTTGTTTTTCTCTTCTATTTAATATGTTATTTTTAAGAATGTAGAGATTGATTTTATATTTATAGACAAGCTTAGTAATAATAAAAATGTAGTCATTAGGGGTTTTCTTAAAATAAGGAAGGATTTCGCTAAAAATAAATAGATGTAAACAATACAAAATTTGCAGGATTCTCCAATCTCATTTATTTATTTAATTATTTTTTAAAAAAATATACTTAGAATTTGGGATGGACTGTTTAGTGAATTTCACTTCCTTCCCCAAAGATAATAACGCGCTAGACTCTTTAGGCGCGATTTAATTAATTTTACCTTCTTAAACTCGGATGCGCATTTCATGCGACCCAAATCTAAATCCTAAAACATTGAATAAAAATGTGTTCCGGATTGCGGGTGCATTTCATGTGACGTAATCCAAAGACATGTTTTAAACGATGTTCACATTTTAAAATATATATATAATAATAAAAGCGGTAAAAAGTTAAAATTTGCACATAAGTTCATATTTGTATAAAATCAGATAATCAAGCCGAATATAACAGTTGAGCGACCGTGCTAGAACCACGGAATTCGGGAATGCCTAACACCTTCTCCCGGGTTAACAGAATTCCTTATCCGGATTTCTGGTACGCAGACTGTAATATGGAGTCATTCTTTTCCTCGATTCGGGATTAAAATTGGTGATTTGGGACACCCTAAATCTCCCAAGTGGCGACTCTAAAATAAATAAACAAATCCCGTTTCGATTGTCCTTTAATTGGAAAAACTCTCTTGTACCCTCGCGGGGACGGAAAAAGGAGGTGTGACAACAACTGAGCAGCTATAGCTTTCACAAGTAATTTGAATGAAAAAAGCTCGGAAGCTACGAGGAGGCTCAAGGAAAGCCTTCGAGAATTCCCAGCTACAACGTGGAATGAAGTTTATAACAGGTATAGCACGAAGCTGAGGATTGAGGAAGATACTGTTCCACGATTTCAAAAAGAAGAAAAGGTAAGTTCGAGACCTGCGGAGACCGAAAAAAAGATCCGGTAAAAACATGTACGAGCCTTACATGGGACCTGTGGGAAAGGACTCACAGTTAAAGCAGGATAATCAAAGGTACGATCACAGATCGAGAAACAGAGAATCAGGTTCTTCATCAAGATTCAGGAACGAGCGAAATAACTATGAGTCACGAGATGATGATAGAAATTTAAAAGCGAGATTCGGTGGTTACAACTTCAACGTCAGCACCTCCGAGCTCGTAGCTATTTTGAGAAGCATGTAAGATAAGGTTTGATGGCCAAAGGAAATGAGATCGAATCCAAACAGGCGCAACCCTGACCATTGGTGCGAGTTTCATAATGACCACGGACATAAAACAGCAGATTGCAGATTTTTACAAAGTGAAGTTGATCATTTATTAAAACAAGGGTATCTTACTGAGTTGTTCAGTGAGAAAGGCAAGCAAGCTTACATGAAGAACAGGCAGGAGCCTCCAAAACCATCTTCTCCCAAAAGAATTGTCAACGTTATAAGTGGGGGTGAAGACGTCAATGGTATATCATATACTGTAGCTAACTTCCAAAGTAACAATTACCCAAGAGAAACAGGTGCGACATGTTTTAGAGGAAGACAACATTGCATTCAATGGAGCAGATGCAGATGACGTATTAACCCCTCATAACGATGCACTGGTAATATCTTTAATTGTACATGATACTAATGTGAAACGGAGTATGTAATGAAAGAAATACACGAAGGACAATGCGGGAATCATGCAGGAGGAAGGTCATTGGTAAGAACCTTAATTAGGGCAGGTTATTACTGGCCTAAGATGGAAGAAGAAGCAGAAAGTTTCGTGACCAAATGTGATAAATGTCAAAGGTACAGTAACAATATGCATAGACCTGCGAAGTTATTAGATCCGGTCATTGCGCCATGGCCATTTATAAAATGGGAAATGGATATCGTGGGTCCATTACCACAAGCAAAAGGACAGGTAAAGTTTCTGCTCATACTCACTGATTATTTTACTAAATGGATGGAGGCAGGAGCATTTAAACAGGTGCGAGAAAAGGAAGTCAAAGATTTTATTTGGCGTAATATCATATGCCGATTCGGTGTACCAAAGGAGATCGTGTGTGATAATGGCCCTCAATTTATTGGAGCTCAAATCACGGAATTCTTTCAAAGTTGGCAAATTAAAAGGATTACGTCAACACCTTATCATCCGGTGGGTAATGGGCAAGCAGAATCAACGAACAAGGTTATTATCAATAATTTAAAGAAATGATTAGAGGAATCAAAAGGTAACTGGCCTGAAGTGTTACCTGGAGTTTTATGGGCATATCGCACAACTGCAAAAACAAGTACAGGAGAAACACCGTTTTTATTGGTTTATGGAGCTGAGGCATTAATTCCAGTTGAGATCGGGGAACCAAGTACACAGTTCACACAGGCGACACAAAAATCTAATGACGAGGAGATGCGGGTCAATCTATATTTACTCGAGGGGAGGAGAAAAGCTGTATTAATAAGAATGGCAGCACAAAAGCAAGTCATAGAACGATATTACAACCGAAAAGCACGCCTCAGATTCTTCAAAGTGGGGGACTTCGTGCTTAAAAAGATTTTTCAATCTACAAAGGCAGCTAACGCGGGTAAATTAAGTCCAACATGGGAAGGACACTATAGAGTTCGTGATATTGCAGGAAAGGGAGCATATGAGCTGGAGACAATGGATGGCAAGATACTACCTTCACATTGGAATGTTGTTCATTTGAAGAGATACTATTTCTAAGGAATACTCACGGTCAGGTATCACCATTTTAAATTTAATTTTTGAATTGTTAAAATTTTACTAACGATTTTATATGATAGGCAAAAAGCTAACCCGTACTAAATGATGAGTCACGGCCTGTAAGGCACACAGAATAACCTAAAATTCCTGGCCTAGGGTTACAATTATTCTGATAGAAATTCAAACGGGTTAAGCAGTCTTCATCTATAATAGCACCTCCGAGTCCCGTACGTTTTTCCTTTTTAGGAAAAGGACCAAATGAGAGAAACTATTAAGTGCTCGAGGCTTCATACTTCAACACTCAAACACTTGGGGGACTACATAATATACACAGACATGTGTGTAAATAAGGCAAAGAAGATTAAGGAAAAATCAAGCCTAAAAGAGTCAAGTGCAGAGTAAAAGTCACAAAGTCACGAGATAGAGCCACGAGCTAAGGCCAAAGAAAAACCTCACTATAGTTAGGGTAAAGGCTATGTACTAAAACGGGTTATAAGGAAAAACCCTGTGTCTATTATTCTTCTTTTGAAAAAATCTGTTACAAGAAAAACAGTTACGAGAAAGTTATAGATGTAATTCAAATACATGTAAAGTATTATTCAAAACTTGTCAAAGTTATTTCAAAGAAACATGTGTGCTCCTATTTCTTTTATCGTATGACAACACCATTATGAAGTTAAGACGTCTTCTTTATTAAGTGTCGAAATATAAAAGGGCCCTCTTTTATAAAACTCATGTTTAAATTAATTAGTAATGAGGTTAACAGAAGCATTTTCGAAAAACAAAAATGCAAATTATTCTGTAAGTCCTTAAAAATAAAGGCAAGAATAAAGCAAACAGAAGTTTAAGATAATAACATAAAAAACTTCTTAATATGTAAAAAATCTAAGACTAAGTTCGAACTTAGACATAAAACTATGAAATTGTTTACATAGATTGCCCCATAAAAGACTTGGGGACTTGCGTTTCCAAAATCAACCCTCAAATGAAGCTAAGGGTTTGATTATAATTTTTCAAAATAAAAACACAAACAAAATCATTCAAATGATTAAAACTGTTCACTGAGAAGTTTGTGGAACTGAAGCAGGAACATCAATAGCAGCGGGCTCAATTTGGGCAGGTGCATCAACAGATGCGGTTTCAACTTGGCTTGCAGCAACACGCTCGATTGGGCTTGAAAGAGTTGGGATACTCGTATCAGCTTCAACATTCACGGGAGCTTCAACCACAGTAGAAGGGAAGTCCTGAGTTTGCTGAGTTTTTTCAATGGTTTCATTGATCTTAGCTAACTCTGACTCCAGGTTGAAGTTTTCTTGGCCAACTTCAATTAGGGTATCACGACGTGAATTCAAAAATGCCCAACTTACCTCAACAGCAGATTTTTCTTCAAGGGTCTCATAATCCTCACCATATAATAGGCATTAAATGCTGAATACGTTAGAGAATTTGTATTGAATATAATGATTATGTAACGTAACATTCAATATCTTTAATTATTCATAATAGCCTTATTATGATTTGGGCAAAACGCATATCTCCAAGATATCTATAAAAGGGAGATGTTTGATCAATTGTAAGGACACGAAACACTATTGGAATAAACTTTGGTTTTTTGTTTTTCTCCTGATTATATTCTTGCTACCCAAATTACTCTCTTTTACATATTCTTTCGATTATTAGTAACACGTGTTCTTCTAAATTCTAGCTTTAACTAAAATTTCATTTTTTGGTTAAACAAAAATATTCCCTGTTGAACAACATAAACAAGTTTTCCTGACTTCATAAAGCACTCATTACCTCCAATTACACCACCAATTATTCTTAAAGATTATCATTCACATTGCTACAGGCACATCTACTTCCTCACCTATCATTCACACAGCTGAGTACACATTTCATGCATCTTTAGATGAGATTTCTACACTTGAAAGCTTTATACTGATATATTTGGTTGTTTGGACTTCATGGCTTTTGCTATTTTTGGTACTATACAAGAAAACATATAGTGAGACGTACAAAAAGATTCGAAAACATTAAGGGCGAAATAGTAAATGTATTAGCTCGCATACATATATATATAGTTTATATTTGACCAACAAAATTTGAAGTTAGAAATTCAGGTTACTATTATATTCACCTTCTCGATTTACCCTGGCCTTTTTCGTGATGATCTTCTAACCAATGCTCCCTCACCATCGCATCGACATTCGACGGCGATAACATTGAGTTCCTCCAGGAAAAAGATAACCATCAATGTTCTCGAGCATATGATCAACCAAGTCAGGATCTCTAATGCGCATGCATCCACACCTGTGCCTTCAAGATAGGCTCCGAAATCGGGATACGTACTAGCCCATGCAAATTTTGCCTTTTTTGCAGTATGTATATATTAAGCTAGCTAGTACGGAGTATGTCTTTTCTCTTTCTATTCATGTTGGCCTACACTGTTGCATCTTTTCTTCCTCATCATCACTTTTTTCTTCTATCTTCTTGCTTTATTGCTTTATCACCGATTTCATTTTCTGATTCTTCACCCCCGCGTCCTTCCTCTATTTTCACCTGTGGAATTTCATCTTCTTGTGTGGAAGACTTCATATTATTGCTCGCTTCATGTCCCCGTAGAAACTTGAGTGGTCCACTGACGTCAGACTAGGAGAGGCTATCCCTCGAAACAATAGGTTGAGAAGCCGAGTTCACCAGCATCCAGAAAAACAGAAGATGCATATACCTGATCAGGAGGAACTTGACGAGAAGCAGTTCACTGGTCAGACCTAGTCCCGTACGGACTTGCATGCACATGCATCAAGATCTGGACACGTATATCTAGTGACATTCTTTAAGTGACTTAGAATAGACCTCATGCTCGGAAACCTCACTTTCACAAACCAATCAGTTTTCTCATTCAGCTGGAAAATATAAAACCAGTTATTTCTATGTTCTTTAATTGCCTTACTGAAAATTTGTACTATAGCATATCAAGTTATTTTCTCATATTGCTAGTCTAATTAACTTGATTTGTACTGGTATAAAACGAGGTAGATCTGGAAGTATATGTTAGACTCGCATTTTAATGATGAAAAATAACACATCCTTGATTATTGTAGGGACACTCCAGGAGCAAAGGAAAGGAAGATTGTCAAATATGCGCAAAGGAAGACAGGAAAGGAAGGAGTAACAAAAAGTGAGAGAAAGGTTTTTTTAGATCGGACAACCCGTTTGAAAGGAAGATATTAAAGGAATGACCAAAAGCAGAGGAAATCGAGATTGCTTAGAATTCGCTTGATATATCTAACTGAAGATTCACCTATCAAAGGAAGATGCCTAACTCCCGAAATCAAAGGATCTATATACTTCACGCTGTTCGAATGAAGAAAGGATCTGCTCAACGATGGGAAGCTCTATCAAGACCACAAGCCAAGGCAAAATTAACGGAAGCTCAACACTTATTCTTGGAAAAAATCATTTTACAATTCATTCCAAAGATCAATTCCCTTGAGTCTGTAGTCTCTCAAGATCTGCCATAATCAAGAATGAAAGCAGCGCCCTCAAAGTACATATACAGTGAGACGATCAAGAGAAGAGATATACTTTGATCAAACCAACTTTGTGCTCTTTGTTCTACTCTAACAAGCATTGTAATCTAAGTGTGATTTACTGTGTAAGAGAAAAAAATATTGGTGAAGCATTATATCAAATTAAGTGTACTTAGAACCAAAACGACATTTGGTGTTCGTGATAACATCAACATACGTGTACCCAGTTTTCAAGGAGCTTTGAAGAGATAACCCTCTTGCAAACTAAGGGGACTGGAGTAGGATTCACATTGAATCCTCACCAATATAAAAATATCTGGTGTCATTTAAATTCTGCACTTTACATTCAGCATTTAGTTTTTGCCTTGTATCTATCTCTAGTTGACTAATTGGTAAACTAGTCAACTACTTACCTATAAAAAGAAAAATCAACAATTCACCCCCCTCCCCCATTCTACTTTCAATTGGTATCAAGGCAGGTCTCGCATTTTGATTTTGCTTAACAACTAGTGAGAAAAGATCATGTCAAAGCAAGTAATTGTCGGAGCTCTATTTCAAGAAGGGAGTTCACAAGTAAGGCCTCCATACTTCAATGAAAAACGCTTTTCACAATGGAAGGTTCACATAGAAATCTATACGAAATCCTATGATGTCAAAGTTTGGCGTGTAATAAAAAAGGGAGACTATCCAATTCCAGCAGCAAAGTCTGACAAGAAGGCAAATGGACAAACATCTACTGAACCCATCGATCTGGAGAAGAATACGAGAAGATCTAAAGCTGTGATACTACTAAAGAAATGCAGGATAAGTTGGAAGTCACATATCAAGGGACAAACAAAGTTAAGGAAAAAAGGATAAATCTGCTGACCCATGACTATGAACTTTTTTAAATGAAAGAAGGTGAATCCATTGAGGAAATATTTGCTAGATTCAGCAAAATTATTGGAGATCTAAAGGCCTTTGAAAGACCATATTCAAGTGGTGAGCAAGTTCGAAAAATTCTAAGAAGTCTACCTACTACTTGGCAAATAAAAGTAGTAGCTCTTGAATCTCAAGATCTAGACAAACTATCATATGATGAACTACGAGGAGATCTTATTGCCTTTGAGAAAACACATCTCAAAAAATGAGGACAGAAAGAAAAGAAGAAAATTGTTACTTTCAAAACCTCGATTGAAGGATCTGAAGATGAAAATAAAAATGAAGCTGAGTAACTTGAATAAGAAATAGCTATAGTTTCCAAAAAGATACAGAGAATACCAAAAAGTAGAGAATGTCCTCCAGAAGAACATCAAGACAATACAACGAACAAGAAAAGAACGATGGGGAAATGCTATGAAAGTGAAAAATATGATCACATACAAGTTGAATGCCCAGATCTTAAAAGAAAAGCCTCGACCTGAACACAATGGTAGTATAACACCACATTTCACTCTTCAATATAATGTATTCCCTGTGAGACACTATATGGGCAACCTCCACCTTTGCATCTTCTATATATGGCTGGTGATTCTGACTCAGTGGAATTTGATAGGAGCCTGCTCACAAGGGAATTTGAGTTACAATTGTTGAAGTACCATTTACAAAGGACTCAGCAGAGGATGACTGAGCAAGCTAACAAACATAGATCAGACAGGAAATTTCAATAACGGGATTGGGTATAATTAAAAATTCAGTCTTACATGCAAATAACCATGTTTGGGTCACACTTTACCAAGCTATCAGCAAAGTATTGTGGGCCTTACCAAGTGTTGCAAAAGGTAGAGCACGTAGCATACAAGCTCTCACTTCATCCAAAGTTATTGTTGCAGCCTACCTTTCACGTGTCTCAGCTCAAGCGATGTTACGAGTTACTAGATACCATCTCTCATCCACCAGTGCTAGAACTACCAAGTCCTTACTACCCTCAGCACACAAAATTTTGGATAGACCTATGATTCAAAAGGGGAACAAGGCAATTGCTCTAAAGATTCGATGGGACAAGTTATCATCAGATCTCGCAACTTGGGAAGGCTATCAAGCTCTAAAGATTTGTTTTCCCACATTCCTTCCTTGAGGACAAGGAAGGTCTTAATCGGGGAGAACTTATACGAGAAGAAAAGAAGATAGGGTTGCACGTAGCCATTAAAGTGGTTGAGTTAGGTTGGGGTCAAGTTTAATAGCTGTACAGTTAAGTCCCTCTCACGTTTATGTTATAGGTTTTTATAATTACATATTAGCCCGTAAGTTGTCACTGTTCTGGCACTATTGGTCCTGTCAGAGTTAGTTATAATGTCTTGTCTTGTAGTGAGTAGTGAAATATGATATATTCTCTTGTAATCAGCTGATTGAGTATGAATTGGAAACCTATTTTAATTTTTGCCCTAATTTCTTATTCCTTAGTCATTATCTCTTTTTTCCTATTTTATTTTTATCGCTTTTAGCAACACTCATCCTCCTCCTCAAAGACGGTGGAAGAGAAAATTCCTAGGTTCTTTGTTCCCAGTCTCAAGCATTGCTGTATTTTTTATTAAGTTAAATAGGGTATTTAGGTTTAGTAATTCTTAATTTAATCTGTAGGTTTTTTTTAACTAAATAGGATATTTCGGCTAATAAGAAGGGTATTTAGGTAAATTGGATTATTCCTTGAATTTAGACTCTCACTAAATGCTTCCAGGCACATATAACGAGGCTAGAAAATATCACTTCTTTTCCGACATTATCTAAACAGTTCCGATGGTTATTTCAGAGTTTTATTATTAATCAATCATCAGTGATTAATTCTAAAACTTATTTTGTTTCATTATGGGGAAAATAAGATTTATTTTGCTGCAGGATCCAAATCTTATGATGTCACTCGACTCAAGTCAAGGGCAGAAACATGGTTCGAATGGGTGGAAAGGAGCCATTATTTGATGCGCAGAACAACCTTCAGTTTGAAAATCATGGAGTGGCTTTGCTTCGTTCTTCGGGAGGCTTGAAGAGATGTTGGCACATATGTAAGGAAATGGAAATTAAAGGAGCAGTTCTCTATCTTGTTCAGTTCCAGGAGGAGCAACAAGTTTGGAAGATTTATTAGCATTGTATCAGTCCAAAGTGACAAAAGATCGGTAACTATTATTCCTGAAGCAACATTTAATGCGGGATGGAATGATATTGCATTAAAGAATAGGAGATTCATCAATGCAGACAGAGGATCCTTTATAACGAGTGGTCCCAGGAAAATAGATCCCAAAATAAGTCTAATGAAGCACACATTACAAAAGGCTCTGTCACACCTCCTTTTTCCGCCTCCGCGAGGGTACAAAGAATTTTTTTCAATTAAAGGACAATCGAAACGGGATTTGTTTGTTTATTTCAGAGTCGCCACTTGGAAGATTTAGGGTGTCCCAAGTCACCAATTTTAATCCCGAATCGAGGAAAAGAATGATTCCATATTACAGTCTGCGTACTAGAAATCCGGATAAGGAATTCTGTTAACCCGGGAGAAGGTGTTAGGCATTCCCGAGTTCCGTGGTTGTAGCACGGTCGCTCAACTGTTATATTCGGCTTGATTATCTAATTTTATACAAATATGAACTTATGTGCAAATTTTATCTTTTACCGCTTTCATAATTGTTATTATTATTTTTACAAGAATGTGAACATTGTTTAAAACATGTCTTTGGATTACGTCACATGAAATGCATCCGCAATCCGGAACACATTTTTATTCAATGTTTTGGGATTTGGATTTGGGTCGCATGAAATACGCACCCGAGTTTAAGAAGATAACATTATTAAGTACGCGCCTAAAGCGACTAGCGTATCATTATTTTGGGTAGGGCCGTGAAATTTGCTAAAACGGCTCCTCCCGAATTCTAAGCAATTAAATGTACATTTATTGAGGGCCCCGCAATCTATACATTTTATTAAGCGAGGCTCATCTCATTTATTTTAAATGGACAAATCTTAAAGCGACTACATTTTTCTATAAAAATTAGTCTTTAAAATAAAGAAAGAAAATCCTAATTAATTACTAGCTTTTTTTATTATTTTAAGAAAACATGACATGCTAATTGCTAGATTAATACAAATATCGATGAAAAAGGAATTTTACTCAAATTTTCGAAATTATAAATAAAATAAAAATTCGACAACTAATATCCAAAAGAATCAAATACAACTCAGCATTGTTATAAAAAATTATTGAGATTAATTATTCACAACCATTTGAAACTAGATTTAACCATAATTACTAAAGCTTATTAGAAAGTTTATTAGGCTTAAACGTTCTTCTAATCTTGCTTGAACTCAAATCATGCCTTGATGCCTAATTTACGAAATTTAATTTAAATTCATGCCTTAGCTAAATTTAGCTACTTATTCGTGATTAACCTACTGTTGATAATCTTGAAACCTTCATAACTAGTGAATTAACCTGTTTTGCCAAACCGATTCATTAAAGACTAACTTATGTTATTTTTTTCTTATTCCAATTATTATTCAGTAATACATGAAATAGCTTAAATACAATCAACAAAAGGAACAAAGAAAAACGAAATTAAAACTTCAAAATTTCATTCTTCATATGTATTCATGCTTCCACATTATTAGCTTGCAATAGCTAGTATTACAGTCGTGTACCTGGTATTGGAAACAAAAGAAGATGAAGATGAGAATCAGCAGCAGTAATAACAATACAGCACAGCAACAATAGTCCAGCAACAGTAACAACCCAGGAACCGAGTTTGCAAACCGGTGGAGTAGTAATCCCAAAACAAAAACTTCAAGCTTCGATGAAACAACAACAATTAATGTTGATTTCAAACAATGAAAAAAAGTAGAAGATTTCTTTTAGTTTTTTTTTATTTGAAAGTTTAAATATTTTTCGAAATTTTTCTTTCTCTCTTAAATATTCAGCTTTTTTTTTTCTCTCTCTCTTATTCTCTCTGTCCGTTCTTTTTCTTATTCTCCTCTTTTATTCTCTTCAAGACCTCTTATTTATTTCCCATCCTAAACCCTTTAATCCATTAATAAAACCACACTTTTTCCTACCAAACCCATTATCTTCCCACTCATCCTCCACTACATTAAACAAATATATCAACCCCACCCCATTACATCTTGTCCCCACATGTCTAACATAAACAAATACAATATTCCCCTCCACTACATTATGTCTTGTCCTCCATTTATATTAAACAATTATATCACCCACACCCCATTACATTTTGTCCCCCATACTTAACATAAAGAATTACAAAGTTTAATTACTAAACTACCCCTCCGACCTTATTGCAATTACCATTTTACCCCTTAACGTACTACAATTTACCAAACTACCCTCATCAGCTATAACAAATCAATTAATCAAACTCAACCAAAATATAGCCAATATGACCAATTTCTACACAAATTCAAACAACAAATCATATGAACACGGATGAACAACACAACTCCAAATTAATGGAAATAAATTAACCATACCGGGAACCAATCCTGGTTAACTTAGACCAAAAATGGATGAGCAAGGAAACAACAATATTAACAACACAACACATGATTCAAACTAAATCAACAAATCAAAAACATAAACTCACATTAAATCACTGGATTAAAAATGAACTTCAAACAAAGATGAACATGAATTAAATCTATTTTTAAACAACAAAACATGACGGATTCACATGATTAAACCAACATACTCCCCGACTACAACTAAATTCTTTTGAAAAAGAACCAATTATGAGCTTAAACTTGAATCTAACAATATTAACAATTTCTGAAAAATACATAAAATACATGAAACAAATTGAAGAAATAATTAATTAAATTTCAATTTGAATCTAACAAATATTAAACTAACAATTTCACATGAACAACTGAAAAATTAACAAAACAATGAACATGAACAAAACAAAAATCAAACATCTACCGATTTTAGATTCGAGAAATATCAAAACGAAATACGGAAAAAAAATAAAACTCAAAATCTACTAACCGGATCGAAACGACGAACAACGACTAACCAACGACGAACTCGAACTATGTATGGACTGTTTTGACGACCCCCAACCAAAACTCGAACAAACGACGACGAAGACGAATTTAAGAAGCAACCGAAGAAACGTCGAAGCAGTAGCAGCAGTCGACGCAGCAGAAGCGATGCTCGAGCTGGACGGGGCAGTAAAAAAAAGTTGAAGCAGTAGCAACAGCAGCCATGGACGAGAGAGCTGGACGCGGAGCAAATGCTCGACAGCGGCGTCGATGAAAGATGGAAGAAGCAGCTGGTCGACGCAACATCAATGGAGGAAAAGAAGCAGCAGCATCATGGGCTGAAGCAGCTATGGTCGTCGACTGTTGCTGCGTTCAGCAGCTATGGTCGTCGAGGAGGAAGACGGCGATGAAGAAAGCTGAAGCAGACGACGCAGCTGTGAAGCAGCTCGTCGAGGGTCGTTTGTTTTTTTTTCTTGGTCGAGGGTTTTCCGGCGGAGAAGAAGACGAAGCAGCGGCGGAGGAGCTGGTCGTGAGGCGGAGGCTGGTGGACTGGAGGGTGGTCGATGTTGGGCAGCCATGGTTGGAAGGTTTGGAGCTTTGGGGAAGATGAAGAGAAAGAAGGGGGAGGGGGGCGGATAGCTTAGCATTTTTAGGGTTTTCTTTTTGTTTGTTTTGTAAAAATATAAGATAATAGGGGTGTTGGGTCTTTGGGTTATGGACCGGGTCGACCCGGTTTAAAATGGACCAGGTCATGGGAAGGTTGGGCAATTTTTGGGTCTGTGGCTTGAATTTGAAGAAGAGGCCCAATTCCGATTTTTCTTTGTATTTTTGCTTTCTTTTCTTCTTTTATTTTTCTAAAACTAAATTATAAAAATACTTAAATTATTATTAAGAACTAAACTAAGTTATAAAAGCGCAAATTAACTCCCAATAACAATTAACGCACAATTAAGTAATAATTAAGCATAAAATTGTATATTTGGACATTAAATGCTAAAAATGCAAAATATGCCTATTTTTGTAATTTTTTAATTTTTGTAAAACAAACTTAATTACTAACAATTGTAGAATTAAATCATACATGCAAAATGCGACATATTTTTGTATTTTATTAATTTAACAAATAAACATGCACAGACAAATGCAAATAATTATTCAAAAAATATCACAAAATTGCACACCAAGGAAAATCATTTTATTTTTGAATTTTTTGGGAGTAATTCTTTCATAGGGCAAAAATCACGTGCTTACAGGCTCCAACAACAGAATATTGATCTCAGGTGGTGCTGTAAATGCTGATGAGGGTCTATTGGGTAGATGTGTGGTTGATAGCTTCGAAGAAGGCATGACAGAGAAACCAACTATTTCTGATATTCGGAGGTGGTCGGTGAGCTCTTGAAAAATACTTTTGGAATTAATGTATAGGAGATGTGGGGATCAAGGTTTTTATTCTAGTTTCCTAACAAACACATGGCAGAACTAAGGCTGTACTGTGGGCCGGTATGGGCCCGGGACTGGCCCAGGACCATGGTCTAAACGGGCCTAATGGGCCCGTTCAAGTGGGCCTGGGCTTAAGTGGTGCAAAGGCTCATGACGGGCCGGTTCAACCGGGCCCAACGGGCCAAACGACTATTTTTAAAATTTTAAAAAAAAAATTAAAATGCCCAACGACTAGATTTTAAAATCTGACTGTTGGGCTTCAAAATTGGTCCGTTATGCACTTTAAAATATAGTCATTTGGCCCCCAAACTTTGCTTTAACCCCAAACTTTTTATAATTATATTTTTTCCCAATTCTCAACTATAAATACCCCCTCATTCTTTCATTTTTACTCACAAATTCATCAATCTCTCTCTAATTTTCTTCTATAATTGCTTACTTTATTATTGCAATTTTGTGAAAAATTGTGAAGTTGGTGAATTGAAGTATTCAAGTCTTCAAGTCTTCAACGATATTCAATTTTCAAGAAGTTGTTCATCAATTCGGTAAACTCGTTCCAACTCTTAAGTTTTAATATTATAGCTTTGTTAGTTTTATTTAGTATAATTATAATTAATATGGCATTTTCTTTGAAAAATATTTTTGGTGGTAAGGGTAATGGAAAATCTAAAATTGTTGAATCTAGTAGCCAAGCTACTACTCTTCCCCCGGCTTCCCGACCCATACATGTTACCCGTCCTCCTCCACCTATTATTCTTGATAGTGGTAACCCTTGTTTTCAATTTTTCGATAGTCAATTTTGCCATGATGTTGCACCGGGTCAACAATTAAATGAAGAAGTTATGAATGCTCTTTATCCTAATGAAACTATCTTTGAAAATGATGAGGAAAATGATGATTTAGATGAAACGCAACCGGATTTAGATGATACACCTACTAGTCCTGTTAATAACCCAACGGATGCCCCGTCTGACCCTCCTGTAGTAACCCCTACTTTTAATAGACAACCTTCTAAACGGCCCGAAACATCTCTTGTTTGGCAATTTTTTACTCAACTAAGAGAACAAAATAAGGCTAAGTGTAAAACTTGTGGGTCTCAACTAGTTCATAAATTTACTGGAGACCGTAGCGGTACGGGTAGTTTGACTAGACACATATTGAAACACCCTAGAAATAAAGCTAGATTTTTATAAATGAAAGTTGCGCAAGATGGGACAAGTGTAGATACTACAGTTAACTCTAGTACAGGTTCAAATCTAGTTCAACCGGGAATTAACACTGTTGTCGGTGGCATTTTATATTATGATCCAAATAAAGATCGTGAAGAATTGGCAAAAATGGTTACTGTCATGTGCTTACCCTATAGTTTTCCTTCTAACCCTCATTTTGTGCATTTATTAGAAGAGTTTTTAATCCTACTTATAAAGGATGGCCTCGCGCAACCGTAAAGAGCGATATTTATAAATATAAATATGAATATGAACAATATTTGCGCTATTTATTTACTCATATAGATTGTCGCATTGCTATTACTACTGATATTGGTAGAAGTGGTAATGACTATGATTATCTAACTGTTACAAGTCATTGGATAGATGAGGAGTGGATAATGCAAAAGTGCATTATTGCTTATAGAATAATTAATTCACGCCACACAGATAAGTTTATTGCTAACACAGTTGCAGATATTTGTAGATATTTTTGCATTAGAGATAAAATTATGTCTGTTTCAATGGATAATGCTTCTAGTAACACTAATGTTATAGGCTTGCTTACAACTACACCAAATCCTGCATTTAGTAATATTTTTCATGTTAGATGTATTTGTCATATTTACCATTTAATCGTCGGTGCTAGTATGAAAGTTTTAAATGTAGAAATTGAAAAGGTTAAAATGGCTCTTAATTGGCTTTTTTATTCAAACCGTAAAAGTAGACTTAGAGACTATTTTAAAAAATGTGATTGAATTTGGCCTTAGAGAAAGAAAGGTTCCTAAACTTTGTCTGACTGGATGGAATTACGTGTATGAAAGTTTAGTTGTTGCATATGAATATAGGAACCCAATAAGCGCAACGTATAATGCTCGTGTAGGTGATTGTGATGATGATGATGATGAGCACCTTACAAATCAAGATTGGAGTAATGTTAAAATGCTTGTAGACTTTTTAGAACAATTTAATATTGCTACAAATGAATTATCTGGCAAATATTATCCTACTATTTCTAACTGTTTAGTTTATATTGCAACACTTGTAGATTTATTTACTCAATTTTCAGAGGGTGGAGTAATTTATTAAGAAGCTATTAATTCTCTGAAAGCTAAGTTTAAAAAATATTTTTTCCCTATCCCCCCTATTTTTGGTGTTGCTGCATTGTTAAATCCTACAATGAAACTAGAAGGTCCTCACTTTTGGTATTCAAAAATTTATAACGCTTTATCACTTTCAGCTGAGGAATTTGCTACACTTGGAGATGCAAAAACCTCAATTAAAATAAATGCTCAAACTATTTATAATGCTTATCAACTTGCCTTAGATCAAGCTAGACCAAATGTTCCAACTCCTACTTCGTCTAGTTGGCAAGCATCTAAAAGAACTGCAGGCCTAAAAGCCTTTAGTTCTTGGATGGAGTTCAGGGGTTCTCAAGGTGATAATTTTGGTGATAGTTCACAACTAAATGAGCTTCAAGTTTATTCGCAGGGACTTGAATTAGAGAATCCCGACGGCTCCTTCGATGTTTTGGAATGGTGGAAGGATAAACAAAAACACTATCCGGTTCTTTCAAGGATGGCTCGAGATATTTTAAGTGTTCAAGCTTCAACAGTGGCATCGGAGAGCGCATTCAGTCAAGCGAGACTTCAAATCGGTGATCATAGAGCGTCTATGAGGGAGAGCTTGGAAAAATCAATACTCTTCAGAGATTGGATCCGTTCGGAAAGAAGAAATTTTGTACTTGCAGAATCACAACCGGAGATAGATGAAGCTTATGAAGAAATGCTAGCGGAACTTTCGCAGGATGCTGCTTCGCCCGGAAGCGGTGATGAACAAGCTTCTTTTCCACCACCACCAACGAAAATTCCTCCAGACCTTGAAGGATTTATGAGATTTGTTAGAGATAATACATGAACTAACATGTAACTTGTATTTTGGCACATCTTCCTTAGTTTTTTTTCCTTTTAATGGTGGTATTAGTACCTGTCACACCTCCTTTTTACATACCCGCGAGGGTACAAGGGAGTTTTTTCCAATTAAAGGACAATCGAAACGGGATTCGTTTATTTATTTCAGAGTCGCCACTTGGGAGATTTAGGGTGTCCCAAGTCACCAATTTTAATCCCGAATCGAGGAAAAGAATGACTCCATATTACAGTCTGCGTACCAGAAATCCGGATAAGGAATTCTGTTAACCCGGGAGAAGGTGTTAGGCATTCCCGAGTTCCGTGGTTCTAGCACGGTCGCTCAACTATTATATTCGGCTTGATTATCTGATTTTATACAAATATGAACTTATGTGCAAAATTTTATCTTTTTACCGCTTTCTTACTTATTGTTATTATTTTACGAGAATTGCAACGTCGTGGAAACATATCTTCCGATTTGGGATACTGTGGCATCTAATACCTGGAACTCCATGGTGAACAGGACAGGACCGATGGTCAATTCAAGTACAACATCCCCTACAGTAGCTGTTCCATTTCCGTCAAATCCTCGGACACAAATGCTATTCTTGTGGATTCTTCCATGGTCGATCTTTAACTGGTTCAGGGTGGATAATGGAAAAATATTGGCACTTGACCCGTTATCCACTAATACCCGAGTAACTACCGCATTTTCACATTTGACAGTCAGATAGAGAGCTTTATTATGCTCCGTACCTTCCACTGGCAGATCATCATCTGAGAACGTTACCCTGTTCACTTCGAAAATCTTGTTGGCAATGGTTTCCAGGTGGTTTACAGAAATCTCGTTGGGTACATGAGCTTCATTCAGTATTTTCATCAGGGCCCGGTGATGTTCCTCAGAATGGATCAGTAATAATAGCAGCGAGATTTGTGCTGGTGTTTTCCTCAGCTGCTCGACCACGGAGTAGTCCTGCACTTTCATCTTCCTCAAGAACTCCTCAACCTCTTCTTCGGACACAGGTTTCTTGGTTGTAGCGGGGTTGGTTCTTCTTAGCTCCACCGGAGCAAAACACCGACCTGATCGAGTCAGTCCTTGCGCTTCACAACTAACTTCCTCCACTTGTTTTCCTTTGGTACATCACCACTGCCCTCTCGTATTTCCAAGGCACAGCCTTACTATCAACCATCGGCAACTGAACTGCGGGCTTTATTGTGACCAGTTCCCTGTATACCCCTTTTAACACAACTGCAGGTGTGGGCGGAGTCCCTGATATTACCAACTTGTTTGGCTCGGGTTTGCTTGTTATGGCGGACGGTCTCTTCCCCAATATCACTACTGGCTTGACGCCTTCTCCCTGGGACTGTACCCCTGTTCCTCCACTGGTCGGTCCTTCTTTCGGAGCGGCCTGGATCATCATCACTGTTTGTGAGGGTTTTCTCAATTCTCCTCCCTCATACACCAACTCAATCATGTGAGTCTCGTGGTGCGCTGGCAATGGGTTCTGGTTGATGTTAGGAGCTTCCGGTGTCTGGACCTCGATCTTATTGGTATCAATAAGATCCTGTATGGCATGCCTCAATTTCCAACACTTTTCGGTATCATGCCCCAGCATCCCTGAGCAGTACTCACAACTTATTGATCGGTCCAAATTCTGGGGTGGGGGATTTGGTTCTCGAGTCTGGACAGGACTAACCAAACCCAACTGCCTCAATTTGTGGAACAAAACGGTGTAGGTTTCTCCCAACTCTGTGAAAGTTCTGTGCTTCCGCAGCTTGTCATTCCTAGCATCTGGATTTCCCCGAAAGCCTGCCCCTGGAGGGTTTCTATATGCCCTTGGTGGAGGATAGGTGTTTTGGGGTGGTGCATATGTGTTCTGGGGAGTCGGCGCGCGCCATTGCGGGCAAACCGGAGGCTGAGTGTATGTCTGGGCTTGGTGTATGGAGAAATGTGGTTCTCGGTGTGGATAGTAGTGTTGTAGTAGGCTGTATGGGTAGTTTGGCCCGTGGGGCCTAGGTTGATTGTAGTGGGGTTTGCCAGACCTGGCCCAACTGCTTGCCTCAATCGTGGCAATTTCTTCTTTCTTTCTTCTTCCCAACGCACCTCCCATGCCGCTCTGAATAGCCTGGGTCGTAGCCTTGAGTGCCGAGTAATTTAGGATTTTGTCAGACCTCAGACCTTCTTCTATCATGACCCCTATCTTCACTACCTCGTTGAAGGATTTTCCGACTGTTGTCACCAAGTGACCAAAGTAGGTTGGATCCAGTGTTTGCAAGAAGTAGTCCACCATTTCTCCCTCTCTCATGGGAGGATCCACTCTAGCTGCTTGCTCTCTCCAGCGGAACCCGTACTCGCGAAAACTTTCCCCGGGCTTCTTCCCGGTCCTCAATAATGTGAGACGGTCAGGGACTATCTCGAGATTGTATTGGAAATGACCTGCGAAAGCCTGCGCCAGGTCATCCCAAGTGTACCATCTGCTGGAATCCTGCCTGGTATACCATTCTAGCGCAGATCCGCTCAGACTTTGGCCGAAATAAGCTATCAGCAGCTCATCTTTGCCGCCTGCCCCTCTCATTTTGCTACAGAATCCCCGCAAATGCGCCATGGGATCACCGTGCCCTTCATATAAATCAAACTTAGGCATCTTGAACCCAGCCGGGAGTTGGACGTCCGGGAAAGGGCATAGATCTTTGTAAGCCACGCTGACTTGGTTGCCCAATCCGTGCAGGTTTCTGAAGGACTGCTCCAGGCTTTTGAACTTCCTCAATACCTCATCCTGTTCAGGGGCTTTAACCGGCTTTTCAATCTCTGCCGGTACCTCCAAGTGCGGGTTGTAGGCCTGTGGTTCGGGGGCATGGAATGTAGGCTCAGGGGGATAGTATTGCGTATCGGGAGCCTGAAACAATGGCTCGCTGGTTGATCTTTGCAGGGTGGCTGATGTGGGTCCCATAAAAGTGGGAACATTTGGTGTTGGGAGAGGTTGATGGGGTGGTGGAGCTTGGGAATCATGTGGGCTTCTTTCCTGATGATAACGGGGATTCGGGAGGCTTGTTGAAGGGCCGGAGTGAGGGTATTCCGGCATGTGCCCCAGTGGCTCAGGGCTCTTTTGTGCTTTGGCTAGAGCTAGCTGCATTGCATTCATCTCTAGTCCCATCCTTTCAATCTTTTCCATTGCTTCTTTTAACAACTGGCTCATCGGCCTTTCTTCCTCGTTACTATTCTCTGAAGTAGTCATGCTTGTTGCTACTGGTCCTTTGGATCTGGTTTGGTAAGAGTGTGTTGCCAGAATTCTTTAACAACTAACTTGTCTGGAAACAGACAACAACAAACTTTGTTAGCGTTAGATTTTAACAGATTTGATCACAACACATAGAGGATGCAATGTTCCTAGGCAGTTAACCGTTTCTACATGCTTTGCTTCAAACAACATGCGTCATCCCGGCTTACTCATTTGTCCCTTTTTTAAAGTACTTTGGGAAACCCTGTATTTTATTTTATTTCTCCTTTTTTTCTTTCTTAAAAGCGGTCGAATCTTATGGGGATTGCCTACGTATCACGTCCCCGCGCGAATCAGACCAGGCGTAGTTCTGCCATAAGGTAAAGACACACAAAATTCTTTTTGGAATCATTAAGTTCATCATCAAAATTTGCTATTACAAATTACTTCCAATAAAGAATAGCAACAGTACAGACTCCACAGTTTTTAACTTGATTTGGCTAAAAGAAAAGAAAACAACACATGGGAAAGCACAAAGCCTGAACAGGACTCGACCGAAGATTAATTTCCCAACTTAGGGGCCCACGAGGCATCATTCGGCCATTTCGCGGCTCTAGGTGTGAGGTCTCTCTGCAAGTTTTTCAATTCATTCATGATCCGATGGACGCAGCCCATGATGGAAACAAGGAGGGTTTTCCGAGGCATTTGCTCACATGCTAGGCATCTCATGTAGATGTAGTGCCCAATCTCGTCGATCCTTCCTCGAATGTTGTCCCTTTCAACGAACAATTGCCTTATTTGTCGGTTTTTTAATCCTAGTGCTTGCGCATTGTCGGCAAGCTGATCCTGGAACATCTCCATTTGTCTTTCCATGCAGGCCATTGCATCGTAACAACGTCTTCTGTCAGCCTGGGCATCTCGTGCTTGTTTGCTGATCCGATCATGCAGAGTGGAGTTCGTTTTCCTTAATATCCCAATGCTCATTTCATAATCCCTTATGACTTGTTGCTGGTGCTGCATCCGGGCCATGGTACTTTTTGCCCACTTGGTTCATAATCTTGCTGTGCTAGCCTTGGCTCTTTCCAAGTCTTCCTGGCTTTCCGCAACCTGATTTTTTAACCCTGCTATCAATCTTTTATCCGCCCTTGGGACTTGGGACTGTTGAGATGTATAGATGTCGGTCAAGCCACGACAGTTATGGCAGAGGTACATGCTGGAGTTTACGGGCCACATATGAGCGGATATGTATTGGCAAGGAAGATCCTCAGGGCAGGGTATCATTGGCTCACCATGGAACACGACTGTATCACTTTCGTAAGGAAATGCCATCAGTGTCAGATACATGGAGATCTGATTCATTCTCCGCCAACAGAGTTACATACGATGTCAGCACCCTGGCCGTTTGTGGCATGGGGCATGGATGTCATTGGACCTATCGAGCCAGCAGCGTCCAACGGTCATAGGTTCATTTTAGTAACCATTGACTACTTCACCAAATGGGTTGAGGCTAAAACCTTCAAGTCGGTAACTAAAAAGGCGGTGGTGGATTTTGTGCACTCCCATATCATCTGCAGATTTGGGATCCCAAAAGTAATCATCACGGATAACGGTGCGAATCTTAACAGCAGCCTGATGAGAGAGGTATGCCAACAATTCAAGATTACACACCGCAATTCCACCCCATATCGTCCCAAGGCGAATGGAGCGGTCGAAGCAGCCAATAAAAACATCAAGAAGATACTGCGAAAGATGGTGGAAGGATCTAGACAATGGCACGAGAGATTACCCTTTGCTCTGTTGGGTTATCGCACTACCGTCCGGACCTCCATAGGTGCAACTCCTTATTTGTTGGTGTACGGAACTGAGGCCGTAATACCGGCGGAGGTCGAAATTCCGTCCCTCCGGATTGTCGCTGAAGCCGAGATTGATGATGATGAATGGGTTAGAGCTCGATTGGAACAGTTGAGCTTGATAAATGAGAAAATATTGGCAGCAGTGTGCCATGGTCAGCTGTATCAGAAGAGAATGGCGAGAACATACAATAAGAAGGTACGCCCCAGGAAGTTTGAAGTAGGGCAGCAGGTGTTAAAGAAGATCCTCCCGCATCAGGTCGAGGCAAAAGGCAAGTTCGCCCCAAATTGGCAAGGGCCTTATATTGTGACCAGAGTGTTGTCCAACGGTGCTGTGTGTTTGACAGATATCGAGGGGAGATGTGTCGACATGGCTATCAATTCTGATGCAGTCAAGAGATATTATGCGTAATTTCTTTAATTATGGCAATTATCGGTTCGTTTGTTTGTACTTGGTGCTTATTGGATAATGAAATGACAGAGGCAGTTCTTTCTTCTATCCAAACACTTTTAACCCTTGTTTCCCCCTTTTGAGCCTTAAGTTATTCTTTCATACCCCTCTTTTGGAATCACTAATGGAAAAGATATGAAAGAAAAAGAAAAAAAAAGAGAAAAAATCATTAAAGGAAAATAAAAAAAGAAGGAGAAAGAAAAGAAAAAGAAGATAAAAATCATAAGAAATACAAAACCGTGGGAACTACGTTTGACCTGATTCCTCGAAGAGGATACGTAGGCGCCTCACGGCTCGGTCATAGTGTGCATAATGTCCATAAGTATGCATAATAGGCACAGTGTGCATAACGCACGTAGCTCAACCTAGAGTAAAAATAAAATCCCCCAAGCAAGAAAACTGGGGCAGAGGTTATGTTTTAAAAATTCCAACAAAGGTTAGATTCCAAAAGTTGTAGCAGATCACCCATCAAATTATTTCATTTTGATAGCCTTGCTTTAGCCCCACACCAAAACCAACATCGACGTCCAAAAGACCTCCCGATCAATATCCAAGAGGTGCCAAGTCATGCAAATAAAGCCGAGAATAATACGCCGATCCCCAGCAAAGAAGAGGATCATGAAATTGGAAATGAATTGATAGTCCAAAGGGATCTCCAGAAGAGAGAGTCACATCGACAACACCCCGATTCCTCGATGAAGAAATAAAATGAGAGAGTCTTATCGGTGAAAACCTTCATAGGCACCGAAAGGCGACATAAGATGAGAGATATAAAATGAGAGAGTCTTATCGGTGAAAACCTTCACAGGCACCATAAGGCGCCGGGAGTTGAGAGAAAAGAGAGAGTCTCATTAGTGAAAACCCCTCGAAGGGCACTATGAGGCGACAAGACAGATCAACAAAAGGGTCCACATTCGCAAAGAAATGGACACTCATTTATCCCCAGCAAGTAAGACCATCGGGCAAGTTGATTAATACAAATAGACTGGGTCGGGAATCTATGGTGCACGTCATGATCACGGGGACCAGTCATGTCATCCAGATAAGTTCTTCTGAATTTCTTTTCCCGCCAAGTATTGGTTCAGAAAGATTTTCTCCTTTTCTATCTTTTTATTTCTCTTTCTAAAAATTTGTCTTGAAAAGGATTTTTTAAAGCTTACTACCAGAGACCGAAGAGGGATTCATCCGATGCAGGGTAACCCCAACAGTCCTAAAGGCTAGCCCCAGGCAATGCAATGTTGTGCCCTGCAGTTTTGGAGGAAGTAAACTCCTAAAGGGAGTGTTTCCGGGAGTAAAAGCAGACTCCCACGGCATGTACTGTAAAGAGAAAGCAGAAAAGGGGATAAATTGAAAACCAATCCCCAGCAGGCCGGAAACCCCCAGCAAGCAACTTTGTCCACCAACCAGTTATGGGGGCACAGAGCAAGAAAAGGGAAAGAGAGGAAAAATCATCCACCGGAAAGGCACCTCCTCCCACCATGATTAAAACTAACTAAATCCTTTTGTCTGCTGCAGGAAAGCGAAGGATTGATGATGGCAGCAGGACGCGATGCCAGGGAAATTACCAAAACCGGGGCAGAAAATTTTTTGCCGATTGTCAAAAAATTTCTCGGAAGAACGAGGAAACAATTTTAATACTTTCAGTTCTAGGTCGCCCACCAGTAAAATGCGGGAATACTTTTCAGCTCTAGGTCGCCCACCAGTAAAATGCGGGAATACTTTTCAGCTCTAGGTCGCCCACCAGTAAAATGCGGGAATACTTTTCAGCTCTAGGTCGCCCACCAGTAAAATGCGGGAATACTTTTCAGCTCTAGGTCGCCCACCAGTAAAATGCGGGAATACTTTCAGTTCTAGGTCGCCCACCAGTAAAATGCGGGAATATTTTTCAGTTCTAGGTCGCCCACCAGTAAAATGCGGGAATACTTTTCAGCTCTAGGTCGCCCACCAGTAAAATGCGGGAATACTTTCAGTTCTAGGTCGCCCACCAGTATAATGCGGGAATACATTTTCTGTCTCTTCATTTCTATTCTAGGTCGCCCACCAGTATAATGCGGGAATACATTTCTGTCTTTTCATTTCTGTTCTAGGTCGCCCACCAGTATAATGCGGGCATACATTTCATATTTTTGCATTCAGGCACCCACCTGTATAACAAGAGGAATACTTTTGAGTCTTATACTGCAAATCTTGAAATCAGTAACCCACCGGAAGGTAGAAGGTTACAACAGGAATCCCCAGCAGGAAACAATAAAAATCCCCAGCACCGGGAAACAGAAGGTTGCAACAAGATGTCCCAACACAAGTTCAAGCGCATGAGTCAAAAGGAAGAAAAGACGCGTCTTGAAAGAAGCGGCATGTGAACATTAAATTATGCCCAGCATAACAGATCTGATGAAGAGAGCCGTATCCCCAGAGGAACCGCCAAAAAGCTTAATGAAGGAAGTCATGTCCCCAGCGGACCGAACAAAATGATGAAAACTGGTATTCAGAAAAGCAAAGGGCCAGTGTCATCCCCAAATTCACGGAAGAAAAGCACCGGAGGAAACACAAGCCGACAAGAAAGGAAGGCAACAAGAACAAGTTGCAGTCTAGCCTAGCTTCTTGTTTTCTTTTAAGCACGGTGTAACAAAGAGATCGGTAAGCAGTGGTAATAGCATGCAACAACAGTAACATTGCAGTCCCACGGTAGTCCCAGCTACCAAAACTTCCCGAACTACATTGACCTGATTCCTGTTTAGCCCAGGATATGTAGGAAACCTTTGAAGCAAAGGTTCGGTCAAATCTTTTTCAAAATAAAAAAATAAAAAAAAATGCTTCACACGGAGTACTCGGATGGGCAAAAATCGCTCGCTTTATCTTTGCACGAAAACCATTCGTGTCTTCGGGCAAAGAGGGGCAGCTGTAAGCACGTGATTTTTGCCCTATATGAGAATTACTCCCAAAAAATTCAAAAATAAAATAATTTTTCTTGGTGTGCAATTTTTGTGATATTTTGTGTAACTATTTGTATGTTTGTCTATGCATGTTTATTTGTTAAATTAATAAAAAATACAAAAATAGGCATCTTTTGCATTTTTAGCATTTAATGTCCAAATGAACAATTTTATGCTTAATTATTACTTAATTGTGCGTTAATTGTTATTGGAAGTTAATTTGCGCTTTTATAACTTAATTTAGTTCTTAATAATAATTTAAGTACTTTTATAATTTAGTTTTAGAAAAATAAAAGAAGAAAAGAGAACAAAAATACAAAGAAAAATCGGATTGGGCCACTTCTTCAATTTCAAACCACAGGCCCAAATAATTGCCCAACTTTCCCCATGACCCGGTCCGTTTCAAACCGGGTCGATCCGGTCCGCTCCATTAACCCAACACCCCTTCTTCATTTTTGTCCAACACAAAACAAAACCAAAAAAATAAAAAATAAAAAGTGAATTATCACTATTAATAGTTTTATTTTTTGTTTTTTTTATATATAAAAAAATCCGAAAATATTTTATTTTATTTATTATTTTTATTTTAAAATATATATATATAGAGTAATTTCGGAAATGATTTTAAAAAAATAAAAAATAAAAAAATAAAAAAAAGTAAAAGAATGTAGAAAATTTAAAAAAAGTAAAAAGTTTTAAAAAATTTAAAAGTAAAATAAGGTTGGAATTAAAAAATAAATATAAAGGTATCTGAAAATTTAAAAAATTTAAAGTAATTGAAAGTAGCATTTTTAAAAGAAAAAGAAAAGATAGTGGTTTGTTTTTTAAAGAAAAGTTAAATAAAGTGAGATTCTCTTTTAAAAAAAATAAAAAGTGGGATTTTAAATAAGATAAAGTAATTAAAGTTGGAATTTTAAAAATAAAAGTAAATAAAGGTGGGATTTCTTTTTCTAAAAAAATAAAAGCAATTTGTAAGTGGGATTTCTTTTAATTAAAAAAATAATAAAATAATAAAAAAACAAATCTGAAAATTTCGAAAATTTTGCTATAAATAGAAGAGAAAATTTAGGAAGAAGGGGTGGAAAAAAAGAGGAAAAACTAGATAGAGAGAAGAAAAAAAGAGGGGGCGGAGTGAGAAGTATACACCCGATATACCCTCTGGATACACTGAATATACAGGGGCAGAATTCATTTTGGAGAGTTTTGAAGTTGAAAAAGAATAGTTACTGTTTCTGATGTAGGATTTACACTCATTTCTGTTTTAAATTTCCTTAGCTTTTGCTTGACCGGAGGGTATGCCGGGTTAGTGGGCAATTTGTGAACCACTAGATTGGTGCTTAATCCCGGCATATCGTCGTATGACCATGCAAAAACATCTTTGAATTCCACGAGGGTTTTGATCAATTCTTCCCTGACATTCGGCTCAATATGGATGCTGATTTTGGTTTCTCGGACATTATCAGCGTCTCCTAGATTCACAGCCTCAGTGTCATTTTGGGTTTTTGTTCAAATTGGCACAGTTCTCGGTTTATCTCTTCGAAGGCTTTATCTTCGTCATATTCAGATTCATCGTCACTAACAGGTATTAGATGCCTATTCTAGATACCCTCCTGTACCTCTGCCATTTTAAATAACATTGCTGGGGATTTGTTTTCAATTTATCCCTTTTTCTGCTTTCTCTTTACAGTACATGCCGTGGGATTCTGCTTTTACTCCCGGAAACACTCCCTTTAGGAGTTTACTTCCTCCAAAACTGCAGGGCACAACATTGCATTGCCTGGGGCTAGCCTTTAGGACTGTTGGGGTTACCCTACATCGGATGAATCCCTCTTCGGTCTCTGGTAGTAAGCTTTAAAAAATCCTTTTCAAGACAAATTTTTAGAAAGAGAAATAAAAAGATAGAAAAGGAGAAAATCTTTCTGAACCAATACTTGGCGGGAAAAGAAATTCAGAAGAACTTATCTGGATGACATGACTGGTCCCCGTGATCATGACGTGCACCATAGATTCCCGACCCAGTCTATTTGTATTAATCAACTTGCCCGATGGTCTTACTTGCTTGGGGATAAATGAGTGTCCATTTCTTTGCGAATGTGGACCCTTTTGTTGATCTGTCTTGTCGCCTCATAGTGCCCTTCGAGGGGTTTTCACTAATGAGACTCTCTCTTTTCTCTCAACTCCCGGCGCCTTATGGTGCCTGTGAAGGTTTTCACCGATAAGACTCTCTCATTTTATATCTCTCATCTTATGTCGCCTTTCGGTGCCTATGAAGGTTTTCACCGATAAGACTCTCTCATTTTATTTCTTCATCGAGGAATCGGGGTGTTGTCGATGTGACTCTCTCTTCTGGAGATCCCTTTGGACTATCAATTCATTTCCAATTTCATGATCCTCTTCTTTGCTGGGGATCGGCGTATTATTCTCGGCTTTATTTGCATGACTTGGCACCTCTTGGATATTGATCGGGAGGTCTTTTGGACGTCGATGTTGGTTTTGGTGTGGGGCTAAAGCAAGGCTATCAAAATGAAATAATTTGATGGGTGATCTGCTACAACTTTTGGAATCTAACCTTTGTTGGAATTTTTAAAACATAACCTCTGCCCCAGTTTTCTTGCTTGGGGGATTTTATTTTTACTCTAGGTTGAGCTACGTGCGTTATGCACACTGTGCCTATTATGCATACTTATGGACATTATGCACACTATGACCGAGCCGTGAGGCGCCTACGTATCCTCTTCGAGGAATCAGGTCAAACGTAGTTCCCACGGTTTTGTATTTCTTATGATTTTTATCTTCTTTTTCTTTTCTTCCTCCTTCTTTTTTTTTCATTTTCCTTTAAAGATTTTTTTTCTCTTTTTTTCTTTTTCTTTCATATCTTTTCCATTAGTGATTCCAAAAGAGGGGTATGAAAGAATAACTTAAGGCTCAAAAGGGGGAAACAAGGGTTAAAAGTGTTTGGATAGAAGAAAGAACTGCCTCTGTCATTTCATTATCCAATAAGCACCAAGTACAAACAAACGAACCGATAATTGCCATAATTAAAGAAATTACGCATAATATCTCTTGACTGCATCAGAATTGATAGCCATGTCGACACATCTCCCCTCGATATCTGTCAAACACACAGCACCGTTGGACAACACTCTGGTCACAATATAAGGCCCTTGCCAATTTGGGGCGAACTTGCCTTTTGCCTCGACCTGATGCGGGAGGATCTTCTTTAACACCTGCTGCCCTACTTCAAACTTCCTGGGGCGTACCTTCTTATTGTATGTTCTCGCCATTCTCTTCTGATACAGCTGACCATGGCACACTGCTGCCAATCTTTTCTCATCTATCAAGCTCAACTGTTCCAATCGAGCTCTGACCCAACCGGGTCGATCCGGTCCGCTCCATTAACCCAACACCCCTTCTTCATTTTTGTCCAACACAAAACAAAACCAAAAAAATAAAAAATAAAAAGTGAATTATCACTATTAATAGTTTTATTTTTTGTTTTTTTATATATAAAAAAAATCCGAAAATATTTTATTTTATTTATTATTTTTATTTTAAAAAATATATATATATAGTAATTTCGGAAATGATTTTAAAAAAATAAAAAATAAAAAAATAAAAAAAAGTAAAAGAATGTAGAAAATTTAAAAAAAGTAAAAAGTTTTAAAAAATTTAAAAGTAAAATAAGGTTGGAATTAAAAAATAAATATAAAGGTATCTGAAAATTTAAAAAATTTAAAGTAATTGAAAGTAGCATTTTTAAAAGAAAAAGAAAAGATAGTGGTTTGTTTTTTAAAGAAAAGTTAAATAAAGTGAGATTCTCTTTTAAAAAAATAAAAAGTGGGATTTTAAATAAGATAAAGTAATTAAAGTTGGAATTTTAAAAATAAAAGTAAATAAAGGTGGGATTTCTTTTTCTAAAAAAATAAAAGCAATTTGTAAGTGGGATTTCTTTTAATTAAAAAAATAATAAAATAATAAAAAAACAAATCTGAAAATTTCGAAAATTTTGCTATAAATAGAAGAGAAAATTTAGGAAGAAGGGGTGGAAAAAAAAGAGGAAAAACTAGATAGAGAGAAGAAAAAAAGAGGGGGCGGAGTGAGAAGTATACACCCGATATACATTCTGGATACACTGAATATACAGGGGCAGAATTCATTTTGGAGAGTTTTGAAGTTGAAAAAGAATAGTTACTGTTTCATTGCCTCGCTTAAGATCTGAAATAGTCAGAACCTTCCTGCCTTTTACTTCTTCTCTATACTTGGAGTCGTTTATAGTCTCCTGGGTTTTCTACTATTCCTACTGTTACTGGTCTATTCCTGTGTTGCTGGACTGTCGTTGTTGTGCTACATTGTTACTACTGTTGCTGCTTCTCAGCTTCATCTTCTCTTGTTTTCCAATACCAGGTACACGAATGTAATACTAGTTATTGCAAGCTAAAAATGTGGAAGCATGAATACATATGAAGAATCGAATTTTGAAGTTTTAATTTCGCTTTTTCTCTGTTCCTTTTATTGATTGTATTTAGGCTATTTTATGTATTATTGAATAATAATTGGAATAAGAGAAAATAACATAAGTTAGTCTTTAATGAATCGGCTTGGCAAAACGGGTTAATTCACTAGCTATGAAGGTTCTAAGATTATCAACAGTAGGTTAATTGTGAACAAGTACTTAAATTTAGCTAAGGCATGAATTTGAACTAAATTTCGTGAATTAGGTATTAAGGCATGATTTGAGTTCAAACAAAATTAGAAGAACGTTTAAGTCTAATAAACTTTCTATTAAGCTTTAGTAATTATGGTTAAATCCAGTTTCAAATGGTTGTGAATAATTAATTCCAATAGTTTTTTTTATATATAACAATGCGAGCTTCAATCTAACTATATTTGATTCTTTTGAATATTAGTTGTCAAATTTTTATTTTATTTATAATTTCGAATTTTTTTAGTAAAATTCTTGTTCATCAATATTTGTATTAATATAGCAATTAGTATGCCATGCTTTCTTAAATAAAAAAAAGCTCGTAATTAATTAGGATTTTCTTTATTTATTTTAGAGACTAATTTTAATAGAAAAGATGTAGTCGCTTTAGGATTTGTCCATTTAAAATAAATGAGATGAGCCTCGCCTAGTAAAATATATAGATTGTGGGGCCCTCACAAATGTATGTGTTAATTACTTAGAACTCGGGATCGGCCGCTTAGCGAACTTCACGGCCTTTTCTCAAAATAACCCTGCGCTAGTCGCTTTAGGCGCGTATTTAATAATGTTATCTCCTTAAACTCGGGTGCACATTTATGTGACCCAAATCCAAATCTCAACGAAATCGAAATGTGTCTCTAATCACGGGTACATTGATTGTGACGTGGTCTGAGATGTATTTCCATGACATTGCAAATTCTTTTTAATAATGAATGAGACGAGCCTCGACAAACAAAAAATGCACAAGCTGCGGGGCCCTCTAAATGTATATATTAAAATACTTAGAATTCGAGGACAGGCCGTTTAGCGAATTTTACGGCCTTCCCCAAAATAACAAGACGCTAGTTGCTTTAGGCGCGCCTTTAATAATTTATTTTCCTTAACTCGGGTGCACATTTATGTGACCCAAATCCAAATCTCAACCGAGTCGAGATATGCCAAACAACTACGGGTGCATTGATGTAACGTGGTTCGAGATATGTTTCCACGACGTTGCAATTCTCGTAAAATAATAACAATAAGTAAGAAAGCGGTAAAAAGATAAAATTTTGCACATAAGTTCATATTTGTATAAAATCAGATAATCAAGCCGAATATAACAGTTGAGCGACCGTGCTAGAACCACGGAACTCGGGAATGCCTAACACCTTCTCCCGGGTTAACAGAATTCCTTATCCGGATTTCTGGTGCGCAGACTGTAATATGGAGTCATTCTTTTCCTCGATTCGGGATTAAAATTGGTGACTTGGGACACCCTAAATCTCCCAAGTGGCGACTCTGAAATAAATAAACGAATCCCGTTTCGATTGTCCTTTAATTGGAAAAAACTCCCTTGTACCCTCGCGGGTATGTAAAAAGGAGGTGTGACAGCTCTGGCGACTCTGCTGGGGAATACTTTGACCCAGAACCACTGGTTCAGGGTTAGAAATTCGAGCTTAGATAAATTGTTATATTTGGCTTTATCTGATTTTTACATGTTTTGAGCCTAATGTGCTAAATGTTGCCTTTACCGCTTTGATATTATCTGAACTGTATATAAACTGTGCCGAAACCTACTCTTCTTACCTCCGGGGATGTGCTTACTGGTTAAGACTCCCTATTCTGTTAGTGTCATACCCTAAATAAAAGAGGCTCGGAAAGTTTCTAAGCCGGCTGGCCTTTTGGTTCCCGGACAGGAGCTCCTTCCTCAACTCGAGTGGTCCGCTCGGGTACACTGTCTAGAACACCGACCCAGGTTTTGAACATAGAATAACGTGACTTCATGCCGGATCCCTAGTAGGAACGCTTATTTGCATCACGTTGCATTTGACTTAGGGGACTCAACACAGGGGTTGGGTCCGTCTAGGACTAGCAACCTGAAATGAAAAGGTCATCCTGATGCATCCTATTTGTTTTCCGTGCATTTATTTGTCTCGTGCCCGCATGCTGACCGGTGTTTGAATATTATGAATATTGTGAAATTGAAAAAAAGGAAATAGCGGTTAGGGAATTGATTGTTTATTTTTGAAAAAACCCAATACCCAAATACTGTCAAAACTCTGCCGAAATTTTGGAAAGAAAAAAAAACGTCTTATTAGTTTGTTTTATTAAAAGCAAAGGAAAAATAGAAAAAAAAATCGTTGTTCTGTTTTGTTTTTCAAAAAAAATATATATAGAAATATATAGTTTGTCTTGTCATAAAAATAAAAATTAAAAAGAGTCTTACTTTTTTAAAATGGGTTTTTTATGAAAATTCAAAAAATAATAATAATAATAATAATAATAATAATAATAATAATAATAATAAAAGAGTCTTTCATTATTTGTCACAAATATATACATGTATATATATATATATATATATATATATATCCAAAAGTTTTTATTTCCAAAAAATATATATATGTCTTTATTTGTTGCAAAAATATTTGTCTTGCCAAAAAGTCTAGAAAGGTTTTTAGACCCCCAATTTTCAAAAACAAAAAAAAATCCAAAAATATTTTCCATTATTAACTTCTTTAGAAAGTCTTTTAACTATTTTTTTTTAAAAAAATGTATAATAAGATAGAAAAAAATCCGAAAATATTTTTCTTCTTTCAAAATTGAAAAGAAAATTCAAAATTCAAAAAAAAATATTTTTTAGAAGCATTTCTTTTATTAAAGGTAAAATTCCGAAAATTATTTTCTTCTTCCTTTAGAATAAGAAAAAAAACAAATGGAAATTAAAAAAATATATATATCTTAGAAGTCTTTCTTTTAAAAAGAAAATCAATCAAAAATATTTCCTTTCTCCTTTTAAAGTAGTTCTTTCACAAATTCAAAAAAGGAAGTTAGTTCATCTACTTATTCTTGATTGCCCGAACTACGCGGGTTTGATTCTCACCGGATGTGAGATACGTAGGCAACCCCCGCCGGGTCCAACCTCCCATTTTTTTGAAAATTAATAAAGTAGCAAAAACGCCAAAAGTGTATTTTTCTTTCATAGGGTCGGGTGACGCCATTTATATCAAAAACAGCCAAATGTTCCCAAAAGGAACCCGGAAGGCTGCCTTTGTACAAACGGCCACCTCTTGTTTTTTCACACAACCTTAAAAATCTTCGTCCCTGAAGTGCTGAGATGTCGTGTTCAGAAATCCTCTTGAGGAAAGTGAGCATATGTTTTTTTTGTTTTGATCAAAATAAGTTTTGTTTGCTAAAATCTTATTAATAAATGTGCAGAATGAGCACGACTCCAAATGAACCCTTTGCAATCATGAATAAAATTCCCCTCTAATTGCGGCTTTGGTGGAATGATTTAGGCAAAGCAGGGCATGACGAAATCAAGAAATATCTGAAAGGCCTCACGAGTTTGTTGGATATCAGGCCACGGGGAGATATCATAAGGGCACTAGTCTCTCACTGGGATCCTGCGCACAATGTCTTCCACTTCTCGGACTTTGAACTTACCCCAACTTTAGAAGAAATAGCAGGGTATATCGGCAGTGTTGAGGCTCCATTGAGGCATAAATACCTGGTTGCTCCAAGAGTTGTGGCAGTACATCGGTTTCTGGACTCATTAAAGATAGTCAGAACAATTCGTAACCCTGACTTGGCAAAAGATTTTTGCACTGTGAGTTTCATATACCAAAGATATGGTCACATAGGAGGATTCGACAAACCAGAAAACCAGTTGTGCAGCAAAAGTAACCGTCGAAAGTGGGATGAACATAGACGAGTTGCTTTTATGATAACTTTCTTAGGGCTCTTAGTGTTCCCAAGAAAAGACGGGAATATCGACATAAAGATAGCGGGGGTCGTCAGTACTTTGCTCACACAGAAAGATAGCACGCCGATGTTCCTCAGAATGGATCAGTAATGATAGCAGCGAGATCTGTGCTGGTGTTTTCCTCAGCTGCTCGACCACGGAGTAGTCCTGCACTTTCATCTTCCTCAAGAACTCCTCAGCCTCTTCTTCGGACACAGGTTTCTTGGTTGTAGCGGGGTTGGTTCTTCTTAGCTCCACCGGAGCAAAACACCGACCTGATCGAGTCAGTCCTTGCGCTTCACAACTAACTTCCTCCACTTGTTTTCCTTTGTACATCACCACTGCCCTCTCGTATTTCCAAGGCACAGCCTTACTATCAACCATCGGCAACTGAACTGCGGGCTTTATTGTGACCAGTTCCTTGTATACCCCTTTTAACACAACTGCAGGTGTGGGCGGAGTCCCTGATATTACCAACTTGTTTGGCTCGGGTTTGCTTGTTATGGCGGACGGTCTCTTCCCCAATATCACTACCGGCTTGACGCCTTCTCCCTGGGACTGTACCCATGTTCCTCCACTGGTCGGTCCTTCTTTCGGAGCGGCCTGGATCATCATCACTGTATATTAATACAAATATTGATGAACAAGAATTTTACTAAAAAAAAATCGAAATTATAAATAAAATAAAAATTTGACAACTAATATTCAAAAGAATCAAATATAGTTAGATTGAAGCTCGCTTTGTTATATATATAAAAAAAACTATTGGAATTAATTATTCACAACCATTTGAAACTGGATTTAACCATAATTACTAAAGCTTAATAGAAAGTTTATTAGACTTAAACGTTCTTCTAATTTTGTTTGAACTCAAATCATGCCTTAATACCTAATTCACGAAATTTAGTTCAAATTCATGCCTTAGCTAAATTTAAGTACTTGTTCACAATTAACCTACTGTTGATAATCTTAGAACCTTCATAGCTAGTGAATTAACCCGTTTTGCCAAGCCGATTCATTAAAGACTAACTTATGTTATTTTCTCTTATTCCAATTATTATTCAATAATACATAAAATAGCCTAAATACAATCAATAAAAGGAACAGAGAAAAAGCGAAATTAAAACTTCAAAATTCGATTCTTCATATGTATTCATGCTTCCACATTTTTAGCTTGCAATAACTAGTATTACATTCGTGTACCTGGTATTGGAAAACAAGAGAAGATGAAGCTGAGAAGCAGCAACAGTAGTAACAATGTAGCACAACAACGACAGTCCAGCAACACAGGAATAGACCAGTAACAGTAGGAATAGTAGAAAACCCAGGAGACTATAAACGACTCCAAGTATAGAGAAGAAGTAAAAGGCAGGAAGGTTCTGACTATTTCAGATCTTAAGCGAGGCAATGAAACAGTAACTATTCTTTTTCAACTTCAAAACTCTCCAAAATGAATTCTGCCCCTGTATATTCAGTGTATCCAGAATGTATATCGGGTGTATACTTCTCACTCCGCCCCCTCTTTTTTTCTTCTCTCTATCTAGTTTTTCCTCTTTTTTTTCCACCCCTTCTTCCTAAATTTTCTCTTCTATTTATAGCAAAATTTTCGAAATTTTCAGATTTGTTTTTTTATTATTTTATTATTTTTTTAATTAAAAGAAATCCCACTTACAAATTGCTTTTATTTTTTTAGAAAAAGAAATCCCACCTTTATTTACTTTTATTTTTAAAATTCCAACTTTAATTACTTTATCTTATTTAAAATTCCACTTTTTATTTTTTTAAAAGAGAATCTCACTTTATTTAACTTTTCTTTAAAAAACAAACCACTATCTTTTCTTTTTCTTTTAAAAATGCTACTTTCAATTACTTTAAATTTTTTAAATTTTCAGATACCTTTATATTTATTTTTTAATTCCAACCTTATTTTACTTTTAAATTTTTTAAAACTTTTTACTTTTTTTAAATTTTCTACAATAATTCACTTTTTATTTTTTATTTTTTTGGTTTTGTTTTGTGTTGGACAAAAATGAAGAAGGGGTGTTGGGTTAATGGAGCGGACCGGATCGACCCGGTTTGAAACGGACCGGGTCATGGGGAAAGTTGGGCAATTATTTGGGCCTGTGGTTTGAAATTGAAGAAGTGGCCCAATCCGATTTTTCTTTGTATTTTTGTTCTCTTTTCTTCTTTTATTTTTCTAAAACTAAATTATAAAAGTACTTAAATTATTATTAAGAACTAAATTAAGTTATAAAAGCGCAAATTAACTTCCAATAACAATTAACGCACAATTAAGTAATAATTAAGCATAAAATTGTTCATTTGGACATTAAATGCTAAAAATGCAAAAGATGCCTATTTTTGTATTTTTTATTAATTTAACAAATAAACATGCATAGACAAACATACAAATAGTTACACAAAATATCACAAAAATTGCACACCAAGAAAAATTATTTTATTTTTGAATTTTTTGGGAGTAATTCTCATATAGGGCAAAAATCACGTGCTTACAGCTGCCCCTCTTTGCCCGAAGACACGAATGGTTTTCGTGCAAAGATAAAGCGAGCGATTCTTTCCCATCCGAGTGTTCCGTGTGAAGCATTTTTATTTTTTTTTATTTTGAAAAAGATTTGACCGAACCTTTGCTTCAAAGGTTTCCTACATATCCTGGGCTAAACAGGAATCAGGTCAATGTAGTTCGGGAAGTTTTGGTAGCTGGGACTACCGTGGGACTGCAATGTTACTGTTGTTGCATGCTATTACCACTGCTTACCGATCTCTTTGTTACACCGTGCTTAAAAGAAAACAAGAAGCTAGGCTAGACTGCAACTTGTTCTTGTTGCCTTCCTTTCTTGTCGGCTTGTGTTTCCTCCGGTGCTTTTCTTCCGTGAATTTGGGGATGACACTGGCCCTTTGCTTTTCTGAATACCAGTTTTCATCATTTTGTTCGGTCCGCTGGGGACATGACTTCCTTCATTAAGCTTTTTGGCGGTTCCTCTGGGGATACGGCTCTCTTCATCAGATCTGTTATGCTGGGCATAATTTAATGTTCACAGGCCGCTTCTTTCAAGACGCGTCTTTTCTTCCTTTTGACTCATGCGCTTGAACTTGTGTTGGGACATCTTGTTGCAACCTTCTGTTTCCCGGTGCTGGGGATTTTTATTGTTTCCTGCTGGGGATTCTTGTTGTAACCCTCTATTTTATTGTTTTCTGACTTGATCTTGAAATGTATGCCTCTATTATATGGGCGGGCTCCCAACTTCAACGCTTGTAATGAAAAAGACTGAATGTATTCCCGCATTATACTGGTGGGCGACCTAGAACATGAATGTATTCCCGCATTTTACTGGTGGGCGACCTAGAACAGAATGTATTCCCGCATTTTACTGGTGGGCGACCTAGAACAGAAAGTATTCCCGCATTTTACTGGTGGGCGACCTAGAACAGAATGAAAGGACAGAAATGTATGCCTCTGTTATATGGGCGGGCTCCCAACTTCAATACTAACTTAGGAGGAAATGCCTCTCCTATGGGTAAAACTAAACTTAGGAGGAAATATCTCTCCTATGGATAAAATAAACTTTAGGAGGAAATGCATCTCCTGTGGGTAAAACTAAACTTTAGGAGGAAATGTGTCTCCTATGGGTAAAACTAAACTTAGGAGGAAATGCATCTCCTATGGGTAAAATGAACTTAGGAGGAAATGCGTCTCCTATTGGTAAAGGCGTGGAATGTATTCCCTTGTTATAGAGGTGGGCGCCTAAAATATGAAATGGACAGACAAAAAGTATTCCTCTCGTTTTTCTTTTTCTTTCATATCTTTTCCATTAGTGATTCCAAAAGAGGGGTATGAAAGAATAACTTAAGGCTCAAAAGGGGGAAACAAGGGTTAAAAGTGTTTGGATAGAAGAAAGAACTGCCTCTGTCATTTCATTATCCAATAAGCACCAAGTACAAACAAACGAACCGATAATTGCCATAATTAAAGAAATTACGCATAATATCTCTTGACTGCATCAGAATTGATAGCCATGTCGACACATCTCCCCTCGATATCTGTCAAACACACAGCACCGTTGGACAACACTCTGGTCACAATATAAGGCCCTTGCCAATTTGGGGCGAACTTGCCTTTTGCCTCGACCTGATGCGGGAGGATCTTCTTTAACACCTGCTGCCCTACTTCAAACTTCCTGGGGCGTACCTTCTTATTGTATGTTCTCGCCATTCTCTTCTGATACAGCTGACCATGGCACACTGCTGCCAATCTTTTCTCATCTATCAAGCTCAACTGGTCCAATCGAGCTCTGACCCATTCATCATCATCAATCTCGGCTTCAGCGACAATCCGGAGGGACGGAATTTCGACCTCCGCCGGTATTACGGCCTCAGTTCCGTACACCAACAAATAAGGAGTTGCACCTATGGAGGTCCGGACGGTAGTGCGATAACCCAACAGAGCAAAGGGTAATCTCTCGTGCCATTGTCTAGATCCTTCCACCATCTTTCGCAGTATCTTCTTGATGTTTTTATTGGCTGCTTCGACCGCTCCATTCGCCTTGGGACGATATGGGGTGGAATTGCGGTGTGTAATCTTGAATTGTTGGCATACCTCTCTCATCAGGCTGCTGTTAAGATTCGCACCGTTATCCGTAATGATTACTTTTGGGATCCCAAATCTACAGATGATATGGGAGTGCACAAAATCCACTACCGCCTTTTTAGTTACCGACTTGAAGGTTTTAGCCTCAACCCATTTGGTGAAGTAGTCAATGGTTACTAAAATGAACCTATGACCGTTGGACGCTGCTGGCTCGATAGGTCCAATGACATCCATGCCCCATGCCACAAACGGCCAGGGTGCTGACATCGTATGTAACTCTGTTGGCGGAGAATGAATCAGATCTCCATGTATCTGACACTGATGGCATTTCCTTACGAAAGTGATACAGTCGTGTTCCATGGTGAGCCAATGATACCCTGCCCTGAGGATCTTCCTTGCCAATACATATCCGCTCATATGTGGCCCGCAAACTCCAGCATGTACCTCTGCCATAACCGTCGTGGCTTGACCGGCATCTATACATCTCAACAATCCCAAATCCGGGGTTCTTTTGTACAAAACTCCTCCGCTGAGGAAGAAACCATTCGACAAACGCCGAAGGGCTCTTTTTTGGTCTCCAGTGGCCTGTTCCAGATATATCCCCATTCTGAGGTATTCCTTGATATCTTGAAACCAGGGCTCGCCATCTGCCTCCTTTTCTACGGCGTTGCAATAAGCGTGCTAATCACGGACCTGGATGTGCAAAGGATCAACATACATTTTGTCAGGGTGGTGCAACATTGATGCTAAGGTAGCCAATGCATCCGCTACCTCGTTATGAATTCTCGGGATATGTTTGAATTTCACCGATCGAAATCGCTTGCTCAAATCGTGCAAGCATTGTCGATAGGGTATGAGTTTCAGATCCCGTGTTTCCCATTCACCCTGAATCTGATGTACCAAGAGGTCCGAGTCTCCCAAGACCAAAACGTCTTGGACATCCATGTCCGCAGCCAATCGCAGACCCAAAATGCAAGCTTCATACTCAGCCATATTGTTGGTGCAATAGAAGCGTAGTTGAGCCGTAACAGGGTAATGGCGTCCTGTTTCAGAAATGAGTACTGCTCCTATTCCAACCCCTTTCGCGTTTGCAGCTCCATCGAAGAAAAGCTTCCAACCTGGTTCCTCGGGTAACTCCAGCTCATTTGTATGCATTACCTCTTCGTCGGGAAAATATGTTCTTAAAGGCTCGTATTTTTCATCAACTGGATTCTCTGCCAAATGGTCGGCCAGCGCCTGGGCTTTCATGGCTGTCCTGGTCACATAGACAATATCAAACTCTGTGAGCAGAATTTGCCATTTGGCCAACCTTCCTGTGGGCATAGGTTTCTGAAAGATATACTTCAATGGGTCCAAACGGGATATGAGATAAGTAGTATATGACGACAGGTAGTGTTTCAACTTCTGAGCTACCCAAGTTAGGGCGCAACATGTTTTCTCGAGTTGAGTGTACTTGACTTCATATACTGTGAATTTCTTGCTAAGATAGTAGATGGCCTGCTCCTTCCTTCCTGTGTCATCATGTTGCCCTAGTACACAACCAAATGAAATTTTCCAGGACCGTCAGATAAAGAATCAAGGGCTTCCCTGGCTTAGGCGGGACCAATACGGGTGGATTAGACAGATACCCTTTGATTTGGTCGAAAGCCTCTTGACACTCTGCCGTCCAACTTACCGCAGCATCCTTTCTCAGCAGCCGAAATATGGGCTCACAAGTTGTTGTGAGTTGAGCGATGAACCTGCTGATGTAATTGAGTCTACCCAGCAAACTCATTACCTCTGTTTTGTTCTTTGGCGGTGGCAAATCTCGGATGGATTCGATTTTGGATGGGTCTAACTCAATCCCCCGTCGACTGACGATGAATCCTAACAGCTTTCCTGACGGAACCCCGAATGCGCATTTGGCCGGGTTAAGCTTGATATCATACCTTCGGAGTCTTTGGAAGAATCTCCTTAGGTCTGCTATATGGTCTTCCTGACGCCAAGACTTTATGATCACATCATCTACGTACACCTCAATTTCTTTGTGTATCATGTCGTGAAACACAACAGTCATTGCTCGCATGTACGTTGCCCCGGCATTCTTCAGTCCGAACGACATTACCCGATAGCAGTAAGTTCCCCATGGCGTGATAAATGCTGTCTTTTCCGCATCTTCCTCGTCCATTAGGATCTGATGATATCCCGCATAGCAATCCACAAAGGATCCGATCTCGCGCCCAGCGCAATTATCGATCAGGATATGAATGTTGGGCAACGGAAAATTGTCCTTGGGACTTGCTTTGTTGAGGTTGCGGTAGTCGACGCACACCCTGATTTTTCCATCCTTCTTTGGAACTGGTACCACATTGGCCAACCACTCGGGATATCGAGTGACCCGAATGACCTTCGCCTGCAACTGTTTAATCACCTCTTCTTTGATCTTTACACTCATTTCTGTTTTAAATTTCCTTAATTATTTGGGCCTGTGGTTTGAAATTGAAGAAGTGGCCCAATCCGATTTTTCTTTGTATTTTTGTTCTCTTTTCTTCTTTTATTTTTCTAAAACTAAATTATAAAAGTACTTAAATTATTATTAAGAACTAAATTAAGTTATAAAAGCGCAAATTAACTTCCAATAATAATTAACGCACAATTAAGTAATAATTAAGCATAAAATTGTTCATTTGGACATTAAATGCTAAAAATGCAAAAGATGCCTATTTTTGTATTTTTTATTAATTTAACAAATAAACATGCATAGACAAACATACAAATAGTTACACAAAATATCACAAAAATTGCACACCAAGAAAAATTATTTTATTTTTGAATTTTTTGGGAGTAATTCTCATATAGGGCAAAAATCACGTGCTTAAAGTACCTTGTTGTGCTCATTCCATTGGGGGGAGGAAGACTAAGAAAGATATTGTCATTTTTTGTTAATGTCGTAATAGTAAAATATATAAGACATTCCCTTGAATATTTCTTTGCAATTTATTTTGTGTTTAAATTTGATATAGTATATATATTATATATCTAATACATACTATATACTATATATATTTATATAGCTATATATAAGCAATTTATACTAGTATATACATATATAGTTTACAAGAAAGTGTCTTAGATAAAAAAATAACCTATATATATATGTATGTGTATATATATATATATACATACACATATATATAAAGCAATATATAATTATATATACACATATTACACCCTTATATATACATACTATACATACTATATATATTATATATATTTATATATAAGCAATTTATACTAATATATACATATATAGTTTACAAGAAAGTGCCTTAGATAAAAAAAAAATTTAAAAATAGTCCGAAAGGAAAAAAGCCCGTTAGGCCCGCGGGCCCGACCCATTTAGCCCGGGACCATGTGGACTTAGGACCACCGTGGGTCGGTTCCACACATTGGGACTGTTTGGCCCGGTACCGTTTGGCCTGGGACCGCCTCAAGCCTAGGCCCGTTTGGCCCGGGCCACAATACAGCCTTGGGCAGAACACATTCTTCAAGGGGAATGGAGGTGGAAAATCTCTCTAGAACTGCCGGTTACTGTTCTTCCAAACAAAAAAGAGGTTGTACATGGATTAGAGTCATGGGTGTTCAATCACATTTCTGATCAGAGAAATTTTTTAAAGCTATCGGAGACCACTGTGGAGGTTGGATGGAAACAGAGGAAGAGACTTCTTTAAAAAATCATCTCAAATGGGCGAGAATCAAAAATAAAAGTGATGGTGTTAGTGCTCCAAAGGAGATTATGATAGCACATAAAGGCTTAGAATTTACCATTCCTATTTGGTGTGAATCACCGACGAGGGTGGCGGTCGAAAAAGAAGAAGAAAGGGGGCTTGCTTTGAAGTTTGAACCAACGGGCAATAAAACCCTACTTTACTGCAGATAATAGCAATAGCTATAAATAATATAGGAAGGGATGGGCATGTGAGTACATCAAATACTGTGCCCATTTCAAATTACAAATGTGCCTAGGTCAGGGAGTAAGTGGTTATGATAATAGGGCCACAGATCTGATGGGTTTGGGTTCTGCACTGGCCTAACATATCATAGAAATTAAAAAAGACAAGGAGTAGGGGAATTTATTGGGATCGTTTTTATTTAATAAGGCCCAATTGACAGCAGCAGTCCAAGATAATTTGCCATCCTCAGATAAATTGCCTCATTTTTATTTAACGAGGCCCAAATGCCTCCATCAGTCCAAAACTTTGTACACTCCTCAGACAATGTTATTTGTGGAAATTGAGGCAAACAACAACATTCCTAGCAGCTAGCTCTACACAAGTTGTAAATGAAGAAAGAGGAACCACTTCTTCCCAATTTCAAGCGACAAATCAGATGGTAATTCATGAAGAAGCTGATGATTATATAGATGTTATGACCAACATTGAAGGTGAGGGCAATCAATTTGAAACGGGGGAAGATAAAAGTGACATGCAGATGTTCGATAGCACTAAGACTGATCTCTGGTCAATGGAGGAAGCAGAACCTTTAAAAATACAAGCTCAAGAAGAGGAGATAGAGGGGGAGATGGATGCATCCTTATGGGTTTATAAGAATGTGTTAAAACTTAGCAAGCAATTTGGAGTTGACTTTCAGGGATGTGAAAGGGAGGCTCCGGCTCTCTTCAAGAAAATTGATAGTAGCAGGCAAATTAAGAGAAAAGAAGCAGAAATCAACACCATGAAGACTCCCAAAAGAAAAGGCAGCAACGAACTAAAAGGCTTGATCATTGACATGAAATTCAAAAGCATTGGGACAAGGAATAGGGGAAAAGAGACCTCAATTGTGAACCCACGAATATGAGGGGTTTGAATGGGATCGATAAGAAGAGGGTAATTAAATCATTGATTGAAGAGTAGAGAGCAGATATTTATTGTTTTCAAGAGACTAAGTTGGAAGGAGATTGTAGTTCAGTTGTAAGGCATTTGTGTAGCAACAGATGGGCAGATTATGTGGGGTTGGAAGCTAATAGGAGAAGTGGTGGAATATTAATTATGTGGGATCGAAGGTGATGGAGGGGGAACTAGTAAATACTGGTCTATATAGCACTTTCTGTAGACTTAACTCCTTACATAACAATTTTGGGTTGGTTCTCACATGGGTGTATGGGCCACATAGTAGAAGGGAAAGAAAGTAGTTGTGGTGGGAGCTTGCAGCTACTAGAGGGGTATGTGAAGGGCCTTGGGTGATTTGTGGGGATTTTAATACTACTAGATTTGCTAATGGAAGAAGGGTAAATGGAGTTTCTTCTAGGGTTATAGTGGATTTTTCTGATATCATAGAGGAACTGGAGCTTGTTGACCCTCCACTAATGAGGGGAATGTACACTTGGACAAAGGGAGAAAATCATGATTGTTCTTCTAGAATTAATAGATTTTTATTCTCTATCGAGTGGGATGAGGAGTTTAGTAACATCAAGCAATCCTTAATTACAAGGATTAACTCTGACCATTGTCCCATTTTACTGACATGTGGGGACTGGGAATTCTCGAAGTCTTACTTAAAATTTGAGACTTGGTGGATTGAGGTAGATGGCTTCAAAGAAAGGGTGGAAGGCTAGTGGAATTCTTTTCAAATACAAGGTAGACCAGACTATGTTTTGGCCCGCAAACTTAAATGCGTGAAGACAAAGCTGAAACAATGGAATGCTAATAACTATGGGAGCATGAAGATAAAGAAAATTGGCATGCTTGATCAGATTTCAGCAATGGATATTTTACAGGAACAGAGACCACTTACTGAAGATGAACTTCTTCAAAAGGCAAATTTACATATGGAGTTTGAGGAGATAGCAAAATACGAAGAGATCTCATGAAGACAGAAATCTAGAAGACTTTGGCTAAAGGAAAGAGATAAAAACACAATTTTTTTTCCCGGAAAATGGCCTATTCTCCATCACATAGATAATTTGGAGGGTGAAGGAGAAGCTATTACTGATCCAGAATGTATTAAAAAGGAGATAGTACACTTTTGCCAGAACCTATATGATGAAACAGAAACATAGAGCCCAAACTATAATTTAATGGATGGGCCTTGCATTTCAGAGGAAGAAAGGGAGTGGTTGCAAAGGGATTTTGACGAACATGAGGTACTGGAAAGTCTTAAACTATGTGCAGCTGATAAGGCCCCAGGGCCTGATGGATACACTATGGGTTTCTTTCATAAGTGTTGGGAGATAGTTAGGGAGGATCTCATAAAAACCATTAAGAATTTTCATAATAGTGAATACTTCGAAAAGAGTTTCAATGCCTCATACATAGTGCTAATTCCTAAGAAGAATAGAGCAAAAGAGCTGCGAGATTTTAGACCAATTAGCCTAATTGGAAGTGTGTATAAGATCATCTCTAAGCTGCTGACGGAAAGATTGAAGAGATTAGTGAATAAGCTGGTTGATGGTCATCAAATGGTACTTATAAGAGGGAGACAAATCATGGACATTGCATTGATAACTAATGAGTGTGTGGACTCTAGATTGAAAGGGCAGTATCCAGGGATCCTTTGCAAGCTAGATATTGAGAAGTCATATGATTATGTTAATTGGAACTTTCTTCTAAAAATGCTAAATGATATGGGTTTTGGTGCAAAATGGATTAAGTAGATCTCTTTTTGTATTAAAACTACAAAATTTTCCATTCTTGTCAATGGCTCCCCAGAAGAATTTTTTGCATCAGAGAGAAGTCTTAGACAAGGATATCCCTTGTCACCTTTCCTATTTCTAATAGCCATGGAAGGGCTGGGTCAGATGATGTAAAATGCCAAAAGGAATGGGTGGATCAGGGGTTTCTTTGCATCAAATAAGGAGGATAGTAGCTTGGAGATCACACGTTTGTTGTATGCTGATGATTCACTGGTGTTTTGTGAAGCTAAGGTTGAGCAAATAAGACATCTAAGGCTCATTTTGGTTGTCTTTGAAGCGGTATCAGGCTTGTATGTGAACTGGAGAAAAAGTATATTGTTCCCGATCAAGGAAGTTCAAAACATTCAGGTATTAGCTACAATATTGGATTGCCAGGTGGGATCACTGCCAACCACTTACTTGGGTTTGGCATTGGGTTATAAAAATAAATCCTAGTAAATATAGAATGGAGTGGTAGAAAAATATGAAAAGAGACTTGCAACTTGGAAGAACCAATATTTATCTCTGGGAGGTAGAGTGATTTTGGTGAATTCTGTTTTGGATGCACTTCCAACATATGTCATGTCCTTATTTCCTATTCCAGTTAAGGTGAGAAAAAGAATAGATGCAGCAAGGAGGAATTTTATCTAGCAGAGAAATAGAGACAAGAGAGTCATTCACTTAGTTAATTGGGACTCACTCATTACCAGCAAAAGAGAAGGAGGTCTAGGTATCAGGAACTTAAAGGCACACAATCAGAGTCTACTCATGAAGTGGTTGTGGAGGTATCAACTAGAGACTAATGCTCTATGGAGGAAGTTCATATATGAGAAGTACGGCCAGTTGGCTCAGTGGTGCACAAGACCTGTTAATACTCCTTATGGAGTGGAAGTTTGAAAACTATCAGGAAGTTCTGGAATTCTATGTTGTGCAACACTAGCATAAAGGTTGGAAACTGAAGGAAGACATTGTTTTGGAATGATAATTGGCTAGGACATGGTCCGCTAAAAGAACTATTTCCTGAATTTTACTGCATTGCTATAGTGCCTGATCTTAGAATGGAAGCAACTTGGGGACAACATGGTTGGAACATCAATTTTAGAAGAGGTCTGCATGATTGGGAGCTTGGGAGAATTGCTGAGTTTTTTACAACTTTGGAAGCTTTCCAAGGTCTTAAAGAACATGAAGATTCTCTTATCTGGGACAATGGTAAAAATGGGATGTATACTGTTAAAGCAAATTATCTTCTGTTGTCAAACACTGATCGTCACATAGATGGTTGGCCATGGAAGAGTATCTGGAAAGTTAAATCTCCTTATAAGGTCGTTGTATTCACATGGCTGGTAGTAATAGAAGCATGCTTAAATCAAGAGAACCTGAAAAGGAGGGGATTCCAACTTTGTTCTAGGTGTCTTTTATGTGGCAGAGAATTGGAAACGAACAACCACTTATTCTTTCACTTCCCTTTTACTAGTCAACTGTGGCAATTGTTCCTTAACATTGTTGGGCTAAGATGGTCTATGCCAGTTACTACTTTTGAGTTACTAAAATCTTGGAACAACATTGGAGACTCAGTGAGTCAAAAGACACATTGGAGACCGATACCTGCATGCATATGGTAAACAATATGGAAGGAGAGAAACTCAAGAGTTTTTGAAGAATGATACAAATCTGTTCAGGATGTCAAGATGGACTGTATTCTTCTATTTCATTTTTGGTGTAAAAAAAGTCTTGTAGAGGATACAGAATCTGCAGTAGACATGTTAGGCTTTTTGTAATTAGTTAGATCAAGATTGATCTAATATTCCCTCTGCTTATTGTTATGCACTGCCTTAGTGCAGTTTTATTTATATAAATGTTACCATTCTCGAAAAAGAATAAGGGTATTTTAGGTAATTTAACTTTTCGATTTGAACTCTTATTTTTAATATAGTATAAATAGATAGATATATTGAATGTTACAGGCACCATTACTGAGGTTATACATTAATAGATTATCCACTCCTAATGTTTTTATGTATCCCAAGCTCAAATTTCAATATTGGTCTTTTGTTCGTTTAAGAAAAAATCTTCATACTTGATCTCTCCTTAAATCTTTTGTGCTTTCTTTTGTTAATGTGATATCCAAGTTTATTTGTGTGTACCTTAACTATTTTATCAAGAATTTTACTTTTTGCCAACATAAGTACCAGATAATGTTGTCTTCTCAAAATTTTATGTCTTAGTAGCACTCTGACCATGTACGATTTATCGAGTCCGGAAACAAAGTAATATAAAATGCAACTTGAAGAACCAAAATAATGTGTTAAAAAATAGAGTATATATAGCACATAATAGCATTCTCTACACCCTCCTGGCAAGACCTCCTAGGTTAAAGGACATCTAGTCAACTTTGACTAAGTATAGCGCATGTCTATTATGCCCCTATACATGTCCTCTTTTTGTCAACATTATTTGTAACGATTTCTCTCTCTTTTTAATCATATCGTTCCAAATGTTCATGCCTAAACATTTATCATTAAGTAAACTTACATTTTATATTATAGTTAATGTCACGACCTAAACCGATGGGCGGCGATGGGCACCCGATATTTTACTCAACCGAGTACTAATATAACATATCTTTTCGTGTCATACTTTCAAAGATAACTGAGCCGGAAGGCTTCCGTGAGATAAGTAGGATACAATATGAAATACCAACTTATACACAATACATAAGGGCCTATAAGACCAAAATAACTATTCGTATACTGAACATAGGCCAACAAGGCCAAACAATCATTTACGTACATGACATCTGTCTACAAGCCTCTAAGAATACATAATTTTCATAAAGGTCGGGACAGAGTCCCGCCATATCAAACAATACACATCTAAATCATGCTAACCAAACAAGCAACTCCGAAGTAAATGGAGCGCACTAACATCTTCCGTTGAGCTGATGCCAACTTGGAGGGCTCTCGACCTGTCTATCGGGACCTGCGGGCATGAAACGCAGCGTCCCTAAGCAAAAGGTACGTCAATACGAATAATGTACCGAGTATGTAAGGCACATAAATAAGTACATAACAGACATGGAAGAAATATAGAGTAAATGACTCAACATGTAAGTCTGAAATACTTATAGTGTCATGCATATGCGTATGAATGTCATGCCGTGCATAGGTACATGTTTCATAACATCATTAGCCTCTGAGGGCATCCCATCAAATCATCTCGACCACTATGGACAAATCATCAACGTATACCAGCTGATCAGGCGGTGTTATGTATATAACGCCATAACCTTTCCCATATCCCATATACATACATATATATATACGCGTATATAACGTCATCTGGTCATGGGTCAATGTACATGAATGCAATGCATGAGAAGTACGTCAATAAAATCTCTTAGAATGTCACAAGACCAGTATGCCTTTGAATAATATCATAAAATTAACTTTACCAACTTACGTATTTTTGAGACCCATGAACAGATGATAGAATAATATGACACATGGGGAATCAAGAACATAAGCATCTCTAGTATTTCTATGAATAGAGTCATTTATGAAAGTTGTGCATTTGCTCGTTTCGTTCGTGTCGTATAAATCATGCCAAAAAGAAGGAAGGGATAGCCTTAACATACCTAAATCGATTCTCTTGACAATCCCTTTAACACACTTTGATTGCAATAACATGTAACGGTGGATCGAAGTAGGGGAAAATTCGTATGATATTCTTGACTCGATATTTGAGATGATGTTGCTCCGGCTATAGTACCCTTGGAACTTGACTCAGTAGAGTTTGACGAACTACTTTTGTTGTCAATTTGTTCATCTTTTGGTAGCTCAGCCACCAGACCCTTAACACGAAACCATTTTTTTGGGAACAAAACAAACATCTTCTTCAGAAGAAGTAGTCATACATTGTATTTGCTGTCTTTTATGGTAAGATTTAAGAACTCTTCTATGAAAGAGATTCCTTGGTTTATTATTTTGGAATCTGATACCATCATTCTAATTATATCTAACTAGTCACTCTAATGACATTGCTATTATGTTGTTTTGCTACTTGGGTGTGTAGTAAACTTGGATGACACAAAGAGAGAATTTTAGTATAAAGTTTGCATTATGGTTTACGTAAGGGGGATGAATTGGAGTGGTGATGACTAAGCCTCCTAAATTCTAAAAATGTGACATTTAAGCAATGACTCACTCAAATGGGATAAGGGGGTTGCCACGTTCATGCTTTGATGCTTATCCAAAGTTTTTAATTAGATAATATTCCATTAGCCGATAATTAACCAATTACCCACATAATTAAGAATTGCCTCAAATTACTTAAAATTCTACTTATTTTTAATACACTTTATACATCCCACTACCATGGTCATATGGTACCTTGTATGGTACTAGTCCACAAATATCGGGTATTATTGTTCGGCCCGTATTTTATTCCAACATGCCAAACTTGGACGAAAATTCATTTTCCTTGACTTGCTTCCCCTCTCACCTTCACGAATTTACTCATCACTTGCTTGAAATAGCAAATCCTTATAATCTCCAAATAATCTTTTCCTTGGACTGATGTCAATTACCTTACAACAAATTCAACGTACAATACTACAGGGTGCAACACCGTCGTAATTTAATACTGCAAAGCGTAACATCATCGCAATGTAATACTACAAGGCGTATCACCATCGTAATATAATACTGCAGGACGTAACATCATCATAATATAATATTGCGGGACGTAATATTGAAGGGCGTAACAGTTAAAATGTTGAATATTTCATTTATGAAGAACTTGGGTCAGTTTGTAAGGGACTAGCGTTATTTAAGGTAAAAGTGCAGTTATGTTTTGGCTTTTTCATTTTAAGTCAAACATAATTACGTTATTGGTTTAACCAATAAACTGATGAATAATTCTAACCCAATATCATACCAACCTATATTTTAACGGTTGACTAACGACTTAGTATATTTAAAGGTCGATAAGCGATAAATTAAATTATTAGGTATAAATATCCAATCGATCTGCCCAATAAGTAATTGTAAAAGCGGAATGTGTGAGGGAACGAAGAAACAGGGGAGAAATTTTTCTTCTTCTTTTTGTTTTATATTATTTATAATTTATTCTTATTTTAGTATTTTCTTTAATCAAAATAATTTATTCACGCGCCTAAGTAACAAGATTTGCACACATTTTAGCCACGTCAATTGTGTTATTGCGATATAAACATAGTTAACCGTCAAAATAATTTATTACTAAGCAAATATATGAGTTGGACTGTTTAAACGAAAAAATTTAAGTTTACATATTGGAATGACAAACAAGTACAAGTTTAGGTGGCATTTAGGCCATCTCGCCTTTTTTAAAAGAGGTTATAATTTTACGTACAATTCAAATTTTTAAGAGCTTGTCATGAGAAATGGAAACATCATTGTTTACCAAAAACGTACTACTTACCATTTGTCCTCCAGCGTGACTCAAACCTTCTAAGGCATTAGCCTACTGTTTGATGGTAAAGGTGCTCAACCACTAAAGAAAGCTTCACTTGTCCAATCAACAACCTTTAAATCATTTTTACCACGTCATTTGAGCCGGAGCTTAAGAAAGGAAGGAAATGTTCCAACACATGCCATATTTTCTATAAAAAAAAATTAAATAATAATAGTATCCGAACCAACTTGTATGCTTCCATCATGTATGGGATAACTTTACATGTTATCTTTCTTTAAAGTGGATATGTCTAAGCTAGTTTGTGAACACCTCGACTATTCAATCAAATATCTGCTATCTTGCATCAACACAAGTAAAAGATAACTCCGACCATCAAAGTTTCGGATGAGAAGAAATCACCTATTAATTTATGCATAATAATGAAATTTGAGTACTAGTCTCCAAAATTTGCATCTGCGGCCATTAGATCACACCGTTACACTCCAAGCACATGCATTAGGCTATAAAACAGATTCAAAGATCGATACTTTAGAGCCTTATGATATTGAACATATCTTGTCATCGTTCCTATAATATGTAGTATGTCTTTGACGAAAAATGAAGTGTTAAAACTGAACTTCTAAGCATAGAAACGTGTCAAACTATTAGAACCGATAAAAATCTATATCTATATTATTATTAAAAGGAGAGGACAAAACTCTCTCCATAAGCCAAGTGGCGGCCTAAAAAAAGCCATATTGCATAATTAGTTATTTAGTTAGTAATAATTAGTTATTGGTTATTATTTTTGAATTTAAATATCTATAAAAGACGAAAATAATACAAAATAAAAAACTACCATCTATATCTTATATATATACTAGTGTGATATAAAATGTAAAGCAACGAGTACTTGATTATTGCACTTTCTAAATTGTGCGTTATAAATTGTCATTTGAAATAAATCTCTGCTATTTTACTAGTAGCACGTCCTAAATAGTGAGATTATACCCACTCTGGTTTCTTCGCTTGCAACAGCAAGAACGCATGAAAAAGACAGTAAACTACAAAGAGCACTCAATAATTATCTTAAATTGGTAGATTTATATGATCATTTAAGTGTTGATACTCCAGGCTCAATACAGTGATGTTAGATGTTTAATTATCCCGCGTAATATTTTTACACATCATTGAATCCGTCTGGTTCAGTCTTTTTTTGGCTTTTATATGAAAATAAAAATCAACAATAATTATATGGCTCATATCAAAACCTCTGAAAAATAACCTAAAACTTGATTCGGTTCGATCGGTTCTTGAAATGGTTTTGACACCCCTATAGCTAATCATTGTATTGTTATCTCAATGTAGGATAAGAAAATTCAATAACTCTTGAATAAAATAATACATGTACTAACTACTAACAATACTGAATTCAAATGGTAACCAAAAAGAGTATAAAATAATAGCATACTTTTCATACAGGGATAATTTTCCCTTGTACTGGTAACCCAACGTGACAGCTTTCATACACTTGAAGCAGTCACAAAAAAAGAAGTGCCAGTCTCAATAAGCTCATAGGTTAACTACAATACGCCATATCTGATGGAATACAAGGCTGGAAAAGTACCTCTCAATGGCGATGGTATCAAATCCGAGCTTGACAACGGACAAGGTAACAAGGGAGCGAAGCAACTTATCTAAAATACAGGATTATTATCTTTCTACATCACGCTGTGTCGAACGTTACGTACTTCACTATGCCACAAAAAATAGGAAAATCATAAGGAAGAAAATCAACACAAAGAATATCTTAATCATTAGCCACCTATTTGATGAGATGCTGTTGAGGTACTTGAGCAGAGCCCCTTGTGCCCCTTCGACATTTGCTAGTGTGTCATCCATGTTCTCATCAATCCTGTGTGGAAACCAAGTTATTACTTTCTTCTTAAAAGAATGTATTACTCACCCCCACTGTATCTTGGCCAAAATCATATATGAGGAGAATTTATTGTGAATACCAGTTATACATCAACAATCAGGTCGTACAAGGTTTTCCACAATAAAGAGTGACAGCAAGAGAAGCAACAAACTTTAATTAAGTGGAAGGCAACATTTTACAAGATTTTTAAATGCAGATAACCCAAAGTATAAGAAACTTCATCTGCTTCTAGATTTTTCTCTAACCATGGATAAAGCAGTAAATCCTGCTGATAGCACAAACATCATATTGAAGATCATTTATCACATCTCAGGCAAATATGAATTCAGATATATCAATAATGTACAAAGATATACTTGTAAAAAAAACAAGTGCGCCAAATATTACACTACACATCACATTACAAAGATATGACATAAAATGAGATGGTGGGGTTCATTGAGTGTACATGCATCACATTGAGGTAGCAAATACCCGGTGGATAGTCGAGGTGCGGGTAAGCTGGCCCAGACACCACCGTCATTTAAAAAAATATGCATCTTATATTAGTGACCCTTAAAATTTTAAAAAGTTCAATTTAGCATGCAATTTACATTACAACAATGGCATGTCATTCCCTTTGATAAAATAAACCTACAAATTTGGATAAGATTTGTCAATCCCACAGATTTGCTCCCCTTACCGACTCAAGTGTCAAACAAACAGGAAGGACTAGCAATTTTTATTTTTTTAAGAATCGAGAAGAATTGACCCATTTCCCTGAAACCTATTTATGCAATAATCTAAAAAACATAGACTTCTAAATCCTTATAACTGGCAGATGCATGAAATGATCCCAAATTGGATCCCAATGTTTTCAGTCCGGAAGTTCATGTCAAGGTTAAAAATCAACATATACCATATAAAATAGAAGGTCAACATTTTTCAGAAAGTGATACTGTTAAAAGTATAGTTGACAAATGGGAAAAAGGTAACTTCCACTAGTTCCATTTGCCTTTCAAGTGAGATCATACTGAAATCTTATTAGCTAGTTCAATACCTTCTATACACGGCCTTTGCATTCAGGATCAGTTAGTACTTAGTATTGTGATTTGCAAGCTCATGACAGAGCAGGAAAAGGGGGGGGGGGGAGGGGGGCATCTGATCAGATTGCGAAGTCCAAATCTAATGATTAGTTTATCAAAATAATAACAAACAAAAAATCCATCACTAGTCATCAAATGTTAAACTTTACCACTAGGAGACTACATTGTTGTCAACTGGTTGTACTAAGATAACTACACAAAATGCAAGCACTCAAATCTCTTACATCCTTTTTTATTATTATAAGTCTAAATCCAGTGATTCTTTTATCAAAATAATGGTAACAAACAAAAAATCCATTACTTGTCATCAAATATTGAACTTTACTATTAGGAGACTAGATTGATGTCAACTCGTTGTACTAAGCTAACTACACAAAATGCAAATCATTGCGCTCTCCTACATACTTTTATTACTGTTATTTATTGTTGTTAAATTCTCATACATAATTTTATTTTTTTCAAGTGCTACAACAATTGGTATAAATACCTGATTGCAACCTCTCCTTGCTGAGAAACCAAGGTAGCAAGCTGATTAAAAATGCTGCCCAGCTCATGGATAGTAGACTCAACATTTTGAAGAGCTTCTGCTCTACTCTGCATGTAGCTGTCTTGCAGCGGAACTAGCTGCTGCTGCTGCTGCTGCTGCTGTTGTTGCTGCTGCTGCTGCAACAATGGCTGGGTGTCTCCAACCCCTTGCGTCCTACCAGAGAGAATTAAGAGGCAAAACTCATTGATACTTATAAAACCCAAAGCTAATAGCGAAAACAGATGCAGAACAGAATCTGGTTTATCCAAGTTAATTTTTCAGATTTTTTTTTTTAAATAGGTTAAGAAAAATCAGATGGTTATTACTGATGGAAAAGAAAGTAGAAAGCAATGCCAATATACAAATGATAATGAAGGGACTGAAAATGATTATGTACATTTGAGGAATAGCCTCTTGTGTCTGATTTCTTTTTGGTGCACCCATGAGGTTCCTATTTGTATAGATGATTGGGTGTCTTTTGTAAAGAATCATGTTTTGATGTAGATTTTCTACTTTTGGTATAACGCTTATATAAGGGAGTTATCCTAACATTAATAACACAATTTAACTTACAGAAGAAAAACTAATATCCAAAGTGCATGACCACGTGACTTTACAACAACTAAACCTCAACCCAAGGTAGTAGGAGCCAGCTATATGAATTCTCACTATCCATTTAGCTCCATTTAGACCCATCTTATTCCAATATTCTATAAATTTAGGTTTTCTAACCCTGGAAGAACCATTAGCATATAGCATTAATCTAGACGAGGTTGCATGTCTTATTAAATTTCACCAATTCAAGAATAGAGGTTCCATAGAAGAAAAGGGGTCAAGTTAAAGTTGTGTGTAGTAATGGATTAGATGAATATGATAAAATAAAGATACATAGGATTATCATAAACCATGTTTGGAGAAGCTGAATTTTTGGTAGTAAAAGAAGGAAGATAGATAGACCATAGACTGAAGAGAAGGTTATTCCCATGAGAGGAAGAGGTATCTCCTCTCTTTCAACCTTTAATTCATGAATCAGTTGTAATTACTTTATGGCATCAATACAGGTAAATCAGTGATTTTGGAAACATGTCAAGATTGCCAAAAGCAAAAGTTAGAGAGACAACAAACTCCTTAGCACTTCTTTTCTTTTCAATAAGTTAAAACCATAGCATTAAAAATATAGCAAGCAAGACGTTACCAAAATTACAAAAGAAATATGTAAACCTCATGGGTGCTAACCAAGCATCTACTCACTGATAGCGGGCCTGTGGGCGAGAACTACTAACACAGTGTAAATTCATCCTCACCTTGGAAATAGCTGAGATGAAGTCGAACCATTAGCCCAAGGAGGAGGGCTGGCTGATGTACTAGCAGTATTCCGTGAAGCTAGAGGACGCTGGCGCACAAATGGATTTGAAGCTTCTTTGGAAGCCGACGAAGAAAACAACTGCCTTCTGTTCTCATGAACCTTCATATTCTGGAAACAAAAATACAAGAAAATGCAGATGACCATGATTAAGTATATTTTTCTACTGTTAACGATAAAACAGTTGCAGGGCAAAACATAATACAACAACATCAACATACCAGTGTAGTCCCACAAGTGGAGGGCAAAACATAATAACCACAAAAAAAATAGTAAACAGAAGCATTCGCTTACTACAGACTCACAAAAGATATATTTGAGTAAGAAAAGAGGCTAACAAGGAAGATTTTCCTCTCCTTTTTAGAAGTAGGCTAACAAGGAAGATTTTCTCTTCTTTTTAGAAGTAGGCTAACAAGGAAGATATAACCAGCATCTGGTCTAACCTCTGTCCGCATGGTGAGTACTTCTTTGAACTCCTTTGTGGCAGTCATCAGTCTGTTCTTCAAGTCATCTACAACAGTCGTCGAGTGACTAGTGGTATCACGATTACCACTTTCATTACGAGCATTAGAGTGAAGCTGAAGATCTACTACAGCAGAGTTAAGTGCTGTAATATCTTGCTTGATAACTGCAGTAAGCTCCTGAATTTCTGTAGTCGGATCATCAAAAACAGAAGTCCTTTTTGCCACTGCAATGAGACATAGTAAAACATTACCACTTTTGGATAAATCAGCATTTCTCAAGCCTGCAATCTAAATCAATTACCTTGGAAGAGAAACACAACCTATTTGATCCATGCATTTGTTTTCTCGGTATTAGAAGTATACAAATGGAAATAATTTTTTACCAAGTTCTCTTTTGTTCTCCACGAAAATATATTTTTCACAAGTACAAATGAAAATACTAAAGAGGAAAGGGGGAAAATCAGATGCCAAAATTTGTAGGATGATGGTGTCCAATAGAAAGGAGAAGATTGGTTTCATCTGAAAATATCATCTCAAAAGTAACCTTCTAGAGTTTATTTGCAATCATAGCGATTTCATTTTTATTTTCAAGGCTTAATATCATGATTATTCTCATAACTTCTCATCTATGTGTTTTCATGGCAGTGTCATTGCTGATACTATTTTTCCATGTCAAGTTTACTATGATAGCTGCTACATCATCCTTTCTGTCTGATTCACTGATAGACTCTGTTTGCAGTTTCAGCAATCTGGTACAGTGTATCTATAAGCTCATCAAATACATTACAAGTTCAACTATTTTGGAGATCAATGTCGGTTTGCAGCTACATACTTCCTTTCTCAATCTCCTCCACAATGACACTAGACATATGTTCCTGTTCTTTTTTTAGAAAGAACACTAGAGATATGTTCCTTACAAAATGAGACACTCATAGGTGCAATATTGTTAAATTATATCAAAAATCTTGGCCCCGATAATTACTCGCAGCACAAACAGGTGTCAAAGAGCTAAGGCCCCGGTATAACCACATAATACGTAAAATACGAGGATTAACATCTAGTGTCTGCAGTCTGCATCTTCTCTATTATAGTTTGAGAATGAAGCCCAGGGAGGGACTGCATTTATTTTGATGATGTGGAGGGACTGCACCACTAAAAACATTATCTTGGACAAGAAAAATAGCTGTGGTGCTTGTAAGACCTGAGGAAATGGTTAATTTAGCAATTCATTCCACAAATTCTCCCTGGCATCCATAAAAAAGGTCAGTTGCCCAAGTTTGCAACTCTTTTTCCTTTTACGGAAGATTTAGGGGCTTAAATCCATTAGACACCAAACAAACAAACTGAACTGCCCCAAGAACCCATGGTAAGAGAAAACGCAAAGGGAGACCATAACTGGGGCATCTAAGGGAACTGCAGAGTCTAGTAAGCCCAAATTGCTGACCTGGTAACTTCAAAAGGCAAAAGGAATGTCTTAAAGCACAGAAATTCCAAATAAAAGTACATGTGAATCTTGTTTCTGAATGAGAAGGTATAAGATTTAACCAAATAGTCAAAAGATACTGAAATGGCTAAAAAGAAAACCCAAGAAGTAAGAGAGAGTTAAGAAGTCAGAACCATTAGGGTAGTAGTCAACCCCAAACAGAACAAGAATGATCAACTTCAAAACACCATAAGAACAATGAATATTCATATTAGAAGAGACAGCTAACTTCAAAATCCGGCAAGTTCTGTAGGTCTCAATTTGGCAGAAAAGCTTTTCCTATGGGAAAACACTTCACTGGTTTTCCCAAAAGTACAAAAAATAGAAGATATACCAAGCAGTGCCTGGGCCAACGTACGTGCATCTAGACTGGAGTATCTGCTACTCCCACCAGCACAAGTACCGGACAGCTCTACCCACCAAGACTTAGGCGGACGAGAAGAAATTACCTAGTGTTTTTTGCCTCTGTTGGGATAATTCTTCTTTATTGGGCTTCATGGCCTTAAAATCTTTTCGGATGGTAAAGTAACACCTCAAAAAAGAATTTAAGGCCGTGAAGCCTAATGGAGAAAAACTATATGTGCTACAACTATCAGCCATCAAGTTCATTGGATGCACAATAACACTCAAAATGCTAAAATTCAGCTCACATCAGCTGAATTTAGATTATATAACCCACAGAATCATCAGCATTTCCTTCATATCACAATTCAAAACTCAAACAATAGCTCTAACTTTCAAGAGCGACAAATGCAACCACAGCATAAGGATTAACAAGCGCTTAAGTCACGCTCAATGCGTATGTCATAATTTAATTTTGTAAAGGGTAGCAAACTGCCAGTATGATGAGATCTATAAAAATAATAATTCACATAAGAGTTTGAGAAAATAAGATTTAAGTGCATAGTAAGCAACAAATTCTGGAAATTACCAGACAGTGACCACAATGCACACACCAAACGAAAGAAGTCACTCAAGAGCCTTGGTGCTCCAATAACAATAGTAAATAAATTTGTCTACATAATTCTATATTTCTTAGCAGTGTGGTTACGCGTGAGTTTATGTTTCCTCCCAATAGTGGGATGACTCTCATGCTTGCTAGAGTAAAAATGTTAATAATCTGTCACCAACATACGTGAGTTTATAGTTCCCCACGGTAGTGGGATGACTCTCATGCTTGCTAGAGTAAAAAATTTAATAATCTGTCTCCCAACTATATTGCTGAAGTACCACACACAAAATCACTAATCTTCGAGTTAATCTCAGATATCTCCATTTTCTCGAATTACAATTTACCTATTAAAGAATTAAACAAAATTGCAATTACTAACTACTTCAAAATATAAATATAAAATATTTAAAAAATGGAAGGATTATACAGATAGTAAGTGAGTCATGTAAAATGGGACAAACGGAGTGTAGAAATATTCTTCCACTTCCAAATTGTTTGCTACTTATAAAGATAGCCAAGAACTAAATGGAACATACAACAAGTAACTACTACAAAAGTTACACCTCAATATCAAGCTAGTTGGAGTCAGCTGATGATATCTTTGGCAAGCCTGAATGCACCTCGACTATTCCACCGGATACCTGTTATGTCCCACCAATACTGGCACCCATTAACTCCACTCACCAAGGAGTTCGCTAATGATATATTGACTAATTTTAGTTTGGTCTCAGCACATATCCGGGCTTGGACCCGCAGTGTGAACAAGATCACACATAAAATGCCACATCGAATAAATTTTTAATACAAGTTAAATATTCAAAACGTAAATGCGAAATATACTAAAACATATTATAATTGCAAATTTCTTCCTCTACAAAACAAAATAGCATATTAAAAAGCTTTAGTGAGACAAATAGACTTACATTTCGCTAGCTTTGCAAGCTTCTGCGAGGTTTGATGTATTCCGAAACCAATTTTCGAGGCACGTTTATTAAACTCCGATTGCATAGCAACAGTGGACCTCTGTTCCTCCGATCTAGAACCACCACTATTTGTACTGCTGCTAACCGGCCCATTCTGTACGGACGAAAATGACTTCTTTAATCTCTCCGCTATACTCTGAAACTCCTGAGTCCGATCCCGTATTGACGCACTCGCTACTTTCACAGGCATTTTCAATAATCTCCGAAAATTAACGGTATCAATATACTAACACAAGCAATCGCAAACAATAAGCTGTAGATCCAAAATCAAAACTGTAGACACATAAAATCTCACATGCGCATTCAAAATTCGATTAGATCTCTGCTTGAAGATCTCACAAACCCTAGAATTGCGAGATCGAAAAATCTTCCTCAGATGAAAACCTAGATCTTGCGTAGAGAGAATGTAGAATTATAGATCAGATGACGAACGTTGAGCGGACGAGGGAGACAATTCGGTGCCCAAAAAATGATTCAACAGCTGGTGCCAGGAGGAGAGTTTTGGAAGAAAAATTGATAGGCTGGAATGCTGGATGGTTAATCCGAGCCCGAATATTTTAACCCAATACATTTGATGGGTTCATGCTGAGATTATAAGCCAGTATTTGTAAAGCTCAAACGTCCAATGTGTTTCACGTATTTTATTTTTCTGTTAAACTAGTTAGCAAAATTAATGTGAGGATCAATACCCATATAAAATGACGCAATATTGGTTGGAGGAATTTTAGAAAGTAAATGAGATACATCCTTTTTGGCAGGTTATATAAGAAAAAATAAATTTCACATAATTAATATAGTGTTTGATTGATAGTATTATGTTTACCCTTGAAATCGCATAACAAGTAAACTTATAAATGATTTTAATGATACGTAATTTCACCTACCACCAATAAATATGATGATTAATAGTGGTTAACAGCAAAGTAAAGCAAACTACAATTCAGCCATCGAGCTAGGTCGCCCTCGAACCGAGTGAGTGAGAATAGAGTTATGAAATAAATTGATGAACAAGAGAGCATAAGAGAAAAGGAATATTGTATTGCTTTGATATGCGAGAATGTAAGTTCATTACAAATGGTTAAGACCATCTTTATATAATAGAGGAATCCTATTTACGGTATAATTCTAATTACATAAGGAAATCTCATTATTCGCTAAACAATCGTCCTTGATTTGATCTGTTCCGAGATTTCCGCCATGATCCTTGATCAATCACGGATATCTCGCCTTTCCGTTATTATGCTTGTCACACCCCATTTTTACCTACACCCCGAAAGGGGCATATAGGGAGTTTTTTTTCCAACGTAAAGTGACAATCGGAACGGGATTATTTATTTATTAAATTCAGAGTCACCACTTGGGATAATTTATGGTGTCCCAAGTCACCGGTTCAAATCCCGAATCAAGGAAAGAATGACTCTGTATCACAGTCCGCGAACCAGAAATCCGGGTAAGGAATTCTGTTAACTCGGGAGAAGGTGTTAGGTATTCCCGAGTTTCGTGGTTCTAGCACGGTCTCTCAACTGTTATTATTAGCATAATTATCTGATTTTAAAATATTTTGAACCTATATGCATTTTTACTTCAAAACCGCTTTTATTTATTTTAAAGAAGATTTAACGTCGTCTAAAGCATGTCTTTGAATCGCGTCACATGAAATGCACCCGCAATCCGAGACACATTTTATTCAACGTTATTAAGATTCGGATTTGGGTTACATGAAATACACACCCGAATTTAGGAAGGTAATATTATTAAAATAACGCGCCTAAAGCAACTACGCGTTTTAACTTTGCGAGGGCTATAGAAAATTTGTTATATGACACGCCTCGAATTCTAAAGATTAAAGCAATAATTAAATGAGGGCCATGCAATTGTCGTCTTGTTCGGCATGGCGCATCTCAATTCCGGATTAAAAAGAAGAACTTAAATCAAACTCGGAGGGCCATAAACTATTGGCGTTGTCTTATATGGCTCACCTCCAATCTAATAAATGGACTTAATTGATTACTTAACAAGGCTAAGAGGATTCCTATTTTTCTACTTTCAATTAAATGTTTAAACTGAGTTCTAGTAACCAATAGGTTGATAATGAATTCGAACTAAATATGATTGACGTTGAAGGAGGCCTAAATCCGTGTCGGGCCCCATTAAAAGGCAGACCTGCTTATGATGATTCTACATGAGCAATTGGCCCAACAGAGACCCAGATCATGAACACAGGGAAAATAGGCGAAGGATCGAGTCTCCGTGCATGCAGAACATCAGAGTTATTTGCAGTGTTGACGTGGGTCTAGTCCCCATCTTAAATATAGGCTCAAATAGAGCCTAACACCATGTTGCAAGGGCTACCAATTCCCTGATTTCTAAAGGAATTAAGCTGGGCCCAAAAGAAGGCCCAATTTTGCAACAGGGTACAACGGCAAACAGGGACTCAAGATCGAATCCCTATAGCCACATAATCAGCGCACAAGCAAGGGACTAGATGGCTCCAAATTGATCCCAAATAAAATAAAATAGACTAAATCTGATTCAAAATGACCATGATATCCATTTGGCTTCTGAACTTAATCGTTTCAAAAGGACATAACAAATAACTTTTGAAAAAAAAACTCGGAACTATGTAATCATCCTATAATCATGTTGAACCCCATTAGACAATTCTGCTTTCTTGCACATCCATGTTAATCAAATAAATTCAAACCAACCCCAAAATGACATTGATCCTTGACAGATATGAAACAAACATGCTTAGCATGAGCCTGAACTTTTATTATAGTAATTCCATGGCTCACATGTCAAAACAAAAATTCAATAACTTGCAAGCTATATGATTGAACTTCAACTCAACTTAAACCATCCCCATGCTTGTACATTCCTAGAATTAAATTAACGAGCACACACACGAATTTTGCAAGACATTAACAACATAAGAGAGGGGAGGAAGGGCTGCTCTACTAGGCAGAGTATAAGATTATATCCAGGACATTACAGAAATGAATGAAATAGAAGAGTAGGCCCAAAATATAACTTGTATCCATGGTATTTCACACTCTAACACAAGTTTGCATTGCACATGTTGTATATAGTTCCAAGGGGTACCTGGATTTCAAAACAAAACAGAAATTGATGGTTCAGCAGTAGAACAACAACAACAATGGAGTTAGCCCAGAAATAACCAAAGAAAACCAGCTCTGAGCCAAGTTTGAACCAGCAGAAAAGATACAATAATCCAAACACTAATTTCAGTCACTCGATGGACCAACAGACCTCAAGACAACTCGACTTTAACCCATCTTAAAACCAACTGATCAGAAAATTGACTTAGCACCAAGAAAACCTCAAAAATCACCAAAAGAAATCAATGAAACAGTGTTATTCTAAAGTTTTCAGCCCTTTGTTTTTTTTCTCTCAGAACTTTTTTTTTGAAGTCTATGAAAGTAGTAAAATTTATGCAGCTTCTGTATTTTCTGGATTTCCAGCTCTCAAAAAACTCTGCCTTGAAAGGGAAGAAAAGCTGCCTTTATAGGCAAGACAAGTAGGGCAGCCTTAAAGAGTTCAACATTGCACTTAAAACCTTCTAAAATTTTCATTTTAGCTTAGAAATCCCTAGTGTAAACCTCAGAATTTCAAAATAGCCCCCACCCCAGCTTCTAGGAAGCTTCCTAGTTCAGTTATATAAGATTCCACTACCTATATTACCCAAACTACCCTTTAAACCTCTGAAAATTACCCCTCCAACCCAAGTATAGGTCACACTGACCCGACTCAAATTGGTAGGGGTCTGCAAACCCAAACTAGATCCCCACTTGGGCTTTCTGATTTTCGGAGTCCAATTAAAATCCATCAGGGATTCCCAACTCGAAAGACTGACCAAAATTTCCCTACAAGAAAATCCGGAACCCCTTCTTTAAAATGCAATCAAGCAAATACAAAGATGAATGTGCTAATTAACAGGAAATCAACTAAATTAAGACCTTATTAAGTGATTTAACAAACCAGAAACTTAACCTGTTTAACAAACTAAAAATGTCAAAAAAAATGGAATTCACGAAGAAAGAGAGATAGAAAAGAGAAAAATAACGAACGGAAGAACAAACTTGGACTCAGAAGATGAATTGAATTTTCAACCAAATTATTATAAGAAAACTAGTTTTAAGAAAGGGAAAGATGAGGATGACAGAAAGGAAACCGGAGATGGAAAGGGACTCACCAAATCGAACCTCGAAACCGGAAGGGGATAAAGAACTTAGCCAAACTTATGTAGATCCCTTGTTCTTTGTCAAGAACAACTGAACGACATCAGTTTCGCTGAGTCCAAACCTCAGAGTTTGAAAGAATAGCGCTCCCCGAATGTGCATGTGAAAAATGACTTTAAACTTTTTGGGGGTTGAACTCGGATTCCAGATTCGCGGAGCTCCCGATAGATTTGAAGGAAAGTAGTTGTGGATTTGGTATGAGGGGGTCATGGGGGTTGTAGGGTGTTAGTTTGGGGCGGTATGAGAACAGCACCGCCGGCGACAAACGGTGGAGAATAGGGGCGGCGGGTAGGGTTTCCGAGAGGTCTCTGAGGTGGGAGTTGAAAGAGGCGAGATGAGGGGGGTAGGATAGGGTTTGGACATATATATATTAATACCTCCCCGCTTCTGAACCGTCACATCAACTAACTTCGATGGTCGAGATCGACGGATAACGAAACGACGTCGTTTTGGATGAAGGGGTGACCGGACCGGGTTGAGGACGGGTTCTGGGCTAATTTTGCTGGGTCAATGGGCGTGGGCCTGAGGAGAATTCAATTAATGGGCCCAAGCTTGAATTGTCTTGTTTTGAAATCCCTTTTTTTCTTTTTCTTTTTAATTTCAAAATTCTTTTCCTTTCCCAAAAATTAAAAATAACACCTACATTAATCCTCAAATCAAATTGTCCGACCAAATTCAAATAATTAACTCTAAATAATAATAAAAATCATAATTAAAGGAAAGATTACCAAAAATCAAAACTAAAATTAAAAAGTGCAAAAATAAGTTATTTTTTGTGATTTTCCACTTTTATAAAACAACTAATTTGCTAATTAATCTAAAAAGATGTAAAATTAAATCCTAAATGCAAATGCAACATATTTTTATATTTTCATTAATTAAACAAAATTAAAATGCACGGACAAATGCAAACAATTGTTAGAAAATGTCACAAAATCCTCAAAAATTGCAAATAACGAAAAGAAGTTAGTATTTTGTTTTGAATTTAGGGGAGTAATTCATATATAGGGCAAAAATCATGTGCTCGCAATGCTATCTATGGTCTTGTTCGATGTCTATCCAGTTCGATCTCGATCATTACTGGTCTCGATCTCGACAGGTACTTCGTAACCCGAACTCGATACCTTATCCTCGCGTCTCGGTCTGATATGCTATGGGATCGATCCTCAATCCTAGAGCTGTCAAAACGTGCTAGCCCAACCCAACCCAGCCCAAGCCTCGTGAGCTTTTAAATTTGGTGGGCTAGGGCGGGCCGGCCCTCCATCTATACGAGCCTTAAATGGCCAGCCCAGTCCTAAGAGGGTCGCGAGCTGGCCCTTCAATTTTTTAGAATTTTTTTTTCAAATCTTTAGATATTTTTCCGTGGCATAATCTTTTAATCATATGAACGACTTTTCTTTATTTAGAGTGTACATGAATCTTGATATTTGACAAGGAATCTCGTAATTGAAATGCAAATTCTCTATATCTCTAGCTCTTCTTTTTTTAACGTTACATAAATATTTTTAGTACTTTTCTTTCACTTTCCCTAGGTTCAGGAATTGCTTCAATAAATTTATATGTTAAGGTTTTTTAATTTAGGTTTAACATTATTTATTGATTTCACCATTATAGTCCATAAAATTTTAAAATTAATGAAATTTGCTAGTGTTGTTAATTTTCTTTGGTTATTAAAACTTGATTTTTTCTATACAGAAGAGAAATTTAATAATTAATAATATGTTAAAGTAACCAAACTGATCATTGGCCACTTAAAGTAATATTTTCTTTTTGAAAAAATTATTGATGGCCACTTAAAACTTTCCTAGTTCGTTGTTAATTAAGCAAAAGAAAAACTAATCTTGACTACTACATGCATATCAAAAATATAAATTCGAGTTGATATGAAAAGGTAAAATGAGAAATCTAAGGATGGAAATGGGGATTATATTTAATATTTTTTTAATTTTACTTTTCTAAATATTTAAATTTAAATTTAATTAATTTTTGGCCCATGGACCAGCCCATGCCCAGACTCGGTCAAGTCTCAAGGGCCAGCGAGCTAACTTGGGCTGGGCTTATAAGCCTTAATTTTAAATGGGCTAAAAAAATCTCAACCTAGCCCACTCTAGCTAACTTGGGTCGGGCTTATAAGCCTCAATTTTAAATGGGCTAAAAAAATCTCAAACTAGCCCTACCCAAAGAGTGGACTGGGTTGGGCTAGCCTCACGAGCCAAGCCAATTTTGACGGCTCTACTCAATCCATCCCCCTGATCTTGGTTAATCAGTAAAACTGGGTGGGCTCAGTTTTAACCGTATACATATAGTCCCCTCGTTTTTTGGAATGTAACGACAAGAAACGAATTGAGTTTTCGAACCGGACCTTGGTTTACCATGACGTAAGCATTGTGACGCAAGCGACAGAGGTGACCAAAACATCTCATCGATTCAATTTCCCAAGCATTTCAGGCACGTCAGTTGCCGGTCGGCCACTAGCAACTTTGAACCGTCGTCGTGAAACCCATAAATAGGCCTCTTTTCCACTCTTTCAAACTTTATTTTTAATCTCTGCTCTAATCTTCAAAGTTCTTTGCATCCTTCAAGTTCTTCATCTGCAAATATTCAAGTTTCATTGCTAAACTCTTTTTTAAAACACTTAATATCCTAATCTTTCTTCTTCCTTGTTCACAAAAATGGCTAAGACCTCTAAAATTGTCCCTCGTAAGGAGACCGCTTCTTTATCAAAGCCTGATGGCGCCGCGGCCGCGGCGGAACATCCTCTTGCAGACTTCGTTCCAACGAAGTGTGCTACCGCTGCTGATTTCAAGGTGGAGAATACACCCTCGACACCGGGTCGATGTGAACCCATGTTGAGGTACATGTGTACCATTACCGAAAGTTTCCTCGAGAAGGTGAAGGAGGAGTGCAACTGGGTAGGCAAGGACGTAGTAGTGCCTAGCCCTGAGGAATCCATCACAACTCACATGGAGGGGTATCTGACTGTCACCTACCCCTTCATGATAAGTCCCTTAGACCCTATCATCGTTGCCTTTTGCAAGAGGTACGATGTCACTCTGGCCAAATCCACCTGTCGTTTTGGAGGATCATGATCCCCCTTCGATTCTTTGTAAGCAAGATCGAGGCGCATCCTTTTACCCTCAATCACCTCATGCGCATCTACGGCCCCTGGCTTTATCGTGCAGGCATGATCAAGCTTTATTGCCGAGCCACTAAACCCCCATTCTCGAGCATAGACGAGACTCGAGACTGAGGTTGGATGGGCAGTTTGTTCAAATAAAGACTTCGGATCTAATCCCTGTCGAAGATATGTCGTTCCCTAAAAAGTGGAACATGAAACGTAAGTATTGCTTTGCATTTGAATATTTAGTTTGTCGCTTTACTTCTTGCCTTCCTCTTATCTAAGTTTTTTGTGTTGCAGCTGTGGCTATTGTGCCGGAAGTGATCCCCGACCTGAGGTAATGGGTCGAGGGATTGGTGTCACAAAAAACTTATTTCGAGCGTGCTTGGATGGAGTTGTCAAGGGGCCAATGGGAGGCTCGTAACCATGGTAATCTTCTTTTCTTAGAAAGGTTTTCATTCGGGTTTTGCTATTGTATTTAGTCCTCATTTCCATTTTGTAGGCCTCGGGAAGGATGTGCTAATCAGGCCCCCCTCTGCTAAAGAAGAGACACTCAGGCGATGGAGGCTCGCTCCAACGAAGAGGTCCACGGAGCAGAAGACCTTTTCGGCGACTATTTTGCTAAAGTGGAAGACGTCACCGATATGGGAGACTTAGACATACCGAAGAAGAGCTCGAACAAGGCTTCCTCGAGCTTTAAACTGACCAATTAATTTCTAACTCCCAACGTCAACCCCGACCACAAGCGGCCTCTTATCATCTCGATCCCAGAAGATACTCAAGTTTTCTCTGCCCCTGTAGGGGTGGCTAGGTATCTTCGATGTTTGGTCACCAAGGTAGACCAAGCCAAAATAGATGCAGTGGATGTTGCTTGCTTGTTGAATAGGCCCAGCACGCTCTGAATCGGGTAAGTTCAAGGTCCATTATCTTTTTATGACTTTGAATTGTAAATATCTCTAACATTTTCTTCCTTTCTCATAGGCTTCGATGTTGCATCATGAGGCCTTTCTTTGAATCCAAGAGGAACGCAAGGTCGAAGTTCAGGGCCTCACTGAGAAATGCAATACTTACAAGCTTCTCAGTGAGAAGCTTTAGGTAGACCTGGTAGAGGCTCTAGATGCGCATGAAAAGATGGCCAAACAGGTATTCCAAGTTCTTTATGATAGTGAGGATGAGTCAGAGATAACAACTAACAATCCCATTCTGCAGGTTCGACAGAGGCTCAAACAGATCAAGGGCCTCTAAGAGTAAATAGATAAAGTGCGAGCCGAAGCCGACAAGTTCAAGGGGTGTATGGACATTTTGGCTGCACAAAAGGAAACCTTTCAAGCAAAGCTGGATTCGGCCAAGTCGCAGCTTCGGTATGTAAGGGAGAATGCCTCGGTTCAGGCGAAGAAGGCCGAGGAACTCGAGTCTAATTTATCTAGTTTGGCCAAAGACCTCAAGGTTGCCAGATCTAAATTGGTCGCGGCCAATACTAAGGCCCGGGCTACTACGGCCCAATACAAAGTAGACGCCGAAGCCACCCTTGAGCAGGCCAAGGGCATGGTAGATCATTCGAAGTGGCAGGCTCGAAGGGAGGCTCTCAAGGGGGTCATTGCCTAGAGTTTTAACATATATGCCGAACTCGAGATCCAAGGTTGAGGAAGCAAAGGCTCGGAAGCTAGCATTTCCCGACGAGAATTCCGAGAATGTGAGCGAATCTGGTGGAGAAGATTCCGAGGGTGAAGAAGCTTCCTCTGATAATGATCATGCTGCTTAGGCCTAGTAATTTTTGTTTCTGCTTTGAGGCTGATCGGCCTTTGTAAAGAATTTTTGATCGGGCCATGTGGCCCTTGTAAGAAAAACTTTCATATATAAAAACATTTTCCTTTCCATGGTTCCCGAATCCGTTGTTCTTTAGTTATTTTATGAAAGTGTCAAAGTACCTTAGTACAAAGTTATATGTTTGTATCCAACGGTCTTAAGTCTGACATTCAAACTTGTCCTAAGGCAGTTTCCGATAAATTAGAACCGAGTGAGATTATTTATTTGGACTCGGAATAAAGTAATCTTTGAGGATGTTATCTCGAACTCGAAATCAGGTGGCCTTTAGGCCCGAAGAACAGTCCCCGAGTGAGAATTTATTTGAACTCGAGTTGCAGTAGCTCTTAAGCTTAGTAGTCGAGTAAGAGTGATATTTTGAACTCGGAGTGAGAATAACCCTTAGGCTTTTGTATTTGGCTGATCTGGTCTTTGTAGAACGATTGCTTTAATATATATATATATATATATATATATATATATATATATATATATAATAAGGTTTTTTGCCCCTTTTTGGATTTCATGAATTTTTTCCTTTGATATGTCATTCATGTTCGCAAAGGTTGTATTGCTTTAGCATGAATAATGATGTCGTGTTCGAGGTTTCGAACAAAACCTTGCTTTTACTGCCTTTCTGGTTAAGGCGATATCTTAGGTATTAGGATTCTGCCGAGGGTAGCCTTTTAGAACCAGTTGTGAAAGAATTTGAAGCATGTTTTGTTACGGGATTCGAACGTCTATGAGCCGTGTTAATTTGGCCGTAGCCTTTTTGGGACATGCCTCTTGGGTTTGTTTTGCCATTATACTTCGAGCTTGTTGAAAGCGTCAGTCCCCGAGTGGGATGGTTGTGGCCTACAAAAATTGAGGGTTGCCTTTTTAAGGTCTTATGATCTCGAGGTTTTAGTAATTCGATCTCGTCTATTTTTCAGACGGCAGTCCCCGAGTGTGGGGTTAATTGTTCGAACTTTAGTTGTGATCAGCCCTTAAGCCTGTTTACAAAATAGATCAAGAGTGTGAAATTGTAAAGTAGAAAATTTTTCTAAGGCATGAGATATCGGCAAAGAAAAACACTTCTTTCAATAGACATGAGATAGTGGCAAGGAAAAAACTTCTTTCAATAGATGATTATACATATTTGATGTTAGAGCTCGAGTAACCTATATGGGCACGGTTCATTCGACCGTTTGGCCTTTACAAAATTTACCTATCGAGACCCCGCTGCTACGAAGTAATTTCCCTGCAATAAAATTGACATTCGAGGGTAATGCCTCCAAATATTCGAGGTTGATTGTAAAGAAGCCTCGAATACTGTTGAATTGTTCTAAGTTAGCACGATCAATGGTTGTCTCGTTAAAAACCTCACCGGAAAAACCAATTTGGGACAAAAGCCAGTCTAAGGGAAAAAGAGTACAACACGTGCTTTCAGACCTAAAGACTTCGTGTTGAAGAATCCATCGTCGTCCTTGATCGATCACCTGCAATTGGTTAGTTTAAAATATAAATAAAAATGGAGAAGGTCGTACCTTAGCAATAGTATCGTTTTAGGAGTGATACATTCCAATTGTTCGGCAATTGCTCGTCGTTCATCGTGCTGAGCTTGTAGGATCCCTTTCCGATGATGTCGAGGACCTGATATAGTCCCTCCCAATTTGGACCCAGTTTTTCTTCATTCGGGTTTCGAGTGTTGAGAGTGACTTTCCTTAGTACCAAGTCCCTAATTTTAAAGTGTCGAAGATTAGCTCTTCGGTTATAATACCTTTCGATCTGCTATTTTTGTGCGGCCAATCGAACGAGGGTGGCCTCACGTCTTTCATCCAACAATTTTAGTCTCGTATTCATGGCCTCATTATTTGATTCTTCTGTTGCATATCGAAATCTGAGGCTAGTTCCCCGACCTCGACCAGGATAAGAGCTTCGGCACCATAGACCAAAGAAAATAGTATTGCTCCCATACTCGATTTTGACATCGTGCGGTACACCCAAAGGATCTCGGGCAATATTTCTTTCCATTTTCCCTTAGTGTCGGTCAATCTTTTCTTAAGATTTTGAATGATGGTTTTATGGGTCGATTCGGCTTGTCCGTTTCCGCTGGGATGGTATGGTGTCGATAGAATCCTTTTAATTTTGTGATCTTCGAGAAATTTAGTCACTTTGTTGCCGATGAATTATTTTCCATTGTAGCACTCAATCTCAGCAGGCATCCCAAATCGACATATAATGTGGTCCCAAATGAAGTCTATGACTTCTTTTTCTCTGACTTTTTCGAAAGTTTGTGCTTCAACCCGTTTAGAAAAATAATTAGTAATAAATAAATAAACCGAGCTTTACCTGGAGCCGATGTTAGAGGGTCGACGATGTCCATTCCTCATTTCATGAACGACTATGTGGATAAGACCTAGTGGGGCTGCTCCCCGGGCTGATGAATCATCGGCGCATACCTTTGACATTTATCGCACTTTCGAACGAACTTTTTTGTATCCTTTTCCACATCAGCCCAATAGTATCCTGTTCTGATAACTTTGTGAACCAGTGATTCAGCACTGGAGTGGTTCCCACAAGTGCCTTCGTGAATCTCCCATAAGACGTAGTTGGTATCTCCTGGTCCCAAACATATTGCTAATGGCCCATCGAACATCCTCCTGAATAGCGTTCCATCTTCGGCCAAAGTGAACTGTGTTGCCTTTGTGCATAGAGCCCTTGACTCCTTCGGATTTGATGGGATTTTCCCATTCTTTAGGTATTCAATGTACTTGTTTCTCCAATCCCAAGTCAAACTTGTAGAGTTTATTTCAGTATGGCCCTCTTCGATTACTGATCTCGAGAGTTGTACGACAGTCCCTAGTTAAGTTTGTCATCTTTGACCGATGATCCCAAGTTTGCAAGGGCATCGACCTCGTTGTTCTGTTCCCGAGGTATGTGTTGTAAGGTACACTCTTTAAATCGATGTAAAGTTACATGTAGCTTGTCCAATTACCTTTGCATTCAATCTTGTCGGACTTCGAAAGTTCTGTTGACTTGGTTTACCACAAGTAGGGAATCACATTTGGCCTCGATGACCTCCGCTCCCAAAATTTTAGCCAGCTCGTAACCTGCAATCATGGCCTCATACTCGGCCTTATTGTTAGTTAACTTCAAAGTTTTGATAGATTGTCTAATTTTGTTACCCGTGGGTGGCTTCAAAATGATGCCCGGACCCTTTCATGTTCAAAGTGTTGTCCATGAAGAGGGTCCACACCCCGATGATGTACCTGATTTTAGTAATGGTTTCTTTTCGACCTCGGGCATGAGGGCTAGCGTAAGGTCATCCAAGATTTGAGACTTGATAGTCGTTCGGGGTTAATACTCGATATCATACCCGCTGATCTCGATGGCCCATTTGGCAAATCGACCTAAGAGTTCGGGTTTGTGCAAAATAGTGCAAAGGGGATATGTAGTTACAACACAAATTAGATGACATTGAAAATATGGTTTTAATTTCCTAGATGCGCTTATTAAAGCAAGCACTAATTTTTCTAAGTGTGGGTATCCGGTATCGGCCTCACGTAAGGTTCGACTAACATAATAAATAGGGAATTGCGTACCTTGCTCTTCTCGAACTAGGACTCCACTTACCGTTATTTCTGAGACTGCTAAATATAAGTAGAGTTGCTCGTCCGTTTTCGGGGTGTGAAGCAGCATCAGGATCATTTTAGTTCTTCTAAGGCTTGTTGGCATTCCGGGGTCCATGCAAAATTGCTCTTCTTCTTAAGCAGCATGAAGAACCGGTGACTTCTACCTGAGGACCTCGAGATGAATCGCCCTAAGGAGCCTATGCGCCCCATTAACCTTTGTGCATCCTTGACATTGCCATGACTGTGATATCTTCGATGGATTTAATTTTATTGGGGTCGATCTCAATCCCCATATTTGACACCATGAAACCAAGGAATTTACCTGATCCGACCATGAAGGCATACTTCTCCGGGTTGAGCTTCATGTTGTACTTTCTTAGTATATAGAAGGTCTCCTACAAATGTTTCAAATAGTTCTCTACTCGCAGGGACTTAACTAACTTCTCATCAATATAAACTTCCATTTATTTTCCTATTTGTTCTTCAAACATTTGATTTACTAGGCGTTGATAAGTTGCACTAGCATTTTTTAGTTCGAATGACATTATCTTATAACAATATGTGCCGTATTTAGCGATAAACGAAGTCTTTTCCTGATTATCCGAGTTTATCTGTATTTGATTGTACCCAGAGTAGGCATCGAGAAAACTATGAATCTCGTGGCCGGCCATGGCGTCGATCATGCGATCGATATTCGACAAAGGAAAAGAATCTTTAGGGCATTCCTTGTTCAAGTCCTTATAGTCTATGCACATTCTAAGTTTATTTCCCTTCTTAGGGACTACCACTATATTTGCTAGCCATTCGGGATATTTTACTTCCCGTATAGATCCTATTTTGAGAAGTTTGCTTACCTCGTCTTTGATGAAGATATATTTGACCTTGGACTAAGGCATGTCCTAGCTTAGTTTATGAGTAGTGATCTCCGATGGGATCCCTATCATATCGAGATGGGACTATGCAAAACAATCCATATTAGCTTTAAGAAATAGAATATGTTCTTTCCTGAGCTCGGGAGTTAACCCCGTGCCCAAGTATACCTTTCGATCGGACAAATGCTCGTTCAGTATGATTTGTTTCAGCTTTTCAACCATTGATTTTGTGGTGTTAGAATCATAATGGATTATGAAGGTTTGGGTATCATATAGTCATCATCCTCGAAAGTTCCATGTTCCTTCGATTGGGCCGAGGCTACTGACTATGGTTGCTATTTAACTTCCTGCTTTCCTTTTGAATTCGATCCCTTTGCTGATGAGAGTGTCGATACCAGTATTACCTCATCGATTGCAAATATCTCTTTGGCTGTGGGTTGCTCCCTATACACTGTTTTGACTCCCTTCAATGTCGGGAACTTTAGAACTTGGTGAAAGGTCGAGGGTATTACCCTCATGTTGTGGATCCAAGGTCTTCCGAGAAGGTCGTTATACCTCATATCACCTTCAATTACATGAAACTTTGTTTCCTGGATGGTCCCGACTACGTTCACTGGTAAAATAATCTCACCTTTGGTTTCGCTCGCCATGTTGAAGTCGTTAGGTACTCGGGTTGCGGGTACAATTTGATCTTGTAGGTCGAGTTGTTCCACGACCCTTGATCGAATAATGTTGGCCGAGCTACCTGGATCAATCAAAACATGTTTAACTTGAATTTTATTCATAAGGACATATATTACTAGTGTGTCGTTATGAGGTTGCTCGATCCCTTCTGCATCCTCATCATTGAAAGACAAAGTCGCTTCTGGTAAGTAATCTCGTGTTCGCTTTTCCCTTATGATTGTCACTTTGGTACATTTAAATACCGGTCCTTGAGGAATATTAACCTCTACAACGATCATGTGAATCACGTGTTGTGACTCTTCCTTCTTGTTCTATCTGTTCGAATCCCTGTTTTTGAAGTGGTTCTTGGCCCGATCACTTAAGAATTTCCGAAGGTGCCCCTCGTTGAACAATTGGGCTACTTTCTCTCTTAGTTGTCTGCAATCTTCTGTGTTATGGCCATGGGTGTCATGATACTTGCATATTTAGTTTGAGTTTCTTTGGGCCAGATCGATCTACAGAGATCGAGGCTACCTGGTATCTTTGATATGCCCAATACTCGATACTATGGCGTAAGCATCTACGCTGAAGTTATATTCTAGCAATGGAGGTGCTTTTTTGGACCCGACATCCTTATCGAAGCCACTCTTGCTCATTAGCCCTCGGGAGCTTTATCCCCGATCATTCCTTCTATCATTCCGATTGGGGCTGCGTCGAGGCCCATTATTTCTTTGATCTCCACCGTATGGTTGATATCGGTCTCTATTCGATTGAGTTCCCGGTCGACGTCCCTTTTAACCCTGTCCACGGTCCTGGTGGATAAATCGGACCAATTGGAGCTCCTAGTTGATCGTCTTTGACTCTAATCTTCGATTGATATTGATTATGTACATCGTCCCAAGTGACATTTGGATATTCGATCAAGTTCTGCTTTAATTGTTGTAAAGCTATGGTACTCCATTCGTTGAGACCTTCTTGAACAACCCAATCATCGGTGATCGGTGGCAAATCGATTCACTCCATTTGGAATAGAGATACAAATTCCCTAAGCATCTAGTTGTCTTTCTGTCTTACCTTGAAGAGGTCCAATTTTCTGGTAGCGACCAATGGCTCCGGCGTGTGCCTTTACAAAAGAATCTGCAAGCATAGCAAATAAATCAATAGAGTTAGGTGGTAAATTATGATACCATATCATAGCACCCTTTGATAGATTTTCTTCGAATTTCTTCAGCAACACGGATTCAATCTCATCATCTTCCAAGTCATTTCCCTTAATAGCTCACATATATGAGGTGGCGTGTTCGTTTGGATCTGTCATCCCGTTATACTTCAGAATCTAGGGCATACAGAACTTTTTTGGGATTGGCTTCGGAGCCGCACTCGAGGGGAAAGATTTTTGGACAATCTTTTTGGAATCAAGTCCTTTCAATACCGGTGGTGCCCCCGGGATTTGATCGACCCTGGAGTTATAAGTTTCCACATTCTTATCATTTTCCTCGATCTTCTTTTCCCCTATTTCGATTCGCTTTGTCAGTTCCTCTAGCATCTTTATGATAGCAGGATTGGTCTCCGATTCTCCTCCATTCAATCTTTTTGGCACGAATTCGGCTCAAGGAACAATTTCTTGTGATGGCTCGAGCTCGACCCTGCTTTGGTACACGATTCTGTTTTTGGAGTTGCACTATTGCAACATGTTGATCTGCAACATTTCGAATATCATTCGAATGCTAATCATGCCTTCTTCATTGCCCTATTCATTCTGTTCGGCTAATCGAGCATCTCTGCGAATGCTATTTTCAGGATCGGCGGCCAAATTCCCATTAATGGCAATATGGGAGCTGTCGTCGATTGGTCTACGAGCGGGGGTCCATCGGGGTTGACAGGAGGTACTCTATTTCCCGGGGCGGCTATGTTGTCGTTTTCACTGTGGAAACTAAGGCCATTGTCTGCGTGTGTAGGTGCTACTTTAGAGTTTGACATGTTGATCCTGAAATCATAGATACTTACAAGAACAAGTATAAAGCACTGTGTGTTATGAGAATTAATACCAGTCAATCACTATTATCCTTAGCCCCACGGTGGACGCCAAACTGTTTACCCTTAAAATCGGATAACAATTAAACTTATAAGTGATTTTAATGATACGTAATTTCATCTAGCACCAGTTATAAATATGATAATTAATAGTAGAAATTAACAGCAAAGTAAAGCAAACCAGTATTGAAATGCAAATTCAGCCCTCGAGCTAGGTCGCCCTCGAATCGAGTGAGTGAGAATAGAGTTATGAAATAAACTGATGAACAAGAGAGCATAAGAGAAAAAGAATATTGTATTGCTTTGATATGCAAGAATGTAAGATCATTACAAATGGTTAAGACCCTCTTTATATAGTAGAGGAATCCTATTAATGGTATACTTCTAATTACAGAAGAAAATCCCATGATTAGCTAAACAACCATCCTTGATTTGATCTATTCTGAGATTTCTGCCATGATCCTCAACCAGTCACGGATATCTCGCCTTTCCGTTATTATGCTATCTTCTGTCTTGCTCGATATCTGTCCTGTTCAATCTCGATCATTACTGTTCTCGATCTCGATAGATACTTCGAATCCCGAACTCGGTACCTTATGCTCGCGTCTCGGTCTGATATGCTATAGGGTCGATCCTCAATCCATCCCCCTAGTCTTGGTTAATCAGTAAAATGGGCCCGGTTTTAACCGTATACATATTAAATAATATCTTCAAATATCAAGCAAGAAAGTATGTATTATTTTATATGAAATATAATATAAAATGAAGAAGTCACGTAACATTTCATGTATTTTACTCTATGGGTAAAAAATGCAATTATAATGCTATTAATAATTACCCGTGTGTGACTAGTTTTGATACACTAACAATAGCGAAATCAAATAGCGTAACATGAAAATTCACATGATCGTGAGTGTAGGCATGTAAAATTTATTGGATTCAAATTCAAGAAATAATTTAGATTATATTTTAAATATGCTAGTCCAAATAAATATTATGGGCTAATATAATTGGATTAATTAATTAAGTCCAATAAATATTGATTGGGCTAGCCTATTTAGTTGGGCTACAAATGATGAGCCCATTTCATTAGGCCCAACATGTCATATTCCTATAGGCCCACTTTGGTGTCACGTGTCAAATGACATGGCACACCAAGTCAAACAGAAGAGCCAATAGGATCATGTCATATGTCAAAATGAAAAGGCATGCCAAGTCAAATTAAAAGGCCAATGAAACCGCGCCACATGTGCGAGTGACATGTTCCAACCAATCAAATACGGCATTGTTACGCTTCGATTTGATTGGTCAGAAAGAGTTTGTTCTCATCACAACTCTTCCCTCACACAACTATAAATAAGGGTCTTCATAACTAAGTCAAACGGACTAGCCAATAGGATTGTACCACATGTCAAAATGACAAGGCATGCCAAGTCAAATCAAAAGGCCAATGAAATTGCGCCACATGTACAAGTGACATATCTTGGCTAATCAAATGCGGCCTTGTCACTCTTCAATCTGATTAGCCGGAAAGAGTTTGTTCTCATCACAACTCTTCCCTTTCACAACTATAAATATGGGTCTTCATAACCCAAAAAAGGGACCAGAAGTTATAACATGAAGCAAGAGAGAGCTCGTGGATCAAACGCCACAAATTTCTCTACAAGTTTCAAGCAATAAAGTTCAAGCTCAAGAACGAAGAACAAATCAAGATTCAAGGAGTACGAGTTCAAATCAAAGTTCGTACTAGTTGAATTTGAGATCATCGTTCGTGGAAACAACTACATATTCAAAATCAAGCTCAAAGGCCCTTGAATTTATTTACTATTGAAAAGAAGAATCAGAGGATTCATAGAGATTGTACACTCATATTATTTAAAATTAAATACTATGATTGTTGCAATATTTTCAATCTTGATTTTATTTTCTCGACTCAATTTTATTGTCTATAAATTCTGGCATGCCCAGTGGGACGATCTCTACCTCTCATCTCAACTTTTCAATTACCAAAGTTCAAGAATATCGAAATGGCTTCACAGAAAATTAACTCCAGATCAACTTCCAGTAAGGTTGCTAATTCCAAGTTCTATGCTGATGTGGAAAGCATTCTCGATGTTACCTTCGAAAGCTTTGGGCTAGTTACAAGGAGCAAAGCAAGCCCTTTAGGACAACACACACTCCAAGTGTCATCCACATCAACCCCTATTTTCGGATCTTCAAAAGGAGCAATATCCTCTACAAGCACGAACCAAAAAGGGAATGATGTCGCCAAAAGGATCGAAAAGGTTCTTGCCCAACTTAGTTTATCCAAGTCCGAGAAACCTTTCATGCAAGCTTATGATGATGACTTGATCGCTTGATCTACTTTAGTCTCTATTAATGCGACCTCCAAGCTATATCCCAATAATGATCTATTTCATTCTTCATCCTTTACGAACATCATGCAAGCAATAGTTATTGAAGTTTCTAGAGTAGAAGAACAACTCGCAAATTTGACGAAAGCAGTTGAAGGCTTGCCAAAGCACGTGCAAGATCAAGATGCTAAACTTTCCAAGTTAACAAATAAGTTGGATAGCATAGTAGAAGGAGAATCCATACGAATACCTTTAAATTTTCAAAGGTCACAAGAAAAAGGAGACTCTTCCGAAAATCAAGCAATGAAAGCCAAGGAGATCCAAGTCTCCATCGAAGGTCTGATTCCCGTTGAGAAATTGAAGGACTTCATCATGGAGGCTATCAAAGATAAGCCTGAGTCATCGCCCAAATTATCTCTCACATATGCAAAGTCTTATATGCAAAGAATTGATAACTTGAATATGCATGTTGGTTATCAACCTCCTAAGTTGCAACAATTTGACGGCAAGGAAAATCCAAAACTACACGTAGAACACTTTGTTGAAACTTGCAACAATGTTGTAACTTACGGTTATTATCTTGTCAAACTGTTTGTTCATTCTCTCAAAGGTAATGCATTCAATTGGTACATAGATCTCGAACCTGATTCTATCGATAGTTGCGAGCAGCTGGAGAAAGAGTTTCTCCATCGTTTTTATAGCACAAGATGCATCGTAAGGATGATCAAAATTATAAACACTCATCAAAGAAAGGATGAGCCAGCTATTGACTTCATCAACCGCTAGAGGATCATAAGCCTCAGCTACAAAGATCGCCTTAGCGAAACTTCTAGCATCGAAACGTACATTCAAGGCATGCATTGGATTCTTTGCTATATCTTACAAGGCATAAAACCTAAAAGTATTTGAAGAATTAGAAACCCATGTTCATGATATAGAACTAAGTACGGCCACAAGTGGAGACCAAAGGCTACTTGTCTTTGAGCCTTACAACGAAGAAGAAAAATAAGAAGGCAAGGATGAGGGCAAGTTTTCATCTGAAAATGAAATCGAAGAGATTATACATGTCACTATGCTCCTCAACGCACGAGCCTAAACTGCAAGTTTTAATGCCTCTCAACGCATGAGCCTAAACTACAAGTTTTAATGCTCCTCAGCGCACGAGCCTAAACCGCAAGTTATAATACTTCTTGGCACATGATCCCATATTAAATGACAAGAAGCTCCTCAAATTTAAACTAAATCTACAACACGTAAAGCTCTTCAAATTTGAGCTAAACTTCTAAGTTGCAAAGATCTCCAACTTTAAGCTAAATCTTCAAGTCACAAAGCTCTTCAAATTCGAGCAAAGACTCAAGTCGAAATCTCTTCAAATTCGAGTTAGACTTCAAGTTGTAAAGCTCTTCAAATTTAAGCTAAATCTTCAAGTCACGACGCTCTTAAAATTCGAGCCAAACTTTAAGTTACAAAGCTCTTCAAAATTGAGCAAGTCGTCAAGTTGCAAAGCATTTCAAAACATAAGCTAAATCTTCAAATTACTACTCTCCTGGACGCACGAGCCTAAACGGCATGTCATAAAGCTCTTAGAATTTGAGCTAAATCTTCAAATTACTAAGCTCTTGGATGCATGAGCCTAAACTGCGTACCATGAAGCTCTTCAAATTTGAGCAAAATCTTCAAGTTATAAAGCCCCTCAAAACACGATCTTAAACTATAAGTTATTACACTCCTTAATGCAAGAGCATAAACTGCATGTTACTCCTAGACCGCAAGACTATAAACTGTGTACGGCCCAAAAAAGTCAGCTATTTTGAAAACCTCGAAAGAGGCGTCCTAGGCAAAAGTTAGGATATAAAAAAACTCACACATTCTGAACTACGGTATGATTTGATCCTCTTCACCGAGGTACGTAGGCAGTTTAGAATTTCGTTCTAAGTTTAGTCGCATGAGTTCAAAATATACATATTACCCCAATCGTTATTCGAAAGAAGAATGATGTAATATAATACACTTGATTGGAACTTAAAAAATCGGGCTTACATGAACTTTGTGCCTTATCAAAGATTGGTGGTTCAATGGTGGAAAGCCTCCATATCAAATTGGCATCTCTGATAAAGGGATGTAGACTTTTAGTAGAAGACCAAATCTTTAATTTGAAGTCCTCAAGTTCGCCGGTCTTCAAGTTGAATTATATAAACCCTCCAAATCTTCAAGTATGTCGCTCTTTAAGTTGAATTTTGCAAGTCCACCGCCCTTCAAGTTGAAGTCTGCAATGCGGCCAAACATTAAGTTGAAGTATTCAATCCCTCTAAGTCTTCATGTCCGTCGGTCTTCAATTTGAAGCCCTCAAGTTCGCCGGTATTCAAGTTGAATTATGTAAGCCCTACAAGTCTTAAAGCTGAAGTCTTCAAGTCTGCTAATTTTTCAAGTTGAAGTTTAAAAGTCCACCGCTCTTAAAGTTGAAGCATCAAAGTCCACCAAATTTTCAAGTCTGTCAAATCGTCAAATTTGTGGGTCTTCAAGTTGAAATCTGCAAAGTCCGCCAAGTCTTCAAGTTGAAGTTTTCTAATTTTCCAATCTTAAGGTGTACATGTTATTCCATCTTCACCTTAAGTTGGTCTTTTTGCGGGTTTGTCCTTAAAAGGAACTATAATATTTTAGATCTTAAGGTGGACGTTGAAGTCCCTTTGCACCTTAAGTTGACCTCTTCGTAGGTTTGTCCTTAAAAGGAACTATAATTTTTCAATATTAAGGTGGACGTTTAAGTCCCTTTGCACCTTAAGTTAGTCTCTTCATGGATTTGATCCTTCTATATGTTGTCATGGATTTGATACTTCTATAAGTTGTCATGGATTTGATACTTCTATATGCTGTCATGGATTTGTCCTTCCATATACCTTCATAGATTTGTCCTTCCATATAATGTTGAAGATTTGTCCTTCCATATAATGTTGAAGATTTGTCCTTCTATTTGTTGCCACGAATTTTTCCTTCTATGTGCGTCTAACCTTGGTGACGAAGATATCTCCATTGCCTACAACAACAAAAAGAAGGCAGCAAAAAAAAATACAAATACAAGAATGAATTATCTGGAAGAAGAGAAAAAAATTATTTCACAAAATAATAATAAAAAAATACAATACAAATATAAAAGAGAGACAGTGAAGGAGCTAGAGTTGACGTTCAAAAAAGGGGGAAGCCAACAAAATATACTATCGATTGCCTCGAGAAGCCAATCAAGTTAGACGAGGAACAATAAAAATCAGAAGCCTTTTATATAGAGCAACAATTGGGTATATATTAGTCTTTCACATGAAGTCAAATTTGTCTCCTAATAGGACTCAAATTCTTGTATCGGATAGATTCCAGCCGGTATAGATATCTAACATGGTGTAGAAATCTTGAGAAGATATAATATGATTTATCACAAGCATTTTTTATAATAGAAAATTGCATGCTGTGAAAATTCTTATTTAATTGTGAAATCATCCAAGAAGTCCACTTTTGTCAAAATTATAATTTGGACCCTATGTAATTCTGCCAAACAAACACCAATAAATATGTAATTTAAAAAAAGGGAAAGGAAAGAAAGCATGATTGCCAAAGACTAAAGGAACAAACATAGGTGACTAAAGCTTTTACGTTATTAAAGCTTTGAAAGTTTAATGTTGCAACCTTTAGAATTTTTAAGCGATGAAGGTTCAGATCTTTTGAGCTTTATCATGTGATGTCAGAAAATAAAAATATTGCTTCAATGGTACTTCAAGCCTCGTTTTTGAGGTTTCGGAGAACTTGCAAACTAACAATTCTTGAAGTAGGAGGCATTTGTAGGCATGTAAAATTTATTGAATTCAAATTCAATAAATAATTTGAATTATATTTTAAATATACTAGTCTAAATAAATATTATGGGCTAATATAATTGGATTAATTACTTAAGTCCTATAAATATTGGCTGGGCTAACCCGAACCGTTAATTCTTTATTGGGTTATCGGCATTGGGTTATTGGGTTAACGGTTCAGTAACGGGTTAAATTTTTTTTATTGGGTTATCGGTTCGGGCTCGGTTTGCATTTTTGTTATTGGGTAAAAACCGATAACCCAATAAGAATGATGTAATTTACTAATTTACCCTTAAGTATATACTAGGGTTATTTATTTTCCTAATTCCCTCTTCACTCTTCAGTCTTCAGTCGTTTGTCTCTCAGTTCTCATTCTTGTTTCCGTCGCAGCCCCCAAGAGTCAAGACGCAAGACTCACCACCAGTTCTCCGCCAGACATCAGTAGATACTGCACAGAAGTGGGAGCGTGCTTTTGTTAAGAAACAACAAAAGTTGGCAGTTTACACGTTCTGGCAGTTTGATTTCTTTGTTTTATATATTGCAAATTTTTTTAGTTGTTTTATCTTATCGGGTAAACCGATAACCAAACCGATAACGATATATAACCGATTAACCGATAACCGATAACCAATATCTTATCGGTTGGTTATCGGGTTATGATATTTGTAAACCGATAACCGATAGGCAAAACCGATAATGTTCAAAACCGAACCGAACCGACCGATGCCCACCCCTACTACAAATGATGAGCCCACTTCATTAGGCCCAATATGTCATATTCCTAGAGGCCCAGTTTGGTGCTGCGTGTCAAATAACCTGGCACGCCAAGTCAAACGGAATAGCCAATAAGATCATGCCACATGTCAAAATGATAAGGCATGCCAAGTCAAATTGAAAGGCCAATGAAATCGCGCCACATGTGCGAGTGTCAAACCAATGCGACCTTGTCACGCTTCGATCTGATTGGTCGGAAAGAGTTTGTTCTCATCACAACTCTTCCCTCCCAAACTATAAATAGGGGTTTTCATAACCTAGAAAATGAACCATAAGTTATAACAAGAAGCAAGAGAGAGCTGTGAATCAAATGCCATAAATTTCTCTACAAGTTTCAAGCTTCAAGCAATCAATTTCAAGTTCAAGAAATCAAGTTCAAGCTCAAGAACGAAGAACAAATCAAGATTCAAGGAGTACGAGTTCAAGTCAAAGTTCCTGCTAGTTGAATTCGAGATCATCGTTCGTGGCAACATCTACATATTCAAGATCAAGCTCAAAGTCTCTTGAGTTTATTTACTACTGAAAAGAAGAATAAGAGGATTCATAGAGATCGTACACTCATATTATTTAAATCAAATAATATGATTGTTGCAATACTTTTGGTTTTGATTTTATTTTCTCGACACAATTTATTATCTACAATGACCAACAACTTTCACACGGTATAAAGATTGCAACAACCTTGTTAAATGATGCATATGAAAGAGGATCGCTCCTTTTTTACTTTGATGTCTTATATCTCGATATGTCTTCAACTACTCTATCCCTCAAACTAATTGTATGATTTTTTGGGGATGTTTAACTGTGACAATATTCATGTATATGCTCCTTTTTTCTATATTCAAATAATAACCTTTCATTAATACCTTGATATTCACATATACAAAAAATAACGCATTACACCAGCTAGATATCGATTCGTCAAAATCAAAGTTAGAGCCAATTCGATATTAAGTCTATATAATTAATTATTAAAATAATAATTGATTAAATACGATGCATTTAAGTATAACAAATACACAAAATTCAAGATTATAGTATGTGATTGACATCCTCGTGTGTTCACCTACTAAAGAATAGAGATATTGATAAATACATATCGTAGATAGTGAGTCATGCTCTATACGATAATAAGTCGAGCTTAATACAACATAACACTCTTACATATACTATGAGTAACATAGAATATATTGGTCGTTAACTTTCATTTATTGTAGCTAGTTTTTATTTTTAAAGTATATCCCTATCTTAAATACTGGAGTTTGCTCATGTATGAGATTTTCGCTTTAAACCTTATTGTTCGATCTTTTTTTTTTGTTAGACATTACATACGAATAGATCTGATCACTAAAACTTTTGAGATTTTAGAGTATTCAACCTGCTCTAATTAGAAACTTATGGAAATGAATTAGATTCACATCACTAATAGAATACATGCAAATCTTCTTTTGTTTCCTTTAATATTAATTAACTCGATTAACTAATCAGGTAATACAATAAAGGAATATAGTGAGAGTTTAATTTTAAAAAACTCACCCAATAGTTATTTTGTCTAGAGTTCATATACATAAATTTATGTTCTTATTAGTTTTATTTACAACTTATTATGCCTTGGGATAAAGTCAATACATTCATACTTATCCATTATTTTATTTTAAATTAATAGATATTAAATTCTTCACATGATTTATTTAAATGAGTTTTGCACCCCAAATTATGAATAAATGAGTTGATTTAATGATAAACTATGATGATTTTTTTCTTCAAGTTATGAAGAGATTGTCATAGACAAGAAGAAGGAGAAGTTATTTTACAACGTTAAAATTTTTATTACTCGCTGCATTCACTTATATTTGTTCATAATGTACTTTTTACTGCACTTAAAAAATAATAATGGAAATATATATTTTCTCATAATACCCATAATAATGATAGCATTTCAAAATATCTTTTCTCATGATTGGCTAAAATAAATAAATAAAAATATATTTTTAATATAATGGACAAGTAAAAGCCAAATGAAGGAATATTAACGTATGCAAATAACACAAGTGCTAATATTGAGAATCAAAGAAAGTGTCCAACATCTAGCACATTTTTTTTATATACATTTAGTTGCCAAAATATTTTTAAATTAATATTTTTAGACCAAAAATAATAATTTATCAATTCGATGTAAAAATTCAAATATTACGTTATTCAATATCTATATATCAACACTTGTAAGTTGTTTCTGGCCTACAATTTAATGTTTGTTAATTATCAATCCAATTCTTCGAGTTAATAACTTAGAGCATTTTTGTATTGTTTTCTTTTGTCAAAGTTTAAGCAGAAGAGATAAATTGAGAGCTCAGTAATGGAAGATCGAATGTTCTAGAGAGAGAGTTGGTGGAGAAAATTTTGCTTTCTCATTTTCATCTAATATGACTGTACAATGTTTATATAGAAGATAACTATTACTCTCTAACTAATAATTACACAGTATAATTAACTATAATCTTAGCCCACTAACCGCCTAACTGACCAGTCTACTTGCCAACTAATTGCCAGCTAACTACTTCACACGAGTTGCACGTGTTATGTGACACTTTCACTCTCAATACTCCCCCTCAAGCTGGAGGGTGCGAATACATTTAGCATCCCCAACTTGGATATGAAATATTCATGTTGTTGCCTTGGTAATGGCTTGGTCAACACATCTGCCAACTGATCCCTTGAGCACTCATGTACAATTTTAATTGCCCCTTACTGTACAATCGATCTCGATATGCTTAGTTCTCTCGTGATACACAAGGTTGGCTGCTATCTGCAAAGCTGCTTTGGTATCACTATGTATGTTTACTGGTAGTTCCACTTCTGCTCCCAGCTCCTTGTACAAATTTATTAGCCAAACTAATTTTGATGCAGCTGATGCCATACTCCTATATTCTGCTTCTGCAGAACTCTTTGACATAGTGTTTTGCTTCTTGGACTTCCACGATATTAGTGATTCCCCATGCTTCACAATGAATCCTGTCACCGACCTTCTTGTATTTGGGCATGAAGCCCAATCAACATCACAAAAGGCAGTCAACTTATTTTCTCATTTGCTGCTCTTCAACACTCCTATTCCTGGATCCCTCTTCACATATCTTAATATCCTTAGTGTTGTTTCCTAGTGTGACTGCTTTGGCTCTTGTAGGAACTGGCTAAGTGTTTGAACTGAGAATGCAATGTCCAACCTAATTAGAGTCAAGTATAATAGCTTTCCTATGAGTCTTTGATATTTTTCTCTATCTACCAAAGGCTCGTCAGCTTGTAACCCTGTTAATGCATACAATTGTCTAGTAGTGAATTTCTGATTACTATCAAGGGAGTCCAGCTTGGTTTTCCAGCACTCAAGCCCAAGTCTGATATGAGTTCCGGGGCATATTTTCTTTGGTTCATCAATATCCCCTTGTGTGATTTAGAGAATTCAATCCCTATAAAGTACCTCAATTCTCCCAGGTCTTTAATTTTGAATGACTGATGCAATTGCCTTTTAGTATCTTCAATCATTTGCAAGTTGTTGTCCGTAACTAGCATATCATCTACATACACTAGAATGACCATAATTTTACTTCCCTGCTTCTTTGTAAACAATGAGTAGTCCGAACAGCTTTGAGTGATCCCTTGTTAGATCGATGCTCCAGCCAACTTCACATTTCGTTGTCTGCTCGCTTGCTTTAGGCTATATAGGGATTTAACCAGCTTGCAAACCATCCCTTTAGACTCTCCCTGGCTGGTAAAGCCCTCAAGTAGGTCCATGTATACTTCATCATGTAGGTCGCCCTAGAGAAAGGCACTATAGACATCCATTTGATGGATGTGCCAACCTTCAGCTGCAACAATAGACTACAACTCTAACAATTACTATCTTCACCACCGGAGAGAAGGCTTCATGAAAGTCAAGCCCTTCCCTTTGATTGTAACCCTTGGCCACGAGCCTAGCTTTGTACCTTTCTGTAGTGCCATCTGCCTTATACTTCACTTTGTGCGCCCATTTGCAGCCTATTGGCAATTGTACCAACTCCAATGTCTTATTATCTTCAAGTGCTTGAATTTTAGCTCTCATATCTTCAATCCATAACTTGTCTTGTGAGGCTTCATGAAAAGATCTTGGTTCAGTTACTGCAGAGAAAGCTTGCAAGTAGGCTTGATAAGTTGGCTTCAAGTTGGAGTAGCATACTGAATTGCTAATGGAATAAAGTTGCTGTTGTTGTAAGGGAATGACATAATCTGTCATACATATTGCACTCTCTTATCTCTGCTAGACCTTCTGAGCTCTTGTATAGGTGGTAGATTCATCTGTGATGAAATAGTTGTGTTACTTAGGGGTAGGCCTCGATCGGTTCAGTTCGGTTATGAATATTATCGATTTAGTATATCGGTCATTGGTTTACAAATTTGATAAACCGATAACCGAACCAATAAGATATTAGTTATCGGTTATCGGTTAATCGGTTATCTATCATTATCGGTTCGGTTATCGATTTACCCGATAAGATAATTCAATCTAGAGTTAAGCAAAAAAGAAAGAAAGAAAATTCAGTGGAGTTAAGCAAAAAAAGAGAGGAATTCACATATAATATACTACCCATTTTTGCGTTCTGTCGAGTGGCCACAATTGGAATAGTACTAATTCTTCAAAACAATTGTCCAAATACATTAATAATAATACAAAATAGCAGCAATTTCACCTTAAAATTAACAAGTCCAAACATATATAGTACTAACATCCAAGATAAACTGGATGTTATTTGTCAAATGCCTAACCTGAAAAAAGAAACCATAGAGCAAAACCTTGATCTGTGTATGGGCAATACTAACACAAAAATAAAAAATACCTAGAAGGCAAGAAAATGTTGTCCTGTTGTCAAAGCTCAGCGTACTGATAGAAGAATAATGTTCAAAAATATACCCGAAACTGACGAAGATTGTCGATTGAGAATTGATAAGTGCGAAGAGAAATTGGTAGTTGTTATAGGCTGCACAACATGAGCTCACAAAATTAAGAAACGAAAATAAAAAAATAAAGAATCATTAGCAGTCAGAAATACCAATATGAATATGAATTTTGTTATAGAAATTAAAAGATGTATAAGACTAAATACTTACGCTAGGAGTAACTAGTAAGGTCTATGAAGAATGAAGATGAAGTAGCTGAAGAGTGCGACTGAGAAAGAATAGGAGAGAATGAAGAAGCCCTAGCATATGTATATACCTAAGGGTAAAGTCGTAATTTTATTAATTCTTATTAGATTATCGGTTAACCCATTAACAAAATTGGCAACCCAAGGCCCGAACCGATAACCTAATAGTAAAAAAATTCTAAACCGTTACCGAACCGTTAACCCAATAACCCGATACCGATAACCTAATAAACAATTAACGATTCGGGTTATCGGTTTTACCCGATATATGCTCAGCCCTAGTGTCAGTACTGTGTGGAGCAACTGCAGGAGTGTTATGTGGTTGAGTTGGTGTTGCAGGAAGATGATTCTCATGTGTATGTGGCACACCTCCTTTTTTCACTACACCTCCGAGAAGGGATATAAGTGGAGTTTTTCCAATTAAAGGACAATCGAAACGGGATTATTTACATTAAATTCAGAGTCATCACTTGGGATAATTTATGGTGTCCCAAGTCACCGATTAGAATCCCGAATCGAGGAAAATATTGACTCTGTATTACAGTCCGCGAGCCAGAAATCCAGGTAAGGAATTCTGTTAACCCGGGAGAAGGTGTTAGGCACTCCCGAATTCCGTGGTTCTAGCACGGTCGCTTAACAATTTATACTTGGCTTTAAATAATTTTTAATTACGTGTATAGAAACTACATGCATTTTACCTTTACCGCTTTTAATTACGTGATTTACTCGTACTTAAAGAATTATCGAGTTACGCATACGTATACTTGCGTGGTTTGGCGTGTCAAGAGTCATGTCACGCGTACGTGTACACAATTCACAACACTTAGTTTATTTTAAAAAAAACTTAGTCAAAGTCGCGCGGACGCGTACTTTAATTTATTTTTGAAAATCGTAATTATGTCACGCGAACATGTATACAATCACGATGATTGATTTATTAAGATCATACCTAAAAGCATACTATCAATTTGATTTTGATGTAACTATGTGAAAGCAAGATTTTCATGGATCAACAGTGAGCTTTCCTCATTCTCGCATTTTAGGATTAAAATTTCAAAAATTAACTACTTGCATTCTTAAGAACTATGTTAACAGAAAACAAAAATATTACCACGCAAAGCAACAAATTTTGCTAATATAGAAAATTGAGCAAAACAAAAAAATGAAACTTTATAGTCTTTTGATATTAAAACAAAACTCCAAACAAGCTACCTAAAATACTTTATGAATTATATATCTTAAGCACATAATCTTTCTCTAGCACATATCTTTCTTCTCCCTTTTTTTTAAAAAAAAATAAAATATTCATACCAAATTAACACTTAGAAATTTCCAACTTTCATGGCTAGGCAGTTAAAAATTATAAATGTTTATTCAGAGAATAAAAAAAACTTTTCTTTATGTAAAAGAAACTTACTATAATCTTATAAAGAAAATTTATTATAGTTTATGGTCTATTCACAAGAATGATTAGAAAAATTTTTTTAACCGATTTATGACTTAGGGACACTATATAATTATTTCGTCCACGATTAACGATGCTCTATTATTATGAAAGTTTAGCTGAAGTTACGCGAACGTATACTCTGATTTATTTTTAAGGAAATCATAACCGTGTCACGCGGACGTGTCCACAATCACGATAATATTTTAAACGGCCCTAAAGGTTTCTCTACGAATAGTTATTATTTTTATATCTACATTAATACGAGGGCCATGAGAATTCGCTAAATGGCGCGCCTCGATTTCCAAAGAATTAAGATTCATCAAGCGATGGCCATAGGTTATATGATTCAAATGTGTGAATGGCACGCCTCAAAACTATTCAACTAGAAGAATTAAGGAGATAATTAAAACTAATTTGAAATTAAATATCACAACCACACCGCGAAAACAGTACCCTTGATTTAATTATGTGCCTAAAGCTTGATCACCATATTCATAAGTTGTTTGTTCTCTTCCTATGCTTGAGACCAATTGTATGTGTTTAAAACATGCAAAATGGTTTACGTGTAAAGTTGGGAGAAACTTTAGCTGATATGTATACCATTTGTTTTATGAAATAACCATCACTCCACCCAGAGCAAACTCAACTTTGTATATCATCTTTTAAAATGCCAAAATCAGTACTCATAAATTCAATCCTCTTCTACACATTATTTCTAGTCCAAGTCCTAACTATTCTGTTAATTCGCTTATGACGATTGGGTTTTATACGAACAAAATCAAACCAATTATTGTCCAAACTTGTGAAAACTATTTACAACTACCAAATCTATACCTTGTAATATTGTTGACATTATTTTGTTATAAGAAATGGGCTAATTGCACTCCTAAACTGAAATAGGCAATTTATTGTTAAGAAAGAAAACTAGTTTACAAATTGATTTGATAGACAAATTCACACTACATATACCACGAATACACAACTGAACCTCTCAGAATACTCCAATACTTTAAACATAATGGACTATATCAATTTACCCCTAACTTATGGTTATTCCAATAGTTGTTATCATACAAGATTACATACAAACAAGAGCACTTATCTCAACCAGAATTAAAACAAAAATTCCGATGTTTGACGAAATATACTATTGTGGTTCCTTGATATTTCCATACTACCATACACTTAGCTAACATGGATTAAACACAAAACTTAGCTAATGGTCAACATTCTACCAAGTTCCCCATCTCAACAGTTCAAAACCAGCTATAACCAATGAGCTTCAGAAGTAAGTAAAATTACTGTAGAGCTATACTAACTTCAACAGAGGCAAGTTAACTAATAGCTCCCATGTTGAGCATATGACATGTTAGTTAACTAAAAAAACAAAACGGAAACTAAACTAATAGATTTGAATGTGCAGAAGACACATTTGGAACTCCGGATTTCATTTCATTGCAATATCGAAACCTTGTGTGAGATAAGTCTAGAAACATGTACCTGAGAATAAGAAAAAAACAAAGAGGGAGTGAGGAGGCAGTAATCAACAGCAGCTAACCCAGTTTAATCTTCAGCAATATAACAATAACTTCAAAAATCAAAACAACTTCAAGCCAGAACTTCTCAAAATTGAATCATTTTTCTACCCAGAATCAGAACTTTTTTTTTTAAAAAAAAATTATGACTAGCAAACCAATTTAAAGAACAGAACTAAGACCAATTTATATCAAAAGATTGCAGAAATTTCTTATGTAATTTCTAGTCGTTTCTCCCGCTCTCTTTCTATATATCTTTTTTTTCTTCTTTCAGTCTATTCAGCTCTTCTAAATAGACAATTAGCTTAGTGCCTTCTCCATTACCAATTCACCTTTTCATTTCTTAATTGTCCACTGATTCAGTGCTTTTAATTAATTCGGTAATGCAATTTCTACCATACCACTATTAGAAGTTTCTCAATTAGTGACCACTTGCATAAATCAATCAATTATTATACACATTTAACCAAATTCAAGATAATCTTTAATTTAACCGACTAAGTTATTAGACGAGATATGATTTCCAGATTCTAAACAAAGTGACCACACAAACCTATGAAACTAAGAACAAATTCACCAACATTCTGAAAAACAAAACAACGAACAGAAGATAGTTTATGCTAGAAGATTGGTCGAGTTTTCAATTGAAATCGACCAGAGAAAAGAGAAGGAGATGAGGAAAGACGAACATCAGAATAATACCAATTAAACTATAAATATAGAAAATAGGACAGAAGAACTCACCGGTCAGTAGTAACTGAAGAAAACCTTCGAATCTTCAATTTTTAAACCAAAATTTGACTTTAACTGTGTGTTCTTATCAAGAATACACAGATAAAGTCAAAATTAGCTTAAATGTTCGATGAATCTTGACTTTGCAGTTTTAGGTTTGAAGCTTAGATTCATTATTCGACAAGTTCTGGTTTGATTCGAAGGTAACGGAAGATGGGGTTGTGGTGGTCAATGGGTGTTAGTTTGGGGTTGATTGGAGGTGGCGCCTCCATTGGAAGGCGAGGGTAAATTGTGGCGGCTACTAGGGTTCATAGCCTAAAATCAAGATTCGAACTGTTTTAAGGGTGTTCGAAGGAAACTAACTGTCACGACCCGGCCCACACTGTGCATATATTGTCCGCTTTGGGCTTCGCCCTCACGGTTTTGTTCTCCCCCTATTGAACATGGGGAAAAGGCCTATACACATGTAGGTCCAAGTCCTACTAATATAGCCCAGGACTCCCCCTCTCTTTTCCGATGTGGGATTCCTGTGAGCTACAATAGTGCTATAGCACTTGTACTGTACTCACCCCACCAACAAGAATACAACGTCCTCGTTGTGGGTACCCACTCACCCAAACCTCGCTCCGGTCGTGATGGCGCCTCTCGTGAAGACAAGGCCAGCCAACAAACCCATATCGCCTTTTCAAAAATGGTTAAACATTAATAAACAGTTTAAATATGATTTAATGATATAATTAACAGAAGTACAACCCGACACAGCCCTAACCGGGGTGTCACAAGTCACGAGCATCTACTAGGGTATAAATACAACTGAAAGCCTGGAGTGTACAAATACAGACTAATGAAATGAGGAGAGAGAAAAGCAGTGCTGCGAACGCCGGCAGCTACCTTGCTAAACCCTGATGACTCTGCCTTCGATCAGCCAAAACATACCTGAATCTGCACACAAGGTGCAGGGAGTAATGTGAGTACTCCGACTCAGTGAGTAATAATAATAAATAAAGATTGAAGGCAAGAAATCATGCAAAAACACAAGGTATTCCATACTGAAGCAGAAAAATCACTTTAAACAGTAAAGTAGTGAGAAATCAAGTGAAAATCCCTTTTTTCCAACAAGTAAAGCAAGTAGTTTACAAGTGAGTAACAAAAATGATAGAAATGTAAACAGCCCCTCGGGCAAAACATGTACAACAAACCGCCCCTCGGGCATAATATCAACAGAACCAGCCCCTCGGGCTCAATATCAGAACAGTGCCAGCCACTCGGGCTCAATATCAGAACAGTAACAACCCCTCGGGCTCAATATAAAAACAGTAACAGCCCCTCGAGCTCACTCTCAGAATAGTATCAACCCCTCGGGCTACCTCACAATCACTCATATCAGCCCCTCAGGCATAGTATCAATCACTCAGAACAATGGGTACCTGCGCTCACTGTGGGTGTGCAGACTCCGGAGGGGCCCCTTACGGCCCAAGCGCTATATCAAGCCACCTCGTGGCATCATCACTCATCATATCCTCACATCACTCAAGCCACCGCGTGGCATATAAAGTATCTGAGGCCCTCGGCCTCATATCACTTGGCCTCACATCACTCAAGCCATCGCGTGGCATAAATAGTAACTCAGGCCCTCGGCCTCATATCACTCAGCATATCCTCACATATGGCACTCGGCCTCACTCAGTCCGAAAATCATCACAAGCCCCTTGGGCATTTGTAAAACAGTAGTTCTCAGCCCAAAATATCATTTAGAAATATCATTTGAGTTTCAAATCTGTATAAAAGTGGCTGAGTTTGTAAAACAATAATCATCAACAGGACTGAGTTTAAATATAAGTCAAAACAGTGAGGAAATAGTGATAAAAATCCCCGAAGGGTTCAAATAATTGGCTCGAAGCCCAAATACGGCAATCAGCCCAAATCATGATGATAACAAATCAGTTTCAATCAAATATGTAGTAAAATCATCAATACAGGATGGACCAAGTCACAATCCCCAGTAGTAAAGGACCCCGCGCTCATCATCCAGCGCGTGTTTCACCTCAATATAGTACTACGATGTGCAATCCAGGGTTTCAAACCCTCAGGACATCATTTACAATCATTACTCACCTCGAACCAGCTAATCCTCTAGCTCGCGATGCCTTTGTCTCTCAAATCGACCTCCGATTGCCTCGAATCTAGCCATAATAATTCGATTCAGTTAATAAAAATTATAGAAATTAATTCCATATGAAATTTTATATTTTCCATTAAAAATCCGAAATTGCACTTAAAGTTCGCCAGTGGGGCCCACATCTCGGAACCCGACAAAAGTTACGAAATATGAAACCTCATCCAACCACGAGTCCAACCATACAAATTTTAGTAAAATCCGACATCAACTCGACCCTCAAATCTTCAAATTAAACCAAGAAGGTTTTCAAGATTTTCCCAACTAAAATCACCAATTAAATGCCAAAACTAGTAATAGATTCGGGTAATCTAACCAAAATTAAGTTAAGAACACTTACCCCGTTATTTTCTCTGAAAATCTCCCGAAAATCGCCTCTCCCCGAGCTTCAATTTGGTAAAAATGAAAAATGGGACGAGTCCCATTTTCAGAGCTTGAATCTGTCCAGAAAATGTCGTGGGCACTGTTCACGCGTACGGTACTGTTCACGGGGTACTGTTCACGGGGTACTGTTCACGGTACTATTTCTGCAATTTTCCTTAAGTCCGAAATCACTCCGAGACACCTCTGAAACACTCCCGAGCCCTCGGGGCTCCTAACCAAACACATACACTAACTCAACAATATCCTACGAACTTAATCGTGCGATCAAATCACCAAAATAACGTCATATACCATGAATTAAGCTTTAAAATCCAAGAATTCTTTCAAATTTCATAAAACATTAATTTTTCCATTTTGAGTCCGAAACACATCAAACGACGTCCGTTTTCAACCAAACTTTACAGAAAGTGCTTAAACCATATATAAGACCTGTACCGGGCACCAGAAGCAAAATACGGGCCCGATATCATCACTTTCTAATCAAATTTCATTTCCATTTTCCTTAAATATTTTTTCAGAAAACAATTTTACTCAAAAATTCATTTCTCGGGCCTGGTACCTCAGAATTTGATGATTCTTGTTCCTATGAGTCACAAATAATGATACGAACATAGCCCTTTAGTCGAAACTCAATTCGGAGCTCATTTGCTCAGTTCAATACCCATTTCACTCATTAAATAATTAAATCATGTTTCGTGTCAAAAACCCAATCGCGACTGTAGCACTCCTGTAGCTCGCAGGAATCCCACATCGGAAAAGAGAGGGGGAGTCCTGGGCTATATTAGTAGGACTTGGACCTACATGTGCATAGGCCTTTTCCCCATGTTTGATTGGGGGAGAACAAAACCGTGAGGGCGAAGCCCAAAGCGGACAATGTATGCACAGTGTGGGCCGGGTCGTGACACTAACTATGGATTATGAAAGAGGAGATCAAGGGGGTTCTGGGATGTGAGTTTGGTGGCGAACAGATCCGGCGCCGCCGGCGACAACCGGTGGAAATTAGGGCGGCGGGTCTCTAGGGTTTGGGGAATTTGAGAGAGACGAGGGTGATTGAGGGGGGTTCTGAAGGGTTTGGGTATATTGCAAATGGGATTATTAATTTGAGCCGTTGGATGATTGAAATCCAACGGCTGGATTGAATCCATAATCGAAACGGGGTCGTTTTAATTAAGCGAGGCTAGACCGGATCGGTTCTGGAAGCGGGCCGGGGTCGGGTAATGGTTAAGAATCTGGACCGTTCGATGTAGATGAATGGATGGGTCAGATTTGTTGAAATCGAAACGACGTAGTTCTGTCCCTATACTACGTCGTTTTGATGGTCTCAGAGACTGGAAGTTTGGACCGGGTATGGGGCGTGTTTTTGGGCCTGGAAATTTGGGTTTAAAGAACAGCCCAAACTTTGATTTTCATTTCTTTACTTTTCAAATTAATTCCTTCTTTTCCTTGTTTTATTTTTTCAAAATTAAAATCCTAAATTAAGTTATAACACCAAAATTAATATTAAAAATACTAATCCTCTCTAAATTATAATTATCATGAATAATTAAATACTAAATTAAAAGAAAAGCACATAATTTGACTAAAAATGTGTTATTATATATATATATATATATATATTTTTTTGTAAAACACCTAATTATTAATTAATCCAAAAATGTAAGATCAAATCCTAAATGCAAATGCTATATTTTTGTATTTTTAATGCATTAATAAAATTAAACATGCACACAAGTATATGCAAACAATCAGGAAAATCACACAATAATTCCTAAAATAACACATAATTAAAGCCAAGACCTAATTTTGGGAATCATTTTGGAGTAATTCGTATGAGGCAAAAATCACGTGCTCACAGCTGCCCCTCTTTGTCCGGAAACACGAAGAGTTTTCGTGCAAAGATAAAGTGAGCGGATACGAGCGATTTTTGCCTGTTTGAACACTCCGTGGGAAGCATTTTTTGAAAGATTTGACCGAACCTCTGCTTCAAAGGTTTCATACATATCCTTGGCTATAAAGGAATCAGGTCAATGTAGTTCAGAAAGCTTTGGTAGCTGGGACTACCATAAAGTTGCAGTTTTACTGTTACTACTATTGCTGCTGCTGATACTGCCTACTGACCTCCTTATTACCCCCTGACAAAAATGAAGAAGCTAGACTAAGCTATAATCTATGCTTTATAAAGATTTATTTTCAAACTTAATCTTGCGACTGATGCTGCCTTGTTGACTTGTATTTTCCTCAGAAGTTCCTTTGTGGCTGACTTGAATGGTATTCTTTGAAATGCTTTCCCTTCTTCTCCAGGCGGGTACCTGATTGCTGAACCCTTTAAATGTCTTCCTTTGACTATTGTTTTCTTTCCTCTGTTTTCCAGGCGGGCTCCTGATTATTCGAAATTTGAATTGCTTCTTCCTTTCGTTCTCCAGGCGGGCTCCTGACTACTTGAAATTTGAATTGTATTCCCTTGTTCTCCAGGTGGGCTCCTGATTGCTGAAACTCAAAATGTATTCTCTTGTTCTCCAGGTGGGCTCCTGATTGCTGAGACTCGAATTGTATTCCCTTGTTCTCCAGGTGGACGCCTGATTGCTAAAACTCGAAATGTATTCTCTTGTTCTCTAGGTGGGCTCCTGATTGCTGAAACTCAAAATGTATTCCCTTGTTCTCCAGGTGGGCTCCTGATTGCTGAGACTCGAATTGTATTCCCTTGTTCTCCAGGTGGACGCCTGATTGCTAAAACTCGAAATGTATTCTCTTGTTCTCCAGGTGGGCTCCTGATTGCTGAGACTCGAATTGTATTCCCTTGTTCTCCAGGTGGGCTCCTGATTCAACAGAATAGACAAAAGCAAAGAAAAATTTCTGCCCCAGTTTGGTAGCTGGACATATATATGAGTGTAAACTAAATAATGTTACCAAACATCAGTAAGAACTTGAAAGCTGAAACTTGAATTGTTGTTCCTTGTTCTCCAGGTGGACGCCTGATTACTGAATCTTCAACTGCTTTTCCTTGTTTTCCAAGTGGACGCCTGATTGCTGATACTTCAACTGTTCTTCCTTATTCTCCAGGTGGACGCCTGATTACTGATACTTCAACTGTTCTTCCTTGTTCTCCAGGTGGACGCCTGATTACTGAATCTTCAACTACTTTTCCTTGTTCTCCAGGTGGACGCCTGATTGCTGATACTTCAACTGTTCTTTCTTGTTCTCCAGGTGGACGCCTGACTTCAACAAAAATAGACAAAACAAAAGAAAATTTTCTGCCCCAGTTTGGTAGCTGGGCGCATCTGTGAGTGTTAAACTGAAGCATATTACCAAATATTAATAAGAATTTGAAAGCTAGGTCTCATTATCCAGGGGGGTCCTGACAACTCTTAACTAAATGACAATTTTAAATTTAAGCTATATCTTTTAAAGGCATGACTTCTGCTAAATCTTGTTATCTAAACCAGTTTTAAACTATGTCCCATTATCCAGGAGGGTCTTGACAACTCTTATGCGAACTTTGAAACCAACTTATATTCCTTGGGGTACATTTATGCTAGATTTTGCTATTTATGATTGTTTCGATTTTTAAACTATGTCCCATTTTCCAGGAGGGTCCTGAAAATTTATACGATCAAACCTGCATGGTACTTGCTTCCCTCACAGGGTGCTTCCTGAAACAAATGCCATCTTTGCCCCTGTTTTCAAATCAAAGAAAATCTTGTCAGTTTAAAACGTGGTAGTTAGTTGTGGCATTCTTGCTGGGGAGGGTTTTCTCTTTGCCCTGCTTTGTTTCAACAGACTGCCTTGAATCGGTCGAAAGGACTGTTTTGACCTCATGATTGATCCTTAACTGCAGGATCCCCAACTGTTATTTTTCACTTCTAACCTTTTTATTCGTAACCATATATCTCTCATGACATTACTGAACCATTCCACCGATTTAACCTTTGCTTACACCCTAGGTCCCACTTTTCATCATACTATCTCCAGCATATCCTAGCCGTATTTTGCTTTGTGCAATTTTGAATCTTGGTAGTGTCGCACCTCCTTTTTAACGCGCCCGCGGGGCGCGTGGGGAGTTTTCTCCAATTAAAGGACAGTCGAAACGGGATTTATTTAATTATTTCAGAGTCGCCACCTGAGAATTTTAAGGCGTCCCAAGTCACCGGTTTTAATCCCTGAATCGAGGAGAATATGACTCTGTTTGTTATTCTGCGAACCAGAAATCCTGAGTAAGGAATTCTATTAATCCGGAAGAAGGTGTTAGGCATTTCCGAATTCCGTGGTTCTAGCACGGTCGCTTAACTGTTTTTATTATTGGCTTAATTATCTTGATTTTTATTAAATATGTTTTATTGCATGATTTTACTACGCTTTTATTTTTTGTGATTAAGGACCCTTCTTTGAATCGAATTACGCGTACGTATATTCGTGTTATAAATTTAAAAATGCGGAATTGTGTCACGCGTACGTGTACACGATAACTTTTGATAATATATTTATTAAACAATCATTTTTTCGAAATTGTGTCGAATCAAGAATATTTGTTTTTCTTAAATAGTGAACCGCACATCTCGGGTTTTTATGAAATCAATTTAACGTCCTCGAAGAAATCCCTTATATTAAATATTCGCTCGAAATTGCGCGTACGCATAATTCGAATTGCTTTTATTGGTATAATCAGGTTACGCGAACGTATCCCTAATTACACCAAATATTCTTAATGGTATTATGAATTTTTCACAAATTGTTTGTTATATCTACACATTTATATGAAAATACTGAGAAATTCATATTCAAGGGATGTCTTTGAATTCTTTTAAAAAAAATTCACGATTTATTAAATGCTGCCCGTCGATTATAATTCCCGGATATAAATTATATTCAGCCCAACTATTCAAGTTCAAAGAAAAGAATAAAAATATGATTCTAGCAAATACAACATATATATGCCAAAGGATAAATTGTATATGAAACTAACAAACATGATTTATGAAGGGAAGAAGTATTTTTGAACAATTTTCATTATTTAATTCATTTGGTGCAAATTCTATTTCTAATTACCATTAATATAAAATGTTACATTTTATACATCTCATCTTATTCTCATATACTTGCTTTTAATCTAATAAGCCTAATTATTTTAATTGATTTGTTTACGATAGTAGATAGGCATCGAATTGATGAGAAAGTGAATTATTATACAAATTGATTAACTACATTGCCTTATATGCAACATATTTGTATGTCTTGAAACATTCATAGCACTTTAACATCATAATGAGCCATAACAACTCAACTCACCATCCACTAATGGTTCTATAGATACCTGTTATCATGCCACATAATAACGTACAACTTATATCATTCCATCCATAACTAAATCAAGTATTAGAATAAACTAGCAATATGGTTTTGACATTTTTCACGCTATTCTTTATTCAACTAACAACGCCACAAGGCCTAGTTAATGGCCAATCTTTATGTCATGTTTCCTACCTTGACAGTTCAAATACGACTAAACTAATGAGATGAAGGGCTAACATTATTACAAAGCTTTATACGAATTTTCAAAGTAAGACAATTAACTTATAGCTATCAAATTGAATTCACTACTAATTAACTAACATGAAACAAAAATGAAATTTAAACTGATGAACTTGGACAAATAGAAAACAAAATTGCAATTCAAGCTTCATTGATTAATCATGTTGAATCTCTTTCCAACATAAAATTTAAAAGACATGTACCTGAAAATGAAGGTAGAATGAGTAAATTTCAGCAGTAGCAGCAATAACAAAATCAGCAGAATAGCAGTCTTTCCACAGATTTGAGCAATAATGAGACCCGAGAAACCCAAATGCACAGTAACAGTATTTTAAAAGAAAACTTCAGATTTTAACTGAACTATGGATTCAAATAAATCCGGACAGATTTAACCAAGGGACATTATTTCAGATTTTAGTTTCTCTTCTGTTTCAAATTCCTGTTTCTGACTTTTCTGTTTCTGATTTTTTTTTCTTCTTCTTGAACTCTAAAAAAATCTCCTCAATCAGATTTTTTCTGTTTCTGTTTTCAAATTTCTGTTTCTGATTCTATTTCTATCTCTTTCTTTCTTTCTGTTTTTCTCTCTTAAAATCTGCCCTCAAATCTGATTTTTTTCTCTTTCAAAAAAAATCTCTCTTATCAGATTTTTCTCTTTCAAAATCTGCCCCTAAATCAGTCTCAATCCCCCTCTATTTATACAGGGCTGTCCTGTACCCTTCTAGTGCTGCCTGGACCCTTTTCTCCTTTTAAAATCAGAAAGTTTTCCATTAAAACTACTTTTAAATACTTTAAATCCTATTGAGTGCTATTATCCTGTTTTTCAGCAGCCCATTACCCTTTGTTTCCCACTATCCTATTAAATTAAAAACCATTAACAAACCACTTTCAGCCCACTATTATGTCACATTACCCTTACTGTTTTATCCCAGAAATGCCCCCTGACTCCTACTGTTATTACTGAAAAAATCAGAACCTACTGCAAAACTGATTCTATAATCTGTATAAACTTGATTATTCTTCTGATTTACAGTTATAACCAATCCTATGAACCTCCTAACACAATTGTATTTGACCAACTTTTGTAAACTTGAATTCAAACTTAACATCACAACAATATTACACTGAGTTCAGTATAATGATTCAAACGAACTTTAACTTTGAACAAAATCAAACAAACACAGGAGCATTGTCAATATACTGACAATGCCCTGAAACTCAATGTTCAGAAATCAACATATACACACCATTGACAAACTTTCTGATTTATTAAACAAGAATCAATTAATTGGGAAGAACTAATTGATTAATTTCAATGATAATAATCAACTCCAAACAGATAAACAGGGTATTACAAACAACATTTTCAGAAGCAAGATTCACAATACAACTAATCGACGAACTTAATCGAGTCGATTACACACATTGTACATAATCACAATCAACAGAAACAATTCACATTTAGAATCAAGTAGACGGGTAGGGGACAGTATAACAAAATTGACTAGAAAATTATGAAAATTTAGACAAACTAATGAAACGAACATAGAGTATACGTAGAATACACACAAGAAACAGAAAATTACCTCTGAACCTTCAAATTCAACCGGACTCAACTCAACTTGGATTTGGATTTTGTTTGAAATCAAACAGACCTTAGTCGAAGTATTTTCTACTGAAAATACTTTGACTAAGGTCGATTAAACCTCAATCTTTCGTCTGAAGTGAAAAAGATGCCAAGGCTGGAAAATTTAGGGTTTCAGACCTTGGCTTTTAAATCCGAACACTTCTGGGTGGATTCGAGGGAAACCAAAGATGGCACAAGGGTGAGGGAAGCCTAAAGGTCATTTGGTGTTAATTTGGGAGGAATCTGAGTTTGTTCTTGTTTGGTCCGAATCTTCAAAAGAAGATTCGAGAAGCTCGGAAATGATTCGAGCCAAACAAACTTCAGATCCATAACGAGGCATGCTAGGGGGTACTATGGTGTTATTTTGGAAGCCATTGGAAAGGTTTGAGTTTTCAGACCCACCTTCGATTTAGTATTCGAAGAGTTGGGGTTTGATTCGAAGGAAACTAAGGTCAGATTTGTGTAGAGGATGTTCAGGGGGTTCTAGGGTGTTATTTTGGTGACCGGCGGCGTTGATGCCGCCGGGTTTCAGGCGATGGGATTCTAGGGCGGCTAGGGTTAGGGGTGGGGTTTGGGGACGATGATGAATAGTGAGAGGAGGGGGGTGTTCAGTTAGGGGCCGGGGTAGGGGCTTGAGCCTTATATAGGGGTGGGGTGGATTGATCTCATCCGTTGGATCAATTAAGATGCACGGTTGAGATCAATCCACTTATCCAAACGACATCGTTTGATTTAAGTTGGGGAAAGGGGTCAACCCGGGGTTGAAATGGATCGGGTTTGGGTGAGTTTTTAAGACCGTGGGATCAAGATGGATGAACGGTTCAGATCTAGTTGCACTTAAACGTCGTCGTTTCATTTATGCAGAAGCTGAACTGGACCGTTTGGTTGCAATGAATCAATGGCTCAGATTTGAGGTATCTCATTCGGCGTCGTTTAGGCTTGTTCGAATTGGACCGGACAGGGGGATGTTGGATTAGGCTGTGGGGGGGGGGGGTAATTTGATTTGGGCCTGGATTTTAATCCAGGTCCAATTTTATTTTATAACTTATATTTTTTTTATTCTATTTTATTATTTATCATTAAAAAATCCTAACAAAAATTATAAAACAATTTTTAACCTTACACAAAAATATTAATCACTTCATAACAACTATTCAACATACAGATAAAACATTAATCACACAGTGGAATATAAAAAATAGAACGAAATGCATATTTTGGTGATTTTATTTAAATTATCTTTCAAATACATAATTAAATCCTATATGCATGCAACATGTATTTTATTTTAATTTTCATTTTATTATGACAAAGTAAACATTTACGGACATAACACAAATATTTAACACCACGCAAATTCAAGAATTACACAGTAAAAGAAATTTATTTTATTTTTTGATTTATTTTGGAGTAGTTTTCGTAAGGCAAAAATCACGTGCTCACAGCTGCCCCTCTTTGTGCGGAAACTCGAAGAGTTTTCGTGCAAAGATAAAGTGAGCGGATACGAGCGATTTTTGCCCGTTCGAATACTCCGTGGGAAGCATTTTTTGAAAGATTTGACCGAACCTCTGCTTCAAAGGTTTCCTACATATCCTTGGCTATAAAGGAATCAGGTCAATGTAGTTCGGGAAGTTTTGGGTAGCTGGGACTACCTTGGGGCTGTGATGTTACTGCTGCTTCGTGCTGTTTTTACTGCTTGCTGACCTCCTTATTACACCTTACTTCCAAGGTAATACAAAAAGCTAAACTAGACTATGATACATGAATTATAAAAATCTTATCTAGATCATGCCCTTGCGTTTCTTGTTGTCTTGATATCTTGGTGACTCTTGGGCATTTGGCTTATTCTGTATTCCTTTTCATTGTGTCCCGTATTTCTTTCATCTGTTTGGGACTCTTGTTGTTTCTTGCTGGGGATTTTGTTGGATTCCTCTGCTTTATTGATTCTAAGTGTGCTCCTTTTTCATATGAGCGGGCTTTTGATTTCAACACTTCAATTGCATTCCCTCGTTCTCCAGGTGGGTGCCTTGACTGCTTCTTTTCTTTCTTCATCCTCATTCTCCAGGTGGACGCCTGACTTCTTTTTAACTTCTTCATCCTCATTCTCCAGGTGGACGCCTGACTTCTTTAATTCTTATCCTCGTTCTCCAGGTGGACGCCTGACTTCTTCAATTCTCCATCCTCATTCTCCAGGTGGACGCCTGATTTCTTCAATTCTTCATCCTCATTCTCCAGGTGGACGCCTGACTTCTTCTTTTCTCATCCTCATTCTCCAGGTGGACGCCTGACTTCTTTAATTCTCATCCTCATTCTCCAGGTGGACGCCTGACTTCTTCTTTTCTCATCCTCATTCTCCAGGTGGACGCCTGACTTCTTCTTTTCTCATCCTCATTCTCCAGGTGGACGCCTGACTTCTTTAATTCTCATCCTCATTCTCCAGGTGGACGCCTGACTTCTTCTTTTCTCATCCTCATTCTCCAGGTGGACGCCTGACTTCTTTAATTCTCATCCTCATTCTCCAGGTGGACGCCTGACTTCTTTAATTCTCATCCTCATTCTCCAGGTGGACGCCTGACTTCTTCTTTTCTCATCCTCATTCTCCAGGTGGACGCCTGACTTCTTTAATTCTCATCCTCATTCTCCAGGTGGACGCCTGACTTCTTCTTTTCTCATCCTCATTCTCCAGGTGGACGCCTGACTTCTTTAATTCTCATCCTCATTCTCCAGGTGGACGCCTGACTTCTTTAATTCTCATCCTCATTCTCCAGGTGGACGCCTGACTTCTTTAATTCTCATCCTCATTCTCCAGGTGGACGCCTGACTTCTTCTTTTCTCATCCTCATTCTCCAGGTGGACGCCTGACTTCTTCAATTCTCATCCTCATTCTCCAGGTGGACGCCTGACTTCTTCAATTCTCATCCTCATTCTCCAGGTGGACGCCTGACTTCTTTTTCTTTACCAGGTATTTCCTGACACAAATATTGTCTTTGCCCCTGTTTTAAATCAAAGAAAACTTCGTTAGTTTAAAGCAGGGTGGTTAACTGGGGTATTCTTGCCGATGGTGAGGCTTCTCTTCGTCTCTTTTTTATTGCCTTGGAATGGTTGAAAAAGACCGTTTTGTCCTTGTAATTGATCCTTGACTATAGGATTTCCCTCTGTATGTTTTCCTTCAAATCCTTTTAACTGTAATCATATGTCCCTTCTGACTTTGCTGATCCACTTTTGATTTCACTTTTCTTACACCAATATCTTTTTATCTCCCGCCTTTCATGGCCGTATTTTGCATCATGTAACCTTGAATCTTGGTAGTATACCTTGACATTCCTTCTTATTTGTTTGGAATAAAACTTATCTCAAAGCTTTTAGAAAAGTAAGATTATTAGTGACGAAACACGCTGATTTCGACAATTATAGAATGAAAAGAAAAATCCAAGTTTGGATGACTGTTGGAGAAAGAATAAAAACTTATCTGATTGGAGTTACTGGCGCCAATGATCAGGGTATGCATTTTGGATTAATCAACCCAGTCTTTTAATCAATCTCCTTTCAATTGTCTCATTTTTATTTCCCCCCAAAATTTCCGTAATCCAACTTCATTTTTCATTTCACAGACTTGTTGGACTTGTAATGTCTCAAAGAGTTTTCACCGATAAACCTTCCTCATTTGTTCATTTCTCACTTCCTTTTCTCCTTATGGTGCCTACGAAGGTTTTCACCAATAAGACTCTCTCATTTTACTTTTCTCTCAACTTCCGTCGCCTTTTGGTGCCCGTGTGGGTTTTCACCTATAAGACTCTCTCATTTTTACTTTCTTTTCTTGTTTGTACCAGAGTGTTATGAACCATCTTCATTTGCTTGTCTCAGCATTTTTCTAAGATTGATCGAAAGGTCTTTTTGGTATGGGGTTAGAAATGGAAAAGGTATTAAAAGCTAAATAGCTTTGGTATGGGTTTAAAATTACAACTCTTGGAATCTTTTCTTATTTCCAATACAATTCCTGCCCCAGTTTCTTGATTGGGGTCTCTTAATGTTTCTTTTCGTGCACATTGTGTATGTTGTGCACCCTATGACCGAGCCGTGAGGCGCCTACGTATCCTTCTTTGAGGAATCAGGTCAAACGTAGTTCACTAAATAATAGTGATTTTTTTTTCATTGATTCCAAGAGAGGGTAGGAAAGAAACAAGTATGGCTCAAAGGGGAAACAAAGGGTATAGTGTTTGGATAGCAGAATAAATTGCCTTTGTCATTCCAATCTTTGAAATAATGCTAAATACAAACATTCAAAAAGTTATGCGTAATATCTCTTTACCGCGTCAAAATTGATCGCCATGTCTATGCATTTGCCTTCAATATCTGTTAAGCATAGTGCACCATTCGACAATACTCTGGTCACAATGAATGGTCCTTGCCAATTCGGGGCAAATTTGCCTTTCGCCTCAACCTGATGTGGAAGAATACGTTTCAGCACATGCTGACCCACTTCAAACTTCCGTGGACGCACCTTTTTGTTGTATGCTCTTTCCAATCGTTTTTCATCAATCAAGTTTAACTGTTCCAGATGGGTTTTGACCCATTCATCATCATCAATCTTTGCTTCGGCGATGATCCGAAGGGAAGGAATCTCAACTTCTGCAGGAATTACTGCTTCAGTGCCATATACCAACAAATAAGGAGTTGCTCCTACTGAAGTGCGAACAGTAGTGCGGTATCCCAATAATGCAAATGGTAATTTTTCATGCCATTGTTTTGAACCTTCTACCATTTTCCGAAGTATCTTCTTTATGTTTTTGTTGGCTGCCTCTACTGCTCCATTCGCCTTGGGCCGATATGGGGTAGAGTTGCGATGTGTAATCTTAAATTGTTGACATACTTCCTTCATTAAGTTGCTGTTAAGATTAGCACCGTTATCTGTGATGATCACCTTTGGGACTCCGAATCGACATATGATATTTGAGTGGACAAAATCGACCACAGCTTTCTTGGTCACTGATTTAAATGTTTTGGCCTCAACCCATTTGGTAAAATAATCAATGGCTACCAGAATGAACCTGTGCCCATTGGATGCTGCCGGCTCAATTGGTCCAATCACATCCATGCCCCAAGCAACGAAGGGCCATGGTGCCGACATTGTGTGCAATTCGGATGGTGGAGAATGAATCAAATCTCCGTGTATTTGGCATTGATGACACTTGCGCACAAAACTGATACAATCTCGCTCCATGGTAAGCCAATAGTAACCAGCACGGAGGATCTTCTTTGCTAATACATATCCACTCATGTGGGGTCCGCAAACTCCCGAATGTATTTCAGACATGACAGCTGTAGCTTGTCTGGCATCTATGCATCTTAATAATCCAAGATCTGGTGTTCTTTTATACAAAACTCCTCCGCTTAAGAAGAATCCATTTGCCAATCGTCTAATGGTCCTCTTTTGGTCTCCTGTGGCTTGTGCGGGATATATCCCCATCCTGATATACTCCTTGATGTCGTGGAACCATGGTTCACCATCAAATTCTTCTTCGACCATATTGCAATAAGCGTGCTGATCGTGGACTTGAATATGTATCAGATCTACATAAACTTTATCTAGATGATGCAACATTGATGCCAAGGTAGCCAATGCATCGGCAACCTCATTATGGATTCTTGGAATATGTTGGAACTCCACTGATTGAAACCGCTGACAAAGATCATGTAGACATTGTCGGTATGGTATGAGCTTCAAGTCTCGAGTTTCCCATTCTCCTTGAATTTGATGTACCAAAAGATCCGAATCTCCCATGACTAAGATTTCTCGGATACCCATGTCTGCGGCTAGCCTTAACCCCAAAATGCAAGCTTCATATTCAGCCATATTATTGGTGCAATAAAATCGCAATTGAGCCGTAACAGGATAGTGATGCCCTGTTTCAGAAATGATTACGGCTCCTATCCCGACTCCTTTCATGTTAGCGGCTCCATCAAAGAAAAGTTTCCAGCCAGGTTTTTCAATTCGCTCCACCTCGTCGATATGCATTGTTTCTTCATCAGGAAAATAGGTTTTCAACGGCTCGTATTCCTCATCGACCGGGTTTTCGGCTAAATGATCGGCCAGTGCTTGAGCCTTCATTGCAGTTCGAGTCACATAGATGATGTCAAATTCTGTGAGCAATATCTGCCACTTTGCAAGTCTTCCCGTTGGCATAGGCTTTTGAAAAATGTATTTCAATGGATCCAACCGAGAAATGAGGTAAGTAGTGTAGGATGACAAATAGTGTTTCAATTTTTGAGCTACCCATGTTAGGGCGCAACATGTCTTTTCCAGATGAGTATACTTAACCTCATAAGCTGTGAACTTCTTGCTAAGGTAGTAGATGGCCTGTTCTTTTCTGCCAGTGAGGTCATGCTGCCCCAATACACAACCAAATGAATTTTCCAAAACCGTCAAGTAAAGAATCAAAGGCCTTCCTGGCTCTGGCGGGAACAACATGGGTGGGTTCGACAAATACCCTTTTATTTTATCGAACGCTTCTTGACACTCATCGGTCCATTTGACCGCGACATCCTTTTTCAACAATTTGAAAATTGGCTCACAAGTTGTTGTGAGCTGAGCAATAAACCTGCTGATATAATTTAACCTTCCCAACAAACTCATTACTTCAGTTTTGTTCCTGGGAGGTGGCAATTCTTGGATGGCTTTGATTTTTGATGGGTCTAGCTCGATGCCTCGTCGACTGACTATGAATCCTAGCAACTTTCCAGATGGAACTCCAAATGCACATTTGGCAGGGTTAAGCTTGAGGTTGTACCTGCGAAGTCTTAAGAAGAACTTCCTCAAATCCCCAACGTGGTCGGCCTGATGCTTTGATTTTATGATCACATCGTCCACGTATACCTCAATCTCCTTGTGTATCATATCATGAAACACTGTGGTCATTGCTCTCATATAGGTTGCTCCGGCGTTCTTTAAACCGAATGGCATTACCCGGTAGCAATAAGTTCCCCATGGTGTGATGAATGTCGTCTTTTCTGCGTCTTCTTCATCCATTAGAATTTGATGATACCCGGCATAACAATCCACGAAAGATCCTATATCATGCTTGGCACAATTGTCGATCAAAATATGGATATTGGGTAATGGGAAATTATCCTTTGGACTTGCTTTGTTGAGATTGCGGTAGTCGACGCATACTCTAATTTTGCCGTCTTTCTTTGGTACAGGAACGATATTAGCCAACCAAACAGGATATCGAGTGACTCGAATGACCTTTGCTTCCAATTGTTTGGTGATTTCTTCCTTAATTCTCACACTCATGTCAGGCTTGAATTTTCTCAGCCTCTGCTTGACAGGAGGCACTGTTGGATCGGTGGGCAATTTGTGAACTACTAAATCAGTGCTCAGGCCCGGCATGTCGTCATATGACCACGCAAAAATATCTTTGAATTCTATGAGTGCTTTAATTAACTCTTCTCGGATCTTTGGTTCGAGATGGACACTTATTTTGGTTTCCCGGACATCACTCGTGTCCCCTATATTGATGTCTTCGGTATCACTCAAGTTAGGTTTGATTTTTTCCTCAAAGTGAATTAACTCTTTACTAATCTCTTCAAAAACCTCATCTTCATCATATTCTGATTCATAATCACAATATATTTCTTGAATTATTACTTCGGAACCAGATTGATTTTTAAGACTGGGCTGAGGATTCCTCATGCATGCCATATCACTAGAGCCAGCGTAAAAGGAACTGTACAGGAAAGAAGAAAAAGAAAAGAAAGCTATTAGGAATGATAATAAAAAGGAAACTGCTTTTTATTGGATGATGAAAGATAACAAGGTTTGCACACTTCAAACAAACTGTAAGATAAGCTTTGGGATTACAACCCTGAAGTAACCCAAACAAACTTGAAAGAAAATCAAAATAAACTACCAAGACTCCTTTCGAATGGGGAGAGGAGTGGCTTTCCAATTATTAAGCTTTGTTTCTGGCCCAACGAATTGAACTTCTGCGTCGCTACACCCTTCTCCATTTTCCAACATATTCACATCATCAAACAATTTCTCGAATCTTTCAATTAATTCTTCCTCAGGATTGACCCGGGATTTAGGAATTGTTGTTATCGGGCGGTTTTTAACACCGGTCTTGACAAAAGACTTTGACAGACGTGGGACTGGTTTTGGAAGAACCCATGCTTGGTGTTTCAACTTCCTGGCCTTTATTACGTCATTTACAGTGGGTGTGAACCCCAAACCGAATGTTCCCCAGTTCTCGGGGAGAGATACTGGTTGTATAATTCCTTGCAAAGATAAGCCCAGACCTTTGCCGGGTATAAAGCCATTCTTTAACATTTCATAAGCTACCATGACTGATGCAGAGGATATCTTTGGATTCAGAAGGTATTTCCCCTCTGGAATTTTCTCCACCGACACTGTGTCGGACACTTGGTATACCCATGGTCCCTGGTCATTTTCTGTTCCCTCGACTGGTACAATGGTACTGCTGCGAGCATTTAAACTTTCTTCCCCATGCACAACTATTTCTTGATGATCCCATTCAAACTTGACAGCCTGATGTAGTGTTGACGGGACTGCTTTAGCAGCATGGATCCATGGTCGACCCAACAACAAGTTGTAAGAAACAGTTATGTCCAACACTTGAAATTCCATTGTGAATTCAACTGGCCCTATAGTTAGTTCCAACACTATGTCGCCAAATGAATCTCTGCTTCCACCGTCAAACCCCCGTACGCAGATACTATTCTTCTGGATCCTCTCCTCTTTAATTTTTAATTTGCTTAAAGTGGAGAGAGGGCATATGTTTGCACTTGACCCATTGTCAACCAATACCCGGGTTACTACGGAGTTTTCACATTTCACGGTGAGGTAAAGAGCTCTGTTATGCTCGGTACCTTCCACAGGTAATTCATCATCAGCAAATGTAATTCTGTTTGTCTCAAAGATTCTGTTGGCTATTCTTCCCAAATGATTTACAGAGATCTTTTCAGGAACATGAGCCTCATTCAGGATTTTCATTAAAGCCAGACGGTGCTCCTCTGAATGGATCAGTAATGACAACAATGAAATCTGAGCGGGCGTCTTCTTTAATTGATCCACAACAGAATAATCATGGAGTTTCATTTTTCTTAAAAACTCTTCCGCCTCTTCTTCCGTCACAGCTTTCTTTGTTGGTGTTGGATTATTTTTAGTTTTTCTTAACTCTTCAGGAGTAAAACATCTTCCCGAACGAGTCAAGCCTTGTACCTCACACACTTCTTCCTTGACTTCTTTTCCCTTGTACATTACAGTCACTCGTTCATAGTTCCATGGGATGGCTTTATTGTTGATGACCGGCAGCTGGATTACAGGTGCGATAATAACCCGATCTGTACGGGCTCCTTCCACGAATACAATGGGTTTGTTAACAACCCCTGGTACTATCACTTTCAGCCTTTCTTGTTTTGGAGCAACTTTGCTCGATGATCCCTCCTTGTCTACTACAGATGATTCATCGCCATTTCTGCTCTGTTTAGGTACCGGTTTCTCCTTTGTTAACTGCTTATCTGGTTTGGCTTCATGAGACTTGATCATCATGACAGTTTGTGATGGCTTCTTTGTCTCCCCATCAGCTTGTATGATTTCTATCATATTGGTCTCTTGATGGGCTGGCATTGGATTTCTATTGATATTTGGAGTTTCTGGGGTTTGAACCTCGATTTTATTAGTATCAATCAGTTCTTGTATTGCATTTTTCAAATGCCAGCATTTCTTCGTGTCATGGCCTGGTGCACCGGAGCAATACTCACAGCTAATGGTGTAATCCAGATTCTTTGGAGGAGGATTGGGTAGCTTGGATTGTATTGGTCTCAGCATGTCCAGATGTCTCAGCCTGTGGAACAGACTAGTGTAAGACTCTCTCAATGGAGTGTAAGTTTTCTTTTTCTGTTCTCTTTCCCCCCTGAATGCTGGCCTCAGCCTGAAACCTGGTCCGGGATAGGCTCGTGGGTAAGTACTTGGTATGACAGGAGCACGCTAATTGGCGTGAACAGGTGGCTGATTGTACGCTTGAGCATGGTTAATGGAGAAATGAGACTCCGAAGGGTGATAGTAGTGTTGGGATAAATCATGGTGGTAAGTTGATTGGCGAGGTCGTTGTTGATTATAGTAAGGCGGTGAACCTCTTGGTCCTGACCAAATTCCTGAATCAACTACTGCTGCCTCTTCCCTCTTCTTTCTTCCGATTCCTCCTACCCCGCCTTGAATAGCTTGAGTAGTCGCCTTAATTGCTGAATAGCTCATGATTTTATTTGTCTTGAGGCCTTCTTCCACCATACCTCCCATCTTCACTACTTCGTTGAATGATTTCCCAACCGCTGAAACCAAGTGGGCATAGTAAGTTGGTTCCAAGGCTTGGAGGAAGTAGTCTACCATTTCACTCTCCTTCATAGGAGGATCCACTCTTGCTGCCTGTTCTCTCCACCGGAAGCCGTACTCTCTGAAACTTTCATTGTGTTTCTTCTCAAATTTTGTCAAAGATAATCGATCTGGGATGATTTCCAGATTGTATTGGAAATGGTATGCGAATGCCTGTGCCAGGTCATCCCAGATGTACCATCTCCCATGATCCTGGCGTGTATACCACTCCAAAGCTGATCCGCTTAAACTTTGACTGAAGTAAGCCATCAATAATTCATCCTTTCCCCCAGCTCCTCGCATCTTGCTACATAATCCCCTTAAGTGGGATACTGGGTCGTCGTGCCCGTTGTATAGGTCAAATTTGGGCATCTTGAAGCCAACTGGTAATTGTACATTGGGGAATAAGCACAAATCTTTGTATGCTACACTGACTTGTCCACCTAATCCTCGCATGTCTCTAAATGATTGTTCTAGACTTTTGACCTTCCTGAACATCTCTTCTTGTTCAGCATTTTTGGCTGGCTTGTCAATTTCTGTTGGGAGATCAAAATGAGGAGCAGTTGAATTAATTTCGGAGGCTTTGAGGGTGGGCTCCGGGGGTAATTTTGGTTGTCCTGGGCCTGGAATGTAGGCTCACTAGGAGATTTGTGAAATGTAGCAGGGGGAGGTGCTACGAAAACAGGAGTCATAGGTGGAGGAAAGTATGGAACTGGTTTCGGAGGTGGAGACTGTGGTGTCTGAGAGGTGGTGCCTCGGTAGTGCTGGTAAATGGGGAAGTTTGGGGATAATTCAGTGGTAATATTATCCTGAGTTTGGGTCATTGATGGAGCAGGGTTATTTGGGTAAGATGGGGGTAACTGTCCTGTAGACCAGGCTTGGTACATCTCAGCCATTTGCTGCTTGAGTTTAAACATCTCTTCTTTCATTTTCCCGACATCCATCTCCTCTAGCTCCATACCTGTGTCAACATCTGGGATAGACATACTTTCGGGTATTGGTCCTTTTGATCTTGTGTGATAGTGATAATATGCCAGTATACTCTTTAGAGAAACTAACTGAAAATTGTCACACCTCCTTTTTGCGCGCTCCGCCCCGAAGGGTTAAATGCGCGAGGGGAGTTTTTCCAATTTAAGTGACAATATTCGAAATGGGATTATTTATTTAATTCAGAGTCGCCACTTGGGAAAGGTTTGGCTTTTGGTGTCCCAAGTCACCGGTTTATCTTGAATCCCAAATCGAGGAAATTTTCGACTTTTCCAAATGAAGTCTGCGAACCAGAAATTCTAAGTAAGGAATTCTGTTGACCCGAGGGAAGGTGTTAGGCACCCTCGAATCCCGTGGTTCTAGCACGGTCGCTTAAATTGTTATAATAGCTAAATATCTGATTTAAATGCATGTTATGACTTACGTGCTTTTATTAAGTTTAAACCGCTTTTATTATTATCATTTTTTTATTTTTTTATAGAATTGCAACGTCGTGGAAATGCATCTCGAACCACCTCACAATCAATGCACCCGTGGTCGTCGACACATCTTGACTCCGTTGAGATTTGGATTTGGGTCACATCAATGTGCACCCGAGTTTAAGACTGTTATTTAATTAAACCGTGCCTAAAGAGTCTAACGTGTTATAATTCTTGGGGAAGGCCATGAAATTCACTAACTGGCCTGTCCCGAATTCTAAGTATTTGTTATGGCTAGTTATTGAGGGCCCCGCAATTTGCATTTTTCATTTAGCGAGGCTCGTCTCTATTTTAGAAAGGATATCCTAAAGTGGCTACGTTTCTAATGCGTTTGTCTCTAAAACTAGAAGAAAAAAGGTACATGCTAATTTAATTATATGTTTGGGCCCAATCCGGATTCTTATCAATTTCTGATCAATTATTTACAAAGTGGAGAAAACATTATACTTCATGGAAAAATGCTTTAATTTGTCAAAGAAATCACATACGAGCTGACGAAGTACAACGCTTAAACCGAACAAACATCCTTGAGTCGAATTTAAATTAAATTGCTTAAACAGGATTAATGGAATTCCTTACCAAAGGATGCTACCTATGGTGTAAAAAAACTATCTTAAACATGCCTAATAAAATTGCAACCCAAGAATCTAAAAAAACTGTATTGTATTTTTGCGGGATTAAAAGGAACCGTCCAACCTATATATTCGAAGCATGCTGAAGAACGAATTTTGAATTAACAACTATACTAATGGTTGCATATTCCATGAATTGTAGTTACATCCTATATACCATTAAATCAATTGCATATTGTGGTTTAAAATCAGCATAAGCTTCAATCAGATACAAACTTACTAATGTACTTCTCTATTGAACTACAAACTAAAATTTACACGACTTAGCAACATTTATGAAAAAGGCAGTCAATAAACAGCGGATGATTATAACTCCTTCAGATCTTTCAATTCATGCTTTTCAATGTTACAATCAGCTACACCAATGTGAGACTCGAAATATGTACCTGGAAATACTGAAAATGCAAAGGAGAAGAGGAAGAAGATAGGGAAATCAGCAGCAGCAAAAACAGAATAGCAGCAGCAACAACAAATGAAACAATTGGGGTAGAATCAAGATCCCAGCTAGACCAAGTCCCAGAGTAAACCAACAAACAACCAGCAGACTCAGTTGGATTTAGAAGAAATCAGTGTTGAACAAACAGATCAGGACCAGTGAAATCAAGACAGCAAATAAGAATGCAATTTCTAGTTTTGTCTGTTTGTGTTATCAAACAGAGTTCTTTTCCAGTTTTTCTGTTTTTCAGAAATTCAGCTCTCAATCTCCAAACTAAGTTTTCTATGTGTATTCTCCTTTTCTATGTATGTGTGTGTGTATCTATCTCTCAGAACTTCAGCTCTCCTTCTTCTTAATTCCCTCCCAGTTCTCTCTTCTCTCTATCTTTTATCTCTCTCTTATCTCTGTCCTCTATCTGTTCTCTCTCTGTTCTCTTATGTCTCCTTAAACTGATGGAAGTTCTTCCTTTTATAAGCCTAAAGTCTAGCCTTAACAGCCTGTTCATCAATCACCCAAACACCCTCCCATGTGCTCTCTTATTTTCAGATTCCACTGACTATTTAAATAAGAACAAACTCCCATGATATTCCCTGGCAGACTTACCTTTTAAGTGAGGTTTAATATTTCTAAACTAAAGCAGGATGTGGGCAGCATGGTATAATCTGACAACATATGCTGTCAAACTATTTTAAATGTAACAAAGGCCTTTATGCCCATGTTGTGCACAAGTGCACATGTTGTGCACAAGTGCACATGCCTTCCAATTCTGACTGCAACTAAACAAAAACAATCTTTTTTATATTTCTGATTCAGATTAACAACTATAAGTAGCTAAATTCAATTCCTAACTGATTCATACAATGCTTAACAGAAGCAGATCAATTTGTTATTGTTCAACATCTGAAACTAATTGACGACACATGTCGACTCGACTATATTAGTTATAACACATACAATCGTAGCCAAAAATCAGACATTTAACAGTATCGACACATGATTTGAATTGTACTGACCAAACAGAATTGTACTTGAGGAGTCAGTTAATCGGTTCAAATTTGAGATTCAGTTAATTGCACAACAAATACATACATACACATTATCAGAACAAAACAGAAGAAGGACTCAAAACACCGAGGTTCCGGCAAAGTGGACAGGACACAGTTGATAAAATTCGAAATGAATTACACAAAATATGAACAGATCTTGATAACGAACATGGACTAACAGAAATAAGAAAAGAAAAGCAAAACTCACCTTAAAACTCGAAAAATCAAAAGCCTTAATTTGGATTCGGAGAAACACTTCGATTAAGGTCCATTAGACCTTAATCTCTTCGGCTTGAACAGATACGGAACATGCACGGAGAAAACTAGGGTTCAAAAAATTAGATCTGGGATTCGTGTTTCCCTGGTTAGATTCGGACCAAACCAAGCATGGTTTGGTCACGAGGGGGTCTGGGGACTGTCTGGTGTGAAGCTGAGGTCGATTGGTGTAAATCAGGTTCCGACTCGAATCTTCAAATGAAGATTCGAGAAGGTGGGAAGGGATTCAAACTAAACGGCCAACAGATCAATGTTCAGGGCGGTGAGGGGGTTCTATGGTGTTAAGGTGAAGGCCATCGGCGTTCATGCCGCCGGCTTTCATGGTGAAGGTGTACAGAGGCGACTCTAGGGTTTGGGGTTCTTGTGAAGACGATGAAGGCTGGGGTTCGGATAGGGGGGCAGGGTAAGGTTATGAGTTTATATAGTTAGTGGGTAGGTGGATCCTGGCCGTTGGATGAGATGTGATGAAGGGCCAGGATCCTTTGACTAACAGGGAACGACGTCGTTTCAAGGGTAAAGGGTTGGGGTCGGTCCGGGTGAGACGGGTCGGGTCTGTTAGTGGGTTCGGGGTGAGAGATCTTGGCCGTTGATCAATCTGAGATCAACGGCCCAGATCAGACCAGATCAGAACGGTGTCGTTTGGAACGCCCCTTAAGGCCAGCTGGTCTGGACCGGGTTTACATGGGGTTTTGGGTTGGGTTGTTTTGGGCTTTGAATTAACAATAAAAGTAAGCCCAACCGATTTTTAAACCCAATTCTGCATCTCCCTTTTTTTATTATTTTTTATTTTTTTTTATTTTATTTTTAAAACAAAACCTAAGTAAATAAAAATAAAATTTCATAAACACTTAATACAATTATTTGCACACGCATAAAAATATTTTAAAACAGGTAAAATCAAACAAAACAAAATCACGGACAAAGATGCCTATTTATGATTTTCTATTTAACAACCGGGTTACGGTTCAAATTATGCATGACACATACATTTTTTGTATTTTGTTTTAATAAAATAAAAATGGGCAAAAATCATAAATAATTAACAAAGTGTCATGTAAAAATCCAAAAATTGTACAGCAGGACCAATTGTTATTATTTTTTATTTCTTTTGGAGCGATTGTCGCGCGAAACAAAAATCACGTGCTCACAGCTGCCCCTCTTTGTTCGGAAACACGAAGAGTTTTCGTGCAAAGATAAAGTGAGCGTGTATGAGCGATTTTTGCCTATGGACTACTCCGTGTGAAGCATGTTTTGAAAGATCTGACCGAATCTTGCTTCAAAGATTTCCTACATATCCTGGGCTAAACAGGAATCAGGTCAATGTAGTTCGGGAAGCTTTGGTAGCTGGGACTACCATGGGATTGCAATGCTTTCTGTTACTGTCGTTGCTGTTGTCATTGCTGCGTCACTGACCGCCTTATTACAACCAAAGGAAAATTGGACTGAACTGACTACTTATATGCATGTCAACTGCGAGTTACAAGATTCCTATCTATGATTCTTTTGCGACTTGATCTTGGGTCTTAGCTGATTGTGCTTGGAGACTTTGATCCGAATCTTGATGCTTGCGAGTTGCGGCGACTTGTTCAATCTTTGGGATACTGAGTGAAACGCGACTGGCAGAGTTCAGGACCTTAATCAAATGTTGGAGTCGATCCGCCTTCCATTTACTCTGACATCTCGGGACATCTTCTTTTTGTCTTTTTCTTCTTTGATTCTGAGTTGAGACTCATCTCGTGGGTCACTTCGATCCGTGTGGCTCGAGGTTAGACCTGCGGGAGAAAACAAAACAAATGAACGAAATTTTCTGCCCAGTTTCACTAGGAGAATTTCGTGAATTATTCGCCAGGAAGTTCATAAAATTGATGAAGGAAGATAAAAAATGCTCAGTTCAGGGTTGGAGCCCTAATACCGACTAGCTGGGGATAAGTTCAGTTTAGGGTTTAAAACCCTAATGCTGCCTAAAGGAAAAATTCAGTTTTAGGGTTTAAAACCCTAATGCTGATTGCATGGAAAAACTCAGTTTAGGGTTTAAAACTCTAATGCTGGCTGAAATGAAAAAGTTCAGTTTAGGGTTTAAAACCCTAATGCTGATTAAAAGGGAAAAATTCAGTTTAGGGTTTAAAACCCTAATGCTGATTACATGGAAAAGCTCAGTTTAGGGTTTAAAACCCTAATGCTGGCTAAAGGGAAAAAGTTCAGTTTAGGGTTTAAAACCCTAATGCTGATTGCATGGAAAAGCTTAGTTTAGGGTTTAAAACCCTAATGCTGGCTGAAGGGAAAAGAGATCAGTTTAGGGTTTAAAACCCTAATGCTGACTAAAAGAAAAAATTCAGTTTAGGGTTTAAAACCCTAATGCTGATTGCATGGAAAAGCTTAGTTTAGGGTTTAAAACCCTAATGCTGGCTAAATGGAAAAGAGTTCAGTTTAGGGTTTAAAACCCTAATGCTGACTAAAAGGAAAAATTCAGTTTAGGGTTTAAAACCCTAATGCTGATTGCATGGAAAAGCTCAGTTTAGGGTTTAAAACCCTAATGCTGGCTGAAGGGAAAAGAGTTCAGTTTAGGGTTTAAAACCCTAATGCTGACTAAAAGGAAAAATTCAGTTTAGGGTTTAAAACCCTAATGCTGATTGCATGGAAAAGCTCAGTTTAGGGTTTAAAACCCTAATGCTGGCTGAAGGGAAAAGAGTTCAGTTTAGTGTTTAAAACCCTAATGCTGACTAAAAGGAAAAATTCAATTTAGGGTTTAAAACCCTAATGCTGATTGCATGGAAAAGCTCAGTTTAGGGTTTAAAACCCTAATGCTGGCTGAAGGGAAAAGAGTTCAGTTTAGGGTTTAAAACCCTAATGCTGACTAAAAGGAAAAATTCAGTTTAGGGTTTAAAACCCTAATGCTGATTGCATGGAAAAGCTCAGTTTAGGGTTTAAAACCCTAATGCTGGCTGAAGGGAAAAGAGTTCAGTTTAGGGTTTAAAACCCTAATGCTGACTAAAAGGAAAAATTCAGTTTAGGGTTTAAAACCCTAATGCTGATTGCATGGAAAAGCTCAGTTTAGGGTTTAAAACCCTAATGCTGGCTGAATGGAAAAAAGTTCAGTTTAGGGTTTAAAACCCTAATGCTGACTAAAAGGAAAAATTCAGTTTAGGGTTTAAAACCCTAATGCTGATTGCATGGAAAAGCTCAGTTTAGGGTTTAAAACCCTAATGCTGGCTGAAGGGAAAAGAGTTCAGTTTAGGGTTTAAAACCCTAATGCTGACTAAAAGGAAAAATTCAGTTTAGGGTTTAAAACCCTAATGCTGATTGCATGGAAAAGCTCAGTTTAGGGTTTAAAACCCTAATGCTGGCTGAATGGAAAAAAAGTTCAGTTTAGGGTTTAAAACCCTAATGCTGGCTGAAGGGAAAAGAGTTCAGTTTAGGGTTTAAAACCCTAATGCTGACTAAAAGGAAAAATTCAGTTTAGGGTTTAAAACCCTAATGCTGATTAAAGGAAAAATTCAGTTTAGGGTGTAAAACCCTAATGTTGATTGCATGGAAAAGCTCAGTTTAGGTTTTAAAACCCTAATGTTGGCTGAACGGAAAAAAATTCTATTTAGGGTTTAAAACCCTAATGCTGATGGCTGGAGCAAAATTCGAGGACAACAATTGACTTCTCTTTTTTTTTTTTTGAATTTTCTTGTTTTAATAAAAGATAAAAGGGAGTTTCGTGGAAACTTACCTTTCGAGTGAATTCCTTATTGCTCAAAATGTTTCTTGCACCCGTGTACCTTCTTCTTTGGGTGACACCTGCTTCTTGCACGGTTGTCTTGGGTTAAACCTATTTGAACTTTTCAGACAAAGAACAATTGTTAGTTTGGAAATGACGGTCGGTTTGGTGACCTCGATCGTTCCCGGTTGCTTTGTTGCGTCTTCATTTCTGTTGCGAAGTCCCGTCATTGATTTGATTCATATGTCGGAACCTTTTAGACTTCTCAGGCTTGCATTTCCAGATTCTGTGAAGATTTGCCCCGTAAGGCTCTTTTTTTTTTTTGTGTCCCGTTTTGCTTGGAGGTTCTCAACGGGGGTTTTATTGGAGGTATTCTTTGGGGGTTTGTACAACAGGAAGCTCTTTGGGGGAATATTTACAAAGTGGATTCTTTGTGTGGATTTTTGTACAATGGAGCATGCTGGATATTTGTTTCAAAACGGGTTTTCTAGGATTTGTTGGGGTAAGATTGTTGGGGAATTTTTACAAAGGGACTCGCTGGGGATGTGCTGGGGAAATTCCAATGGGATTTTTTTTCTTTTTTTTTTTCTTTTTTTATATTGGGGAGACTCTGTGAGAGGATTGTACAGGGGGAGACTCTGTGGGGATTCGTCCGAAGGTGGACTTGCTGGGGGAGATTTCTCTTTTTCCTCTTTACTTTGAACGCCATCAAATATCATGATTTATCAAGTTTGGACAGACGTACCGATGAAACGGGGTGTTTTCCTTCATGAAACGGAATTCCGTGAAAACAAACCTGCCACCTGCCCTTTCCGGTGTATCCTGAACTTGGGGTTAAAACATAAAAAGGATTCGAAGAGAAACAAAGAAAGGAGAAAACAATTTCAGGAAGGGAATGTCCCTTTCGGGACGAAAAAGACTTATCTGAGGAAGATAACGCTGGCTTTAAATGACATGACATGCTCTTTGGCCTGGACGTCTGACCTTCCATGAACTCGCGTTTCCCTGAACCAGAACGAATCTGTGATTCCAAACCGGTGAAACTTTGTCGAGACCTCTTTGGGGGTGGAGTCATTCTTTTCGGCCAACAGCGCCCTTTGCGGGTTTTCACTGGCTAACCTCTCTCATTTCTCTTCCTGTCATCGCTTGATAACACTCTTTGTGAGTTTTTACTAAGCAAGCTCTCTCATTTTCGTTTCTCTGCTCCCGTCGCCTCATGGTGCCCGAAGGTTTTCACCGACGAGACTCTCTCTTTTTATCTCTCTCAATTCAGCGTGTGCCGGTCTCCATTTGTGACGCTTATTGGTTCCCCACTATCTTTGGTAATTGATTTGAAGGCTTGTGCTTGGTAAAGAGAGGTAGATAATACTAACTTCTCAACTGCTCGACGTGCCCCGGTTTCCATTTCAGGGCGAATGGGATTTTATTGTTGGTGTGACTGAACCTCAGGGAGAGGCTGCCTACGTATCCTTTCGGAATCAAGTCAAACGTAGTTCAGGCCTCTATCAATGTTTTGTTTCGTTTTTTTTTCTTTTTTTTTTTGTAAGCGGCTCAAAGGTTTGTAGAGAGAATTGGGTAGTGTTTGGGGAGTAGTGGGGAATAAAACCTTCGTCATTTCAAATGCGTCAAGACTACTGGAGTATAATTCAGACGTAGTATCTCTTGACTGCATCCGCATTTACTGCTGTGTCAGGGTCATTTCCTTCGATATCACCTAAATACAATGCTCCTCTCGGCAATATCTTCCTTATGATGTATGGGCCTTTCCAATTTGGAGCAAACTTCCCTTTTGCTTCCTCATGATGCGGCAGAATACGCCTCAGTACCAGCTGACCTACTTCGAAATTCCTGGGTCGGACTTTCTTGTTGTAAGCACGGGCCATCCTTCGTTGGTACAACTGTCCGTGACAAACAGCGGCCATTCGCTTTTCATCAATCAAAGTCAATTGCTCTAACCGAGTCTTGACCCACTCCCTGTCTTCGATTTCTGCTTCGACAATGATTCGAAGCGAAGGAATTTCTACTTCTGCCGGTATTACAGCCTCGGTCCCATAAACCAAAAGATAAGGAGTCGCTCCTACTGATGTGCGTACCGTAGTGCGATACCCCAACAATGCAAATAGTAACTGCTCATGCCATTGTCGGGAACTTTGGATCGTTTTCCTCAAAATCTTCTTGATGTTTTTGTTCGCCGCTTCCACAGCACCATTGGCTTTTGGCCGATAAGGAGTAGAATTCCTATGCGTTATCTTGAATTGCTCGCATACATCTCCCATCAAATGACTGTTCAAGTTTGCTGCGTTATCTGTAATGATAGTCGCAGGAATACCGAAACGACAAATAAGATTTGAGTGTACAAAATCAACTACAGCTTTTTTAGTGACCGACTTGAGAGTGACAGCTTCTACCCATTTTGTGAAGTAGTCTATGGCAACCAGTATAAACCTGTGTCCATTCGAAGCCTTTGGTTCGATTGGTCCAATGACGTCCATGCCCCAAGCGACAAATGGCCAAGGTGCAGACATGGGATGCAGCTCCGTGGGAGGTGCATGAATCAAATCACCGTGCACCTGACACTGATGACACTTCCGAACGAAGCTAAAGCAATCATTTTCCATGGTCATCCAGTAATAACCCGCTCGAAGGATTTTCTTTGCTAAGACATACCCGTTCATGTGAGGTCCGCACACACCTGTGTGTACTTCGTGCATGATCTTTCTTGCCTCCTCGATATCGACACATCTTAGAAGATTGAGGTCCGGGGTCCTCTTATACAACAATTCACCGCTCAAAAAGAAACCACTTGCATGTCGCCTAATGGTCCTCTTTTGATCTCCAGTAGCGTGCTCGGGGTATTCTTGTGTCTTCAGGAACCTCTTGATGTCATGGTACCACGGCTGCGTATTTGATCCTGCCTCGATTACATTGCAGTAACTGTGTCTTTCCTTGATTTGGATTTCCAAAGGATCGACGTGGGCGTTGCCCGGGTAGGGTAGCATTGAAGCCAAAGTAGCAAGTGCATCTGCCAGTTCATTGTGACACCTCGGGATATACCTGAACTCTATTGAGGTAAAGCGCTTGCTGAGGTCCTCCACATGCTGTCGGTAAGGGATAAGTTTGACATCCCGAGTTTCCCATTCGCCTTGGGCTTGCCGGATAATCAGGTCAGAATCTCCCATAATCAGTAAGTCTTTGACATCCTAATCGATTGCCATATGCATGCCCATGATGCATGCTTCATATTCAGCTGTATTATTTGTGCAAAAGAAACGAAGTCTAGCTGTGGCGGGATAATGCTGACCAGAAGGCGAGATCAAAATTGCCCCAATCCCTACACCCTTGGCGTTCACGGCTCCATCAAAGAACATCTTCCAAACATGAGCTTCCTCCGAGACCACTTCTACGGTGTTTACTTCTTCATCTGGAAAGTAGGTATCCAATGGCTGGTATTCCTCATCGACCGGATTTTCGGCCAAATGATCTGCTAACGCCTGGGCTTTCATTGCCGTGCGAGTGACATAGACTATGTCGAATTCCGTAAGCAAGATTTGCCATTTAGCCAGTCTCCCAGTAGGCATTGGTTTCTGAAATATATACTTCAAAGGATCCAACCTGCTTATGAGGAACGTAGTGTGGGCTTGGAGATAATGTCTCAGCTTTTGAGCAACCCATGTGAGAGCGCAGCATGTCCTTTCCAGCAGAGTGTATTTGGCCTCGTAGCCGGTGAATTTCTTGCTCAAGTAGTAGATTGCTTGCTCCTTCTTTCCGGTTACGTCGTGTTGCCCGAGGACGCAACCGAAAGAGTTCTCCAAGACTGTCAGATACAAGAAAAGTGGCCTTCCCGGTTCTGGAGGGACCAAGACCGGGGGATTCGAAAGGTATTCTTTGACTTTATCAAAGGCTTCTTGACACTCAGTTGTCCATTTAATCGCCGCATCTTTCCTTAACAGCTTGAATATGGGCTCACACGTGCTTGTCAGCTGGGCAATAAACCGACTGATGTAGTTCAACCTGCCCAACAGACTCATCACGTCTTTCTTTGTTCTCGGGGGAGGCAGATCTCTGATGGATTTTATCTTAGTTGGATCTAGCTCGATACCTCTCCTGCTTACGATGAAGCCCAAAAGTTTGCCCGACGGAACTCCGAAAGCGCATTTGGCTGGGTTTAGCTTCAAGTCATACTTCCTTAATCTCTCGAAGAATTTCCTCAAGTCTTGGATGTGATTATCCTGTGTCCTGGACTTGACTATCACGTCGTCCACGTACACCTCTATTTCCTGATGCATCATGTCATGGAAAATGGCAGTCATGGCCCTCATGTAAGTAGCCCCAGCATTCTTCAAACCAAATGGCATGACCCGGTAACAGTAGGTGCCCCAAGGCGTGGTGAAGGCAGTTTTCTCGGCGTCCTCTTCATCCATCAATACCTGATGATACCCAGCGTAACAATCTACAAAAGACTGTATCTCGTGTTTGGCACAATTATCAACGAGGATGTGGATGTTGGGCAGCGGGAAATTATCTTTAGGACTTGCTCTGTTCAGATCTCGGTAATCTACACATACCCGAGTTTTCCCGTCCTTTTTTGGTACTGGAACCACATTCGCCAACCATGTTGTATATTGGACTACCCGAATCACTCCCGTTTTCAGTTGTTTGGTGATCTCCTCTTTAATCTTGTCACTGACCTCAGTTTTGAACTTTCGTTGCTTTTGTTGAACTGGAGGACAATCAGGATGAATCGGCAATTTATGAACCACTAGATCAACACCTAGCCCCGGCATGTCATCATATGACCAAGCAAACACGTCTTTAAATTCAAAAAGAAGTTGAATTATCGCCTCTCGCATTTTTTTGTCCGTGTGAATGCTTATCTTGGTCTCCCGGATTTCTTCCGGGGTTCCTAAATTTACCGGTTCAGTGTCATTCAGATTTGGCTTAGGTTTATTCTCGAAGTATTCCAACTCTCGGTTTATCTCCCTAAAAGCTTCTTCCGCATCATATTCTGGTTCTGGGTTCATTAATTCGCAGTTAAATAGCTCATTGTGAACTGGGCGTGAAGTCCGCAAGCATGTCATATTTAAAGCCGCATTATTATGACTGAAAAGAAAGATAAAAGGAAAAATAACAAAAATCAGAACAAAAGAAAGAATGGGAAAGGAATGATGATTTTTTTTTATTTTTCTTTGGAAAGTTGGAAGACAACAATGTTTACAACTTAGGAATTCAAAACAACAATTAAAAAGAAGAAAACGTTCAAGTTATGTCCTGGAGATAACTTGTGACACAGGAAAGGTGGCAGGACAGGTCTACCCGGACTTCCGTCTAGTCGGGTATGGCGTAGCCTCCCAGTTTTGAAGTTTGGCGTTCGGCCCCATGTACATCATCTCAGCAATGCTTGTGCCTTCACCTGGTTGAACCATGTGGACCTCGTAGAGCATCTTTCTCATTGCCCCACATATCTCCTCGATTTCCTCAGCTGTGAAGACCTCATCATCTTCTTCTTCAGCGTACCTTGGCCTGATGAAAGTTGCATATAAATCCGGCAGTGGTCGAGGTAACTTCCAACCCTCATTTTTCCTTTTCTTTGCCCACTCTTCGTCTGCTGGAGTAGGTTTGAAACCTAGTCCAAAAGGTTTCTTGGTGACTGGCAAGGTAATGGGTTCTGTTATTCCCTGAAGGGTTCGTCCAAGCCCCTTCCCTGGCCTAAATCCGTGCCGGATCATCTCTTTGGCCACCATAACCGAGGCGTTAGACAAGAAAGGCTGGGGGCAGGGTATTCCCTCTTCGTGCTGCTCTGCCAGTACAATCTCAAAAGCTTGATAGACCGTATGTTCGCTCCCTTCTCTCGGTTCCAGATATGGGGTGGATGGGTCCCGATAAATAGCATGCTCATCTTCCCCATGGACCACGATCTCTCTGTCTTCGTACTCGAACTTCACCATCTGGTGAAGAGTGGAAGGCACGGCTCCTGCCGCATGGATCCAAGGTCTGCCAAGGAGAAAATTGTAGGATGTATCCATGTCGAGCACCTGGAAGGTTACTTGAAATTCGACTGGTCCTATGACCAACAACAGGTCTATTTCTCCCATGGTATCTCTCTTGATGCCGTCGAAAGCCCTTACGCAGACATTGTTGGGTCGGATTCTTCCGGTCCCAATTTCCATTCTTTGTAGTGTGGAGAACGGGCAAATGTCAACGCCTGAGCCCCCATCCAACATTACCTGCTTGACATAATAGTCTTCGCATTTAACTGTTAGATGCAAAGCCTTGTTGTGTGCCGCTCCTTCCGGGGGTAGATCGTTCTTGCTGAAAGAGATTTGGTTGACGGCGAAGAATCTTTCTGTCATCCGCTCTAATTGTTCTACCGAGGTTTCAACTGGCACATATGCTTCATTCAGAGTCTTCAGTAAGATCTTTTGATGCTCGGTCGACCTCATTAACAATGACAGCATGGACACTTGCTCGGGGTACTTGCGCAGTTGATCTATCACTTCGTAATCCGGCATTTTCATTTGTTGGAAGAACACTTCCGCTTCTTCAACACTTACGGGCTTCTTTGGCGGGAAGCGCCTTTGTGTGGCGTTGTTCAGTTCTTGGGTATTTGAATACCTTCCAATGAAAGTATTTTCTGGAAGTTCTCCCATGACCTCTTTACCTTTGTACATTACCAAAGTCTTTTGATAATTCCACGGCACTGTGGACGGGTTGGTCATTGGCTTTTGTGGCACGCGTCCGATAACCACTGGCTCATTCAGCCGAGGTGGTTGAATCGTCCCCCGGACCACATAGGCCCCTTTCGGCACGTACATAGGTTTTGTCTTTTTGATTCCGAAGTTCTGCGTCTTCTCAGCTCGACCTCGTGGTATGTAAAGAACTCCACCCTTTACCGGTACCACTTTCTTCTCCACCTTCTTCTCAGGCACTTTCTTTATAGCTTTGGCCTCCTCCCCCTTTTCTGGTTTTTGGTCTACTTCGGGCCTCTTCCCTGTGTCGACAATGGCAATTATGGCTTTCAGAGCGGGGTCGAACTCTTTGTCTTCACAAATCATTCCGATCAGCGGCCCATTATTGTGAGCAGGTAATGGATTGTTAGTTACATTCGGGATCTCCTCGTCCCTTAGCACTATTTTCCCTTGCTCTATCAAATTCTCGACCACTCTTTTCAACGACCAGCAGTCATTTGTATCATGTCCCTCGGCCCCTGAATGATAGGCGCATCTGACTCCAGCTTTGTAAGAAGGTGACGTCGGGTTTTGCCTTGTTTGAGGGATTGGTTGCAAGAAACCCAACTGGACTAGCTTCGGGAACAAGGTTGAGTATGGTTCACCGATGGGCGTGAAAGTCCGCCTTCGGGGTGGCTCTTAAGGGCGAAAGTTATTCTGCGGAGGTTGTGGGTTATAGTGGTTGTGGTAAGGAGGCTGATTTCTGGGAGGTGGAGCTGGGCCTCGGTTGGCTTGTTGTGGTGGATGGGTATAAGGTTGGGCATTCATGACCATATAAGGTTGATGAGCATATGCCAAATTGGAGTGGGGGTAGTAGTGTTGTGGGGTTCTTTCCGGAAAACGGGGCCTGGGATGATGATACTCCCTTGCTTCCGAGGCTGCCATAGTCGTTTCTTCTTTCTTCTTCCCTCTGGTCATTCCTCCGGACCCGCTTTGGACGGCCTGGGAGGTTGCCCTTATGGCTGCTTGACTTAGAATCCTACCTGTTTTCAGACCATTTTCTACCATCTCTCCAATCTTGATCGCTTCCGCGAATGGCTTACCCATGGCTGACATCATGTTTTGGAAATAGTCAGACTCTTGAGCCTGGAGAAAGGTAGTGACCATTTCCACTTCATCCATGGGAGGCTTTACTCTTGACGCCTGTTCGCGCCACTTAATAGCATATTCTCTGAAGCTTTCTGAAGGTTTCTTCTTCAAATTCGACAGAGAATTTCGGTCTGGCGCAATGTCGATGTTATACTGGAATTGTTTCACAAAATCTCTGGCGAGATCATCCCATATATGCCATCGAGACATTTCCTGGTCCATATACCATTCCGAGGCTATCCCTACTAGACTTTCCCCAAAATATGCCATTAGCAGTTCTTCTTTTCCGCCGGCTCCCCGCAATTGGTTGCAATATTTCTTAAGATGTGCAATGGGGTCACCGTGCCCATCGTATTTCTCGAACTTCGGGGTCTTGAAACCCGCTGGCAGGTGCACGTGAGGGAACATGCATAGGTCGGCGTAAGAGACGCTCTTCTGTCCGCTCAATCCTTGCATATTCTTCAAACTTTGTTCAAGGCTTCTCATTCTCTTGGCAATCTCATTTTGTTCTGCAATTCTGGGGTTCTGATCCTGCCCGGGTGCAAGCTCGCACTGAGGCGGTAGAGGATTAGTGCTGGTAGCGAACCTAGTTGGTTCCATTGAGAACGATGGTGCTTGGAATGTAAAAGAGGATGAGTCAAAGCTTGGCTTGTACGTGGTAGGCTGTGCCGTAATCGGGCAAGACGATGCAGTAAAGATGTTCATGCTTGCATCAGTGGATGACATTCGGGGATGAGGCTCAGAAGGCGATCCAGCAGAGAAGGCTGAGGTGGCTGAGTACCCGAATGGGGTAGCAGGATAATTTATGGGGACATTAGAAGTCCCACTCGACCTGGAGAATAATTCAGGGAATCCGGGGACGACACTTGGCGGTTCTTTCCCATTATTCCAGTCGTCCAACATTTCCAACATGCGGAGCCGTAGGATTCTATTTTCCTCCGCAGTTGCGGATTCAGGTGTGAGGACGGCTGAGATTGAGCTCTCCTCAGAAACAGGGATTGTTTGCAATGGAATTTCTGAAGACATTTCCACACTTCCTTTTGACCTGGTGAAGTAAGTGTGAGTACTGCTTCTGGTCCTAACAACAGGTAGTTGAACACTTCTCCTTGACCTCGTGAAGTATGAGTGCGAGGCCAGACTTTCACCAAACCAACCGTCTTTTCAAAACCCTGGAAATACTCAACGACAAACGCACGGTTAATTTGCAGCGAATAACAGGTAGTTAATCTCACGTTGACCATGATGCACCTATACAGTTAAGTGGATTACTACATGCTTGCTACGAGAGCATGCGTCATTCCGGCATTTTTCCTCTTTATTAGTTTTTCCCCTTTTTATTATATTTTTTTTTTTTTCCCTTTTTATTTTTTTATTTTGCAGTAAAAGAAATGCGACCGGATCCGATGAGGATTGCCTACGTATCACGATGCCTACGTGAATCAGATCATTACGTAGTTCGAAAAACACAAATGAGCGTAAAAGAAGCAACCTCTTTATTGTTGAAATGGTCTATTACAAACTACATTTTGCAAAAGAAAGAGCAAACTTTGAAAATAAACCTAGACTCAAAATAGACTAAAAATCACCCTGATGGAAAAACAGGCAGAAGATGCTAAGATACAGGCTTGACTTATGAGTGCATTATGGTTTTGAAAATTGGTGTCCGCGGGGCATCGTTCGGCCTCGCCGCGGTCCTAGGCGTGATATCCCTCTCAAGTTGCTCCAGCTCATGCATAGTCTGCTTGACATAACCCATCACTGCCGAGAGGACGGTAACGCTGGACATGTTCTCACATCGTAGACATCGTCTGGTGATGGCATGGGCAATGGCCTTGATCCTATCTCTGGTTTGCTTCTTCTCTACGAGTAGGCGTTTTATCTGATCGCTACATATCTTGAATACTTGAGTATCCTGTATATGCTGATGCTTCAGTCGCCGTACTTCCAACTTCATCTGGGCTATTGAGTCGTACCAGTATCTGCTCTCAATTTGGAAATCCTTGGCCTGATTAGCTGCTTTGATCTCAAGTGCAGCCATCTCTCTCTTTATTTTAGCAACAGTTTTCTCGTGGTCGTCTTCCAATTGATTCAAGCATCGGCGATGCTTATTTGTTCTCGTATCCCACTGTGCCCTGAGCTCCGCTATGATGTTTTCAGATTTCTCCAAACCATCTTGCCATTCCCTGATTTCACTTTTTAACCTTTTTATCAGCTGCTCGTCTGATCAACGCCTTGGCTGTTTATCTGCATCCACCCTTATTTGTTTGATCTGGGCTCTGAGCATTTCGTTTTCCTGAATTAACCTGTTCCGCTCTCCCAGAGTGGTAGCAGCTTGTATGTTGTGCTCATATTTCAAGCTTTCCACTTGTTGCTTCAACCTGCTGATTTCGGCGCAATAACCTCTTTCCTTCGCTAACCAATCCCACTGCTTTTGCGATGATTCGGTGAAATTCCGGATGTGGGGTCTCTAAGCCGGCCTTTCATGCTCAAATTCCCTTCTATACCATGCAAGGTATCCTGGCGCCGTCTCTCCTTTGGCTCGATCCCGCACGCAAGTATCTGATTTCAAATATTGACACTCAGCTCCAGATTTGGCGAATCTTTGCTTCTGGGAATTGTCCGTTAGGACTTATCTCAACTGCTTGAGTGCTAAGATCTTCCTCATGAGGTACTGTCTGGCGTCTTCCGAATTGTCTCAAAACTCGGCAGGGTGCGTAAGGTTGAATGCTCTTAAGCCCCATTAATAAGAAATGAGTTTTAACTGCCGACATATATAAGATCTCATCAACAGGCAACCATCCTAACGTCCATTGTATTTGGCTGGCAGTAAGAGCTTGAAAGAACGAGGTCCATGCCAGGACTCCTTTGGGCAAACTGATCTCTTTGGTTCTCGTGTAAGATTCTTCTATGCAAGTCTTTTCCGGGGAACCATGGCTCAAAATCTCGGAATGATGGCAGAGGTGCTCGGTCATCCATATCTGTAGGAGCAAGTTACAACCTTCGAAGAAATTTCCCCCAGCTTTACAAGCTGTAAGAGCTCGAAAGATGTCAGATACCACCATAGGCGCGAGAGTACTGTCACTTTGCGTGAGTAAAGTGCTGACGACCCCGGATATCTTCAAATCAATGTTTCCGTCTTTCCTTGGAAATACCAGAAGGCCCAGGAACATCATCATGAACGCTACCCGTCTGTGCTTGTCCCACTTCTGACGAACTCCTTTGCTGCACAGTTTGTTGATTGGATTATTGAATCCCCCTCATGACCATACCTATCATATATGAAGCATGGAGTACAAAATCCGGCTGCCAGATCCGGGTTGTGGACTGTTCTGGGTATCTTCAATGAATCTAGGAACCGATGTACCGTGACAACTCTTGGGGCGACCAAGTATTTTTGCCTCAACGGGAGTTCAGCATTCCCGATGTACCCAGCCATTTCTTCCAAAGTCGGGGTGAGTTCAAAATCAGAGAAATGGAAAACATTGTGCGCCGGGTCCCAGTAGGTAACCAAAGCTCTTATGATATCTCCCCGAGGCTGGATTTCCAACAAACCCACGAGACCTTTCAGATATTTCTTGACCTCATTTTGTCCTTCAACACCTAGATCATTCCACCATAGCCGTAACTTGACAGGGATTTTGGTCATTATTGAAAAATGTTCATTTTGCATCGTGCTCATCCTGCACATTTATTAAGGTGATTTTAACAAAAATGACTTGACTCCAAAATATTTTACAAAGGGGATCAAGTTTTGAACACGGCCTTTAAACACTTTGGGGACGAAGATTTTAAGGCTGTGTGGGTCAACTGGACAAAAATGCTAAACAAGACCCAAAGGTGGCTGTTCATGCAAAGTTAGCCTTCCGGCGTCCCTTTTCGGGAACATTCGGCTATTTATGACAAAACAACATCACCTGACTTATTTATGACTCTTTTAAAAATTGACACAACTTCCTTTTTTTATTTATTTATTGATTTTGGCTATTTTAGCAAAATGGGGTTGAACCCGACGAGGGTTGCCTACGTATCTCACATCCGGTGAGAATCAAACCGGCGTAGTTCGGGAATACCGTAAATAGAAAAAATCAAACAAACCTAGAAATCAAGAATATGTATTTTTATTATATTCTTTCTTTTGGAAAGAGATAAAGACTAAAGAAAATATTATTTTTTTAGGAAATATTTGGACTATTAGTCTGAATTCATAAAAGGGTGCTACGAAAGAGACAACATTTTTTTTTTGATTATGAATTTCCGTTTTTTTTTTACTTTTGAATAAATACCTTCTTTTTTTTTATTTTGGGAAGTGATAAAAAAAAGAAAATTTTTATATTATTTTTTTTTAATAACTCAAACTAAGAAGACAAATTTTGTTTTTATTCTCTCTTTTTTTTTTAGAAAATTCCGGCGAGGTTTTGACACTACTTGGACATTGGTTTTATTTTTTCCAAAATAAGTAATTATCTCCCTACGCTGCTATTTTTCTTTTTTTAGAAACCGGTCGGCATGTGGAACCGAAGCAAATAAATGCACAACACAGATTGGAATGCAGCATGATGGTCTTTTCATTTCAGGTTGCTAGTCCTAGACGGACCCAACCCCTGTGTTGAGTCCCCTAAGTCAAATGCAACATGATGCAAATAAGCGTTCCTACTAGGGATCCGGCATGAAGTCAAGTTATTCTAGGTTCGTAACCTGGGTATTTGTTCTAGACTGTGTACCCGAGCGGACAACTCGAGTCGAGGAGGGGGCTACGTACCGGGGACCCGCGAGATCGTCCGGCTTTGTAACTTGTCCGACCTCTTTCTTATTTCAGGTATTGACACTAACAGAATAGGGAGTCTCGACCAGCGAGCTTCTCCCCGGAGGTAAGAAGAGAAGGGTTTCGGCACAGTTTATATACAGTTCAGATAATATCAAAGCGGTAAAAGACAACATTTAGCACGTTATGCAAAAACATGTAATAAAGATCAGATAATAAAGCCAAATATAACAATTATTCTAAGCTCGAATTCTGGAACCCTGAACCAGTGGTTCTGGGTTATTTCCCCAGCAGAGTCGCCAGAGCTGTCACACCTCCTTTTTGCGCGCTCCGCCCCGAAGGGTTAAATGCGCGAGGGGAGTTTTTCCAATTTAAGTGACAATATTCGAAATGAGATTATTTATTTAATTCAGAGTCGCCACTTGGGAAAGGTTTGATTTTTGGTGTCCCAAGTCACCGGTTTATCTTGAATCCCAAATCGAGGAAATTTTCGACTTTTCCAAATGAAGTCTGCGAACCAGAAATTCTAAGTAAGGAATTCTGTTGACCCGAGGGAAGGTGTTAGGCACCCTCGAATCCCGTGGTTCTAGCACGGTCGCTTAAATTGTTATAATGGCTAAATATCTGATTTAAATGCATGTTATGACTTACGCGCTTTTATTAAGTTTAAACCACTTTTATTATTATCATTTTTTTATTTTTTTATAGAATTGCAACGTCGTGGAAATGCATCTCGAACCACGTCACAATCAATGCACCCGTGGTCGTCGACACATCTTGACTCCATTAAGATTTGGATTTGGGTCACATCAATGTGCACCCAAGTTTAAGACTGTTATTTAATTAAATCGTGCCTAAAGAGTCTAACGTGTTATAATTCTTGAGGAAGGCCATGAAATTCACTAACTGGCCTGTCCCGAATTCTAAGTATTTGTTATGGCTAGTTATTGAGGGCCCCGCAATTTGCATTTTTCATTTAGCGAGGCTCGTCTCTATTTTAGAAAGGATATCCTAAAGTGGCTACGTTTCTAATGCGTTTGTCTCTAAAACTAGAAGAAAAAAGGTACATGCTAATTTAATTATATGTTTGGGCCCAATCCGGATTCTTATCAATTTCTGATCAATTATTTACAAAGTGGAGAAAACATTATACTTCATGGAAAAATGCTTTAATTTGTCAAAGAAATCACATACGAGCTGACGAAGTACAACGCTTAAACCGAACAAACATCCTTGAGTCGAATTTAAATTAAATTGCTTAAACAGGATTAATGGAATTCCTTACCAAAGGATGCTACCAATGGTGTAAAAAAACTATCTTAAACATGCCTAATAAAATTGCAACCCAAGAATCTAAAAAAACTGTATTGTATTTTTGCGGGATTAAAAGGAACCGTCCAACCTATATATTCGAAGCATGCTGAAGAACGAATTTTGAATTAACAACTATACTAATGGTTGCATATTCCATGAATTGTAGTTACATCCTATATACCATTAAATCAATTGCATATTGTGGTTTAAAATCAGCATAAGCTTCAATCAGATACAAACTTACTAATGTACTTCTCTATTGAACTACAAACTAAAATTTACACGACTTAGCAACATTTATGAAAAAGGCAGTCAATAAACAGCGGATGATTATAACTCCTTCAGATCTTTCAATTCATGCTTTTCAATGTTACAATCAGCTACACCAATGTGAGACTCGAAATATGTACCTGGAAATACTGAAAATGCAAAGGAGAAGAGGAAGAAGATAGGGAAATCAGCAGCAGCAAAAACAGAATAGCAGCAGCAACAACAAATGAAACAATTGGGGTAGAATCAAGATCCCAGCTAGACCAAGTCCCAGAGTAAACCAACAAACAACCAGCAGACTCAGTTGGATTTAGAAGAAATCAGTGTTGAACAAACAGATCAGGACCAGTGAAATCAAGACAGCAAATAAGAATGCAATTTCTAGTTTTGTCTGTCTGTGTTATCAAACAGAGTTCTTTTCCAGTTTTTCTGTTTTTCAGAACTTCAGCTCTCAATCTCCAAACTAAGTTTTCTGTGTGTATTCTCCTTTTCTATGTCTGTGTGTGTGTATCTATCTCCCAGAACTTCAGCTCTCCTTCTTCTTAATTCCCTCCCAGTTCTCTCTTCTCTCTATCTTTTATCTCTCTCTTATCTCTGTCCTCTATCTGTTCTCTCTCTGTTCTCTTATGTCTCCTTAAACTGATGGAAGTTCTTCCTTTTATAAGCCTAAAGTCTGCCCTTAACAGCCTGTTCATCAATCACCCAAACACCCTCCCATGTGCTCTCTTATTTTCAGATTCCACTGACTATTTAAATAAGAACAAACTCCCATGATATTCCCTGGCAGACTTACCTTTTAAGTGAGGTTTAATATTTCTAAACTAAAGCAGGATGTGGGCAGCATGGTATAATCTGACAACATATGCTATCAAACTATTTTAAATGTAACAAAGGCCTTTATGCCCATGTTGTGCACAAGTGCACATGCCTTCCAATTCTGACTGCAACTAAACAAAACCAATCCTTTTTTATATTTCTGATTCAGATTAACAACTATAAGTAGCTAAATTCAATTCCTAACTGATTCATACAATGCTTAACAGAAGCAGATCAATTTGTTATTGTTCAACATCTGAAACTAATTGACGACACATGTCGACTCGACTATATTAGTTATAACACATACAATCGTAGCCAAAAATCAGACATTTAACAGTATCGACACATGATTTGAATTGTACTGACCAAACAGAATTGTACTTGAGGAGTCAGTTAATCGGTTCAAATTTGAGATTCAGTTAATTGCACAACAAATACATACATACACATTATCAGAACAAAACAGAAGAAGGACTCAAAACACCGAGGTTCCGGCAAAGTGGACAGGACACAGTTGATAAAATTCGAAATGAATTACACAAAATATGAACAGATCTTGAAAACGAACATGGACTAACAGAAATAAGAAAAGAAAAGCAAAACTCACCTTAAAACTCGAAAAATCAAAAGCCTTAATTTGGATTCGGAGAAACACTTCGATTAAGGTCCATTAGACCTTAATCTCTTCGGCTTGAACAGATACGGAACATGCACGGAGAAAACTAGGGTTCAAAAAATTAGATTTGGGATTCGTGTTTCCCTGGTTAGATTCGGACCAAACCAAGCATGGTTTGGTCACGAGGGGGGTCTGGGGACTGTCTGGTGTGAAGTTGAGGTCGATTGGTGTAAATCGGGTTCCGACTCGAATCTTCAAATGAAGATTCGAGAAGGTGGGAAGGGATTCGAACTAAACGGCCAACAAATCAATGTTCAGGGCGGTGAGGGGGTTCTATGGTGTTAAGGTGAAGGCCACCGGCGTTCATGCCGCCGGCTTTCATGGTGAAGGTGTACAGAGGTGGCTCTAGGGTTTGGGGTTCTTGTAAAGACGATGAAGGCTGGGGTTCGGATAGGGGGCAGGGTAAGGTTATGAGTTTATATAGTTAGTGGGTAGGTGGATCCTGGCCGTTGGATGAGATGTGATGAAGGGCCAAGATCCTTCGACTAATAGGGAACGGCGTCGTTTCAAGGGTAAAGGGTTGGGGTCGGTCCGGGTGAGACGGGTCGGGTCTGTTAGTGGGTTCGGGGTGAGAGATCTTGGCTGTTGATCAATCTGAGATCAACGGCCCAGATCAGACCAGATCAGAACGGTGTCGTTTGGAACGCCCCTTGAGGCCAGCTGGTCTGGACCGGGTTTACATGGGGTTTTGGGTTGGGTTGTTTTGGGCTTTGAATTAACAATAAAAGTAAGCCCAACCGATTTTTAAACCCAATTCTGCATCTCCCTTTTTTATTATTATTATTATTATTTTAAAACAAAACCTAAGTAAATAAAAATAAAATTTCATAAACACTTAATACAATTATTTGCACACGCATAAAAATATTTTAAAACAGGTAAAATCAAACAAAACAAAATCACGGACAAAGATGCCTATTTATGATTTTCTATTTAACAACCGGGTTACGGTTCAAATTATGCATGACACATACATTTTTTGTATTTTGTTTTAATAAAAATAAAAATGGGCAAAAATCATAAATAATTAACAAAGTGCCATGTAAAAATCCAAAAATTGTACAGCAGGACCAATTGTTATTTTTTTATTTCTTTTGGAGCGATTGTCGCGCGAAACAAAAATCACGTTAAAAATTAATTATATACACAATATATGATAAATTAAAAGTCTAAAAAAATAAAAAGATGAATAAAATAATAATAAATAAAATTTGGTGTTGATGAATAGTATTGCACCAAATTCGGTGCAACACTATTCATGCACTGTAATGGCGCAAGATTTGGTATTGCATTGGAGCAAAAAAATACCAAATTTTAAGAACAAGTATCCTTTGCCTCGCATTGATAATTTATTTGATCAGCTTCAGGGAGCGAGAGTGTTCTCTAAGATTGATCTCCGTTCGGGCTATCACCAGTTGAAGATCGGGGATTCAAATATTCTTAAGACTGCTTTCAGGACCAGATATGGTCATTATGAGTTTCTTGTTATGTCTTTCGGGCTAACCAATGCCCCAACAACATTTATGCATTTGATGAACAGCGTCTTCCGGCCTTATCTTGATTCGTTCGTTATAGTATTCATTGATGATATCCTGGTAGTTGGTTGCATTTCTGGCTTTAGTAATGATAAAATCCATTTCTGGACTTCATCCATATCTCCTTGTCGTAGTTCTTTTGAGTTGGCATATATCATTAATTGGTCTCTGGAATAATAGCTCCAGATAGCATTTCCTTGTAGATAATTGTTAGCTAGTTCTTGAATAATAGTTGCTATACCAATTATTCTTTTGTTGGCATAGAAACTTGGTATCTCCATTTTCTGTATCTTTTGTTATCAAGTGTTTATTGATATTATTGAATTAATTATGCCTAGATATCGTTGTTTCGGAGTCGGATTATAAAGGAAAGGCGGTATTTGAGGGTTGATTGCTATTCTTTGGACCGAGGTAAGTGTTTGTTCTAACTTTGGCTTGAGGGAATAGGATTAGAGTGTTGTTTGCTATTTGATAATTGTTGAGTACGGTGTATAGGCATGGTAATGAGTATCTATACACCGGAGTCTAGCATGACCATGAGTCTTATTTGTGTTTATTCGGATTTGTGATACCTCTTCCTTGTTAAATTGATAAATTTCATGTAATGTGAAGAGTTTGAGGAAAAATTATGATTTGTACATTCTTGGAGCATTATATAGTTGTAATAACTTATTTTATTGGACCGCAATAACTTCTATATTATTAGCGACCAACTTTGGTCTCTAAGGTAAAAGGACCAACTATTCCGGGTAAACAATATACCGACCAGCTTTGGTCGCTTTAAACCAATAACCCAATAAGAAATTTTTTTTTACCCGTTACCGAACCATTAGCCCAATAACCCAATACCGATAACCCAATAAGTAATTAACGGTTCGGGTTATCGGTTTTACCCGATATATGCCCACCCCTACCATAAATCATCATTCTCTCATGGGAAGATCAACTAACTTTATATTTATTCCTATACTATTACGTATTTATTTCAATTACGAGACTATCTATACTAGTTTCACTCAATTCCGACTTCGAATCTGCTTTCAAATCCCAAAATTTTATTTTATGAAGTTCCACAATTTTCCACAAATTTTCATCCCAAATCTCTACTCAATTGATGAATCCAACGTTATGATCATGTATTTTAGCCAAAATTGAGTTAGAATCACTTACCCCGATGGTTTTCTTGAAAATCCCTTCAAAAATCGCCAAAGCTGGAGCTCTCTAGGTCAAAATATGAAATAAAATCCCATCCACCCACCCTGCCTCCCCCTCCCCCTCCCCTCAAAAAGAACTTTTTTACTTTTTTTTTGTATTTTCAGTTTTCTGTTTTTTTTTTCTGCACCACCAACCCCCCCCCTCCTAAATTTATAGAAGAGCCCTGAACTGATGGAGCACAGGACGAACTCTGGGCTGGAAGGGCACTGAGTGATGACTGCCCTGATGAGAACTGTGAGAACCATGACCCGATGATGCCATGCATTGGTGATAGATCCCCTTTTCTTGCTGCCTCTGCTCTACATTGTTGTAATATTTCTTCTTCCTCTCCGTCTTCATACAAGTCTCTCCCCAGGTGCACTTGTTGTGGAACATTTTGGTTGATAACAATTGTCTCCAATGCAGATTGACCTTGTGTATTAGTCACCATTGTCTTGCTTTGATGATCCCTCAACAAAGTTATGCAAAACACTTACCTCAACTCGGGTAACTCAACACTCAATATAGCCTTTTTCCTTTACAAATTCGTCTCCGCCCGGCTCAATCTAGCCAACGACGACTTGAATACATCACACAATGCAAGAGAAAATAATTTCAATTAATAAAGCTGTGATTTTTATTAGATTTCTAAAAAGTCAACAAAAGTCAAACCCCAGGCTCGCCTGATCAAAACTCGGGTCCAAGGGTAGGTCTTGACTACTCATAGCCTCACGAGTCCAAATATATGTTTTATTTTCAAGCATAATGCTTTTGGCAAAAGATATCCTTTGATTGCTTAGCGTAAGTACATGTTGTTTCGTTGCGGTGAGCTCGGCCTGCGCGGGCACGACTCTTTTGGATATAGTGACTAACCTCCCTAGGCACTTTTAATATAATTACATTAATCTTCAAAACCATACTTATGTCAACAAAACACTCCACCACTTTTTGGATCGTTGGCTTCAGGTCCGAGGAATAATAACAAACGGAAGGAATCCCTGAAGGGCAAAGGTTCTCATAGCGAGGCAAGCCCTGCCCGGAGGCTCAAAGAGGATGTATCAGCTTCTTGGATTCCACAAATGTTCCTCATTTGCTTTTCCCAAAATATGAAGCGTGGGGGACATAGGGAAGTCCAAGAAAGATCATTTATATTTATATGTCAATATTTTTACGTGTAAAAGTAACGCTAGTAGGAATAAAACAATTGACCTTACAAAGTTTTTGAACCGCCTTAACCACTAAGCTATGTTTTTGGGCTTTGTCAAAGGGATTCAAAAAATAATATATAGAGTTAAAAAATAAATTTTACCTTCGGCACGGGTTATACCGGGAAAGGTCATCAGATTATTCCGGAAAAAGGTCCTCGGGTTATGCCGGGGAGGTCCATCGGGTTAAGCCGGGAAAGTCATCGGGTGGAACCAGATACGCCTGAATCTGCACATAGGGTGCAAGGAGTAAAGTGAGTACTCCAACTCAGTGAGTAACAAATGTAAATAATGACTGAAAGTAAGAAAACATGTAACGCACAAGGTATTCTATAATGAAGCAGTAAAATCATTTGGAACTCCAACATAATATGATGGAGTTCAGTGCACCTGTATATGAACTCCAGCATATTATGCTGGACCTGTATACTTTGCTGACTCCAGTATTATATACTGGATTTTGGAGCACCGGTGCTCCAGTCTCCAGTATATTATACTGGAGTCAGCAAAGTATACAGGTCCAGCATAATATGCTGGAGTTCAGTAGTTTTGACTGATTTTATGCTCTTACTGCTTTTAACTTGACTTTTTTAAAAGCCCAGTTTTCACTAGGAAAATTTCGTGAGTTATTTGCAACACAAATACAAGCTATCTCTTTATTGAAAGCAATAAAAATTAGGGTTGTGTATCCTTGGGAGTAGGGTGTGGAGCCCTAAATTGGGAGGATTACAAGGTTATGCGGTAGTGCATATATAACGCCATAACCTTTCCCATATCCCATATATATATATATATATATATATATATATATATATATATATATATATATATATATGTTGAAATGATATATGTTGATGATTTGCTCACAGTGACTGAGATGATATGATGGGTTGCCCTCAGAGGCGTGATGTTGTTATGACACATGTACCTATGCACGACATGACATTCATACGCATATGCATGACACTATAAGTATTTCATGATTTACAGAGTTATCCAGATTTACAGGTTGAGTCATTTACTATATATTTCTTCCTCTTTATACATCCTCTTCCCTACTATGAATTTTTAATTAATTTTTTACATTAATATTTTACCAATAAACAAAATATATAATATCACATTTTATTCTAAGTTATAACTTTGAATTAGTTTAAAATATTAATAGATAATTTTTTATTATTATATTTTAAATCTGTTGAATTTTCTTATAATTGTTTTTTGTATCACGTGTAAAATGAATTCTGAAAATGAACAAACTTGTTAGTTTTGAGAGTTTAACACATATATAATCACACGTTAAGATGCAATGCTCCTAGACAAATAATCCCTTTCTATTATGCATTTGCTCGGCTGCTTGTGTCGTCCCAGCTTTCTTGAAATTTTTATTGTTACTCACTTTTATTTTATTTATTATATTTTTTATCGTGGTGGTCGAATCTTATAGAGATTGCCTACGTATCATGCCCTTACATGAATCAGACCTTGCGTAGTTCGGACATGAGGTAAACACTTTTATTCATTATTCAAAGATGAGCAAACATTACATTTGAAAACTTTGTAAGAAAATGGCTTGAAACACACATACTTAAATCAAAATAAAAGATACAATTCTTAACATCTCACAACGTGCCCCACTTTCCATTTGTGTTATAGATTATTAGATTATTTGCTCAATGTGGGGCTTGACCTGGATGACCTCCCAGCGTACGATACATCCTTTCCAAGTCTATTGCTAGGTGACGGGCAAAAGTGGGTGCATGCTCTGTAAACCTTTCATAATCCATTCCTTGGCAATTTACGTAACTTTGAGAAGTGTAGATTGCCCGGTCGTGGATTTGTGCCCTAAAATCTTGGAGACGTTGGTCTTGGTTCTGCAATTGCTGCTGACAAGTGGTGGCTATATCTCTGACACGGTTTTCACGATCTAGAGCTGATTCTAACAGAGCTCGGAGTCTGGCCTGCTCTAATCTTGCTTGCGCTCTTTCCCTATCGAGGTCTGCTTGTTGATGTTCTCTGTTGCATCTTCTTGCCTCTTCTAGTTGTGCACGAAGCTGGTTTTCTGATCGTATCCAATGGTCTTTTTCCTTCTTGAATTGTGCCCTGTATTTTTCGGATTGCTTATCTTGGCGTTCCTTATTAGACATGGCTTCTTCGTTTAATCATTGGATCCTTTCTTTTGCTTTGCTCAACGCCCTTTCGTTTTCTGCAAGAGTAGAATCATAATCTTGCATTCTTTCAAAAAGATTGGCGATGGTTTTTTGATCCTTCCAGCTCCTCTTTGGTGTTTCAGAAACTCTTTTCATTTTTTGGAATCGAGCATGAAGATTTTCATTCTCACAAGCTAGACTCTTCTTCTCGCCTTCGGCTTCTTGTGCTTGCAAATCTTTCTCCAAACTGAGGCTTCTCAGATTTTCTTTTAGGGCATGGATAGTTGCTTTGTACCCTTTTTCCTTTTCTCCCCAGATCAACCGCTCTTGGATTTTATCATTGAAGTTTTGAACATGGGGTCTTTTTGTTGGCCTTCTTAGCTCAGGCTCTGGTACATCATCCACGCGAGACCGTTTTTCAAACCACCTTGCATATCCAGGATTTATCTCACCCTTTGTAGTGTCTGGGACTTGAGTATCACTTTTCAAGTATCGACATCCATTCCACATCTGCTGAAGTAGAGCCTCGGGAATAGTGGCTTCTGGGTGTAATTCGATTACTTGCATACTCAAATCTTCATCATCAGGAACTACTTGATATCTCCCTAGTTGTCTTAGGACTCTTAGTGGCGCATACGGCTGAATGCTTCTCAATCCCAATAGTAGTAGATAACTATTTGAGGTTGACATGTGTATTACTTCCCTCATCGGGAGCCATCCCAAAGTCCATTCAATCTGATTTGCCGTTAAAGCCTTTAGATGAGATACCCATGCTTCTATCCCTTCTGGAGCCTGATAATTTTTTGTTCTTTCCTCATAGCTCTCGATGCAATTATCATTGTTTGACCCATACTGTATGATCTTGGGCTGTTGTTGGAGATGCTCCATCACCCACATTTGCAACAAAATTTTGCATCCTTCGAAGACCTTTGCTCCTGATTTACATAAAGTCAAAGCCCGATAAATGTCTGATAGAATGATGGGGACAATGGTGTGATTTTCTTTGGTGGTGAGGATTTGCACAACTTTTCGCGGTGCGAATATCAATTGTTCGCTCTTTGTTTGGGAAGATCATGATTCCTAGAAAAGCCACCATGAAGGCAAAGCGACGGTGAATCTGCCAAGTGTCTTTGTTTTGCTTGTTAGTAAGGCCTTTCTCATGAATTTCGAACCCATCTGACTTTCCGAACCTTGAATACAAAAAGTTGAAGGAACAACATCCATTGATGACATTGTTTTTCCTGATTTGACTGCTGATGTTCAGAAGACCGAAGAATCGATGTACCGAAGGAGCCTTTGTGAATATCAAGCTTTGATTTCTTAGACTTCCGTCAAAACCAGCATATCCAGCTATCTCCTCTAATGTAGGAGTAAGCTCGAAGTCAGAGAAACGATAGACATTGTGAGCAGGGTCCCAAAAAGTTACTAACGCCGCAATCAGATCATCACGGGGTTTAACTTTCATAATGTCCGCGAGATTTCCCAAATGCTTGACGACCCATTTTTGACCATCTTCGCCTAAATCATACCACCACTTTTGAAGCTGAAATAGAAATTCTTCTGTATTTGTGGATGGGGGGTTTTGCGTGGTGCTCATTTTGTATCTGAAATTTAATTTAATAAAGTTAAGACTCATTTTGAAAATAAAAAAAAATCATTTTCAAAATTTTATATATATTTTTTTTATTAAACACTTTTTATTTCAAGATTTTAAACTATTTTTTTTTTGAAAATTTTAAAACAACCTATTTTATTCCTCTCTTCTCACCATGATTTCATTAAAGCCGGTCAACAAGCATGTTCGAGGCAAATGAATGCACAAGTAGCAAGTAGGATGCATCAGGATGGTCTTTTTATTTCGGGTTCACCTGTCCTAGACAGACCCAACCCCTGTGTTGAGTCTCCAAGGCCAAATGTACATGATGCAAATATACGTTCCTACTAGGGATCCGGTACATGGCTGAGTTATTCTAAGTGAAAAACCTGAGGTTGATTGTTCTAAACCTGGCTTACCCAAACGGACAGTTTGAGCCGAAGCGGGGGCAACGTACCGGGAGCACGAAAGTCTACCCGGCCTAGTTACTTGTCCCAACTTCGTCTTATTTGGTATGACTTTAACAGAAAGGTGGGCCACGCGCACGTGTGCACCATAAATTTAGAAGACTCAGAAAGAAGGGGGTTTCGTAGCAGTTGTATATATTCATAATTCAAATAATATTAAAGCGGTAAAAGTGTCATTTAGCACATTGGGCATATATCATGTAAAAAAATCAGATAATAAATAAAGCCAACTATAACAATTATTTTAAGCTCGAATTCTTTAGACCCTGAACCAGTGGTTCTGGGTTATAACACTCAAAGTTTCCCAGCAGAGTCGCCAGAGCTATCCCACCTCCTTTTTACCGCGCCCGCGGGGCGCGTGGGGAGTTTTCTCCAATTAAAGGACAGTCGAAACGGGATTTATTTAATTATTTCAGAGTCGCCACCTGGGAATTTTAAGGCGTCCCAAGTCACCGGTTTTAATCCCTGAATCGAGGAGAATATGACTCTGTTTGTTATTCTGCGAACCAGAAATCCTGAGTAAGGAATTCTGTTAATCCGGAAGAAGGTGTTAGGCATTTCCGAATTCCGTGGTTCTAGCACGGTCGCTTAACTGTTTTTATTATTGGCTTAATTATCTTGATTTTTATTAAATATGTTTTATTGCATGATTTTACTACGCTTTTATTTATTATGATTAAGGAACCTTCTTTGAATCGAATTACGCGTATGTATATTCGTGTTATAAATTTAAAAATGCGGAATTGTGTCACGCGTACGTGTACACGATAACTTTTGATAATATATTTATTAAACAATCATTTTTTCGAAATTGTGTCGAATCAAGAATATTTGTTTTTCTTAAATAGTGAACCGCACATCTCGGGTTTTTATGAAATCAATTTAACGTCCTCGAAGAAATCCCTTATATTAAATATTCGCTCGAAATTGCGCGTACGCATAATTCGAATTGCTTTTATTGGTATAATCAGGTTACGCGAACGTATCCCTAATTACACCAAATATTCTTAATGGTATTATGAATTTTTCACAAATTGTTTGTTATATCTACACATTTATATGAAAATACTGAGAAATTCATATTCAAGGGATGTCTTTGAATTCTTTTAAAAAAAATTCACGATTTATTAAATGCTGCCCGTCGATTATAATTCCCGGATATAAATTATATTCAGCCCAACTATTCAAGTTCAAAGAAAAGAATAAAAATATGATTCTAGCAAATACAACATATATATGCCAAAGGATGAATTGTATATGAAACTAACAAACATGATTTATGAAGGGAAGAAGTATTTTTGAACAATTTTTCATTATTTAATTCATTTGGTGCAAATTCTATTTCTAATTACCATTAATATAAAATGTTACATTTTATACATCTCATCTTATTCTCATATACTTGCTTTTAATCTAATAAGCCTAATTATTTTAATTGATTTGTTTACGATAGTAGATAGGCATCGAATTGATGAGAAAGTGAATTATTATACAAATTGATTAACCACATTGCCTTATATGCAACATATTTGTATGTCTTGAAACATTCATAGCACTTTAACATCATAATGAGCCATAACAACTCAACTCACCATCCACTAATGGTTCTATAGATACATGTTATCATGCCACATAATAACGTACAACTTATATCATTCCATCCATAACTAAATCAAGTATCAGAATAAACTAGCAATATGGTTTTGACATTTTTCACGCTATTCTTTATTCAACTAACAACGCCACAAGGCCTAGTTAATGGCCAATCTTTATGTCATGTTTCCTACCTTGACAGTTCAAATACGACTAAACTAATGAGATGAAGGGCTAACATTATTACAAAGCTTTATACGAATTTTCAAAGTAAGACAATTAACTCATAGCTATCAAATTGAATTCACTACTAATTAACTAACATGAAACAAAAATGAAATTTAAACTGATGAACTTGGACAAATAGAAAACAGAATTGCAATTCAAGCTTCATTGATTAATCATGTTGAATCTCTTTCCAACATAAAATTTAAAAGACATGTACCTGAAAATGAAAGTAGAATGAGTAAATTTCAGCAGTAGCAGTAGCAGCAATAACAAAATCAGCAGAATAGCAGTCTTTCCACAGATTTGAGCAATAATGAGACCCGAGAAACCCAGATGCACAGTAACAGTATTTTAAAAGAAAACTTCAGATTTTAACTGAACTATGGATTCAAATAAATCCGGACAGATTTAACCAAGGGACATTATTTCAGATTTTAGTTTCTCTTCTGTTTCAAATTCCTGTTTCTGACTTTTCTGTTTCTGATTTTTTTTCTTCTTCTTGAACTCTAAAAAATCTCCTCAATCAGATTTTTTCTGTTTCTGTTTTCAAATTTCTGTTTCTGATTCTATTTCTATCTCTTTCTTTCTTTCTGTTTTTCTCTCTTAAAATCTGCCCTCAAATCTGATTTTTTTCTCTTTCAAAAAAAATCTCTCTTATCAGATTTTTCTCTTTCAAAATCTGCCCCTAAATCAGTCCCAATCCCCCTCTATTTATACAGGGCTGTCTTGTACCCTTCTAGTGCTGCCTGGACCCTTTTTCTCCTTTTAAAATCAGAAAGTTTTCCATTAAAACTACTTTTGAATACTTTAAATCCTATTGAGTGCTATTATCCTGTTTTTCAGCAGCCCATTACCCTTTGTTTCCCACTATCCTATTAAATTAAAAACCATTAACAAACCACTTTCAGCCCACTATTATGTCACATTACCCTTACTGTTTTATCCCAGAAATGCCCCCTGACTCCTACTGTTATTACTGAAAAAATCAGAACCTACTGCAAAACTGATTCTATAATCTGTATAAACTTGATTATTCTTCTGATTTACAGTTATAACCAATCCTATGAACCTCCTAACACAATTGTATTTGACCAACTTTTGTAAACTTGAATTCAAACTTAACATCACAACAATATTACACTGAGTTCAGTATAATGATTCAAACGAACTTTAACTTTGAACAAAATCAAACAAACACAGGAGCATTGTCAATATACTGACAATGCCCTGAAACTCAATGTTCAGAAATCAACATATACACACCATTGACAAACTTTCTGATTTATTAAACAAGAATCAATTAATTGGGAAGAACTAATTGATTAATTTCAATGATAATAATCAACTCCAAACAGATAAACAGGGTATTACAAACAACATTTTCAGAAGCAAGATTCACAATACAACTAATCGACGAACTTAATCGAGTCGATTACACACATTGTACATAATCACAATCAACAGAAACAATTCACATTTAGAATCAAGTAGACGGGTAGGGGACAGTATAACAAAATTGACTAGAAAATTATGAAAATTTAGACAAACTAATGAAACGAACATAGAATATACGTAGAATACACACAAGAAACAGAAAATTACCTCTGAACCTTCAAATTCAACCGGACTCAACTCAACTTGGATTTGGATTTTGTTTGAAATCAAACAGACCTTAGTCGAAGTATTTTCTACTGAAAATACTTTGACTAAGGTCGATTAAACCTCAATCTTTCGTCTGAAGTGAAAAAGATGCCAAGGCTGGAAAATTTAGGGTTTCAGACCTTGGCTTTTAAATCCGAACACTTCTGGGTGGATTCGAGGGAAACCAAAGATGTCACAAGGGTGAGGGAAGCCTAAAGGTCATTTGGTGTTAATTTGGGAGGAATCTGAGTTTGTTCTTGTTTGGTCCGAATCTTCAAAAGAAGATTCGAGAAGCTCGGAAATGATTCGAGCCAAACAAACTTCAGATCCATAACGAGGCATGTTAGGGGGTACTATGGTGTTATTTTGGAAGCCATTGGAAAGGTTTGAGTTTTCAGACCCACCTTCGATTTAGTATTCGAAGAGTTGGGGTCTGATTCGAAGGAAACTAAGGTTAGATTTGTGTAGAGGATGTTCAGGGGGTTCTAGGGTGTTATTTTGGTGACCGGCGGCATTGATGCCGCCGGGTTTCAGGCGGTGGGATTCTAGGGCGGCTAGGGTTAGGGGTGGGGTTTGGGGACGATGATGAACAATGAGAGGAGGGGGGTGTTCAGTTAGGGGCCGGGGTAGGGGCTTGAGCCTTATATAGGGGTGGGGTGGATTGATCTCATCCGTTGGATCAATTAAGATGCACGGTTGAGATCAATCCACTTATCCAAACGACATCGTTTGATTTAAGTTGGGGAAAGGGGTCAACCCGGGGTTGAAATGGATCGGGTTTGGGTGAGTTTTTAAGACCGTGGGATCAAGATGGATGAACGGTTCAGATCTAGTTGCCCTTAAACGTCGTCGTTTCATTTATGCAGAAGCTGAACTGGACCGTTTGATTGCAATGAATCAACGGCTCAGATTTGAGGTATCTCATGCGGCGTCGTTTAGGCTTGTTCGAATTGGACCGGACAGGGGGATGTTGGATTGGGCTGTGGGGGGGGGGGTAATTTGATTTGGGCCTGGATTTTAATCCAGGTCCAATTTTTATTTTACAACTTATATTATTTTTTTTATTCTATTTTATTATTTATCATTAAAAAATCCTAACAAAAATTATAAAACAATTTTTAACCTTACACAAAAATATTAATCACTTCATAACAACTATTCAACATACAGATAAAACATTAATCACACAGTGGAATATAAAAAATAGAACGAAATGCATATTTTGGTGATTTTATTTAAATTATCTTTCAAATACATAATTAAATCCTATATGCATGCAACATGTATTTTATTTTAATTTTCATTTTATTATGACAAAGTAAACATTTACGGACATAACACAAATATTTAACACCACGCAAATTCAAGAATTACACAGTAAAAGAAATTTATTTTATTTTTTGATTTATTTTGAAGTAGTTTTCGTAAGGCAAAAATCACGTGCTCACAGGTAGTATACTTTGACATTCCTTCTTATTTGTTGGAACAAGGCTAACCTTGGAAAAGCTTTAGAGGAGTAAAAATTAACAACAATGAAATGCGACGATTTTGAGAATTAAGAATAAAGAAGAAAATTCAGATTTGGATGACTGTTGGAGATAGGAAAAAAGAACTTATCTGAGTGGAGTCACTGGCACCAATGATCATAGTATACATTTTGAATTAATCAGCCCAGTCTATTTAACCAATCTCCTTTCCAATTATTTTACTTTGTTCTCCAAGATTTCCACAACACAATTTTACTTTCCGCCAACTTATGGACCTTATTCGACTTGCAGTGCCCTGAAGGGTTTTCACCAACAAACCTCTCTCATTTGTTTGTTCCTCAATTCCTTGTCGCCTTATGGTGCCCGCGAAGGTTTTCATCGATAAGACTCTCTCATTTTTACTTTCTCTCAGCTTTCGTCGCCTCATGGTGCCCATGAGGGTTTTCACCAATAAGACTCTCTCATTTTTACTTTCTCTCAGCTTTCGTCGCCTCATGGTGACCATGAGGGTTTTCACCAATAAGACTCTCTCATTTTACTTTCTCTTAGCTTTTGTCGCCCCATGGTGCCCATGAGGGTTTTCACCAATAAGACTCTCTCATTTTCATTACTTTTCCCGCTTGGACCAAAGTGTTATCCTGATATGAATCATCTCTATTTGCTCAACTTGGCATCTCTCGAAGACTGATCGGAAGGTTTTGGACCGTAATGTGGGCTTTTGGATGGGGTTAGAAATAAAGGGTATCAAAGGCTCAAAACAATTTGACATGGGTTTAAAATTACAACTCTTGGAATCACATTTCTTATTACCAGTACAACTATCTGCCCCAGTTTCTTGCTTGGGGATCTTTTGCTATTTTATTTTACTATGACCGAGCCGTGAGGTTGCCTATGTATCCTTAACAGGAATCAGGTCAAATGTAGTTCACACCTGAATTTCCTTATTGTTATACTTTCTCTTTTCACTTCCCTTTTTCTTTTCTTTCTTTTTCCTTTCTTTTTTCGTGATTGATTCCAAAATAGGGGTATGAAATAAATAAATAAGGCTCAGAAAGGGGATACAAAGGGTAAAGTGTTTAGATAGCAGAACAAATTGCCTTCGTCATTCCAATCTTCGAAACAATGCCAAGTACAATCAATCAACAATTATAACAAAGAAATCATACATAATCTCTTGACCGCATTGGAATTGATGGCCATGTCTATGCATTTTCCTTCGATATCTGTTAAACATAGAGCGCCATTGGATAATACTCTGGTCACAATGAATGGTCCTTGCCAATTCGGGGCGAACTTGCCTTTTGCTTCAACCTGATGTGGAAGAATACGTTTCAGCACTTGTTGACCCACTTCAAACTTTCGGGGATGCACCCTTTTGTTGTATGCTCTTGCCATTCTTTTTTGATATAACTGGCCATGACATACTGCTGTCAATCTTTTTTCATCAATCAAGTTCAACTGCTCCAAACGGGTTTTGACCCACTCATCATCATCAATCTTAGCTTCAGCGATAATCCGAAGGGAAGGGATTTAAACTTCTGCAGGTATTACCGCTTCAGTGCCATATACCAACAAATAAGGAGTTGAACCTACCGAAGTACGAACAATAGTGTGATATCCTAACAACGTAAATGGTAATTTTTTGTGTCATTGCCTCGAACCTTCTACCATTTTCCGAAGTATCTTCTTTATGTTTTTGTTGGCTGCCTCGACCGCTCCATTCGCCTTGGGATGATATGGGGTAGAATTGTGATATGTAATCTTAAACTGTTGACATACCTCTTCCATCAAGTTACTGTTAAGATTAGCACCATTATCTGTGATGATCACCTTTGGGATTCCGAATCGACAGATGATATTTGATTGAACAAAATTGACCATTGCTTTCTTGGTCACTGATTTGAAAGTTTTGGCCTCAGCCTATTTGGTGAAATAATCAATGGCTACCAGAATGAACCTGTGCCCGTTGGATGTTGCTGGCTCAATTGGTTCAATGACATCCATGCCCCAAGCGATGAAGGGCCATGGTGTAGACATTGTGTGCAATTTTGATGGTGGAGAATGAATCAAATCTTCGTGTATCTGACACTGATGACATTTGCGCATAAAACTGATACAATCTCGCTCCATGGTAAGCCAATAATAGCCTATTCGGAGAATTTTCTTTGTCAACACATATCCGCTCATATGTGGTCCGCAGACTCCCGAATGTACTTTGGACATGACAGCCATAGCTTGTCTAGCATCCATGCATCTTAATAATCCAAGGTCTGGTGTTCTCTTATAAAAAACTCCTCCACTTAAGAAGAATTCATTTGCCAACCGTCGAATTGTTTTTTTTTGATCCCCCGCGGCTTGCACTGGATATATCCCCATTCTAATGTACTCCTTGATATCGTGGAACCATGGTTCGCCATCAAGTTCTTCTTCAATCATGTTACAATAAGCATGCTGATCTCGGACTTGAATATGCATAGGATCAACATAAGCTTTGTCCGGATGGTGCAACATTGATGCCAGGGTAGCCAAAGCATCGGCGACCTCATTATGGACCCTTGGAATATGCCTGAACTCTACTGATCGAAACCGTTGACAAAGATCATGCAAACATTGTCGGTACGGTATGAGCTTCAAATCTCGCGTTTCCCATTCTCCTTGAATCTGATGTACCAGAAGATCTGAGTCTCCCAATACCAAGATTTCCTGGATATCCATGTCTGCAGCTAGTCTTAGACCCAAAATACAGGCTTCATACTCAGCCATATTGTTGGTGCAACAAAACCGAAGCTGAGCCGTAACAGGATAGTGATGCCCTGTTTCAGAAATAAGCACAGCTCCTATCCCGACTCCCTTCATGTTGGCAGCCCCATTAAAGAAGAGTTTCCAGCCTGGTTTTTCAATTTGCTCTAGTTCATCGATATGCATCACTTCTTCATCGGGAAAATAAGTTTTTAATGGCTCGTAATCTTCATCGACCGGGTTTTCGGCTAAATGATCGGCCAATGCTTGGGCTTTCATCGCAGTCCGAGTCACATAGATGACGTCAAACTCTGTGAGCAATATCTGCCACTTCGCAAGTCTCCCTATCGGCATAGGCTTTTGAAAGATATACTTCAACGGATCTAAGCGCGAAATGAGGTAAGTAGTGTAGGATGACAAATAATGTTTCAATTTCTGAGCCACCCAAGTTAGGGCACAACATGTCCTTTCCAGCTGAGTGTACTTAACCTCATAAGCCGTGAACTTCTTGCTAAGATAATAGATGGCCTGCTCCTTTCTGCCGGTGATGTCATGCCGCCCAGTACACAGCCAAATGAATTTTCCAAGACTGTTAAATAAAGAATCAAGGGTCTTCCTGGTTCTGGCGGAACCAGCACGAATGGGTTTGACAAGTATCCTTTTATCTTATCAAATGCTTCTTGACACTCATCAGTCCACTTGACTGCAGCATCCTTCTTCAGCAATTTGAAAATAGGCTCACAAGTTGTCGTGAGCTGAGCAATAAACCTACTGATGTAGTTCAACCTCCCTAACAGACTCATCACTTCAGTCATGTTCCTCGGAGGTGGCAATTCTTGGATGGATTTGATCTTTGATGGGTCCAACTCGATGCCTCGCCGGCTGACTATGAATCCCAACAGCTTTCCGGATGGAACACCAAATGCGCACTTGGCACGGTTAAGCTTGAGGTTGTACCTGCGAAGTCTTAAGAAGAATTTCTTTAAATTCCCAACGTGGTTGGCCTGATGCTTTGATTTTATGATCACATCATCCACGTATACCTCAATCTCCTTATGTATCATGTCATGAAACACTGTAGTCATTGCTCTCATGTAAGTTGCCCCGACGTTCTTCAAACCAAATGGCATCACCCGGTAGCAATAAGTTTCCCACGACGTGATGAATGCCGTCTTTTATGCATCTTCTTCATCCATTAGAATCTGATGATACCCGGCATAGCAATCCACAAAAGATCCTATCTCATGCTTGGCACAATTATCGATCAAAATGTGGATATTGGGTAGTGGGAAGTTATCCTTCGGACTAGCTTTGTTGAGATTGTGGTAATCGATGCATACTCTGATCTTGCCGTCCTTCTTTGGCACAGGTACGACATTAGCCAGCCAAATAGGATATCGAGTGACCCGAATGACCTTTGCATCCAACTGTTTGGTGATTTCTTCTTTAATCTTCACACTCATATCAGTTTTGAATTTCCTCAACTTTTGCTTGACGGGAGGAAACACTGGATCGGTAGGCAATTTATGGACCACTAAATCAGTGCTCAAGCCCGGCATGTCATCATATGACCATGCAAAAACATCTTTGAATTCGATGAGTGCTTTGATTAACTCTTCCCGGATCTTTGGCTCGAGGTGGACACTTATTTTAGTCTCTCGGATATTATCTGTGTCTCCTAAATTGACGGCTTCTATATCATTCAGGTTGGGTTTGGGTTTTTCTTCGAAGTGAATTAAATCCTTACTAATCTCTTCGAAGGCCTCATCTTCATCGTATTCTGATTCGTAATCACAATCTACTTCTTGAACTATTATTTCGAAATTAGATTGATTTTTAAGACTGGGCTGAGGATTCCTTATGCATGTCATATCATTAGAGCTAGCGTAAAAAGAACTGTACAGGAAAGAAAAGAAAAACAAAAGAAAAACTATCAGGAATGATAAAGAAGGGGAAACTGCATTTCATTGAATGAAACAAGGTTTGCACACTTCAAACAGACTGAAAGATAAAAATCTGGATTACAACCCTGGAATGATCCAGACAAACTGAAGGAAAATCAAAATAAACTACCAAGACTCCTTTCGAATGGGGAGAGTAGTGGTTTTCCAATTATTAAGCTTTGTTTCTGGTCCAACGAATTGAATTTCTGCGTTGCTAGGATCTTCACCACTTTCCACCATGTTCACACTATCAAACAACTTTTCAAATCTTTCAATTAACTCCTCGTCAGGATTAATCATAGAACTGGAAATTGTTGTTACCAGGCGACTCCTAGTACCGGACTTGACAAATGATTTGGAAAGATATGGGACTGGCTTTGGAAGGACCCATGTCTTCTGTTTTAGCTTTCTGGCCTTTCTTATGTCTGCGGTAGTGGGCTTGAATCCCAAACCAAATGTTCCCAAGTTTTTGGGAAGAGACACCGGTTGTATGATGCCTTGCAAAAATGAGCCCAAACCTTTACCTAGTACAAAACCATTCTTTAACATCTCATAGGCTACTATGACTGATGCGGCGGTTATCTTTGGATTTGGAATGTATTTCCCCTCCGGAACTTTCTCTACCAACATCGTGTCCAAAACCTGGTAGACCCATGGTCCCTGGTCATCTTCCACTTCAATGACTGGTACAATGGCATTGCCGCGAGCACATAAACTGTCTTCCCCATGCACAACTATTTCTTGTCTATCCCATTCAAATTTGACTACCTGGTGTAGTGTTGATGGAACTGCTTTAGCGGCGTGGATCCATGGTCGACCTAACAGCAAGTTATAAGAAACATCTATATTCAGCACCTGAAACTCCATTGTGAACTCGACTGGCCCTATTGTCAGCTCCAACACTATGTCCCCAACCGAATCTTTACCTCTGCCGTCAAATCCCCGCACGCAAATACTGTTCTTATGGATCCTCTCATCTTCTATTTTCAACTTGCTTAGAGTGGAGAGAGGACAGATGTTTGCGCTTGACCCGTTGTCAACCAATACCCGGGTCACCACAGAGTTTTCACATTTTAATATGAGGTAAAGAGCTCTGTTGTGCTCAGTACCTTCTACAGACAATTCATCATCAGAAAACGTGACTCTGTTTACTTCGAAGATTTTGTTGGCTATTTTTTCCAAGTGATTCACGGAGATCTTATCGGGAACGTGCGCCTCATTCAAGAACTTCATTAAAGCTTGACGGTGCTCGTCCGAATGGATCAATAATGACAATAGGGAAATTTGAGCGGGCGTCTTTCTTAATTGTTCCACGATAGAGTAGTCATGCAGCTTCATTTTCCTCAAGAATTCTTCTGCTTCTTCTTCAGTTACAACTTTCTTTATTAGTGCTGGATTATTTTTAGCTCTTCTTAACTCCTCGGGAGTAAAACACCTTCCCGAGCAAGTCAGACCCTGTACTTCACAGATTTCTTCTTTGAATTCCTTCCCTTTGTACATCACCGTTACCCGTTCATAATTCCATGGAATAGCCTTGCTGTTGATTATTGGTAACTGGGTTACTGGCTTGATAATAACCCGATCTGTGCGAGCTCCTTCCACAATTATGATGGGTTTGCTGGCCGCTCCCCGTACAATCACCTTTACCCCTTTCGGTTTCGTTGCAACTTTGCTTAAAGACCCCTTCTCAACTGCCACAGATGGCTCAATACTCTTTTTGCTCTACGTGAGCACTAACTTCTCATCTGCTGATTGTTCATCTGTCTTGACTCCACTAGACCGAATCATCATGACGGTCTGTGATGACTTCTTGGGTTCCCCCTCCGCATGCACTATTTCGATCATATTCGCCTCCTAGTGGGCTGACATTGGATTCTTGTTAATATTGGGCGCATCGGAAGCTTGAACTTCAATTATATTGGTATCAATAAGCTCCTGTATCGCATTTTTCAAGTGCCAGCACTTTTCTGTATCATAACCCAGAGTACCAGAACAATACTCACAGCTGACCGTATAGTCAAGATTCTTTGGAAGAGGATTTGGCAGTTTGGACTGTATCGGCCTTAGCATGTCTAGCTGTTTTAGCCTGTGGAACAGACTGGTGTATGATTCTCCCAACGGAGTAAAGGTTTTCTTTTTCTACAACATTTCACCCTTGAGTGCTTGACTCGGCCTGAAACTTGGTCCGGAAGTGTTTTGGTAGGCTCGTGGATGTGGATAAGTATTTGGTAGGACAGGAGCACACCATTGAGTGTGGGCAGGAGGTTGGTTGTATGCTTGCGCATGGTTGACGGAAAAACGAGGTTCTGGTGGGGGATAATAGTGTTGGGGTGGATTGTGGTGATAAGTTTGTTGGTGGGGTCGAGGTTGATTGTAGTGATAAGGTGAACCTCTGGATCCGGACCAAGTTCCTAAATCAACCATTGTTGCTTCCTCTCTCTTCTTGTTCCCAATCCCTCCTATGCCGCCTTGAATAGCCTGAGTAGTTGCTTTGATAGCCGAATAGCTCATGATTTTATTCGACTTGAGGCCTTCTTCTACCATGCCCCCCATCTTTACTACTTCGTTGAATGACTTTCCCACAGCTGAGACCAAATGGCCATAGTAAGTAGGTTCCAAAGCCTGTAGGAAGTAATCTACCATCTCACTTTCCTTCATTGGGGGATCTACTCTTGCTGCTTGCTCCCTCCATCTGAAACCATATTTTCTGAAGCTTTCACTGTGCTTCTTCTCAATCTTAGTCAAGGACAGTCGATCTGGAATGATCTCAAGATTGTATTGGAAGTGACAAGCAAATGCTTGCGCCAGATCATCCCATGTGTACCATCTCCCATGGTCTTGGCGAGTATACCATTCCAATGCTGATCCACTCAAACTCTGACTGAAGTAAGCCATTAACAATTCGTCTTTTCCTCCAGCTCCCCTCATCTTGCTGCAAAAACCCCTTAAGTGGGCTACTGGATCGTCGTGCCCGTTGTATATATCGAACTTGAGCATCTTGAAACCTGCCGGTAATTGCACATTCGGGAACAGACATAGGTCCTTGTAGGCCACACTGACTTGCCCTCCTAAACCCCGCATGTCTCTGAACGATTGTTCTAAGCTTTTAACTTTCCTGAACATCTCCTTATGTTCGGTATTTTTGACTGTTTTATCAGCTTCTATCGGGGGGTCAAAGAGAGGAGTATATGAATGGGTTTCTGGAGCTTTGAAAGTGGGCTCCGAGGGGTAGTATTGGTTGTCCTGGGCCTGGAACATAGGCTCGCTAGGAGATTTGTGGAGTGTAGCTGGTGAAGGTGCTACGAAGACAGGAGTTACTAGTGGAGGAGGGTATGGAATTGGTTTATGGGGTGGAGATTATGGTATATGAGAATTGGTGCCCTGGTAGTGTTGGTAAATGGGAAAGCTCGGGGATAGATCAGTGGCAGGATGATCCTGAGTTTGAGCCGGTGGTGGGGTGGAAGCAGGGTTAGCAGGGTAAGCTGGGGGTGATTGTCCTTTAGACCAGTCATGATACATCTCGGCCATCTGTTGCTTAAGTTTGAGCATCTCCTCTTTCATTTTACTGACGTCCAACTCCTCTACCTCAATACTTGTATCGACATCCGGGATAGACATGATTTCTGATATTGGTCCTTTTGATCTGGTTTGGTAATGATAATGTGCCAGTATACTCTAGATAAGCTAATTGCTTGAATTCTGAGATAAAACAACAAACTTGTTAGTTTTTAGAGTTTAGCAAATAAACAACCACACATAGGGATGCAATCACCTAGGCAAATAACCATTTTATATCATGTATTTGCTAGGTTGTTTGTGTCATCCCAGTTTTTCCTGACCTTTCCCTTTTATTGTCACTCACGCCTATCTTTTATTTCCCTCCCCTTTTCATTTTATTCTTTTCTTTTGGTTGTGGTCGAATCTTATGAAGATTGCCTACGTATCATGACCCTGCATGAATCAGACCGAGCGTAGTTCTGGTGGACACAATTATTTATTATTTTTAACAAGCGAAATAGTACAAAGACAGAAATGACATTACATTTGGACAACACTTCAAGAAAATGGTTTAAAAGACTCAACATGGACTTAAACTAAAACATGACTATTATATGAAAAGTTCCAACAACTATACTACGCTTCACTCCACAATCTTTTGCTTTTAATTACTGGAACATCTGCTCACGGTGGGGCTTGACCCGGCTGACCTCCTAGTGTACGGTACATCCTCTCTAACTCCATTGCATGATGATGGGCAAAAGTAGGTGCATGCTCTAGAAACCTTTCATAATCCATCCCTTGGCAGTTCACGTAACTTTGAGAAGTATAAACGGCCAAATCATGGATTTGTGCTCTGAAATCTTGGAGATTTTAGTCTTGGTTTTGCAATCGCTGTTGGCGAGTGGTGGCTATATCTTTTATGTGGTCTTCGCGATCTAAAGCTGACTCCAATTGAGCTCGAAGTCTGGCTTGATCGAGTCTTGCCTGTGCTCTCTCCTTATCAATATCTGTGTGTTGGTGTTCTCTATTGTACCTTCTCATTTCTTCCAACTGTGCATGAAGTTGAGCTTCTGAATGTATCCAATGGTCCTTCTCTCTCTTGAATTGAGCCATTTCTTCTTCGAATCTCATTACTTGGCGTTCCTTACTTGATTTGGCCTCCTCATTTAACTGTAAATAGTTGCTTTGTACCCCTTTTCCTTTTCACCCCAAGCCTCCTCATCTCTTACTTGAGATTCCTCAGGCTTTCTTCTAAAGCATGAATAGTTGCTTTGTACCCCTTTTCCTTTTCACCCCAAGCCAACCGTTCTTGGATTTTGTCATCAAAGGCTTGAACATGCGATCTTTTTATGGGCCTTCTAGGATCAGGTTCTGGTGCCTCATCCACACGGTATCTTTTCTCAAACCACCTAGCATAACCCGGATTTATCTCGCCTTTCGCAGGATCTAGAACTTGGGTATCATCTTTCAAGTATCGACAACCATTCTAAATCTGCTGGATTAAAGCCTCAGGGAGAGTGGCTTCGGGGTGTAGTTCAATCACTTGCGCACTCAAATCTTCATCATCAGGCACCACTTGGTATGTCCCTAGCTGTCTTAGAACTCTCTGTGGTGCATACGGCTGGACGCTTCTTAAACCCAACAGTAGCAAATAACTCTTCAAGGTTGACATGTGTATCACCTCTCCTACCGGGAGCCATCCCAAAGTCCACTCGATTTGGCTCGCCATTAAAGATCTTAAATGGGATATCCAGGCTTCCACCCCTTCTGGAGATTTATAATCTTTTATTCTTTCTTCATAACTCTCGATGAAATTGTCCTTGCTTGGACCATACTGCATGAACTTGGGGTGATATCGGAGATGTTTAGTCAACCACATTTGCAACAAAAAATTGCACCCTTCGAAGAATTTTGCCCCGGATTTACACAAAGTCAACGCCCGATAAATGTCTGAGAGAATGATCGGGGCAAGAGTGTGATGTTCCTTGGTAGTGAGGACTTGTACGACTCTGGCTATACGAATATCAATTGTCCGCTCTTTGTTTGGGAAGACCATGATTCCCAGAAAAGCCACCATGAAAGTGAAGCGTCGGTGAATCTGCCAGGTGTCCTTGTTTTGTTTGTTAGTAAGGCCCTTTTCAACAACAACAACAACGACCCAGTATAATCCCACAAGTGGGGTCTGAGGAGGGTAATATGTACGCAGACCTTACCCCTACCCCGAAGGGTAGAGAGGCTGTTTCCAGGAGACCCTCGGCTAAAAAAAAGCAACAGGAGATGATATATTAGTACCATAAAAATGCATAATAAAATAATAGCAATATAAGAGATATGAAATACAGAATACGAAATACGAAATAGATGGATGGTATAGTAAAAACTAGCAGGTAAAGCCCTGCATCAATAGACGACCAATGACATTCTTAGTCTAACTCCTAACTGGCTAGTCTCACTCTATTGTGCTGTAGAAATATTCACAACTTTCCCCTAACCTACAACCTTAATGCTCGACCTCCATAATTCCCTGTCAAGGGCCATGTCCTCAGTAATCCTAAGTCGCGCCATGTCCTGTCTGATCACCTCTCCCCAATACTTCTTAGGTCGCCCTCTACCTCTCCGCGTGCCCACTACAGCCAGTCGCTCACACCTCCTCACCGGTGCATCAGTGCTCCTCCTCTGAATGTGCCCGAACCATCTGAGTCTTACTTCCCGCATCTTGTCCTCCATGGGGGCCACACCCACCTTCTCTCGAATATCTTCATTCCTAATCTTATCCATCCTTGTATGCCCGCACATCCACCTCAACATCCTCATCTCTGCTACTTTCATCTTCTGGATGTGTGAGTTCTTTACCGGCCAACATTCAGTTCCATATAACATGGCAGGCCTAACCACTGCTCTATAAAACTTACCTTTTAGTAACGGTGGCACTTTCTTGTCACACAAGACTCCCGACGCTAACCTCCACTTCATCCACCCCACCCCTATACGGTGTGTGACATCCTCGTCAATCTCCCCGATCCCCTGAATAACCGATCCAAGGTACTTGAAACTACCTCTCTTGGGAATGACTTGAGAGTCAAGCCTCACTTCAACTCCCGCTTCCGTCGGCTCAACTCCAAATTTGCACTCGAGGTATTCCGTCTTCGTCCTACTCAACTTGAAACCTTTAGACTCAAGAGAATCATTAATATTCATATATATATATATAACACTTCGATGAAGAAGGTTTAAAGGCTGTGTTTGCTAATCGACAAATTTTTATTTATTTATTTATTTTTGAAAAAAAAACGACAAAAGGCAGCTGTTCTTGCAAAAACAGCCTTTCGGCGCCCTTTTGGGGACATTCGGCATATTTTGGACAAGAATGACATCGCCTTACTTATGACAACACAATAACATTTATGTACCCACATTTTTAATTATTTATTATCTATTTATTTTTATTTTTTAAATAGTTGGGCCCGATGTGGGTTGCCTACGTATCTCACATCCGGTGAGAATCAAACTTACGTAGTTCGTAATAATAAAACTATTTTTAAAAGAAACACAACATTTCCTTTTCTTTTCAAAATTTCGACAGAATTTCAAAATATTTTGGAAATTATTTATTTATTTGAAAACAACCAATTTTCTTTCTCGGTTCTCACATTGATTTTCCTTTTCTAACTTTTCCTATAAGCTGGTCAACATGCAAATCCGAAACAAATGAATGCACAAGTAAGATGCATCAGGATAGTCTTTTCATTTCAGGGTACATATGTCCTAGACATACCCAACCCCTGTATTGAGTCTCCGAAGTCAAATGTACATGATGCAAACAAACGTTCCTACTAGGGATCCGGCATGAAGCTGAGTTATTCTAAGTGTAAAACCTGGGGTATACTGTTCTAGACCTGGCTTACCCAAGCGGACAGCTTGAGCCGAAGTGGGGGCAATGTACCGGGAGCACGAAAGTATACCCGACCTAGTTACTTGGCTCAATTTCGTTCTATTTGGTATGACTTCTAACAGAAAGGTGGGCCACGTGCACGTGTGCACCATAAATTCAGAAGACTCAGAAGGAAGAAGGGTTTCGCAACAGTTTATATATATAGTTCAGATAATATCAAAGCGGTAAAAAGCAACCTTTAGCACATTATGCCCAAACATGTGAATAAAAAATAAAGCCAAATATAACAATTATTCTAAGCTCAAATTCTTGAACCCTGAACCAAAGATTCTGGGTTCGTTCCCCAGCAGAGTCGCCAGAGCTGTCACACCTCCTTTTTTCACTACACTCCCGAGAAGGGGTATAAGTGAAGTTTTTCCAATTAAAGGACAATCGAAACGAGATTATTTACATTAAATTCAGAGTCGCCACTTGGTATAATTTATGGTGTCCCAAGTCACCGGTTAGAATCCCAAATCGAGGAAAATATTGACTCTGTATTACAGTCCGCGAGCCAGAAATCCAGGTAAGGAATTCTGTTAACCCGGAAAAAGGTGTTAGGCACTCCCGAATTCCGTGGTTCTAGCACGGTCGCTTAACAATTTATACTTGGCTTAATTTTTTTTTAATTACGTGTTTAGGAACTACATGCATTTTACCTTTACCACTTTTAATTACGTGATTTACTCGTACCTAAAGAATTATCGAGTTACGTATACTTGCGTGGTTTGGCGTGTCAAGAGTCATGTCACGCGTACGTGTACACAATTCACAACACTTAGTTTATTTTTAAAAAAACTTAGTCAAAGTCGCGCGGACGTGTACCTTAATTTATTTTTGAAAATCGTAATTATGTCACGCGAACATGTATACAATCACGATGATTGATTTATTAAGATCATACCTAAAAGCATACTATCAATTTGATTTTGATGTAAATATGTAAAAGCAAGATTTTCATGGATCAACAGTGAGCTTTCCTCATTCTCGCATTTTAGGATTAAAATTTCAAAAATTAACTACTTGCATTCTTAAGAACTATGTTAACATAAAACAAAATATTACCACGCAAAGCAACAAATTTTGCTAATATAGAAAATTGAGCAAAACAAAAAAATAAAACTTTATAGTCTTTTCATATTAAAACAAAACTCCAAACAAGCTACCTAAAATACTTTATGAATTATATATCTTAAGCACATAATCTTTCTTCTCCCCTTTTTTTCTAAAAAATAAAATATTCCTACCAAATTAACACTTAGAAATTTCCAACTTTCATGGCTAGGCAGTTAAAAATTATAAACGTTTATTCAGAGAATAAAAAAAACTTTTCTTTATGTAATAGAAACTTACTATAATCTTATAAAGAAAATTTCTTATAGTTTATGGTCTATTCACAAGAATGATTAGAAAAAAAAATTAACCGATTTATGACTTAGGGATAATATATAATTATTTCGTCCACGATTAACGATGCTCTATTATTATGAAGTTTAGCCGAAGTTACGCGAACATATACTCTGATTTATTTTTAAATAAATCGTAACCGTGTCACGCGGACGTGTCCACAATCACGATAATATTTTAAACGGCCTAAAGTTTTCTCTACGAATATTTATTATTTTTATATCTACATTAATACGAGGGCCATGGGAATTCGCTAAATGGCGCGCCTCGATTTCCAAAGAATTAAGATTCATCAAGCGATGGCCATAGGTTATATGATTCAAATGTGTAAATGGCACGCCTCAAAACTATTCAACTAGAAGAATTAAGGAGATAATTAAAATTAATTTAAAATTAAATATCACAACCACACGCGAAAACAGTACCCTTGATTTAATTATGTGCCTAAAGCTTGATCACCATATTCATAAGTTGTTTGTTCTCTTCCTATGCTTGAGACCAATTGTATGTGTTTAAAATTTGCAAAATGGTTTACGTGTAAAGTTGGGAGAAACTTTAGCTGATATGCATACCATTTGTTTTATGAAATAACCATCACTCCACCCAGAGCAAACTCAACTTTGTATATCCTCTTTTAAAATGCCGAAATCAGTACTCATAAACCCAATCCTCTTCTACACATTTATTTCTAGTCCAAGTCCTAACTATTCTGTTAATTCGCTTATGACGATTGGGTTTTAGATGAACAAAATCAAACCAATTATTGTCCAAACTTGTGAAAACTATTTACAACTACCAAATCTATACCTTGTAATAATGTTGACATTATTTTGTTATAAGAAATGGGCTAATTGCACTCCTAAACTAAAATAGGCAATTTATTGTTAAGAAAGAAAACTAGTTTACAAATTGATTTGATAGACAAATTCACACTACATATACCACGAATATACAACTGAACCTCTCAGAATACTCCAATACTTTAAACATAATGGACTATATCAATTTACCTCTAACTTATGGTTATCCCAATAGCTGTTATCATACAAGATTACATACAAACAAGAGCACTTATCTCAACCAGAATGAAAACAAAAATTCCGATGTTTGACGAAATATACTATTGTGGTTCCTTGATATTTCCATACTACCATACACTTAGCTAACATGGCTTAAACACAAAACTTAGCTAATGATCAACATTCTACCAAGTTCCCCATCTCAGAGTTCAAAACCAGCTATAACCAATGAGCTTCAGAAGTAAGTAAAATTACTGGAGAGCTATACTAACTTCAACAGAGGCAAGTTGACTAATAGCTCCCATGTTGAGCATATGACATGTTAGTTAACTAAAAAAAACAAAACTGAAACTAAACTAATAGATTTGAATGTGCAGAAGACACATTTGGAACTCCGGATTTCATTTCATTGCAATATCGAAACCTTGTGTGAGATAAGTCTAGAAACATGTACCTGAGAATAAGGAAAAAACAAAGAGGGAGTGAGGAGGCAGTAATCAACAGCAGCTAACCCAGTTTAATCTTCAACAATATAGCAATAACTTCAAAAATCAAAACAGCTTCAAGCCAGAACTTCTCAAAATTGAATCATTTTTCTACACAGAATCAGAACTTCTTTTTTTTAAAAATTTTTTGACTAGCAAACCAATTTAAAGAACAAAACTAAGACCAATTTATATCAAAAGATTGCAGAAATTTCTTATGTAATTTCTAGTCGTTTCTCCAGCTCTCTTTCTGTATATCTTTTTTTTTCTTTCAGTCTATTCAGCTCTTTTAAATAGACAATTAGCTTAGTGCCTTCTCCATTACCAATTCACCTTTTCATTTCTTAATTGTCCACTGATGCAGTGCTTTTAATTAATTCGGTAATGCAATTTCTACCCTACCACTATTAGAAGTTTCTCAATTATTGACCACTTGCATAAATCAATCAATTATTATACACATTTAACCAAACTCAAGATAATCTTTAATTTAACCGACTAAGTTATTAGACGAGATATGATTTCCAGATTCTAAACAAACTGACCACACAAACCTATGAAACCAAGAACAAATTCACCAACATTCTGAAAAACAAAACAACGAACAGAAGATAGTTTATGCCAGAAGATTGGTCGAGTTTTCAATTGAAATCGACCAGAGAAAAGAGAAAGAGATGAGGAAAGACGAACATCAGAATAATACCAATTAAACTATAAATATAGAAAATAGGACAAAAGAACTCACCGGTCAGTAGTAACTGAAGAAAACCTTCGAATCTTCAATTTTTAAACCAAAATTTGACTTTAACTGTGTGTTCTTATCAAGAATACACAGATAAAGTCAAAATTAGCTTAAATGTTCGGTGAATCTTGACTTTGCAGTTTTAGGTTTGAAGCTTAGATTCATTATTCGACAAGTTCTGGTTTGATTCGAAGGTAACAAATTGTGGATTAGGGAAGATGGGGTTGTGGTGGTCAAGGGGTGTTAGTTTGGGGTTGATTGGAGGTGGCGGCGCCATCGGAAAGCGAGGGTAAATGGTGGCGGCTACTAGGGTTCATAGCCTAAAATCAAGATTCGAACCGTTTTAAGGGTGTTCATAGGAAACTAACTATGGATTATGAAAGAGGATATCAAGGGGGTTCTGGGGTGTGAGTTTGGTGGCGAACGGAGTCGGCACCGCCGGCGACAACCGGTGGAAATTAGGGCAGCGGGTCTCTAGGGTTTGGGAAATTTGAGAGAGACGAGGGTGATTGAGGGGGGTTCTGAGGGGTTTGGGTATATTACAAATGAGATTATTAATTTGATCCATTGGATGATTGAAATCCAACTGCTGGGACAGAATCCATAATCGAAACGGGGTCGTTTTAATTAAATGGGGCTGGACCGGATCGGTTCTGGAAGCGGGTCGGGGTCGGGTAATGGTTAAGAATCTGGACCGTTCGATGTAGATGAATGGATGGGTGAGATTTGTTGAAATCGAAACGACGTAGTTCTGTCCCTATACTACATCGTTTTGATGGTCTCAGAGACTAGAAGTTTGGACCAGGTATGGAACGTGTTTTTGGGCCTGGAAATTTGGGTTTAAAGAATAGCCCAAACTTTGATTTTCATTTCTTTACTTTTCAAATTAATTCCTTCTTTTCCTTGTTTTATTTTTTCAAAATTAAAATCCTAAATTAAGTTATAACACCAAAATTAATATTAAAAATACTAATCCTCTCTAAATTATAATGTGTTATTATATATTTTCTTCTTCTTCTTCTTCTTCTTCTTCTTTTTCATTTTTGTAAAACACCTAATTATTAATTAATCCAAAAATGTAAGATCAAATCCTAAATGCAAATGCTATATTTTTGTATTTTTAATGCATTAATAAAATTAAACATGCACACAAATATATGCAAACAATCAGGAAAATCACACAATAATTCCTAAAATAACACATAATTAAAGCCAAGACCTAATTTTGGGAATTATTTTAGAGTAATTCGTATTAGGCAAAAATCATGTGCTCATAGTATGTCTGCAGGAAAGGAATTCATATTTGTTGGCAGTATTTCCTCTTGTGCTGAGTCTGCAACTGTATTCACTGCTGCATCCAGATTCTACTTAGGTTGCTCCTGATTTTCAACCTCTAAAAATATGCGGTCTATGTGTGGTTGTTCCATGCTCTGATACCATGTCAAAGTTTAAGCAGAAGAATTGAATTGAGAGTTCAATAATGGACGATCGAATGTTCTAGAGAGAGAGTCCGTGGAGAGAATTTTGTTTTCTCATTTTTATCTAATCTGACTGTACACAATATAATGTTTATATAGAAGATAACTGCTACTCTCTAACTAATAATTACACGGTATAATTAACTATAATCTCAGCCCACTAACCGCCTAGCTGACCAGTCTAATTGCAGTTAATTGCCAGCTAACTACTTCACATAAGTTGTACGTGTTATGTGATACTTCCACTCTCAATATCTTTAGATTCTTAGGTCTAGGGTAATCATTAAAATTCTTAAGAGGAAAAAAAGAGAAAAGTAAATGTTATAAATAGAATTCTATTTAAGGTGAATGTCTATATTTAGAGAGATTCTAGGGTTTATTGCTTGGTGGCTAAGCCAATCTCTCCCTATAAATAGAGGGTTCTATTTCATTGTAATTCATCCCAAAATTCAATAAGAATTTCCTCTCTCTCTCTTTCTCTATAATATTGTTCTTCTACTTTTATTGTTTCATAACACGTTATCAGCACGAGACTCTAACCAATTGAGTAGAAGCTTTGGGATTGAGCATAATGATTGTCAATTGTTCTTTGAACTTCCTTCATGATTAAATTCTGGATTTAAGGTAAGTATTTTACTTTTCTCTTTCAAATTCTTGACATTCTATACTTTGATTTTAAATACAAGCAAAGACGATAAATTTTGATTGCAACTCTAATGGAGTTTGAAAGAAATTATAACCACCCAAAGTGGAAAAATTTCTGTGCTTTGCCATGATCAAATTCATGTATGATTGTGGGCAAAGAATTGAAAACCCGTCCCATTGAATTTGCTCCATTCTTATTCCTTTTAGAGAATGTGATAGCAGTATGTGATAAGTCTGAAAGAAGACAAAATTACTACTATGAATGTATCAATGGATGTGGACGTGACAATAGACGAATAAATTATAATCGTCATCATTGAGTAATGAGAATAATAAGGATTCTCAAAATAATCCTTCACTCTGTGAAAGTAATGTTTGTCATCGATTTGACATGAGATTTTATAAAACATATATAGATGATTATGGTCCATTCATGATGTGAATGTGACAACATCTTATTTATGAATACATATTCATTCTTGGAAGAATATGAACGTGCTGGTGGTAGTGAATATATCATACTCACCTCTAGAAGAAGGTTTAAGATGATATAAGAAAATAATGTCATTATTATGGCATGAATGGTCATTGGTCACGTACCTATTACACACCAAAATATTTTGGTAATGCGATTATTAAAGAATAATATTAATGCAAGAAACATATCTTGCATATAATTTTGACCACAACCATAATGGTATAACTTTCTCCCTGAAAGAGATATATGACCATATGAATGTTGATGAATATGTGGCAGTACAAAATTAATTAAGAGCTCTGGAAGATCCAATTATACTATTTTGGAGAAACACAATTGATTACCAATAAGGTATTGTGTTGTAGTAAGTCTTAAAGAAACTTATTCAGTCTTCAAAGTACACGCGAAAACAGTTGATTATATTGAGACTATAAATAAAGGAAAGATTTAATATCTTCTATTACTACAACTTGTAGCAGGGTAATATGTATGTGAAAGGTTACCCGCTTTATTCTCCAGTTTGTACTACACAAATAAAAGAATGCCACAATAAAATAGAACTTTATTGATATAAAACTCATATCATAATAAACTTGGAGTTTATTGATATCCAGTTGGCATAGTTGGTTTAGTCATATCAACTTAAGTATGATGTGCAAAAATAAAAGAAAATTCAAATGAGTAAACATTAAAGAACTAGAAAGTTCTTTACGAATTCTCCTAGGTTGCTTGTTCTCATTAATTAGTAGACCAACTAAAGTTGGGATTGAATCCCATAAATTCTGGAAATATCAAAGGTGAATATGGGCTCATTCACCTGCCATGTATACCACATAAGATGCATTTATGAGATAGTTACATGTGTGATTATTATTAACCCACAACATGGTATTTGCGAGGTAACTTGCTCAATAATTTGATTTAGAGCATAGTTTCTAGATTTTTTATTCAAGAAGTTCATCTTGATAAGTTGGTTTACATCACAGCTGGTTTAGCAAAATAATTTATTGAGTGTCTCCACTTAATAGATAAATTATTGCTTATGAGAACAAAGTTATCTATATCAGTTTGATATAGGTCATATACGAAAGTATATTACATTCTCCCCTCACAAGTGGTTCGGGGTCAGGAACCAAATAATTCCATATTATTATTATTAATGTGCAGTGTATATTTTGATTAGCATCATGACACACAAAGAATGGGCTCTCAAAGTTGAGGAGACAAGTTAGTTTTTCTAACATGAGGGGCAGACATGATAAACACTTGAGAAAAAGTTACGTGGAACGGATTATCATTTGTATATATAGATCCTCGAATATCATAATATGAACTTGAAGTTCATAAAAAGATAATTCGTTTGCAATATATTTCAAAGCATGCTATACACATTTGCTGACCCAAAGAAAGTAACTATATTCTCATTGCAAATGCTCCTATCAAATCCTAGAAGGACAAAGTCTATGGTACGCTTAAACCATATAGACAAATCGGTTTCAAATAAAACTTCTTGATAAAGAAGATATGCAAATGATCAAAGTGATCATAATAAGGAGACAAGTGATCTAGAAGATCACATGACATAACACTTCATAAAATCTCATGAGAGATTCAGGTACCTGAAAATATGAATGAAGAGATCTCTATGTTATGTCTTTATGAAAAAATGTTGGAATCGATATAAAATATTTGTCGACGACATCTATCATAGCGCTAAGTATAGATGAGGATCTTAAGTCTATCGAATATAGACACAAAAGTTTGGCCAAATGGAAGAGACATAATTCAAGTAGAATTGATTCCATATGAAAGACATAATTTTGTCTATGTTGTTCAAATACTTGAAAGTATAAAGTCAATGGTATGTGCAATCAGTTTTCGATATCTTATATGTCTAGCATGACATAAAAACTTGATATGCATCTAAAGTCTATTATATGGCTTATATGACTTAACTTATATGATAATCCATGAAGGATTTAAGTCGCTTAAAGCATATACAATTCTTGGTCTTGAAGTACCACATTCTAAGTGCAATTTGTGCACATATGTATCTTGCTATAACTATAAGCATGATAATGTGATAGCTATGGAGATATTGAAAAGGCCATTCTACAGAAGTTTATGAAGACATTACATCTCTACCAAGAATGATGATTTCAAGATGCAATATATTCATTGAAATTAATATGGCTGATTTGTTTATCAAATCTCTACCAAAGATCATTTGAAGATGGTGCACAAGATTGGAATGCAAATGCTCAAGGATGTAAATTGATGCTCTCATTAGGGGAGTTAATGCGCGTTGCACTCTTTTTTCCTTACAAGGTTTTGTCCCACTGGATTTTCCTTGCAAGGTTTTTAATGAGGCAATCAAAAGGCGTATTGTTAGATATGTGTACTCTTTTTCCTTCTCTAGAATTTTTTTCCACTGGGTTTTATTTTAGTTAAGGTTTTAACGATGCACATTATCTGTTGAATAGACATTCAAGGGGAGAGTGTTATAAATAAAATTCTATTTAAGGTGAATGTCTATATTTAGAGAGATTCTAGAGTTTATTGCTTGGTGGCTAAGCCAATCTCTCCCTATAAATAGAGGGTTCTATTCCATTGTAATTCATCCCAAAATTCAATAAGAATTTGCTCTTTCTTTCTCTACAATATTGTTCTTTCTACTTTTATTGTTTCATTACAGTAAAAGAGTATTCTAAGAATCTAATTTTCGTGGGCCATCCAAACAGCGCTGGACCTACCTCATTTCCTTGGTCACATCACGTTTTACGGTTAATGCCTTCGGCTATTGACTAGTAAAATATTACTCAAAAAATTTATACTTATTATTTATTTTTAAAAAAAGGAGGATCGTAAAACTTATATATCAAATTAAGAAATGCATCACATCTATCTTCAAACAAAAATTTCTCACATAATTATACTTGGCTAATATATTTTTTGTTACATCATTTAAGATGATTAATTTATCTATAATAATTTGGTAATGTTAAATGCAAAAATTTATTTCGTCTATGAGCTAAATTTACCACGTGACAGATAAAGAGCAGCGAGTATGCTTATTAAAACTTCGTGAAATAACCCCCTATTACCTGCATTTACGCAGGGAAAAAAAAAGCCATGGACTTTCTTGTTATTTTTTATTTTTGATAAATTGTATGCCCATTTCGTTTTAACACATAAAAGGAAAAGCTACCCTTTCTCCCATAATTAATTACCGAACTCTTCCCAAATAACTCTTTTATCCAAGCCGTCAATTACCACCGAGCATCTAATCTCCACCGTCGATCTTGCCACGTAAGATAACACGTCATTATATTTTCTCAAATTCCCTGCCAATAAATCAAATCTCTCACCGTTAAATGTAGTCATAAACGGAGATAAAGGATGCCACGTGGCGAAGTTTATTGAACGATATTTCTAAAAAAAAAATTCTCTGAAAATTGTAAAACCAAAACGAACCCTAAAACCTCTCTCACTTTCGCTTTTGTTTCTCTCCTTAGGGAAAAAAAGGAAGGGTAAAATTCAGAAAAACGATATTATTTACAAAAATTTAAATTAAAAAGATAAATCAGTTAGGGTTTCCAATCGAACCAAATCACACTAGTTTTTTTCCCCTCAATTCTCTGATCGGAGCCCTAGAATTTCACCCTTTGCATGTGGCGGATCTTCGCCATTTTCGGTTTCTAGTTCGATAATTCCGAGGAAAAGGTACGTGTATTTCTGTATGTTGGATTTTATCTATTTAATTGAAGAAATGTATCCATTTCTTTTGTTAATTGTGAAGTTTTCTGTGTTTTGATTGAGTATTTTGTTGTGAATTTGTGCTTAACAGATCTGGAAATACGTATTTTGTGTGAACATATGATGTGTGATGGAATATGAAATTTGGGGAATTATTTGTTGTTCGGTTATTGAGTGATTATTGTAGATGGAAAGTGGTGTCGAAGAAAAATCTGGTGGTGGTTCTGTCGAGAATTCGAAGAAACAAAGGTCTTTGGATCTGCAAACACTGTATAAGTTTGGGGATTTGAAGAAGGGGAAATTTTCTGCTGAGGACAGTGATATTGATGTTAGGAAGAAGAAGAAGAAGAAGAGGAAGAGTATAAAAGAGGTGTCATTGGACAAGCCTGAGCCATCTGGGAAGAAGAGTAGGACTAACACAGATGAGGATCATGTGAATGGGGGGGATAGTGGGGGACCAGTTGAATCGCAGTTATCATCATCTGGGCTGGAGAAAAGGTTGAATTACAGCAATGGGTTGAATGGATTTTCTCTTAGTTTAGATAGTAATGGTAATGCTATTCCAATTCCGAAGCGCCCGCGTGGTTCTGTGGGGCGAAGGAAGTTTGATAGTAGTGGTCGAGGTTCACAGTTATCATCGAGGATTCGGACTTCTGTCATCGGAAATGGCAAGTTAAAAAGTGAACCTGAGGAGACTGAGGGTGATCAGCTTCCAAAAAAGCGGGCCTTTTCTGGTGGAGAAGCTAAAAGTGATGAAGGGACTTCTAAATTACCTAGTAGTTCGGCTGGCAATGGTGTTACCGTCAAGGTAAAGAGAAAGATAAGTGTTGATGGATCACGGGAAAAGAAGAAAGATAAGGCGAGTTCAATTCGGCATGCTAAGGAAGATGGTCATGTAGCTGTAAATAATGGTGAAGCATCTTCTAGAAAGCACCGGAGTACTCGTAACAAGAGAAAGGATTCGTCATCTACGAGTAGAAAATCTGTAAAGAGGGGTTTACCATCTGGAGATAACTTCGGAAGCTTTTGTCAAGATTCTTTGGATGATGATGATGAGGAGAACCTTGAGCAGAATGCAGCAAGGATGCTGTCTTCGAGATTTGACCCTAGTTGTACAGGTTTTTCTTCCAAAAGCAGATCTTCAGCATCACTATCTGCTGAACGATTATCTTCTTTACTCACTTCTGGTCAGGATTTTGTTAGTCGGGAGGGGAATTCCTTGGCTGGTTCAGAATCTGCATCAGTTGATACTGCTAGCAGAGTTCTACGACCAAGGCAGAAGCTCAAAGCGAGGGGTATTTCTAGGAAACGCCGTCATTTCTATGAAGTTCTTCCTAAGGATTTGGATGCTTACTGGGTATTGAACCGAAGGATTAAAGTCTTTTGGCCATTGGATGAGAGTTGGTATTATGGTCTTTTGAATGATTTTGACCCAGAGAGGAAACTCCATCATGTTAAATATGATGACCGAGATGAAGAATGGATAAACCTAGAAACTGAGCGGTTTAAACTCTTGCTTTTACCTGGGGAGGTACCTGGAAAAAAGAAAGTCAGGAAATCTGCAAATGTTAAGAAAAACATTGACAAAAGAAAATTAGACTTGACTGTAGATGATGACAGCCACCCAGGTAACAGTCTGGACTCAGAGCCCATTATATCTTGGTTAGCTCGATCATCTCGTCGAGTAAAGTTTTCTCCTTCCAGGCCATCGAAGAAACAGAAATCGTTTCAGTTATCTACCCCTGTTGTCTCATCACCGCTACATGCCAAAACTGAGAGCACAAACTGGAATTTAGGTTCCTTGAACAACAGTAAAGGCAAGCCAGATTGTGATCTTTTGTTCCCTGACAAACTGATTGATCTTAGCAAGGCTGAGAATTCTTTTGTCGGAAGTCATAGCAGCCACAAAGATAGAAAACCTGTTGTTTATGTTCGAAGGCGTTTCCACAAGAAGAGGGATGGACTATTACCTGTGTATGAAGCTGACAAAGCTTATGGAGCTGATATTTCTACCGTTTCTGTTACACCAGCTGTGGATGGATTGCAGAACTGTAATACCAGTATTATGTGCATTCCTGGCCCTGAGAGAGAGAAATTATTGCCTGCAGTTAATGATGTAGAGGTGCTAAGATTAAACATGCCATTGCTAGAAGCTAAGCAATTCAGGGTTGTAATATGTCTACCCACATTGCCTTTGTTGCTGCTTGAAGCAGAACAGATTTGGCTGTCTCACACTGTTTTGCTGCTGCAGCGTGGTGCCATTGTGATAAGGTGGCCAAAAATTATTTTGGAGATGCTTTTTGTTGATAATGCAGTTGGGCTCAGGTTTCTTTTATTTGAGTGTTGCCTCAACCACGCCATGGCCTTTATTTTCTTTGTCCTAACATTATTCAATCAAGCTGATGAAGCATGGAGGTTTGAAAGTCTTCAGTTACCTGTAACTTCAGTAAGGTTTCGGCTTTCTTCTATTCAGGATTCTAGGAAGCAGCAGTCTTTTGCATTTTACTGTTTTTCTAAACTCAAATATTCAAAATGGTTATACCTGGACTCCAAGCTTCAGAAACGTAGTTTGCTTGCTAAGCAGCTGCCCCTCTCCGAGTGCACATATGAGAATATCAAGTCCCTCGATTGCAGAAGCGAGCAATTACAGTTCAATGCTCATGCAGAACCTTCCTCATTTAAGGTACTTCTCATTCTCAATGTGATGTGTAGGTCTGCTATTTTGTTCTTCGTTCTAGCCTTCATCTTTTGATGTATCTTTTGTTCTTAATGCTACAGGTAGGGTAGTATGCTATATCTCTTTTGTTCTTTTGCTGTTTCCTTTTTCCTTCTTTCCAGATTTTACTTATCCCCATCTATGTTTCACCATTGTTATTTGTAACTAACCATGGTGATCATGATCATATCTTATTTACTTGCAGAAGAAGTTAGTGCCAGCTTGCCTGCCCACAGGCACCTCGACAGAGTGTTCCAGTGCAAGGCTTACTAGTTCTACTTTTAGTTCTGCAATGAAGCTCGGAAGAATTCCTCCTTTTGCTCTATCATTTACTGCTGCACCCACTTTCTTCATATGCCTACATCTCAGGTTACTCATGGAGCGCAACTTTGCTTGTGTTAGCCTTCAGGATTATGATTCTATAAATGCTTGCCAGCCAGTTAAAGATGACGGCAGTAGGGTGGAGTGCTCTGATACCGCTGAGAATATTGTAGCTTCATCTACTGGAGTTACTGGAGGGTCATCATTAGCTGAACGGAAACTGGGGAATTTAGCGTGTAAACAACAGCTGAGTGAACGTGTTTCATTGAAGTCATCTCAAAATTGTCAATTAGATATTACCCCGAGCTCTTTCATTGCCAAACATTCTGAATTGGGCACGTCTGATGTGATTGTTGTGTCACACAAATCGGAATCTGTTGGTCAAGGATTAGACCAGTTTGTTGCATCTCCAGGGAGAAGGCAGTCTAACAATATATCTCACAGCTTGCCCAGTGCTCGGTGCCATTCTGGATTGGTGGGGATGAGTGTTGTAATTCCATCATTTGACCAAGTAGAGGGACTATCGGAAGGAAAAGGAATTATCTTGGGCGAGGCATCTCATTTGACTCTGAATAAAAGTGATGGCATGATTTCTAGCCCAAACCTAACTGTTACTAGTAATGTGGTCCAATGTCCCATTATTGCTGGTATGAGTGATCGCATGGTCCAGAGCCCCAACCCTTCTGGTCCTAGAGGATTGCTGTGTCGTAACAGAAACAGCTCGAGTTCTTCCCCTTTTGGAGAAATTTCACCTGTGTTGGTTGATGGGAAGACAAATTTTACACGTGGTGGATTTGGCAATGGGCCAAAGAAACCTCGAACGCAGGTGCAGTACACATTGCCATACGGATCTTATGCTTTGGGTTCAATGCACAGAAATCACAGCCCACGAACTCTTCCTTACAAAAGAATCAGAAGAGCTAGTGACAAGAAGAATGCAGATAATTGTAGTGGCTCACAGAGAAATATTGAGTTACTATCTTGTGATGCAAATGTGTTGGTCACTGTTCCGGACAAAGGGTGGAGAGAATTTGGAGCACGGGTGGTCCTGGAAATTGCGGGTCACAATGAATGGAGAATTGCTGTCAAATTTTCTGGGGTTACCAAGTATTCATATAAAGTTCATAACATTTTGCAGCCTGGCTCTACCAATCGCTTTACACATGCCATGATGTGGAAAGGGGGAAAGGATTGGGTCCTGGAGTTTCCTGACAGAAGCCAGTGGATGTTGTTCAAGGAGATGCATGAAGAGTGTTATAACAGGAATATACGTGCTGCCTCAGTTAAAAACATTCCTATTCCTGGTGTTCGTTTGATAGAAGAAATTGAAGATTATGCATCAGAAGTCTCCTTCATTCGCTCTTCACCAAAGTACTATCGACAGGTTGAAAGTGATGTTGACATGGCCATGGATCCGTCACATATATTATATGACATGGACAGTGAGGACGAGCAGTGGTTGTCCAAGAATAATTTCTCTTGCTCCGGTGAGAGTAAATGTGAAGAGATATCTGATGAATTGTTTGAGAAGACGATGGACATGTTTGAGAAAGTTGCATATGCCCGTCAACGTGATCACTTTACACCCGATGAGCTGGAAGAGCTGATGGTTGATGTAGGGTCCATGGAAGTCGTTAGATCTGTTTATGACCATTGGGGGATTAAGCGTCAGAAAAAGGGCATGGCATTAATACGCCATCTCCAGGTATGATTAAATTGATATTGGCAACATCAATTGCCGGCATCTGATCCTGTGTTACTACACCTTTTAGCTGTGATTAGCTGCTGATATTTGCTAAACTTTTATACAAATAATTTGAGTGGCAGTCTTGTTATAAATTTAAACATGCTTATATTTATACAAGCTTTTAGGGGGTTAGAGTCCCTATCTTTGGTCTTGGGATCTATTACTTATGAGATTTGACCAATTTTGGTAGCGTTTTTGGCTGTAAATGGAGGAAGGGGACAAACTTGCTTATGGGATAACAACTTTCTTTATTTATTTGGTCTGCACCAAATTATTAAAATTGTGATGCCTTTTGTTTGTTCGGCAAGATGGTCCACTTGCGCTGATGGTGCTCAAGCCTCTGTGGAGAAATATATTCTACACTTATTTAAGGGTTGTAAACATATCGAGCTATCGTAAGTGGGCATCATATTATGCCCAATAATTTGAGTCCTCTTGGATGTACTGTGGTTGATGTCCATTTGTTTATAGGATAGACCTTGAATTGCACATGACTCATCATGACGTCAGTGTTATTGTACTCTGACCAATTAATTTAAAGGACAAAAAATCATGCCCTCTACAGCCTGTATTAACCAAATCGATCTCTTTCTTTTTTCTTCTAATAAAGTAAGGTAATTTTATTAAGGAAGCACCAAGAAGGTACTATCTAATACACTGGGCTTGTCTGCTTCATAGGTGTAAGCAGTGTTATCAAAGCGCACTTAAAGCGTGCTTCAGCCCTGAAGCAAGGCTCAAAACATGTTGAGCGCTTTGCCCCGCTTAGCGGGCGCTTCATTGTTGTCGTCAAGGCTCTAAGGCATACTATTCCTTGCCAATGAGCGTAATTGTGAAGAGGCGACACTAAACAATTGAGATTTCACTTTATCGTAAATTTTCCTCAATTTCTATTTCCATATATTTGGTATTCATGCTTATAGATATTAGTCTTGGACTACGCATACATATTTGTAGTTTTTCTCCATTTGCGCCTTTCTTCATTAACGCCCACTTTTTATTTTCACTTTGCGCTTAAAAAATGGTAGACAAACCTTAGAGCTTTTTTGTGCTTTTCGCCTTTGATAACATTGGGTGTAAGTAGTCTATCGATTCCGCTTATCCCAAAAGAAAAAATCTATCAAGTGCAAAATGTCCTCTCTATCAACAACAATGTTTTCCCTATACCAAAAGCATAAAATTTTACATGTGAGGTATTTACCTTTTGTCTATCAGAAAAGTTTTCAGTCTTTCTGTTCATATTGTCTGAAAAACACGATGGAATGGTCTTCCAGTATGGTTTCTGTGTTTTTTTCCAGATTTTCTGTGCCTGGCCTGCCTGCCAAGTGCCACCTTATTGGAGCCTGCTTTGCTTCACCTGGTATCACCGATTGACCTCCATATAGTTAAGAAACATTGTCCATATCAACAATTTTGTCTTCAGTATAGAAGATGATGCTTAATTGCCTCTGTATCTTGTTCACGGACATGCCACCTGCTGTTTATATCCTATTTCTTAGTAAAATCAGGAGGGAAATTGGTTTTCTGTATCATCTTCCAAGGCCAAGTTCTTCTACGTCCTTCCTTGCTTAACGAGGATCTGATAACATGACTTACCCATAAAGAATCCAGTTTTACTGCTTGTCCAGGATGTAGAATTTGCATCCAGCACAGCAGTCTCCAATATATTGAACTTGTCACAAGAAAAAGTCTCCAATTTATTAAACAATATATTTGCCCTTTCAATTTACCAATTAAAGGAATTTCTTTTGTAGAGTCCATCCTGTAGTGTTAAGGCAGTCTGCAACATTGCAGTTTTATCAGTAACCAGACACACATTGTGGAATTAAATCTTTTAAACCCATCTCCTCCAGCCTTTGACAAGCCAAAACCTGATCTTCTGCTCTTTCCCCACCTTTAGTTTTGGATTCTTCTAACAAATTTATTATGTCTGCACTGCAATGCCATGAGGGGCTGTCATTGGTTTTTACTTCTTACATTATCTTTCCCGTATTAAGTTATGAGAAGTTGCTTCTATAATTCATTTTTTTTCTTCATTATACCTCCAATACCATTTCAGCATCGGGCTTTTGTTTTGAAGTTTCAGTTTTTTCACTCCCATGCCCCTTCCTTTTCTCCCTGATTCCTGTCCTATTTCATCAGGTGAACTCCTTCCTTTTCCTTATCCTAAAACCCATAAAAAATCATTTCTGATTGTATTTGGCTTCTTCACCACTATGCCTGGAATCGGAATCTATGACATCGAACAAGTAGGGGTTTTATGCAAGACCCTGTTTACTAGTGTGTTAGTTTCCACCGAAGGTACTACTGTCTTTTCTAAGGATCCAATTTTCATTTACATTTTCCGGATACTGTCTTCCAAACACCAGAATCCTTTTGTTTTGCTCGCAATGGTAATCCCAACAAATTATCGGGAATTTCTCCACCGTTGTAACCCAAAATCTGCCCTATTCATTTATGCAACGGTTTGCATTAACTGAAATCATGATGGGTAACCAGAGATTGCTTCAAAAGCTACATAATCATTTTAAAATACTTTATCTACTTACAGTGTATCATCGGCATACCATATGTGGGAAACCTCAACTTCCTCTCTGGTATCAATTTTAAACCCTTGCTACCAGCTAGGATCTGGAGCTCTTAACATCAAATGAAAACCTTCCATGACTATTGGAAAGAAGATTGGGAGGGTCTTTTGTCTCAATTCCCTTTGTGGATCGAAAAGTCTTTTTGGGGAACTATTTTGATCGCAGAAAATTTCATTGGATCCTGTGGGTTTTCACCAAATCTCATAACTTCAGAATAGTTAGTAAGAAGGCTCAATTATAAAGTTAGTTTGCTTTTATAAATTAACCAAGATCAACCTTTCTTTAGGTGTAAATAAAATTGGTTGAATGCTTGTGTTTTAGAGATGGAGTAATATGGATAGTGAAGATTCGTGGAGCAAACTCCAACTTAGCTTGGGATTGAGTTTGAGGCGAAATTGTTGTTGGTGTTGTTGCCTTTTTTTCTTTTCAAAAGAGATGATATCAGCATTTGGTATATCATCCAAGAAAGCTGTTATAGCATGTGAAGGAAAAAAGAGGTAAAACTAAAAATATAGGCACTTAGAAACTATATACAATCAGTAGTTCTAGAGTTTATAATTGTAAGGTTAAGAGGAAGCAATCAATCAGACTAAGTTTGAAGTTGGTCATGACTCATGACAGTGGTGGGTTTTGAATATTGTAGTGAATCAACCATATCCTAGTTTTTCACCCCATTGAATATCTCGTAACTTTCCTTCCTTCAATTGAGATTTTTCAATTTGATCAGTCCTCCCTTCAGTTTAGATTATTTATATTTGACAAGGGATGTCTGCGCTGATGTGTCTTGATCTTTGTTATGACCTTTCACTGCATCAGCTACATTGGTGGTGCTTGCTGATGGGCCCTTATGAGTTTGCTTTGAAAGATGCTTCTTGTGAGTAAACAACTTGCCCACTCTGTTGTGAAGGCAAGAGCCAACATATGCTCTACCTGATGTGCGATTAAGAAATGCCTTCATTAAATTCAATCTTTAAAGATGTTCCAATTTGAGACATGGCACATTTTGATGATTGGAGAGATGAGATGCTATGCCCGTTTGTCGCTTTCAAACTGTATGTGTGTGTCCCAGTTTTATAAAGGAATTGTTAAAGAATTGTGCTGTTGTCTTTACTTGCTTTTTTATTGCCCCGGCGACTCTTTGCTGACTTTAACTGATAAAAAAGTACTCCTTTGATTGCTCACTTGGGTGAATGCCATGTTTATTGGTATGTTCGCTACCTTGCTAAACTGTCTATATCAGACTGATACCCTTTCACGTGTCTTATCTTTCTCGTGGTCATATTTATTAAATTCCTTCATGCTTAAGTTTTCATTTGTATTGCTTGCAATACTATTTGATGGGATTGATCTTTCTGAGACAATTTACTGATTCTTTTTCTTTTTCCTTCAGCCCCCCCTTTGGGAGAGGTATCAGCAGCAACTGAAGGACTGGGAGCAAGCAATGTCAAATGCTAATCTTGGCTTTGCCATTGTAGGCCAGGAGAAAGCAGCTTCCGTGGAGAAACCACCTATGTCTGCATTTTGTTTGAAGCCTCGAGGTCTGGAGGTTCCTAACAAGGGCTCAAAACAACGCTCACATAGAAAAATCTCAGTTTCAGGACACAGTCATGCTGTCCCAAGGGATCAAGATGGTCTTCATCCCTTTGGTACATTTCTTACTACTATGCAAACATCCATGCCTGTTTGTTTTAAAAATATTATTTTTCTTTTTTTCTTATCTTGCGTAACTACTTTATAGTGATTTTATAAAAGAATGTTTTTTTCCTTCACAGGGAGAAGATTAAATGGATATGCACATGGAGATGAGATGGTTGTGTATCAGACCCATGAATATTCAGATGGTTCCCCTATGCTTCATCCGTCACCCCGAGTTTTTTCTCCACGAGAGGCTTCTGGGTTTTTTTCCTTGAACTCAGATGTGTCAGATTGGAATCATCAGCCAAAGTTTTATAGGAACAAACCAAAGAAGATCGGGTCATTTCACTCTCTTAGTAATAGACAGATGGTGGCTTCATATGATCAGAGAACTGTTGTGAAGCGTAATGGGGTTCATAGGTGGAATATGGGCTTACCTGAGTGGCCTAGTCAAAAGCATCAACCTGAAGGATCTCGTGGGCTTGCAATTGAGCAATTTGACAGTTCAGATCTTCATGAATTCAGGTTGCATGATGCCTCTGGAGCAGCACAGCATGCTCTTAACATGGCTAAACTTAAGAGGGAGAGGGCCCAGAGGTTACTCTACAGAGCTGATCTAGCCATCCATAAAGCTGTTGTTGCTCTCATGACTGCTGAGGCAATCAAAGCTGCTGCTGAGAGCACAAACGTTGATGGTTAGCTTGTCTCTGAATATATGATTGCCAGAATCAAGTTACCTGATCCGTGCTAATGGCATGTCCAGCCTAAGTCATCATCTACCCTTGGAATGCGCTAAGTTTGCAAAATGACGATGGTATGGCATCCGTCATTGTTAATAACATTTTGCAAGGATATTCAACGTAGGTGGCTGGGGCAGTCTTGGTAGAAGAATTTTTGTTTCTGCCTTAGTCATGATGCATTCTCCAATTATACGTCATCATAGTCAAGGCAGTTTTGGTACATAGTTTTTAGCTTCTCTTTGCCCACTAGTGTTCCGGGGAGCAGGTTTTTCCAGTTCATTGCAACGGTAGGGCTCGTGCCGGTAAGGGGTGCAGGGAATTTTGCTACGCTGATCATTGTACAGATTTTATCAGTGTTTCCTCTTCTTTTAGCTTCTTTGTTTTTGGTTGACCCACTTAACCTTAGCGTAGTGCCTGATCCTGAAGGAGCAATTGTCCGAAATAATATAATACGTCTCTTGAAAGTAAATCACAAATTTGAGTTTGGGCTATGGAGCAGCTATTATTTGTATTTAAGGAGAGCACCTTATTTGGAAAACAGAGGAAGGATATGGCTGTAAGTAATTATCCCATTAAATGAGGCATTAATCTTTTGCTTCTAGAATTCACAATGAAGTTCGAAATGATGTCAAATGTTTATATTGGCAGCATGCGGATAGTTGCTTTTGCTTGATCTTTCTATGAAGTGCATGAAGTTCTCTATTTCAATTCAATTTTTGTATGACAGGCATTTGAATGTGTTGGTACCAGTTGGTGTATAGTTAATTTTCTGTGATACGCACATACATGTAAATTTGTACATATTTGTTAATTTTGTAGTACGCTTGTTCCGGCTGTATGTATACAAGCGCGCGTGCACACACTCTGCATACACCATATTGCCTAAGCCTTTCCCCTTGAAACCTCTTAAACGAAAAAATTGCACGGGGCGACCGGACTGCCTAAGCCTTTCCCCTTGAAACCTCTTAAACGTAAAAATTGTACGGGGCGCCCTATCCGGTCGTTCCCATTTAACCTATACCTATTTTTAAAAAAAGTTTTAACTTGTACCCACTTTTTAAACAACTTTAACCCCCTTTCTCCTCCTCCTTCGTTCCCACTCTTCTTCTTCTTCTTCTTTCTTCTGCTGCTGTTGGTGCTGCTATAAAACTTCAGTTCATGGGATGATTGCCATAAATATGTTTATCAGATTATTTAAAAATAAATTATAAATAATTACGTAAGTTAGTAGACAATAATTTGTGAATATTTCCACGTACGTAAGTTAGTAGACAATGATAATTCTGTTCTTTTCACGTTTATTGTTTCCAAAATTTATGATTTAGATACTGTTGGCAATCTGACTATTTATCTAGTATGTTAGAAAGCTTTTTCAAAAACTTCAGCTTATATAGTGATGAAGTTTTTACAAATGAACTAAATAACTTCAGCATCTTCTGTTGAAGTTTTTGAAAAAGTTTCGTGACAAAACTAATGAATCCATGACAAAAAAACTTCAGCTTTTAGTGCTGAAGTTTTTACAAACGAACTAAATACCTTCAGCATCTTCTGCTGAAGTTTTTGAAAAAGCTTATTCAGAACAAAAAAAAGTGCTGAAGTTTTTATAAATGAACTAAATAATTTCAGCATCTTTTGCTGATATTTTTGAAAAAGCTTAATGACAAAACTAATGAATCTAGGACAAAAAAACTTCAGCTTATTTAGTGCAATTACAAACAAAAACTTCAACAAATAGAGAACAAAACTTTAGCTACTATGCTTAAGTTCAGCAATTACAAACAAAAACTTCAGCACACTTGGTTCAACACACTTGCTACTTCAGACCCGTCTACTAGAATGCTAAAGTTTTGCGTGATTGCCTTTGCTACTTCTGCCCCGTATGCTGAAGTTACGCAAAAAAGTGGGTGTGTTTGCAATTTTTTTTGCAAAGCAGACACAAGTTAAAACGTGACCCAAAAAGTGGGTATAGATGCAAATGCCCCAATTTTAACTGAAAAGAACCAAAAGAACCAAAAGAGGGGGTAGTGAAGCCCATTTGTGGTTTGATTTGGATGGGGTGATTGACGCAAAAGAGACTTTTTCGGGGTGGTTTTAGGGGAATATCCTCAGAATTTGTGGTATTTAGAAAATAACTTTGGATCCACACAAGTTCTTCATGGGTTTCTCTATCGGATTAAATTGTTCATCGAGGTCTACTGGATTGTCATACTTTTGCTTTTCGGGATTTCTCTATCAATCTGATAGAGTAGATATTATTATTACTCTACATATCTATTAAGTTGTTCATTGAAGTCTACCAGATTGTCATACTTCTGCTCTTTAGGAATTTCTCTACTGGGTCGATAGAATTGATGTTATATTTTGTCTACCTAACTGTTAAGTTGTTCATCTAAATCTACCGGATTGGCATACTTTTTTTGGGTTGTTTTAACAAAGTGTTCTTCAAATTTGCAACTTCAATTTCGATCAAAGCATTCCAAATCTGCTCTAAATTATCTCAAATTTGAAACAAAGCATCAAAATACCAACACAAACAATACCCAATCATCAATTTAGTCGAATAGCACCAAATCAAAAAGATCCATTTATCTTCTTCAACACTTTTTAAGGTCCAACAATGGAGTTTTGAGACTTTCTATTCCTTTTGGGGGTCACGCCGTACTAGTTTCTGATTTGGACGTTTTCATTTTCTTTTTGTTGATGAATTGGTTTGGATGTTTCCATTTGCAGTTAATGATCTCAAATACACACACACACACACTCTATATTAAAAGCACGAATGCTCTTAGTGAAATATCGTTTACCTTATATATTTATACACATACACACACACTCTATATTAAAAGCACGAATACCCTTAGTGAAATATTGTTCGCCTTTTTACCCTTTAAACATAGAGTTTTACATAAGACAAAATTATAATTTATAAGTTTCCTAATATTTAGGATTCTAAAATTCTATAATTTTGGTTATCAAATCTTTACTTATTTGAACTATGTAAGAAGTCCTAATATTTAGCACTTTAAAAAAAAGTTTAAAAAAGAGAATTTTTCAGAAACCACTATGTTTTAGTAATTATTAGCTTGCTATAGCTACCATTTACTAAATTACTTCATATAACTATGTTTTCAGTTGTTATAAACTATATTCGATGTATTTTTGCTACTGTATCCATGAATACAGTAGCAAAACTAGGCAGAAAACAGGGGAGTCCAGCTAACCAGAGAATATATTCGACTATATTCGCGAGCTGTATTCATGAATACAATAATGGAATTTGCGAAAAAAGGTCTTCAGCTGTTTAAAATGATAAGCGAATCAATAACGCGATAGATTCCTAATATAACTCAACAAACTCAATTATAACACACAACATTTGTATTTTCAGTTATAGAAAAGATTCTCAACCGAAAAATATTCCAAAAACAGAGCAATCTTCAGAGATTCAATCCATCCTTTCTTTTAGTGGTATCTTTACTAAAATATTTTTTAGTGGCATCTTTACAAATAGATTTATATATTGAAATTATATAATTACATTGAATACAGTTAAATACATAAAAATACATTGAATACATGAAATATAGTAGGTCATCTATAGTGCAAAAATATATGAATACATACTGCAGATACATTTGAACACATATATACATCTGAATACAAATTATATTAATTAAAAAACTTATGAATACATTCATGGAATACAACGAGACAGTGAATATAATGAAATACATGGAATATAGCGAGATACATTGAAATACAATGAAAAAAAGACAGTGAAACAATGAAATACATGAAATACAACGAGATACATTGAAATACAATGAAAAAAAGGTAACAGACTCTTCAAGTTCCTCAGCCCCAAACTCCCTCCCCAATTCACCGATATCCAGGACGCCGCCTTGTGGGGCGTCCCCGCCGGTTAAATGAAGACAATTGTTGAAGAAGCACCAATTTAAAGGATCAAACGGAAACTAGAGACAGAACTTCTTCAGATCGCACAAGGCAAACATGAACAATCAATGCAAAATCTAAGAAAAATTTAGAATGTGTAACACAACTGTGTGAAAGAAATCGGAGGCCGAAGGAGTGGGTTAGGGGTGACACAACAAGGAAGGGGGAAAGTGGTCGCCGGCCAGATCTGTTGTTGGCGGAACACAACCCCTGCCAGGGTTCCTAAAAGCAGGGGAGGAAAAAACCGGGGGAAAAAGAGAAGAAAGAGGAAAGAGAAAGGAGGAGAGAGGGAAGAAAAAAATAATACACAATGTATTTAATGGCTTAAAGGTAGGAAGTGACCACAAATAGATATTTTGCTATAAAAATTAAAAGAATAATAGATAATTTTTTAAAAGGATATTTATTTATAATAAATAAGGTATCAACTTTTGCTATAGGAGGTAAACTTTCCTTTAAAAAATCAGAAGAGGCTTTGATTAGGTACTAAAATTATTCTAAAATTTAAAGGAACTAATATTTAGGGCGTTGAGTTAAAGTATGAATTTACCACTTATACTTTTTCTTTTGAAAATTTCGACACTTTTGATTAACTAAGAAAGAACTTTATTTCCTTATCTGGAAACGTTATTCATTGTATTCCAGCGCAAATATATGAGTACTTCCTCATAACTGAGTATTATGTTTTTATTGAATTGGAAGATCTTAAATTAATTTAAAAAAGTCAAAAGCAAGAAAATGGCTTTTAAAATTTTGAATTGGATATTATAATTATTTTTTTAAAAAACTTTATTTTTCTTGTACTCTAGCATATATGAGTGGTTTCCTATAACAGTAATGATAGCACTGAATTTGCATTGAAATAGAAGATGTTACGTTTGATCTTAATTAATGTTAGGATAAAAAGTTTACAATAAAATTAGTTTGCTCAATTGAGTAATTTGATTAAGCAATAAAAACAAAAATTTATTTTACAATAAATAAAAGATAGTGAGAACTTTATGAATATATACTCAATGCACCTACTACAAAAAATATTAGAAAATAAAGTTAGATTGTATAGCAAAACTCTAAAAGATTTTTATTTAAATCAAAATTTATAAAATATTTATTAATGGAATTAAAACTCTAATTTATATATGCACAACCTATCTAGATATTATAAAGCACTAACTTTCAACATGTTATGTTTTCCCACGTTTTACCTGTCCTAAGTGAATAAATCATACATAAAATTACAACTACAATTAATTTAAAACTTTATTATTTAATTTTATTTGTCATTTAATCTTGAAGATTTTTTCATTTAGCTAAATAGGATAAACATCCATCATTTTAGGAATTCACACTTTTAATATTTTTCTTTTATAAATGATTGTTTAATTATATTTATCGAACCATATAGAAAGTCCTTATCTTTTCCATATTTGAGTTACTTAACAATAACAATTTTGCAAAAGACAAGCCGTATAAAAAATGAAAAAATTCACAGAGAATAGGTAAACATAGTTATTACTTGTTTTATGTTTGAATTACCTTTGGCGTAGAACCATAACCAGCAGGGATGGCCTTCCATAGAGCAAGCAATTGCTTTAGGCCCCACATTTGTGGGGCTTCATTTTTTGTTAAATCTAATAAACTATGCACTAAAAACAAGTTATGTGAAGTGAAAAAGTTTGATTTCTTTCTTTAACAAGTATAAAGAAGAAAGATATGCGCAATTCCTATGATTTCTGCCAAGAAAATTGTAATTGAAATGAATATCGAACCTGAATTTTATAAGAAAGTGTAATATATAGGAAGTAACAATTTGATGAGAATGTTGATAATGAAATCTCAAATCTTCAAAGAGTCCTTTGGAGTTGATTACTTTATACATAGTAGACAAGGCTATTTTTTCACTTTAAAATATATTTGAACAATTTGAAGCATATGAAAATATTTTTAATTTTCTATTTAGCGATAACAATTAAGATCACTAGATAATAAAAATTTGAAAAAAAAATGTCTTAATCTTGAATGTTCCTTAAAACATAATAATCAGTTCGATATTGATGGTTTAGACTTATTTTCGGAATTAAAAGTATTAAGAAAAATAGTACAATTAGAAGGTAACAGTTTAACTGATACACTCGGTCAAATAAAAAGATTTGATTCTTTTTCCTATGCCTGTATTGCTTATGGAATAATGTTAATAACTCATGTTACCGTCGCTTTAGCGGAAAGAAGTTTTCAAAATTAAAATTGATAAAATCTTATCTAAGATCAACAATGTTTCAAGAAAGGTTAAATGGATTAGCTATATTGTCAACTAAGAAAGACTTATTAGGAGTTATTGACTATAAGAAAATTATTAATAACTTTGTATCTAAGAAACGCTAGAAAAATAGATTTCAGATAAATAAATATTTTTTTTTAAAAAGTTAAGGCCCCCATATAGTTTGGCTTTAGACCACAAAGCTCGTCGGGCCGCCCCTGATAACCAGTTAATTATACATAACTTAATTATCTTAGTAAAGATAAAAAATAAAAATGAAGAAAGACTAAATAGGAAACTATAACTAATGTCCAGAATGTTGGTCAGAACTCCTTCGATTTCCTTATTCTTAAAATATAGATTTTCACATTCTAATAAATATTATAATTGGATATCAATTATCTCAATAGTCAATATCCACAATTACTATACTTTAACTCAAATCAAATCTAAAACTACCTTCAAAATGACACTTAATAATAACATGTCATATCATGAATAATTTAACAATAGATATGAACTTTTACAATTTTATATTTATTGATATAGGTGTAGGCATATAAATTTTATTAAAATTAAATCCATAAAATAATTTGGACTATATTTTAAATTCAAGATATATTGGTCCAAATAAATATTATGGGCTAATATAATTGAATTAATTATACAAGTCTATATATATAAGTCTTAATCTATTAGGCTAGCCCATTTAATTGGGCTAAAGTAATGAGCCCACTTTATTAAGCCCAAGATGTCATCTTTCTAGAGGCCCAGTTTGGTGCCACGTGTCATATGATGTGACATGTCAAGTCAAGCGGAAGAGCCAATAGGATCATGCTACGTGTCAAAATGACAAGGCATGCTAAGTCACATTAAAAGGCTAATGAAATCGCGCCACGCGTGCAAGTGACATGTTCTGGCCAATCAAATATGGCCTTGTTACACTTCAATTTGATTGGTCGGAAAGAGTTTGTTCTTATCATAACTCTTCCCTCCCACGACTATAAATAGGAGTCTTCGTAACTCAGAAAGACACCAGAAGTGATAATAAGATGCAAGAAAGAGCTCGTGGATCAAACATTGCAAATTGCTCCACAAGTTTCAAGCATCAAGCAACCAAGTCCAAGTTCAAGCAACCAAGTTCAAGTTCAAGAACGAAGAACAAATCAAGTTCAAGCTCAAGAACGAAGAACAAATCAAGATTAAGCTCAAAGGCTCTTGAATTTTTTTACTGTTGGAAAGAGAATCAGAGGGTCCATAGAGATTGTATACTCATATTATTTGAAATCAATACTACGATTGTCGCAATATTTTCCGATCTAGATTATTTTCTTGACGCAAATTTATTGTCTATAAATTCTGGCACGCCTAATGGGACAATCTATACCTCTCATCTCAATTTTTCAATCACCAAAGTTTAAGAACATTGAAATGGCTTCAAAGAAAATCAACTCCAGTTCAACTTCCACGAAGGCTGCTAATTTCAGGTTCTATGCTGATGTGGAAAGCATCCTCGATATTACATTTGGAAGCTTTGGACCAGTTACGAGGAGCAAAGTAAGCTCGTTAGGACAACAAGCACCCCAAGTGCCGTCTGCGTCAACCTCCGTTTTCGGATCTTTATCCTCAAAAGGAGCAAGATCTTCCACAAACGCACCCGAAGGAGGAATCAATGTTGCTGAAAATATAAAGAAAACTCTTGCTCTGCTTGACCTCGTTGGATCCAAGTACTCTGTTGTGAAGGAAGATCATGATGCTTCAAGTGATGGATCCTCCCCACTTACACCACATGGCATGAGCCAATTAAGGATCAATCTGTGTGACAATCCATGCTACTCTCTATCGTCCACGACAATCATGCAAGCCATGGTGACAAACACTTCATTTGTGGAGGAGCAATGGGCTAACTTGACGGAAGCAATTGCTGGCTTGACCAAGTGCATGCAAAATCAAGATGCTAGAATCGACAAGCTAATAGATAGGGTGGGAATCTTGATGGAAGAAGAATCTACCCACGCACCTGGCAAGCTCCCAGAAGTTCCAAAGAGTGATTCTCCCCTAAGACAAGCAGTATCCGCTAAGGCTATCCCTGTCTTATATAAAGAGATGATTCCAATCGATCAACTAAAGGAGTTCATTGAACGAACCATTAAGAACAAGTATGAAGTTGTTGCCAAGTCCTCGTTTACATATGCAAAGCCTTACACTGCAAGGGTCGATATGTTGAAGATGCCTACTGGCTATCAACCTCCAAAGTTTCAATAGTTTGATGGTAAAGGTAATCCAAAACAACATGTGGCGCACTTAGACGTGCAACAATGCTGGGACTTATGGAGATTACTTCGTCAAGCAGTTTGTCCGCTTGCTAAAAGAAAGTGCTTTTGACTGGTACACAGACCTCAAGGCTAGATCTATTGGTAACTGGGATCAACTAGAGCAAGAGTTACTCAATTGCTTTTAAAGTATGAGACGTATTGTGAGTATGATAGAACTTACAAATACCTATCAACGAAAGGGTGACCGAGTTATCGACTTTATCAATCGTTAGAGAAATACAAGCCTCAACTGCAAAGAGAGGCTTAGTGAAGCTTCTCGCATATAGATGTGCATCCAAGGAATGTATTGGGGACTCCGCTACATTTGCAAGGTATCAAGCCTATCACATTTGAAGAACTTGCGACTCGTGCCCATGACATCCGCGGGAAACGAAAGGCTGCCTATCTATGAGCCTCGAAAAGGGAACGACAAGCAAGAAGTCAGGAAATGGAGCAAGTTTGTAACCACATATGAAAACAAAGAAGCTATGAATGTCAACACATCACCTGTGAAGTTCACAATGAAGGTGAGCAAGAAGCAGAGTACGAAATCCATTTCTTTTCAAGATAAACAAGTGGGAAGTTGACTCTAAAAGAAATGCAAGAGAAGGATTACCCATTTCTGGATTCTGATGTGCTAGAAATTTTTTGAAGAACTCCTCGAGTTAAATCTCATTGAGCTTCCATAGATGAAACGGCCAAATAAAGCTGGTAAAACGAATGACCCAAATTACTGCAAATACCATCGACTTGTGAGCCACCCTCTAGAGAAATGCTTTGTCTTCAAGGACAAAGTTATGGACTTGGCTCGTGAAAAGAAGATCATGTTTGAAGATGAGAAAGCAAGCACAAACCAAGTATCTATAACCTTTGACTCATTCAGTCCGAATGAATTATGTGGTTTTAAAGAAAGTAAAGATGAAGAACTACCGAAGAACAACAAAGTTGAAGTCGATCAACCTGATGATGATGAAGGTTGGAAGTTGGTAACTCGTCGTAGGCACCACAAAAGGAGCCCACACAAAGAATCAATAGAACTGTCACGACCCAACTCCACGTTAGGTTGTGATGACGTCCAACACCGTTGCCAGACAAGCCAACAGTGAACAACTTAGTAATTTCTCATTTTTATTAAGCGATTGCAACAACTAACTTTCCTTAAATTTAAAATAATTGATAAATAACGGATTTCTTAAAGCAACCAAATGTAGAAAACAAACTAAGGAATATCATAACTGTAGAAATACAACCCAAGAATTTCAAGTCTACTAATGTGTGCCAAGAACTAGTGTCACAAGTATGTGGGCAGCTAGTAGAATGTACAAAAGATGGCTATCCTACTGCCTGAAACAGAATAGACAGATACAAGCAAAAGAAAAACTCCGGCATGCTGCTGAACGGCTCGGGAGGGGGCAGATCACCGTGAAATCTCGAACCAAGATCAAGTATGCACGCCGGACAGGTAACTAGATGCACAAGCCTCAGATCCTGTACAATTAAGTACAAAAGCGTAGTATGAGTACATAACAATATGTACCCAGTAAGTATCTAGTCTAACCTCGAAGAAGTAGTGACGAAGGATCGACTTGACACTCACTAGGGCTAACAATAATATATTAAAATGTTATACTAAGCATGGATTTGCATGAATAATACTGAAAGCTTAAAAACAGGAAAACTATGAGCCCTTCTTTCACAAATATAAAGGCCAAATTCGGTATTATCATTAAACAGTTTACACTTCAAGACATTTAAGCAATATCAGTCATGGAGGATACCAAAGAATCATCATGCGCAAATTATGCCGAGGTCGTACGTCCCGATCAAACAAAATAATTCAATTGTGCACTGCTGGAGGGTCGAACGACACGAACCATAGATGCATCTATTTACTACCGACACGCTGCCCGATCCACAAATAACAATTATTTTTAAGAAAACACAAATTTCTCATTTACAGTCAATTATCCCATTCAAATATGCAAGTAACTGAATTTAATCTTATACAATTTTTTTTATCAATTTCTAACATGACTTAAGTGATTATCTTAGCAAGTAATATATTTCAAATATAGCATGACACGAGTCCTAAACTACTCGGACAATAGCATAATAGCAGCTACCGACGGACTCTCGTCACCTCGTGCGTACGTAGCCCCCACAAATAGGTACAAATATTTATTTAATTCACCTATGAGGTTAATTTCCTCTTACAAGGTTAGAAAGGAGACTTACCTCGTCTCAAAGCCTAATTCCCAATTCAAGAATGTGCTCAAACCATGATGCCAAACAACTAGAAACTAGTCAAACATTACATAAACCAATCAAGCTCAAAAGTTCATATTTCCACTATTGAAGTGATTACCCAACCCAAATTGCAAGATTCCTAAAATTCACCCCGTGCCCACATGCTCGGATTCGGAATTTTTTCGAAGAAAGTTGTTACCCATAACCCTAGGAACATAAATATATGAATTTTCACTAAGTTTCATAATCAATTTCGTGGTCAAATCTCGTTTTTATTAAAAACCTAGGTTTTTCTCTAAACCCTTGATTTTCACTAATTTTACAAGTTAATCTACCCATAATCTAAGTATTTAACTCACATTTGGTAGAAATTACTTACCTCCAAAAGCTAGGTGAAAATTGTAGACATGTGATTTTTGACCCTCCCCAAAAATTTTCATATTTTAGCGCGTAAATATTTAATTTTGGCATAATATAGATATTTTAAGTAATTTTGACTCTTTTACTCTATTTTATTACAAGAAAACAAAAATTTACAAAAATAGGTTCATTAATGTTTTGTTGTCATTTTAAATCTAAAAAATATACAAAAATAGTATCGTATTTTTATTTTAATATGATATTTGAAAATACCAAAAATAGATTTGTTTTAATGGTTAGTTTTATTTTAATAATTATTTGAATAGTAGGATTAATTAATAAATGGGCCCGTATTTTTAATCTCGGAAAGAATAGAACTTGGGCTCGAGCAACCCATTTTTAGGCCTAATTTTGGACTTAGCCCATAATTTCCAAGCCCATAATTCCTAGGCCCACTCCCCTTAACCTAAAAACACTACAATCTTCAATATAAAAAGAAGAAAAAAAAGGGAAAAACGAAAAAAAAGGGGGCTGAAAGCAAAATACGCAGAAGGTGCGCAAAACGGACCGCCCCTTAGCGTTGTCTTCTCCAAACGACCCATTGCCATTGTCCTTCTTCTGCAGCGTTAACCATCTCCAAACACCCTATACACTAACAGCCCCGAACCTGGAACAACCCATGCACGCCGGAAAAGTGCCAACGAGCCCTGAACATTAGCCATCAAGCGACCCCATCTCTGCCTGAAACTCGCCGGGAAAAGTGAGCTCCACCAGCTCGTCGGAGTAACGAGTTCCGAACGCGACGAGTAGAACCAAACGACCAGACTTCATGAGCTTCTTCTTCATGAAGCTTAGCCTAAAACCCTAGACCATTCAGCACACCTCATGGTCTTCTTCCTCATCAAAACAAAACCCTAAGAATTCAGCAACCTCCAATCAGCTACACGCGCACACACGAAGCCAACCCAGGATCCTTGTTTCCGAACACCCAAGAGCGCACAGAGAACAGCCATGTCTGTCGACCCTAGCTTTTCTTCATCGTTGGAACAAAACCTACAGATCCCTGAACAGCCAAGGCCATGACTGTTGCTGCAGCACCTAGCTTTTGCTTCTATACCTCCTTCCCCTTCTATCTCTTTTGAAGACCATCAACGCCACCAGTGACAGATCCGGCAAGGAACCCGGCGGACGACGGAACCTTGTTTCTTTCCTCCTCTTTCTTTGGCGATTGTGTTATTATCTGAGGCAGAAACTAAACAAGGTCTCTTGAGGTTGCGTTCATATGTCTGTTCGCATTTGAGTTCCCATTTCCGTTGAGATTTGGGGTCACTATTTCAGCGGGTTTTGTTTTTTTTGTTCTTCAATTCTGGATATTACTTCTCTAATTTAATGTCCTAGTTTGGATGTGAAACAAAACAGTTCTATATACAATCAGAAGAATACAAAAAAAAAAAAAACTTTCCGGTTCATTCTGTCAAGCTTGATTTCGAGGATAGAGTTGATTAGAAATATTTGATCCGGAGTTACATCTTAAGTTTGATTCTATCGACGAAGATGTTACTGTTTTTCATTTGGTTCCGATTTTTGTTTTTTCGAGTATGGGAGTGGAGTTAAGTCGAGGTTGATTCGAGTTCGTCGCCGGTTTTAGATTTTCGGTGCCGATTTGGGTTCCCGTTTGAGCTTTGTCACATTTTGAGTTCAAAACAGTGAAACAATCAATTTTTCGGCTATATTGAGGTTCACTCTTTCATCTCCTATTTGTTTTATTCAAGCTTGATAATAATTATTGGTTTGGTGATTTGATCCCATTGATTATGTAATTGTTCTCCGTAGTTTTGAATTTGCTCACTTAGCTATTTACTCGTATGTTTACTCAAATTGGTTATAGTTAAGCATGATTTTGTCACAGTAGAGAAACTGGGTGCTATTCATCAATTGAACTATGTCAATTAGATTAAAAGGGCTCGAGTGTACATTTCACGTGACCCTGCCATGATTTTGGATAATAATAATGAAATAAGCATGTTAAAAACCGGAGTATGCGTTCGCGCAATTTTGGCCAGGCTTTTCTTAATAAAGCGTTATTAATTGTGGACACGTTCGTGTGACATGATATTTGACGTGCCAAAAAAAAATGGATACACGTACGCGTGACCAGTTTCAAGATTTTTTTTTAAATTTAAAAGCGGTTAAGAGGTGAAAGCACATAGGTTCCAAAATGAGAAAGTAAACAATTTCGCAAGCCAAGTATAATCAAAAGCGACTGTGCTAAAACCACGGAACTCGGGAGTGCCTAACACCTTCTCCCGGGTTAACAAAATTTCTTACCCGGATTTTTGTGTTCGCAGACCATAAATAATAGTCAACTTCCTCGATTCGGGATTTTAAAACCGGTGACTTGGGACACCCTAAATTATCCCAAGTGGCGACTCTAATTTTTAATAAATAAACGATCCTGTTTCGATTGTCCTTTAATTGGAAAAACTCCCTTGTATTTATACCCTTTACGAGGTGTAGGTAAAAAGGAGGTGTGACAAAAACCCCTCTCAAGAAGCTCCAAAAATCGCCCAAGGAGTGAGTAAAATGTGTAAAAATGGTTTAAGTCTCGTATTAAATGAACCTCACTGCCTCTAGCTTTTTCGCACATACGGTCAAAGGGCCGCATCTGCGCCCTCGCTTCTGTGGACAAGAGTCCGCTTCTGTAGAAATGGCCTGGGCCAGCTAGCGCCACACTTGTAGACGAGTACCGCTTTTGCGGTCCCGCTTCTGTAGAAGGAAGGCTGCACCTGTGAAACTGGGCTGCCCCTCCTTGGCTGCTTCTGTGCAGCTTGGCTTGCACATGCGACTAGCCAAGCGCAGGTGCGGTTATGGCAGATCTGGTGTATTCAGCTATTGTTCCAAATTCTCAACTTGGTCCGAGCCTCGTCCGATTGGCACTCGGGCCTCCCGGGGCCTTGCCCGAACATACCAACAAGTTTGGAATCATAAAACAGACTCGCTCGAACTCTCGGAATGCCCGAAACAAAATTAAAACTAAGAATCACACCCTAAAATCAATTGAATCAAACTTAAGAACTTCAAGTTCTTCAATTTACTTCCAATTCACCGAAACATACTTATGCTACTCGGAATGACACCAAATTTTACGTGCAAGTCTTAAATGACATTACGGAACTATTTCCGGTCTCAGAATTCCGTTTGGACCCCGATACCATCATGCCCACTCCAAACCAAATTTAAAGAACTTTCGAAACCTTCACGAACCAACTTTCACTTTTAGGCGGCGAAACGCTCCCGGGTCATCCAAAACCCGATCCAAACATATGCCCAAGTCCGAAATCATCATACGGACCTATTGGAACCATAAAATCTCGATTCCAAGACCGTTTACTCAAAATGTTGACTGAAGTCAAACTTGGCCTTTTAAGTCATCCTTAAGGAACCGAGTGTTCCGATTATAACCCAAACTCTTCCAAATTCCGAACTACTCATCCTCGCAAGTCATAAATTAGTAAAATTAAGTACGGGAAGTCTCATTTAGTGGAACGAGGTTCTAGAAAGCAAAATGACCGATCGGGTCATTACATTCTCTACCTCTTAAACAAACGTTCGTTCTCGAACGGGTTTAGATTCATACCTATAGTGCTGAATAAATGTGGATATCTGCTCCGCATTGCCTCCTCGGACTCCCAGGTCACCTCCTCGACTGGTTGGCCCCTCCATCGCGGAAATCCTCTTAGATCTCAACTGGCGATCCTGTCTAGCAATAATGGTAACTGGCTCCTCCTCATAGCCCAAGCTCTCATCCAACTGAATAGTGCTGAAGTCTAACATATGTGACAAGTCGGGTGATACCTCCGGAGCATAGACACATGAAAAAATGGATGAACCCCTGATAGTCTAGGAGGTAAAGCAAGATCATAAGCAACCTCCCCAACTCGCCTCAACACCTCAAATGAACCTATTAACCTTGGGCTCAACTTGCCTTTCTTTCCGAATCTCATAATCCCCTTAATTGGCGAGACATTCAAGAGAACCTTCTTGCTTACTATAAATGATACATCATGTGCCTTCAGATCCACGTAACTCTTCTATCTGGACTGTGCTGTGCGAAGTCACTCCTGAATCAACTTTACCTTTTCCAAGGCGCCCTTTACCAAATCAGTACCATATAACTTAGCCTCGCCGGGCTCAAACCACCTGATGAGAGAACGACATCGCCGACCATATAAAGCCTCAAATGGAGCCATCTCGATGTTGGACTAATAATTATTGTTGTAAGCAAACTCGGCCAAAGGCAAGAACTGATCCCACTGTCCCCTAAAGTCAAGCACACAGGCTTTGAGCATGTCCTCTAAGATCTGAATTGTCCGCTCTGATTGCCCGTCGGTCTGAGGATGAAACGCAGTGCTGAGCTCTACTCGGGTCCCCAACTCATTTTGTACGACTCTTCAGAAATGCAAAGTGAACTGAGGGCCTCTATCTGATATGATGGAAACAAGCACACCGTGTAACTGAACTATCTCCTGAATATAAATATGGGCCAACCTCTCCGAAGTATAAACAGTTGCAACTGGAATGAAGTGTCCTGACTTGGTCAACCTATCAACAATGACCTAAACTGCATCGAACTTCCACAAGGTCCGCGACAATCCAACTACGAAGTCTATAATGATGCACTCCCATTTCCACTCAAGTATAGTCATCTACTGGAGTAAGCCACCTGGTCTCGGATGCTCATACTTAACCTGCTAGCAAATTAGGCACCTAGCCACATACTCAACTATCTTTCTTCATCCGTCGCCACCAATAATGCTGCCTCAGGTCACGATACATCTTCGTAACACCTAGATGAATGGAATACCGAGAACTGTGTGCCTCCTCTAGAATCCTCTCCCTCAAGCAATAGACATTAGGAACACATAGATGACACTGGAGTCACAAAATACCATCATTGCCAATAGAAACCTCCTCGGCACCACTATGTAGTACCGTCTCTCTAAGGACTGCAAAGTGCGGATAATCAAACTGTCGAGCCTTGATCTACTCCAATAGTGAAGACTAGGCAACAACACATGTAAGAACTCAAATGGGCTTTGAAATATCCAACCTCACAAGTCTGTTAGCCAAGGACTGAATGTCCAAAGCTAGTGGCCTCTCCTCTACTGAAATGAATGCCAAGCTACCCATACTCTCTACCTTCCTGCTTAAGGCATCCACGACCACATTTGCCTTGACCGGGTGATAAAGAATGGTGATGTCATAATCCTTCAGTAACTCAAGCAACCTATGCTGCCTCAAATTGAGATCCCTTTGCTTGAACAAATGCTGTAAGCTGGGATGATTAGTATAAACCTCACATGACACCCCATACAGATAATGCCTCCATATCTTAAGAGCATTAACAATCGCGGCTAACTCTAAATCATGCACAGGGTAATTTTTCTCATAAATCTTCAACTGAAGCGAAGCATATGCAATAACTCGCCCCTCCTGCATCAATACAGAACCCAAGACAATGTGTGAAGCGTTGCAATACACCTTATATATCCCCGAACTAGAACGCAACACTAGAATCGGTGCTGTAGTCAAAGCTATCTTGAGCTTCTGAAAACTTGCCTCACAATCATTAGACCAACGGAATGGAGCACCCTTCGAGGTCAATCTAGTTAGAGGTGCTGCAATGGATGAAAAACCCTGCACAAACTGGTGATAATAACCTGCTAACCCCAAGAAACTCCTGATCTCAGTCACCGAAGTGGGACGAGGCTAACTCTGAACTGCCTCAATCTTCTTGGGATCCTCCTTAATACCCTCGCATGATACAACATGCCCCAAGAATGCCACTGACTCTAGCCAAAACTCACACTTGGACAACTTAGCTTACCAACTTCTGTTCTCGCAATGTCTGAAGTACCACTCTCAAATGCTGTTCATGCTCCTCTAGGCTACGTGAGTAAATCAAGATATCATCAATGAAGACAATAACAAAGGAATCAATATAAGGCATGAACACCCTATTCATCAAATCCATTAACGCTGCCGGGGCATTAGTCAAGCCGAAGGACATCACCAAGAACTCATAATGGCCATACCTAGTACGGAAAGCGGTCTTCGGAACATCTGAGTCCCGAATCTTCAGCTAATGGTACCCTGACCTCAAGTCGATTTTTGAGAACACCCTAGCACCCAACAACTGGTCAAACAAATCATTGATATGCGACAACAGGTACTTGTTCTTGATGGTAACTTTGTTCAACTGGCGGTAATCAATGCACATCCGCATAATCCCATCTTTCTTCTTCACAAATAACTGATAAGTATATATTATATATGTTTTTAGGTATATATTATATTAAATAAACAAATACTTTATTTATAGATATGACTTCAAATTATTAATATATGTTGCAGGAAAAGAAAAGAAAAGAAAAAGAGAAGAAAGAAGAGTGTTCAAGCAGATACAGGAAAAAGGCCAAGGATGGCATCCCCAATCCAAGGATGTCATCCCCAATCCAAGGATGTCATCCTCAATTCTAAGGATGCCATCTGTGGAAAGAAGCACGTACAAGAAATTGAATCAAGAGCTAGGGATGTCATCCCCAATCCAAGGATGACATCTCTTAGAAGTTTACGGACGTAATTTCCTATTAATAGGCATGACTTTTCAGTGGAAGAAAGAATGATTCGTGTTCATATAACACCAACTCTAATATGGCTTGTTTTAGTTTTAAAAGTTATTTCTTTTATTCTAGGATAACATTTTTATTCTTTATCTTTTCTCCATAATGGAGTAATTTTCTTTGGTTGGGATACCAGATGAAGCTATACAAGTGTTATAATAATTATCTTAATTTTATTATCATCTTATGTTGAAATTTTCTCTTTATCATCTTTATACACCAAGGTATTTGATATTGATTATATCAATATAATTATATTCACTTACCAAAATCTTTATCTTGTTATTTTATTTCTTATTCGGGAGAAGAGAAAAATTTAAACAAGTTTATTGATTTAACAAAGGCTAATCGAAAGAGGCTTTTTCTCATTTGGTGTACTCAACTAAGATAATTCTTGTTTGAAGCCATTACTTTAATTGGTTAACTACACTAATCGAAAGAGGTGTTATTAGTCAATTATTATTTAATGTCACTAAGTGTCAATAAATTGATAACACTAAGCGCGAGCGATGCTATTTATGTATTGTTGTTATATGGAGTGATTGTCTTAGAAATAAGTGGTCATTCTTTAATCAAGGTCTCTGTTAAACTACTAATCAATTAACTACACTAATCAAAAGAGGTGTTATTAATTGGATACTTGTATGTGATTTGGTTGAATTAGAAATAAGCGATCATTTCATTAAACAAAGAAATAAATAATATTTTTTGACTTTATTATAATGGTTTTATCTTGTTGATTCACAATATTCCAACCTCTATCTTTTTTTATAAAACTATTACAATATTTATTGCTTTTATTTTACTATTTTTTCAACAACTCTCTCTTTATCAATCTGATTCTCTCAAATAGTGACATAGACAATACAAAAATCTGTAGCCTAGGTGGTTCCAATATCTGTGGGATGATATCTTAAACTTTACTATAATTTGATAGAGTACGAGCAGAAAAATCATATACGCCCAGAGCTCGTCAATAACACGGGTACACCCCAAGGTAATACACTTAGTCTCACAAATCCCTTTGCTAACAACTCCTCAAACTGCTCCTTCAACTCCTTCAACTCTTTTGGAGCCATACGGTACAGTGGGATAGATATAAGCAGGGTACCTGGAGCCAAATTAATACAAAAATGAATATCACGATCGGGTGGCATGCCTGGAAGGTAAGAAGGAAACACATCGGCAAACTCCCGGACTAATGGCATAAAATCAATCGTCGGAGACTCTACGGTAGTGTCCCGAACATAAGCCAGATAAGCCAAACAACCCTCCTCGACCATATGTCAAGATTTCAGAAAAGAGATGACCTGATTGGCTGTACTAACGGAGGAACCCTTACACTCTAATATCAACAACTCTGGCATCGCTAAAGTAATAGTTTTGACATGGCAATCAAGAATGGAGTGATATGGGGATAACCAGTCCATGCCTAGGATGACACAAAATCGGTCATATCAAGCAACAAAAGGCCTGCTCTGGTCTCGTAACCATAGAATGTGACCACACATGACCAATAGATTCGATCCACAATCACAAAATTGCCAACAGGAGTGGACACATAAACAAGAGTACCTAAGGACTCACGAGGAATATCTAGGAAATGAGCAAACAAAGATGATACATACGAATAGGTAGACCCTGGATCAAGTAATACTGAAGCATCCCTATTGCAGATGGATATAATACTTGTGATCATGACATCTGAGGCCAATGCATCTGGTCTAGCTGAAAAAGCATAAAATCTGGCTAGAGCGCCGGCTGGCTGGCCGGCCTCTGCCTGAATGAACAGTAGCTGGCTGACCTCCCCATGCTTGGCCTCCACCTCTAGGATGACCCCTACCAACCTGCCCTCCGCCTCTGGGCAGTTGGACATCCGGTGCTGTAATCATGGGTTGCTGGCCCTACTGCACTGCCTTGCCCCGAAACTTGGGGAGGTATCTCCTCTAGTGACTGAGATCTCCGCACTTAAAACAACCCCTCAGTGCGATGATCTGCTACCATGAAGTCTGGCCCTGATGGCCTAAAGACCCACTAGAAGAAGCTTGAATAGCTGGTGAACGGTATGAACTCTTTGGCATGGCACTGGAATAGGAGCTGGAAGAACCCTGGTGGCTTAAGTACTCACTGGAAGAACCCTGGATGAGTGGTGTGCGGTAAGAACTCTCTAGCATGGCGCTTAAATAGGGGTGCACTGGAGCACCCCGAGGAGGTGTTGGTGCTGAATATGGGGGCCTGCCAGGCTGACCCCTCCTAAACTGACCTCTGCTCCTAGCCGGGGCACCTCTAAACTCTCCAGAGAAATAGGACCTCTTGTCCTATTGCATCTGCTCTCTACCCCTCTGACGGTAGCCCTCAATCCTCGGAGCAATCTCCGCTACCAGTTGATAATGCGTCCCCATCTCAACCTCCCGGGCCATATTAGCCCTAATACCAAAGTGCAACCCCGCAAAAAACCTCTGCACTCTCTATGCATCAGTAGGAAATATCATAAGTGCATGAGGGGACAACTCAGAAAACCTCACCTCAAATTGATAGAGCAACTCTTTCCTCTCAGAGGGTGGAATATACCTATCCAAGAAAAGCCGTGTGAACTGGCCCCAAGTCATGGGAGGAGAATCAGCTGGTTTACCAAGAAGATAAGACTGCCACCATCTATAGGCCCTGCCCTCCTACTAGAAAGTAGTGAAATCTACCCCATGAGACTCCAATATCCTCATGTTGTTCAGTCTGTCCCTGCAGCTATCAATGAAGTCCTGGGCATCCTCATGATGCTCGCCTCCGAATACAGGAGGGTGTAATCTAGTCCACATATCCAATAGCTTCTACGGCTGCCGTCCGCAGCTAGTCTAGGCTCAGGTATATCTGCTGCAACTGGCTGGGCTCCACCCACGGGTAGTGCACCCAATGTCTGATATACTACAGCTGCATGCCCAGGGGCCTGAGCAGTAGGGGTCTGTGCTCCCCCTCCCGCCTGAGATGTGGCTGGGTCTGCTGGAAATAAACCACCTTGGGTCATAGAATCCATGAACCGCAGCATACGGCCCATGACCTCCTGAAAGCCCGATGCTGTCATGAAATCTACCGAGGCAGGCTCTACTGCGGGCACCTCACCCTGCTCCTCAATGATGGGATCCTCTGCTGGATCCGCTGGTGGTGCAACTAGGGAAACTCCAGGACGTCCTCTCCCCTACCTCGGGCCGGTGCCATCCCCCGGCCTCTACCTCAGCCTCTAGTAACAAGGGGAGTAGCTCCTCCCAGGTCCGGAACGTCTGCTGTGTGCATTCTCACCATCTATGAGAGAATAAGAGAGAGAATTCAGTATACCATCAACTGCACGATAGAAGATGAATAAAGAGTAGTTTCCTAACACCCCATAGCCTCCCAAAGATAAGTACAGACGTCTCCGTACCTATCCACAAGACTCTATTAGGTCTACCCATAACTTGTGAGACCTACATGAACCTAGTGCTCTGATACCATGTTATCATGACCCAACTCCACGCTAGGCCGTGATGGCGTCCAACACCGTTGCTAGACAAGCCAACAGAGAACAACTTAGTCATTTTCCATTTTTATTAAGTGATTCCAACAACTAACTTTCCTTAAATTTAAAACAATTGATAAATAACGAATTTCTTAAAGCAACCAAATGCGGAAAACAAACTAAGGAATATCATAACTATATAAATACAACCCAAAAATCGTAAGTCTACATGTGTGCCAAGACCTAGTGTCACAAGTATATAGGCAGCTAGTGGAATGTACAAAAGATGGCTATCCTACTGCCTGAAATAGAATAGACAGATACAAGCAAAAGAAAACTCCGGGATGCTGCTGAACGGCTCGGGAAGGGGCAGCTCACCGTGAAGTCTCGAACCAAGATCAAGTATGCGTTCTGGATGGGTAACTAGATGCACCGACCTCAGATCCTGTACAATTAAGTACAGAAGCATAATATGAGTACATAACAATATATACCCAGTAAGTATCCAGTCTAACCTCAAAGAAGTAGTGACGAGGGGTTGACTTGACACTCACTAGGGCTAACAATAATATCTTAAAATGTTATACTAAGCATGGATCTGCATGAATAATACTGAAAGCTTAAAAATAGGAAAAATATGAGTCCTTCTTTCACAAATATAAATACCAAATTTGGTATTATCATTAAATAATTTACATTTCAAGACATTTAAGCAATATCAGTCATGGAGGGTGCCAAAAAATCATCATGCACAAATTATGCCGAGGTCGTCGGACCCGATCCAACAAAATATTTAAACTGTGCACTGCCGGAGGGTCGAACTGCGCGAACCGTAGATGCATCTATTTACTACCGAGGCGCTCGGCCCGATCCACAAATAACAATTATTTTTAAGAAAACATAATTTCTCATTTACAGTCAAGTATCCTATTCAAATCTTCAAGTAAGTGAATTTAACCTTATACAATTCTTTTTATCAATTTCTAACATGACATAAGTGATTATCTTAGCAAGTAAGGACGCAAACATTTCAAATATAGCATGATATGGATCCTAAACTATCCAGACAATAGCATAATAGTAGCTATGTACGGACTCTCATCACCTCGTACGTATGTAGCCCCCACAAATAGGTATAAATATTTATTTAATTTACATATGGGGTTAATTCCCTCTTACAAGGTTAGAAATGAGACTTACCTCATCTTAAAGCCTACTTCCCAATTCAAGAATGCGCTCAGACCTTCAAATTCGATGCCAAACAACTCGAAACTAGTCAAACATTACATAAACTAATCAATTTATGCTCAAAAGTTCATATTTCCACTATTGAAGTGATTACCCAACCCAAATTGCAAGATTCTTAAAATTCACCCCCGAGCCTACATGCCCGTATTCCGGAAATATTTGAAGAAAATATTACATAACCTTAGGAACATAAATATATGAATTTTCACTAAGTTTCATAATCAATTTCGTGGTCAAATCTCATTTTTATCAAAAACCTAGGTTTTCCTTTAAACCCTTGATTTTCACTTATTTTTACATGTTAATCTACCTATAATCTAAGTATTTAACTCACATTTGGTGGAAATTACTTACCTCCCAAAGCTAGGTGAAAACCCCTCTCAAGAAGCTCCAAAAATCTCCGAAGGAGTGAGTGAAATGTGTAAAAATGGTTTAAGTCCCGTATTAAAAGAACCTCATCGCCTCCAGCTTTTTTGCACCTGTGGTCAAAGGGCCACATCTGCGCCCTCGCTTCTACAGACAAGTGTCCGCTTATGCGGAAATGGCCTGGGCTGGCTGGCATCTCACTCGCGGACGGGTACCGCTTCTGCAAAAGGAGGGACGCACCTGCAAAACTTGGGCTGCCCCTCCTTGGCCGCTTCTGTGCAGCTTGGCTCGCACCTGCGGCTGGCCAAGCGCAAGTGTGATTATGACAGATCTGGTGCATTCAGCTGTTGTTCCAAATTCTCAACTTGGTTCGAGCCTTGTCCGATTGGCACTCAGGGCTACGCCCGAACATACCAACAAGTTTGGAATCGTAAAACGGACTCGCTCGAACTCTCGGAATGCCCGAAAGAACATTAACACTAAGAATCACACCCTAAAAACCAATTGAATCAAACTTAAGAACTTCAAGTTCTTCAATTTATTTTCAATGCACCGAAACATACTTATGCTACCTGGAATGACACAAAATTTTGCGTGCAAGTCTTAAATGACATTACAGAACTATTCCCAGTCTCAAAATACCATTTGGAACCTGATAGCATCAAATCCCGCTCCAAACCAAATTTAAAGAACTTTTGAAACCTTCAAGAACCAACTTTCACTATTAGGCGCCAAAACGCTCCCGGGTCATTCAAAACCCGATCCGGATAACCCAAGTCCGAAATCATCATACGAACCAATTGAAATCGTCAAATCTCAATTTCAAGTCCCTTTACTTAAATGTTGACCGAAGTCAAACTTGGCCTTTTAAGTCATCCTTAAGGAACTAGGTGTTTCGATTTCAACCCAAACTCTTCCAAATTCTGAACTACCCATCCCCGCAAGTCATAAATCATTAAAATTAAGTACGGAGTCTTATTTAGGGGCACAAGGTTCTAGAAAGAAAAACAACTGGTCGGGTCATTACAAGAACAACCAAAAACAGAATCCATTTAGGCGTTTGAAGGAAGAAAAAGTGGAGGTGTACCACCCTCAAAAGCCACAACATCTAGTGGCCTTGTAGGATTTCTTGCCATGTTGGTTCCGCATGAAGATTTCCTGTGATGGTATTGAGGCCTCTTGTTGCAATATTGATAAAGGTGAAGGAAAGAGTGATGACCTACCGCTGGCACCATCATCAAAAAATCTCACCGTGTCTATTCCTCAAGAAGTTAATGCGTGCGAGGAAAATGTTACGTTCACAAATGACAATTTTCTACTAGGTGACACTTTTCATAACCGCTTGTTGTATCTAGTTGGCTATCTGTGTGATGAAAGGGTAAATCGAATTTTGGTTGATGGAGGATCCTCGATGAACATTTTTTCAATTCGCACTATGAAAGAACTTGGTATTCCCATGAATGAAATCTCGGAAAGTCATGTGATGATCCAAGTATTCAACCAAGACGAACAATGAGCCATAGGTGCAATCAGGTTGGGAATCGCCATTGAAGATATACAATCAAGTGCATGGCTATATGTGGTCGACGCAAAAACTTCATACAACGTCTTGGTTAGAAGGCCTTGGATACATGAGAATAAAGTGGTTCCATCTACCTACCATCAATGTTTGAAATACTATGAGGGTGAAGTCGAGAAGAATATAGTTGCTGATGACGAGCCATTCACCGAGGCTGAGTCACACTTTGCCGAAGTTCTACTTGAAGAACCGCATTCTGAAAGAGCTAAAAGCTGATAATGTCATGAAAACAAGAATGACAAGCCCACAACTAAAAGATTTGAGGTGACTGCTGGTGAATCCAAAGCTATTACTGAGGAGGTACAACCTAACTCGAATAAATCCTATAGAGGAGATATTAAGTCTTATGGCAAGAAAGTAACTCACCCGCTCCAATATGTCCCTAAAAGGAAGAAATATGAAAGTGAATCATCTAATCTCCAAACTAACATGCTAAAGGTGTTAACTCTTCCGGTAAAACGAATTGAGGCAGTAAAGTTGTCCTCAAAGCCACTTGTAGTTTTGTGTCCCAAAATCATTTGCTAAATGTGGCACTCCCTACAAAGTGAACAAATGAAGGTTTTGATCCTAAAACTTACAGGCTATTTGTAAAAGCTAGATACAATCCCAATGAGCCGTCAAAGTTAAGGAAGCTCCCATTAGAAGCTGCTAGAAGGAAATCACGCAAAGGTTTGGGATATAAGCAATCGTCACCAGTGCGCATCTTCATAAGAAGCGCGGGCATCAATTATATCACTATAGAAGATGAATCTACCACTTCTAACAAGATTTCTATCTTTGATCGACTTGGAAAATCAACTGTGAGGACTTCCGTGTTTGAGAGATTGGGTCCATTAAAGAAGGGGAACAAGTTCCAAAGAATTTATCAAAGCATAAGAACACCCGTTTCGCCTAGAATCCAGAAAATCTCTAAGGATATCCAAAGTTTGGTTCCTTATAGAATGAGGCGACAAACAAAACTTATGGTTTCATGTAAAGAAGTATTATAGGTAAAGCCATATACTATGGTCAATACTAAGGAATGTGGCGAAGAAAAAGAAAGTGTGGGTTCTTTGTATCATGTTACAGCACAAGGCGAGAATAGTATTTTGTCTCTAATGGAGGATGATGATAAATGGGAGGATGTTTCACCGTGTTATCATATATCCTTCAACGATGGGGACCCTCAAGAAGATGAAGATGCAAAAGATGCTCCACCCGAACATGAATAAGGGGTGAAGACAACAGTTGATGCCTTAAAAATAGTTAACCTTGGCATCGATGAAGAACCAAGACCCACCTACCTAAGTGCTTTACTAGCATTCGACAAAGAAAGCACTTATATTGAGTTACTCAAGGCGTATAAGGATGTCTTTGCTTGGAGTTATAAAGAGATGCATGGCTTGGATCCCAAAGTAGCAGCCCACCACCTTGTAGTTAGAAATGGTGCTCGTCCTATTAAGCAAGCTCAAAGGTGTTTTAGGCCGGACTTGGTTCCCCTAATTGAAACCGAAGTTAACAAACTCATCGAAGCTGGATTTATTTGTGAAGTTAAATACCCAACATGAGTCTCAAGTATTGTTCCTATAAAGAATAATAATGGACATATTCGAGTGTGTATTGACTTCAGGGATCTCAACAATGCGTGTCTCAAAGATGAATTCCTACTTCCTATACTAGAGCTGATTATCGATGCTACTACTGGTTATGAGGCAATGTCTTTCATGGACAGTTCACCGAGATATAACCAAATTCGCATGGCACCAAAGGATGAAGAGCTTACTGCATTCCACACCCAAGGGTATTTATTTCTATAGGGTAATGCCTTTTGGCTTGAAGAACACTGGTGCTACTTACCATAGGGCTATGCAGAATATCTTTGATGACCTTCTCCACAAGAATGTTGAATGCTATGTGGATGACTTGGTGGTAGAATCGAGAAAGAGGGGCGATCACTTGAAAGACTCAAGGATGGTATTTGAATTGCTCCGGAGGTACCAACTTAGGATGAATCCATTGAAATGAACCTTTGGAGTTACTTTTGGAAAGTTCCTTGGTTTCATTATCCCACATCGAGGGATCGAAATTGATCAAGACAAAGTGGATGCCATTTTGAAAATGCCTGAACCTCGAAATATTCATGAATTGAAAAGTCTGCAAGGAAAGCTGGCATACTTTAGAAGATTCATCTTAAACCTAGCTGGGAGGTGCCAACCATTCAGTCGCCTCATGAATAAAGGCATTCCTTTCAAGTGGGAACAAGCTTGTAGCAATGCCTTTGAAAGTATCAAAACTTAATTAATGAAGCCTTCTGTTTTGGCAGCCCCTATACCTAGAAAGCCGTTGATACTATAAAATTTAGCACAAGAAAGGTCTGTTGTAGCGATGTTGGCCCAAGAAAATAGTGAAGGGAAAGAAAATTCCCTTTACTACTTGAGCAGGATGATGACACCAAATGAGCTAAATTATTCGCCAATAAAGTTATGTTTGGCACTAGTTTTCTCAATCCAAAAGTTGAAGCACCACTTTCAAGCTCATGTCGTTCGTCTTGTATCGAGAGCAAATTCGATCAAGTTCGTGATGTCAAAACCTATCTTTAGTGATCGATTAGTAAGATGGTATCTCCAATTTCAAAATTTTGAAATTATGTACATCCTTCAAAAGGCTATAAAAGGTCAAGTATTACCGACCTTCTTGGCAGATCACCCTATACCTGATGATTGGGAGCTAACTGACGAACTACCTGATGAGGACGCAATGGTCATTGAAGTTCAACCTCCATAGAAAATGTACTTTGATGGTGCTGCACATCACAGAGGAGCTGGTGCTGGCGTAGTATTTATCACTTCTCAAAGTGAAGTTTTGACCTACTCCTTTACATTGACGCAACTCTGATCTAACAATGTTGATGAGTATCAAGCATTACTACTTGGGCTTGAAATGGCTGTAGAAATAAAACAGTTGCAATTGCAAGTCTTTGGTGACTCCTGTCGCGCCCCCTTTTTTCCCTTCTTGAGGGGAAATCCGAGTTTCGATATTCATGGGGAAATAACTCGTTTCCTTTTGGGAATTGGGTATTTGAAGAGTCGCCACCTAACGGATTATGGTGCGTTAGGGCACCTTGAGCAATTAACTCATGAACTAGTTTGCATTACCAGAGATCTAGGGTAAGGACTCGAAATAACCTTGAGGGGAAGGTGTTAGGCACCCATCGCGGTCCTTAATGGTGGGTCCCAACCGAACTTAAACTATGTGAATTAGTCATTTTAACAAATAAATAGTTTTAACACGTACTTGCAAGTAAAGACATGTTTTTGACATTCTAAGAACATGTATGATTCAAGTAATGGAACAAGGAAAAAGGTTCGAACAAGTTGCACAGACATAAAGAAAAGTAAATTTATTTTAACAACGGGAGTTGGGAAAGAGGGGTCCTAGGTTGGTTAGCCTATAGTATCGTACCCACACAATGCCCGATAAACACTCCTCAACGAGGGGCTACACATGACATTAACGCGTGGTCATCATATTCCTTACTACCCAATCCCCTCCCCTAGTCATTGCCTAAAGCGTTCTAGCAACCTTGAAAGATATCCTATGCGTGCACTACCCGTCCCTTCCTTGTGGCCCTGGAGGTATTTAGGACCTCTAATTTAGGTGGTTCTAGACCATCCTAAGGTATTTAAAGGAGAAAAATCTAAGCGTCAATCAAAACTATTAGGACTGCACTTAAAGAGGGAACAATCAAAGGCTCACATTTACCTCAACAAACATAACAAGTAAGTGCACGTCTCAAATAACCGTTTCAGGTATTTAATAGAAAACCTTAGAACATGACATCTAGGTGAGCAGAGAGTATACAATATTGAATTAGGACCAAAGTGTCAAAGACCTATTCAACTTGCCTACTGATTTTAGACCTGTTTGAATATGAGTAGTCACAGATAATAGAACACAGTTTTATAGTTGCAGGATTTTTGAGCGCCCTCTAGGCTTGCCTAGGCGTATAATAGTGATGTCCTATAAGCTTGGTATCTATTATTGATTAGAAAGGCAGTAAATCAGTAAACAGTTTTTAAACGGGCAATTTGGATTCTATAGGCATGCTTCCTAGTTATATTATTTAGGGCAGCGTTGAAAACTTATTAAAGTAGCAGACAGATTAATTAACTAAACTGATTTAGAATAAACGTGAATTAAATTGATTTTTTAACCAAACTAGTTTTAAGTCCTATAGGCATGATTTCTAATCAAACATAATGTGAAGCAAGCAGAATTCATTTGACCAAAGTAAAACCCCTATAGGCATGATTTCTATTAAAGCTGATTTTAATCCTATATGCATGATTTCTAAGGAGATAGATTGAACACATGCTGTAATGAACTTCTATTACTTTACACCCTATAGGCATGATATCTAATTATAAAGCTGATTTAGACCCTATAGGCATGACCTCTAATTGTGTGAAAGTAAAGCATGCAGAATTTACTTTAGACCAAAGTAGATCCTATAGGCATGTTATCTAATGAACACATTTGAATCGAAATAGACCCTATAGGCATGTTATCTACCCAATTTACCCACAATATTCGACTACCCACCCTTTTTCACTAATCACCCCAATATTTGTTTACAATAATTATTACAAACCAAGAACTGAATATAATTTATATAAATAGAGTGGAAGTTAAACTATAGGGAGCCTGAAGCAGGCCCGACACAAATCTGGTGTACCAAGCCTTCACTGGTCTCAAATGCCCAAAGTTCGATAGCCAAATTCATGCCTAGGTGTGTCAGAGTTCCCTAAGAACCTCAAGGATCCCGAGCAGTGTTCGCACCTAGACCTTTCTCAAATAATAACTGATTTAGGTGTAGTGTGGAAATGCCAGCCCTAACATACTAGAGTTCAGAGAGATCTAAAGGGTCTCAAGGCAGTACACATATCAGAGGGGCCGGACCTAGTATTCTAAGAGTAAGTGGAATTGCATAGTGGTTTTAAAGAGTTTAATAGACAATATAAAGAAAGGTCTTAGGATTGAAAAGAATTTCTAAAAAACAGTGCTGATTTTAGTGATAAAACAGTTTGAGGAAAGTGTAAAGAAACGGTTTGCAATTAGAGCACAAGTCATAGAACAAAACAAGCTTTAGGAACAACTCTCACATAAGGGAAGAGGGGTTAGGAACATAGAGAATACACCTCAATGGAACACACAAACAACAGGATAAATAGAGTTTGAAGGGTTCTATAGAACTAGTAGGTTAGGTAGAATGCAACAAAGATTACATCAGAAGCACGTTGAAGCCATTCTAGGGAGAGTAATTAACTTAACAGGCGTGAGGCAGAACATGCAAAGACTTAGATGGGCATGCTAGACAAGTATTAACAAATGAAGGCATGCTAATTACATAGAAGCAGAGTTTAGAAAAAATAGTAGTTAGTCAAATATGGCTAGTTACATATGTAGATCTGTCAAATAAGACAGCAAGCAAGCGAGCATAGTGGAAACATGCTGATCATAGATTTGAGCTGGGTGAGCAGTAAACAGAAGCAAGAATGGACATAAAGCCACATGAACTAAAGTAGTAAGTAAACATATAGGTTTTGATTCTTAAAAATTAATCAGAAGCATACCTAGTTAAAGAAAGAAAACACAAGATGTGAGCAAGGTATTATGCAATTTCCAGCCTTGGCTTTTAGCCGGCTAGAATAACAGGGATCACAAGTAGCAAAGAGAGCAGAGAGAGAGCCTTTTAGAGTGTAAGGTGATAGTTTCTGAACTATTGTTTATGTCTAGCAGTTAAAATAAGAGGGAGTTTATATAGTAATTAAAAGTTAAACAAAACAAGGTAAGGGATCAATTAAGTAGAAATTAAGGAAATTCATGGAATCAATCACCTGTAAAATCAGTAGGTCTTCCCTTTAATCAAGGGATAATAAATCAATGGTAAAAGAAGGACATATATTTTATGGAAGGAAATCAAGTAAGGTAATTAGGGGTGAATGAACATGGGTCCAATTAAGGAAATAGTTAGCTAGAACCAGTAAATAATGAATAAGGCGAGAGGAAACTAATTAAGGCAAGAAGTTCATTTAAACCGAGTAGAGTAGTAAGAATCAAGGAATTTGTTAGGGAAAAGGGCTCAATTCAAACCGAAAATAAGTACTTCAAAATAATCAAGGGTTTAAATAAGGAGAAAATCACGTAAAGAGTCAACAAATATCGCAGACAACTTAAATAAAGCAAGAAAAGAATAGTCAGAATGAACATAGACATATAAAATCAATAGAAAAGTTGAACCAAGAACTTAGTAGAGGCATATTAGGATAAGAAAATCACGAGGCATCTAAATGGCTAAAGAGAAATCACAAGAACCAAGGCAAGAACAAAGGCAGTACACAAGTAACTCAGAAACCAAACAAAAGAGTCGAAAAAAATTTGGGCTTTAAGTGTAAACAAGTTGAAGTTAGAGAAAACCTAACGAAATCGGTTAAAACATATAGGAAATAGAAGATTAAACACCCAAATCATCAAATGTTTTGGAAAAAGAAATTTTCGAAAACCCTAGTTTAAAGAAAGATGACAAATCATTCGAAAATCAGACGATTCTTGTAGAGAATCAAAAGGTTACTTTAAAACTCATATTAAATAGGTCCAAACCATCTCAGATCTGTACAGATCTAAAAAGTTCATAATGAAGAAATTAGGGTTTCGAGAAGAACAATCACATAGATGAAGAAGCAAGCTTAGAAATCCCTAGATTTATGACGATATTGGGAGATCTTACTCGGAACCAAACCAAAATAGCCTGAAATAGGCGAGAAAGGGTCAGAGATGCAAGCGGACTGACCCTTGTCCCTCAAGGACCTTAGAGATGGCAATACCAGCATGAGGGAGGCCATTAGAGGCTTGGTGGTGGTGGGGAAACACCATGAAAGGCAGCAGATGACCGACAATGTGGGTAAATTTGGGTTAGGGTTTGAGAAATTTTGAGAGTAATGGGATTTTAGGGCGGCGGTTGGTGAGAAATGAGAGGGTTTGGGGGGCGGGTCGTTTGGGACTAAAAAAGGAAGGGGCCAATTGTGGCCATTGATTTCTATGGTCAACGGTCGAGATTAAATGAGATTGGGGCCGGGTCGGGCATTTAGTTTTGGAATGGGTAGGTTTAGGTTGAGATTGGGCTGGGTATTGGGTCAAAATTAAGGCCAAAATTGAAATAAAATAAGGCCAAATTTTAAATAGCCACTTTTAATACCTAAATAATTTATAAAAAATAATAAATGAGTACCAAAAATATCTTTGTGTACTAAAATAATTTAAAATAGTTATTTAACATTTAAAAAATATAAAAGACCATTTTATATATAAATAATGTAATTATACATTAGTAAGAGCTATTATTGCAAAGATGTGCAATTTAGTTTAAAAAATGTAAATATAATTACAAAAATGCACTAAAAATATTTAAGTACTATGTTGGCATAAATAATGAATTTAAATGTCTAAATCATCATAAAAGTAATTTAAAGGATAATTATTGGACATTTATATAATAAAAAGAGAAGAAATAAATTAATTTGGATCTTTTAAAACTATAGAGAAAAATTACAAAAAATACTTATGCATGCTCATAACTACATATGTACTATTTTGAAAGTATATATATGTGTTTAAAATATGTGAGGAAAAATTGGGTATCAACAGCTGCCCCTCTTTACCCGGGAAGGATGAAAGAGTTTTCGGGTAAAGAAATAATGACCAATTTTGACTGAATGGGGTATTTTTTAAAGATATAAGCCGGACTCCGGTCTTGAGTTGCCTACATATCCCTGGTTTTACAGGAGTCAGGCCATGTGTAGTTCTGGATTCATTGGCGAAATATACCGATGAAGTCATTGTAAGAGCGAACACGAGACGCAAAAACAGTTATGGTGAACGGTTAGGTGTGAGGTAATTTGAAGGAACTGGAGCAAGGTCGTTCCTGCTAGGATAGCGGTTGCTTGCTGGTCACCTGCAGATAAAGAGATTCTACAGACTTGTATTTGTGCGGAAATTTAAACATGATGCAGATTCCCTTTGGACCATGAAAGTTGTCTTTGGATGGTTAAGGATGACGTCCTCGGACCATGATGTCCTGGGCCATGAATTATTTAGTGAGGGATTCGCAGGCCATGAAATGGTGTTCTCGGGCCATGCAGTTGGTGCCTCCGAACCATGACGCCTTTCAATAATGATATGCAAATTTGAGGGATCCTCAGGCCATGGCATGATGTCTTCCGGCTATGAGGATGATGCCTTTTAGACTATGATACATTTGGATAAATTGGCAATATTTCAGCCCATGAGATGCAACAATATGATGCTACCAAGACAAGGCTTAGTCTTGTGAAATGTAGGTCAGGGCTTAGCCCGATCGAAAAATAAACAGATAGTACCAGAATAGAGCAATATTTATGTAAAGAGGGACAATGCTTAGTCCCTTGCAAATGTGGAGGCAAGGATTAGCCTTATGCAAATGTGGAGGCAGGGATTAGCCTCATGCAAATATGGAGGCAGGGATAAGCCTCATGCAAATATGGAGGCAATGATTAGCCTCATGTAAATAGGGAGGCAAGGATTAGCCTCATGCAGGTATGTAGGCAGGAATTAGCCTCATGCAAGTGTGGAGGCAAGGATTAGCCTCATGCAAGTGTGGAGGCAGGGATTAACCTCATGCAAATGTAGAGGCAGGGATTAGCCTCATGCAAATATAGAGGTAGGGATTAGCCTCATGCAAGTGTGGAGGCAGGGATTAGCCTCATGCAAGTAGGGAGGCAGGGATTAGCCTCAATCAAGTATGGAGGCAGGGATTAGCCTCATGCAGATATGGAGGCAAGGATTAGCCTCATGCAAATATCGAAGCAGGGATTAACCTCATGCATGTATGGAGGCAGGGATTAGCCTCATGCCAGTATGGAGGCAAGGATTAGCCTCATGTGAGTAGGGAGGCAAGGATTAGCCTCATGTAGATATGGAGGCAGGGATTAGCCTCATGCGAGTAGGGAGGAAAGGATTAGCCTCATGCAGGTATGGAGGCAAGGATTAGCCTCATACAAATATGAAGGCAGGTATTAGCCTCATGCAAATATGGAGGCAGGGATTAGTCTCATGCGAGTAGGGAGGCAAGGATTAGCCTCATGCAGATATGGAGGCAAGGATTAGCCTCATGCAAATATAGAGGCGGGGATTAGCCTCATGCAAATATGGAGGTAGGGATTAGCCTCATGCAGATATGGAGGCAAGGATTAGCCTCATGCAAATATGAAGGCATGGATTAGCCTCATGCAAAGAGCAACCAAAAAAAAGTAGCATATGTCTTAGCTGGGGATATGTTCGGTGTTTGATGGCCTGATTAATAGTGATCTTGTTACGTGTATATATGTACAGATGCTATCGCTATATCGGATGTGCCTGCGTTCAATGAAAAAATTGTAAGTTTCGTGAGGGGAGGTTGGTCCGTGCTTCTGTCTGCTAGCCTTGCTTTGCTCCATTTCGAAGGCCTTTTTCGAGTTTCCCTGGGTAACACCTGACTGTTACGGAAATAAAGTTTTCGAAAATATGCAATTATTGATAAAAATAGAGTCATATTGATATATCAAGTGAGTTTTAGATGAACTAATTACTGTAACACGTTTCAGAGACATTGCAACTTTCTTATGTTAGAAGTTTGAGGGTCCTCAAAATTCTGCCTCAGTTTCTTAATCGATTTCTGACAGTCTGACATATGTTGGCATTTGCTGGACTTGCTCCGGAATTTTGAGGGTGCTCCTCAAAATTTTGCCCCAGTTTATGATCATGGGGGAAATGGAAATTTTATTATGATATGACCGAACCCATAAGGCTGCCTACGTATCCCCTCTTACATGGGAATCAGGTCAAACGTAGTTCAATTACATCAGATGAGGAAATGTAAATAGTCTAAGCATAGTATCTTTTGACTGCGTCTGAATTGATTGGTTTTGGTCAAATTTCTCCGTCCATTTCTACAAGTATGAGTGCTCCTCCTGTCAGCACCCTATGAACCATGTAAGGACCTTGTCAGTTGGGAGAGAATTTCCCTTTGGCTTCGTCTTGATGTGTGAAGATCTTCTTCAATACCAGCTGTCGCGCAAATTGCCTTGGTTCAATTCTTTTATTGAAAGCTCCAGACATTCTGTTCTAGTAAAGCTGACCGTGACATACTGCATTCATCTTTTTTCCATCTATGAGGGACAATTGTTCATAGCGGCTCCTTATCCATTCTGCATCGTTGAGTTCAGCTTTCTATATGATTCTTAAAGAAGGAATCTCTACCTCGACTGGGATAACAACCTCGGTACCATAAACCAGCATGTAGGGAGTTGCCCCGGTCGATGTGCGAACTGTAGTGTGGTATCCCAACAAAGCGAAAGATAGCTTCTCATGCCATTGTTTGTGGTTTTCTACCAGTTTCCTTAGTATCTTCTTGATGTTTTTGTTGGCGGCTTCTACGGCTTCATTCATCTGAGGTCCATAGGCTGTGGAATTTTTATGCTTGATTTTGAAAGTTTCACACATGGCTTTCATCAGATCACTGTTGAGGTTAGCAGTGTTATCAGTAACAATGGACTCGGGAACTATGAACCGGAAAATGATATGATCCTTAACAAAGTCTACGATAACTTTCTTGGTTACAACTTTGTAAGATGCAGCCTCTACCCATTTCGTGAAGTAATCAATGGCTACTAGAATAAACCTGTATCCGTTTGAAGCAGTGGGCTCAATTGGACCAATGACATCCATTCCCCATGCGGCAAATGGCCAAGGTGAGCTTGTTGTGTTGAGCTCATTTGGCGACACTTTATCATATCAGCATACACTTGGCATTGGTAGCATTTGCGGACATACTAGACGCAATCTGTCTCCATGGTCATCCAAAAGTAACCGGCCCTAAGTATCTTTTTAGCCAAGACAAAACCATTCATGTGCGGGCCACAGGTCCCAACATGTACGTCCTCAAGTAGTTTAGAGGCTTCTTTTGCGTCGACACATCTTAGTAATCCCAAATCGAGAGTTCTTCCGTACAGATTTCCTTCGCTGTGGAAGAAGTGATTGGACAATCTCCGAGGTGTGCATTTCTAAGTGTGGTTTGCATGCTCCGGATACTCTCCCTTTGCCAAATACTCCTTGATGTTATGGAACCAAGGTTTTCCATCTGTTTCTTCTTCAACATGAGCACAATATGTTGGCTGATTATGGATTCTCACTGGGATGGGATCAATGATATTCTTATCCGGATTTTGTATCATGTATGACATAGTAGCCAATGCATCGGCAAACACATTCTAAATTCTGGGTACATGTCGAAACTCTAACTTCGTGAACCTCTTTCTCAATTCCTATACATGGCGCAATATCTTGGAATTCTTGGTGGTCCACTCTACTTGTACCTGGTGCACAAGCAAATCTGAATCACCGATTACCAGCAGCTCCTGAATATTTATGTCGACTGCCATATTGAGTCCTAGTATGCAGGCTTCATACTCTGCCATGTTGTTGGTGTAGGGAAATCTGAGTTTAGCAGATACCAGATAATGTTGAACCATTTCTGATACCAAAATGGCTCCAATGCCCACTCCTTTGAAATTTGCAGCTCCGTCAAAGAACATCCTCCAACTATCGTATGCTTCGGTAATGTCCTCTCCTACGAATGACACCTTTTCATTAGGAAAATACATTTTCAAGGGTTCGTATTCTCCTCCCACCGGTTTTTAGCAAGATGATCTGCCAATGCTTGTCCTTTAACCGCCTTTTGGGTTATGTAGACGATATCGAACTCACCCAACAGTATCTGCCATTCGACTAACTTTCCAGTTGGCATGGGTTTCTGAAATATATACTTCAAAGGGTCCATCCTGGATATGAGGTATGTAGTATAGGCATAGAAGTAATGCCTCGACTTCTGGGCCATCCAGGTCAAAGCACAACAAGTGCGTTCTAGCAGAGAGTACCGTACATCGTAAGGTGTGAACTTCTTACTCAAGTAGTATATGGCTTGCTCCTTTCTTCCTGTCTCGTCATGTTGTCCCAGAACACATCCAAAGGCTCCATCTAATACAGATAGATAGAGTAGCAAAGGTCGTCCCAGCTCTGGCGGGACCAACACTGGTGGTGTGGACAAGTACTCCTTGATCTTGTAAAAAGCTTTCTGGCAATCCTAGCTCCAGCTTATCTCGGCATCTTTCCTCAGCATTTTGAAGACGGGTTCACATATGACTGTGGACTATTTTATGAAGCGATTGATATAGTTGAGACGTCCTAGGAAGCTCATCACGTCCTTTTTGCTCCTAGGTGGTAGCAATTCCTGAATAGCCTTGACTTTAGACGGATCCAGCTAGATCCCTTGACGACTGACAATGAATCCCAGTAGCTTTCCTGCGGGAACCCCGAATGCACACTTTGTAGGGTTCAGTTTCAAGTTGTACCTCCTTAACCTATTAAAGAACTTTCTCAAGTATGCTATGTGATCTGTGACCCTCTTGGATTTGATAATGACGTTGTCCACATACATCTTTATTTCTTTAAGTATCATATCATGGAAGATGGTTGTCATTGCTCTCATGTAGGTAGCCTCGACATTCTTGAGACCAAATGACATTATCTTGTAGCAGTATACCCCCCATGGTGTAATAAAAGTGGTTTTCTCCGTGTCTTCTTCATCCATCCAAATCTGGTGATAACCGGCGAAGCAATCTACAAAAGATTGAAGTTCATGCTTGGCGCATTTATCAATCAGGATGTGTATATTTGGCAATGGGAAGTCTTCTTTGGGACTTGCTCTGTTTAAGTCCCGATAGTCAACACATACTCTGACTTTCCCATCTTTCTTCGGTACTAGCACAATGTTAGCTAACCAGGTTGGGTACTCAACCACCCTGAGAACTTTGGCTTTGATCTGCTTGGTAACTTCCTCCTTGATTTTCAGGCTCATGTCTGGTTTGAACTTTCTAAGTTTCTACTTCACTGGCGGACACATGGGATTAGTAGGCAACTTGTGAGCCACTATGGATGTGCTTAAACCGGTCATGTCATCATAGGACCATGTGAAAATATCCTCATATTCTTTTAAGAAATGGATGTACTCTTCTTTCTCTATTGGTGACAAGTGAATGCTGATGCGAGTCTCCTTGACGGTCTCGGCATACCCCAAATTTACTGCTTTGGTTTTGTCCAAGTTGGACTTAGGCTTATTCTCAAAATTTTCAACTTCCCTTACAACTTCCTTAGGTATCTTGTCTTCTTCATCCAAATCACTATTCTCATGTTGCGTTGCCTTATTACATATCACAGTCACTGGTTCATCAGGAAAATTAACAATAACGCTGTAGAAAGAAAAATATGAAAGATAAATACTCCCTCCGTTTCATATTATATGAGGTAGTTTGACTCGGCACGGAGTTTAAGAAAAAATAAGAAGATTTTTAAAACTTGTGGTCTTAAAAGCTTAAGGGGTAAAAAGTTTGTGGGGCCATGACAATTGTGTGGCTATAAAAACTTCTCATTAAGGGTAAATGAGTAAAATGAAAGAGTTTAAAGTTGAATTATTTCCAAATTTAGAAATGTGTCATTTATTTTGGAACAGACTAAAAAGGAAAGTACTTCATTTAATATGAAATGGAAGGAGCAATAAATAATAAAGAGCGATGCATTTGATTGATAGTTAAAACATCTAAACGAGTACGGCTCGATGAATCGATCATTTATTTTGAAACAAGTGAATCTTAAAAACAAATTGTTGAAAATCTTAAATGCCTAAAATGGCTATAGAAATAAATCTGCCAAGCTACCTAGGGAAGGGCCCGGGACGGTGTGACGGTCCAGTTCCTGAGAACAACTCCCTTCTCCACAGTCTGAATAGTGAGGCCTTCTTCCTCCTCCTCCTCCTCAATTATGACACTGCAGTCCATGTCTTCCTCTTCCAAGAACAGATTCTTCAGCCCAGTTAATGCCTCCTCTTCTACAATTCCCCATATTGTATCAGCTTGGTAAAAAGCTTGATCCAGATGTGGCACTGGTTGCTCGAGAGGGTAATATAGTCCGCGCCATGGAGGCAACCAATCATTGTATTCTTGTCATGTGTACTGATATTCGAGCCTAAAGGTAGTACCATGACCCTTCATCCGTAAGGGTTTAGTGATACCCTAAAGATTCTTCCCTAGCCCTTTGCCGGGTTCATGCCCAGACCATGCCAGTATGTTCTCTATTTTACTGCTCCACCATTTGTCTTTCTTCGACGGCATTGACACGTTCAATATGATGATAGGTCTCCCCTCCTAGCCTTCTTCTATTTCTAATAACTAGGATGGTTTGACTGGTGTAAATGGGGTTACTCCCATCTCCATGAATGATCACCTCCTGACGATTCCATTCGAATTTCACGGCTTGATGTAGTGTGGATACCACAGCCCCAGCGGACAAATATTGAGTCTTGAACCCCCGTCAACCAAGACCCTGGAAATGAATTTGTCTTCGAATTGCATTGTGATATGCAATGCTCGATTGTGATTCAACCCCTTAGGTGGTAGCTCATCTTCATGGAAGATGATCTTATGACTTTCTAGTACCTGCCCTACCAAATTGTCCATCTCTCTGCCGGTGATGTTGTTGGGTACATAAGCTTCGCTCAGCACTTTTATTAAAACGTTCTTATACGCCTCTGAATTTTGCAGCAGTGACAGGGTGGATATCTGAGCTGGGGTTTTGTTCAAATGGTCAATGACGAAATAGTCCTTTGCTTGTATTTTCTTCCAAAGGTCATCTGGCCCTGTTTCAATAACAGGCTTCTTGGTAGCGACATCCTTACTTGGTCCTCCCAGGTGTTCAGGTGTATAGACTCTTCCGGTCCTGGTCATTCCTTGTAGAACATCGAATTCCTCTACCTTTGCCTTCCCTTTTCACTGAGCTTCGGCAACATAATCCCAAGGTATTGCTTTTGAGTGGAAAGGAGGTGTGGTTGATACTGTCACTGTGAAAAGTGTGACCACTTCTACTTCAAACAGAGCAGGGGTGTCCGTAGGCGGAGCCATCTCTACCTCAAATGGAACTGATGCAGCTACCTTAACCTCGATTGGTGACTGAGTCTATACTACAATGGGAGTAAGTGTGATTGAAGGTTTTAAAGTCATGGTTGTTGCGGACATTGGGTGCAACTTCTTTTGCCTGTATGACCTTGTTTTCAATTAGCATCTGGATCTTATCTTTCAATGTTTGGCACTCATCAGTGGTGTGCCCCTTCATACAGGAATGGTACACACAAGTTTTGTTTGGGTTGACCCATTGAGACAGATTCTCTAATGCCATAGCAGGAATGAAGGTGACATAACCAACGACTTTCAACCTTTCATACAGCTGGTCGATGGGTTCAACAATAATAGTGTACTGTCTGGGTTGCTTACGGTCAAAGTTTGGTTGTAGTCTTGGAAAATTTTGGCGAGCTGGAGGTGATTGGAAATGGGATGGTTGGGAATTATGAGTATAATAGACAGTGGCTGGTTGAGAATATCTGGGAGATGAGGGTTGATATGTGGGTGGGGGTGCTTAGTATATGGGTGGTGATGCTTGGTATGTGGGTGGAGGTGTTTGATATGTGCATGGAGGTGTTTGATATGTAAGTGAAGATTTCGGGCCTTGAGCCACCATTACTGCCCCAACGTCTCTTTTCTTCGATATGTCGCCTGATTGCAATGCATCATTTGTGGCCTGTAATACCTCAAAATTTGTTACTATCCCGCTTTTGATTCCTTCCTCAATTCTTTCCCCAAGCTTGATGATATCAGAGAACTTATGGTTTTCAATAACCATCAATCTTTCATAATACTGCGGATCCTGTTCTCTGACGAAGAACTTGTTCATCTGTTCCTCGTCCAAAGATAGCCTGACCTTGGCCGCTTCCGACCTCCAACGAGTAGCACACTCGCGGAAGGTTTCAGTGAGTTTCTTCTTGAGATTATGGATGTAGAAAACATATGGTGTATTCTCTGTATTGAACCTGCACCGGTCCATGAAATCCGACGCCATACTCACCCAATTGGACCATTTCTTGGGATCTTGGCTGATGTACCAGGACAAAGCATCTCCAGTAAGACTCCTCATAAAGAGTTTCATTCGGATCTTTTCGTCTTTCCCGACCCCGACAAACTTGTCACAATAGGTCCTCAGATGAACCCTGGGATCACCTGTACCATCAAACATCTCGAACTTAGGAGGTTTGTATCCCTCCGGCAGTTCAATATCTGGCTGTATGCATAGGTCTTCATAATTCAAACCTTTTATTCCCTTGTCGACTTCGACACCCTGAACTCGACTCTTCAACTTCTTGATTTTTTCAGCTATGTTTTTAATGAGCAGGTCCTTCTCGGAGGATTCTGTGGTATAAGGGATTGGTTGGATAGAGTGAGGTATGGTTTCCCCATATATACAGTTGCTTTGATGGGTGCTAGGGATTTGGGCGTAATGATGGTCATTGGTAGAGTTTTGAGGATCAGGAATGAGTTGTGGTGTATTTTGGGGAGTATGATAAGTGGCGGTTGGTGGATAATAAATTGGTTGATGATGGTGTTGTGGCGGAATTGATATTGATAGGGGATTGAGATTTTGGGGTGGGGTTGCGTATTGATGCGGTGCAGTAGGATTTTGCGGTTGTCGATTCCAGTGTGTTTTGGGGAGGTGCTGGACTCTTTGTGTTTTGTTCGTTGATGTCGGGGACATTCAAGGTGAGTGATAAGTTTGCCAAGTTGTGGACCTGCTCAAGCTCTCCCTGTAGCTCTAATATCTTTTGTTCCAAACTCAAGACTAGATCATTCGATGCCGGGGTACTACGGCCATCTGAAGCTTCTGCGTTCTCAGCATTCTCCTTTCGAATACCACTTAAATAGTCCATTTTTGCTTTTCCTTTGCCTTTTGTATTGCTTGGAAAAGGAGGTGGTGGAGGGCCTCTAGATCTGGTGTGATATACTGATGATGCCAGTATGAGCGAACCAACCTTAGGGGATGGAAATAAGAAATAAAGAAAAACAAAAAGGTAAACAAGTCAGTAAGGATTCTAAAATTTTTGTAATATTTAAACATATATTGCGGGAATGTAAATTCGTGTCTTAATTTGGGAGCCTCGTTGTGCCCGAGGTAGGCCTAGCGACAAATAAATTTGGAGAAATTTAGTGCCAATAATTGCCTCATTTCATTAAAGTAAAAGTAAACGAACCAAAATGAAACTAAATAAGATAATGTCACTAATGGCTCTTGGCCTTATTACATTTGAAAGGAAAGCAAATAAATCTAATCTACTTGGTCGCAGAAGGACCCTCTCCAGACTGGATGCTCTTGTCGATCAACTCTCCCAACTCGCGTAGGTTCAGTAGCAGGAATTACCTTGCAAGATGCCCTCCTTCATTTCCCTCAGCGTTCTGGTAGTCAGTGACCCTTTTTCTCATCTTCCCTTCCAACTCTATTAAACTGTACTCCATGTATTCCAGTCTCTCGCTGGATTTAACAGCTCTTTCTTTCCACTCGTTAATCATCTCCATATCAGCCTTGTGCAGTGCCATATGCTCGGCTTCAGACTCTTGAACTCTTTTCTGCAGCTTGTTGTACTTCACCTTTGCTTCAATAACCTCGTCTATAGCCCTGTTTCCTGGCCCAGCCCTTGGCTCAACGACCCCAATTATGTTGTCCTCCAACCACGAAGGGTAAAGGTATGAGTGACCCGCGTGATATCGGTCAGGCTCAATAGTATCCTTCTCCACAATAATCTTTAAGGTTCACATGTGTTGCGCTTCATTCTTATACGAGATGACATCACCTTGGAAATTGGCTCTGAAGTGACACATTTTGGCGACTCGTGGTATGATTTATCTCCTGCCTGCTTGTCTCATAACCCTGAGAGGAGCGTAAGGGTATATTCCCCTCAACCTGACAACACCAAGTGCGGAAAATCCTTGGATCTAATGATGAATTCATCGGTAAAGAACCACTTGAACATCCACTGGACTTGTGTAGACATGTGATTTTTGATCCTCCCTGAAATTTCACCCATTTTAGCGTAAAATATTTAGTTTAGACCTAATATCGATATTTAATTAGTTTTGACACTTTTACTTTATTTTATGAAAAAATAAAAATTACAAAATTATTTCTTCTTTTTAGTTGCTGTTAGTTTATATACCTTTTGTAAAACTAAAAAATACAAAAAAATAGTACCGTATTTTTATTTTAATATGATCATTGAAAATACCAAAAAAAAGGTTTGTTTTAACAATTAGTCTTATCTTAATAGTTAATTATTTAAGTAGGATTAATTGGTAAATGAGGTCGTATTTTTAGTCTTGTTCATGAAGAAAGAATAAAATTTGGGCTCCAACAACCTATTTTTAAGCCTAATTTTCGGACCTAACCCATAATTCCCAAGCCCATAATTCCTAGGTCCATACCCGTTAACCTAAAAAACCCTAAAAAACTAACCTAGACCTAGACAATTGGGGATCAGCGGTATTCATCAAAAGACCCCACTCCCTTTGTATTTCATCTTTTACACACCACCCCCTTCAAAAAAACTCGCCAAAACCAGCCGCAAAAACCAAGGGACAGACCCCCCCTCCCATCGAATTTTAGTCGTTCTTCAGCACAAAACACGACCACTACCCCCTGAACTCCAAGACCCCTGTAATTAGAGGATCAACGATTTAATATCTAGGCTAGACCATTCTTCGTCTCTTTCACATTTTGAAGGCTGAAGCTTCGATCTAAAAAAGACAAAAACAGCCGCACGCCATTGAAGGAAACTCAACGGAAAACTTAAAAAAAAATAAAAAATAAATCGCTGAACTTCAAGAGAAATTGGAAGTCTAAGATACTTCCAACAGTAAATGTACCGAGCCAGAGATTGAAAGTTGTCATACATGAAGATTGAATTAATAGAGATTAAGGGAATTAGGGGAATAATTGACCTACTGCCATAGATAATTTTGGCATATATTACAAAGGATCTGGTTTGGTATTTAAAAGGAAGAGCAGCGACAGTGTTTCCTTTTTACTTCGTTTTGGACATTTCTGATTTTTCCCTCGATACATATACAAATATTTGAGAGTGATGGAGTGACAGAAAACAAGTTCACCAAATTCTGAATCTGCGTCGGGTTCGGATTCCGGAACTCGCATTTTGTAAGGTCTCGAGATTCTTTTTTTTGGTTTCTATTTTAAGATTTCCCAAGAGTCTTGCCCTATATTTAGCCGAGGTTCCGTTCGTGGCTTCTGATCCGGTCAAGGTCTTGTCCATCCGATGAGTTTTGGCGATTCAAAGCCGTAAGGTCCATTTCTCATTTTGTTCTTAATTAATTTTGATTATTAGTTCCTATTGAAATTTTTGAGTCTGAATCTCGCTTGATCTTTATGTCTCTGTGCTTATACCACTGTTATCCCGATTTAGCATGTTAAAAACGGAGATTTTTGGTGTAAAATGTTGCAACTGCATTAAATGGGACGTGGGGTTGGGTTATAGAATCAATTGAATTTGAGAATGATTTGAAATCTTCTCTTATTTAGTTCTTTTTGTTTATTCATTTATTATCTATTACTTTTGTTATTACATCACCCGTTAGTAACATGCTTAGGCCGTTAATAATCATAAACATCGTAGCTTGTTTTAGACGCGATCAATAATAAGTTATAATGGCCATGGATACGGTTCCCGTGGCATGGTCATGATACGTAAATCTCAGTTCGGGTATGCATTTTATATGACCCTGCTCTAGTTTTGAATAATAATAAGATAAATATGTGATAAATCCGGCTGTATATTTCATGTGATCCGATTCTAATTTCCAACAAGGTTAAATAGAACGTGTCGTGAATCACAGATGCATTTCATGTAGCGTGACTTGCAATATGTTTTAAATAACCTTGAATTAATTCTTTAAATAAATAAAAGCGGTGCTAAAGCTAAAAATGCACATAGGTTAACAATGCGTAATTAATCAGATAATAGTCCAATATTAACAGTTTAAGCGACCGTGCTCGAACCACGGAATACAATAATGCCTAACACCTTCTCCCGGGTTAATAGAATTCTTTACCCAAATTTCTGTGTTTGCCGGACCATAAATAAGAGTTAACATTCCTCAATTCGGAATTTTAAACTGGTGACTTGAGACACCATAAATTATCTCAAGTGGCGACTCTGAATCTTAAATAAAATAATCTCGTTTCGATTGTCACTTAAATTGGAAAAACTCCCCTATACCCTTGTTTCGGGGGTAAAAAAAGGAGGTGTGACAACTTGATCCTCAGTCAAATTTTCAAAAAGCTGTACCCATCCTGCAGCGTCCTCTGGCTGAGCAAACATGTCTAGAATATAATTCATCCTTTTGGGATGATGGAAGGCTATGTAATCATTCCACGACCTTCACAAAAATTCTTGACGATATTGTCCCTTTTGGAGATGTTCCAACAACCACACTTGTAGCAGCAAGTTGCAACCCTCGAAGAACCTGAACCCCTTCTGACATCACTCCAAAGCCCGGTGCATGTCTGCAACAATCATAGGGACGATAGTGTATATCTCCCTCTCGATCCCGTCCATCAGAGTTTTGGTTATCATGTGGCCATGTATAGATCCTATCCCCTTGGATTGGGAATACCAGCTTGCCAAAAAAACACATAATAAATACGAAGACCCTACGATGAATCCAACCTAAAGAAGTGTTTGAGAACTCATCATAAAAAATATGGTAGGAGCTGATGTGACCGTATCTTCATAAAGGAACTCAAAAGTTATGTAGGAGTCCTTTAGGCATTTCAAGTTGTCATTTTTCTTCAGCCCTACCATCTTCAGAAACCCCCTATCAGTGCGATTTTCAAGTGCCAACAGATTAGGACTATCCCAAGGTAACCCAGCAAATCCTCCTATCTCTTCTAGAAGGGGTGTCATTTCTATGTTCCCAAAATGGAACACAACCCTTTCCTTGTCCCAAAACATAGTTTCAGCCTCGATCAACATTTTGTTAAGCTGAAGATCCATCAGAGAAGGCAAGTTTCCTAGGACTCGTTTCACATGGTTTTGGTCACATGAAGGAAGATCCCTCCACCAATCTAGCAAAAGTGAGGGTGTACTAACCATACCGAATCTGGGGATCTCGTGCCTCATTTTCTGCAAAACAAAGAGAGTTAGGACCTTTCCCCCTCCAGGTTCATCTATTTATACAGTAATGATTAGCATATTGGCACTTATTTCTCCAAATTAATGCACATAATCGTGGTTACGTCCGTTGGTATTATGGAAAACCCGATGGACTTTGGACAAGGCTTGTCTTAAAGGGTTATTATGTGGACAATATATTAACCCGACTAAGTTTGACCATGATGCATGTACAATTTAATCAGAGTAAGGTTACTATAGAGGTCTAGACTGGGACCCTCAAGCGGACAACTTGAGGGGGAAAGGCACGGAACCGTCAAACGCACCGCTGATCGACTAGTTTTCCCGCAAATACGCCTTTTCGAATTTAAAGGGTGATATATAAGAAGAGCGCAAACACTCATCAAGCATTGCTATATGATTAATTACGCACGAGTGGAGTATAATGTTGAGCATGATTTACGCAACAATAAATAGCATGTTGTCAAGTATTTGCATGTAAGAAATGATAAATGCAGTATTTAAATAATTGAAAGGACAGTTACAGAAAAGAAAACAAAGAGACAAGTCAGTTTCAGAAATAAAAGAATCATAAATGCTTTGAAAAATAGACAGTTAAATTCAAATAAGGGGAAATGGTACGTAGGATAGAACATGCTTGGACTAATTCACAAAAGATAAGTTCGTTATGGTAAGAGCCTAAAAATATCCCCAGTAGAGTCGTTATGCTGTCGCGCTCCCTTTTTTTCCTTCTTGACTGGGAAATCCGGGTTTCGACATTCTTGGGGGAAATAACTCGTTTTCTTTTGGGAATTGGGTATTTGAAGAGTCGCCACCTAACGAATTATGGTGCGTTAGGGCACCTTGAGCAATTAACTCATGAACTAGTTTGCATTACCAGAGATCTAGGGTAAGGGCTCGAAATAACCTTGAGGGGAAGGTGTTAGGCATCCCTCGCGGTCCACAACGGTGGGTCCCGACCGAACTTAAACTATGTGAATTAGTCATTTTAACAAATACATAGTTTTAACACGTACTTGCAAGTAAAGACATGTTTTTGACATTCTAAGCACATGTATGATTCTAGTAATTGAACAAGGGAAAAGGTTCGAACAAGTTGCACATACATAAAGAAAAGTAAATTTATTTAAACAACAGGAATTGGAAAAGAGGGTTCCTAGGTTGGTTAGCCTATAGGATCATATCCACACAATGCCCGGTAAACACTCCTCAATGAGGGGCTACATGTGACATTAACGCGTGGTCATCATATTCCTCACTACCCAATCCCTTCCCCTGGTCATAGCCTTAAGCGTTCTAGCAACCTTGAAAGATATCCTATGCGTGCACTACCTGTCCCTTCCTTGTGGCCCTGGAGGTATTTAGGACCTCTAATTTAGGTGGTTATAGACCATCCTAAGGTATTTAAAGGAGAAAAGTCTAAGCGTTAATTAAGACAATTAGGACCAAAGTGTGGTGAGCAGAGAGTATACAATATTGAATTAGGACCAAAGTGTCAAAAACCTATTCAACTTGCCTACTGATTTTAGACCTGTTTGAATATGAGTATTCACAGATAACAGAACACAGTTTTACAGTTGCAGGATTTTTGAGCTCCCTATAGGCTTAGTAAGTGTATAATAGTGATGTCCTATGAGCATGATATCTATTATTGATTAGGAAGGCAGTAAATCAGTAAACAGTTTTTAAACGGGCAATTTGGATCCTATAGGCATGCTTCCTAGTAATAATATCTAGGGTAGCGTTGAAAACTTATTAAAGGAGCAGACAGATTAATTAACTAAACTGATTCAGAATAAACGTGAATTAAACTGATTTTCTAACCAAACTAGTTTTAAGCCCTATAGGCATGATTTCTAATCAAACATAATGTGAAGCAAGAAGAATTCATTTGACCAAAGTGAAATCCCTATAGGCATGATTTCTATTGAAGCTGATTTTAATAATATAGGCATGATTTCTAAGGAGACGGATTGAACACATGCTGTAATGAACTTCAATTACTTTACACCCTATAGGCATGATATCTAATTATAAAGATGATTTAGACCCTATAGGCATGACCTCTAATTGTGTGAAAGTAAAGCATGTAGAATTTACTTTAGACCAAAGCAGATCCTATAGGCATGTTATCTAACGAACATATTTGAATCGAAATAGACCATATAAGCATGTTATCTACCCAATTTACCCACAATATGCGACTGCCCAACCTTTTTCACTAATCACCCCAATATTTGTTTACAGTAATTATTACAGACCAAAAACTGAATATAAATTACATAAATAGAGTGGAAGTTAAACTATAGGGAGCTTGAAGCAGGCCCAACACAAATCTGGTGTACCAAGCCTTCATTGGTCTCAAATGCCCAAAGTTATAGAGCCAAATTCATGCCTAGGCGTGTTAGAGTTCCCTAAGGACCTCAAGGATCCCGAACAGTGCTCAGACCTAGACCTTTCTCAAATAATAACTGATTTAGGTGTAGTGTGAAAATGCCAGCCCTGACATGCCAGAGTTCAGAGAGATCTCAAGGGTCTCTAGGCAGTACACATATCAGAGGGGTAGGACCTAGTATTCTAAGAGTAAGTGGAAGTGCATAATGGTTTGAAAGAGTTTAATTGACAGTATAAAGAAAGGTCTTAGGATTGAAAAGAATTTCTAAAAAATAGTGCTGATTTTAGTGATAAAATAGTTTGAGGAAAGTGTAAAGAAACGGTTTGCAATCAGGGCACAAGTCATAGAACAAAACAAGCTTTAGGAACAACTTTCACATAAGAGAAGAGGGGTTGGGAATACAGAGAATACACCTCAATGGAACACACAAACAACAGGATAAATAAAGTTTGAAGGGTTCTATAGAACTAGTAGGTTAGGTAGAATGCAACAAAGATTACAACAGAAGCATGTTGAAGCCATTCTAGGGTGAGTAATTAACTTAATATGAGTGAGGCAGAATAGGAAAAGACTTATATGGGCATGCTAGACACGTATTAACAAATGAAGGCATGCTAATTACATAGAAGCAGAGTTAGGAAAAACAGTAGTTAGACAAACATGCCTAGTTACATATGTAGATCTGTCAAACAAGACAACAAGCAAGCGAGCATAGTGGAAACATGCTGATAATAGATTTGAGCTGGTTGAGCAGTAGACAAAAGCAAGAATGGACATCAGGCCACATGAACTAAAGTAGTAAGTAAACACATAGGTTTTGATTCTTAAAATTAATCAGAAGCATACCTAGTTAAAGAAAGAAAACACAAGATGTGAGCAAGGTATTGTGCAATTTCCAACCCTGGCTTGCAGCCGGCTAGAATAACAGGGATCACAAGTAGCAAAGAGAGTAGAGAGAGTAGAGAGAGAGCCTTTTAGAGTGTAAGGTGATAGTTTCTGAACTATTGTTCGTGTCCAGCAGTTAAAATAAGAGGGAGTTTATATTGTAATCAAGAGTTAAACAAAATAAAGTAATGGATCAATTAAGTAGCAATTAGGAAAATTCATGGAATCAATCACATGTAAAATCAATGAGTTTTCCCTTTAATGAAGGGATAATCAATCAATGGTAAAAATAGGACATATATTTTAAGGAAGGAAATCAAGTAAGGTAATTAGGGGTGAATGAACAGGGGTCCAATTAAGGAAATAGTTAGCAAGAATCAGTAAATAACGAATAAGGCAAGAGGAAACTAATTAAGGCAAGAAGTTCAATCAAACCGAGTAGAGTAGTAAGAACCAAGGACTTTGTTATGGAAAATGGCTTAATTCAAACCGAAAATAAGAACTTCAGAATAATCAAGGGTTTAACTAAGGAGAAAATCACGTAAAGAGTCAGCAAATATTGTAGAAAACTTAAATAAAGCAAGAAAAGAATAGTCAGAATGAACATAAACATATAAAATCAGTAGAAGAGTTGAACCAATAACTTAGTAGAGGCATATTAGGATAAGAAAATCACGAGACATCTAAATGGCTAAAGATAAATCACAAGAACCAAGGCAAGAACAAAGGCAGTACACAAGTAATTCAGAAACCAAACAAAAGAGTCGAAAAAATTAGGGCATTTAGTGTAAACGAGTTGAAGTTAGAGCAAACCTAAAGAAATCGGTTAAAACATATTGGAAACAGAATATTAAACACCCAAATCATCAAATGTTTTGGAAAAAGAAATTTCCGGAAACCCTAGTTTAGAGAAAGATGACAAAACATTCGAAAATCAGATGATTCTTGTAAAGAATCAAAAGGTTATTGTAAAACTCATATTAAATAGGTCCAAAACATCTCAAATCTGTACAGATCTAAGAAGTTCAGAATAAAGAAATTAGGGTTTCGAGAAGAACAATCACATAGATGAAGAAGCAAGCTTAGAAACCCCTAGATTCATGACGATATAGGGAGATTTTACCCGGAACCAAATTGGAACAGCCTGAAATAGGCAAGAAAGGGCTAGAGATGTAAGCAGACTGACCCTGGTCCCTCGAGGACCTTAGAGATGGCAATACCAGCATGAGGGAGGCCATTAGAGGCCTAGTGGTAGTGGGGAAACACCATGAAAGGCAGCAGATGACCGGTGATGTGGGTAAATTAGGTTTAGGGTTTGAGAGCTTTTGAGAGGAAAAGGATTTCAGGGCAGCGGTTGGTGAGAAATGAGAGGGGTTGGGGGGTCGTTTGGGACTAAAAAAGGAAGGGGCCAATTTTGGCCGTTGATCTCTATGATCAACGGCAAAGATTAAATGAGATTGAGGCCGAATAGGGCATTTAGTTTTGGGATAGGTAGGTTTAGGTTGAGATTGGGCTGGGTATTGGGTCAAAATTAAGGCCAAAATTGAAATAAAATAAGGCCAAATTTTAAATAGCCACTTAAAGCAACATAACTCGTCTATGTACCATGCTGCCGCCAATGGTCTAGCCGAGGCATTCAACAAGACTCTATGAAACTTGTTAAAGAAGTTTGTCTCCAAATCCTAACAAGATTGGCATGACCGTATGGAAGAAGCCTTGTGGGCATATAGGACAACTCACTGCACGCAACACAAGTGACCCCTTATGCACTCATTTATGGAGTTGAAGCCGTATTGCCACTCGAGCGTCAAATACCTTCATTACGATTAGCTATTCAAGAAGGGATCACTGATGAAGAAAATGCTCGACTCTGATTAGTAGAGTTGGACGCTCTTGATGAGAAGAGGTTGGAAGCTCAACAGAGTCTTGAATGTTATCAGGCTCGATTTCTCGCACCTTCAATAAAAGAGTTCGCCCAAGATCCTATCAAGTAGGAGATCGAGTCCTTGCCATACGAAGACCCATTATTACTTCCCATAAACCTGTAGGGAAGTTCACTTCAAAATGAGATGGGCCATATATCGTGCAAGAAGCTTATTCAAGTGGGGCTTACAAGCTAGTTAATGTAGATGGCATGAGAATCGGTCCTATCAGTGGCAAGTTTTTGAAGAAGTATTATTCTTGAAGTTGCAAAGCTCCTTGACGCGTGAGCTTAAACTGCATGTTCCTACACTCTTGGCCCGCATGAGTCTAAACTGTGTACGACCCACAAAAATTATAGCCTTTTAGGAGGTTACAAAGTATTTGCATTGAAGTCTGGGGATTCGCTATGTCTTTATGTTCGCATAACCTTCAAGTTTGTTGGTCTTCAATGCCGCTCACTGCCCAAAAAAAAGGGAAGAAAAGAGAGGCATCAAAAGGAAACACAAATATAAGAAGAAAGATTGCTTGGCACAATATTTTAAGTTCAGTGAGACTTGAACCCAAGATATTTGTTAGAATGGAGCTCTTGAATTTCGATTGATAGCGAAAAAAAAGTCTTGTGATCCCGAGGCCTCCATACCAAAACATAAAAGTTTTGAAGAAGTCACGTCAATTCGGAACTATCGGTATATAAAAATCTGATGTTGATTTCAAAATACTATATGAAACTATCCTTAAGGTATTAAATCCTACCTTTTTAGACATGTTTTAAATTTTGAAGTCTTGTTTTCAAGAAACCAAACGGTTCGTGATTTAAACATTCCTATGTCAAGATATAAAAATTTTGGTGAAGTCACGCAAGTTTGAAATGGTCGTCATGTCGGAATTTTATGTTGAATTCAAAATATTATCTCAAACTATACTTAAAGTATTAAATCTTACAATTTAGGTATAGTTTAGATTTTGAAGTTTGGTTCCCAATAAATCAAACGGTTTATAATTTTGATATTCCTACACTAAGATACAAATATTTAGGTAAAGTTGCACAAATATGAAACTATCAACATGTCGGAATCTAAAGTTAATTTCAAAATATTATCTGGGAAAATTCTGGATATGTTGATTCTGAATTTTGAATATATCTTAGATCTTGAAGTCTAGTTTCTATAAAATTAAGCGGTTCATAATTTCGGCGTTTCTACACCAAGATACATTTTTTTGGTGAAAACTGCGCAAATCTGAAACTATCAACATGTCAGAATTTAAAGTTAAATTCAAAATAATATCTGGGACGATTCTCAAAGTGTTTGATTCTAAATTTTGGATATGTCTTAGATCTTGAAGTCTAGTTTTTATAAAATTAAGCGGTTCATAATTTCGACATTGTTACACCAAGATACAATTTTTTTAGTGAAACTGCACAAATCTAAAACTATCAACGTGTCAGAAGTTAAAGGTAGATTCAAAATAATATCTGGGATGATTCTCAAATTGTTTGATTCCGAATTTTGGACATGTCTTAGATTCTGAAGTCTAGTTTTTATGAAATCAAACGGTTCATAATTTTGATATTTCTACACCAAGATATTAATTTTTTGGTTAGACTGCGCAAATCTGAAATTTTCAATATGGTGGAATCTAAAGCTGGTTTCAAAATAGTATATAGGGCGATTATGAAGGTGTTCGATTCTAAGTTTCGGATATGTCTTAGATATTGAAGTCTAATTTTCAAGAAATCAAATAGTTCGTTATTTGGACTTCCCCACAGCAAGATATGAATCTTTGTTATAAGAGCGTAAAGCTGATAATGGTAAATGCGACTAAGATAAAAGTTGGACAAAGTAAAGCAAATGAGAAGCAATCTCTCCGATAGTCGGGCCACCTTGAGAGTAATCTCTCCGATAGTCGTGCTACCCTGAGAGTAATCTCCAATAGTCGGGCCACCCTGAAAGTAATCTCTCTGATAGTCTGATCACCTTGAGAGTAATCGTCGATCCACCTTGAGAGTAATCTCGCTGATAGTCGGGCTACCTTGAGAGTAATCTCTTCGATAGTCGGGTCATCTTGAGAGTAATCTCTCCAATAGTCGGGTCGTCTTGAGAGTAATCTCTCCAATAGTCGGGCCACATTGAGAGTAATCTCTCCGATAGTCGGGCCACATTGAGAGTAATCTCTCCGATATTTGGGCAGGAAAGAGTACTCATCCCCTCGTACCCTAAGATGGTCTTCTTCATCCATGGATCATCTCGTTAAACAAGAATACATCCTTCTTGTTTGACCTAAAAAAATCTAAAGAGGATAACAAAAGAAGAAAAACACAAGAAAAAAAATTACATTCGCGTCAATGCTTTTGAGTCTACAAAATTAGACTCAAATTGCTTGCAAATACTGCAAATTGATGCTCAACAAATGCAAGTATGAGTTTATATAGATATTTGGAAGACGATGTTAAAACGATGTTTCCGATGTGGGATTATGTAAGGAAAGGCGGCAATTGTGTGATAGTTTTCCTTCTCCTATGAGAATTGAAATCCTTTTCCTATTTTTTCTACTTATGCGCATGTTTTGGTCCTAAAGTGTTGTGACAAGCCGTTCCTATGAAAATTGAAATTGTACTTTGGCAAGAAAATATCACGCCAACTGATTGGAAATTATGATTTTGAAATAATGCTAGGAAGAAGTCATGTAAACAAATGTGCTCTAAAGTGTATTATGAGATACTTCAAGCCTAGCTTCGGAGATTTGATGATTTCATACCCCAACAAGCCATGAAGTAGGGGGCATACATAAGCATACAAATTTTATTAAAATTAAATCCATAAAATAATTTGGACTATATTTTAAATTCAAGATATATTGGTCCAAATAAATATTATGGGCTAATAGAATTGAATTAATTATATAAGTCCAATATATATAAATTAAATAAATAAGTCTTAATCCATTGGGCTAGCTCATTTAATTGGGCTAAAATGATGAGCCCACTTCATTAAGCTCAAGATGTCATCTTCCTAGAGGCCCAGTTTGGTGCTATGTGTCATATGACGTGACACGTCAAGTCAAGCGAAAGAGACAATAGGATCATGCCACGTGTCAAAATGACAAGGCATGCTAAGTCACATTAAAAGGCTAATGAAATCGCGCCAGGCGTGCAAGTGACATGTTCTGGCCAATCAAATGCGACTTTGTCACACTTCATTTGATTGGTCGGAAAGAGTTTGTTCTTATCATAACTCTTCTCTCCTGCAACTATAAATAGGAGTATTCATAACTCAGAAAGACACCAGAAGTGATAACAAGAAGAAAGAAAGAGCTCGTGGATCAAACATTGCAAATTCCTCCACAAGTTTCAAGCAATCAAGTCTAAGTTCAAGCTCAAGAACGAAGAACAAATCAAGTTCAAGCTCAAGAACGAAGAACAAATCAAGATCAAGCTCAAAGACTCTTGAATTTATTCACTATTGGAAAGAAGAATCAGAGGATCCATAGAAATTGTACATTTATTATCACGACCCAAATTCCCTTATCGGTCGTGATGGCGCCCAATACCATTGTCAGGAAAGCCAATCCTAATAATATAGTGAGTCCTCATTATTTTACCAACACACCCAAATATTTTTCTTAACAGTTAAGCTTTTGACAGTCTATAATCAATAAGTTTGTAATGACATAAATACATCCCAAAATAATAGTCTACAGTGTGTGCCAGGAACCAATGTCACAAGTACTAGGGCACCTAGTAGAATGTACAAAAATATCATTATCCTACAGTTTGAAACAAAATAGACGGTACATAATAATAACAAAAAAAAGAGAGAACTCCGGTATGCTGCTGAACGGCTCAGAAGGGGGCAACTCACCGTGAGATATCAATCAGGAATCAGGAACGCGTGCCGGAGGGGTAACTAGATGCACCCACCTCAGATCCTGTACAGTTAAGTACATAAGTGTAGAATGAGTACATAAACAACATGTACCCATCAAGTATCCAGTCTAACCTCGAAGAAGTAATGACGAGGGATCGACTTGACACTTACTAAGGTCAATATAAATAATAATATATAAGGCTTACACTAAACATGTTTAGCATGAGTATAACAACAGTCTCAGAATTTAGGAGAAAAATAATATATCAATTTTAGTCATGTCATATAATAATTTGCACTTCAAAGCATTTAAACAGAGTAAATCACGGATTTATTTCCACATAATATCATGCGCACATTATGCTGAGGTCGTACGGCCCAGTCCAACATAATAATAACTGTGCACTGCCAGAGGGTCGAATGACACGAATAATAGATGCAACTATTTCTCCTGAGGCGATCGGCCCGATCCACAAATAGCAATTATTATCAAGAAGGCACATAAAGACGTATTTATAGTCAAATAAATTCGTACAAGTTCTCAAGAAAGTGCATACATTCATTTATATTTATTTTCAATCCCTACGCATGGACTCTTGTCACCACATATGCACGTAGCCCCCACAGACAATCACATACATTTATTAGATTCACCAGGGGTTTCTTTCCCTCTTACGAGGTTAGAAAGGAGACTCACCTCGCTCCAAAGCTTACTTCTAATATCAAGAACGTGCTCAAACCCTCAATTTGGAGCCGAACGATCCAAAATTAATTAAACAGGGTAAGAACTAGTCAATATAAGCTCAAAAGTTCATATTCTAACTATTAAAGTAATTTCCCAACCCTAAATACAAGTTTCCTAAAATCCATCCCCGGGCCCACGTGCCCGGATTCCAGAAAAAGTTTGAGGGAAGTTGTTACCCATAACCTAAGGATCAAGAATATATAATTTTTACTTCATTCCATAACAAATTTCGTGGTAAAATCTTATTTTTATCAAAATCCTAGGTTTTTACTCTAGTCCCATGATTTTCACTAATTTTTGTGTGTTAATCTACCCAAAACCCAAGTATTAAACTCACATTAAGTACAAATAACTTACCTCACAATGCTAGGTTGAAATCCCCTCTTTAAAAGCTCCCAAATCGCCCAAGTGTAGAAGTGAAATGACATAAATGGCCTAAGTCCCATTTTTAAAAGCTAGACACAGCCTTATGATGTCACATTTGCGACACCAGGTTCGCAAATGCGAGGGTCGCAAATGCGAAGCCTGGGCCTCTGCTGCTGTGGTCGCAAATGCGACTTCTGCTGGGATCGCAAATGCGACAGAGTTATAGCAAATGCGAACTCTACCTGGGTCGGGCTCCTTCACACTTGCGAAGCCCTCCTTGCAAATGTGAGGTTCGTATATGCGAACAAATCTCTCGCATTTGCAAGATCTGCAGCAGCAACTAAGAACACCAGAAATCTGGTGTGTTTTCAACTCCTTCTCCGCGTCTGAAACTCACTCGAGTCCTCGGGGCTCCACAACAAATACTCCCACAAGTCTAACAACATCATACCAACTTGCTCATGCGATCAAATCGCCAAAATAACATCTAAAACTACAGATTTAGCACCAAAGCGCATGAAATCCTTAAGAACATTTGAGATTCCTATTTTTCAACCGGACATCCGAATCACGTCAAATCAGTCCCGTTTCTCATCAAATTTCACAAACATGACTTAAATGTTATATTGGACCTGTACCGGGCTCCGAAACCAACATACAGGCCCGATACCAACATGATCAAACATTATTCCATTTCTTTAGATCCTTAGATTTTCAATTTAACAATTTTTAACAAAAATTCATTACTCGTGCTACGGGCCTCGAAATTCGATTTCGGGCATACGCCCAAGTCCCATATTTTACTGCGGACCCTCCACGACCGTCAAAACACAAGTCCGAGTCTTTTTACCAAAAATATTGACCAAAGTCAAACTTGGCCTTTTAAGCTAACCTTAAGGAACTAAGTGTTCCGATTTCAATCCAAACTTTTCCAAATCCCGAACCAACCATCCTCGCAAGTCATAAATAAGTTAAAGCAAGTACGAGAAGTCTTATTTAGGAGAACGGGGTCTTAGAAAACAAAACGACCAGTTGGATCGTTACATTCATATTATTTAAAATCAAATATTATGATTGTTGCGATATTTTTCGATCTCGATTATTTTCTTGACATAATTTATCGTCTACAATAGGGTACACGCGCAAAGCGCGTATCTATATTATTATAAAAGCACGAGTGTTTCATGCTAAATGTTGAACAACAAAAATATCCTTAAAATATTAATCAATTTTTATACCCTTAAATATTTTGTCAGAAAAGATAGTTTCATATTGAATAAAATAGTAATATCTATTTAATTTGCCTAATATTTAATCTAATACCAACTAATGATAGAATTTCTTTAGAATTAATAATTGAATGTAAAGTTCTAATACCATACTAATTGTACCTGGACAATTACACGGAATAATAGTAGAATTCCACGTGCTCTTAGAGTTTCAAACCCTTAATAATCCCACTCAGATTCCATAGTGAAACAAATATATCCTCTACATAAACAACAACAACAACAACAACAACAACAACTCAGTATAATCCCACAAGTGGGATCTGAGGAGGGTAATATGTACGCAGACCTTACCCCTACCCCGAAGGGTAGAGAGGCTGTTTCCAGGAGACCCTCGGCTCAAAAAGCAACAGAAGCCGCTATATTAGTACCTTATAAATGCATAATAAAATAACAGCAATACAATAGATATGAAATACAGAATACAAAATACGAAAAAGATGGCTGGTATAGTAAAACTAGCAGGTAAAGCCCTGCATCAATAGACGACCAATGACATTCTTAGTCTAACTCCTAACTGGCTAGTCTCACTCTATTGTGCTGTAGAAATATTCACAACTTTCCCCTAACCTACAACCTTAATGCTCGACCTCCATAATTCCCTGTCAAGGGCCATGTCCTCAGTAATCCTAAGTCGCGCCATGTCCTGTCTGATCACCTCTCCCCAATACTTCTTAGGTCGCCCTCTACCTCTCCGCGTGCCCACTACCGCCAGTCGCTCACACCTCCTCACCGGTGCATCAGTGCTCCTCCTCTGAATGTGCCCGAACCATCTGAGTCTTGCTTCCCGCATCTTGTCCTCCCTGGGGGCCACGCCCACCTTCTCTCGAATATCTTCATTCTTAATCTTATCCATTCTTGTATGCCCGCACATCCACCTCAACATCCTCATCTCTGCTACTTTCATCTTCTGGATGTGTGAGTTCTTTACCGGCCAACATTCAGTTCCATATAACATGGCAGGCTTAACCACTGCTCTGTAAAACTTACCTCTACATAAACAATTTCACTGTATTCAAGCTTGCAACAAAAAACATCTACGCTCGGATCATTTTAGAGTTAATTCTCGTCTCTTTTGTTATTATATTTTATAGATTAGATTTGGCTCTCTAACACGTCCAAAAAAAAAGGCAACTATTTCGTCCACATTTATGGGTTATTAAATAAGAGTTTTGTTTGTTTGTGGGTGGGATGTTAATGTAAAGATTGAATTAAGCAACACTCGGAATAGTGGGAATACGGTCTCTACAACTCCCACCCAAAGGAACTATATTATAATATTTTGCTCAACATAACTATAAACAGCGTTCGAGTGCGTGATCGAATTATGAGTAAGTAGGACTATAGTTCGTTTTCTTCTCTTTTAACTTGATAGTATGTTCATCTGTTATTTCATCTTTCTTATATACAAGATACTTCCTAAACTAATTTCTTTTATTGTTGTAATAGGAGGAGACTTGAAGAGGAAGATGCAAATATATTAATTAATGGAAAAGGTTTAATTTGTGGCATCATCCGAAGAGAATGGCTGATGAAGTTAGTAGGAATAACATATCAACTAATGGTGTATGTTTAAACAACAAAGTTATGCACTTTTGTTGTACTTTAAAGAATTTTTAGTTTTGTTATCCTAGATGAGAGCCATATAATTTATATTTCTTCTTTACGTAAATATTCAAACATATGCTTACCTCCGGCCATCAGCCACATCTCCTACACAGTTATACCAACAATCTCCTTGTTTAATCTTTTACTAAATGACCAAATATTAAAATATTAATTTGGACAATATCAATCAAACCATGCTCATTGATTATTTTGGAACGTGTTCAATACACGACGAAGCACAGATATATCTATACAAAGAATTCACATAGTATTATGTCTGGATTCCTTAACCGACACTATGAAATAGGAAAAGATTCATAACTGATCGAATCACTACATATCACTTTTTTTTCCGCATCATTTACTTGAAAATTGATTTTTTTTTTGTATATAATATTTTTAAAAATTTAATTTGAAACTCTTTCATAAATAATTTACTTAAAAATCTCGTGCAACGCACAAACGTAAAAACTAGTATTATATTAAAAATACGAAGGCCCTTAGCGAAATGTAGTTCGCCTTTTTTACCTTTTAAAATAAATTTCACGCTAGACCAAATAGTAATTTTAATTATTTTCCTTATATTTGGGTACATTCATTTAATTAGTCCCTAATATTCAAGAATGCAAAATCAACTAAATTTGATTTTGAAAAGATATGGAAAACCTAAAAATGAGGTAAGAGTTTCGGAATGGAAGGACTAAAAAAAGAGAAAGATTTAGATACGTAAATAAATTTCTTGAAAAAATCTGAATTTAAAAGTAAGCAAAGAGTTCAAATATAATATATAGCTAAAAATAAGAGAACACATCGATAGTTGAAGGAACAAGTGTGATTCAAGAATTCATGAGTATTACAATAGAAGAACTCTTCTACTTTCTTTTGGACGATGAGATCAATTATAAAATTAGCAAATTGATTATGCCCTTTCCTACAACTTCTAAGAATTATGTTGCCTGTTACAAGTTTCATACAAAGATTGATAGCACAAAGTACATCGAAGAAATGTCGTTTGCCTTTGTTATTCTTTAAAAAAATTTCATGCTGGACGAGATAGTACAAAATATTTTTTGCGTAACGCGCGAGTATAAATACTAGTTACACAATAATTTCTTCGGAATAGGAAACACTATCCGCTTCTTCCTTGTATTTCGTCCTTGCAATTATTTTGCTTTCACCTTGAAGTAAATTTAAGTTACTACATAGAAACCAACAAATCTAAACAAAATTCTTACGTCAAGAACAAAGGGAAAAATATTGAAGTGACCCAAAGTTTGGCATCATTGCGTCGCCCCCTTCCCCCTCCCCTTATCACTCTCATGTATATCACTTATACAAAGCCCCTAAAATTATGTTTTCATCCTATTTTAAAAAAAATTAAAATATTTCTTTCTCTTTCATACAAATCCACCCAAATCTCACCCTCTTCACACACATTCATCGATATTATCTCTAAGAGCATGTTTGGAAATCTACCTAGAAATTGGATTTGGGTGTAGTTACACAGTTTGTTATATTTGTTTGGCCAAGTAATTACTTGGTCAGCATGAAATTGAGTATAATTTGAGGGGTGTAATTACACTCTCCAATTTTCAAAGGGGAGGTAAAAATTGGTGGTAATTACACTGTGTAATTACAAGGTTGTTTTTTAGTTTCTTGCCTTTTTGTTTTTATTTTAATTTATTTTCTTTATAACTTTTTATTTCTATTATTTTACTTTTTACTTTTTAATTTCTTTTGAAATTTTAAAATATATTTTTCTTTGTACATTATTTATCTTTTATTTCTCAACCTTTACTTTTTGTGATTCCGTGTAATTGCTTATATTTTATTTATTATTTATTTTATTATTCTATTTTCTGAAACTATATCTTCTAATACTTGAAATAATGAGTCATTAACAAACTTGACATATAATGAGTGATGCAATTAAAGTGAAATTGCGTTATTGAATGTGGTTATAAACTTATTGTGTTTCCTAATCTTAAGTTGTAGTGGAACTTACTATTATTATGTTGGAATTTGACATATGTTAAACTATTTTTTTTTTTGGATTTTGTAATTGTGTTAGTTCATGGTTCTAATTTACTTGTTTTAGTAGTATTGGCTCACATTACATGTTGTTCATTTTTTAGTTAGAGTTGATAGATTAGTATTGTCAAATATTTGAATAATGTTATGACATTATATTTATAAATATTAATTTATTTTATCAAACATGAACTCCATGACGTCCTTACAAAACGTATATTTTTAGTTTTTGTAAGTATCTAAACTAAATATTATTAATTTGAAAATATATAAAAATTATTTTTACAATATTAGTTATAAATATATGATTATCAACTAATGTATATTCACGAAAAAATATATATCTTAAATACCAAATATAATATCATTTGTACTCATAAAAAATTATAGGTATACAATTATTATATTAACTTTTAAATTTTTATAATTACTTCATTTAAAATTTAATTTAACTACATAATTACACTTGTGCAACCAAACAGTAAACTTGTAATTACACTATAATTATACTATGACAAACAAACCGGTCGTCGTAATTATACAACTGTGTAATTACTAGGCTGTGTAATTACTACCCTAGTAATTACTCCAATTCCAATTACCTAGTGGCTTTCCAAACATACCCTAACATTGCAGCAGCAAAAGGTTCTCCATCAACATCCATTAAAAAGATTCGAAGCTTTAAATTTAATATTCAGGTTTTTACGAATTTGTGGTTTATTTGGATTGGGTGTTCTAGCAAATAATTGAGAATATACCTTGGAGTTTATATCTTTATTTTGAGGGAGATTGGTTAAGTTTAAATTTGGTTATAAATAAAATTTCAGATAGAAACTCGAAGAAGAAGAAGAAGTTTCAAAATTGTATCACGATTATATGATAATTGTATCACAATTGTATCGACATTCAGATTTTATAAATTTATGATTTGCTTGGGTTGAGTGTTCTCACAGATGAATGAGAATACACTTTGGAGTTTATATCTCAATTTTAAGGGAGACTGATAAAGTTTATAGTTGGTTTTAGGTAAAATTTAGATTAAAACTCGAAGAATAATAATATAATAATTGTATGATAATTATATCAGAATTATTTCAGGACTATCAGAATTGTATTATAATTATATCTGAATTGTATCAATACATAAAACGAATACCTGATACAATACTGATACAAGCAACATTCAGAATTGTATTAATCTTTTATTGGTTTGTATTTTTTTTTGTATGTGATGTATTTTTCCTCTTCGAATTTCAATCTAAAAATAAAAGCTATAATCATTGGTGGTTTGTGCCGGTTTTAGGCAGAATTTCATATTGAAACTTGAAGAGGAAAAGTTCAGAATTGTATCACAATTGTACCATAATTTGTTAACATTATTTTCAAACTATATCATAAATGTATGATAATTATACATAAATTATATATGATACATCAAACATAAAATAACATGATATAATACTAAAACAAGTGTAATATAATATTATATCAGAATTGTATAAAAATTTAGAAGAATTGTATTAAAATTGCCTAAAAAGTATATCTGAATTGTATTTGATTACATGATACAATTGCTAAATCTTATGTTCATTCATTTGTGGAATATATGTTAGGAATTTTTACACCCTATAAAAAAGCTTAATACCCTATTTATTTTAAATAAATATCATTTTAAAAAATTGTATTATATAGCTACCTTTTACCCTTTATAGCAAAATATCTAATTATGGCTACATCCTACCCTTAAGCCACCATATACGCTAATGTCACGACCCAGATTTCCCACCCTCGGGAGTCGTGATGACGCCTACTAATGTGAGATAGGCAAGCCGACTATTTGAACAAATTACCTTTTTACCAATTTTATATCCTTTAACAATTATAAAGCAATAATGTGTAGACAACGGAAATTATAATAAGCGGAAGAAATGCAGCAAACTATCTGAAATATGTATCTAATACAACTGTTTGAGTCTCGATCACCCAAAACTGGTGTCAAGTTTCACAAACGATCTAAGAGCACTACATACAAAGTCAGAAAGATAAAAGATACACTGTTTCTGAACTAAGGAAATGAAACAGGAGTAAAGGGATAGAGGGAGACGCCAGAGCCTGCGAATGCCTGCAGGACTACCTTGGATCTCCGCGTGGACTGAAGGCAGCCACCCAATCTACGGTCCAAAAGCTGTTGCTCGGGGATCTGCACACAGTGCAGAGTGTAGTATCAGCACAATCAACCCCATGTGCTGGTAAGTTCCTAGCCTAACCTCGGCGAAGTAGTGACGAGGCTAGGACCAGACTACCAAATAAACTTGTGCAATTTAACTATATACAACGAAAAAGAGGAACAGTAATATACAGGCAAGTATGGGAGGGGTAACATGCTGCGGAGGAACTATCAATTTAGAATAGAAAGACAACAGGTAAGTGAAAGAAACAACATATCTCAGATATCAACAAAGAATCAGAAATCAATAAGTGCACGACATCACCCTTCGTGCTTTTACTCTCGTCCTCACCAAAATAATCAAGTAATGAAAATGTGCAAGGCATTACCCTTCGTGCTTTTACTCTCGTCCTCACCATATAATCAATATAATCGGCACGAAATTGTACATCGTGCGGCACGACATCACCCTTCATGTTTTACACTCTTTCCTCACAAATCATACACGACATCACCCTTCGTGCTTTAACACTCTCTCACCAAAACAATATACAGCATCACCCTTCATGCTTTATCACTCTTCCTCACCCAAACAACAATCACAAACAATAGGGCAAGGGAATAAATGAAATTACAATAAGAATCCCGGCAAGGGAATAATAGTTCAACAATCAAGTTCCGGCAAGGGAACAACATCAAAAGAAACATCAACATCCCGGCAAGGGAGATAACATCAAAAGCAACAATATCCCGGCAAGGGAGGCTACGTAATAATTCTCTTCTTTTTCTCACTTTTACTTCACAACTTACTTCACAACTTGCGCCAATGCTCCAAAAGGTTCACTTACCACTTATACTTTCACATTTCATTGTACAACTTGAGCTAACGCTCCTCGATATTCAAATGTCTCAATTACTTCCACAAACTTTACCCAATAATAGAAATCATCATCAAAGCATGAATAATACAACAAAGTCACAATAATCACAATATAAGACTCACAGACATGCTTGACACCAACGTACAGATACTCGTCACCATGTCTATACGTCGAACTCGACAAATACCACATAGCAAATAAGACTCGACTCCTAATCCCTCAAGCTATGGTTAGACCAAACACTTACCTCGATGCCATGAACACAATTCAAGTCTCTACTATCGCTTTACCTCTTGATTCCACCACCAATTCGCTCGTATCTAGCCACAAGTTACTTAATTATATCAATAAACGCTAAATGAATCAATTCTAATGCATGAAAATAAGTTTTCCAAAGTTTTATCCAAAACGTCAAAAATTGCCCCCAGGCCCACATGGTCAAAACCCAAGGTTCGAACCAAAACCCGATTACCCATTCCCCCACGAACCCAAATATATAATTTGTTTTGAAATTGGACCTCAAATCGAGGTCCAAATCCCCAGTTTTTGAAAAAACCTAGGTTCTACCCAAAACACCCAAATTCCCCATGAAAATCATTGATTTTGAGTTGAAATCATGTGAAAGGATGTTAATGATTGAAGGAAACGAGTTAAAATTGACATACAATTGATTTGGAAGAAGAGCTGTCTTTGAAAAATCGCCCAAGAGTGTTTTGGTTTTGAAAGAGTGTGAAAAATGAAAGATTTTCGGCTAAGTTATAAAATTGCAGGTTGTAGATGTCGCAATTGCGACCAGGGTTCGCAATTGCGAACCCAGACTTCTGCTAACTTCGCATTTGCGAACCCTAAGGAAAACCAGGACTCTTCGCATTTGCGACTGTGCCTTCGCATTTATGACTATGCCTTCGCATTTGCGATGTCACATTTGCGACCATTTCTTCGCATTTGCGAATAAGGCAGCCCAGGACACTTCTCACATTTGCAATACAATGCTCGTATTTGCGAGCTCGCATTTACGAGCCAGGCTTCGCAAATGTGAAGCCTGCAGGCCTGCAACATACCAGCAAATTCCTAAGTGAAATTTTCACTCCGTGGCATATCCAAAACTCACCCGAGCCCTCGGGGATCCAAACCAAACATGCAACCTAACCTAAAAACATCATACAAACTCACTCGTGCATTCAAATCACTAAAATAACATCAATAACTATGAATTTAGCATCAACATCATGAAATTTCTTAAGAACTTCAAAATTTCCAAATTTTCTTAAATACGATCCGATTCACGTCATTTCAAATACGTTTCTTACCAAATTTCATAGACTTATCTTAAATCACATATAAGACCTATACCGAGTGCCGGAACCAAAATACGGGCCCGATACCTTCAAGTTTTAAACACATTTCATTTCCAAAACTCATAAATAATTCCAGAAAATAATTTTCTTTAAAAATTCATTTCTCGGGCTTGGGACCTCAAAATTCGATTGGCATACGCCCAAGTCCCATATTTTCCTACAGACCCTTCGGGACCGTCAAATTACAGGTCCGGGTCCGTTTACCCAAAATGTTGACCGAAGTCAACTTAAATCGATTTTAAAGTCAAAATTCATCATTTTTCACAGATTTTCACATAATAGCTTTCTAGCTACGCGCCCGGATTGTGCACACAAATCGAGGTAATGCCGAAAGAGGTTTTTGGGTCATCACAACTAATTATTATTTTTCTCTCTCCTTTTTCAGATTTTCTCTCACATAATCACGGTAAAATTCACAAACCATGTTCTCTCTCTCTCTCTCTCTCTCCCTCTCTATTTTGACACACTTTACTCTCTTCTCCCACAAAATCACGATTCAAACTTCTTCTCCCACCAACATTGACTAGGTCTCCCCCATTCTCACTCCCCAGTTCGTTTCTCTCTAAAATCTCATTTTTTTTCCGATACAAGTTCTTGTGGTAAGTATTTAGCTTCTTAGATTTTGATATAAGTATTTAGCTTCTTAGATTTGGATACAGATTTTTGTTTGCTTCTTAAACAATAACCATTGTTACTGTTTACTCAACAGAAAGCTATCGTTTTTCTCTCCAATATCGGATTCAACGTCACACAAGATGGTAACCAGAGGTATACCCACCAAAATACTCAATTTTGATGGGACCTCTTTCTCTTTGCAAATTAACTCAAGCGGAGTCAGAATTTGCAGGTGTATCAGCAACTACAGATTCAGAGAGAAGAACTAAATTACACAATGACAAATCGAAAGAAGTCCAAGTTGAGAAATCTTCAAAAGAAAGAATAATTCCAGTTGCATAAAAAAGGAAAACCTATGAATGATGCTTCATGTGTCAAGGTTAAGGAAGTTGATGCAAAAAAAAGCTCGGATACACGGCATGAAAAGGTAATTGTTATTGTATCAATATGTATTCAAAGTTGCTGATGTGATTTATGTGTACATTGATGTATTCATAATTATTGATGTGATTTATATGTATGTTGATGTATTCGTATGTATTTAGATGTATTTATAAGTACTCAAACAATCCATAACTCATTTGCACATTTACAATGTCATTCACTGAGTTGTGCTTACTTAGTCTATTATATGTTGTATTTAAATGTATTTAGATGTATTCAAATTTACATTCACTGTATTTCCGTACTTATTATAGTGTTCCTTGTATGTTGTATGTAGATATTCATTGTTTTTACTCAATGGTATGAATTTGATTTTCGTATGTTGATGTATTTATATATATATATATACAACTATTTCCAGCATGTATTTCTTACTCCAATGTGTTTTTCATATTGTATCTAGTTGTATTTATATGTATTCATAACACTTAATGTGTTTATGTATTGATGCTGAATATGAAACATTTTTTAAATTCTTGTTTGTATGCAGGAAATTAAACTGTTTGTGAAACAACCGCCAAGATTATCACTGCATATTTGTTCATATACAAACACAAATATAGTATCCGATATCAAAGAAAAGCTTACTCCAAAACAGTATAAACTATTGAGTTCTACTTGTTTTGGAAGTCTCCTTGATATGGATCAGTGTGAGGTACAACATCAACTCTTCAGGTGCTTCATGGTTTTGCAGTTAGAAGGAAGTACTGATGACGTATTTTCAATACATGTCAATGGTACAACAATTTTCTTCTCAATCACGGAGCATGCGCTCGTCACTGGTCTCAAATGTGTTGCTGGCCCACATGAATTTAAGTTCAACACAGAGGTGCCCAACCGTATTGTTCAGACATACTTTGGCGGTGTAAAGCTGGTAAAATAGGAAACTTTGTTGTCATGCTTTGATGAAAAGAAATGGGGTGATGACAACGATGGGGATGCCATCAAGATAGCATTGCTGTATCTCATACACACATGGATATTTTCATCAGAGAAGAAAACCACAACCATCCCACGACTATATTTTGACTTGTTCGAGAGTGAGAGATACTCTGATTATCCATGGGGTACTTTTGCATTCATCTACCTTATTACATCTATTAGTAAGAAAATGGATTATCACAAGAAGTACTATAGGATAGCTGGGATGCCTCTCGCTATGCAAGTTTGGTTTTATGAGTGTTGTTCAAAGGTTGACACCAAAATTGTAAAGTGCCTTGGTAATCGGGTACCCAGATTACTCAATTGGAGAACCACTATCAATCAACCAACTTATGCTTATCTGATGAACGACATATTCAAAGACCAGGGAAACATGGTAAGTTACTATTTCATAAGTTCCTGAAATTTAATTTTGCATAAAATATTTGCTAAGTATAGAGATCTGCATACAACATACATCTGAATAAGTACTGTATTTTCAAGTTGCATACAACCTACAGTTCCATACAGCTACATAGAATAAAATCTACATACATCATACATATGCATACAACATACATCTAAATACAACCTAGATTTTTCATCTGCATACACCATTCATCTGCATACAAACTATAATTTCCATTTGCATACATCCTACAGTTGCACACAATATACATTTCAATACAGTGATCAAAAGTAAATATAGGTTGTATATAACATACAATTTCAATTTTTAGATTGTTTACAACGACATCCAACCAAGCGATGTAGAGCTTGCTGTTATTCGGATTCCTCTGGGAGGCGTTGAGGTAGATAACAGTCCTACCAATACTCATTCAGACAAGCATGAGGATGATTCAGATGATTTAGATGATTTTAGTCCTACACCGCATCTTCAGCCTGAGAAGAAATATAATGCAAGTGTTGGACCTTCTTCATCTCTGTCCCACAAGAAGCGCAAAAAGCAGATTATAGATCACTCAGAGGCAGATACTAAACCCAAGACTCCTGATGCTGGTATATCTGAAGTCAATCAAACTGTGTTGCATGATAAGAAGCCGACAAATTCTAAAATAGATGAAGTATCTTCTTTGAGGAATGATCTAAATTCTTTCAAAGACTATGTGAGTTTTGTATGCCATTTGTAACGACTCAACCGGTCGTTTTAATCTCTAGCACGTCGTTCAGCAGTTTGAGACCATGAGCAGCTTCACTTAAGGTATTATGACTTGTACGCATGGTCGGAATTGAATTTCGGGAAGTTCGGAGTTGATTTGGAAAGAAAATTCTCATTTCGGAAGCTCTAAGTTGAAAGAATTCACTAAGATTGGATTTTTGAGTAAACGACCTCCGAATCGGGATTCGAATGTTCCAACAGATTCGTATGATGATTTTGAACTTGGGCGTATGTCCGGATCGGGTTTTGGAAAATCCGGGAACGTTTCGGCAACTATTATTGAATTTAGCATTTTTGGAAGAATTTCATAAATTTGGGTTGAAGTGCATTTCAGTGTTATCAATGTTTGTTTGGGATTTTGAGTGTAATAATAGCTCTGTATGGTGATTCTGGTGTTGGGAGCGCGATCGAAAGTGAATTCGGAGGTCCATGTGTCATTTCTGAGTCATTTGGTTAAGGATAGAAATTTGAAGGTTTTAGAGGAGTTTGACCGGAAGTGGAATTTTTGATATCGGAGTCGGAATCCAATTCCGGAAGTTGGAGTAGGTTCGTAATGTCGAATGTGACTTGTGTGCAAAATTCGAGATCAATTTGACGTGATTTGATAGGTTTTGACATCGAATGTAGAAGTTTGAAGTTCTAAAGTTCATTAAGCTTGAATTGGGGTGTGATTCATGATTTCGATGTTGTTTTATTTGATTTGAGGCCTCGAGCAGGTCCGTGTTAAGTTATGGGACTGGTTTGTGTGATTGGACGGGGTCATGGGGGCTTCGGGTGTATTTCGGGGTGGTTTCGCATTGAATTTTGATAAAAAGCTGTTGCTGATTGCTGGTATCTGGTTTCCTTTTTCGCAAACACGAAGAGAGTCCCGCGTTTGCGAAGAGAGTCCCGCGTTCGCAAAGAGGAAAGTGGGAGGCTGCTGGTTTTGGCCTTTGCGAACATGAAGTGGAAATCGCGAACGCGTAGAAGGAAAGAGGAGAACTGGGCCTGAGGCCGTTGGCCTACGCGAACGCGAGGCTTGGAACGCGAACGTGTAGGGTCTGAGGATGACCTTTACTAACGCGAGCGTAGGGTCGCGAACACGATGAAGAAATTTTGGGGCTGAAGGAGGTTGTGCTTCGCGAACGCGAGGGCATTTCCGCGTTCGCGAAGAAGGGCAGTGTTGGGTAGTGAGTTGTTTTAAGACGGGATTTGGCCCATTTATTTAATTTTTCTCTTGGCTTGGGCGATTCTTGGAGGATTTCAAGAGGAGGTTTCATCATTCAATGGCAAGGTAAGTTATCCCCACTTATTAGGATTTAAATATATTGATTATGTATGGATTTTAACATGGAAATTAGTGGAAATTTGGAGTTTTGAGGAAGACCTAGAAATTTGATATTCTTGAATTTTGACCACGATTTTGGGCATGAAATTGAGAGCAAATAATATATTTGGGTTTGTGAGATTATGGATAAACTTTATCTTCGAAATTTTTTGGAATCCGGGCACGTGGGCCTGAGGGCAATTTTGTCAACTTTTCGATCAGGGTTAGGAATTGTTATAAATTGGATTATAATGAGTAATTGAACGTATATTAATGGGTTTGCTTAATTATTGACTAGTTTTGGAGAATTTTTGCATCGAATTGAGTCTTCGGAAGGGCGTGGAATGCCGGTTATGGAACTTCAAAGCGAGGGGAATCTCCTTTATAACCTTGTAAGAGAGAATTGTCCCCATAGGTGAAATAATTGGTTATGTGCTACTATTTGGGGGGGGGGGCTACGTACACACGAGGTGACGAGAGTCTGTTCGTAGCCACTATTATGTTTAAGTCCGGGTAGTCTAGGACCCAAAAGCATGCTATACTTGGAATATTTGTAATCTTATGGACATATTGAATTGCTTAAATCACATTGAATTAATAAATGAATTTCTAAGAATTAAATTAAGTATTTATGGTTGGATTGCCTAGCAACGGTGTCCGACGCCATTACGACCCTTAGTAGATTTTGGGTCGTGACAACATGGTATCAGAGCACTAGGTTCACTTAGGTCTCACGAGTCATGAGAAAGTCTAGTAGAGTCTTGCGGATCGGTATGGAGACGTCTATACTTATCTTCGAGAGGCTACAAGGCTGTTAGGAGCACTTCCCTTCTTGATTCCTCATCGTGTGGTTTGATTCCTTTGAGGCTTATGCCTTTGTTTATTTCCTACTCAATCTTATACAACGTGAAGCGCTTTCTATATCGATCGAGAATTGAGAAATCGTAATGGTACTAAAGATATGGTACGAGATGTTCCTCCCTATGTATTTGATTGGGCTATTGTTGTCGCCTTGCGGAAGGTCGTTCTGCCGTTTCTGCTCAGTATCAGTATTACCTAAGGTTTTGAGATTTGGAATTAATTGTTATGACGATTCGTGCGTTGCTATCGCACAGTATTGGTGTAATGGTAGGATGCTTGTCTATGCGTCGAAGCAGTGGGCATATAGGACAACTCACTGCACGCAACACAAGTGACCCCTTATGCACTCATTTATGGAGTCAAAGCCGTATTGCCACTGTGAGCACGTGATTTTTGCCCTATATATGAATTATTCCCAAAAAATTCAAGCAAAATGATTTTTCTTCATTTTTACAATTTTTGTGCATTTTGGTGTCATTTTCTGATAATTGTTGCATTTTATTTGTGCATGTTAATTCATATAAAATACATAAAAATATTCATTTGCATTTAGGATTTAATTTCATACTTTAGTATTAATTAGGGATTAATTTGTTTTAGAATAGGATATGAAGAAAATGACAAAAATAGTTCACTTTAGCATTTTTATTGTTTTAATTGTGAAACTGTCGCAAATAGTTATTAAGTAAATTTTAGGCATTAATTGGTTTTAGTTTAATTGTTAGTTTAATTTGCATCTTTGTAAAAATTAGAAAAAATAAATACAAAATTACAAAATGAAAAAAATGAAAAATAAATAAATTAAAAAGAACATAAAAATACAAAGGGAGTGGCTTTAATTAAATGCCAAATTTGGACCACTTTTGCACCTAATCCGCTGGCCCAAACACCTATACAGTCCAGCCCAAAACCATTTTTTCACTCGGTCCACTGTTCCTTTGCCAAACGATGCCGTTTGGCGTCGTTAGATCTCAGCCATCGAAGCCCTTTAATCCAACGGTCACAAGCTACTCTTGTGATTGGAATATAACTGTCCAAACTCCTTCAGAAACCCTAGAGACAAGTACCCCCACCTTGTACCCTGTCCCTTTCCGCCTCCACCATTGTTCTTCGCCGGAATCCTCGCCGGAGGGAAACACTACCTACGCCAATGGCCACCAGAGAAACACCGTAGGTTCCCCATGAACTCCTCTTTCCAACCCCCATAATGTTTTCCGTCGAATATTCCCTGAGCTCGTCGAATCTACAATTGAAGTTTTCCGGCCAAGTCACAAGTTGGCCCAAATGAACCCAAAAACATACCAGGTAACCGTCTTCCTTCCCTCATCGCTATTTCACGCCTAGAACCCCTCGAATCCAAGCAGAAGGCCCTGAATTGCGAGTCTAGAGTTTTGGGAATTGAACCAGTTTCGAGGAGATTTTTCAAGGTCGAGTGCTTTCTGTAGTAAGTATTCTGTAGCTCTACGATTCTCTTAGTTAATTCCTCTGTTGCTTCTTTTTCATATGTCTTAATCAGTGAGGTCGCTTTGCATGTTAAGTTTTGTTTAATTTGATTCATGTGTAATTCAATTTCCAGACATTCTAATTGTTAGTTTAATTTCGATAGAGTTTCGTCTTGTTATTGTTAGCAAATTCTGAGTCAAGGTCTTTTCTTCTTAATTCAAAGATTCAATAGAGTTTCTTCTCGTTACTGTTCCCAGCCCGCCTTGAAATTGTTTGATTCTTGTTTATTTCAATTAATGATTTTGTTAGTTTAAGTTTAGTTTAATTGAGTTTCAGTCTTCATTTGCAGTTTGATTAGATTTAAAGGTTTGGATATAGCTGAGTGATCATTTGTTAATTAACTATAGTTAAATTTTAGCTAGGATGAGGGGTTGGGATCAGTTAACTCTAGTCTGTAAATTTCAGACTAGTGGAAGGGCATTTTAGGCATAGAAAAGGGTAGTTTCTTTAGGATTAGTAATTCCAAAATAAGGGTAAGGGTAGTGTAGGTATTTTGTGGGTAGAAGAGTATCCTAGGGCCTTCTAGAATGATACTTTAGTGTAGGTTTCAACAAATTAAGGGCATTTGCTTGAGTAACAAGTTAGAAATAAGGGGATCAAGGTGAAAATAGGGAGGGACTAAAAAAGAAACCCAAAATTCTGATTTTTCACTCTTGTGTTGTCTATAAAAGGGATTTGATTTGCCCTGTTAGGGGTTTTTTTTGGGGGGGGGGAGTCAACCATTTTTCGATTCAAAAACAATTACCTTTCATTAGTTTATTTCCAGATCTGAAGTAGTAGTTTGATTTCGAAAAAAAAAACCAAAAACAATAGAAATCTAATAGAAAAATTCAAAAAAGGTTACTGTTTCATTAGTAGTCCAAAGTCTGTTAATTGCATCTACTGATTTCGACTAGTTTTTGGGTCAATTGAGTTGGATTTTGTTTGAGTTTGGATTTGAATGCAAGTGTTGGTTGTTAGCTGAGTATTTCTCAAATCAAGTTGGTTTGGCTGAGTGTTTTCTGGAGCAAAATTTACTTCTCTTCGTGGTTTTTGCTTTACGTGTTTTCTGTCAACATCTATTGATAATTGTGAGCTTGAATCTTCTGTCACTGCTGTTTGCTATGCTAAATAGCTCTTCAGTGAAGCTAACCCTCTCCTTCTTCTATTGTAACTCACTTCCAGGTACACATTCTCAATTCAATGTGATGTAGATCCTCCATGCTAAGAGTTGAAATGAAGAACACTGTTTATGATATACTTGACTGTTTATTTTTTTTGATTTCATTTTTAGAAGAACTGTTAAGTATGTTTTATTCCATGGAGCTGTATTTGGACTGTATGAAGTAGTGTTCTCTATCACTTTCATAAACCTGTGGATTCTCTGTTAGGTTAATGAAATAGTATGTCAGTTGTAGGTGATTTCCTGTTAGTTGTTAACCATTAGGTCAATGGAACAATTGAGCTGGACTATTAAGCCATTGAAGACCTTCATATTTAGATCCCACAGTTAGTAATTTGTGTTAACTTGTGTTAGTTCATAGTGTTAGAATATTATATTTTGGATTCTGCTCAATTCGAATTAGACTAAGTTGGATTGGTTAATCTTTACAACATTACTATAATTTTAAATAAGTTAGGTCATTACTGTTGGCACTCAGGATCTGCTGGGTTCATTAATAAATGGTATGAGTCTTCACTAAAAATTCAGGTTGTAATATGCTTAGCCTTTCACCTTCAGTAGTTCTCGCAATGAATCAGTAGCCAAAGAGTCAAGGTGGTTTTAGCTTCCAACCATGCCTCACTCGTTCGAATGTGCTGGGTTGGATTTAGTTGAATTAGTGTGTCCAAATGTGATATGTCAGTCCAGGGAATCGATCATTTGGCCCTTAAGGAGGTTTGCTCCAACGTTGTTCAAATTGGGCTTGCCTCAGGCCCATTTCTGTGACTGTTACAAGGTCTGGTCCAACGTGCATATTGGGTTGTTAAACCCAAGTGTGCAACAACACTTTGATTTGTTAGTATGTTTGCAGCGATTGAAGTGTTTTTATTTTAAAGCAAATTAATTAAAGTTTTCTTTTCCTTTTATTTTAGAGACAAACTAAGTAGAGAAATATAGTTACTTTAGGTTGACTTTAAAATAAAATGAGACTAGCCTCGCTAAATAAAATATAAAATGCAGGGCCCTCAATAAACACTATATAAAAATGCTTAGAATTCGGGAGGGCCGTTTAGCGAATTTCACGGTTTTCCCCAAATAATATTGCGCTAGACTCTTTAGGCATGATTTAATTAAATTACTCTCTTAAACTCGGGTGCACATTGATGCGACCCAAATCCAAATCTCAACGGAGTCGAAATGTGTTAACAACCATGGGTGCATTGATTGCGACGTGGTTCGAGACACATTTTCATGACGTTGCAATTCTTTTAAAATAATGATAAAAGCGGTTTATAAATAAAAGGCACATGGGCTAGCATGTATCAAAATCAGATAAAATCAATACAACAGTTAAGCGACCGTGCTAGAACCACGGAACTCGGGAAGGCCTAATACCTTCTCCCGGATTAACAGAATTCCTTACTCGGATTTCTGGTTCGCGGATTGTAATAGAGTCATATTTTTCCTCGGTTCGGGATTCAACCGGTGACTTGGGACACCATTAATTTCCCAAGTGGCGACTCTGAATCACTTAATAATAAATCCCGTTCCGATTGTCCTTTAATTGGAAAAACTCCTGTACGCCCTTGCGGGGTGTACATGAAAAAGGAGGTGTGACAGCTCTGGCGACTCTGCTGGGGACCGAACCCAGAATATCTGGTTCAGGGTTCAGAATTCGAGCTTAGATAAATTGTTGTATTTGGCTATATCTGATTATCTTACATGTTTCATGCTTAATGTGCTAAATGTTACCACTTTGATATTATCTGAACTGTATATAAACTGTGCTGACACCTTTCTCTCTTCACCTCCGGGGATGTGCTTACTGGTTGAGATTCCCTATTCTGTTAGTATCATACCCTGAAATAAGAAAGAGGCCGGATAAGTTGCAAAGCCGGACGATCTCGCGGGTCCCGGTACGCTGCCCCTCCTCGACTCGAGTTGTCTGCTCGAGTATACAGTCTAGAACACATACCCAGGTTTTGAACCTAGAATAACTTGACTTCATGCCGGATCCCTAGTAGGAACGCTTATTTGCATCATGTTGCATTTGACTTAAGGGACTCAACATAGGGGTTGGGTCCGTCTAGGACTAGCAACCTGAAATGAAAAGACTATCCTGATGCATCCTACTTGTTTTACGCATTTATTTGCCTCAGACTTGCATGCTGACCGGCCTCTGAAAATTGGGAATATCGGAAAATTTAGAAAAGAGAAAAAGAGAGAAATAACAGTGTAGAGAGTTAATTGCTTTGTTTTTAGAAAAACCAATGCCCAAATACTGTCGAAACTCTGCTGAAATTTTGAGAAAATGAAAAAAAATATATTTTATTTTTAATAGTTTGTTTTATTAAAAAGCAGAAGAAAAATAGAGAAAGAGTCTTTATTTTTGGAAAGTTGTTTGTTGAAAAAGAAAAAGAAAAAAAGAGTCTTTGTTTTAGTTTGAAAAATAGGTTGTTTTATTGTTTGTTGAAAAAAAAAGAGTCATTATTTTGTCTTGTTTTCAACAATAGAAAAGGAAAAATAGTTTGTCTTGCCATGAAAAATGAAAATGAAAAGAGTCATGTTTTAAAATGGTTCGGTTAATTTGCCCGAACTACGCAGGTTTGATTCTCACTGGATGTGAGATACGTAGGCAACCCTCATCGGGTCCAACCTCCCCTTTGCAAAAATAGCCAAAAATATTTAAAGTTTAATTTCTTTTTTGCATGAATAAGTCGGGTGATGCCGTTTTCATCAGATACAGCCGAATGTTCCCGAAAGGGACGCCAGAAGGCTGACTTCGCAAAGACGGCCACTTTTGGTCATTTTTTTATTTTGACCGGTTGACTCTCACAGCCTGAAAATCTTCGTTCTTGGGAGTGCTGAAAGGCCGTGTTTGAAAATCGAGTCTTTCATTTTTAATTTGAAAAAAAAAGAGAAATAGTTAATTTTGTCTTGATCAAATAAAAGTTTTGCTTAAATCACTTTAATAAATGTGCAGGATGAGCACGATGCAAAATGAACCTTTCTCAATAATGACTAAAATCCCCTTTGAGTTGCATCTTTGGTGGAATGATTTAGGCAAAGAAGGACAAGACGAAGTTAAGAAATATTTGAAAGGTCTTACGGGTTTGCTGGAAATCAAGCCTCGGGGTGATATTATAAGAGCGTTGGTCACTTGCTGGGACCCAGCGCACAATGTCTTCCACTTCCCAGATTTTGAGCTAACCCCAACTCTGGAGGAAATCACCGGGTACATCGGAAATGCTGAGGTTCCGTTAAGAGAAAAATATCTGATTGCTCCAAGAGCCATCACAGTGCATCGGTTTTTAGATTCATTAAAAATACTCAGGACAGTCCATAATCCAGATTTGGCCAAAGGCTTCTGTACTTTGGCTTCATATACGACAGGTACTGCCACGTGAGAGGGTTTAACAAGACGGACATCAAGCTATGCAGTAAAAATAATCGTCGAAAATGGGATGAGCACAGACGGGTGGCTTTCATGATAACCTTTTTAGGCCTCCTAGTGTTCCCAAGGGAAGACGAGAATATTGATATAAAAATAGCCGGGGTCGTCAGTACCTTACTTGCTCAAAATGAAAGCACTCTTGCATTTTCTTTTGATGGGCCTTAATAGCATCCAGCCTTATGCTCCCTGTCGGGTTCTGAGACAACTCAGGAGATACCAAACCGTGCCACGGGAGGAAGATCTTAGTGTTCAAGTGATTGAGATCGGCCCTGACGGACAGTTTCCCAAAGCGTAAGTCCGCGAGATTTGGAATGAATGTCAATACCTACAAGCAGATACTTGTGTGCAGGATCGCAAAGGAGAAATGTCGCCAGAATACATCGCATGGTACAGAAGAGAACTTGAGCATCAGAGGCCAGCGAAAAGAGCCCACATCCAGGACTTCACTGAATCATCACAAGAACAATGGGGTTGGCTAGCAAAAGAAGAAGGCTATCAGGCCGAAATCAGCAAGTTAAAACAACAGATCGGAGCTCTGAAATTTGAGAACAGTATGCAAGTTGCTGCTGATCAGGGAGAAAAGAACAGGTTGGCCCAAGAAAACGAGGCGCTTAGGGCCCAAATCCAGCAAATGAGGATAGCTGCCAATAATCAACAAAAGAGCCGGTCGGACGAGCGGTTGATAAAAGGGCTAAAAAGGGAAATTGGTGAGTGCCGGGATGAGCTGAAAAAATCCGAAGGCACCATAGCGGGACTCCGGGAACAGTGGGTAAAAAGAATAGAAGAACGCACCCATTGCATGCAACAATTAAAGAAGGATTATGAAAAGACCATTGCTAGTCTGAAAAGAAAAGTGGTCACCCTTGAGGATAAGGCAGCTAGGCAAGCTAAAGCTTTTGAGACCGAAAGTGGGCACTGCTATAATTTACTAGCCCGGATGGAAGTAGAAATACAGCAGCTGCAGGATCAGCATCTTCAGGATTCTCATGTGTTGGAGGCTCGCAATAATCAAGTAAGGCGATTGCTTATAGAAAAGGGTCGAACAAGAGACAGGATTGAGACCATTGCCGATGCCATCCTCGGGAGATGTCGGGCATGTGAAGATATGACCCGCACTACCTTCTTTTCGGCAGTAATAATTTATGTCAAGCGAACCATGTATGAGCTAGAGCAACTTGAAAGGGATTTGGCACCTAAGCCCGCGGCGAGGCCGAACGATGCCCCGCGGGCACCCACTTTTGAAGCACTAATGTATTCATAGATCGAGTCTGTATTTTCCATTCTAGAGTTTGTTGCTCGTCAGTCTGTTTTCTTTTTGCGTCCAAGTATGCTAGTATGTTCAGAGTTTGTATTTGAGTTTAGTTGGAGTCCGTTATTTTCCATTTCAAAATGTTTAGTTTGTAATAGAATGTCGTGATAATGAAAATCTGAAAATTCCCAAAAATTTGTTCCTTTATTTTTGTACTTATTTTCACGAACTACGTCTGGTCTAATTCGTTCGGGGTCACGATACGTAGGCAATCTCCATAGGATTCAACCGCAACAAAATGGAGAGGGAAAGAAAGAAGAAAAACAAGAGGGGTGGAAAAGGATAAAGAAAGAAAAGAGCGAAAAAACAAGAAAGGAATAGAATGCGGAAAGAAAAGATGAAAGAGAAGAGAAAGAAAAAGAAGAGGGGAACAGAAAAGAGAGAAATTTTGCAATTAGAAATAAGGAAAATGCCGGGATGACGCATGCGGTTGAACAAATGCATAATAGAAATGGTTAATTGTCTAGGTGCATTCATGCCCAATGTGCGGTTATCTAATACATTGAAACCTAATCGCTAACGAAATTGTTGTCAACATGTGTAAGTCCAGGCAAGTGGTTAGTTAATTGGCAGTTCTGGCAACTCACCCGTACAACACCCGGTCGAAAGATAAAGTAAACATGACAGGACAGGATTCGGATACCAGTATTATGGATCCTTCAAATGAAGTTGAGGTGACAGATGTGGGTGCTATGAAAGAAGAGATGCGGAAATTGAAAGCGCAAATGGCTGAAATGCATAGGACATGGTCTCAGGGGCACCCGACACCACTATACCCCGCTAATTCATCTTACATCCCACCTCTGGCTCTGGCTCAGGAGCCCACTACTCCCCATGCATCTTCAGCCTTTCCCTATCACACCCAGGGCTATGGTACTACTTCATATGCTCCTCCAGCTCCACCACCCAAACAGAACCCTCCCCCACCCATAGTTCCAGTCTTTGTGGCACCTCCCCAGCCCCATTACATAGATCGTCCAGTGAGCCGCTATTCCAAGCTCACGACACCCAATATTACCCTCCCGAACCCACTTTTAAAGCGCCCGAGCCATATACCTATACACCCCATTTTGAGATCCCGGGAGAAGTTGAGAAACCGGTTAAGAATGTGGAACAGGAGGAAGTTATTAGTACAGTCAAAAGCCTGGAGCAATCATTCCGGAACATGCATGGTTTAGGCAACCAAGTCAGTGTTGCGTACAAAGATTTGTGCCCTTTCCCGGATGTCCAATTGCCCGCAGGTTTCAAAATGCCCAAGTTTGATTTGTATGAGGGCCATGGCGACCCGGTGGCCCACCTCCGAGGTTTCTGCAGTAAAATGAGAGGAGCTGTGGGGAAGGATGAATTGTTGATAGCCTATTTCGGCCAAAGTCTGAGCGGGTCCGTATTGGAATGGTACACGAGACAGGACCCCGACCGATGGTATACATGGGATGATTTGGCACAAGCGTTCATTGGCCATTTTTAGTATAACCTTGAGATAGTCCCCGATCGTCTGTCATTGTTAAAGTTGGAGAAGAAGCCCGCGGAGAGTTTTAGAGAATTTGGTTTCCGTTGGAGGGAACAAGCAGCAAGAGTTGATCCTCCGATGAGGGAGAATGAGATGGTAGACTATTTCCTGTAGACATTGGAGCCGACCTATTTTGGTCATATGGTGACATCCGTTGGAAAATCATTCAATGAAGTGGTAAAAATTGGAGCCATGATTGAAGAGGGATTGAAGTCTAATAAAATCTTGAGTTATTCGGCATTGAAAGCAACTACCCAAGCCATCTAAAGCGGTACTAGTGGTGTACTCGGAAAGAAGAAGAAGGAAGAAGTTGCCATAGTTGAAACTAGTACTTGGTCCAGGCCCAACAACCCTCCGCCCTACTACAACCAACCCAGACCCCACCACCCAAATTACCAATATACCCCATATGGCCCACCACAACATTACTATCCACCACCAGAACCACACTTTTCTATCCACCACGCCCAGACATACACTCAACCTCCGGCGCACTCGCAATGGCGTGCACCGGCTCCCCAAAACACATATCCACCCCCACAAAACACCGATCCACCTCCTAGGACAAATAGACCAGGAACCAGCTTCCGCCCAAACCAAGCTTTTAGAAGTGAGAAGGACCCAAACAGAAAAACATTTACTCCACTGGGAGAATCTTACACCACTCTCTTCCATAGATTGAAACAGTTGGGAATGTTGACCCCAATTGAGCCCAAAGCACCAAACCCCCCTCCCAGAAACCTAGACCATTCTGTTAGCTGCGAGTATTGCTCAGGGATGCCGGGGCACGATACTGAAAAATGTTGGAAATTGAAAAACGCGGTACAAGAACTCATTGATAATCGCCGTATTGAAGTACAGGCTCCAGAGGCTCCAAACATCAATCAAAACCCGTTACCAGCACATTATAAAGCCAATATGATCGAATTGATACATAAGGGGACAAAGCCTACAAAACCCTCGCAGACGGTCATGGTGATCCTTTCTACGGAAGCCAAGGTCACAGAAAAGACAGTTAGCGCGAGGCCAACGGTTCAGCTAAAAGCGATAAATGATAAGCCAGTGTTGGTAATGGGAAAAGGACCATTTGTTGCTGCAAAGAAGCCAGAGCCAGTCAAGTTAGTGGTACCGGGGTCATTATTTGCACCCGTGGTTGTTGTGAAAGGGGCCTACATAGAACCAGTTGTCATAAAGCCGGTAGTCCAATTACCCGTGGCTGATAGCAAAGCCGTGCCGTGGAAATATGACAAGGTAGTGGTGAAATACAAAGGAAAGGAAATTGAGGAAGAGAGTTGTGAAGAACAGGGATTAACTCGGTCGGGACGTTGTTTTTCTCCCGAAGAGTTGAGAAAGGCTAGGGGCGCTAAAGACAATCCAGTGCTAGTCAAGAAGGCTGTGACGGAAGAAGAGGCAGAGGAATTTCTGAAAAAGATGAAAGTGCAAGATTATTCCATTGTTGAACAATTGAGAAAAACACCGGCCCAGATCTCGTTGTTGTCATTATTGATCCATTCTGACGAGCATTGTCGGGCTTTGATGAAGGTATTGAATGAAGCTCATGTGCCCGACAAAATTTCAGTGAACCATCTGGAGACAATTGCCAACAAGATCTTTGAGGTAAACAGGGTAACATTTTCTGATGATGAATTGCCTGTGGAAGGCACACAACATAATAAAGCTCTCTACTTGACGGTCAAGTGTGAAGATTCAATGGTTACTCGGGTGTTGACCGATAACGGGTCAATTGCTAATATTTGTACGTTTTCCACATTGAACAAGTTGAAGATTGATGACGATAGAATCCGCAAAAATAGTGTTTGTGTTCGAGGGTTCGACGGAGGGGGAACAGACACAATGGGGGATATTATACTTGAATTGACTATTGGCCCAGTCGAGTTCACTATAGAATTTTAGGTGTTGGATGCTGCAGTGTCCTACAATCTTTTGTTGGGTTGACCATGGATCCACGCGGCCAAAGCAGTGCCTTCCACACTGCACCAAATGGTCAAGTTCGAGTGGGACAGACAAGAAATCGTGTTACATGGAGAAGATCCCACATGCGCCGTGAATGATGCCATTGTGCCCTTTATAGAAACTGAAGATGATAAGGGACCATGGGTTTATCAGGTCTTCGACACGATTCCGGTGAACAGAGTGCCCGAGGGTAAAAGCATTCCATGTCCCAGGGTGGCAGCTGCGACAGTCATGGTAGTATCAGAAATGCTGAGTAAAGGGTTCGTGCCAGGAAAAGGTCTGGGCGCTGAGCTTCAGGGCATTGTTCAACCTGTTTCTCTGCCCAAAAACTTGGACACCTTTGGACTGGGGTTCAAAACAACAACGACAGATGTTAGAAGAGCTCGTAAATTGAAAAAGAAAGCTAGGGTTCTTCCCAAACCGATTCCACGCTTGTCCGGGTCCTTCGTCAGGCCGGGTGTCAAGAAGCAGTCATTGGCAAAGGTGTCGAGTCCACTGATTGGTGCAGAGGGGAACTTGGATAAGGTGTTCGAGAGGGTATTTGCTGAAGTGAACATGGTTGAGGCCGGGGAAGGGTCAAGCAAAGCATATATACAGTACATCGGACCATGTGCTAATGTCAACAATTGAGAAGCTACTCCTCTTCCAATTCGGAGGGAGTCATGGTAGTGGGTTTTGTTTTCCTTTAGTTCACCTGGATTATTCCAGGGTTTGTAATTCAGTTGCTATGTTCCGTCCGTTTGGATGAGTTAAAACCCTGTTATCTTTACTTTCAATGAAAATCAATTTTTCTTCTTTCTTCATTCCTAACTTTGTTTCCATTTTTTTTGTACAGTTCTTTTTATGCTGATATCAATGACTTGACATGCATGAGGAATCTTCGGCCCAGTTTTAAAAGCCAATCTAACTCAGAAATAATAATGCAAGAAATCGAGTGTGATGATGAGGTGGAATGTGACGATGATGAGGCCTATGAGGAAATTAGTAAAGAATTGAGTCACTTTGAAGGAAAACCCAAACCTAACCTAAGTGACACAGAAGCAGTTAATCTAGGGGACCAAGATAATGTTCGTGAAACTAAAATAAGTGTTTATCTGGAGCCACGACTGAAGGAGGAGATAATTAAAGCATTGTTCGAATACAAGGATGTTTTTGCGTGGTCGTATGATAATATGCCAGGTCTAAGTACTGATTTAGTGGTTCACAAACTACCCACTAATCTAGCACTCTTTCCTGTCAAGCAGAAGTTGAGAAAGTTCAAAACGGACATAAGTGTGAAGATCAAAGAAGAAATTACCAAGCAATTTGATGCAAAGGTCATTCGGGTTACACGGTATCCCACTTGGTTAGCTAATGTTGTGCCTGTGCCGAAGAAAGATGGCAAGACCAGTGTGTGTGTCAATTATCGAGATCTTAACAAGGCGAGTCCAAACATGATATTTAGTGGGGAATTGACTTTTGGAATCGAGATTTATCGTCAAAAGATGACGACCACTCGGGTCTATCGAGATCTATCACTGTTTGACAATTGTGTCAAACATGATATTGGTTCTTTTGTGGATTGTTACGCGGGTTATCATCAAATTCTAATGGATGAGGAAGATGTAGAAAAGATGACATTCATCACGCCGTGGGGAACGTACTGTTATCGGGTCATGCCGTTCGGTTTGAAAACGCTGGGGCAACTTATATGAGGGCCATGACAACAATATTCCATGATATGATACATAAGAAAATTGAGGTGTATGTGGATGATGTGATCGTGAAGTCTAGACAGCAGTCCGACCATGTCAGAGATTTGAGAAAGTTCTTTCAAAGGCTTCGCAGGTACAATCTTAAGCTCAATCCTGCAAAGTGTGCTTTCGGAGTGCCATCTGGGAAGTTGTTGGGGTTTATAGTCAGTCGTCGAGGCATTGAGATAGACCCGTCAAAGATCAAAGCTATTCAGGGATTGACGCCTCCAAGAAACAAAACTGAGGTGATGAGTTTGTTGGGAAGATTGAATTATATCAGTAGGTTCATCGCTCAGCTCACGACAACTTGTGAGCCGATTTTCAAATTGTTGAAGAAAGACACTGTAGTCAAATGGACTGATGAATGTCAGGAGGCTTTTGATAAGATAAAGCGGTATTTGTCGAACCCACCCGTGTTGGTCCCACCAGAACCAGGGAGGCCTTTGATTCTATATCTGACGGTTTTAGATAATTCATTCGACTATTTACTGGGGCAGCATGATGTTACAGGCAGAAAGGAGCAGGCTATCTACTATCTCAGCAAGAAGTTCACATCTTATGAGGTTAAGTATACTCATCTGGAGAGGACATGTTGCGCCCTAACTTGGGTGGCACAGAAGTTGAAACATTATTTGTCATCCTACAGCACTTACCTCATATCTCGCTTGGACCCATTGAAGTATATTTTTCAGAAGCCTATGCCCACAAGGAGGCTTGCAAGGTGGCAGATCCTGCTTACAGAGTTCGACATTATCTATGTGACACGGACTGCGATGAAAGCACAGACATTAGCTGATCATTTGGCTGAGAACCCCGTCGATGAAAATTACGAACCTTTGAAAACTTATTTCCCTGATGAAGAGGTGATGCACATTGATGGAATTGGAACAAGTTGAGAAGCCGGGATGGAAACTTTTCTTTGATGGGGCTGCAAATATGAAAGGCGTGGGAATAGGAGCGGTACTTATTTCTGAAACAGGTCAGCATTACCCTGTTACAGCTCGACTTCGTTTTTACTGTACGAACAACATGGCAGAATATGAGGCATGTATATTGGGATTGAGATTAGATGTAGATATGGGTGTACGGGAAGTCTTGGTCATGGGTGACTCGGACCTACTGGTACACCAAATTCAAGGAGAATGGGAAACACGAGATTTAAAGCTTATACCGTACCAGCAATGTCTGCATGAGCTTTGTCAGCGGTTTCAGTCTATAGAGTTCAGGCACATTCCAAGGATTCATAATGAGGTTGCCGACGCTTTGGCTACTTTTGCGTCGATGTTGCATCATCTAGATAAGGCTTATGTTGACCCGTTGCAGATTCAGGTCCGTGATCAGCATGCTTACTATAATATGATAGAAGAGGAACTCGACGGCGAGCCGTGGTTCCATGATATCAAAGAGTACATCAGGATGGGAGTATATCCGGTACAGGCCACCTGTGATCAGAAAAGAACGATTCAACGATTGGCAAGCGGGTTTTTCTTTAGTGGAGGAGTGTTGTACAAAAGAACTCCAGACCTCGGGTTGTTGATATGCATGGACGCAAGACAGGCCACATCTATCATGACTGAGGTACATTCCGGAGTTTGTGGACCGCATATGAGTGGGTACGTTCTGGCAAAAAGATTCTCCGAGTAGGTTATTATTGGCTCACTATGGAGCGGGATTGTATCAGTTTTGTGCGTAAATGTCATCAGTGCCAAGTGCATGGAGATTTGATTCATTCTCCACCATCAGAACTACATACGATGTCCTCACCATGGCCTTTTGTTGCATGAGGCATGGATGTTATTGGGCCAATTGATCCAGCAGCGTCAAATGGGCACAGGTTTATTCTGGTAGCTATAGACTATTTTACCAAATGGGTAGAAGCTAAAACGTTCAAGTCTGTGACTAAGAAAGCTGTGGTCGACTTTGTGCACTCAAATGTCATCTGTCGGTTTGGGATTCCGAAGGTAATCATCACGGATAATGGGGCTAATCTTAATAGTCATTTGATGAAGGAGACATGTGAGCAGTTTAAGATTACCCATACGCATTATACTCCATACCATCCCAAGGCAAATGGTGCGGTTGAAGCAGCCAACAAGAATATAAAGAAAATACTCCGGAAGATGGTTGAAGGGTCTAGACAGTGGCATGAGAAGTTGCCTTTTGCATTGTTAGGGTACCGCACCACCGTTCGTACCTCGGTGGGGGAGACTCCTTATTCATTGGTGTATGGCACCGAGGCAGTAATACCTGCAGAGGTGGAAATCCCGTCTTTGCGAATCATCACGGAGGCTGAGATCGATGATGATGAATGGGTGAAAAGCCGTCTCGAGCAGTTGAGTTTGATTGACGAGAAGAGATTGGCATCAGTGTGTCATGGTCAACTGTACCAGCAAAGAATGGCAAGAGCGTACAACAATAAAGTGCGTCCGAGGAAGTTTGAAGTCGGACAGTTAGTGCTGAGACGTATTCTGCCTCATTGGGCTGAAGCTAAGAGTGTATTCTGGGCCGGGCCTTCGTAGGCCAAACGGGCCGGGCTTCTTGGGCCTGGGCTCTGGCGTTCCCGGGCCTGGCGGTCCCGGGCTTCGTGGGCTCACTGGGTGGAACCGGCCCGTGACGGGCCTAAGCCCATGTGGCCCAGGGCTAAACGGGCCGGGCTCGTGGGCTTCGCGGGCCTAGCGGTTTTTTTTAAAGGCAATTTCTTGTAGTATCATGGCTATATTAAAAATATATATGTAGTATATATGTAGATCTAATTATTAAAGTGCTTGACGAAAAAGAAAAATAACAAAACAATAGTAAAACACTAAATTGTCATGTATAATATATTGTCTTGTAGTATATATATTGTATCTTATGTATATATATTATAACTTATTACTTATATATTTTCTTGTAGTATATATTGTATGTTATGTATATATATTCTCTTATATATTTTCTTGTAGTATATATATTGTATCTTATGTATATATATTCTCTTGTATATTGTCTTGTAGTATGTTATGTATATATATATCCTCTTATATATGTTGTTGTAGTATATATTGTATGTTATGTACATATATTAAAATAACAAAACAATAGTAAAACACTAAATTGTCATGCATAATATATTGTCTTGTAGTATATATATTGTATCTTATGTATATATATTATAACTTATTACTTATATATTTTCTTGTAGTATATATTGTATGTTATGTATATATATTCTCTTATATATTTTCTTGTAGTATATATTGTATCTTATGTATATATATTCTCGTATATATTTTCTTGTAGTATGTATATTGTATCTTATGTATATATATTATAACTTATTACTTATATATTTTCTTGTAGTATATATTGTATGTTATGTATATATATTATCTTATATATTTTCATGTAGTATATATTGTATCTTATGTATATATATTCTCTTATATATTTTCTTGGAATTCTTCCACCTTGTCGATATCTCTGTCCGATAATATCATTTCTGGCTGTATTGGTTGTGTATCTTCTACGAGGTCATCACCACTCGTTTCACTTCTCATTGAAGTGTCTGATTGTTCGCACTGATCTAGTGATTGGAGCAGATTTCTTTTCAATCCTTCTAAGTATTGATTTATCAAATCAATTTTATCTCCGTCTTGAATTGAGATTCTTCGAGCAATATGTTTAACTATGCTCTCTTCTATTATTATATTTTCTTGTAGTATATATATTGTATCTTATGTATATATATTCGCATAATATATTGTCTTGTAGTATATATATTGTATCTTATGTATATATATTCGCATAATATATTGTCTTGTAGTATATATATTGTATCTTATGTATATATATTCGCATAATATATTTTCTTGTAGTATATATATTGTATCTTATGTATATATATTCGCATAATATATTTTCTTGTAGTATATATATTGTATCTTATGTATATATTGTAGCTTATAAATAATTCTAAGTAAAGACAAAGAAATATTGCGAAAAGATATTCAAGGGTAGAAGCAATAAATTTTATTACCAAAAATGGCATATCTTTCTTAGTCATCCTTCCCCCAATGGAATGAGCACAACAAGGTACTAATACCACCATTAGAAGGAAAAAAAACTAAGGAAGATGTGCCAAAATACAAGTTACATATTAGTCTATGTATTATCTCTAACAAATCTCATAAATCCTTCAAGGTTCGGAGGAGGTTGCGTTGGTGGTGGTGGAAAAGAAGCTTGTTCATCACCACTTCCGGGCGAAGCCGAATCCTCCGCAAGTTCCGCTATCATTTCTTCATAAGCTTCATCTATCGCCGGTTGTGCTTCTGCAATTCCAAAGTTTCTTCTTTCCGAGCGGATCCAATCTCTAAACAATACTGATTTTTCCAAGCTATCCCTCATAGACGCTCTATGATCACCTATTTGCAGTCTTGCTTGACTGAAAGCGCTCTCTGATGCAACAGTTGAAGCTTGAATTGATAAAATATCCCGAGCCATCCTTGCAAGAACAGGAAAATGTTTTTCCCTTGCCTTCCACCATTCCAAAAGATCAAAAGAGCCGTCTGGATTCTCCTTTTCAAGTCCCTGAGACAAATAAACTTGAAGCTCATTTAGATGTGAAGTTTCATCATAATTTTCACCTTGAGACCCCCTGAACTCCGTCCAAGATTTAAGAGCTTTTAAGCCCGCAACTCTTTTAGAGGATTGTGAGCTAGACGAAGTAGGGGTTGGAATAGTTGGCCTAGCATGCTCTAAGGCAAGTTGATAAGCATTATAAACTGTTTGAGCGTTAATCTCCAGTATATTTATGCGACATTAATTTCCCACAAGTTTTACACTTAGCCTTATTTTGTTCTCTTACTTGAGTAAAACAATTCCAAACTAATGATGTTTCTAGGCGTTTAGCAGGTTCTCTATTAAAAGTAGGAGTTTCTACAGATGGGTCGGCCGGTGCATCAATTGGTTTATTAAGAGGACTAGTAGGTGTATCATCTAAATCTGGTGCTTGGGTTTCATCATCATCCTCATTTTCCTCATTATTTTCTAAGATAGTTTCATTAGGATAAAGAGCATTCATAATTTCATCATCTAATGTTTCACCTGGTGCAACATTATGGCAAAACTCACTATCGGTAAATTGAAAACAAGGGTGATCACTATCAAGAATTACGGAAGGAGGAAGACGTCTAGGTTGACGACTACTTTCAACTTGCTTATCTTTTCTAGGTCGGGGAGCCGGGGGAAGGGTAGTTGGTTGACCACTACTTTCACCGGTTTTATCTTTTCCTTTACCAAACATTTTTTTCAAAGAAAATGCCATATTAATTATAATTATGCAAACTAAACCACACAAAAATATATTCTTAAAACGTAAGAGTTGAAACGAGTTTACCGGATTGCCGAACAACTTCTTGAAAATTGAAAATCGTTGAACACTTGAAAACTTCAATTCAACAACTTCACAATTTTTCACGAAATTTCAACAATAAATTAAGTAATTGTAGTAGAGAGATTGAGAGAGATTGAGAGATATTGATGAATTGGTGAATAAAAATGAAAGAATGAGGGGGTATTTATAGTTGAGAAATGGGGAAAAGTGTAATTATATAAAGTTTGGGGTTAAAATAAAGTTTGGGGGCCAAATGGCCATTTTCTAAACTACCAAACGGTCAAAAAAAGCATCAAATGGCTACTTTTTAAATAAGGCCGCTGGGCTGTTTTTTTAAAAATTTTTTTTTAAAATATAGCCGTTAGGCCCGCTAGGCCCGGACCAGGCCCGCCTGCCGGTCCCAGGCTAAACGGTCCCGGGCTCGTGGGCTTACCAAAGGAGACCAGCCCGCCTCGGGCTTTAAGAGCCCGTTAGGACCGGCCCACCAGGCCCGTGAGACCCGTTAAGACCGCGGGCCCGGTCGGTCCAGTTCAAGACCGGCCCACAGTACAGCATTAGCTGAAGCAAAAGGAAAATTCGCCCCAAACTGGCAGGAGCCATTTGTTGTAACCAGAGTGTTGTCTAATAGTGCACTATATCTGATAGACATAGAAGGAAAATGTGTAGAAATGACCATCAATTCCGATGCGGTCAAGAGATACTATGTATGATTCTTTATTCTGAATGTACTTGTTTGTATTTGGCACCTTTTAAAGATTGAAATGACGAATGCGTTTTGTTCTGCGATCCAAACACTTTATCCATTATTATCCCCTTTGAGTCTTAATTGTTTTCGTTCATACCCCTCTTTCGGAATCAACGGCATAATCAGGAAACATAAGTGTCGGATATCAAAAAAAAAAGGGAAAAAGAAAAAGAAAAAAAAAGAAAGAAAAAGAAAGAAAGGAAAGGAAAAGAAAGAAAATAAAGGAAAAATGAAGAAAAAAAAACAGAAAGAAAGAAGAGAAACATAACAACGTAGTCTCTATGGAGTGAACTACGTTCGACTTGATCCCGAAAGGGTACGTAGGCAGCCTCTCTAAGGTTCAGTCATACCAAAATAAAACCCAAAAGTCCCCAAGCAAGAAACTGGAGCAGAAGTTGTGATTGTTGTGAGAAGTTGGATTCCGAAAGTTGTAATTTGAACCCATTTGAATTGTTTTGAGCCTTTTATACCTTTATTTCTAACCCAATCCAAAAGCCTACATTACGGTCCAAAGAAAGACCTTCTGATCAGTTTTTGAGAAATGCCAAGTTGAGCAAGTAGAAGTAACTCATGATAGGGGCAACACTTTGGTTCAAGCAAGAAAAACAAAGTAAAAAATGAGAGAGTCTTATTGGTGAAAACCTTCACAGGCACCGTAAGGCGACGGGAGCTGAGAGAAAAATAAAATGAGAGAGTCTTAGTGGTGAAGACCCTCACGGGCACCTTAAGGCGAAAGTGAGTTGAGAAATGGCAAATTGAGGAGGGTCTGTTGGTGGAAACTGTTTCGTGGCACCACAAGGAAAACAAGGTTAAGGTTTGGGTAAAGCAAACAAGTGATGGAAGTTATGGGCAATGAGGTATGTCAACTGAGAGCTGTTTAGTTGGATCGGTTGGTCCGGTTAGTCCGAAATGCATGTCATGATCATTGGTGCCAGTTGTTCCGGTCAGATAAGTTTCTTTTCATTTTTCCTTTTAACAGTCATCTGGTTTTGGATTCTTCTTATCCTCAACTCATAAATTATTGCATTTCATTCTCTTTTGGGGGTTTTGTTTGTCTAAAATGTTCCAATGTCAGTTATATTCAAAGCAAGGGGAAAAGTATTTCAAAGCCCACTACCAACTTCCGGAAGTGGTAAAGCATAATGTGGTTAGAGCATGTCAACAACAATATGATATAAAGTGGAATAGGGGAAGTCGCCAGAAGTTTCATCGGTGGAATAATTGGGAAATGTTGCGGAAAATGTAAAGGTTCAGGCAAAAAGGGTCGGAAAAGTGAAACAATAGCATGGGTACAAAAGCATTCAGGTTGTCAGGAATTGGGGAATTTGAAAGTCAATCAGAAAGTCAAGCGGTTCCGGGTCAGTTTGAGGAAGTCAAGCAATACAAAGCAAGGCAACGGAAGGACGATGCAACAATAATGCCATCGACTAACCACCATTTTTAAACTAACAAAATTTTCGATAATTGAAACAGGGGTAGAAAAATTGTTTGTTAGGAGGAATTCTCCGTGAGGGAAGAGCAGGTATTAATCAAGTTTAATCGCAAGTGTGGCATGGTTAAAATACAAGAAAATGAGGAGTAGCATAGAGAGATGTAAGTTGTTTCAGGTCTGCATTTTAGAGTAAATTGTACAGTGTTGAAGTGGGGAGCCTGCCCCTATAACAGAGGAATACATTTCAGTCTGTAAATTTCAAAGCATGCAAGTTTTAGTTTTCAACCCTTGTTAGTATGTGGTAACAAGCCCCAGTTCTCCCAAACTGGGGCAGAAAGTTTTCTTTGTTTTGTCTACTTTTATGAAATCAGGAGCCTGCCTGGACAACAGAGGAATACATTCAGTTTCAAAAATCAGAAATCAGGAGCCCGCCTGGATAACAGAGGAATACATTCAGTTTCAAAGCCTTTACATTTCAAGTTCAGAAGTCAGGAGCCTTCCTGGAGAATAGAGGCACGCGGTTCAAATTTCGAAGTTAGGAGCCCGCCTGGAGAATGGAGGTTGTTATATTTTAAGTTGTAATTGAGGTCAGGAGCCCGCTTGGAGAATGGAGGTTGCTATAGCTTAAGTTGTAGCTGAAGTCAGGACCCCGCCTGGAGAATGGAGGTTGTTATATCTTAAGTTGTAGTTGAAGTCAGGAGTCCGCCTGGAGAACAGAGACATACAGTTCAAGTTTCAGCAATCAGGAGCCCGTCTGAAGAACAGAGGTGATACAATTCAAATTTTAGTTTTCAATCAACTTCTTTGAAATCAGGAGCCCTCCTGGAGAACAGAGGAATACATTCAAGTTATGAAGTTAGGAGCCGCCTGGATAATAGAAGAATAAATTCAATTACAAGTTCAGCAGTCAGGAGCCCGTCTGAATAACAGAGGCATACAATTCAAGTTTCGGAAGCCAGGAAGCCGCTTGTATAATAGAGTCAGGAGCCCGCCTGGATAATAGAGGAATACTTTCAATTGCAAGGTCAGCAGCCAGGAGCCTGCCTGGATAATAGAGGAATACATTCAAGTTCAAGTTTATTCAAGTTCAGCAATTTGGAGAGAAGGAACAACATCACAATCAGCAAGTTGAAGTAACAACAAGGGATTTCACCAAGAAAACACAAGACAACGAGGCAACAGGAAAACACAAGACAACAAAGCAACAAGGAAGTACAAGAGCAAGTTTGAAGAATTTAGATAGGACTTTTGTAATTCATAGTTCATAGCTTAGTCTAACTTCTTTTATTTTGACATGGTGTAATAAGGGAGGTCAGCAAGCAGTAGCAGCAGCAAGTGCAGTGAAATCACAGCTCCTGGTAGTCCCAGTTACCAGACATTCCCGAACTACACTGACCTGATTCCTGTTTAGACCAGGATATGTAGGCAACCTCTGAAGCAGGGTGCGGTCAAAACTTTTCAAAATGCTTCACAACGGAATATTTAAACGGGCAAAAATCGCTCGTATTTGCTCACTTATCTTTGCACGAAAACTCTTCGTGTTTCCGAGCAAAGAGGGGCAGCTGTGAGCATGTGATTTTTGCCATGTATATGAATTATTCCCAAAAAATTCAAGCAAAATGATTTTTCTTCATTTTTACAATTTTTGTGCATTTTGGTGTCATTTTCTGATAATTGTTGCATTTTATTTGTGCATGTTAATTCATATAAAATACATAAAAATATGCATTTGCATTTAGGATTTAATTTCATGCTTTCGTATTAATTAGGTATTTATTTGTTTTAGAATAGGATATGAAGAAAATGACAAAAATAGTTCACTTTAGCATTTTTATTGTTTTAATTGTGAAACTGTCGCAAATAGTTATTAAGTAAATTTTAGGCATTAATTGGTTTTAGTTTAATTGTTAGTTTAATTTTGCATCTTTGTAAAAATTAGAAAAAATAAATACAAAATTACAAAATGAAAAAAATGAAAAAAAATAAATTAAAAAGAAAATTAAAATACAAAGGGAGTGGCTTTAATTAAAGGCTAAATTTGGACCACTTTTGCACCTAATCCGCTGGCCCAAACACCTATACAGTCCAGCCCAAAACCATTTTTTCACCCGGTCCACTGTTCCTTTGCCAAACGACGCCGTTTGGCGTCGTTAGATCTCAGCCATCAAAGCCCTTTAATCCAACGGTCACAAGCTACTCTTGTGATTGGAATATACTGTCCAAACTCCTTCAGAAACCCTAGAGACAAGTACCCCCACCTCGTACCCTGTCCCTCTCCGCCTCCACCATTGTTCTTCGCCGGAATCCTCGCCGGAGGGAAACGCTACCTACGCCAATGGCCACCAGAGAAACACCGTAGGTTCCCTATGAACTCCTCTTTCCAACCCCCATAATGTTTTCCGTCGAATATTCCCTGAACTCGTCGAATCTACAATTGAAGTTTTACGGCGAAGTCACAAGTTGACCCAAATGAACCCAAAAAACATACCAGGCAACCGTCTTCCTTCCCTCATTGCTATTTCACGCCTAGAACCCCTCGAATCCAAGCAGAAGGCCCTGAATTGCGGGTCTAGAGTTTTGGGAATTGAACCAGTTTCGAGGAGATTTTTCAAGGTCGAGTGCTTTCTGTAGTAAGTATTTTTTAGCTCTACGATTCTCTTAGTTAATTCCTCTGTTGCTTCTCTTTCATCTGTCTTAATCAGTGAGGTCGCTTTGCATGTTAAGTTTTGTTTAATTTGATTCATGTGTAATTCAATTTCCAGACATTCTAATTGTTAGTTTAATTTCGATAGAGTTTCGTCTTGTTATTGTTAGCAAATTCTGAGTCAAGGTCTTTTCTTCTTAATTCAAAGATTCAATAGAGTTTCTTCTCGTTACTGTTCCCAGCCCGCCTTGAAATTGTTTGATTCTTGTTTATTTGAATTAATAATTTTGTTAGTTTAAGTTTAGTTTAATTGAGTTTCAGTCTTCATTTGCAGTTTGATTAGATTTAAAGGTTTGGATATAGCTGAGTGATCATTTGTTAATTAACTATAGTTAAATTTTAGCTAGGATGAGGGGTTGGGATCAGTTAACTCTAGTCTGTAAATTTCAGACTAGTGGAAGGGCATTTTAGGCATAGAAAAAGGTAGTTTCTTTAGGATTAGTAATTCCAAAGTAAGGGTAAGGGTAGTGTAGGTATTTTGTGGGTAGAAGAGCATCCTAAGGCCTTCTAGAATGGTACTTTAGTGTAGGTTTCAACAAATTAAGGGCATTTTCTTGAGTAACAAGTTAGAAATAAGGGGATCAAGGTGAAAAGGGGGAGGGACTAAAAAAGAAACCCAAAATTCTGATTTTTCACTCTTGTGTTGTCTATAAAAGGGATTTGATTTGCCCTGTTAGGGTTTTTTTTTTTGGGAGGGGGGGAGTCAGCCATTTTTCGATTCAGAAACAATTACCTTTCATTAGTTTATTTCCAGATCTGAAGTAGTAGTTTGATTTCGAAAAAAAAAACCAAAAACAATAGAAATCTAATAGAAAAACTCAAAAAAGGTTACTGTTCCATTAGTAGTCCAAAGTCTGTTAATTGCATCTACTGATTTCGACTTGTTTTTGGGTCCAATTGAGTTGGATTTTGTTTGAGTTTGAGTTTGGATTTGAATGCAAGTGTTGGTTGTTAGCTGAGTATTTCTCAAATCAAGTTGGTTTGGCTGAGTGTTTTCTGGAGCAAAATTTACTTCTCTTCGTGGTTTTTGCTTTACGTGTTTTCTGTCAACATCTATTGATAATTGTGAGCTTGAATCTCCTGTCACTGCTGTTTGCTGTGCTAAATAGCTCTTCAGTGAAGCTAACCCTCTCCTTCTTCTATTGTAACTCACTTCCAGGTACACATTCTCAATTCAATGTGATGTAGATCCTCCATGCTAAGAGTTGAAATGAAGAACGCTGTTTATGATATACTTGGCTGTTTATTTTGTTTTGATTTCGTTTTTAGAAGAACTGTTAAGTATGTTTTATTCCATGGAGCTGTATTTGGACTGTATGAAGTAGTGTTCTTTGTCACTATCATAAACCTGTCGATTCTCTATTAGGTTAATGAAATAGTATGTCAGTTGTAGGTGATTTCCTGTTAGTTGTTAACCATTAGGTCAATGGAATAATTGAGCTGGACTATTAAGCCATTGAAGACCTTCATATTTAGATCCCACAGTTAGTAATTTGTGTTAACTCGTGTTAGTTCATAGTGTTAGAATATTATATTTTGGATTCTGCTCAATTCGAATTAGACTAAGTTGGATTGGTTAATCTTTACAGCATTAATACAATTTTAAATAAGTTAGGTCATTACTGTTGGTACTCAGGATCTGCTGGGTTCATTAATAAATGATGTGAGTCTTCACTAAAAATTCAGGTTGTAATATGCTTAGCCTTTCACCTTCAGTAGTTCTCGCAATGAATCAGTAGCCAAAGAGTCAAGGTGGTTTTAGCTTCCAACCATGCCTCACTCGTTCGAATGTGCTGGGTTGGATTTAGTTGAATTAGTGTGTCCAAATGTGATATGTCAGTCCAGGGAAACGATCCTTTGGCCCTAAAGGAGGTTTGCTCCAACATTGTTCAGATTGGGCTTGCCTCAGGCCCATTTCTGTGACTGTTACAAGGTCTGGTCCGACATGCATATTGGGTTGTTCGAACCAAGTGTGCAATAGCACTTTGATTTGTTAGTATGTATGCAGCGATTGAAGTGTTTTTATTTTAAAGCAAATTAATTAAAGTTTTCTTTTCCTTTTATTTTAGAGACAAACTAAGTAGAGAAATATAGTTACTTTAGGCTGACTTTAAAATAAAATGAGACTAGCCTCGCTAAATAAAATATAAAATGCAGGGCCCTCAATAAACACTATATAAAAATGCTTAGAATTCGGGAGGGCCGTTTGGCGAATTTCACGGTTTCCCCCAAATAATATTGCGCTAGACTCTTTAGGCACGATTTAATTAAATTACTCTCTTAAACTCGGGTGCGTATTGATGCGACCCAAATCCAAATCTCAACGGAGTCGAAATGTGTTAACAACCATGGGTGCATTGATTGCGACGTGGTTCGAGACACATTTTCACGACGTTGCAATTCTTTTAAAATAATGATAAAAGCAGTTTATAAATAAAAGGCACATGGGCTAGCATGTATCAAAATCAGATAAAATCAATACAACAGTTAAGCGACCGTGCTAGAACCACGAAACTCGGGAATGCCTAACACCTTCTCTCGGGTTAACAGAATTCCTTACTCGGATTTCTGGTTCGCGGATTGTAACTGAGTCATATTTTTCCTCGGTTTGGGATTCAACCGATGACTTGGGACACCATTAATTTCCCAAGGCGACTCTGAATCTCTTAATAATAAATCCCGTTCCGATTGTCCTATAATTGGAAAAACTCCTATACGCCCTTGCGGGGTGTACGTGAAAAAGGAGGTGTGACAGCCACTCGAGCGTCGAATACCTTCATTACGATTATCTATTCAAGAAGGGATCACTGATGAAGAAAATGCTCGACTTTGATTAGCAGAGTTGGACGCTCTTGATGAGAAGAGGTTGGAAGCTCAATGGAGTCTTGAATGTTATCAGGCTCGATTGTCTCGCACCTTCAATAAAAGAGTTCGCCCAAGATCCTTTCAAGTAGGAGATCGAGTCCTTGCCATACGAAGACCCATTATTACTTCCCATAAACCTATAGGGAAGTTCACTTCAAAATGGGATGGTCCATATGTCGTGCAAGAAGCTTATTCAAGTGGGGCTTACAAGCTAGTTGATGTAGATAACATGAGAATCGGCCCTATCAGTGGCAAGTTTTTGAAGAAGTATTATTCTTAAAGTTGCAAAGCTCCTTGACGCGTGAGCTTAAACTGCATGTTCCTACACTCTTGGCCCGCATGAGTCTAAACTGTGTACGACCCACAAAAATTATACCTTTTAGGAGGCTACAAAGTATTTGCATTGAAGTCTGGGGATTCGCTATGTCTTTATGTTCGCATAACCTTCAAGTTTGTTGGTCTTCAATGCCGCTCACTGCCCAAAAAAAAGGGAAGAAAAGAGAGGCATCAAAAGGAAACACAAATATAAGAAAAAAGATTGCTTGGCACAATATTTTAAGTTCAGTGAGACTTGAACCCAAGATATTTGTTAGAATGGATCTCTTGAATTTCGATTGATAGCGAAAAAAAAAGTCTTGTGATCCCGAGGCCTCCATACCAAAACATAAAAGTTTTGAAGAAGTCACGTCAATTCGGAACTATCGGTATATAAAAATCTGATGTTGATTTCAAAATACTATATGAAACTATCCTTAAGGTATTAAATCCTACCTTTTTAGACATGTTTTAAATTTTGAAGTCTTGTTTTCATGAAACCAACCGGTTCGTGATTTAAAGATTCCTATGTCAAGATATAAAAGTTTTGGTGAAGTCACGCAAGTTTGAAATGGTCGGCATGTCGGAATTTTATGTTGAATTCAAAATATTATCTCAAACTATCCTTAAAGTATTAAATCTCACAATTTAGGTATAGTTTAGATTTTGAAGTTTGGTTCCCAATAAATCAAACGGTTTATCATTTTCATATTCCTACACTAAGATACAAATATTTAGGTAAAGTTGCACAAATCTGAAACTATCAACATGTCGAAATCTAAAGTTAATTTCAGAATATTATCTGGGAAAATTCTGGATATGTTGATTCCGAATTTTGAATATATCTTAGATCTTGAAGTCTAGTTTCTACAAAATTAAGCGGTTCATAATTTCAGCGTTTCTACACCAAGATACATATTTTTGGTGAAAACTGCACAAATCTGAAACTATCAACATGTCAGAATTTAAAGTTAAATTCAAAATAATATCTGGGACGATTCTCAAAGTGTTTGATTCCAAATTTTGGATATGTCTTAGAACTTGAAGTCTAGTTTTTATAAAATCAAGCGGTTCATAATTTCAACATTGTTACACCAAGATACAATTTTTTTAGTGAAACTGCACAAATCTGAAACTATCAACGTGTCAGAAGTTAAAGGTAGATTCAAAATAATATCTGGGATGATTCTCAAAGTGTTTGATTCCGAATTTTAGACATGTCTTAGATTTTGAAGTCTAGTTTTTATGAAATCAAATGGTTCATAATTTTTATATTTCTACACCAAGATATTAATTTTTTGGTTAGACTACACAAATCTGAAATTTTCAATATGGTGGAATCTAAAGCTGGTTTCAAAATAGTATATAGGGCGATTATGAAGGTGTTCGATTCTAAGTTTCGGATATGTTTTAGATATTGAAGTCTAATTTTCAAGAAATCAAATATTTCGTTATTTGGACTTTCCCACAGCAAGATATGAATCTTTTGTTTTAAGAGCGTAAAGCTGATAATGGTAAATGCGACTAAGATAAAAGTTGGACAAAGTAAAGCAAATGAGAAGCAATCTCTCCGATAGTCGGGCCACCTTGAGAGTAATTTCTCCGATAGTCGTGCCACCCTGAGAGTAATCTCCAATAGTCGGGCCACCCTGAAAGTAATCTCTCTGATAGTCTGGTCACCTTGAGAGTAATCTCTTCGATAGTCGATCCACCTTGAGAGTAATCTCGCCGATAGTCGGGCCACCTTGAGAGTAATCTCTTTGATAGTCAGGTCATCTTGAGAATAATCTCTCCAATAGTCGGGTCTTCTTGAGAGTAATCTCTCCGATAGTCGGGCCACATTGAGAGTAATCTCTCCGATATTTGGGCAGGGAAAAGTACTCATCCCCTCGTACCCTAAGATGGTCTTCTTCATCCATGGATCATCTCGTTAAACAAGAATACATCCTTCTTGTTTGACCTAAAAAAATCTAAAGAGGATAACAAAAGAAGAAAAACACAAGAAAAAAAATTACATTCGCGTCAATGCTTTTGAGTCTACAAAATTATACTCAAATTGCTTGCAAATACTGCAAATTGATGCTCAACAAATGCAAGTACATGGGTTTATATAGATATTTGGAAGATGATGTTAAAACGATGTTTCCGATGTGGGATTATGTAAGGAAAGGCGGCAATAGTGTGATAGTTTTCCTTCTCCTATGAGAATTGAAATCGTTTTCCTATTTTTCTACTTATGCGCATGTTTTGGTCCTAAAGTGTTGTGACAAGCCGTTCTTATGAAAATTGAAATTGTACTTTGGCAAGAAAATATCACGCCAACTGATTGGAAATTATGATTTTGAAATAATGCTAGGAAGAAGTCATGTAAACAAATGTGCTCTAAAGTGTATTATGAGATACTTCAAGCCTAGCTTCGGAGATTTGATGATTTCATACCCCAACAAGCCTTGAAGTAGGGGACATACATAGGCATACAAATTTTATTAAAATTAAATCCATAAAATAATTTGGACTATATTTTAAATTCAAGATATATTGGTCCAAATAAATATTATGGGCTAATAGAACTGAATTAATTATATAAGTCCAATATATATAAATTAAATAAATAAGTCTTAATCCACTGGGCTAGCTCATTTAATTGGGCTAAAGTGATGAGCCCACTTCATTAAGCTCAAGATGTCATCTTCCTAGAGGCCCAGTTTGGTTCTATGTGTCATGTGACGTGACACGTCAAGTCAAGCGGAAGAGACAATAGGATCATGCCACGTGTCAAAATGATAAGGCATGCTAAGTCACATTAAAAGGCTAATGAAATCGCGCCAGGCGTGCAAGTGACATGTTCTGGCCAATCAAATGCGACTTTGTCACACTTCGATTTGATTGGTCGGAAAGAGTTTGTTCTTATCATAACTCTTCTCTCCTGCAACTATAAATAGGGGTATTCATAACTCAGAAAGACACCAGAAGTGATAACAAGAAGCAAGAAAGAGCTCGCGGATCAAACATTGCAAATTCCTCTACAAGTTTCAAGCAATCAAGTCTAAGTTCAAGCTCAAGAACGAAGAACAAATCAAGTTCAAGCTCAAGAACGAAGAACAAATCAAGATCAAGCTCAAAGACTCTTGAATTTATTCACTATTGGAAAGAAGAATCAGAGGATCCATAGAAATTGTACATTTATTATCACGACCCAAATTCCATTATCGGTCGTGATGGCGCCCAATACCATTGTCAGGAAAGCCAATCCTAATAAAATAGTGAGTCCTCATTATTTTACCAACACACCCAAATATTTTTCTTAACAGTTAAGCTTTTAACAGTCGATAATCAATAAGTTTGTAATGACATAAATACATCCCAAAATAATAGTCTACAGTGTGTGCCAGGAACCAATGTCACAAGTACTAGGGCACCTAGTAGAATGTACAAAAATATCATTATCCTACTGCTTGAAATAAAATAGAAGGTACATAATAATAACAAAAAAAAAGAGAACTCCGGTATGCTGCTGAACGGCGGGGGCAACTCACCGTGAGATCTCGATCAAGAATCAGGAACGCGTGCCGGAGGGGTAACTAGATGCACCCACCTCAGATCCTGTACAATTAAGTACATAAGTGTAGAATGAGTACATAAACAACATGTACCCATCAAGTATCCAGTCTAACTTCGAAGAAGTAGTGACGAGGGATCGACTTGACACTTACTAAGGTCAATATAAATAATAATATATAAGGCTTACACTAAACATGTTTAGCATGAGTATAACAACAATCTCAGAATTTAGGAGAAAAATAATATATCAATTTTAGTCATGTCATATAATAATTTGCACTTCAAAGCATTTAAACAGAGTAAATCACGGATTTATTTCCACATAATATCATGCGCACATTATGCCGAGGTCGTACGGCCTAGTCCAACATAATAATAACTGTGCACTGCCAGAGGGTCGAATGACGCGAATCATAGATGCATCTATTTCTACTGAGGCGATCGGCCCGATCCACAAATAGCAATTATTATCAAGAAGGCACATAAAGGCGCATTTATAGTCAAATAAATTCGTACAAGTTCTCAAGAAAGTGCATACATTCATTTATATTTATTTTCAATCCCTACGCATGGACTCTCGTCACCACATATGCACGTAGCCCCCACAGACAATCACATACATTTATTAGATTCACTAGGGGTTTCTTTCCCTCTTACGAGGTTAGAAAGGAGACTCACCTCGCTCCAAAGCTTACTTCCAATATCAAGAACGTGCTCAAACCCTCAATTTGGAGCCGAACGATCCAAAACTAATTAAACGGGGTAAGAACTAGTCAATATAAGCTCAAAAGTTCATATTCTAACTATTAAAGTAATTTCCCAACCCTAAATACAAGTTTCCTAAAATCCATCCCCGGGCCCACGTGCCCGGATTCCAGAAAAAGTTTGAGGGAAGTTGTTACCCATAACCTAAGGATCAAGAATATATAATTTTTACTTCATTCCATAACAAATTTCGTGGTAAAATCTTATTTTTATCAAAACCCTAGGTTTTTACTCTAATCCCATGATTTTCACTAATTTTTGTATGTTAATCTACCCAAAACCCAAGTATTAAACTCACATTAAGTACAAATAACTTACCTCACAATGCTAGGTTGAAATCCCCTCTTTAAAAGCTCCCAAATCGCCCAAGTGTAGAAGTGAAATGACATAAATGGCCTAAGTCCCATTTTTAAAAGCTAGACACAGCCTTATGATGTCACATTTGCGACACCAGGTTCGCAAATGCGAGGGTCGCAAATGCGAAGCCTGGGCCTCTGCTGTTGTGGTCGCAAATGCGACTTCTGCTGGGATCGCAAATGCGACAGAGTTATAGCAAATGCGAACTCTACCTGGGTCGGGCTCCTTCACAATTGCGAAGCCCTCCTCGCAAATGTGAGGTTCGCATTTGCGAACAAATCTCTCGCATTTGCGAGATCTGCAGCAGCAGCCAAGAACACCAAAAATCTGGTGTGTTTTCAACTCCTTCCCCACGTCTGAAACTCACTCGAGTCCTCGGGGCTCCACACCAAATACTCCCACAAGTCTAACAACATCATACCAACTTGCTCATGCGATCAAATCGCCAAAATAACATCTAAAACTACGGATTTAGCACCAAAGCGCATGAAATCCTTAAGAACATTTGAGATTCCTAATTTTCAACCGGACGTCCGAATCACGTCAAATCAGTCCCGTTTCTCATTAAATTTCACAGACATGACTTAAATGTTATATTGGGCCTGTACCGGGCTCCGAAACCAACATACGGGCCCGATACCAACATGATGAAACATTATTCCATTTCTTTAGATCCTTAGATTTTCAATTTAACAATTTTTAACAAAAATTCATTACTCGTGCTACGGGCCTCAGAATTCGATTTCGGGCATACGCCAAAGTCCCATATTTTACTACGGACCCTCCACGACCGTCAAAACACAAGTCCAGGTCTTTTTACCAAAAATATTGACCAAAGTCAAACTTTGTCTTTTAAGCTAACCTTAAGGAACTAAGTGTTCCGATTTCAATCCAAACTTTTCCAAATCCCGAACCAACAATCCTCGCAAGTCATAAATAAGTTAAAGCAAGTACGAGAAGTCTTATTTAGGAGAACAGGGTATTAGAAAGCAAAACGACCAGTTGGATCGTTACATTCATATTATTTAAAATCAAATATTATGATTGTTGCGATATTTTTCGATCTCGATTATTTTCTTGACATAATTTATCGTCTACAATAGGGTACACGCGCAAAGCGCGTATCTATATTATTATAAAAGCACGAGTGTTTCATGCTAAATGTTGAACAACAAAAATATCCTTAAAATATTAATCAATTTTTATACCCTTAAATATTTTGTCAGAAAAGATAGTTCCATATTGAATAAAATAGTAATATCTAATTAATTTGCCTAATATTTAATCTAATACCAACTAATGATAGAATTTCTTTAGAATTAATAATTGAATGTAAAGTTCTAATACCATACTAATTGTACCTGGACAATTACACGGAATAATAGTAGAATTCCACGGGCTCTTAGAGTTTCAAACCCTTAATAATCCCACTCAGATTCCATAGTGAAACAAATATATCCTCTACATAAACAATTTCACTGTATTCAAGCTTGCAACAAAAAACATCTACGCTCGGATCATTTTAGAGTTAATTCTCGTCTCTTTTGTTATTATATTTTATAGATTAGATTTGGCTCTCTAACACGTCCAAAAAAAAAGGCTACTATTTCGTCCACATTTATGGGTTATTAAATAAGATTTTTGTTTGTTTGTGGGTGAGATGTTAATGTAAAGATTGAATTAAGCAACACTCGGAATAGTGGGAATACGGTCTCTACAACTCCCACCCAAAGGAACTATATTATAATATTTTGCTCAACATAACTATAAACAACGTTCGAGTGCGTGATCGAATTATGAGTAAGTAGGACTATAGTTCGTTTTCTTCTCTTTTAACTTGATAGTATGTTCATCTGTTATTTCATCTTTCTTATATACAAGATAGTTCCTAAACTAATTTCTTTTATTGTTGTAATAGGAGGAGACTTGAAGAGGAAGATGTAAATATATTAATTAATGGAAAAGGTTTAATTTGTGGCATCATCCGAAGAGAATGGCTGATGAAGTTAGTAGGAATAACATATCAACTAATGGTGTATGTTTAAACAACAAAGTTATGCACTCTTGTTGTACTTTAAAGAATTTTTAGTTTTGTTATCCTAGATGAGAGCCATATAATTTATATTTCTTCTTTACGTAAATATTCAAACATATGCTTACCTCCGGCCATCAGCCACATCTCCTACACAGTTATACCAAGAATCTCCTTGTTTAATCTTTTACTAAATGACCAAATATTAAAATATTAATTTGGACAATATCAATCAAACCATGCTCATTGATTATTTTGGAACGTGTTCAATACACGACGAAGCACAGATATATCTATACAAAGAATTCACATAGTATTATGTCTGGATTCCTTAACCGACACTATGAAATAGGAAAAGATTCATAACTGATCGAATCACTACATATCACTTTTTTTTCCGCATCATTTACTTGAAAAATGATTTTTTTTTTGTATATAATATTTTTAAAAATTTAATTTGAAACTCTTTCATAAATAATTTACTTAAAAATCTCGTGCAACGCACAAACGTAAAAACTAGTATTATATTAAAAATACGAAGGCCCTTAGCGAAATGTAGTTCGCCTTTTTTACCTTTTAAAATAAATTTCACGCTAGACCAAATAGTAATTTTAATTATTTTCCTTATATTTGGGTACATTCATTTAATTAGTCCCTAATATTCAAGAATGCAAAATCAACTAAATTTGATTTTGAAAAGATATGGAAAACCTAAAAATGAGGTAAGAGTTTCGGAATGGAAGGACTAAAAAAAGAGAAAGATTTAGATACGTAAATAAATTTCTTGAAAAAATCTGAATTTAAAAGTAAGCAAAGAGTTCAAATATAATATATAGCTAAAAATAAGAGAACACATCGATAGTTGAAGGAACAAGTGTGATTCAAGAATTCATGAGTATTACAATAGAAGAACTCTTCTACTTTCTTTTGGACGATGAGATCAATTATAAAATTAGCAAATTGATTATGCCCTTTCCTACAACTTCTAAGAATTATGTTGCCTGTTACAAGTTTCATACAAAGATTGATAGCACAAAGTACATCGAAGAAATGTCGTTTGCCTTTGTTATTCTTTAAAAAAATTTCATGCTGGACGAGATAGTACAAAATATTTTTTGCGTAACGCGCGAGTATAAATACTAGTTACACAATAATTTCTTCGGAATAGGAAACACTATCCGCTTCTTCCTTGTATTTCGTCCTTGCAATTATTTTGCTTTCACCTTGAAGTAAATTTAAGTTACTACATAGAAACCAACAAATCTAAACAAAATTCTTACGTCAAGAACAAAGGGAAAAATATTGAAGTGACCCAAAGTTTGGCATCATTGCGTCGCCCCCTTCCCCCTCCGCTTATCACTCATGTATATCACTTGTACAAAGCCCCTAAAATTATGTTTTCATCCTATTTTAAAAAAAAATTAAAATATTTCTTTCTCTTTCATACAAATCCACCCAAATCTCACCCTCTTCACACACATTCATCGATATTATCTCTAAGAGCATGTTTGGAAATCTACCTAGAAATTGGATTTGAGTGTAATTACACAGTTTGTTATATTTGTTTGGCCAAGTAATTACTTGGTCAGCATGAAATTGAGTATAATTTGAGGGGTGTAATTACACTCTCCAATTTTCAAAGGGGAGGTAAAAATTGGTGGTAATTACACTGTGTAATTACAAGGTTGTTTTTTTAGTTTCTTGCCTTTTTGTTTTTATTTTAATTTATTTTCTTTATAACTTTTTATTTCTATTATTTTACTTTTTACTTTTATTTTTACTTTTTAATTTCTTTTGAAATTTTAAAATATATTTTTCTTTGTACATTATTTATCTTTTATTTCTCAACCTTTACTTTTTGTGATTCCGTGTAATTGCTTATATTTTATTTATTATTTATTTTATTATTCTATTTTCTGAAACTACATCTTCTAATACTTGAAATAATGAGTCATTAACAAATTTGGCATATAATGAGTGATGCAATTAAAGTGAAATTGTGTTGTTGAATGTGGTTATAAACTTATTGTGTTTCCTAATCTTAAGTTGTAGTGGAACTTACTATGATTATGTTGGAATTTGACATATGTTAAACTATTTTTTTTTGGATTTTGTAATTGTGTTAGTTCATGGTTCTAATTTACTTGTTTTAGTAGTATTGGCTCACATTACATGTTGTTCATTTTTTAGTTAGAGTTGATAGATTAGTATTGTCAAACATTTGAATAATGTTATGACATTATATTTATAAATATTAATTTATTTATCAAACATGAACTCCATGATGTTCTTACAAAACGTATATTTTTAGTTTTTGTAAGTATCTAAACCAAATATTATTAATTTGAAAATATATAAAAATTATTTTTACAATATTAGTTATAAATATATGATTATCAACTAATGTATATTCACGAAAAAATATATATCTTAAATACCAAATATAATATCATTTATACTTATAAAAAATTATAGGCATACAATTATTATATTAACTTTTAAATTTTTATAATTACTTCATTTAAAATTTAATTTAACTACATAATTACACTTGTGCAACGAAACAGTAAACTTGTAATTACACTGTAATTATACTATGACAAACAAACCGGTCATCGTAATTATACAACTGTGTAATTACTAGGCTGCGTAATTACTACCCTAGTAATTACACCAATTCCAATTACCTAGTGGCTTTCCAAACATACCCTAAATTTGCAGCAACAAAAGGTTCTCCATCAACATTCATTGAAAAGATTCGAAGCTTTAAATTTAATATGAAGGTTTTACGAATTTGTGGTTTATTTGGATTGGGTGTTCTAACAAATAATTGAGAATATACCTTGGAGTTTATATCTTAATTTTGAGGGAGATTGGTTAAGTTTAAATTTGGTTTTAAATAAAATTTCAGATAGAAACTCGAAGAAGAAGAAGAAGAAGTTTCAAAATTGTATCACGATTATATGATAATTGTATCACAATTGTATCGACATTCAGATTTTATAAATTTATGATTTGCTTGGGTTGAGTGTTCTCGCAGATGATTGAGAATACACTTTGGAGTTTATATCTCAATTTTAAGGGAGACTGATAAAGTTTATAGTTGGTTTTAGGTAAAATTTAGATTAAAACTCGAAGAATAATAATATAATAATTGTATGATAATTATATCAGAATTATTTCAGGACTATCAGAATTGTATTATAATTATATCTGAATTGTATCAATACATGAAATGAATACCTGATACTATACTGATACAAGCAACATTCAGAATTGTATTAATCTTTTATTGGTTTGTATTTTTTTTTGTATGTGATATATTTTTCCTCTTCGAATTTCAATCTGAAAATAAAAGCTATAATCATTGGTGGTTTGTGCCGGTTTTAGGCAGAATTTCATATTGAAACTTGAAGAGGAAAAGTTCAGAATTGTATCACAATTGTACCATAATTTGTTAACATTATTTTCAAACTATATCATAAATGTATGATAATTATACATAAATTATATATGATACATCAAACATAAAATAACATGATATAATACTAAAACAAGTGTAATATAATATTATATCAGAATTGTATAAAAATTTAGAAGAATTGTATTAAAATTGCCTAAAAAGTATATCTGAATTGTATTTGAGTACATGATACAATTGCTAAATCTTATGTTCATTCATTTGTGGAATATATGTTAGGAATTTTTACACCCTATAGAAAATTTTAATACCCTATTTATTTTAAATAAATATCATCTTAAAAAATTGTATTATATAGCTACCTTTTACCCTTTATAGCAAAATATCTAATTATGGCTACATCCTACCCTTAAGCCACCATATACGTTAATGTCACGACCCGGATTTCCCACCCTCGGGAGTCGTGATGGTGCCTACTAATGTGATCTAGGCAAGCCGACTATTTGAACAAATTACCTTTTTACCAATTTTATATCATTTAACAATTATAAAGAAATAATGTGTAGACAACGGAAATTACAATAAGCGGAAGAAATGCAGTAAACTATCTGAAATATGTATCTAATACAACTGTTTGAGTCACGATCACCCAGAACTGGTTTCACAGTTTCACAAACGATCTAAGAATACTACATACAAAGTCGGAAAGATAAAAGATACACTGTTTCTGAACTAAGAAAATGAAACAGGAGTAAAGGGATAGAGGGAGACGCCAGAGCCTACGAACGCCTGCAGGACTACCTTGGATCTCCGCGTGGACTGAAGGCAGCCACCCAATCTACGGTCCAAAAGCTGTTGCTCGGGGATCTGCACACAGTGCAGAGTGTAGTATCAGCACAATCAACCCCATGTGCTGGTAAGTTCCTAGCCTAACTTCGGCGAAGTAGTGACGAGGCTAGGACCAGACTACCAAATAAACTTGTGCAATTTAACTATATACAACGGAAAAGAGGAACAGTAATATACAGGCAAGTATGGGAGGGGTAACATGCTGTGGGGGAACTATCAATTTAGAATAGAAAGACAACAGGTAAGTGAAAGAAACAACATATCTTAGATATCAACAAAGAATCAGAAATCAATAAGTGCACGACATCACCCTTCGTGCTTTTACTCTCGTCCTCACCAAAATAATCAAGTAATGAAAATGTGCAAGGCATCACCCTTCGTGTTTTTACTCTCGTCCTCACCATATAATCAATATAATTGGCATGGAATTGTACATCGTGTGGCACGACATCACCCTTCGTGCTTTACACTCTTTCCTCACAAATCATACATGACATCACCCTTCGTGCTTTAACACTCTCTCACCAAAACAATATACGGCATCACCCTTCATGCTTTATCACTCTTCCTCACCCAAACAACAATCACAAACAATAGGGCAAGGGAATAAATGAAATTACAATAAGAATCCCGGCAAGGGAATAATAGTTCAACAATGAAGTCCCGGCAAGGGAACAACATCAAAAGAAACATCAACATCCTGGCAAGGGAGATAACATCAAAAGCAACAATATCCCGGCAAGGGAGGCCACATAATAATTCTCTTCTTTTTCTCACTTTTACTTCACAACTCACATCACAACTTGCGCCAATGCTCCAAAAGGTTCACTTACCACTTATACTTTCACATTTCATTGTACAACTTGAGCTAACGCTCCTCGATGTTCTAATGTCTCAATTACTTCCATAAACTTTACCCAATAATAGAAATCATCATCAAAGCATGAATAATACAACAAAGTCACAATAATCACAATATAAGACTCACAGACATGCTTGACAGCAACGTATAGATACTCGTCACCATGCCTATACGTCGTACTCGACAAATACCACATAGCAAATAAGACTCGACTCCTAATCCCTCAAGCTATGGTTAGACCAAACACTTACCTCGATGCCACGAACACAATTCAAGTCTCTACTATCGCTTTACCTCTTGATTCCACCACCAATTCGCTCGTATCTAGCCACAAGTTACTTAATTATATCAATAAACGCTAAATGAATCAATTCTAATGCATGAAAATAAGTTTTCCAAAGTTTTATCCAAAACGTCAAAAATTGCCCCGGGCCCACATGGTCAAAACCCAAGGTTCGAACCAAAACCCGATTACCCATTCCCCCACGAACCCAAATATATAATTTGTTTTGAAATTGGACCTCAAATCGTGGTCCAAATCCCCAGTTTTTGAAAAAACCTAGGTTCTACCCAAAACACCCAAATTTCCCATGAAAATCATTGATTTTGAGTTGAAATCATGTGAAATGATGTTAATGATTGAAGAAAACGAGTTAAAATTGACATACAATCGATTTGGAAGAAGAGCTGTCTTTGAAAAATCACCCAAGAGTGTTTTGGTTTTGAAAGAGTGTGAAAAATGAAAGATTTTCGGCTAAGTTATAAAATTGCAGGTGTAGATGTCGCAATTGCGACCAGGGTTCGCAATTGCGAACCTAGACTTCTGCTAACTTCGCATTTGCGAACATGGGTTCGCATTTGCGAACCCTAAGGAAAACTAGGCCTCTTCTCATTTGCGACTGTGCCTTCGCATTTATCACTGTGCCTTCGCATTTGCGATGTCACATTTGCGACCATTTCTTCGCATTTGCGAATAAGGCAGCCCAGGCCACTTCTCACATTTGCAATACAATGCTCGTATTTGCGAGCTTGCATTTACGAGCCAGGCTTCGCAAATGTGAAGCCTGCAGGCCTGCAACATACCAACAAATTCCTAAGTGAAATTTTCACTTCGTGGCCTATCCAAAACTCACCCGAGCCCTCGGGGCTCCAAACCAAACATGCAACCTAACCTAAAAACATCATACGGACTCGCTCGTGCATTCAAATCACTAAAATAACATCAATAACTATGAATTTAGCATCAAAATCATGAAATTTCTTAAGAACTTCAAATTTTCCAAATTTTCTCAAATACGATCCGATTCACGTCATTTCAAATACGTTTCTTACCAAATTTCATAGACTTATCTCAAATCACATATAAGACCTGTACCGGGTTCCGTAACCAAAATACGGGCCCGATACCTTCAAGTTTTAAACACATTTCATTTCCAAAACTCATAAATAATTCCAGAAAATAATTTTCTTTAAAAATTCATTTCTCGGGCTTGGGACCTCAAAATTCGATTGGCATACGCCCAAGTCCCATATTTTCCTACAGACCCTCCAGGACCGTCAAATTACGGGTCCGGGTCCGTTTACCCAAAATATTGACCGAAGTCAACTTAAATCGATTTTAAAGTCAAAATTCATCATTTTTCACAGATTTTCACATAATAGCTTTCTGGCTACGCGCCCGGACTGTGCACATAAATCTAGATAATACCGAAAGAGGTTTTTGAGGCCTCAGAACGTAGAATTTACTTTTAAAACAAGTGATGACCTTTTGGGTCATCACAACTAATTATTATTTTTCTCTCTCCTTTTTCAGATTTTCTCTCACATAATCACGGTAAAATTCACAAACCACGTTCTCTCTCTCTCTCTCTCTCTCTCTCTCTCTATTTTGATACACTTTACTCTCTTCTCCCACAAAATCACGATTCAAACTTCTTCTCCCACCAACATTGACTAGGTCTCCCCCATTATCACTCCCCGGTTCGTTTCTCTCTAAAATCTCATTTTTTTCTAATACAAGTTCTTGTGGTAAGTATTTAGCTTCTTAGATTTTGATATAAGTATTTAGCTTCTTAGATTTGGATACAAATTTTTGTTTGCTTCTTAAACAATAACCATTGTTACTGTTTACTCAATAGAAAGCTATCGTTTTTCTCTCCAATATCGGATTCAACGTCACACAAGATGGTAACCAGAGGTATACCCACCAAAATACTCAATTTTGATGGGCCCTCTTTCTCTTTGCAAATTAACTCAAGCGGAGTCAGAATTTGCAGGTGTATCAGCAACTACAGAACAGAGAGAAGAACTAAATTACACAATGACAAATCGAAAGAAGTCCAAGTTGAGAAATCTTCAAAAGAAAGAAAAATTCCAGTTGCATAAAAGAGGAAAAACCTATGAATGATGCTTCATGTGTCAAGGTTAAGGAAGTTGATGCAAAAAAAAGCTCGGATACACGGCATGAAAAGGTAATTGTTATTGTATCAATATGTATTCAAAGTTGCTGATGTGATTTATGTGTACATTGATGTATTCATAATTATTGATGTGATTTATATGTATGTTGATGTATTCGTATGTATTTAGATGTATTCATAAGTACTCAAACAATCCATAACTCATTTGCACATTTACAATGTCATTCACTGAGTTGTGCTTACTTAGTCTATTATATGTTGTATTTATATGTATTTAGATGTATTCAAAATTACATTCACTGTATTTCCGTACTTATTATAGTGTTCCTTGTATATTGTATGTAGATATTCATTGTTTTTACTCAATGGTATGAATTTGATTTTCGTATGTTGATGTATTTATATATATATATATACAACTATTTCCAGCATGTATTTCTTACTCCAATGTGTTTTTCATATTGTATCTAGTTGTATTTATATGTATTCATAACACTTAATGAGTTTATGTATTGATGCTGAATATGAAACCTTTTTTAAATTCTTGTTTGTATGCAGGAAATTAAACTGTTTGTGAAACAACCGCCAAGATTATCACTGCATATTTGTTCATATACAAACACAAATATAGTATCCGATCTCAAAGAAAAGCTTACTCCAAAACAGTATAAACTATTGAGTTCTACTTGTTTTGGAAGTCTCCTTGATATGGATCAGTGTGAGGTACAACATCAACTCTTCAGGTGCTTCATGGTTTTGTAGTTAGAAGGAAGTACTGATGACGTATTTTCAATACATGTCAATGGTACAACAATTTCCTTTTCAATCATGGAGCATGCGCTCGTCACTGGTCTCAAATGTGTTACTGGCCCACATGAATTTAAGTTCAACACAGAGGTGCCCAACCGTATTATTCAGACATACTTAGGCGGTGCAAAGCTGGTAAAATAGGAAGCTTTGTTGTCATGCTTTGATGAAAAGAAATGGGGTGATGACAACGATGGGGATGCCATCAAGATAGCATTGCTGTATCCCATACACACATGGATATTTTCATCAGAGAAGAAAACTACAACCATCCCACGACTATATTTTGACTTGGTCGAGAGTGGGAGATACTCTGATTATCCATGAGGTACTTTTGCATTCATCTACCTTATTACATCTATTAGTAAGAAAATGGATTATCACAAGAAGTACTATAGGATAGCTAGGATGCCTCTCGCCATGCAAGTTTGGTTTTATGAGTGTTGTTCAAAGGTTGACCCTAAAATTGTAAAGCACCTTGGTAATCGGGTACCCAGATTACTCAATTGGAGAACCACTATCAATCAACCAACTTCTGCTTATCTGATGAACGACATGTTCAAAGACCAGGGAAACATGGTAAGTTACTATTTCATAAGTTCCTGAAATTTAATTTTGCATAAAATATTTGCTAAGTATAGAGATCTGCATACAACATACATCTGAATAAGTACTGTATTTTCAAGTTGCATACAACCTACAGTTCCATACAGCTACATAGAATAAAATCTACATACATCATACATATGCATACAACATACATCTAAATACAACCTAGATTTTTCATCTGCATACACCATTCATCTGCATACAAACTATAATTTCCATTTGCATACTTCCTACAGTTGCACACAATATACATTTCAATACAGTGATCAAAAGTAAATATAGGTTGTATATAACATACAATTTCGATTTTTAGATTGTTTACAACGACATCCAACCAAGCGATGTAGAGCTTGCTGTTATTTAGATTCCTCTGGGAGGCGTTGAGGTAGATAACAATCCTACCAATACTCATTCGTACAAGCATGAAGATGATTCAGATGATTTAGATGATTTTAGTCCTACACCGCATCTTCAGCCTGAGAAGAAATATAATACAAGTGTCGGACCTTCTTCATCTCTGTCCCACAAGAAGCGCAAAGAGAAGATTATAGATCACTCAGAGGCAGATACTAAACCCAAGACTCCTGATGCTGGTATATCTGAAGTCAATCAAATTGTGTTGCATGATAAGAAGCCGACAAATTCTAAAATAGATGAAGTATCTTCTTTGAGGAATGATCTAAATTCTTTCAAAGACTGTGTGAGTTTTGTATGCCATTTGTAACGACTCAACCGATTGTTTTAATCTCTAGCACGTCGTTCAACAGTTTGAGGCCATGAGCAGCTTCACTTAAGGTATTATGACTTGTACGCATGGTCGGAATTGAATTTCGGGAAGTTCAGAGTTGATTTGGAAAGAAAATTCTCATTTCGGAAGCTCTAAGTTGAAAGAATTGACTAAGATTGGATTTTTGAGTAAACGACCTCAGAATCGGGATTCGAAGGTTCCAACATATTCGTATGATGATTTCAAACTTGGGCGTATATCCGGATCGGGTTTTGGAAAACCCGGGAACGTTTCGGCAACTATTATTGAAGTTAGCATTTTTGGAAGAATTTCATAAATTTCGGTTGAAGTACATTTCAGTGTTATCAATGTTTGTTTGGGATTTTGAGTCTAATAATAGCTCTGTATGGGGATTCTGGTGTTGGGAGCGCGATCGAAAGTGAATTCGGAGGTCCATGTGTCATTTCAGAGTCATTTGGCTAAGGATAGAAATTTGAAGGTTTTAGAGGAGTTTGGCCGGAAGTGGAATTTTTGATATCGGAGTCGGAATCCAATTCCGGAAGTTGGAGTAGGTTTGTAATGTCGAATGTGACTTGTGTGCAAAATTCGAGATCAATTTGACGTGATTTGATAGGTTTTGACATCGAATGTAGAAGTTTGAAGTTCTAAAGTTCATTAAGCTTGAATTGGGGTGCGATTCATGATTTCGATGTTGTTTTATGTGATTTGACGCCTCGAGCAGGTCCGTGTTAAGTTATGGGACTGGTTTGTGTGATTGGACGGGGTCCTGGGGGCTTCGGGTGTATTTCGGGGTGGTTTCGCATTGAATTTTGATAAAAAGCTGTTGCTGATTGCTGGTATCTAGTTTCCTTTTTCGCGAACGCAAAGAGAGTCCCGCGTTCGCGAAGAGAGTCTCGCGTTCGCAAAGAGGAAAGTGGGAGGCTGCTGGTTTTGGCCTTTGCGAACATGAAGTGGAAATCGCGAACGCGTAGAAGGAAAGAGGAGAGCTGGGCCTGAGGCCGTTGGCCTACGCGAATGCGAGGCCTGGAACGCGAACGTGTAGGGTCTGGGGATGGCCTTCACTAACGCGAGCGTCGGGTCGCAACACGATGAAGAAATTTTGGGGCTGAAGGAGGTTGTGCTTCGCGAACGCGAGGGCATTTCCGCGTTCGCGAAGAAGGGCAGTGTTGGGTAGCGAGTTGTTTTAAGACGGGATTTGGCCCATTTCTTTCATTTTTTTCTTGGCTTGGGCGATTCTTGGAGGATTTCAAGAGGAGGTTTCCTCATTCAATGGCAAGGTAATTTATCCCCACTTATTAGGATTTAAATACATTGATTATGTATGGATTTTAACATGGAAATTAGTGGAAATTTGGAGTTTTGAGGAAGACCTAGAAATTTGATATTCTTGAATTTTGACCACGATTTTAGGCATGAAATTGAGAGCAAGTTATATATTTGGGTTTGTGAGATTATGGATAAACTTTATCTTCGAAATTTTTTGGAATCTGGGCACGTGGGCCTGAGGGCAATTTTGTCAACTTTTCGATCAGGGTTATGAATTGTTATAAATTGGATTATAATGAGTAATTGAACATATATTAATGGGTTTGCTTAATTATTGACTAGTTTTGGAGAAATTTTGCATCGAATTGAGTCTTCGGAAGGGCGTGGAATGCCGGTTATGGAACTTCAAAGCGAAGTGAATCTCCTTTCTAACCTTGTAAGAGAGAATTGTCCCCATAGGTGAAATAATTGGTTATGTGCTACTATTTTAGGGGGGTGGGGGCTACGTACGCACGAGGTGACGAGAGTCTGTGCGTAGCCACTATTATGTTTAAGTCCGGGTAGTCTAGGACCCAAAAGCATGCTATACTTGGAATATTTGTAATCTTATGGACATATTGAATTGCTTAAATCACATTGAATTAATAAATGAATTTCTAAGAATTAAATTAAGTAATTATGGTTGGATTGCCTAGCAACGGTGTCCGACGCCATTATGACCCTTAGTAGATTTTGGGTCGTGACAATATGGTATCAGAGCACTAGGTTCACTTAGGTCTCACGAGTCATGAGAAAGTCTAGTAGAGTCTTACGGATCGGTATGGAGACGTCTGTACTTATCTTTGAGAGGCTACAAGGCTGTTAGGAGCACTTCCCTTCTTGATTCCTCATCGTGCGATTTGATTCCTTTGAGGCTTATGCCTTTGTTTATTTCCTACTCAATCTTATACGACGTGAAACGCTTTCTATATCGATTGAGAATTGAGAAATCGTAATGGTACTACAGATATGGTACGAGATGTTCCTCCCTATGTATTTGATTGGTCTATTGTTGTCGCCTTGTGCAAGGTCGTTCTGCCGTTTTTGCTCAGTATCAATATTACCTAAGGTTTTGAGATTTGGCATTAATTGTTATGATGATTCGTGTGTTGCTATCGCACAGTATTGGTGTAATGGTAGGATGCTTGTCTATGCGTCGAAGCAGTGAATGACTTGGAAGGATGTTTACTTAGTGCATGATTTAGAGATTCACTATTTTATTCCCAGCGGGGGGAAAACAATCGGGCTAATAATGTTTCAAATTTGGGTTGATGGAGTAACGAGGCTTGGTATGTGCGAGCGTGGTGGAATTTTCATCTGTGATAAGATGTAGTTGTCCTTGTTGAATGTACTAAGCTCGCCAGTGTTAAGACCTTCTACGATTTGCCGTTAGGGCAGGATATTGTAAGATAATATTGGAGAAGCGACTGTTAGAGATCGCGGGGTGCGGTGGTTCAAGATTGAATGCGTATTTCTAATGCCGACGGCTCGAGAGAGACGATTCTTCAGAAAGGTTTAAAAGCTAGTAGCGGTCTATTGGTTCAAGTGCTATTGAGATAGATTTTGATCTAAGGAATTAGCTGAGTAGTAAAGGATGAGGAAGGACGTGTAGGAAGTGTCACACGTTGGTCAAACTTCTAGAAGGCCAGGTGTAAGAAGTGGAGGTCGAGTAGTTTCTTAAAGAGGTGAGTCTGCCCAAAGTGGGAGATTGGCAGAGTAGTATGTGGATTCAGTGGCAGGATAACTACACCCTTGAGGAAAGTTTGGAGTGATTTGGGGAGTTTTAGTCGACAGTGGCTGGATCTACGGACTTAATTTGAAATATCGGCTATTATTCGATGGGAGATTTGATATGACAGAAATGAGATGCTTGATGGGAAAGAGGATACAACATAACTTTGAATTGGATGATATTGTCGCACATTTATTTGTTGTCCATGAGGAGTGAATGAACTTGTGCTACTGGTGAATGAGCACGGGCTCAGGTGGGTTATCTCTTGTGAGCAGGTCAGCGATCACATGGTTGGTGAAGCTCCTGCGAATGATTTTACTGGCTATCCGATAAGAGGTCTAATATGTGAATGTTTCTAGAGATTCAAAGTGTTCATGAAATGCTAACGGAAGGATTTCGAGGAATCTGGCAGTTTAATTGCGCAAGATTATGTCAATAAGAGATAAAGAATCTTATTGGGTTCCAAAGTTGTGTAATAGTGGCTTTAAGCTAAGTGGGAGAGTCCCACTGCCTATAGTTGGACTGCATGGTCCCCTATTTATGAGATTTCCAGTTATTAGCATATTGATGGGTTATTTAAGCTAAGGGAGAGGAACATAATAGGTGATTTGAGCAAAAGAATTGTTAAAGGTGTGCTATGGTTGGCCTTATGGATCATGTTCAGACTTGGGGAAGGATTCAGGATTTATGCCTTGTATAGATGCAGGTTTCAAGGAAAGTGATTCGGTCGGGTGCTTCGTCGAGAGGATATTCATGTGCTAGAAGATTCATGAAGTTGATTATATTCTGGACCAAGTCAGAGTGGGTATCTCTCAACCACGGTCCTAGTAGATTCAAAAGTTAACGTGTGGTGCCTAATAATTTTGAGCCTATAAGTATGGTTAATAATCAAGCTTTTGTAGAAGATTATGAAAAGAGGCTTGGAATGTTCTATGATATCTTCGGCTTGCAGTGTAACATTGGGGGAATGAGAAAAAAAATCACTTCGAATGCGTAGAGGAACTATCAGAATGGATGTACCAGTTGAGATGCGAATATGTGCACAAGGAAGGTATGAAGTGGTTTGTGGGATTTGAGACAGCATGATCTCGTTTTACAAGCGCCACTCGGGATGAGTGCGGATTGAGTTTGTTATGTGTTGAATGGAATTATTATTATTTCTAAGACAATTGAGGATAAGTTAGAAGAAGTAGATTGGTTAACCATGATTGAATTGGCATGATGATGGCAGTGACTAGTTCCTTTAGCGTGATTAAGTTATGCAAGTGATTTGTGACGGTACGTGTGAGGCCTGTCGGCCGTCGTAATTGATTTATTTCGTAAGTATTCTAGCGTTATAGCCTGTTATATGTTGGCGGATACTGGAAGGGCTATGGTGACTTAGACCACTACTTGAAGATTGCATATTCTACAATTATGAGAATTCACTTGTGTGTTGCTATGGTTATCCTGAAATGAGTTAGGTGAAAAGTTTCAATATGATGAAGTATTTGTCTATTAGTGGTTTTGGAGTCATGATGAAAATCGTGTTCTATCGCATATTGGCATGTTGGGTGCAGTGAGTGGTATGGAATTTGAAGTGAGGATCAAGGTTGTGGTTCGGTGTTGACAAGGATGTCACGGGATCGGATGAGCATGGAAGTGATTTGAATGTTTAAAGTAACCTAGCATTGCCTTCAGCGTCACTTGAGATCGGTGTTTTGCAAAAAAGTCTTTGCATCCTGGTTATGGATTATTGATCGCTTTTCAGCGATAGTGTGGCTGGTGCTATGGATGTGCAGACTTGTTATCTGTAACGGAAGGTCATAAGAGCGTGCCCCATGGGAAGATTGTATAAGTGGAGCATGTAGTCACTTGATTGATTGAAGAATTAAACCAAGTATGAAGATTGTGGTGATATCATTAATTTGTGAATTTATGTCTAGAGGGCACTCAGTTTATTGGGTTGTGGAATATGGAGGATTGCTCCGGTTATGATGGTTGTTCTTGTGTGTTATGGGAAAAAGGGGGTTATTATGGACCCAGAAAAGATTATGGACCTAGTTTGGTACGATCAGAATCGGCTGGAGGTCTATGGATGGATTTTAAGTATGAATATGGGCTCTATCTCAGGCGAGATGTGTTCATTTCAGCATAACGCTCCTTATGGAGCAGTATTCAGCCGTTGGATGTTATTTCATCGTCAGCTATTTCATGTAATATTACATTATGCCATGTGAGTTGTGAAACAGCTTGGTAAATTTCTTATGTGTTGAGGTTCCGTGTAGAGATGATGTTATATGAGCAGGATGGCTCTTGAGATTCAGATCGTATGTCACACCTCGGCTGTGCTTGAGTTTTGTAGCGTATGGCGCTATATGTCTCCTAGGGATGGCATTATATACTTAGTGTCCTTGTGATCGATATTCGGTATTTTGTTGTAATGAGCAATTTAGCTCGATGTATATCTCCTTATGTGAATTCTATGTGTGGATCGGGTGGCATGCCGCCATGGGTATGTTATTTGGATCGGGTTGCACTCCGTAACAGTGTGATGTTGAGTACAGTTTTCTATATGCTATTTTTGTGTGCCTTGTTTCCTATTTTCTAAGGAAAGTCTATATTAGTGCGTGAGTTGAGTAGTTCCTTCCAGAGTTCGTTTTCCTTTTGTCACGTTCGAGTTCATAGCCTATTGGCATATTGTGGCATCATATAAGACTTTTGATCATGTCCGGGGTGGCTTATTGCCTGAGCATATCATACTAGGTGAGACAAGATCATTCGATTTAGGATCAGTGCAATCTGATTATATGAAGTATATTAAGGAGAAAAGACCATTACTTGGTTCAGAATGAGGTGACAGTTCTTGTCAGGAGTATAGACCCAATGATTTGTTGATTCGGCAGTTGGTTATGAATTTCTACACGTCTCTTCCATCGTGGCAGTATTTTAAGAGTTAGAGTAAGACATATGTATAGCATGAGGTGCGTTGCGAGCATCAGATTTGGGGAATGTTGGTTATTATGATCAGAGAATGTTATTATGGTTTTGTTAATAAGGTGATACATGGCGATAATTCAGCAAAGGCATGCAGTTATATTCTGGTACCTCGTGTAGTGATTGATACGGTGTTCATATATTGGAAGCAGGCCTGGCAGAGAATTCTGGATGTTGGAATTGGGCTCTAAGCTTATTTGCTTGAATAAAGGGAATATCTTCACAATTGATTGAGCTAATGTGCTCAACTGAGTTGTGGTAGCACGGGTAGGTGCACGAGGTGTTAAATAGTGATTTCAGACTACTTCAGTGTAGTTCTCAGCACGTTCGAGGACGAACGTATGTTTAAGTGGGAGAGAATGTAACGACCCGACCGGTCGTTTTAAGCTCTAGCGCGTCGTTCAGCAGTTTGAGGCCATGAGCAACTTCACCTCAGGTATTATGACTTGTACGCATGGCCAGACTTGAATTTCAGGAAGTTCAGAGTTGATTTGGAAAGAAAATCCTCATTTCGGAAGCTCTAAGTTGAAAGAATTGACTAAGATTGGATTTTTGAGTAAACGACCTCGAAATTGGGATTCTATGGTTCCAGCAGGTTCGTATGATGATTTCGGACTTGGGCGTATGTCCGGATCGGGTTTAGGAAGATCCGGGAACGTTTTGGAACCTATTGTGGAAGTTAGCATTTTTGGAAGAATTTCATAAGTTTTGGTTGAAGTGTATTTAGGTGTTATCAATGTCTGTTTGGGATTCCGAGTTTAGGAATAGCTCCGTATGGTGATTTTGGTGTTGGGAGCGCGATCAGAAGTGAATTCAGAGGTTCGTGGGTCATTTAAGAGTCATTTGGCTATAGATAGAAATTTGAAGGTTTAGAGGAGTTTGACCGGAAGTGGACTTTTTCATATCGGGGTTGGAATCCAATTCCGGAAGTTGGAGTAGGTCCATATTGTTGAATGTGAGGTTTGTGCAAAATTCGAGATCAATTGGACGTGATTTGATAGGTTTTGACATCGAATGTAGAAGTTTGAAGTTCTAAAGATCATTAAGCTTGAATTGTGGTGTGATTCATTATTTTGATGTTGTTTGATGTGATTTGAGGCCTCGAGCAGGTCCGTGTTAAGTTATGGGACTGGTTTGTGTGATTGGACGGGGTCCCAGGGGCCTCAGATGTGTTTTGGGGTGGTTTCAGATCGAATTTGGATAAAAAGCTGTTGCTGAATGTTGGTATCTGGTTTCCTTCTTCGCGAATGCGAAGGGAGTCCCGCGTTCACGAAGAGGAAAGTGGAAGGCTTCTGGTTTTGGCCATCGCGAACGCGTAGAAGGAAAGACGAGAGCTGGGCCTGAGGCCTTTGGCCTACGTGAACGCGAGGCCTAGAACGCGAATGCGTAGGGTCCGGGGAGCTGGCCTTCGCGAACGCGAGCGTCGGGTCGCGAACGCGATGAAGAAATTTTGGGGCTGAAGCAAGTTGTGCTTCGCGAACGCGAGGGCATTTCCGCGTTCGCGAAGAAGGGCAGTGCTGGGCAGTGAGTTGTTTTAAGACGGGATTTGGCCCATTTCTTTCATTTTTCTCTTGGCTTGGGCGATTCTTGGAGGATTTCAAGAGGGAGTTTCATCATTCAATGCCAAGGTAAGTTATCCCCACTTATTAGGAGTTAAATACATTGATTATTTATGGATTTTAACATGGAAATTAGTGGAAATTTGGAGTTTTGAGGAAGACCTAGAAATTTGATATTCTTGAATTTTGACCACGATTTTGGGCATGAAATTGAGAGCAAATTATATATTTAGGTTCGTGAGATTATGGATAAACTTTATCTTCGAAATTTTTTGGAATCCGGGCACGTGGGCCTGAGGGCAATTTTGTCAACTTTTCGATCGGGGTTAGGAATTGTTATAAATTGGATTATAATGAGTAATTGAACATATATTAATGGGTTTGCTTAATTATTGACTAGTTTTGGAGAATTTTTGCATCGAATTGAGTCTTCAGAAGGGCGTGGAATGCCGGTTATGAAACTTCAGAGCGAGGCGAATCTCCTTTCTAACCTTGTAAGAGAGAATTGTCCCCATATGTGAAATAATTGGTTATGTGCTACTATTTGGGGGGGGGGGCTACGTATGCACGAGGTGACGAGAGTCCGTGCGTAGCCACTATTATGTTTAAGTCCGGGTAGTCTAGGACCCAAAAGCATGCTATACTTGGAATATTTGTAATCTTATGGACATATTAAATTGCTTAAATCACATTGAATTAGTAAATGAATTTCTAAAAAGATTAAACTTCATTTTCTTTAATCGTTAAAATAGAATTGGTTTTTTTTTTGGATAAGTGTTCCCTGATAAATTCTTAATTGGTTGTTTGAATGTGTGTATCCATGTGTATCCGCGTCGCATGTATGATTCGTGAGTGGGGTGTTTTTTTATTCATGTTGACCGCGTCGCATGCATGATTCGCGAGCGGGGTAATAGATGCATCTATGGTTTGCGCCGTTCGACCCTTGGCAGTGCACATTTTACATTTATGTTGGATCGGTCCGTACGACCTCGACATGATATGCGCATGCTTGTATTGTTTGCCTGAGATTTATAAATGTTGATATTTGCCTTTCCTGGTCGGAGATAAATTGATAAAGATGATGAAAAGTAAATCTTTGAAAATCCATTATTATTTGAAAAGTTGTTTACCTGCTTTCCGACTTTATGAGTTTATATTTGCTTTATGAAATCCTTGATTTCCTCACATTTTCACTATATTATCATTGGACCACTAGTAAGTGTCGAAGTCGACCTCTCGTCTCTACTTCTTCGAGATTAGATAGGATACTCACTGGGTACACGTTGTTTTTGTAATCATACTATACTTGTTGTGCATTTTTATTGCACATGCACATGTATGTATAGTGGCCTCGTTGGGCGCAACAGTATTATTGATGTGGAGACTTAGGTGACCTGCATCTCTCGAGATAACCCACAGCCAGCAGAGTCTCCTTCAGAGTATTGTACTGTATTTTCTTTTCTGTCCAAATTGTAATCCGGACAGTTGTTGTATTACCTTATTTTCTAGAAACTGCTCATGCACTTGTGACACCGGGTTCTGGGATGATTATGGGGTATTCTGTATTTACTTCTTATCATTCTTTTATTTATTTTGTAAAGATTATCTTTTACTAGTTGAATTGAAGGAAAATTATAGTTTTCAAAATTATTAAAATAAGAATTAAATTAGATATTTATGGTTGGCTTGCCTGACAGCGTTGTCCGACGCCATCACGACCCTTAGTAGATTTTGGATCGTGACACCATTAGTAAACATTAAAGTTTGGAAATTAACATTCATATATTTTTCCAACACCTATCTAATTTTTATGTTTTGATTAGGTGATGGGCGAGTTCACGTCTTTAAGAACATTGTTCAATGAAAACTTTAAGAAGATTTCTGACCAGATTAAAGCAAAATCAGCCCACGGTGACACGTGATGATGGTATTTAAATGTCGCCTGATGCCGACATGTAAGATAATCTCATAGGCCAGCCAAAGAGTGATATAGCTGTCGGCGAGAATTTAGAGGTTAACAATTTTTAACCTTTGTTAGTTTATGTTTATATAAACATAATAAGACTATATGTTTCTTATTTATTCACATTAATCATCTATACCGCACCATACATATTTTGAAATACAAGTATATACATGATACTTAACTTATACATAAGTATTCAGTATTATATAGATACATATATAAACTGAAACCTGTAGTAGTTGTATTTATGTTTATTTTCAAGTTGTATTCTGTTAATGTATACTGTATTTTCAAGTTGTATTCAACCTACAGTTCCATACAGATGCATACAACATAATCTATATGTAGTTGTATTTATGTTTAACAAGATACAATATTCATTAACAGAATACAGTATTCATTAACTTGAAAATAAAGTATACATTATCAGAATACAGTAACTAAAACATGTACATAGTTGTGTTTATGTTTATTTTCCACTTTATAAAACACTCATATACATTTGTATACATTAACAAAATACAAATGTTAATCCTGTTTGTGATGAAACAATAGTTGAGGGGAATAATACATCTGAGGTGCTGTGTAGCATACCACCTATATGTGTATCCAAAGAAGTACATGTATCACAGTTTGAGTTGGCGGACAAGTTTCTTCCAAGTCAAATTCCAGAAGCTAGAATTGTGATGCATCATGCAACAAAAAATCCAACAGATGCAACCCCATTACCCTCTCATAGGAATCAACGTCCAAGTAGATGGTATTCTTCGCCTTATGAGTCAAACTTCGACTCTGCAGGTTAGTAAATTATTTTAAAAAATAATGTATTATAAAGTTATGATCTTCTTCCCCCTTGTATCTTTAACTAAATGGTTGTATTCATGACTTTACTGAATAATAGGTACCTCAGTTAAGTTGACTCCCATATTCAACAAGAAACACCAATTTGAAGATGATTTGATTTTGGAACCACATCCTACATTAGTCATTCAGGAGTATGAGAAATGGGTTCGTGATGGTCTTCTCGCTAAACATGATCAACAATAAGTTTTTTACTCTATACGTCTAATTAATATAATTATAATTTAAATAATAGACATATTGTATTTTAAAATTCATTGTAGAAGTGATTTGGAAGACCATTACAAAAAGAACAAGTCAACACTGCATATACCGTTGGATTTTGGCATTGATCAAGTCACTTCAAAAAATTGGTTTTACCTTCTCTCATTTGACGACAAACTATGGAATGATAATATAAGATAAAATCCTTCCAGATTCAGTTTATTAAATATATTGAGTATCAAATAAATACATGTATTCGGCATTATGTATGTAATATACAATTTTACTAATCTGTTTTCAGCAGTTCATATTTAACATACAAATACATGTGTTCAGTTCTATTTTGAGCAGTTGATATTTTCTGAATTTCATTCAATGTACTGATGCTATGTATTCAATTTTACATGTAGCATATTGATGTTATCTTTTACTACCTAAGAAAGAAGGGAAAGTACAACCAAATACCCAACTTCAAGTATACAACTATTGATTGTATATTCAAGACAAGAATAGCTGAAATATTCGATAGGTATGCTGATACAGATAGTAATGCAAATATAGCCAAAGAAGAGGATATGGTGTGTGAATACATAAGGGGCTAAATATTACTTGCTAATGTACTGTGGCATACTGTTGACAATGTCTTGGTACCAGTCAACTTGAATGACAAACTTCATTGGGTATTGGCAGTTGTCTCATTCAAGGATAGATGTATCAAAGTGTATGACTCATATAGATCAACATGGCATGATGCATATGTGGCTTATGAGATCGATAAACTAGCTAAGCTTGTACCTCTGTATATATCGATCAGTGGTTTTTACAGAGATAAGCAAGGCATAGATTGGTCTTATGACTCAGCATACAGTGACAAGGCACTAACTGATCCCTTTGATGTTATTTTCATTTCAAATTTGTCTCAACAAAAATCTGGGAGCATGTATGTATTTAATCCTCTTCCTTGTATCATTTTCCCAATAGTATGAATTATTTTTAACTGTTTTAATGTATTCTTTCAGGGATTGTAGGGTGCATGTAGCGGCATACACAGAGTTTCTGAGCACCGTTGGTTTGGTTCCACAAACAAAATTTGATGCTAATTTACTCCGTCAAAGATATGATGCCCTCCTTTGGGACTATGCTATGCGGAAGATATACGCTGATGCCATAAGCGAGAGCGAAGCACCTTCAAAGATTCTTAGGCACATCATGGATTCTAATAAGTCGGTTAAGATAATGTTAGAGTAGTCTTAGGTGAATGTAGTTTTCGATGGGAGTTTTTTGTGAATACTGCTTTTTGGATAGTGTGTTCGTAAAGATGGTGTTTAGTTTAGATTTTTTTTTAATTTATTCACTGTATCATCAGTGTTTATATACGATCATTTCAAGTATCCAATCGATATATTGACCGTTTTTGGGCATCTGAATTCATCTGTCCTTCAACATGTTGTTTTTGTATGTTTACAACAGTTTGTATTGATATGTATTGTGATGACCCAAAATGTCATCACTTTGGGTCATCACTTGTTTTAGAAACGAATTCTGCATTTCAAGGCCTTTAAAAACCTCTTTCATCATTACCTCAATTTGTGTGCGCAGTCGTTGCGCATAGCCGAAAAGCCAATATGTGAAAATCTGTGAAAAATGATGAATTTTGAATTTAAAATAAATTAATTTGTCTTCGGTCAACATTTTGGATAAACAGACCCGAACCTGTAATTTGATGATCCCGGAGGGTCCGTAGGAAAATATGGGACTTAGACATATGCTCGGAATCGAATTCCGAGGTCCAAGGCCCGAGAAATGAATTTTTGAAAGAAATTGTTTTGCTGAATTAATTATGAGATTTTGAAAGAGAATGTGTTTGAAACCATTGGTATCGGGCCCGTATTTTGGTTCTGGATCCCCGAACAGGTCTTATATATGATTTGAGTCGAGCCTGTGAAAATTGGTGAGAAACGAATTTGAAATGATGTGAATCGGACCTTATTTGAAAAATTTGGCAAGTTTGAAGTTTAAAGGAATTTCATGATTTTGATGATAAATTCATAGTTTTTAATGTTATTTTAGCGATTTGAATGCACGAGCAAGTTCGTATGATGTTTTTAGGTTGGTGTGCATGGTTGGTTTGGAGCCCCGAGGGCTCGAGTGAGTTTTAGATAGGCCACAAAGTGGAATTTTGACTTAGGATGTTGCAGATTTTGAATTGATGTACTGCAGGCCTACAGGCTTCGCATTTGCAAAGCCTGGCTCGCAAATGCGAGATCACATTTTCAAGGCTATATCGCAAATGCGAACTAGCCCAGGCCAGCACTATCTCGCAAATTCGATGCCCCCCCCAGCTACTACCTTAGTCGCAAATCCGACTCTTGTATCGCAAATGCGATTTCACATTTGCGAGATGTCTATCGCAAATGCGAAGAAGACCGAAAAATCTACTTGGTCGCAAATGAGATATTTTGTTTGCAAATGCGAAGGCATCAGAATCCTGAAGGGTTCGCAATTGCGAACCCTGGTCGCAATTCCTATATCTGTAACCTACAATTTTATAACTTAGCCGAAATCTCTCATTTTTCACACTCTTTCAAAACCAAAACACTCTTGGGCGATTTTTCCAATACAACGCTTCTTCCAAATCGATTGTAAGTCAATTTTAACTCGTTTCCTTCAATCATTAACATCTTTTCACATGATTTCAACACAAAATCAATGATTTTCAAGGGAAAAATTGGGTGTTTTGGGTAAAACCTAGGTTTTTCAAAAAATGTGGATTTGGACCTCGATTTGAGGTCCGATTTCAAAACAAATTATATATTTGGGTTCGTGGGGGAATGACTAATCAGGTTTTGGTTCAAACCTCGGGTTTTGATCATGTATGTCACGACCCAAACTGGAGGGCCATGGATAGCACCCGACCATACTTGCCGAGCACCAACGTACATTTTATCTAACCTTTTTTATTATCTTTTAGGGTGGGCGAGATCAATATACATGGTAGACATGGATCATGGACAATCAACAATAAAATATGATGGCATGAACATACATAACATGGGATGACCAGACAATCAAGAAACTACATATAAGGTACGAGCTACCACGCTACCATGAAAGACTATACAACAAAAACCAGCCGACAAGGCATACCAAACTATACATGAGTTGACACCTGTCTATGAGCCTCTAAATGATAATAAGTGCTGCAACATAGCCGGAACAGGGCCCCGACATACCCATAATGTCTATAACAAAATGCATACCAAGACCACGGCAAGTCCGGAGAAGGGATCTTGCCAATCACTGCTGAACTGGACAACCTACTATGGTAGGGGAGCTGCACCTGCCTATCTATCAGGGCCTGCAACATGACATGCAACGTCCACAAACAAAAGGACGTCAGTACGAATAAAGTACGGAGTATGTAAGGTAGGGAACCATAAATACGAACAGTAATGTAAGCAGGGATAGAGAATATACAACCTGGAACATTTGAGTACCTTTGAGGGCTACTGACATGCAATGCATGATACATATGTATGTATACATAAATTTTTAAAACATACGCCTCTGTGGGCATCATCATCATCATATCGTACCCAGCCGTAATAGGCTTGGTAAAAAACGTACCTGGCCATCATAAGGCTCGGTAGAATCGTACCCAGCCACGTGGAGCTCGGTAAAACCCAACTGATCAGTGGTTGCACAATAGGTGTCGTACCCGGCCGACTATAGCACGACTCGGTAGAGAAAAATAGATACATATATATAATGCATGCTCGACTCATAGAATCACATTCTAAACCTTTCGGAGTGACGTAAGGTCGGTATCCTCTGTACACGTCATTAGGACTAACTCTTCACTATGAACCTTATAAGAATCAGGAAGTACCAACAAAATTGATAACATAAGAATAAGAGAAGCAACATTAACATTAATCGTTCCATAAGAGGGAAAGCAATGTAAGTACTGATAGATTCTAAGAGTAGAGTATCTTTGGAAGCTCGTTCATTACATTATGTACAATCGGAGTCGTGAAAAAGAAAGAAAGGGATAGCCTCACATACCTTGTATATACTACCCCAATAGCAAGCTATGCAATTGTCACAACTCCTTAGTCTACAATAAGAGAAATGATACTATCGTTATCATTTAAGCGTCATAACTATTATGTATCGACCACAACCTATTTTACGTTGAAACGGACAACACCTCCCCTATATATATGAATTCACACCATTCAGAACAATCACCAAACAGTCCAAACAACATCAATAATAAACATATTGAGCCTCCCAAAACAGTCCACATACAACCTAATTACATCATACATACGACGGCCACCGTAGTCGTGTCAAACGACCCGGAAATGTTACGAATAACTATCATCCCACAACCCTACATATATATGGTGTTTCTCCACACCTTTCCACCTCCAAAACTCCACAAAACAGTAGTAAAACATGCAGCCCAACAGCAACACAAAACAGTCCACAAAACAGTCCGCTACAAGTGAATAACTCGAACTCACGGCTTCCGATCACTGTCCTGTGAGTTCTTACATGTATAGAACGAATTACCATGAATTCACAGCAGAGAAAAATATATGAAAGATGGCAGTAACTTACCATACTTTTTGGATAACTCATCCCTTCCCTTGGTTCTTCAAACTCTAGGTTTTACCTTCAAATAGAACTTGAAAGAGAGGGAAAATCGATTAGGGTTTATGTGGGATTTTTGGGGAGGAGTTGCAGGGGTTAACTTTGATTTTGAGGGTATGAAATATGGATGAAATAACTGAGTTCATAACCCCTTAAAAGTACTCTCTTGGCCGACTTAGGTCTTTTAATTTTGTCCTATCATTTTGGCAAGTAGGTGATGCACCTACTTGTCATCTACCAATCTGCGCAGGCTTGCAAAAATATGAATATCTCTATACTCCAAGATCGTATTGATAAACGGTTTAATGAGTTGGAAACTAGACTCATATATATTTAATTTTGTGGGTAGATCACCCCGTAATTCCTTGTAAATTAGGAGAAAAGCTTAGAAATAGTTGACCTAATGTTTAAGTAAAATTATGAACCTAAGTTGCGACAACGTTTGTCGACTTTTGTTTCATAACTCGTTTGACTTCAAGACTTATGATACGGATATTATATGATTCAAATACCTTAATACATGACCTCTTGAGTGTATTAAGAACCTCTAGGTTTACCTGAAAATACGAGTTACAACATCCTTGATTCGTTTAATTTCTAATACTTGTTAATCACCCTTATATACCCTTGTATCACTTAAGACCAATAGGATTAACTTCTTTTCATCTCAAAGGTAATTCCTTATTGGATTTATGTTAACTAATATATGGCATGAACTAACGCGTGTGTATATGGGTTGTAACACCCTTCCCCCCTTAGGAACATTCGTCCTTGAATGTAAGGGTTCATGGGGAGTTTAAATCGTCGTGGATCCGGCCAAGTTTCTCCCATAAATAGAGGACAAACTTGCAAGCAGTTAACTTAACGTATGGCCTTAAAATAGTATACAAAGCATTATGGATATGTACATTATCTGCATATCGCCATTTTGTATTAAGGAAGAGTATTCTCAAGTTATTGCTTACCTAACAGAGCCATTTCACCTTCTAATGTATCATGTGTTCCACCAGCATCCTTGTTATCTTCATTCTGGAATAGGTACGGGTATTTAGACTTCATCTCCTCTTCTGCTTACCATGTAATTTCTTCCAAATTCTTGTTCCTCCACAATACTTTGACGGAAGCTACACCTTTTTTCTCAGCTTGCGGACTTGTCGATCTAATATAGCCACTGTCACTTATTCATATGATAGGTCCTCAGTAACTTGTACATATTTGATAGGGACGACTCGAGAAGGGTCTCCAATACATTTCCTCAACATAGATACATGGAATACCAGGTGGATAAATTCTAATTCGGATGGCAATTCTAACTCATAAGCAACCTGTCCAATCCGTCGAAGAATTTTATATGGCCCGATATACCTTGGACTCAACTTACCTTTCTTCCCAAAACGCATAATACCCTTCATTGGTGAGATCCTTAGGAAAACCCAATCACCAACCTCAAACTCTAGATCACGACCTCGGACATCAGAATAAGATTTTTTCCTGCTTTGTGCCGTCCTCAATCACTCCTATATCACGTTCACCTTCTCAATAGCTTGGTGAATCAAATCTGGCCTATATAATTCTGCTTCACCGACTTCGAACCATCCAACTGGTGATCATCTCCTCCCGTATAATGCCTCATATGGGGCTATTTTAATACTGGAATGGTAGCTATTATTGTAGGCGAATTCTATGAGTGGAATATAGTCATCCCAATTTCCCTTAAAATCTAGAACACATGCTCGTAGCATATCTTCCAGTGTCTGAATGGTACGTTCAGCCTGTCCGTCAGTTTGCAGATGAAATGCAGTGTTGAGATTCACTTGTGTGCCTAAACCTTTCTGAAAAGAACTCCAAAAGTTAGCTGTAAATTGAGCTCCTCGGTCTGATATAATAGATACCAGCACACCATGAAGCCAAACAATCTCCTTGATATACAACTTCGCATAATCTTCAGCCGTGTAAGTTGTCTTAACTGACAGAAAATGGGCACATTTTGTAAGTCGATCAATTATCGCCCAGATGGAGTCAAACTTATGATAGGAGCAAGGTAATCCAATAATGAAATCCATATTAATCACCTCCCATTTCCAGGTCGGAATCTCTATATTCTGAAGCAATCCACCAGGTTTCTGATGTTTTATCTTTACTTGTTGACAATTGGGACACTGGGCTACAAATTCTGCAATAGACTTCTTCATGTTATCCCACCAATACTGCTCCTTGACATCATGATACATCTTTGTCGAGCCGGGATGGATGGAATATCGGGATTGATGAATCTCATTCATAATCTTCTCTCGCAACCCTGCCATATTAGGCACACATAATCGGCCCTAGTATCTCAGTGCCCCATCTCTTCCGATCTCAAAAGCCATACTTTTACACTGCTGAATGCTCTCTCTTAATCGTACTAAGATAGGATCTTCATATTGCCGTGCTTTTACCTCGGCTACCAAAGATGATTCTGATGTATTCTGTACAGTAACACCTCCGTCATCAGAGTCTAACAATCTGATTCTCATATTGGCTAGCTGATGAAGCTCTTTAGTCAACCCCCATCTACCTGCCTCAATATGTACTAAGCTTCCCATTGATTTACGGCTGAGAGCGTCTGCCACAACATTGGCTTTACCGGGATGATACAATATCTCGACGTCATAGTCTTTCAATAATTCAAGCCACCTACGCTGCCTCAAATTCAACTCTTTCTGCTTGAAGATGTATTGTAAACTCTTGTGATCTGTGTAGATGTCAACATGGATGCCGTATAAGTAGTGCCGCCATATCTTCAAAGCATATATTACTGCAGCCAATTCCAAATCATGGGTTGGATAATTCTTTTCATGCTTCTTCAATTGTCTTGATGCATAAGCAATCACATTCCCACGCTGCATCAATACGCACCCCAAACCTATACCTGAGGCATCACAATATACCACATAACCTTCTGTTCCTTCAGGAAGAGTGAGCACTGGTGCAGATGTCAATCGATTCTTCAGCTCCTGAAAACTACGTTCACAAGTGTCAGACCACTGGAACTTGGTAGCTTTCTGTGTTAACTTAGTCAATGGTGATGATATAGAGGAAAACCCTTCCACAAACCGCCTATAATATCCTGCTAGCCCTAGGAAGCTGCGGACTTCTGATGGTGTTGTAGGTCTCGGCCAATTCTTTACTGCATCGATCTTCTGAGTGTCGACACTAATACCCTCGTCAGATATCACATGGCCAAGGAACGCTACTGAGTTCAGCCAAAATTCACATTTGGAGAGCTTAGCATATAACTTACGATCCTGAAGCGTCTGTAATACTATCCGCAAGTGGCCCGCATGTTCCGCCTCCGAACGAGAATACACTAGAATGTCATCAATGAATACAATCACGAACACATCAAGATAGGGCCTGAATATAGTATTCATGAGATCCATAAAAGCTGCTGGGGCATTTGTTAGCCCGAACGACATCACCAAGAACTCAAAGTGCCCATATCTTGTCCGGAAGGCCGTCTTTGGAATATCCTTCTCCCTAACCCTCACCTGATGATACCCTGAACGTAAATCAATCTTGGAGAAATACTTGGCACCCTGGAGTTGGTCAAACAGGTCATCAATTCTTGGAAGTGGATACTTGTTCTTTATAGTAAACTTATTCAACTGTCGATAGTCGATACACATCCGTAACGACCCGTTTTTCTTCCGCACGAATAGGACTGGTGAACCCCAAGGTGAAGTGCTAGGCCTAATGAAGCCCTTATCCAGCAAGTCCTTCAATTGCACCTTCAACTCTCGCAACTCTGCCGGAGCCATTCTTTATGGAGGGATAGAGATCGGTTGAGTGTCAGGCAACACATCAATGCTAAACTCAATCTCCCTTTCAGGAGGAAGGCCTAGGAGTTCATCTGGGAAAACATCTGGAAATTCGTTGACCACGAGGATTGATTGTAAAGTAGGCAGTTTCACCTCCGCATCCCTAACGCGAACGAAATGATAAATGTAACCTTTTGAGATCATTTTCCTTGCCTTAAGATAGGAAATAAACCTACCTTTCGGTGTAGCAATGTTCCCTTTCCATTCAATGATGGGTTCACCAGAAAATTGAAACCTAACCATCTTCGTACGACAGTCAACATTTGCATAGCATGAGGCCAACCAGTCCATTCCCATTATCACATCAAAATCAACCATTTCTAACTCAAATAAATTTGCCGAGGTTTGACGACTACAAATCATCACAGTGCAACCTCTATATACCCTTCTAGCAATCACAAAATCTCATATCGGAATAGATACCACAAGGGGTTTACTTATCAATTCAGGTTCAGTGACAAACGTATTAGCCACAAAGGGTGTAACATATGATAATGTAGATCCCGGATCAATCAGCGCATATACATCATAAGAAAACACAGATAATACACCTGTAACAACATCTGGAGACGACTCGAGATCCTGTCGACCTACTAGAGCATAGGTTCTATTTTTTACCACTACTCGAACTCGGCACTGCACCTCTACCTCTACCACGACCTGTCGACTGCTGAAAACCCCGTGCTGGAGGTCGAACTGATGAGGAAGAAGCAGACACAGATCTAGTCGGATGAGCCATACTATCACCTCCCCTATTAGGACAATCCCGCATCATATGGCCAGTCTGTTTGCAAGAATAACATGCATCAGAACCTCGAAGGCACAGTCTAAAGTGGGCCTTGCCGCACTGATCACAACGTAGTGTTGTGGGTCTTGTCTGACTAGTATCCTTGTGATGTTGCGAGCCTGATTCCTGCGAACTCTAACCTAGACCAAAATAGGTAAATCGATCACATCGAGGCCTCTGAAACTATGGAGGAGCACTAGCTACAGGTAGCGCCGAACTTCTCGAAGACTGGGGCCTGACGCTGCCTCTGAAGTCATTAGAATACCTTGCAAATCTCGCCCTCTTATGCTGGCCCCTATCCTACTCCTTATCTGCCCTCTGCTGGTGCTTACGATCCTCTAGGGTCTAAGCATAAGCTTGAATATGGGAAATATCCATGCCCTCCACCAAGGAGGCTGTCGTACACTCATTTATTAGATGTGGTCCCAATCCGTTCACGAACAAATGCACCCTATCACTCATCTCGGCCACCATATGGGGAGCATACCTTGCTAAAGAATCAAACTGCATACTGTACTCTCGCACACTCATATTACCTTGTTTAAGGTTCAAGAACTTATCAGCTCTAGCTCGTCGTATCTCAACTGGCAAGTAGTGACGAAGAAAATCCTCAGAAAATTCCTTCCACATAGCTGGAGGAGCGTTTGGACCCCTGGATATCTCCCAACTATCATACCAGAGAACCGCTAAATCCCGTAGCCAATAAGAAGCCAACTCTACTGCCTCTGTATCACTAACATGCATAACCCGTAGTGTACGATGAACCTGGTCAATAAAAGTCTGCGGGTCCTCCTTGGGGTCTGATCCGGTAAACACTGGAGTGTCTAAATTAATAAAATCACAAACTCTCATACTAACTGGTTTATCAGCAGCACCTATATTCTGACTCTGAGCCTGAGCAGCTACCAAGCTAGTCAATAACTGCAAATCACTCTGCATATCCTGGTCTGTAGTGCCAGACGGAGGAACTGGAGGTGCTGGGTGCCTCCTAATATCCTATGGAGGAGACGAAGTAGATGAGGTATGAGACGACATCTCACTCTGAGCCTCACTTTGGCTTGCTCTGGCTTGGGGCGGTACCCTCTCCCGCAGCTGTATCAAGCCATCTACTAATTGTTTGCTTCCTAGTCGAAGGCATCGCTGAAAGAAAACAAGGTGAATATTAGAGACGAACACTTACGACTCAACTCTACGCATGATCTAGATTCAGGAAGAAGGTAACAACCCTAGATGTCATGTAGCCTCCTGATTATAAATGTGGCACACTACACATCCATAATCAAGACTCTACTAGACACGGCTCATAGACAATCCCTAGGACAGACTTGCTCTGATACCAAGTTTGTCACGACCCAAACTGGAGGGCCATGACTAGCACCTGACCATACTTGCCGCACACCAACGTACATTTTATCTAACCTTCTTTTATTATCTTTTAGGGTTGATGAGATCAATATAAATGGTAGACATGGATCATGGACAACCAACAATAAAATATGATGGCATGAATATACATAACATGGGATGACCAGACAATCAAGAAACTACATATAAGGTACGAGCTACCACGCTACCATGAAAGACTATACAACAAAAACCACTCGACAAGGCATACCAAACTATACATGAGTCGACATCTGTCTATGATCCTCTAAATGAACATAAGTGCTGCAACATAGTCGGAACAGGGCCCCGACATACCCATAATGTCTATAACAAAATGCATACCAAGACCACGACAAGTCTGGAGAAGGGATCTCGCAAATCACTGCAGAACTGGACAACCTACTGTGGTGGGGGAGCTGCACCTGCCTGTCTATCAGGGCCTGCAACACGACATGCAACGTCCACAAACAAAAGGACATCAGTACGAATAACGTACTGAGTATGTAAGGTAGGGAACCATAAATACGAACAGTAATGTAAGCAGGGATAGAGAATATACAACCTGGAACATCCGAATACCTCTGAGGGCTACTGACATGCAATGCATGATACATATGTATGTATACATAAATTTTTAAAACATACGCCTCTGTGGGCATCATCATCATCATATCGTACCCAGCCATAATAGGCTTGGTAAAAAACGTACCTGGCCATCATAAGGCTCGGTAGAATCGTACTCAGCCACGTGGAGCTCGATAAAACCCAACTGATCAGTGGTTGCACAATAGGTGCCGTACTCGGTCGACTATAGCGCGGCTAGGTAGAGTAAAATAGATACATATATATAATGCATGCTCGACTCGTGGTAAGGTCGGTATCCTCTATACACGTCATTAGGACTAACTCTTCACTATGAACCTTATAAGAATCAGGAAGTACCAACAACATTGATAACATAAGAATAAGAGAAGCAATATTAACATCAATCGTTCCATAAGAGGGAAAACAATGTAAGTACTGCTAGCTTCTAAGAGTAGAGTATCTTTGGAAGCTCGTTCATTACATTATGTACAATCGGAGTCGTGAAAAAGAAGGAAAAGGATAGCCTCATATACCTTGTATATACTGCCCCAATCGCAAGCTATGCAATTGTCACAACTCCTTAGTCTACAATAAGAGAAACGATACTATCGTTATCATTTAAGCGTCATAATTATGTATCGACGACAACCTATTTTACGTTGAAACGGACAACCCCTACCCTATATATATGACTTCGCACCATTCAAAACAATCACCAAACATCCCAAACAACATCAATAATAAACATATTGAGCCTCCCAAAATAGTCCACGCACAACCTAATTACATCATACATACGACGACCACCGTAGTCGTGTCAAACGACCCGGAAATGTTATGAATAACTATCAGTCCACAAACCTACATATATATTGTGTTTTTCCACACCCTTCCACCTCAAAAACTCCACAAAATAGTAGTAAAACACGCATCCCAATAGCAATACAAAACAGTCCACAAAACAGTCCGCTACAAGTAAATAACTCGAACTCACGGCTTCCGATCATCGTCCCGTGAGTTCTTACATGTATAAAACGAATTACCATGAATTCACAGCAGAGAAAAATGTATGAAAGATGGAAGTAACTTACCTTACTTGTTGGATAACTCAGCCCTTGCCTTGGTTCTTCAAACTCTAGGTTTTACCTTCAAATAGAACTTGAAAGAAAGGGAAAATCGATTAGGGTTTGTGTGAGATTTTTGGGGAGTAGTTGCAGGGGTTAACTTTGGTTTTGAGGGTCTGAAATATGGATGAAATAATTGAGTTCATAACCCCTTAAAAGTCCTCTCTTGTCCGACTTAGGTCTTTTAATTTTGTCCTATCATTTTGGCAAGTAGGTGATGCACCTACTTGTCATCTACCAACCTGCGCAGGCTTGCAAAAATATGAATATCTATATACTCATAGATCGTATTGACAAACCGTTTAATGCATTGGAAAATCTTAGAAACATTTGACCTAATGTTTAAGTAAAATTATGAACCTAAGTTGCGACAACGTTTGTCGACTTTTGTTTCATAACTCGTTTGACTTCAAGACTTATGATACAAATATTATATGATTAAAATACCTTAATACATGACTTATTGAGTATATTAAGAACCTCTAGGTTTACCTGAAAATACGAGTTACAATATCCTTGATTCGTTTAACTTCTAATACTTGTTAATCACCCTTATATACCCTTGTATCACTTAAGACCAATAGGATTAACTTCTTATCATCTCAAAGGTAATTCCTTCTTCGATTTATGTTAACTAATATATGGCATGAACTAACGCGTGTGGATATGGGTTGTAACAATGTAGGCCCGGGGGCGATTTTTGACTTTTTGGGTAAAAGTTTAGAAAACTCATTTTCATGCATTAAAATTGATTCATTTAGCATTGATTGATGTAATTAAGTAACTTGTGGCTAGATACGAGCGAATTGGTGGTGTAATCACGAGGTAAAGCGATACTATAGGCTTGAATTGTGTTCGTGGCATCGAGGTAAGTGTTTGGTCTAACCTTGGCTTGAGGGATTAAGAGTCGTGTCTTATTTGCTATGTGTTAATTGTGGAGTACGACGTATAGGCATGGTGACGAGTATCTATACGTTGGTGTCAAGCATGCCCGTGAGTATTGTATTATAATTTTTATGACTCCGTTGTGGTTTATTGCACTTCACATGTTATTTTCATTATTGTTCCCTTGCCGGGATGTTATTAGCATGGTTGTTCCCTTGCTGAGGTAGTATTATTATGATTTTTCCCTTGCCGGGATGTTATTGTCATATTATTGTTCCCTTGCCGGGATGTTTGTTTTGATATTATTGTTCCCTTGTCAGGACCCCTTTTGTGATTGGTGTTGGTAAAAGAAATAGGAGCAGGTTGCACGCCTGCAACTAGATATTTGAAATGGGAGCGGGTTGCATGCCTGCAACGAGATATATGAAATGGGATTGGGTTTTACGCCTGCAATAAGATCTGCAAAATGGGAGCGGGTTGCACGCCTGCAATGAGATATATGAAATGGGAGTGGGCTGCACGCCTGCAACGAGATATGTGAAATGGGAGCAGGTTGCATGCCTGCAATGAGATATGTGAAATGGGATCGGGTTGCACGCCTGCAATGAGATACATGAAATGGGATCGGGTTGCATGCCTACAACGAGATGTGAAATGAAAGTGCACTTGCATTTATTTTCCCTATATTTGTTAGTAATTGGATTTTGGTTTCTTTATGTTCATCTTGATATTCTTTTGTTATCTGTTACTCCTCGCAACATGTTTCCCCCGCCCAATTTTAATTGTAATTACCTGCTTATATTCCCGCTATTTATGATATAACTGCATAGGTTTATTTGATAGTCTGGTCCCAGCCTCGTCACTACTTCGCCGAGGTTAGGCTAGGCACTTACCAGCACATGGGTCGGTTATGCTGATACTAAACTCGGCACTCTTTTGTGCAGATCCCAGTGTAGTAGACTTCAAATCGTAGTGATGTTGCTATCTTCAGTCCAACAGGCGACCCGGGGTAGTCCTGCAGACGTCCGCGGGCCTTGGCGTCACCTCCTGTCTTTTCTTTATCCTATTTCCTTTACTCAATTCAGAAACAATGTATATTTTATCTTTCAGACTTTGTATGTAGTATTCGTAGACCGTCTGTGAAACTATGACACCAAATTCTGGGTAGAGTTGTATTTAGACTTTCGCAGTTTGTATTAAGATTAATTTATTAGATTTTATCTTCCGCTCAATTATTTTTGCTATTTATATTATATCTACTCTTCACTAATAACGGTTTAAAACTGGAAAAAGTTAAGTAATTAGAATAATTTGGCTTGCCTAGCTTTCATCAGTAGGCGCCATCACGGCTCTCGAGGGTGGGAAATTCGGGTCGTGACAAGTTTGTATCAGAGCTCTAGGTTACATGGGTCTCACAGTTCATAGACAAGCTTAGTAGAGTCTAATGTATCGGTACGGAGACATCTGTATTTATCCCCCAAAGGCTACAGAGTTAGGAAAAAACTTCACATCTATTCTTTCATGTCGTGCGGTTTGGTTTCTCAAAGCTAATTGAATTTCTACTCTGTTCTTTCACGGATGGTGAGAATACACGCTTCCTCATCTACTGACCAGCAGCCCGAGCCCCCAACAGCAGCTCCCACGAGGGGCAGAGGGCGAGGTCGAGGTCGCGCTAGAGGTCGAGGTAGGGGCAAAACTTAGACAATTGGAGCAGTTCCGCCGGGTATGGTAGCTCAGACCGGTGATGGAGCAACTATGTCTTCCTATGCTTTGTGGAGATTGGACAGGTTCACCAAGCTCTTCACTACTACTTTCAGCGGTGTATCTTCTGAGGATCCCTAGGATTATCTAAACAGCTGTCATGAGGTTCTCAGAAACATGGGTATAGTGGAGACCAATGGGGTCGATTTTGCTACTTCTTGCTTGTTAGGATACGCCAAGACTTGGTGGAGAGATTATTGCTTGGCTAGACCAGCCGGATCGCCAGCTTTGACTTGGGAGCAGTTTACTCAACTATTTCTGGAGAAGTTTCTCCCCATCACTCAGAGAGAGGCCTATCGGAGGTAGTTTGAGTGTCTCCAGTAGGGTTCTATGACCGTTACTCAGTATGAGACCAAATTCATTGACTTGGCTTGTCATGCTATTATCATACTTCCCACCGAGAGAGAGAGAGAGAGAGAGTGGGAGGTTCATTGAGGGACTTATCCATCCTATTCGATTTCAGATGGCCAAGGAGACAGGGAGTGAGATTTCCTTTCAGGAGGCGGCCAATGTGGCCAGGAGAGTTGAGATGGTTCTATCGTAGGGAGGTGGTCAGGGGTCTGACAAGAGGCCTCGTCACTCAGGCAGATTCAGTGGTTCCTCGTTTGGAGGCAGGGATTCGTATGGTATAGGCCATCCTCCTAGGTCTTTTCAGTTAGCACTTCAGGTTTCTCTCGGTGCTTCAGTTGGTCGTGGTTCTTATATGCAGTATTCTGATCAACATACCTACAGTGCACCACCAGCTCCTATCAGTGCACTGCCACTTCAGAGTTTCCAGGGTCATCAGCCCCAGCAGCCGAGGCTTGTGTCTCCAGTAGGCACATTGCTAGATATTGCCCTCGAGCATTGGGTAGTTCTCAGAAGCAGGGTTCCCGTGCTATGGCTCAGGTGCCAGGTGTTCCACAGCCCGCCCAGCCAGCTAGAGGTGGGGGTAGAGGTGCTAGAGGTGGAGGTAGAGGTATTAGAGGTGGAGCTCAGGCCACTAGAGGTGGAGGCCAGCCAGTACCAGGCCGTCCTAGAGATGTAGTTCAGGGTGGTAGGGCCCAGCCCCAATGTTATGCTCTTCCAGCTAGGCCCGAGGCTGAGGCTTCCGATGTAGTTATCACAGGTACTGTTCTGGTTTGTAGCAGAGATGCTTCAGTTTTATTTGATCTGGGATCTATATACTCCTATTTGTCATCTTATTTTGCACCGTATCTGGTCATTCCTAGTGATTCTTTGAGTGCTCCTATTTATGTGTCTACACCGGTGGGTGATTCTATTGTGGTAGATTGAGTCCATCATTCATATGTAGTTGCGATTGGGGGTCTTGAGACTCGTGTAGATTTGCTTATTATGGACATGGTTGATTTCGATGTCATATTAGGGATGGACTGGTTATCACCTTGTCATGCTATCTTGGACTGTCATGCCAAGACTATGACCTTATCCTTGCCGATTTTACCTCATTTAAAGTGGAGAGGGACTCCTGGTCATTCTACCCGCAGTGTTATCTCTTATATGAAGGCTCGGCGTATGGTCGAGAAGGGGTGTTTGGCCTATTTGGCCTATGTTCGTGATTCTAGTGCTGAGATTCCTTCTATTGATTCTGCGCCTATTGTTCGTGAGTTTCCTGAGGTATTCCTTTCAGACCTGTCGGGTATGCCACCCGATAGGGATATTGACTTTTGCATTGATTTGGCTCCGGGCACTCAGCCCATTTCTATCCCGTCGTATTGTATGGCCCCACCTGAGTTGAAAGAGTTAAATGAGTAGTTGCAAGACTTGCTTGAAAAAGGTTTCATTAGACCTAGTGTTTCACTTTGGGGTGCGCGCTGGTTTTGTTTGTTAAAAAGAAGGACGGATCAATGCAAATGTGTATAGATTACCGGTAGTTGAACAATGTTACAATCAAGAATAAGTATCCATTTCCGAGGATTGATGATTTGTTTGATCAGCTTCAGGGTGCTAAGATATTTTTGAAGATTGACTTGAGATTTGGCTACCATCAGTTGAGGATTAGGGCATCTGATGTCCTTAAGACAGCTTTCCGCACTCGGTATGAGCATTATGAGTTCTTGGTGATGTCATTCGAGTTGACAAATGCCTCGACAACTTTTATGGATTTGATGAACTGAGTGTTCAGGCCTTACTTGGATTCGTTCGTGATAGTATTCATTGATGATATTTTGATCTATTCCCGTAGCCGGGAGAAGCACGAGCAACATCTTAGAGTGGTTCTTCAGACTTTGACGGATAGTCAGTTGTATGCCAAGTTTTTGAAATGTGAGTTCTGGTTGAGTTCAGTTGCATTCCTGGGTCATGTTGTATCCGTAGAGGGTATTCAGGTTAATCTGAAGAAGATTGAGGCAGTCAAGAACCAGCCTAGACCAGCATCAGCTACAGAGATTCAGAGTTTCTTGGGATTGGCAGGATATTATCGTCGGTTTACGGAGGCGTTTTCGTCTAATGCAGCCCCGATAAGCAGGTTGACCCAAAAGGGTACCCAGTTTAGATGGTCGTACGAGTGTGAAGCGAGCTTTCAGAAGCTCAAGACAGCTCTGACTATGACACCAGTGCTTGTTTTCCCCACATGTTCATGGCCTTATACGGTTTATTGTGATTTATCTCATATTGGGATTGGTGCGATGTTGATACAGGATAACAAGGTCATTGCCTATGCTTCACGATAGTTGAAGATCCATGAGAAGAAATATCCGGTTCATGATTTGGAGTTAGCAGCCATCGTTCACGCGTTGAAGATTTGGAGGCATTATCTGTATGGCGTGGCATGTGAGGTGTTCATGAATCACACGAGTTTGCAGTATTTGTTCAAGCAGAAGGAGCTAAATTGGAGGTAGAGAAGGTGGTTGGAGCTATTAAAGGATTATGATATCACCATCTTATATCATCCGGGAAAGGCAATTGTGGTGGCCAATGCTTTGAATAGAAAGTCAGCCAGTATGGGTAGTCTTGCTTATATTCCAGTTGGTGAGAGACCGCTTGCTTTGGATGTTTAGGCTTTGGCCAATCAGTTCGTGAGGTTGGATGTTTCTGAGCCCAGTCGTGTGTTAGCTCGCACGGCCGCTCGTTCTTCCTTATTGGAGTGTATCCATGATCGGCAGTATGATGATCCCATTTGTGTGTCTTTAGAGACACGGTGCAACACGGAGGTGCCAAGCAGGTTGCCTTAGGTGATGATGGAGTTTTGAGATTACAGGGTCGAGTTTGTGTGCCTAATGTGGATGGACTCCGAGAGTTGATTTTAGAGGAGGCCCATAGTTCTCGGTACTCTATTCATCCGGGCGTACAACAATAGCTACCAGTCGAGTATCCAGATGGCTCCTTATGAGGCTTGGTATGGTAGGTGGTGTGGGTCGCCGGTTGGATGGTTCGACCGGGGGAGGCTCGGTTGTTGGGTACGGATCTAGTACAGGATGCCTTGGACAAGGTCAGGATCATTCAGGATAGGATTCGTACAGCTCAGTCTAGGAAAAAGAGTTATGCCGACTGCAAGGTTCGTGATTTGGCATTCATGGTCATTGAGCGAGTATTGCTTCGAGTGTCGCCTATAAAGGGCGTGATGAGATTTGGTAAGAAGGGAAAGCTTAGCCCTAGGTTCATTAGCCCGTTTGAGATTCTTGATCGAGTGGGAGAGGTGGCTTACAGACTTGCATTGCCACCGAGTTTATCAATCGTGTATCCAGTGTTTCATGTGTCCATGCTTCGGAAATATCATGTCGATCCATCCCACATGTTAGATTTCAGCACTATCCAGTTGGACAAGGACCTGTCTTATGAGGAGGAGCCAGTAGCTATTCTAGACCGGCAGGTTCGTCTGTTGAGATCTAAGATTTTCTCTCTATTCGTGTTCAGAGAAGAGGTCAGCCCGCTGAGGCATCAATTTGGGAGTCTGAGTCCGATATGTGGAGCCGTTATCCCCATCTTTTCCCCAACTCAGGTACTTCCTTCTAATGTCTGTTCGAGGACAAACAGTTGTTTTAGAGGTGCAGAATGTGATGACCCAAAATGTCATTACTTGTTTTAGAAATGAATTCTGTATTCCAAGGCCTTAAAAACTTCTTTCAGCATCACCTTGATTTGCGTGCACAGTTCGGGCGCGTAGCCAGAAAGCCAACATGTGAAATCTGTGAAAAATGATGAATTTTGACTTCGGTCAAAATTTTGGGCAAACGGGCTCGGACCCATGATTTGACGGTCCCGGTGAGTCCGTAGGATTATATGGGACTTGGGTGTATGCCTGGAATCGAATTCCGAGGTCCCAAGCCCGAGAAATGAATTTTTGAAAGAAATTATTTTGCTGAATTAATTATGAGTTTTTGAAAGAGAAATATGTTTGAAACCATTGGTATCGGGCCTGTATTTTAGTTCCGGAGCCTGATACAGGTCTTATATATGATTTGAGTCGAGCCTGTGAAAATTTGTAAGAAAAGGATTTGAAATGATTTGAATCGGACCTTATTTGAGAAATTTGGCAAGTTTGAAGTTCTTAAGAAATTTCATGATTTTGATGCTAAATTCATAGTTGTTGATGTTATTTTAGCGATTTGAATGCACAAGCAAGTCCGTATGATGTTTTTAGATTGGTGTCCATGGTTGATTTGGAGCCCTGAGGGTCGGGTGAGTTTTGGATAGGCCACAGAGTGGAATTTTGACTTTGGGTGTTACAGATTTTGAACTGATGTGTTGCAGCCCTGCAGGCTTCGCATTTGTGAAGCCTGGCTCGCAAATGCGAGATCACATTTGCGAAGGCTATGTCGCAAATGCGAACTAGCCCAGGTCAGCACTATCTCGCAAGTGCGAGGTTCCTATCGCAAATGTGATTCCCCCCAGCTACTGCCTTAGTCGCAAATGCGACTCTTGTACTGCAAATACGATTTCGCATTTGCGAGAGGTCTATCGCAAATGCGAAGAAGACCAGAAAATCTACTTGGTCTCAAATGCAACATTTTGTTCGCAAATGCGAAGGCATCAGAATCCTGAATGGTTCGCAATTGCGAACCCTGATCGCAATTCCTATATCTGCAACCTGTAATTTTATAACTTAGCCGAAAATCTCTCATTTTTCACACTCTTTCAAAACCAAAACACTCTTGGGCGATTTTTCAAAGACAAGTCTTCTTCCAAATCGATTGTAAGTCAATTTTAACTCGCTTTCTTCAATCATTAACATCTTTTCATATGATTTCAACTCAAAATCAATGATTTTCATGGGGAAAATTGGGTGGTTTGGGTAAAACCTAGGTTTTTCAAAAATTGGGTATTTGGACCTTGATTTGAGGTCCAATTTCAAAAAAAATTATATATTTGGGTTCGTAGGGGAATGAGTAATCGGGTTTTGGTTCGAACCTTGGGGTTTGACCATGTGGGCCCGGGAGCACTTTTTGACTTTTTGGGTAAAACTTTAAAAAACCCATTTTAATGCATTAAAATTGATTCATTTAGTATTTATTAATGTAATTAAGTAACTTGTGGCTAGATATGAGCGAATTGGTGGTGGAATCACGAGGTAAAGCGATATTAGAGGCTTGAATTGTGTTCATGGCATCGAGGTAAGTGTTTGGTCTAACCTTAGCTTGAGGGATTAGGAGTCGTGTCTTATTTGCTACGTGTTAATTGTGGAGTACAATGTATAGGCATGGTGACGAGTATCTATACATTGGTGTCAAGCATGCCCGTGCGTCTTGTATTGTAATTGTTATGACTCTATTGGGATTTATTGCGCTTCAAATGTTATTCTCATTATTGTTCCCTTGCAGGGATGTTATTGTCATTATTGTTCCCTTGCCGGGGTATTGTTATCATTATTGTTCCCTTGCCGGGATGTTATTGTCATATTATTGTTCCCTTGTCGGGATGTTTGTTTTGATATTATTGTTCCCTTGCCGGGACCCCTTTTGTGATTGGTGTTGATAAAACAAATGGGAGCGGGTTGCATGCCTGGAACAAGATATGTGAAATGGGAGCAGGTTGCATGCCTGTAACGAGATATGTGAAATGGGAGAGGGTTGCACGCCTATAACGAGATATATGAAATGGGATCAGGTTGCACGCCTGCAACGAGATCTGTGAAATGGGAGCGGGTTGCACGCCTGCAACGAGATATGTGAAATAGGATCGGGTTGCACGCCTGCAACGAGATCTGTGAAATGGGAGTGGGTTGCACGCCTGCAACGAGATATGTGAAATGGGAGCGGGTTGCACGCCTACAACGAGATATGTGAAATGGGATCGGATTGCATGCCTGCAACGAGATATATGAAATGGGATCGGTTGCACTCCTGCAACGAGATACATGAAATGGGATCGGGTTGCACGCCTGCAACGAGATGTGAAATGAAAGTGAACTCTGCATTTGTTTTCCCAATCCTTGTTAGTAATTGGATTTTGGTTTCTTTATGTTCATCTTGATATTTTGTTGTTATCTGTTACTCCCCGCAACATGTTTCCCCCGCCCAATTTTAATTCCAATTACCTGCTTCTATTTTCGCTGTTTATGATACAACTGCACAGGTTTATTTGATAGTCTGGTCCTAGCCTCGTCACTACTTCACCGAGGTTGGGCTAGGCACTTATCAGCACATGGGGTCGGTTGTGCTGATATTACACTCTGCACTCTTTTGTGAAGATCCCAATGTTGTAGACTTTGGACCATAGTGAGGTTGCTGCCTTCAGTCCAACAGGCGACCCGAGGTAGTCCTGCAGGCGTCCGCGGGCCTTGGAGTCACCTCCTATCTTTCCTTTATCTTGTTTACTTTACTCATTTCAAAAACATGGTATATTTTATCTGTCAGACTTTGTATGTAGTATTCGTAAACCGTCTGTAAAACTGTGACACCAAATTCTGGGTAGAGTTTTATTTAAACTTCCGCAGTTTGTATTAAGATTAATTTATCAGATTTTGTCTTCCGATCAATTATTTTCGCTATTTGTATGATATCTACTCATTACTTATAATGGTTTAAAACTGGAAAAAATTAAGTAATTAGAACAATTTGGCTTGCCTAGCTTTAATCAGTAGGCGCCATTACAACTCTCGAGGGTGGGAAATTCCGGTCGTGACATGTATCCAACATGTTGTATTCAACTTATTGTATTAGTCTGTATTCAACTTACTGTATTACTCTGTATTCAACTTATTGCATTCATAACAAGTCGACAAGTTGCATTTATAATATAATTTACCATGTTGTATTCATTTGTATTTCAACAAGATATATTTATCTATATTCATTAAGTTGTATTTATATGTATTCACCAGATTATGTTCACATATTTTTAGCAGGTGTATTTAGACCTTCATATTTATATAATATATTGTATTAATATGTATGCAGCTGTATTTTGAATACGTCTTATGTATATAACTAATTTTATTTATCTGTATTCATCTGTATGCATATGTATTCAAGTCTATTTAGACCTTTGTACAATACATATTTAGACATCTATACGTGTATAACAGATTATATTAATATGTATTCAGGTGTATTTGAATACATGTATTTAATATTCAGAAAATCATATTCAATCTCTGATATACGATATGTATTCAAAAAAAAAATCAGTTCTGTTTATTGAAATATTACTTTTTTTTACAATACAATCATATCCTATGTATACAACTGAGTGTAATCATATGTATTCAATGATTGTATTCATCTATAGTCAGATATCATGAAGTAATATAATAGTCATATTTTAATTACATATTCAGATTTAATACACAACTAAATATATCCAAAATATGTTCGAAATGACACCGAAATCTATGACAAATCGTTATAGCATTAATACAAGTCAGAATGTGAACTAATTTCTACGTGAAGCATTTCTACAAGTACGCTTATTATGTCTTTCCTGCCCATATATGCTAATGTTGATTTTTCTTCTGCAACAATTCAATCAACGGCTTATCACGCTTCTTCTTTATTCTTCCAGGAGGTCTTTTCCATTTGGGTGGTAATACAACTTCATCTGCTATATGTGCTGTATATTCCATTCTTTCCGGTCCGGCAAAGGATACACGGGCACCTCATATGTCGTTACAACAGACTTTGGTTTGTAATAGTCAGAGCAATAAACTTCTAGCATTAGAAACTTGCTCTTCAGGACAACCCAAGCGTGTGGGCATGGTAATTCGTCGACTTGGAACTGCCCACAATTGCATTTTCTCTCTAAGAGGCATACGGTGTAATGCCTTCCTTCATCGTTCACCGTTTAAACATAGACCTATTAGTTTGCATTATTTAAAAAAATAAATCATATATATATATATATATGATTTTAATATGGAGTATTAGACTTTTATTTAGCTTTTTAAGAATCACAATATATATTGTATTAAACTACAACTATATTAAATACAAACATATTTGTACATACAGAATTCAAAGACATACACATATATACAGTTAAATACATTGAATACATTATAATACATACTATATGAATGCTGGCAGAATATTAAGGAGGAGTCTTGAATAAATACAGGATACAACGTCCATGGTTACCTTGAAATATATACAGTTAAATACCTTGTACCATGGCTAAATATAGGATACAAATACGTAAATAAAAGGCAACTTACAGTAATTCGTATAGACATTGCCTCATTCAAGGTAAGCATCTCCTGGTATTTTTTTCCAAGCGTTGTGTATGTCTGTAGAGCTTCTTTCCGATTGCTGCAATTCCAACGTCCAAACATTTTCCTAACTTCTTCAAGGAGGTTGTATATTGTCAATTCCCTTTATGACACAAGTGCGGCATTGATTGACTCAACAATATTTGATGTCATTTTCCATCCTCTGTTAACAGGTGCATACAACCTAGCCCACTTTTCGTATCCAGCTAACTCCAAGTAATCCTTCACCCTAATATATACCTTCTCCATTATACTGTCAAACTTAGCATGTGTATGCTTTTTCCATCGAGAAATATATCTCGCTCAACTTTGAATGACTCTTTTTGAATTTCTTATATATGTTGTTCCAAAGATGCCATATACAAGCAAAATGTGGTACAGTTGGATACACTCTTGATACAAACTTGATGATACTTTCGTTCCTATCTGAAACGATGTACATGCTTTCCATCTCACCATATACTTCCTTGAATTGCTCAAAGAACCACGTCCAAGCAGCATCATTCTCTGAATCAATAACACCATATGCTAGTGGAAGTATATGACCTGTAAAGAAAATTGCATACATATTATAAATATGTATTTCAATATTTAATATGCAGTAATATTATAATATTTTATTATAATCAACATACTCACCCGCACCATCCAAATTGCTGGCCGAGACGAAAGTCCTAGTGTAATACGATTTTAAGTGGCTTCCATCCACAACCACAATGGGTCTACATTGATCGAACTCCTTTATAAAGGCATACAAGGATATATACACATACTTGAACTCATTTTGTGGGGATTTTACCATTCTAATGTGCGAACCAGGATATATCATATCCATTGTATACAAGTATCCTGGTAATTTATTGTATGAATCAGTTGGTTTACCCCTCAAAAAATTCATTGCCTTTTCTTTAGCCCGCCATGCCAACATGTAACTAACATCCACACCTAAATTTGTTTTCACATTGTCAATTATATCCTTTAGGGTGTATTTTCTCTTATGATTTGTAAGCTTGAGCCTAATCATACCACCTATAAGGCTGCTACTTGCCTGACGTTGCTCATACACCTTATCCTTCAACGGACATGTATGCTTATGATTGAACTCACTCACTTTGAATAACTGTGATTTGTTAATGCTAGTGTCACTACCCAAAATCCACTAAGGGACGTGATAGCGCCAGACACCGCTGTCAGGCAAGCCAACCAAAATACTTAATTAAATTCTCGATTTAATAATCTTGAAAACTATGGTTTTCCTTCAATTTTACCAGTAAAAGATAATCGTTTCAAATCGAATATGAATGTTAAGCAGTTAATACAAGATACCCCATAATCATCCTATAACCCAGTATCACAAGTGCATGAGCATTTATTAGGGAATAACATAAAATACAGTAACTGTCCGAAATACAAGCGGACATAAATAAAAATATAGTACAATACTCTGAAAGAGACTCTGCTGGTTGCGGGTCATCTCGATAATTGCAGCTCACCTAAGTCTCCATATCAACCATGCCACTATGCCACTAAGGCACTAGCCACATATGAACCTGTGCAATAAAAATGCACAGCAAGTGTAGTATGAGTACGAAAACAACATGTACCCAATGAGTATCCCGTCTAATCTCGAAGAAGTAGAGACGGGAGGTCGACTTTGACACTTTCTAGTAGTCCAATAGTAATATTATTAATGCGATGAATCACAGATTTATTAAGAACAACAGTAAATTCAAATAAGTCACGAAACAGGTAAGAGTTCCTCTTTATTAAAAGTCTCCGGATTCATAATCCATTAATTAACAAGTATCTCAAGTCGGGAAGACCAAATATCAATATGAATAACTCTCAAGGCAAGCAATACAAGCATGCACAAATCATGCCGAGGTCGTACGACCCGATCCAACATAAATGTAAAATATGCACTGCCGAGGGTCGAACGACACGAACCATAGATGCATCTATTACCCCGCTCGCGAATCATACATGCGACGCGGTCAACAAAAATAAACAAACACCATGCTCGCGAATCATACATGCGATGCATGTACACATAGAAATACATGCTAAGACTACAAATTAAGAATTTATCGGGGACCATTTATTCAAATAAAAGCCAATTCTCTTTTAGAGATTTAAGAAAATGAAGTTTAATCCGTTTTAGAAATCCATTTACCAATTCGATAAGATTTAAGAAATTCAACTGCCAACAAGATTACAGATATTCCAAGTATAGCATGCTTTTGGGTCCTAGACTACTCGGACTTACACATAATAGTAGCTACACACGGACTCTTGTCACCTCGGGCATGCGTACCCCCCATAAATAGGAGCACATAACCAATTATATCACCTATGGGGACAATTCCCTCTTACAAGGTTAGAAAAGAGACTCACCTCGCTCCGAAATTTCCATATCTGGCTTCCAAGCCCTTCCAACGACTCCAAATGATGCACAACACCCCAAAACTATTCGAATAATGGGCAAACCAATAAAAAGTCACTCTAATACTTGTAACAATTCAAATTATATAAGTTTTCAACTCTGCTTGAAAAGTTGACCAAAATGCCCTTGGGCCCACATGCCCGGATTCCGAAATTTCTCGAAGATAAATTCTACCCATAGCTTTACTAACTCAAATATACAATTTGCTCAAATTTTCATGCTCAAATTCAAGGTAAAAGTCCAAACTTCCAAATTCTAGGTCTTCCCCAAAATATACTAATTTTCCATGTCTAAATCCATGGAAGATCACATATTTAACTCAAAAATAGGAAGAAATCACTTACCTAGTGTTGCTTGGTGAAAATTCCTCCTTGAGCTCTCCAAAATCGTCCAAGCCAAATGAAAGAAATGGGCCAAAACTCGTGTTTAAAACAATCTACCCAGGCTTCATTGAGTTGTACCTTGCGTTGTGGAGGTTGTACATCCTATTACCATTTTTTCCTGCTGTATACCTTCTGTTAAAACGCCCATAACTCCTTGTGGATATATCCAAATGACAGACGGTTTGAATATTTAGAAATTAAACGCGAAGATCTTTCATTTGATAGGTTGTACACCATGTACCTCTTTATATATTCCTAGATATGAGCTTCTAAAGTCGGATCCATGCAACAGAAAATTCTATTAAAACTGCTCCACCAGCCATCTTCAATCGATCATCACTTTCTGATAAAATGTCCAAATCCTGAATAGTTTAACTTTCTGGAAACTAGAACTCAAGGGAAAGAACTTTTATGTTTTGCATATTTTCAGATTCTTTATATATTTTGCGATATAAGCTTCCAAAGTAGCTTCCTCGATTGAACCATTGTTGTCCAAAACAACTGCTGCAGCAGAAAAAGCAGCAGATTTTCAGCAGCTTCAAGTTTCCGAAATCGATCCGTTAGCCTTCCGAAATCCACCCGAGACCCTCGGGACTTCAACCAATTATACCAACATGTCCCAAAATACAATACTAGCCGAGGCTTTAAACACATCAAACAACGTCGAAATCATGAATCGTACTCCAATCCAAACTTTATGAACTTTGAAATTTCAAATTTCTACATTCGATGCTGAAACCCGTCAAATCACGTCCAATTGACCTCAAATTTTGCACACAAGTCATATTCGACATTACAGACCTGCTCCAACTTTTGGAATTGGAATCCGACCCCGATATCAAAAAGTCAAACTCTCGGTCAAACTTCTCAAAAGCCTTCAAATTTCTATCTTTAGCCAAATGACTTCAAAATGACCTATGGACCTCCGAATTCACTTCCGATTGCGCTCCCAACTCTAGAATCACCATAAGGAGCTATTACCATACTCGGAATCCCAAACGGACATTGATAACCCTGAAATGCACTTCAACCCAAACTTATGAAATTCCTCCAAAATGCTAACTTCCACAATAGGCGCCAAAACGTTCCCGGGTCTTCCAAAACCCGATCCGGACATACTCTCAAGTCAGAAATCATTATACGAACTGCTGGAACCTTCGAATCCCGATTCCGAGGTCATTTACTCAAAAAACTAATCTTAGCTAATTCTTTCAACTTAAAGCTTCCGAAATGAGAATTCTCTTTCCAAATCAACTTCGAACTTCCCGGAATTCAATTCCGACCGTGCGCACAAGTCATAATACCTGAAGTGAAGCTGCTCATGGCCTCAAACTGCTGAACGACGCGCTAGAGGTCAAAACGACCGATCGGGTCGTTACATTCTCTCCCATTTAAACATACGTTCGTCCTCGAACGTGCTAAGAACTACGTTGGGGTTGCTCGAAATCATTATTTAACACCTCGAGCACCTACCCATGCTACCATAACTCAGCTGAGCACCCTAGCTCAATCAATCTGAAGATTCCCTTTTTCACTTAGGAAAATAAGCCTTAGAGCCCAATTCCCACATTTGGAATTCTCTGCCAGGCCTATTTCCAACATACGAACACCGTATCAATCAACATATGATGTACCAGAACATGATTGCATATCCTTGCTGAATTCACACCTTGCCCCGCTTTATTCACAGAACCACAATAACATTCTCTGAGCATAATAGTCGAAATTCCACGAATCTGATGCTCCCATTGCACCTCATGACATACATAGGTCTTGCTCTAACTCTTACAATACCACCACGACAGAAGAGATGTGTAGAATTTCATCACCAACTTCCGAATCATCAAATCATTGGGTCTATACTCCTGACAAGAACCATCACCTCATTCTGAACCAAATAGTGGTCTTTGCTCCTTAATATACTTCATATAATCAGATTGCAATGATCATAAATCCAATGATCTCGTCTCACCCAGTACGAACTGCTCAGGTAATAAGCCACAATGTGCCAATAGGCTACCAATTCAAACGCGATACAAAAGGAAAACGAACCTTGATAAGGAAATCCAATTACCTCGCTCACGAATCATACATTCGACGCGGTCAACATGATTAAACAAACACCCCACTCGTGAATCATACATGCGACGCGGCACACAACAAATATGAGTTTTCCTTAAGAAAATGGGAAACAAAATACATAAAACAGATATAAGGAACTGTACTCAATATCACACTGTTGCAGCGCACAACCCGATCCAAACAACATACCCATGGCGGCGTGCCACCTGATCCATACACAAAATTTATATAAGGAGATACAAACCGAGCCAGATTTCTCATTACAACAAAATGCCGAATGTCGGTCACAAGCACGCTAAGTTCATAATATCATCCCTGGGGAGACATATAGTGCCATAAGCTACAAACTCAAGCACAATTGAGGTGCAATATACGATCTGAATCTCAAGAGCCATCCTACTCATGTAACATCATCTCTACGCGGAACCTCAACACATAAGAAATTCACCAAGCTGTCTCACAACTCATACAGCGCAATATATCATTACATGAAATAGCTGACGGCGAAATAGTACCCCGACTACTCTTCTATGAGGAGCGCATCGCTGAAATGAACACATATGGCATGATATAGAGCACATATTTACTTTTAGATCCATCCTTAGACCTCAAGCTGATTCTGACCACACTGAACTAAGCTAATAACCTTCCAAAGGTCCATAATAACTCCCCCTTTTCTCATAACAAACGAGAACTACCATCATGACCGAAGTAGTCCTCCATAGTCCACAACCCAATAAATCGAGTACCCTCCAGGCATCAATTCTCAATTTAACGGCATCACTACAATCTTCATACTTGGTTTAACTCTTCAATCAATCAAGTGACTACATGCCACACTTATATGACCTTCCCGTGGGACATGCTCTCACATCCTTCCGTAACAGATAACGGGTGTGTATATCCAAACCACCGGTCGCACTAACGCTGATAAACGATCAAGAATCCTTAACCAAGATGCAAAGCCTTTTTCACAAAGCACCAATCTCAGGTGACGTTGAAGACAATACCAACTTAATTTAAACATCGAAACTCCCTTCCTGCTCATCCGAACCTGTAACATCCTTGTCAACACCGAACTGCAACCTTGATCCTTACTTCAAATTCCATATCACTCACTACAGTCAACATGCCAATATGCGATAGAACACTATTTTTCATCATAACTCCGGAACCACTAATAGATTAACACTTCATCATATAAAAACTTTTCACTTAACTCACTTTAGGAGAACCATAGAAACACACAGGTGAATTCTCATAACCGTAAAATATGCAAATCTCTAAGTAGTGGTCTAAGCCACCACAACCCTTTCGAGATCCGCCTACACATAATAGGCCATAACAGTAGAATACTTCTGAATAACATCAATTACGGCAGCCGACAAACCTCGCACGTACCGTCACAATTCACTTGCATATCTTGACCACACTGAAGAAACTGATCACTACCACCAATATGCCAACCTAACTATGGCTAACCGATCTATCTTCTTCCAATTTATCCTTGATTGCCTTAGGAATAATAATAACACCATTCAACACATAGTACACTCCATCTACACTCATCCCGAGTGACCTTGAATCACGAGACCATGCTATCTCAAATCCCACGAACTGTTTCATACCTCCCTGGTGCGCACATTCGCATCCTCAATTGGTATGCCCATTCTGATAATCCCTCTAAGAATCCGAAGTCCTTTCTCATTTTCCTCCCAAATGTTGTACTGCAAGTCAAAACATCATAAAACATTCTGGGCCTCTTCTCATAAGCTGCTACGAAAGCTTGATTCTTAACCGTACTTGTAGGCTCGACATCATTAGGCGCCACACTTTAACCTTTGAATCTACTAGGACCATTGTTGAGACCCACCCGCTCTAACTTGGCCCCGAATATAATCAACTCCATGACTCTTCTAGCACATGAATACCCTCTCGATGAAGCACCCTGCAGAATCACTTCCCTTGGAACCCGCATCTATACAAGGCATAAATCCTGAATCCTTCCCTAAGTCTGAACATGAGCCAATAAGGCCAACCATAGTACACCTTTAACAATTATTTTGCTCAAATTACCACTTATGTTCTTTTCCCGTAGCTGAAATAGCCCATCAATATGCTAATAACCAGAAATCTCACAAATAGGCGACCAGACAATCCAACCGTAGGCGGTGGGACTCTCCCATTTAGCTTGAAGCCACTGTTACACAACTTTGGAACCCACCAAGGTTCTTTATCTCTTATTGACATGACCTTGTGCAATTAAACCGCCAGATTCCTCGAAATCCTTCCTTTAGCATTTCATGAACACTCTGAATCTCTAGCAACGTTCGCACATTAGACCTCTTACCGGATAGTTAATAGAATCCTTCGCCGAAGCTTTGCCAACCACGCGGCCGCTGATCTGCTCATAGGATACATCCCCCAAATTTGGAGACTACATGCCGACATCTTCCAACGTTGCAGCACGGGGTACAATTACTACGACATCAATAATCCATCTTAAGCCCGTACTAATCCACCAACTTCACAAGTCCATTCACTCCTCGTGGACATTAACTAAATGTGCGACAATATCTTACAATTCTATATTATGTTTTATCCTTCTTCATATCAAGCAGCTCCTTTCTGTCATATCGAATCTCCCGCCTTTATGCTAGCCAATATTTCAAATTAAGCTCGTAGACCCAATCACTGTCCACTAAAAATTCCCAAATCACTCCAACTTTCCTCAAGGGTGTAGTTATCCTGCCACTGAATCCACGTGCTGCTCTACCACTCTCCCACTTTGGCCGGACCCTCTTCTTTAAGTTACTATTTGACTTTCGCTTCTTACACTTGGCCTTCTAGAAATTTAACCACCACATGACACTTCCCACATGTCCTTCCTCATCCTTTGCTGCCTAGTTTTTGCCTTAGATCAATATATATCTCTATAGCACTTGAACCAATGGACTGCTACTAACTTTATACTTTTCCGAAGATCATGTTTTCTTGAGCCGTTGACATTAGAAACATCAACTCAATCTTGAACAATTATAGTCTGATTGCCTTTCCTCCGCCGGGAATGAAATACCGAGTCTCTGAGTCATGCACTGGGTAGGCCTCCTTTCAGGTCATTCACTGCCCCAACGTATTGGTAAGTATCCTACCATCACATCAATACTGGGTGATAGCAATGCGAATCGTCATAACATCGATGCCAGATCTCAAAACCTTAGGTAATACTAATATTGAGCTGATACGACAGAACGACCTTCTGCAAGGTGACGACAATAGCCCAAATAACTACGTAGGGAGAAACATCCCGCACCACATCTATAGTACTATTACAATTCCCGATTTATAATAAGGGCTTCGCGTCGCATAAGATTGAGTAAGAAGGAAACAGGGGCACAAACCTCAAAGGAATCAAACCGTACGATGAGGAATCAAGAAGGGAAGTGATCCTAATAGCCCTGTAGCCTCTCGAAGATAAGTACATGCATCTCTGCACTTATCCGCAATGCTCTACTAGACTAACTCATGAATCGTGAGACCTAAGGGAATTTAGTGCTCTGATACCATGTTGTCACAACCTAAAATCCACTAAGGGTCGTGATGGCATCGTACATCGCTATTAGGCAAGCCAACCAAAATAGTTAATTAAATTCTCGTTTGAATAATTTTGAAAACTATGGTTTTCCTTCAATTTTACCAGTAAAAGACAATCGTTTCAAATCGAATATGAATGTTAAGCAGTTAATACAAGATGCCCCATAATCATCCCAAAACCCGGTGTCACAAGTGCATGAGCATTTACTAGGGAATGACGTAAAATACAGTAACTGTCCGGAATACAAGTGGACAAAAATGAAAATACAGTACAATATTCTGAAGGAGACTCTGCTGGCTGCGGGTCGTCTCGATAATTGTAACTCACCTAAGTCTCCATATCAACCATGCCGCTATTCTACTAAGCCACTAGCCACATATGAACCTGTACAACAAAAATGCACAACAAGTGTAATATGAGTACGAAAACAACGTGTACCCAATGAGTATCACGTCTAATCTCAAAGAAGTAGAGACGAGAGGTCGACTTCGACACTTGTTAGTAGTCCAATAGTAATATTATTAATGCGATGAATCACTGATTTATTAAGAACAATAGTAAATTCAAATAAGTCACGAAACAGGTAAGAGTTACTTTTTATTAAAGTCTCCGGATTCATAATCCATTAATTAACAATTATCTCAAGTCGGGGAGAGCAAATATCAATATCAATAACTCTCAAGGCAAGCAATACAAGCATGCGCAAATCATGTCGAGGTTGTATGGCCCGATCCAACATAAATGTAAAATATGCATTGCCAAGGGTCAAATGGCGCGAACCATAGATGCATTTATTACCTCGCTTGCGAATCATACATGTGATGCGGTCAACATAAATAAACAACACCCTGCTCGCGAATCATACATGCGATGCAGGTACACATAGAAATACATGCTTAGACAGCAAATTAAGAATTTATCGGGGAACGTTTATCCAAATAAAAGTCAATTCTCTTTTAGCGATGTAAGAAAATGAAGTTTAATCCCTTTTAGAAATTCATTTACCAATTCGATAAGATTTAAGCAATTCAACTGCCAACAAGATTACATATATTCAAAGTATAGCATGTTTTTGGGTCCTAGACTACCCGGACTTACACATAATAGTAGCTACGCACGGACTCTTGTCACCTCGTGCGTACGTAGCCCACACAAATAGGTGCACATAACCAACTATATCACCTATGGGGACAATTCCCTCTTACAAGGTTAGAAAGGAGACTCACCTCGCTCCGAAATTTCCATAACCGGCTTCCAAGCCCTTCCAACGACTCCAATTGATGCACAACGCCCCAAAACTATTCAAATAACGGGCAAACCAATAAAAATTCGCTCTAATACTTGTAACAATTCAAATAATATAAGTTCCCAACTCTGCTCGAAAAGTTGACCAAAATGCCCTCGAGCCCACGTGCCCGGATTCCGAAATTTCTTGAAGATAAATTCTACCCATAGCTTTACTAACTCAAATTTACAATTTGCTCAAATTTTCATGCTCTAATTCAAGGCAACAGTCCAAAATTCCAAATTCTAGGTCTTCTCCAAAAATGACAAATATATACTAATTTTCCATGTCTAAATCCATGTAAGATCACATATTTATCTCAAAAATAGGAAGAAATCACTTACCTAGTGTTGCTTAGTGAAAATCCTTCCTTGAGCTCTCCAAAATCGTCCAAGCCAAATGAAAGAAGTGAAAGAAATGAGCCAAAACTCGTGTTTAAAACAATCTGCCCAGGCTTCATCGAGTTGTACCTTGCGCTGTGCAGGTTGTACATCCCATTACCATTTTTCCCCTGCTGTACACCTTCTGTTAAAATGCCCATAACCCCTTGTGGAAATATCTAAATGACAAACGGTTTGAAGATTTAGAAACTAGACTCAAAGATCTTTCATTTGATAGGTTGTACACCATATAACGTTTTATATATTCCGAGATATGAGCTTCTAAAGTCGGCTCCATGCAACAGAAAATTTTGTCGAAACTGCTCCGCCAGTCATTTTCAATCGATCATAACTTTCTGATGAAATGTCCAAATCCTGAATGGTTTAACTTTATAGAAACTAGAATGCATGAGCAAGAATTTTATGTTTTGTAAATTTGCAGATTCCTTATATATTTTAAGATATAAGCTTCCAAAGCAGTCTCCTCGATTGTACCATTATTGTCCAAAACAGCAGCTGCAGCAGATTTTCAGCAGCTTCAAGTTTCCAAAATCGACCTGTTAGCCATGCGAAATTCACCCGAGACCCTCGAGACTTCAACCAATTATATCAACATGTGCCAAAATAAAATACGAACTTAGCCAAGGCTTGAAATCAACATCAAACAATGTCGAAATCATGAATCGTACTCCAATCGAAACTTTATGAACTTTGAAATTTCAAACTTCTACATTCGATGCCGAAACCCGTCAAATCACGTCCGATTGACCTCAAATGTTGCACATAAGTCATATTTGACATTACGGATCTGCTCCAACTTTCGAAATTGGAATCCGAGCCCGATATCAAAAAGTCAAACTCTCGGTCAAACTTCTCAAAAACCTTCAAATTTCTATCTTTAGCCAAATGACTTCAAAATTACCTACGGACCTCCGAATTCACTTCCGATCGAGCTCCCAACTCCAGAATCACCACACTCGAAATCCCAAATGGACATTGATAACCCTGAAATGCACTTCAACCCAAACTTATGAAATTCCTCCAAAATGCTAACTTCCACAATAGGCGCCAAAACGTTCCCGTGTCTTCCAAAACCCGATCCGGACATACGCCCAAGTCCAAAATCATCATACGAACCTGCTAGAACCTTTGAATCCCGATTCCGAGGTCGTTTACTCAAAAAACCAATCTTAGCTAATTTTTTCAATTTAAAGATTCCGAAATGAGAATTCTCTTTCCAAATCAACTCCGAACTTCCCGAAATTCAATTTCGACCATGCGCACAAGTCATAATACCTGAAGTGAAGCTGATTATGGCCTCAAACTGCTGAACGACGCGCTAGAGCTCAAAACGACCGGTCAGGTCGTTACAGTTAGAAGCCTTAAACCTCCATTCACAATCTTCTGACATACATAATAATGCATAGCTGCAAAGAATTTATCATTACACATATGATCAGTATAAATGCTTACTAAAAATACACTCATATACATTTGAATACGGCTATACTTATAAGCATACTTTTAAATGCAACTAATACATTTAATAAAAAATAGTTAGAGCAATTGTAATACACACGAATACATGTATTGTTAATATATAAAAAATAAAAAAAGCACAAAAGCGAAGGTCAAGTAACCTTTCACAAATACAACCAAATATATCTACATATAATTTAATTTTACATTCAATTCTTCTGTACCAGCGTAATTCTCCACAACAATACATGTATTATTAATACATAAAAAGTAAAAAATTCACATACGAATTCATAGTGAAGGTCTAGTAAAAATTCACAAATACACCTAAATACATCTATATACAATTTACAACTCCTACCATGAATACAATATACAAAAAAATAATGAATAATTAAGAACACTCAAACCTGATAGCATTAGACCTATCAACCCGGAATTGAAACCTTTCAGATATAGCGTAATGCTCCATCACATCTTTCAATGTAGCTTTATCCTTATATACTTGTCCAGCCATAACCTCCCTTTGCTAGTTTTTGAAATTATCAAATCCTTATCCAATTCGAACACCCCAATTGGTTCGCCTGAATTGACAACATCAAGGGCAAGTGTATCATCTATACCAATTATACCTTTGAACTGCTTCATCTATTTGGACAATGTTGCCTTGAATTAAACTACCTCCGGCAACAACTTCTTTTTCAATTGTTGTTATGCACAAAGGATACATCCCGAATTCTCTACTCTCTTTTTTCAACTCTATATACACCCTGTAACCCATATCATTGTGTATTTCCATTGGCGTGCAATTTCCTTCTACTTTGTATTGAATTTTAATGGTCTTTGAGCTCAAATCTATGTCCAGTTGCTTAGAAATTGACGCAACCAAATCATTACATGACGCATACTCCTTTATTAGTATTCCCTCAATCAAATAATCGACGTAGTTACTCTCACTATTCCACTTTCCAGAATGATGCAATAACACTGTTAAACTTGCCATATGCAAAATCGAATGTGAACTTATTTCTGTATACAATTGTATCAATCTCGATTTTTCGTGGTTGAAAATTGTTATCTACGAATCGTAACAAAGGAACTGAAAAGAAAGAAGGTAGAATTGAAAATCCATAGATTACTCTTTTTTTTAATACTTTTCGGATGGAAAATCTTTCATGAAGGGAGAAATACAGATTATGGGTGATATAATCGTGTTAGTTGAGTTATATTAGGATACTATTTGCTAAATTGATTTCTTTTCCATTTTAAAACAGTTCAAAGGTCCTTTTTAAGGAATATATGTTACTGTATTCAATGATACAACTCTTGAATACACCAACTGTTCCATGATTCACGCCTATTTTTCCTAATGTATTCATGAATACAGTAGTCTAAATTCATCAAATACATCTTATAACGACAGAAAACGTATCTACATGCCGTAATATAGCAAATGGTATCTATATATAGCTAATTACCACTAAAAGATAGTGGTTTATGAAAATTTCCCTATATGTTAAGCATATAGAGACTTATTAGATTTTTTATTTGTAACCCTAGTAGATTGAAAGCTATTGAGCCTACTCAAAGAGATGAGGCCAAAGGAAAAAAAAGGAGAACAACGAAAGTTTGGCAAATACGGGCTGCCACAATCCTTGAAAGCAGTCAAATATCACAAATCTGCGTAGGAGAGCGGAGAAAAAAAGGAAAGGCTATAATTGAACCCCATAATTAAAGGCATTAATAATAGTGTGGGATTTTTTTAAGGGAGAATTACATCCCTTGTCACTTGGCCCAACAACCCATCAGAAAATGGCTCATGTTTGAAGCCCTTACCCAATATAGCCTAGGTTGTACATAATCTGAAAATTAATTTTCACCAGTTAGCCCACCCCTTATTTCTTCGTTCCCCTTTTTTCTTCGTTCTTCTTCTCCTTCCCATATCAGCCTTTGCACCACAAAATTTCTCTACTATTGTTATTCTCCTTCAATTCTTTTTCAAATTTTAATGTTTAACTAAGGATTTGAAAAATAAAAGTCACCATTACAAATGGTTCGAAGATTCGATTTCATAAATTGAGTGTCATGACCCTAGTTCGCCCTCTATTATAACGACCCGACCGGTCGTTTTAAACATTTGCACTTCGTTCGCCAGTTCTCGGGCATGACTAGCCCTATATGATGTATTATGACCTATGTAAATCGTCGGTTTTGATTTTCAGGATAATCAGAATAGATTTGGAAGAACAATTCTCAGCTTGAAGCTTTAAATTTGAAAGGTTTGACCAAATTTTGACTTTTTAGTATTCGATCTCGGATTTGAATTTCTATGATTTGGTTATCTCCGTTAGGTGATTTTGGACTTGGGAGCGCGTCCGAAATATACTTTGGAGGTCCGTGGTAGATTTAGGCTCGAATTGGTGAAATTGAAAATTTGGCGTTTTTTGATCGGCAGTGGAAATTTTGATATAGGGGTTGGAATAAAATTCCAGAAATTGGAGTAGGTCCGTTGTGTCATTTTTGACGTGTGTACAAAATTTCAGGTCATTCAGACACGATTTGATAGACTTTATGATCGAATTCGGAATTCAGAAGTTTTCGAATTCTTAGGCTTGAAACCGAGGGTGATTCGATGTTTTGATGTTGTTTTGAGCATTCAAAAGGTTGGAATAAGTTTGAATGATGTTATGGGGTGTGTTGTCATGTTTGGTCGGGGTCCCATGAGGCTCGGATAAGTTTTGGAAGAGTTTTTGGAAGATTTTGCCGTTTTGAGCATAAGTATGTAATGATTCAAAGGTCCATTTTTAGTTCTAGAGATCGAATTTTGATTTCGAGACTTCCTAATAAATTATAGGAGTGATATGGAAAGTTTGTTCTAATTTCATCAAGTTGAGATTGGGGTTTTGACGCGAAACATGAGCTAATTGTTTAACGAGCGTAATGGGTATCACATTGAGCAAATGAGCTTCGAATTGAGTTTCGATTGAAGGGCTATGTTCGTATTATTATTTGTGACTCATAGGGAGAAGAATCATCGAATTCCGAGTTCGTATGGTGGAGTTAGAGCCTTTTTAGTGAAAATAAATATTGTTGGTGCAACAGGATCTGGTGCACACCTTTAGCGACCAGATTTGGCACTTTTAGCGAAAGGAATGGGGCCTTTAGCGACCAGCATCGTCTTTTATTGAGTTGTCTTATTTTTTTTAGCTCATTCCCACATTTTTGGACGAAAAGAACACGTCTTGGTGCGATTTTTGAGCGAGAAGTCAAGGGAAATCTTGAGGTAAGTCACTTGTGATCATTTCTACTCCATAATATTGAATTATCATCGAATAATTTGACTAGATTACATGTTTTTGAGGTGTAAATTGAAGATTTGGACCTAGGGATTTGAAAATAAGATTTGAAGATTTGGAGGACGAATTGTTATCGAAATTTAGTAATTTTGGTATGGTTGGACTCGTGGTTGAATGAGTTGTCGGATTTTGTAATTTTTATCGGATTCCAAGACGTGGGCCCGGGGTCGGGTTTGGCCAATTTCGGGATTTTTGATGTAATTTGATAATTTTTGCTTGGGCTTTGTTTCTTTAGCATATGTTGATGATAATATACTAATTTTGGTTAGATTTGGAGCATTTGGAGGCCGATTCGAGAGGTAAAGGCATCGCAGGCTAGAGTTTGGACCGGTTTGAGGTAAGTAATGATTGTAAATGTTTGTCTTGAGGGTATGAAACCCCTAATTTCACATCGTTGTGCTACTTTGAGGTGACGCACATGCTGGATGACGGGCGTGGGGTCGTGCACTGTTGGGGATTGTGACTTAGTCCGTCCCGTATGACTGTTAAGTCGCGTATTTGATTGAAAATTGTTTGATATCATTGTGTTTTGGAAATTATTACTATGTTTTGGACTGAATGCCATAATTAGGTTTCGTGCCAATTGTTTGGGACCCTTAGGGGATTTTACTACTATTCCTCATTGTTTTGACTTCATATTTGTACTCGGTCATGTTGGTATTCTATTGTTTTCATAACTCAGCCATATTTACTCTGTTTTGATATGTTAAATGATATTTTAGGCTGAGCATCATGTTTTACTATTGCCCGAGTGGCTTGCGTGATTTCTGACTAAGTGAAGTCGAGGGCCTGTGTTGTGAGGATACTATGGGATCGGGTAGCACGCTGCAGCAGTGTTGTATTGATTTATAATTATGAGGCCGAGGGCCTGATTTTTTACGCCACAAGGTGGCTTGATATGAGGCCGAGAGCCTGTTTGATTATGCCATGAGATGGCTTGTTATTGCGCTTGGGCTGTAAGGAGCCTCTCCCAGAGTCTGTACACCCTTAATGAGAGCGGGTACCTAGTGTGAGTGATATGTTGTAGCCCGAGGGGCTGTTGTTGTTTCATATTGATGCCCGAGGGGCGGTTCCTGATTCATGTTATGTCCGATGGGATGATTACGAGTGATTGTGAGGTAGCCCGAGGGGCTGGTTCTGTTGATATTGTGTCCGAGGGGAAATTTATGGTACATGTTTTGCCCGAGGGGCCGTTTACGTTTCTATCGTTTTAACTCATTGTTTTTATCACTCGTTTGAAATTATTGAAAGTTGTTTTAGGAGGGTCTTATTGAAACTGAGCTTGATTTATGAAGAAAATGACTTCTGTACTGTTTTGGAAATGTACTGCATTGATGTAGCGTTATGTTGTGTTTTACGTGTTTTCTTATTGCTCAGCTTTCATTTACTTTTATTACTTACTAAGTTGGCATACTCACATTACTCCTTGTATATTGTGTGCAGATTCAGGATATTCTGAACCCGGTAGCGGGTGTTAATTGCTCAGTGGCAGAGTCATCGGAGTTAGCAAGGTAGCTGTCCGACGTTCGCAGCACTGCTTTTCTCCCTCTTGTCTTCCTTATATTGTATTTAGGATATTTTTAGACTTTTCGTTGTACAGACCTTAGTAGATGCTCGTGACTTGTGACACTCTGATGTCGGGCTTGTTTATTTATTCTGCACTGTTCATTTAGACTTTCATTATAAAATATTTGATTAATTAAAGGCTTAAAAATAACTGTTATTGATTAAATGGTTAATTTCAGGAGTTGTGTCGGCTGGCCTAGTTTCACCATAGCGCCATCACGACCGGTTCAGTTTTAGGGTCGTGACAAGTTGGTATCAGAGCCTAGGTTACATAGGTCTTACGAGTCATGAGCAGGTTTAGTAGAGTCTCGCGTATCGGTACGGAGACGTCTGTACATATCCTCGAGAGGCTGCAGAACCTTTTGGAAATCCCACATTCTTGAATTCTTATCGTGCGTCATTGATTCAACTTGAAATGTAACTCTTGAAATTCCTTCCACGCGTTCGTATGTGTGCATGAGTGCTCGGTATTAGCTATGCATCGATGGCTTGTGATTCCCTGAACGAGAGGCGAGATGTTATCTCTGTGTGTTGATGTGGGCCATTCTGGAAGACCTGGGGCCGGGTTTTGTCTATTGCTCAAGTGCCGAGATTTCGATTGTGTGAGCCCATGCATTTGGGACTTATATGTCTGTTTGTGTCCTTATTGGTGGGGTTTTGTGAATGGATGACTATGTGGTGAGTATGATGTGACTGTGAGATGTGTTCATATGATTTGGATGTGACGAGGAGGGTCTTCTTGAGGGTATAAAGAACTATTTGGTGCTTGATTTCCTTCTTTATTTGATGTATAACCCCAAGTTATGGGTGTGTTGAATGATCTTTTCATGTTGTTCAGTTGGGGAATGAAGTGGATTTCATGTCGTGATATGAGTTCAGACTCAGGAAGGTTAAGTGACTGCATGATGTTTATGACAGTGCAAGGGTATAAAGAGATGTTAGTTTGAGATGAAGCAAGCAGTTTATCTCCTGCAGGGTGTCTTGAGGGCGTGTGATCCCTATGCTATTTTTTGTGAGTCCTCCTTTATCAGTGAATTATATGTGCTGCAAATTGAGTTTGGATCACGTATGAGAGTTGTCTTGACTGTTACGAGGGTGAATGCGAGATTTGCAGATGATTTGAGGTACTAGATGGTTTGTGTTGCACGAGCTTATGAAGGATTTAGTTCAATCTCACTATGGTATTATGGCAGTAATAATGTATGGGCATTGTGAGTTTTTGTGTTTTTGACCTATGGCTTTGAGCTAAGTGGGGGAGTCTGCTATTGATAAGTTGATTGCGCGGCTAAGTATCGTATTAGTTTCAGTTTGAGGTATATTGGCAAATAGTTGTGGCTTACAAGGGTTGTGCTCGAGGATGGTTCGAGCAAAGGAAATTTTAGTAAAGGTTATATTATGCTTCATAGGTGTATGAGAATCACTGAATGATTTGAGTTGTTATTGGTAGAGGACGTACGGTGCATAGAGCAGGAATTTATTTGGTTTCGTTAAGGTGGGGTTACTTCCATAGGCGTTGCAATGAGGCACATGTCGTTCGGTTCATTTGATTAGTCTAATTGAGGTTTGAGCATAGTGGATAACTCCCGAGAATGGTTCTAATGGATCCAAGATGTATATGTAACAATTAGGGGATCTTCAGGATATGTATTTGGATAGAAACTAAGGTTTACATTCGAGGGTGTCAAGACTTGTGGCATTTCTATATGATTATGGATTCTACATATTAATATCATGAAGGTGAAAGTAATGGCTTTAGATTTGCAGGAAGTCTCTTTAGGGTAAGTATTTTGAAAGTGGGACTTGTGGGGATATTTGAGAGAGTATTCAGCGGCTTATGAGCCTTAGACGGTGTGGTTTTATGTTGGGTCTCGTGTGGTGAGTTTGGGTTGAAGATTGTGGTATTATGGCAAGGAGAAGTATTAATTTGAAGATAATTCGGAAGGAACTTGGATAAATAGGATAGATTGGTAGTAGGTCGAATCGGCATGGTAATGGATACGATTAGTTCTTTGGGTGTTTATGAAATAATTAGTTTCTGCAGGTTCTTCGTGGCAACGCTCTTAGGTTTTGATGGCTTGCGTAGCTTGGTTGAGTTAGAAGGAGTCAGTCATGTTGGTTTGGTTTTGTGCAAAGGGGATTCGGAAGGTTCTTGATGATTTCTACTACGATTGGAGGTGTACATTTCTACTGGCGTGGGGAGCATGAGATGTATAGTGATTTTCTCCTAGATGGGATCAAATGAAAAAGTTCTTGGCTGGTTGAGTACGTAGTTGCTGGTAGCTCGGAGTGGATTATGAAGTTCTCATATTTATCATAGGATGGCATGCTATATGCAGTATGTTGTGTAGGGTTGAGATTTACATGTGTGAGGTCACGGTTCAGTTCTGGAAGGAAGGTCATAAATTCTTAGGCAACATGGACAGTTTCAGATGACTAGGTAAATGATATCACTAATTTGTACGGCTTGATGAGGGAATACATTTCATAAAGGGCAATATGATTGAGTTAATAATACATCATTGGTATCGCGACTCTCTCTTGTTGGATCGACTACTGATATTCGAGTTTTCTTGGCGGCACAAAAGTATTTTTAGAGTATCTCTTGTGGAATGATTGGGTATTAGAGGTGTGGTATGTATTCGAATGGCGGAATTGGGATCGGATATGGTGATTCGTGTGCTATATGGATTTGGAGACTGGGAGTTCTCATAAACAGGTTATGTTGTGGTTGTCGGTCGCATGTATCAGCCTTGTGTGGTGACTATCGGGGTTTGGAGACCCGAGTGGATCCTTTGTGGCTTGGTATGTTAAATTTTGACGTGATATTGGGTATAGACCGGTTGTCTCCATGTCGTGTTATTCTAGACTATTGCGCTAAGACAGCAATGTTGGCTATGTCGGGGATGCCACAGATGGAGTGGCGAGGTTCGATGGGTTATGTTCTCAGTAGGGTTATTTCATTGTTGAAGACCCAGCTGATGGTTGGGAAGAGTTGTCTTTCTTATTTGGCCTTCGTGAGGGATGTTGGTGTAGAGACTCCTACCATTGATTCGGTTCTGGTGATGAGGGACTTTTTTGGGTGTGTTTTCTGCTGCCGGACATGTCGTCGGGTAGGTTGTTGATTTTGGTTTTGATTGGGTGTCGAGCACCGTATCGTATGGCACCAGCGGAGTTAAAGGAGTTGAAGAAGTAGCTTCAATGACTCCTTGATATGGGGTTCATTGGTAGGCCACTGTGGATGTGTGTTCTAACTTGAGTCGGCTTAGTTGACTCTGAGTGTATTGCTGAGGGATGTGCCATTCGATTGTCATTGAGCTTATTTGTGTTCTAGAGTGATCTATGAGTTACCTTTCTGTGTTGCCAGGAGTTGTGATTGTTGGTTATATGCACGTATGATGCTTTTTCTATTTGGGCTTTATAGCGGAATTTGAGTGAGACGGGTATTTAGGTGTTGCATGATTGATTGCGCATTGGATATGTTATTTCGGGCTGGCATGGCATTGCGTCATTCACTTCTCCGTGGTTTTGGTGATTTACTTTTGGTACTAGGCATCAAATTGCGCGTGGTTGATGATTTTGAGCATGGTGACTTGAGGTGTCTCATGTGGACCAGTATTTGGATATGGTCGCGCATTGCAGCGAAGTTATGTAGAGGTATGATCCTTCGGGTTAGATTCATGTGTTCTGATTTTACGAAGGGTTATAGGTTCTCAATATTGTGTTGTGGTGGTACTGGTGAGCTTGCGGTAAACTATCTCATTTGAGTCATTTTTCCATGATTTGAGTACATTTGGACTGTTGCTTATTAGTGCATGAGTCGCACATGTTATGGCTTTAGATTGTATCGATGTGTCATGTCACTAGAGTAGTCGTGTTGGATGAGATGAGGTCATTGAGATCTAGAATAAATACTATCGAATTCGATTTTAGCATGTTAGAAGGATAATATCGGGATTCGGCTGAAAAATTTACTATTGTCCTTGTAGAAGGAGATGGAGCTCCATGACTGGTTGATCTGAGGAATGGTTATGACTTTCTGTGTGTTTCATTCATCATTGGCAGTATACGAAAGTGTTGGAATGAGGCTTTGGTTTGATAAGAGATTTATTACCGGAATTGGGTTGTTTGAGCAGTTGTTGTGATTAGAAGTTATCGCTATGAGTGTTTGAGCTGTGCGGTATATCATGTGACTTTTATCTTGGATTGCGGTTATTGCTTGATACAGCGTGTTCAGACTTATTCAGTTTGTAAATGTGAGATTCTGATCCTATAGACAATTTCGGAAATGGAAAATTGGTTCTAAGGTTATGGGCTATGGTGAATTGTGAAATTTCAGTTCTTGTGTTACCGGACCTATATGGGATAGGGTGACGTGGGATCACCCCCTGGTATGTGCATGGTAAGGTTACCAAGCAATTTGATGGTTTTCAGAACAATTCTGGGCACGTTCGAGGACGAACGTATGTTTAAGTGGGGGAAGATGTAATGATGCGACCGGTCGTTTTGAGCACTTGCACTTCGCTCGCTAGTTCTCCAGGATGACTAGCCCCGTATGATGTATTATGACCTATGTAAATCGTCGGTTTTGATTTTCATGATAATCAGAATAGATTTGGAAGAACAATTCTCAACTTGAAGCTTTAAATTTGAAAGGTTTGACCAAGTTTTGACTTTTTAGTATTCGATCTCGGATTTGAATTTATATGATTTGGTTAGCTCCGTTAGGTGATTTTGGACTTGGGAGCGCGTCCGGAATGTATTTTGGAGGTCCGTGGTAGATTTAGGCTCGAATTGGCAAAATTGGAAATTTGGCATTTTTCGATCAGCAGTGGAAATTTTGATATCGGGGGTGGAATGGAATTCCGGAAATTGGAGTAGTTCCATTGTATCATTTGTGACGTGTGTGCGAAATTTCAGGTCATTCGGACGAGATTTGATAGACTTTTTGATCGAATTTGGAATTCGGAAGTTTTGGAATTCTTAGGCTTGAATCCGAGGATGATTCGATGTTTTGATGTTGTTTTGAGCATTACAAAGGTTGGAACAAATTTGAATGATGTTATGGGGTGTGTTGGCATGTTTGGTCGGGGTCCCATGAGGCTCGGATAAGTTTTGGAAGAGTTTTTGGATGATTTTGCCGTTTTGAGCATGAGCATGTAATGATTCAAAGGTCCATTTTTAGTTCTAGAGATCGAAATTTGATTTCGAGACTTCCAGAATTTTGATAATGAATTATAGGAGTGATCTGGAAAGTTTGGTCTAATTTCATCAAGACACGATTGGGTTTTTGATGCGAAACATGAGCTAATTGTTTAGCGAGCGAAATGGGTATTGCATTGAGCAAATGAGCTCCGAATTAAGTTTCGATTGAAGGGCTAGGTTCGTATTATTATTTGTGACTCATAGGAATAAGAATCATCGAATTCCGAGTTCATATGGTGGAGTTAGAGACTTTTTAGTGAAAATAAATATTGCTGGTGCAACAGGATCTGGTGCGCACCTTTAGCGACCAAATTGGCATTTTTAGCGACGGGACTGGGGCTTGTAGCGACCAGAATCGTGTTTTATTCAGTTTTCTTAATTTTTTTAGCTCATTCCAACATTTTTGAACGAAAAGAACGCGGCTTGGGCGATTTTTGAGCGAGAAGTCATGGGAAATCTTGAGGTATGTCACTTGTGATCATTTCTACTCCATAATATTGAATTATCATCGAATAATCCGCTCCCACTTCCACTCTGGAATCTCTATCTGCTAAAGCAACCCACCTGGTCTCTGGTGCTCGTACTTCACCTGCTGACAATTGAGGCACCGAGCTACAAACCCAACTATATCTTTCCTCATCCGCCTCCACCAATAGTGCTACCTCAAATCCTGGTACATATTCGCGGCACCCGAATCAATGGAATACCGCGAACTGTGGACCTCATCTAAAATCAACTCCCGAAGCCCATCAACATTGGGTACACAAATTCTATCTTGCATCCTCAATACCGCATCATCACCATTAGTCACATCTCTGGCATCGCCACGCTGAACCTTATCCTTGAGGACAAGCAAATGAGGGTCATCAAATTGACGCTCCCTGATTCGATCAAATAAGGAAAATCGAGAAACCACACAAGCTAGAACCCGACTAGGCTCCGAAAGATCCAATCTCACAAACTGGCTGGCTAAGGCCTGAACATCCATCGCCATGGGCCTTTTCGCTGCTGGTAAATAAGCCAAACTCCACAAACTCTCTGCCTGGTGACTCAAAGCATTGGCCACCATATTGGCCTTGCCCGGGTTATACAAAATAGTGATATCATAGTCCTTCACCAGCTCTAACCACCTCCTCTGGCGCAAATTAAGATCCTTCTGCTTGAACAGTTGCTGCAAACTCCGATGATCGGTATAAATCTCACAAGGCACACCGTACAAATAATGACGCCATATTTTCAAGGCGTGAACAATAGCAGCTAACTCAAGATAATGGACATGATAATTCTTCTCATGCACCTTCAACTGTCTGGACGCGTAGGAAATCACCCTACCATCCTACATCAATACCGCTCCAAGACCAATCCTCGAGGCATCACAATAGATAGTATAAGACCTCGAACCTATAGGCAATATCAAAATTGGGGCTGTAGTCAAAGCTATCTTGAACTTTTAAAAGCTCGCCTCACACTCTTCTGATCCACTAGAACGGAGCACCCTTCTGGGTCAGTCTGGTCATAGGGGCTGCAATCGATGAAAGCACCTCAACAAAACGACGGTGATAACTTGCCAAGTCAAGAACTCTGTAGATCTCTGTAGCCGAGGATGGTCTGGTCCAACTCTGCACTGCTTCCACTTTCTTTGGATCCACCCGAATACCCTCACTCGAAACCACGTGGCCCAAGAATACCACGGAATCCAACCAAAACTCACATTTCGAGAACTTATCAAATAATTTCTTCTCTCTCAAGTTCTGAAGCACTGTACTCAGGTGCTACTCATGATCTTCTCGACTTCGAGAGTACACCAGAATATCATCAATAAAGACAATGACGAACGAGTCAAGATATGGCCGGAACATACTGTGCATCAAATGCATAAAGGCTGATGGGGCATTGGTCAACCCAAATGACATATCAAGGAACTCGTAATGACCATACCGAGTCCTGAAAGCAGTCTTCGAGATATCTGGCTCTCGAATCTTCAACTGATGGTAACCTGAGCGCAAGTCAATCTTAGAAAACACTCATGTGCCCTGAAGCTGGTCAAATAGATCATCAATATGAGGCAAAGGATAATGGTTCTTCACTGTAACTTTGTTCAGCTGGCGATAATCAATGCACATACGCATAGAACCATCCTTTTTCTTCATAAATAAGAGAGGAGCACCCCAAGGTGATACACTAGGCCGAATAAAGCCCTTATCAAGCAATTCCTGTAACTGATCCTTCAACTTAGGAGGAGCCATACGATATGGAGGAACAGAAATGATCTCAGTGCCCGACAACAAATCAATGCCAAAATCAATATCTCTATCGGGCGGCATACTCGGAAGGTCATCTAGAAACACATCAAAAAAATCTCCTACTACTTGGACTGAATCAACTGAAGGGTGTATTAATACTGACATCTCTCATATAAGCAAGATACGCGTCACACCCCTTCTCAACCATTCGTTGAGCCTTAAGGAAAGAAATAACTCTACTTAGAGTGTGATCTAAAGCACCCTTCCACTCAACACGTGGTACACCTAGCATAGCCAGCATTACGGTTTTGGCGTGACAATCAAGAATAGCATAATGGGGAGACAACTAGTCCATGCCCAAGATAATATCAAAATCTACCATGTTGAGCAACAATAAATCGGCTCTAGTCTCAAAACCACTAAGAGCAACCAAACACGACTGATAAACGCGGTCCACAACAAGAGAATCTCCCACAGTAATAGAAACATAAACAAGGGAACTCAAAGAATCCCGAGGTACACCCAAATGTGGAGCAAAATAAGAAGACACATAAGAATAAGTGGATCCTGGATCGAATAGAACCGATGCATCTCTGTGAAAAACCAGTACAATACTTGTGATGATAGAATCGGAGGCAACAACCTCAGTACGGGCAGGAAGGGCATAGTATCGGGACTGGCCTCCCCCTCTAGGGCGACCTCTACCGCCCCGACCTCCACCGCTAGCTGGATGAGCAGGTGGGGTAGCAACTGGAGCTGTAACTATAGCGTGAGAACTCTGCGGGGCACACTATGGCTGAGAAGTTTGTGGAGGCGCACTCCTCCCAAGTCCAGGGCAATCCCTCACCACGTGGCGTGTGTCTACACACTCAAAGAAAGCCTTGGAAGGACACGACGGCTATGACTGGCTAGGGACAAGTCTACTGGACTAACCTTTGAAAGCACCCCGCACAGGAGGCGCACTAGACACTAGAGGTGCATAATAAGGCTCCTGAGGCCTAGGAGGAGCTGGAATACAACTGGCTGCTGGAAGAGCTGAATGAACGGGGTGACTCATATAACCCCTACCATGACGACCTGCAGTTGGGGCACGGGCACCAAAATAATGGCCCGACTCTCGAGACCTCTTGGCCTCCCTCTGCTCTCTATCCTTAGCATGCATACCCTCAATCCTCCTAGCAATGCTCACCACCTGCTGATAAGAAATATCCATCTTTAACTCGCAAGCCATGCTAGACCTGATGCTGGGAATAAGCCCCTCAATAAACCGGCGAACCCTCTCACGAACAATAGAAACTAAAGCTGGGGCATGTCTAGCCAAGCTAGTGTAACGAACAACATACTCCGAGATAATCATAGTACCCTGACACAAATGACAAACTCTGTGCGCCATGCGTCCCTGAGGCTCTGAGGAATATACTCTCTCAGGAACATATCTGAAAACTGAGTCCAAGTTAGGGAAGCAGCCTCATCCGGACTGTTTAACTCATAGGTGCGCCACGACTCATAGGCGGCTCCTCGAAGCTGGAAGGTAGTGAAGGAAACCCCGCTTGATCCTGCTATACCCATGGTATGGAGAATATGGTAGAACTCATCTAGAATTCCTAGAGCATGATCCAATGCTAGACCACTGAATACAGGAGACTTTTACTTCTTGAACCTCTCAAGCCTCAGATGCCCATCCTCGGAAACCGCTGTCCTGTCCTCGGTCTAACTAGGAATTGCAGGTTGTATAGGAATAATCTCTGGGACCTGATCAACATGCACTCACTGCTCAGGGGTGTGAGTGGTGGGAGTCTGTGCTCCTCCCCATGCCTAAGATGTGGCTGTAGCAATGGGATGCAACCCTGCCTAAGCCAGAGTGGTGTACATGCTCATGAACTATGCAAGAGTCTCCTGGAGCACTGGAGTAGTAGTAGTAGTAGTAGGCGTATCAGGTGCCTGGAATCCAGTTGAAACTGCGGGTGGATCCTTAGTGGTAGCTCGCGTGCGTGCTCTAGCTGCACCGCGTGTTCCCCCTCGGCCTCTACTCTGGCCCCGACCTCTGACGGCTGCAGTAGGAGGTGCGGGTGCCTGATCATCTCGTGTAGCACGTGTCCTCACCATCTGTGAGAGAATAGAAGATAGAAGTTTAGAGTTGTGATATCAAAATCTCGCACGACAAGGAAATCAAATAAAGTGGAATTTTCCTAACAGATACATAGCCTCTCGTAGATAAGTATAGATGTCTCCGTACCGATCCACGAGACTATAATAAACTGGCTTGTGATTCATGACTCCTATGAACCTAGAGCTCTGATACCAACTTGTCACGACCCCAGCTGGCCCTCCATGAACTATCGTGACGGCACCTAGTCTCTACGACTAGGTAAGCCTAATAAAATGTGGAAAAGAAACAATTTGTGGAAAGAAAATAATTAAAAACTGAAATAACAAATGAAACAATGTTTAAGATGTCGCCTGGCATATAACAGTACAAAATCTAAACCTAACACTCCCAAAATCCGGAACACCATGAATCACAAGTTAAGAGTTTACATAAAAAGCTCTAACTCCAGAAATATCTATCAACAAGAAAAATACAGAAGGGCTATACTAGTATTGAGAATAGAAAGGGACTCTTCGGTCTGCGGACGTGGCAGGTATACCTTGAAGTCTCTATGAACGCGCCTTGCCTCAAGTGTGATACGACTGAGTGGAAGTACCTGGATCTGCACATGAAAAACATGTGCAGAAAGGGCATGAGTACTCCACAACATTACTCAGTAAGTGCCAAGCCTAACCTTGGTCGGGTTAGTGACGAGGAAGGTCAGGGCCCTACTGAGGTTAAATAAAATACAAGGTAAAACAGTATAGAATAGGACAGTATAATTAAGTGCAACAGTAAGAAATAACACATTATAGAAAGAACAACATCAATTATAACAGAGACAAGATAATCACGGAGAGGAATACATCTCAACACGGAATTAACAACTGGGGATCTCTCGGTATCCCGAGGATCTCTTAGTATCCTCAATATGTGCTGGGAATCTCTCAGTATCCCGAGGATCTCTTAGTATCCTCAATATATATGTTGGGGATCTCTCGGTATCCCAAGGATCACTTAGTATCCTCAATATGTGATGGGGATCTCTTGGTATCCCGCACTACAATCCAAATCAATATATATATGCGCAGGGGATCTCCCAGGATACCGTCCCGTAGTCCCAAAGTAAACACGCAGCAACAACACGAAGAATACTCAATTAAATTCAATTTCACACCAAGGAAAAATAGGTATTTCTAACCTAGCATGCTTCACATAGTCCAAATAAGGCAGTTTGAGCAAATAAAGCAATTAAGACAATTAGGCATGATTCCCTAAGCTAGTAGCAGGCTTGAATTGTAAGTAGAATAAACAGGAAAGGAAAACACAATTAAAGTTACTTAATGAAAATAGGATTTTCAACAATTAACACAAGTACGCACTCGTCACCTCACGTACAAGGCATTTCAATTATCAATAACACCAAATCCTAAGGGGAGTTTCCCCTATATAAGGTTAGACAAGCCACTTACCTCGAACCGGCTCAAAATCAACCCGAAATCACGTTTTGGCCACGAGTACTCGACTCCAAATGGCTCAATCTATTCAAATCAATTGCATAATATAAATAACACTTCAAGTAACTGATTCCACTAATTAATTCTAAGCTAATACGCAAAATTAGGAAAAATGACCTAAATGCCATCCAGACCCACATCTCGGAATCGAGTAAAATTTACATTTTTGGAATCCTCATACTCTCATAAGTCTAACCATACCAAAATTATCCAAATCCAATGTCAAATCCCCAATCAAAACTCAAAATTTAGGTCTAAGAACTTTCCCCCAATTTCCATCCAAATCCCAAAATTAAATGATGAATTTATGTTTAGATTAATAGGTTACAAGCAAAAAGGAGTTAAGAATCGTTACCCAATCGATATCTCTGAAAATCCCTCAAAACCTCACTCAAATCCGAGCTCTCAAGCTCTAGTTTCACAAAAATGGCTAAACCCTCGATTTTGAACTTAAACATTCTGTCCAGACGCGTTCTTCTTCGCGAGCGCGAGGCAACAGTCGCGAACGTGATGCACTAAAATTCCACTGGCCAGTCTTCCTCTTCGCGAACGTGACGCCCAAGCCGCGAATACGATGATCATTTCCTCTTCTCCTACTCGAACGCGATACTGCCTTCGCGAATGCAGGATTACCTTCACGAACGTGAAGCATAAATCCTTCACCAGCCCCAGTTCCTCTTTGGGAACGCGAAGAAGGAAACCAGAACTGACTGCTGCAACTTTTTCTACAATTTTTTAAGTTCCAAAAATGACCCGTTGAGCATCCGAAACACACTCGAGGCCCCCGGGACCTCAACCAAACATGCCAACCAATCCTGAAACATCATTCAAACTTGTTCCAATCTTCAGAATGCTCAAAACAACATCAAAACACCAATTTAATATTGGATTCAAGCCTAAGAACTCCAAAAACTCTCAAATTATGCTTTCGATCAAAATGTCTATTAAACCTTGTCTGAATAACCTGAAATTTTGCAAGTACATCACATTCAACACTACGGAGTTACTTCAACTTCCGGAATTCCATTCCAACCCCGATATCAAAATCTCACTATTGAACCGGAAACTTCAGAAATTCAACTTTCAGCATTTCAAGCTTAAATAAGCTACGAACCATTAAAACACAATCTGAACACGCTCATAAGCCCGAAATCACCCAATGGAGCTAACGAAACTGACAGAATTTCATTCTGAGGCCGTCTTCGCACTGCTCCGACTGTAAGCACGTGATTTTTGCTTCACGGACAATCGCTCCAAAAGAAAATAAAAATAGTGGCAAAAGGCTTCGCTGTACAATTTTTCGGTCTTTCGGTGACATGTTTTGTTAGTCGTTTGTGAGTCTGTCCATTTTACATCTAGTCATTATCAAACAAAAATACAAAAAATATATGTGGCGTTAAAAGAAAATTCAAAAATATAAATATATGTGCATCGTCCGTTTTAGGTTGTGATTTAACTTACTTGGTATGATAATTATGTTGAAATGCCATATTGTTATTTGTTTTAATTTCATTTGGTTTTATTAGTTATTTTTATTTTTTATTTTTTATTTTTCTTTAAATTGGAAAACAAAAGAAAGTTGAAATCAATTTGGGCCAAAAAATAAGACAAAAACAAGCCCAAACCAACGATCTGACCCGGTCCAGACCAGGCCTGCCCAGGCACTTCCTGAAACGACGTCGTTTCAGGCAAATCAATCTGAGCCGTCCGTCCCAGCCGATCCAACGGTTCAGGACCTCTTTCAGCGACCCATGTTCAAACCCGACCCAAATAACCAGCCTGACCCAACCCCTCACTTAAACCAAACGACCCCGTTTAACTGCCAAACGACCCCGTCTCATTTCTCAGCATCAGATCCAAGCCGTTGAGATCATCTGATCTAACGGCTCAGATCCAATCCCATAGACCATATATAAACCTTCCCTTATACCCACGCCCCCTATACCAACACCCCACCCCTTCGTCCCCAAGTCGAACCCGGACCTCCCATTAGAAACCCTAGCCGCCCTCGTCTCCCTCGCCATTAAAGCCGGCGGCACGAACGCCGGTGACCACCTCCTGAACACCCTAAGACCCCCTCACTCTCCTGAACATGGATCTGTTACCCTCTTGCCTCGAATCACCTTCCCTCGTCTCGAATCTTCGTTTGAAGATTTGAGTCGAACCCGGACCTATGCCAAAACCACCCCATCTTCATACCAGACACTCCCCTGACTTTCCTCGTGACCAAACCAAGCTTGGTTTGGTCCGAATCTACCCACAACTCCCTAAAAATCAGATCTGGAAATCCAGACTTTAGAACACATGCACCTGGGGAATCCGGCCGGTTTGGACATGGGTTTGAGGTCTAATAGACCTTAATCAAGGTGTTCTCATGTGAGAACACCCTGATTAAAGTTTGTTCGGCCTCAAAAGTTCGAAGATGAATCAGATTTGGGTCTGTTTGATTTAAACATTTTCGGTAAGTTTTCCTTTCTTTTGTGTTAGTTTTGATTAAGTGGTCAGCATGCTTCATTGTGTTTGTTTGTTGTTTTTTGTTATTTTTTTTCATTCGGATTTCTTTCATCTCTGTAAAGACCTTTTATTTGGTCGATTGTGTTCTGTGTATGATTCTGAATGTACTCTGTGATAAACATGATAACTCATATAGGCCCCAGTAATTGAACAAAAATTGTCTGATGCCCTTTAGATCCCTAAATGTATTGTTTATGTGAGCGACTGATTATTACCTGTTATAATTAGTATAGTCGACTCGATAAATGTCGTCGATTAGTTTGCTATAACTAATGAATCGAATGAGCTAGTATTTTCACGTAACTAATTGAACTCGGACGCTGACTGAATGTCCCAGTAATGTTTGAAATGGTTTGTTGGCATTATAAAAATGACTAAAAGGGTTCAGTCTAGGCAGTCCTGAATTTGAACTCTCATCAGTTCAAAAATGCCCTGATGCTGCAAAAAGGTCAAGACAGTGATAACCAGGGTTTAACAGGGGTATTCTGGGGTGTCAAAAAGAACAGAAGTAATTAGTTTAAGTGAGCTGACAAATGGGGTACGAAATTAGGATTAAACTAATGCTAATGGGGGGACAAGACACAAGAGTATGGGTTTAAAATGAATAAATAAAACGAGCCCATAACTCTTGATTAAACAAAGACCAGGCGTGGGGAGCAAAGGGGCTGGCACCAAAGATGCTTAGGCATGGGCTTAAAGGGTATGGGCATTCTGCCAATTGGCAGGGCAGGCAGCTCAGCTGTACTGGTTCATTTGGCCTATAAATAGGCCATTTGATAACTTAAACGGGGGTGGACTTTTGGTCTTCAGAAAAAAAGAGAAAACAAAAGGGGAAATTTTCAGAACACTTTAACCAATCACTGCCCAAAACTGCAGGAGAAGCTAAATTGGTTGGGCTATTCTAGCCAAGCCAGTTATTCTAATAAGGATCATTACTGTTCCATTAAGAGAAAGGCTGTGTATTTCTGCTGCGATTGTTACTATACTGAGTTTTCTGTGTGCTGTGGTTCGAGTCTTAGTCTTCCTGATTGCTGAAACTGTATCGGGTATTAGCTGAGCTTTGTGGTTATTGGGTTTTTTCTGTTGCTGTCACATTTGGTATCTTGGATTTCCTATTGGTTCATTACTCTTTTCTGGGATTGTTTGTTTGGGCCTCGACCATCTGTGGTTTCTGTTGTTCTGGAAACTGTTGCTATTTGTCTGTTGGACTGTGGAGAGCATTTGTGGCTGTTGGTTTGTTGTTGAGTTGTTACTGTTTGGTTGTTGTTGCTGTGTTTGTTGCATACCACTCAGCTGATCATTTTCTCCCTCCTGTTGTCCTCTATACCAGGTACACAAATATATTACCAATGTAACTTGAAAAGTTTGAGCATGAATGGAGAAGATCTGCAGATGTCTATATATACATAGAATATTATGTTAGACCTCATATAATGTATAATAGTTTACCTTCTTGTTTTGGATACTAAAGTTAGCTTACAGTCCTAGTAAACTGTCAATGAATGGTAGTTGAATGTTAGATTGTGTATATAGGATGGTGATAAGAGTATGCCCAAGGCAGTGGGTTGTATCTCAGATTTAATGCAATAGTGTAGTATAAACAAGTAATGTATGCGAAGCATGAAAATCGTACACTATAAATTAATTTCTTTCCTTTCCAATACATGTGTCGTATATAACTGCTAAAACCTTTTTTAGATAAAGAACACGGTTTACAATCTCAACCCCGCGAGAAGTCGAGCCCGGGTCAAAACAGACCCGGCAGGCTCGCATCGAACAAGCAGTGGCCCGGGTCTGGCCAATCATGCTTGGGCTGGATTTGGGCCCGTGGTTACTGGATCGGCTGACTGTGTATGCAGCCCCGTTTCGGATTTTTTTAAGCCTTTCTGAATGTTGTTACAACATCTTCAAACATGTAATTAATTAGAACTTTCTACTGTTTTCAATTGATAGAGACAAACACGACAAGAAACGTAGTTGCTATAAGATATCCCTTTAAAATAAGAACGAGATGAGCCTCGATGAAAATAAACAAAACGCGCAGACGCGGGGCCCTTGTTTAAATGTGCATTATCAAAAGCATCTAGGTTCCAGGACGGGTTGTTTAGCAAATCTCACAACTCTCCTAAAAATAACAATACGTTAGACTCTTTAGGACGCGCCTTAATAAATCTTACCTTCTTAAACTCGGGTGCGCATTTATGTGACCCAAATCCAATTCTCAACGGAGTCGAAATGTGTTTCTAATCACGGGTACATTGATTGTGACGTGGTTCGAGATGCGTGTCCATGACGTTGCAAATTCATTTTTTTAAAAAAAAAAATAAAAAAAAAAATAATAATAAAATAATAAGAATGAGATGAGCCTCGCCAAATAAAGTACAAATTGCGGGGCCCCCAGTAAATATTGGCTTTAAAAAATTATTTGGACTTCGGGATGGACCGTTTAGTAAAATTCCACGGTCTTACCCAAAATGAATACGCTAGTCGCTTTAGGCGCGCCTTTAATAATCTAATTTCCTTAAACTCGGGTGCACATTGATGTGACCCAAATCCAAATCTCAACGGAGTCAAAGTGTGTCGACGACCACGGGTACATTGATTGTAACGCGGTTCGAGATACATTTTCACAACGTTGCAATTCTTGATAAAAACAGCAAATGATAAAAGCGGTTAAAAGTTAAATTTTGCACATAGGTTCATAATTGTATTAAAAATCAGATAAATAAGCCGAATATAACAGTTGAGCGACCGTGCTAGAACCACGGAACTCGGGAATGCCTAACACCTTCTCCCGGGTTAACAGAATTCCTTATCCGGATTTCTGGTACGCAGACTGTAATATAGAGTCATTATTTTCCTCGATTCGGGATTAAAATTGGTGACTTGGGACACCCTAAACCTCCCAAGTGGCGACTCTGAAATAAACAAATAAATCCCCTTTCGATTGTCCTTTAATTGGAAAAACTCCCATGCACCCCGCGGGTGCGGAAAAAGGAGGTGTGACAGCTCTGGCGACTCTGCTGGGGATGTTGACCCAGAACCACTAGTTCAGGGTTAAGAATTCGAGCTTAAAATAATTGTTATTATTTGGCTTTATTTATTATCTGATTTTTACATGTTTGAGCCTAATGTGCTAAATGCTGCTGTTACCGCTTTGATATTATTTGGACTGTATATAAACTGTGCCGAAACCCTTCTCTTCTTACCTACGGGGAGAAGCTCGCTGGTCGAGACTCCCTATTCTGTTAGTGTCAATACCCGAAATAAGAAAGAGGACGGATAAGTTACGAAGCCGGACGGCCTTTTGGTTCCCGGTAAGTTGCCCCTCCTCGGCTCGAGTTGTCCGCTCGGGTACACTGTCTAGAACACTGACCCAGGTTTTGAACATAGAATAACGTGACTTCATGCCGGATCCCTAGTAGGAACGCTTATTTGCATCATGTTGCATATGACTTAGGGGACTCAACACAGGGGTTGGGTCCGTCTAGGACTAGCGACCTGATATGAAAAGACCATTCTGATGCATCCTATTGTTTTTCGTGCATTTATTTGTCTCATGCCCGCATGCTGACCGGTGTTTGAATATTTGGAAAATTATGAAAAAAAAGGGGAAGGAATAGCGGTTAAGGAGTTAATTGTTTATTTTTGAAAAAAGGCCAATGCCAAAATACCGTCAAAACTCTGCCAAAATTTTGAGAAAATGAAAAGAAAATGTCTTATTAGTTTTGTTTTATTGAATGCAAAGGGGAAATAGAAAAGAAGAGAAAAAAAGGGGTCGTCGTTCTGCTTTTATATACTTTTTATATATATAAAAAAAAAAAAAAAAAGAGGGGTTTTCATAAGGTTTTATAAAAAGTATACGTCTAAATAAAGTTTTTTTTTTCACTTGGCATAATCACCCTAATAAATGTGCAGGATGAGCACGGTACAAAACGAACCTTTTTCAGTAATGACCAAGATCCCGTTTGAGTTGCGGTTATGGTGGAACGACTTAGGCAAAGAAGGGCAAGACAAAGTAAGGAAATATCTGAAAGGTCTCCCGGACCTACTAAACGTTCAGCCTCGGGGTGATATCATCAGATCATTGGTCACTTGTTGGGATTCCGCACACAACGTGTTCCATTTTTCGGACTTCGAGCTCACCCCGACGTTGGAAGAAATAGCAGGGTACATCGGGATGGATGAAGCCCCTTTTAGGTTCAAATACTTGATTGCACCTAGAGCTATCACGGTACACAGGTTTCTGGATTTCCTAAAAATACCTCGGACGTTCCACCATCCAGATCTTGCCAAAGGATTCTGCAGTCTCCACCTCATATATGCTAGATACGGCCACGTGGGCGGGTTCAATAAGCCGGATTTCAAACTATGCAGTAGAGGCAACCGACAAAAGTGGGACGAACACAGGCTAGTGGCTTTTATGACAGCCTTTCTGGGTCTTATAGTGTTCCCTAGGAAAGATGGAAACATTGATCTAAGGATAACCGGGGTCGTCAATACTTTGCTTACCCAAGATAAAAGTACTCTGGCGCCTATGATTATGGCTGACATTTTCCGGGCTCTCACTGCTTGTCGAGCCAGGGGCGACTTTTTCGAAGGATGTAACCTACTGTTGCAAATGTGGATGACCGATCATTTATGCCATCGCTCCTCACTTTTGGGTTATGGTTCGCCAGAGAAAACTTGTATTGGAGAATTCTACACGAGAATCAAAGGGCTCAATTTACCTGAGGGAGTCACATCATGGACCTCATTTCTCCGAACTCTCACTGACAGCCAAATCCAATGGACACTCGGATGGTCACCTATCGAGGAAATCATATACATGCCGGCAACCCGGCCTCACTTTCTGTTGATGGGACTGAAAAGTATCCAACCCTATGCACCGTATCGGGTTTTGAGGCAACTTGGGAGGTACCAAGTGGTACCGAAAGATGAAGATTTGAGTACCCAAGTGATTGAAATCAGTCCGAACGGTCGTTTCCCTGAAGAAGAAGTTCGCCAAATCTGGAGTGAATGCCAACATCTGACAGCAGACACTTGTGTGATTGATACGGCAAAAGGGGAAGTCGCCCCGGGATATCACGCTTGGTTTAGAGGTAGCCTGTCCTACGAAAGACCGGCTAAGAGGCCGCATCTCAAAGATTTCGTAGAATCATCCCAAGGACAATGGAACTGGTTAGCAAAAGAGAAGGGTTATCGGGCAGAGATTGGCGATTTGAAGCTACAAATGGACAGTCTGAAATTCGATAACGGCGTACAAATCGCGGCAGATCAAAGCGAAAAGAATAGATTGATCCAAGAGAATGAAGAGCTTAAGGCCCAAATCCAAAAATTGAGATTGTCTCTTGATGAGCATCCCAGAAGTCGATCAGACCAGCGGTTGATAAAGGGTTTGAAAAGAGAGATCACGGAATGGCGAGACAGGTTAGAAGAATCCGAAAAGGTCATGACAGAGTTCAAGGCACGGTGGGGAACAAGAGTAGATAAGCATCGCCGATGTTTGAACCAATTGAAACGTGACCACGAGAAGACTGTGGCCAAAATAAAGAGGGAGATGGCTACACTTGAGTTTAAAGCAGTAAAGCAGGCCGGGGATTTCCAATCGGAGAGTAGATACTGTTACGACTTGTTGGCCCAAATGAAGGAAGAAGTGCGGCAGCTAAGGGATCAGCATATACAGGACTCACAGGTATTCAAGACGTGCAGTGATCAGATAAGACACCTACTCATAGAGAGGAAACAAACCAGAGACAAGATCAGGGCCATTGCCCATGCCATCATCATAAGGTGTCGGCGGTGTGAAAACATGACATGCGTTACCGTTCTCCCAGCAGTGATGGGTTATGTCAAACAGACCATGCACGAGTTGGAGCAGCTCGAAAGGGATCTCGCACCTAGAACCGCGAAAAGGCCGAACGACGCCTCGCGGGTCCCTAAGTTGGAAAATTAACCTCTGGTCGAGTCTTGTTTTAGTTGAGCTTTGATGTTTTCCCATATGTTGTTTTCCACTTTGCCTTCAATCAAATAGGGTCAAAGAACCGTGGAGTCTGTACTGTTGCTATTTTGTTTGAAGCAATGTGTAATAGCAAATTTTGATAATGAAATTAAGTGACTCCGGAAGAATTTTTATGTGTCTTTACCTTGAGGCAGAACTACGCCTGGTCTGATTCACGCGGGGACGTGATACGTAGGCAATCCCCATAAGATTCGACCGCTTTTAATAAATAAAGAAAAGAAAATGTAAATAAAATAAAACGCGGGGTTTCGCAGAATACTCTAAAAAGAGACGAATGAACAAACCGGGATGACGCATGTGGTTTGAAGCAAAGCATGTAGAAACGGTTAACTGCCTAGGTGCATTGCATCCTCTATGTGTTATGATCAAATCTGTTAAGCTCTAACACTAACAAAGTTTGTTGTTGTCTGATACCAGACAGTTAGTTGTTAAAGAATTCTGGCAACACATTCATACCAAACCAGATCCAAAGGACCGGTAGCAACAAGCATGACTACTTCAGAGAATAGTAATGAGGAAGAAAGGCCGATGAGCCAGTTGCTAAAAGAGGCAATGGAAAAGATTGAAAGGATGGGACTAGAGATGCATGCAATGCAGCTAGCCCTGGCCAAAACACAAAAGAGCCCTGAGACACTGGGACACATGCCGGAATACCCTCACTCTGGCCCCTCCACAAGCCGCCCAAATCCCCTCTATCATCAAGAAAGAAGCCCTCATGATTCCCAAGCTCCACCACCCCATCAACCTCTCCCAACACCCAATATTCCCATTTTTGTGGGACCTGCATCAGCCCCTTTGCAGCGAACGACCAGTGAGCCATTGTTTCAGGCTCACGATACACAATACTATCCCCCTGAGCCTACATTCCATGCACCCGAACCACAGGCTTACAATCCCCATTTGGAAGTTCCGGCAGAGGTTGAGAAGCCGGTTAAGGCCCCTGAACAGGATGAAGTGTTGAGAAAGTTCAAAAGCCTGGAGCAATCCTTCAGGAACTTACACGGGCTGGGCAACCAAGTCAGCGTGGCATACAAAGATCTGTGCCCTTTCCCAGATGTCCAACTCCCGGCAGGGTTCAAGATGCCCAAGTTTGATTTATATGAAGGGCACGGTGATCCCATGGCACATTTGCGGGGATTCTGTAGCAAAATGAGAGGGGCAGGAGGCAAGGATGAGCTTTTGATAGCTTACTTCGGCCAAAGTCTGAGCGGATCTGCACTGGAATGGTATACCAGGCAGGATTTCAGCAGGTGGTACACGTGGGATGATCTGGCACAGGCTTTTGCAGGTCATTTCCAGTACAATCTAGAGATAGTCCCTGACCGTCTCACGTTATTGAGAACTGGGAAGAAACCCGGGGAAAGTTTTCGCGAGTTCGGATTCCGCTGGAGAGAACAAGCAGCTAGAGTCGATCCTCCCATGAGAGAGGGAGAAATGGTAGACTACTTTTTGCAGACATTGGATCCAACCTACTTTGGTCACTTGGTGACAACGGTTGGAAAATCTTTCAACGAGGTGGTCAAAATAGGGGTCATGATAGAAGAAGGTTTGAGGTCGGACAAGATCTTAAACTATTCGGCACTTAAGGCCACAACCCAGGCTATTCAAAGCGGCACGGGAGGTGCGCTAAGAAGAAAGAAAGAAGAGGTTGCCACGATCGAGGCAGGCAGTTGGTCCAGGGCTGGCAGGCCGCACTACAACCAACCCAGGCCTCACAGGTCAAACTACCCATACAACCCACCACAAAATTTCTATCCACCTCGAGAACCACATTGTTCCGTACACCAAGCCCAGGTATACACTCAGCCTCCGGTTCGCCCACAATGGCGCGCACCGGCTCCCCAGAACATATATGCACCACCACAAAACACTTACCCTCCACCAAGGGCATATAGAAATCCTTCGGGGGCAGGTTTCCGGGGAAATCCAGATGCCAGAAATGACAGGTTGCGGAAACAAAGAACCTTCACCGAACTGGGAGAAACCTACACCGCTGTGTTCCACAAGCTGCGGCAATTAGGTTTGGTTAGTCCTGTCCATACTCGGGAACCAAATCCCCCGCCTCAGAATTTGGATCGTTCAATCAGTTGTGAATACTGTTCAGGGATGCTCGGGCACGATACCGAGAAGTGTTGGAAGTTAAGGCATGCCATACAGGATCTTATTGACACCAATAAGATCGAGGTCCAGACACCGGAGGCCCCTAACATCAACCAAAACCCACTGCCAGCGCACCACGAAGCTCACATGATTGAGTTGGTGTGTGAGGGAGGTGAATTAAGAAAACCCTCACAAACAGTGATGATGATCCAAGCTGCCCCAAAAGAAGTCTTAACCAGTGGAGGAACAAATGTACAGTCGCAGGGAGAAGGTGTCAAGCCGGTAGTATTATGGGGGAAGAACCCGTCCGTCATAGCAAGCAAACCCGAGCCAAGCAAGTTGGTAATACCAGGGATCCTGCCCACACCGGCGGTCGTGTTGAAAGGGGTATGTAGAGAACGGGTAACCATAAAGCCGGTGGTCCAACTGCCTATGCTTGACAGCAGGGCTGTGCCCTGGAAATATGAAAAAGCAGTGGTGACGTACCAAGGAAAACAGGTGGAAGAAGTCAGTTGTGAAGCGCAAGGGCTGACTCGATCAGGTCGATGTTTTGCTCCGGTGGAGTTAAGAAAAACCAACCCAGTGGCAACCAAGAAGCCAGTGTCAGAAGAAGAGGCTGAAGACTTCCTGAGGAAGATGAAAGTACAAGACTATTCTGTGGTTGAGCAGCTGAGAAAAACGCCTGCCCAGATCTCACTATTGTCATTACTCCTCCATTCCGAGGAACATCGCAGGGCCCTGTTAAAGATACTGAACGAGGCCCATGTACCCAGTGAGATTTCCGTAAACCACCTGGAAACCATTGCCAGCAAGATTTTCGAGGTGAACAGGGTAACATTCTCAGATGATGACCTGCCGGTGGAAGGAACGGAGCACAATAAAGCTCTATACCTAGCTGTCAAATGTGAAGACTCGGTGGTAACCCGAGTATTGGTGGATAACGGCTCAAGCGCCAATATTTGTCCATTATCCACCCTGGACCAGTTAAAGATTGACCGTGGAAGAATCCGGGAGAATAGCATCTGTGTCCGAGGGTTTGACGGAAACGGAACAGCCACTGTGGGGGATGTTGTACTTGAACTAACCATTGGCCCGGTCCTGTTTACCATGGAATTCCAGGTATTGGACGCCACGGTATCTTACAACTTGCTGTTAGGACGACCCTGGATTCACGCAGCTAAAGCGGTGCCTTCCACCCTACATCAGACAGTGAAGTTCGAGTGGGAAAGACAAGAGGTCGTGTTGCACGGCGAGGATACAACATGCACCATGGGCGGAACCATTGTGCCTTTCATAGAGACCACTGATGACAAGGGTCCCTGGGTCTACCAGATTCTCGATACAGGGTCGGCCAACAAAATTTCTGAAGGAGAAATCATCCCGCACCCTAGGGTAGCTGCCGCAACAGTCATGATGATATCAGAAATGCTGGGTAATGGGTTTGTGCCGGGAAAAGGCCTGGGAGTTGAACTTCAAGGGATAGTCCAACCTGTCTCCCTTCCTAAGAATCTGGAAACTTTCGGGTTGGGGTTCAAACCAACCGCAGCAGACAGGAAGCAAGCGCGAAAAATGAAGAAGAGGGTCTGGTTTCTGCCTAAACCAGTGCCACGCCTCTCAAGGTCTTTTGTTAAAGCTAGTGCCAAGGGGTCAGCGATCCCAAAGATTCGAGGACCTTTGATCGGCATAAGTGAAGACCTGAATCAAAGTTTTGAGAGACTATTCGCGGATGTCAGTATGGTGGAAGCTGGAGAGGGTTCCAGCAGAGCAGAGATACAATTCGTGGGGCCTGAGGCCAAGACCAACAATTGGACGGTTACTCCTCTTCCTGTCCGAGGGGAGTCTTGGTAGTAGGCTTTGATTAATGTTTTGTTTGTTTATTTGTTTGATCGGATTATTCAAGGGTGTAATCCAAATTTTACTCCCGTTTTGTAAAAGTGTGAACCCTTTTTATCCTGCAAATTTAATAAAGTTCTTTTCTTTTGTCCCATTTTAATTTCTTGTTTTGTTCTTTTTCTTTCTGAACAGTTCTCTTTTTACTGGTCCTAATGACATGGCATGCACAGCGGATCTTCGACCTAGTCTAAATAATCAATCTAAATCTGACTCAATGATGCAAGAGGTCGTTTGTGATAATGAATCCGAAGGTGACGAAGGGGAAGCCTTCGAAGAAATAAACCGAGAACTGTGCCAATTTGAAGAGAAACCCAAGCCTAACCTAAATGACACTGAGGCTGTGAACCTAGGAGACGCTGATAACATCCAAGAGACCAAAATTAGCATCCACATTGAGCCGAATGTCAAAGCAGAATTGATCGAAACTCTCAGGGAATTCAAAGATGTTTTTGCATGGTCATATGATGATATGCCTGGATTGAGCACCGATTTAGTGGTTCACAAATTGCCCACTGACCCGGCATACCCTCCGGTCAAGCAAAAACTAAGGAAATTTAAAACAGAAATGAGTGTAAAGATCAAAGAAGAAGTGATTAAGCAGTTGCAATCGAAGGTCATTCGGGTCACTCGATATCCCGAGTGGTTGGCCAATGTGGTACCAGTCCCAAAGAAGGATGGAAAAATCAGGGTGTGCGTCGACTACCGCAACCTCAACAAAGCAAGTCCCAAGGACAATTTCCCGTTACCCAACATTCATATCCTGATCGATAATTGCGCTGGGCGCGAGATCGGATCCTTTGTGGATTGCTATGCGGGTTATCATCAGATCCTAATGGACGAAGAGGATGCTGAGAAGACAGCGTTTATTACGCCATGGGGAACCTACTGCTATCGGGTAATGCCGTTCGGGTTAAAGAACGCCGGGGCAACGTACATGCGAGCAATGACTGCGGTGTTTCATGACATGATACACAAGGAAATTGAGGTGTACGTCGATGATGTGATCATCAAATCTTGGCGTCAGGAGGACCATGTAGCAGACCTAAGGAGATTTTTCCAAAGACTCCGGAGGTATGATATCAAGCTTAACCCGGCCAAATGCGCATTCGGGGTTCCATCAGGAAAGTTGCTAGGCTTCATCGTCAGTCGACGGGGGATTGAGTTAGACCCATCCAAAATTGAATCCATCCGAGACTTGCCACCGCCAAGGAACAAAACAGAGGTAATGAGTTTGCTGGGTAGACTCAATTACATCAGCAGGTTCATCGCTCAACTCACAGCAACTTGTGAGCCCATATTTCGGCTACTGAGAAAGGATGCTGCAGAAGGTTGGACGACAGAGTGTCAAGAGGCTTTCGACCAAATCAAAGGGTATCTGTCTAATCCACCCGTGTTGGTCCCGCCTAAGCCCGGGAAACCCCTAATCCTTTACCTGACAGTCTTGGAAAATTCATTTGGTTGTGTACTGGGGCAACATGATGACACAGGAAGGAAGGAGCAGGCCATCTACTATCTTAGCAAGAAATTCACAGTGCATGAGGTCAAGTACACTCAACTCGAGAAAACATGCTGCGCCCTAACTTGGGTAGCTCAGAAGTTGAAGCACTACCTGTCTTCATATACTACTTATCTCATATCCCGCTTGGACCCATTGAAGTATATCTTTCAGAAACCTATGCCCACGGGAAGGTTGGCAAAGTGGCAAATTCTGCTCACAGAGTTTGATATCATCTACGTAACGAGGACGGCCATGAAAGCCCAGGCACTGGCAGACCATTTGGCAGAGAATCCCGTTGACGAAAAATACGAGCCCTTAAGAACGTATTTTCCTGACGAAGAGGTGATGCACACGACTGATTTGGAATTACCTGAGGAACCGGGTTGGAAGCTTTTCTTCGATGGAGCTGCAAACGCAAAAGGGGTTGGAATAGGAGCAGTACTCATTTCTGAAACAGGACGGCATTATCCTGTTACGGCTCAACTGCGCTTCTATTGCACCAACAATATGGCCGAATATGAGGCTTGCATTCTGGGTCTGCGCCTGGCTGCCGACATGGATGTCCAAGACGTCTTGGTCTTGGGAGACTCGGACCTCTTGATACATCAAATTCAGGGAGAATGGGAAACACGAGATCTAAAACTCGTACCATACCGACAATGCTTGCATGATCTGAGCAAGCAATTTCGATCGGTAAAGTTCAAACACATCCCGAGAGTTCACAATGAGGTTGCGGATGCCTTAGCCACCTTAGCATCAATGCTGCACCACCCTGACAAAATGTATGTTGATCCTCTACACATCCAGGTCCGTGATCAGCACGCCTACTGCAATGCCATAGAAGAAGAAGCGGATGGCGAACCCTGGTTTCATGATATCAAAGAATACCTCAGGATGGGGATATATCCAGAACATGCCTCTGGAGACCAAAAAAGAGCCCTTCGGCGGTTGTCGAATGGTTTCTTCCTCAGTGGAGGGGTATTGTACAAAAGAACCCCGGATTTGGGATTGTTGAGATGCATAGATGTCGGGCAGGCAACGACGGTTATGGCAGAAGTACATGCTGGAGTTTGTGGGCCCCACATGAGTGGATATGTATTGGCAAGAAAAATCCTTCGAACAGGGTGTTATTGGCTCACCATGGAACACGACTGTATCACTTTCGTGAGGAAATGCCATCAGTTCCAAATACATGGAGACTTGATTCACTCTCCGCCAATAGAGTTGCATACGATGTCAGCACCCTGGCCGTTTGTAGCATGGGGCATGGATGTTATTGGGCCCATCGAGCCAGCAGCGTCCAACGGTCATAGGTTCATTCTAGTGACCATCGATTACTTCACCAAATGGGTTGAGGCTAAAACCTTCAAATCAGTAACTAAGAAGGCAGTGGTGGACTTTGTTCACTCCCATATCATCTGTAGATTTGGGATCCCAAAAGTGATCATCACGGATAACGGTGCGAATCTTAATAGCAGCTTGATGAGAGAGGTATGCCAACAATTTAAGATTACACACCGCAATTCCACCCCATATCGTCCCAAGGCGAATGGAGCAGTCGAAGCAGCCAATAAGAATATCAAGAAGATACTGCGAAAAATGGTGGAAGGGTCCAGACAGTGGCACGAGAAATTACCCTTTGCTTTGTTGGGTTACCGCACTACCGTCCGGACTTCCATAGGCACAACTCCTTATTTGTTGGTGTATGGAACTGAGGCCGTGATACCAGCGGAGGTCGAAATTCCGTCCCTCCGAATTGTCGCTGAAGCCGGAATTGATGATGATGAATGGATCAAAGCTCGCTTGGAACAGTTGAGCCTGATAGATGAGAAAAGATTGGCAGCAGTGTGCCATGGTCAGCTGTACCAGAAGAGAATGGCAAGAGCGTATAATAAAAAGGTGCGCCCCAGGAAGTTTGAAGTAGGGCAGCAGGTATTGAAGAAGATCCTCCCACATCAGGTCGAGGCAAAAGGCAAATTCGCCCCAAATTGGCAAGGGCCTTATATCGTGACCCGAATATTGTCCAACGGTGCTTTGTGTTTGACAGATGTCGAAGGTAGATGTGTCGACATGGCTATCAATTCAGATGCAGTCAAGAGATATTATGCGTAATTTCTTTAATTATGGCAATTTTTGGTTTATTTGTTTGTATTTGGCATTTATTGAATAATGAGATGACGGAGGCAATTCTTTCTTCTATCCAAACACTTTTAACCCTCGCTTCCCCCTTTGAGCCTTAAGCAAATTCTTTCAATACCCCTCTTTTGGAATCACTAATGGGAAAGATACGAAAAAAAAAGAAGAAAAGAAAAGAAAGGAAAAGAAAAGAAAAAGAAAAAGAAAAGGAAAAGAAAATGAAAAGAAAGAAAAGAAAAATCAAGGAATATAAAACCGTGGGAACTACGTTTGACCTGATTCCTCAAAGAGGATACGTAGGCGCCTCACGGCTCGGTCATAGTATGCATCATAGCAAATATAGGATGCATAATGTACATAGTATGCATCATAGCAAATATAGGATGCATAATGTACATAGTGTGCATTATAGCAAATATAGGATGCATAATGTACATAGTGTGCACAATGTAGCACAATGTGCGTAACGCACATAACTCAACATAAGCGTAAAAAAATAAATCCCCCAAGCAAGAAAACTGGGGCAGAGGTTATGTTTTAAGTTCCAACAAAGGTTTGATTCCAAAAGTTGTAGCACATCACCCTTCAAGTTGTTTTCATTTTATAGCCTTTCTTCAAACCCACACCAAAACCAACATCGACATCCAAAAGACCTCCCGATCAATGTTCGAGAGATGCCAAATCCGGCAAATAAGGCCGAGAATAATACACTGATCCCCAGCAAAGAAAAGGATTGTAAGACTGGGAATGAGTTGATAGTCAAAAGAATCCCCGGAAGAGAGGGTCGTATCTACAAACACACTGGATTCTCGAAAGAAATAAAATGAGAGAGTCTTATCGGTGAAAACCTTCACAGGCACCGAAAGGCGATGTAAGATGAGGGATATGAAATGAGAGAGTCTTATTGGTGAAAACCTTCGCGGGCACCATAAGGCGCCGGGAGATGAGAGAAAAGAGAGAGTCTCATTAGTGAAAACCCCTCGAAGGGCACTATGAGGCGACAAGACAAATCAACAAAAGCTACCACATTTGCAACAGCATGGACGGTCACTTATCATCCCCAGCAAGTCAGACCATTCGGCAAATCGATTGATACAAATAGACTGGGTAGGGAATCTATGGTGCACGTCATGATCATGAGGACCAGTTGTGTCCTCCAGATAAGTTCTTTGGATTGTCTCCTCCTACAAAATATTGGTTCAGAAAGATTTTCTCTTTTCCATATCTTTATTTCTTTTCCTAAAAAATGTGTCTTTGAAGGATTTGTCAGAGCTTACTACCAGAAACCGAAGGGGAATTCATCCAATGCAGGATAATACAAACAGTCTTAAAGGCTGGCCCCAGGCAATGCAGGGATTGTGCTCGGAAATGTTGGAAGAAGTAAGCTCCAAAAGGGATTGGTTTCGGGAGTTAGAAGCAGACTCCCACATCATGTGTTTTAAAAGAAAGCAGAAAAGGGGATAAATTGAAAACCAATCCCCAGCAGGCTAGAGACCCCCAACAGGCAACTTTGCCCGCCAACCAATTATGGGGACAAAGAGCAAGAAAAGGGGAAGAGAGAAAATTGCTCGCCAGAAAGGCACCCTCTACCACCACGATTAAAACTGATTAAATCCTTTTGTCTGCTGCAGGAAAACAAAGGATTGATGATGGCAGCAAGATGCACCGCCATGGAATTCACCAAAAACCGGGGCAGAAAATTTTCTGCCGATTGTCGAAAATTTTCTCGGAAGAACGGAGAAACAATTTCAATACATTTTAAGTTCTAGGTCGCCCACCAGTATAATGCGGGAATACTTTTAAGTTCTAGGTCGCCCACCAGTATAATGCGGGAATACTTTTAAGTTCTAGGTCGCCCACCAGTATAATGCGGGAATGCTTTTAAGTTCTAGGTCGCCCACCAGTATAATGCGGGAATACTTTTAAGTTCTAGGTCGCCCACCAGTATAATGCGGGAATACATTTAAGTTCTAGGTCGCCCACCAGTATAATGCGGGAATACATTTAGGTTCTAGGTCGCCCACCAGTATAATGCGGGAATACTTTTAAGTTCTAGGTCGCCCACCAGTATAATGCGGGAATACATTTAAGTTCTAGGTCGCCCACCAGTATATGCGGGAATACTTTTAAGTTCTAGGTCGCCCACCAGTATAATGCGGGAATACATTTAAGTTCTAGGTCGCCCACCAGTATAATGCGGGAATACTTTTAAGTTCTAGGTCGCCCACCAGTATAATGCGGGAATACATTTAAGTTCTAGGTCGCCCACCAGTATAATGCGGGAATACATTTAAGTTCTAGGTCGCCCACCAGTATAATGCGGGAATACATTTAAGTTCTAGGTCGCCCACCAGTATAATGCGGGAATACTTTTAAGTTCTAGGTCGCCCACCAGTATAATGCGGGAATACTTTTAAGTTCTAGGTCGCCCACCAGTATAATGCGGGAATACTTTTAAGTTCTAGGTCGCCCACCAGTATAATGCGGGAATACTTTTAAGTTCTAGGTCGCCCACCAGTATAATGCGGGAATACATTTAAGTTCTAGGTCGCCCACCAGTATAATGCGGGAATACTTTTAAGTTCTAGGTCGCCCACTAGTATAATGCGGGAATACATTTAAGTTCTAGGTCGCCCACCAGTATAATGCGGGAATACATTTAAGTTCTAGGTCGCCCACCAGTATAATGCGGGAATACTTTTAAGTTCTAGGTCGCCCACCAGTATAATGCGGGAATACATTTAAGTTCTAGGTCGCCCACCAGTATAATGCGGGAATACTTTTAAGTTCTAGGTCGCCCACCAGTATAATGCGGGAATACATTTAGGTTCTAGGTCGCCCACCAGTATAATGCGGGAATACTTTTAAGTTCTAGGTCACCCACCAGTATAATGCGGGAATACTTTTAAGTTCTAGGTCGCCCACCAGTATAATGCGGGAATACATTTAAGTTCTAGGTCGCCCACCAGTATAATGCGGGAATACTTTTAAGTTCTAGGTCGCCCACCAGTATAATGCGGGAATACATTCAGCTCTAGATTTTGGAATCAGTCGCCCCACCTGAAGACGGAAGGGTACAACAGAGATCCCCAAACGGGAAACAATGAAATCCCCAGCACCAAGAAGCAGACAACTGCAGAGGCAAGCGCGCAATTCAAAAGGAAAAAGGGACGCGTCTCAAAGGAAGTAGTTTGGGAACGGTGTAGCATGCCCAGTATAACAATTCTGATGAAAAGCCATACCACTGAAGAAAACATTGGAAGATTTAAAGAAGAAAGCCGTATCCCCAGCAAATCAAGCAAAGTGATGAGAACTGACATTCAAAAAGGTGAAGGACCAGCATCATCTCCAAGTTCACAAAATAAAGGCGTCAGAGGAAAGCGTTAGCCGACAAGAAAGCAAGGCAGCAAGAACAAGTTGAAGATGGATGAGATTTCAGGATCCTCAGTTTAGCTTAGCTTCTTGTTTTCCTTTTAGAGCAATGTAATAGGGAGATCGGTTGAGCAGTAGCATCCTACAGCAGCATACAACAGCGCACAACAACAGCAAACACTACAGTCACACGGTAGTCCCAGCTACCAAAATTTCCCGAACTACATTGACCTGATTCCTGTTTCAGCCCAGGATATGTAGGAAACCTCTGAAGCAAAGGTTCGGTCAAATCTTTTTCAAAAAAATGCTTCACACGGAGTATTCGGACGGGCAAAAATCGCTCGCTTTATCTTTGCGCGAAAACCCTTCGTGTCTTCGTGCAAAGAGGGGCAGCTGTAAGCACGTGATTTTTGCTTCACGGACAATCGCTCCAAAAGAAAATAAAAATAGTGGCAAAAGGCTTCGCTGTACAATTTTTCGGTCTTTCCGTGACATGTTTTGTTAGTCGTTTGTGAGTCTGTCCATTTTGCATCTAGTCATTATCAAACAAAAATACAAAAAATATATGTGGCGTTAAAAGAAAATTCAAAAATATAAATATATGTGCATCGTCCGTTTTAGGTTGTGATTTAACTTACTTGGTATGATAATTATGTTGAAATGCCATATTGTTATTTGTTTTAATTTCATTTGGTTTTATTAGTTATTTTTATTTTTTATTTTTTATTTTTCTTTAAATTGGAAAACAAAAGAAAGTTGAAATCAATTTGGGCCAAAAAATAAGACAAAAACAAGCCCAAACCAACGATCTGACCCGGTCCAGACCAGGCCTGCCCAGGCACTTCCTGAAACGACGTCGTTTCAGGCAAATCAATCTGAGCCGTCCGTCCCAGCCGATCCAACGGTTCAGGACCTCTTTCAGCGACCCATGTTCAAACCCGACCCAAATAACCAGCCTGACCCAACCCCTCACTTAAACCAAACGACCCCGTTTAACTGCCAAACGACCCCGTCTCATTTCTCAGCATCAGATCCAAGCCGTTGAGATCATCTGATCTAACGGCTCAGATCCAATCCCATAGACCATATATAAACCTTCCCTTATACCCACGCCCCCTATACCAACACCCCACCCCTTCGTCCCCAAGTCGAACCCGGACCTCCCATTAGAAACCCTAGCCGCCCTCGTCTCCCTCGCCATTAAAGCCGGCGGCACGAACGCCGGTGACCACCTCCTGAACACCCTAAGACCCCCTCACTCTCCTGAACATGGATCTGTTACCCTCTTGCCTCGAATCACCTTCCCTCGTCTCGAATCTTCGTTTGAAGATTTGAGTCGAACCCGGACCTATGCCAAAACCACCCCATCTTCATACCAGACACTCCCCTGACTTTCCTCGTGACCAAACCAAGCTTGGTTTGGTCCGAATCTACCCACAACTCCCTAAAAATCAGATCTGGAAATCCAGACTTTAGAACACATGCACCTGGGGAATCCGGCCGGTTTGGACATGGGTTTGAGGTCTAATAGACCTTAATCAAGGTGTTCTCATGTGAGAACACCCTGATTAAAGTTTGTTCGGCCTCAAAAGTTCGAAGATGAATCAGATTTGGGTCTGTTTGATTTAAACATTTTCGGTAAGTTTTCCTTTCTTTTGTGTTAGTTTTGATTAAGTGGTCAGCATGCTTCATTGTGTTTGTTTGTTGTTTTTTGTTATTTTTTTTCATTCGGATTTCTTTCATCTCTGTAAAGACCTTTTATTTGGTCGATTGTGTTCTGTGTATGATTCTGAATGTACTCTGTGATAAACATGATAACTCATATAGGCCCCAGTAATTGAACAAAAATTGTCTGATGCCCTTTAGATCCCTAAATGTATTGTTTATGTGAGCGACTGATTATTACCTGTTATAATTAGTATAGTCGACTCGATAAATGTCGTCGATTAGTTTGCTATAACTAATGAATCGAATGAGCTAGTATTTTCACGTAACTAATTGAACTCGGACGCTGACTGAATGTCCCAGTAATGTTTGAAATGGTTTGTTGGCATTATAAAAATGACTAAAAGGGTTCAGTCTAGGCAGTCCTGAATTTGAACTCTCATCAGTTCAAAAATGCCCTGATGCTGCAAAAAGGTCAAGACAGTGATAACCAGGGTTTAACAGGGGTATTCTGGGGTGTCAAAAAGAACAGAAGTAATTAGTTTAAGTGAGCTGACAAATGGGGTACGAAATTAGGATTAAACTAATGCTAATGGGGGGACAAGACACAAGAGTATGGGTTTAAAATGAATAAATAAAACGAGCCCATAACTCTTGATTAAACAAAGACCAGGCGTGGGGAGCAAAGGGGCTGGCACCAAAGATGCTTTAGGCATGGGCTTAAAGGGTATGGGCATTCTGCCAATTGGCAGGGCAGGCAGCTCAGCTGTACTGGTTCATTTGGCCTATAAATAGGCCATTTGATAACTTAAACGGGGGTGGACTTTTGGTCTTCAGAAAAAAAGAGAAAACAAAAGGGGAAATTTTCAGAACACTTTAACCAATCACTGCCCAAAACTGCAGGAGAAGCTAAATTGGTTGGGCTATTCTAGCCAAGCCAGTTATTCTAATAAGGATCATTACTGTTCCATTAAGAGAAAGGCTGTGTATTTCTGCTGCGATTGTTACTATACTGAGTTTTCTGTGTGCTGTGGTTCGAGTCTTAGTCTTCCTGATTGCTGAAACTGTATCGGGTATTAGCTGAGCTTTGTGGTTATTGGGTTTTTTCTGTTGCTGTCACATTTGGTATCTTGGATTTCCTATTGGTTCATTACTCTTTTTCTGGGATTGTTTGTTTGGGCCTCGACCATCTGTGGTTTCTGTTGTTCTGGAAACTGTTGCTATTTGTCTGTTGGACTGTGGAGAGCATTTGTGGCTGTTGGTTTGTTGTTGAGTTGTTACTGTTTGGTTGTTGTTGCTGTGTTTGTTGCATACCACTCAGCTGATCATTTTCTCCCTCCTGTTGTCCTCTATACCAGGTACACAAATATATTACCAATGTAACTTGAAAAGTTTGAGCATGAATGGAGAAGATCTGCAGATGTCTATATATACATAGAATATTATGTTAGACCTCATATAATGTATAATAGTTTACCTTCTTGTTTTGGATACTAAAGTTAGCTTACAGTCCTAGTAAACTGTCAATGAATGGTAGTTGAATGTTAGATTGTGTATATAGGATGGTGATAAGAGTATGCCCAAGGCAGTGGGTTGTATCTCAGATTTAATGCAATAGTGTAGTATAAACAAGTAATGTATGCGAAGCATGAAAATCGTACACTATAAATTAATTTCTTTCCTTTCCAATACATGTGCCGTATATAACTGCTAAAACCTTTTTTAGATAAAGAACACGGTTTACAATCTCAACCCCGCGAGAAGTCGAGCCCGGGTCAAAACAGACCCGGCAGGCTCGCATCGAACAAGCAGTGGCCCGGGTCTGGCCAATCATGCTTGGGCTGGATTTGGGCCCGTGGTTACTGGATCGGCTGACTGTGTATGCAGCCCCGTTTCGGATTTTTTTTAAGCCTTTCTGAATGTTGTTACAACATCTTCAAACATGTAATTAATTAGAACTTTCTACTGTTTTCAATTGATAGAGACAAACACGACAAGAAACGTAGTTGCTATAAGATATCCCTTTAAAATAAGAACGAGATGAGCCTCGATGAAAATAAACAAAACGCGCAGACGCGGGGCCCTTGTTTAAATGTGCATTATCAAAGCATCTAGGTTCCAGGACGGGTTGTTTAGCAAATCTCACAACTCTCCTAAAAATAACAATACGTTAGACTCTTTAGGACGCGCCTTAATAAATCTTACCTTCTTAAACTCGGGTGCGCATTTATGTGACCCAAATCCAATTCTCAACGGAGTCGAAATGTGTTTCTAATCACGGGTACATTGATTGTGGCGTGATTCGAGGTGCGTGTCCATGACGTTGCAAATTCATTTTTTTTTAAAAAAAAAAAAAGAAAATAATAAAATAATAATGAGATGAGCCTCGCCAAATAAAGTACAAATTGCGGGGCCCCCAGTAAATATTGGCTTTAAAAAATTATTTGGACTTCGGGATGGACCGTTTAGTAAAATTCCACGGTCTTACCCAAAATGAATACGCTAGTCGCTTTAGGCGCGCCTTTAATAATCTAATTTCCTTAAACTCGGGTGCACATTGATGTGACCCAAATCCAAATCTCAACGGAGTCAAAGTGTGTCGACGACCACGGGTACATTGATTGTAACGCGGTTCGAGATACATTTTCACAACGTTGCAATTCTTGATAAAAACAGCAAATGATAAAAGCGGTTAAAAGTTAAATTTTGCACGTAAGTTCACACTTGTATAAAGTCAGATAATCAAGCCGAATATAACAGTTGAGCGACCGTGCTAGAACCACGGAACTCGGGAATGCCTAACACCTTCTCCCGGGTTAACAGAATTCCTTATCCGGATTTCTGGTACGCAGACTGTAATATAAAGTCATTATTTTCCTCGATTCGGGATTAAAATTGGTGACTTGGGACACCCTAAACCTCCCAAGTGGCGACTCTGAAATAAACAAATAAATCCCTTTTCGATTGTCCTTTAATTGGAAAAAACTCCCATGCACCCCGCGGGTGCGGAAAAAGGAGGTGTGACACCGACTATGGTCCAAATTCTAAAGCTTAAGCTCTCATTTAGGGACTAAGTATCCCAAAACACTCCGAAACTCAAAACCAAATATCCCGGAGAATGAAAATAGAAGTAATAAACTCGGGGAAAGTAATTAATAGGGGATCAGGGCATAAATTCTAAAAACGATCAGCCGGGTCGTTACATTGAGTTTTCCGATTTGTTAGTTGTTTGGAATGAGTGTTGTCTTAATTGATTGGAATCATCAAGATGAGTTCAAAACTTAAATTTCAAGTGATTTGGAGTAGATTTAGGCTATATTTGAGTTAAATTTCAGAAATTGAGTTTTCCGATTTCTTAGTTGTTTAGAATGGGTGTTGTCTCAATTGATTGGAATCATCAAGATGAGTTCAAAACTTAAATTTCAAGTGATTTGGAGTAGCTTTAGGCTATATTTGAATTAAATTTCAGAGGATGCCCAAGGAAGAAAAAGAACACGTGAAGCTCCATTGATAGGATTCATTTGTATAATAATGTATAATATTGTATAAATATTATATAATAGTGTATAAACACAACTTATACACTATTATATCCAAGGTTGATACATTATTTACAGGTATTTGGTGAATTTCTCACATTTTCTTCTTCTTCTTCTTCTTATACACCTATATACATAGTGTATCAAGAATATTTTGACTCTGTGATTATACATTTTTATACAACTATATACATACTGTACTTCTTTGTATAAAAGTGTATAAGCATCGCTAACGAAATTTTTGTACGATTTTCACTTGCAATTCTTGTATAAAACTACTCCAAATCTCCAGCAAATAACTTTAAACTTTGTATACAACTTACTTAGACAATTTCTAATAAGTTCAAACAATATCCACTCCAAATTTCTCACAAAAGCATAATCGAAATCTAACAAGATTAGCATTAAAGGAGATGAGATTTTAGGTTTCTCGCGTCTGTTTTTTCGTTTTGCAGTTGTGATAGGTATGTATAAACTTGAAGATATATAATTTTTTTTTTAAAAAAAAAAGTAGAGAAGTATTGGTTATGGAAGAATGCATGAATGAGTGTTGACTGAATGGGGAACTGATTTTTCTTTTCAGTTTTGTTTGCATATGATTCTTTTTCACTAATTAAATTAAATATTTATGGGTGAAAAATGAGGAGAGCTACAATAGGGTAGGGGTAGGTAGAAATAAATGAGGTTGTTATAATTAAAGGGAATGAGAAAAGAAAAGATCTTATTGATATTTGGCTACACATTTGCAAATTTGTAACTGGGCTAAAAGAGTGCAAGGTCAACTTATGGAGTGCATTATTCTATAATTTTGTCTTTTTTTAAAGGGAAATGTATACAATTTGTGAGAAAAACTTAAAACACTTTTTGAAAACTATAAAATCTAAAGAAAATGAGTAAATAAGTTCCTGTAACAATACATATAGGAAAAACTCTCTTCCGAGAATAATAGAGAAAGTTGGGCATGTCAATTGGTATTCCAAATCCTTGTTAAAGTCGATAAGTATACTTACAACGCCTAGATAAATGACCTTAAAAGACCAAACCAAAAGCATAAACAGAGTTTTTCTCTTGTCCTAGAAATCTTACACCCTCTTCCTTTCAAAGCTATGGCGAATTGGGCAGAGTTGCCGCAGGATCTCCTTACTCACATTACAGAGCGTGTTAAAGTGATTGAAGATTTCATTGCTTTTCGTGCTGTCTGTACCTCATGGAGAACTGGTGCTAGAAAGAAATTTTTCGATGCGCTTTCGCCCCAAGTTCCATTACTTATGTTGGCGGATAAAGATGACTATTATCGAGAATTTTACTCTCTTTCGAGGAAAAAAGTTTCACGCATATTTCTCCCAGAAACTAGAGGGCGAGAGTGTTTTCCATCAAAGGGATGGCTGTTCACCATGTCATATACCGGAGAGATGAACTTGTTGCATCCTTTCTCTCATATCAATATACAGCTTCCCCCACGGAAGGACTTATTATTGGCTTTAGAGGGTCTCGTTGTAGCACCCGAAGAAGAGATTTGGAACTGCATGGCTATCTTATCGGCCAGTCCTTCTCGTACATCAGATTATGTACTGGTGGTTAATTATAATTATGGACGTGTTAATAGTTTGGCTTTTTGGCGACATGAATATTGACATTAACACCCATGGTGCAGTCACGAGTATGAATTATTACAAGGGTCAATTTTATTGCGTCAAATGGTCTGGCCAAGTCTGGGTTTTTGATGTTGCAAGGTTTACCAAATCAATTGTAAAACCACGCTTGCTTATTTGGCTGAAAGATAAAATCTTTGATCAAAGTTCAGTTAAGTTCTACCTAGTCGAGATATCCGGTACACTATTACTTGTTACCCGATTTCCTCATGGAGGGTGTCAGACCTTTAAATTTAAAGTATTCGAGTTAGATATAATCAAGCTCGAATTGAAAGAGATTAACACCTTGGGAGATTCGGCAATTTTTGTGGGCCTTAACGGAGCAAGCTCCGTTGACTCTTCTAAATTTATAGGAGTCAAGCCTAGTGACATATATTTTACGGATGGTTGGGAAAAAGAGTTTAAATACGTGCATGGAAGGTGGTGGTGGAAGAGATATGGGGCTTACAATATTGAAGATGGAAAAATTGGATCTTTTTATCCCGGATTGTCACTAAGCCCTATTTCCCCGCCTACTTGCGTCACACCATCATTTTGATAATGTTATTGCAGTCATGATTTTACGTCTCTTTATGGTATTCAGCTTGCAAATATTAACTCTTCAATTTGATTCCCTTCGAACATTCTATCTCTTTCTAGCATGCCATTTTAGTTGCGTGCTGAGTGTTATCTATGTACTGCATTAATGAAATTGAATTGCAAGAATGTTATAATAAAGAGAAATACACGGCCTAGGTGAATATAGTTAGTAACTTAGCTTCACGAGGAATGTTAGTGACTTGGAGGATAAAGCAGGTCTGATCCGGGCTTCAATTGTAAACTACAGTAGTTAAGGCTACTTGTGCAGTATTTTCCCACTTTAGAAGGACCATTATCACCGCACACTCTTTTCCCACTTAAGAAAGGACCATTATCTATCTATTTTGCTAGTCCGGAAATAAAATGTGGTCTTTTTTGACTCAAATGATTTAAATGCGTGAAAAAAGATTTAATGACCAAATTATATATAACGCTTTTTTAAACCGCATTATACCTTAACAGCTGTTTTGCCCGTTAAGCTATAGCACAGTATTTGCATTTTAATGCATAGCGCATTAATGAAGTGCGCTATACGTTTCTCTTTCTATCACTGCAACAGCTCCTCATTTCTTTTCGTCTCTTCTTCCCCTGATCTTTGTCAGCATGATAGATTGGTTCATATGTATTGATTGATTGTGTAAAATGTTCTATATTAATATATGTGTTATGAAATAAAAGTAATTTAGTAAAACATGAACAAGAAATAAAAGCAATTTAGTAAAACATGAACAAGAAATAGAGATAGAGAGAAGGAAGAGATTTTCTTCTTCAATTGTGTGTATTTTCCTATCTATTGCAAGGCCTTTATATAGGCATGAAAAGTGAAGAAAATATGTCATGGAATATGTCATTGAACATAGAAAATATGTCATTGAATATGTCATTAACCATTTGAGAGAAAGATCATGGAGGAAGAGTAGACATCCACCATATTTTGATTTTTATCATAACACTCCCCCTTGGATGTCCATAAATAATGTGCCTCGTTAAAACCTTATTAGAAAAAAAAATCCTAATGAAGGAAAAAGAGTACACATATTTAGAAATACGCCTTTTGGTTGTCTCGTTAAAAACCTTGCAAGAAAAACCCAATGGGACAAAACCTTGTAAGGGAAAAAGAGTACAACGCGTATTAACTCCACCTGATGAGATCATCAGTTCACATCGTTGAGCCTTCGTATCCTAATCTTGTACACTAGTTTCTTGAAGGTTGACGCCGGTAGATATTTGGTGAACAAATCAGCCATATTATCACTTGAACGGATCCGTTGCACATTAATATCACCATTCTTTTGAAGATCATGTGTGAACAATAATTTAGGTGAAATGTGCTTTGTCCTAACTCCTTTATGAATCCTCCCTTTAATTGGGCTATGCATGTTGTATTTTCTTCATACAAAACTTTGGGTAGTTTATCACACTTCAAACCACATTTGTCTCGAATAAGATGTATAGTAGACCTCAACCATACACATTCTCGACTTGCTTCATGAATAACAATTATCTCAGCATGATTAAAAGAAGTAGCCACGATTGATTGCTTAGTCGATCGTTAAAATATGACAGTGCCACACATGTAAACACATAACATGTTTGAGATCAAGCCTTGTGTGTGTCAGATAAATACCCCACATCGACATAACTAATAAGATCGGTATTGCAATCATTGCCATAAAATAAGCCCACACCGGTAATCCCCCTTAGATAACGCAATATGTGCTTGATTTCATTCCAATTTCTCCTTGAGCAGAGCTATATCTTGCTAAGACATTAACTGAAAAAGTTATGTCATGCCTTGTAGTGTTAGCAAGATATATTAGCGCACCAATTGCATTAAGATATGGTACTTTAGGACCAAGAAGCTCTTCATTATTTTCATGAGGTCAGAGTGGATCTTTATTTATATCGAGTAATCTCACAACCATCGGGGTACTTAATGGATGTGTTTTATCCACATAGAAGCTCTTTAAAATCTTTTTAGTGTATGCTGATTGAAGGACAAAAATTTCATCTTTCATATATTCAATTTGTAGACCAAGACAAAATTTTGTCTTTCCAAGATCTTTCATTTCAAATTCTTTAAACAGTCTACTGCTTTAGGAAGCTCTCCGGGAGTTCTAATGATATTTGAATCATCAACATACATGGCGATTATAACAAATTCAAATCCATATCCTTTTATAAGGACACAAGGACAAATTGAATTATTCTTATACCCTTCTTTCAACAAGTATTCTCTCGGGCGATTATACCACATGTGCCCTGATTGTTTCAATCCGTATAAGGATTTTTGAAGCTTTATTTAATAAATTTCTTGGAAACCTTAATATGCTCCAAGACAATTTAAATCTTTCAATGATATCCACTATACGCATATCAAGTTTTTCATATATTGCCAGATTAAAACCTGAAGTGACTATATCCACTATAAGAGAACATGTCTCCATATAATCAATGTGAGGATATTTACTAATTTTCTTGTGCCACAAGTCGTCTTTATGTCTATCGACTTGAACCTTTCGCACAAGAACACATTTATACCTCAATTGACTTTATACTTTCAGGTGTTGGACTATCCGTCCAACTTCACATTTTTCAAGTGAAGTCAATTTCATTGCATATTTTTTATTTGGCCAATCTTTTATCCGTCCAAATTTCATGACAGATTTGATCTCAAGATCCTCGTCAATATTAATCATATTGAGCGCTACATTATATTAACAATATCGTCGACAATCATTTTATGTCGGTTCCATTATTACCCAATAAAGACATAACTTATTGAGATCTCTTTATTTCATTATTTTCAGGTACCTGAGCCTCTCCCATGAGGTCTTATGAAGTGTTATGTCGTGGTGCTCTTCTAGGGCACTTGCCTCCTTATTATGACCATTTTGAATATTTGCCCCTCTCCTTCTTCAAGGAGTTTTATCTTTGGAACCGATTGGTCTGTTACACTTCATGCGTGCCATAGACTCTGTCCCTCATGGACTTTATTCTATTTGGAGCATTAGCAGCTGAAATATGACATTTAGCTTTGGGTCAGCAAATGCGTTTGGCAATAATTTGTAAATGAATTATCACTTGAACTTCAAGTTTATATTTTCTTGTACGAGGATCTATATGTATTCATAATAATTCATTTCACGTATCACTTTCTCAGCTGCCCATTTTCTCCCCCTAATGTTGGGATCACCAACACATTTCCCAACCATCTTTGGGAACTCATCTTTGTGCATTTTGGTGGCATAATTAAATCATATAGCACATCCATATTTCTATATAGAAATTATTTGGTTCCTAAGCCTGAACCGATTGTGATAGGGAGAAGTTTTTATAACTTGGCTAGATGCGTACAAGTGCTGCTGTATATTAAATAATAAATATCATACCAAATTTTGTTTTTGGAAGTTTTGTTCTCATAACCAATGATTTAGCTATAATTGGAGGCATACAATTTCTGCTAAACCAACTTGGATTTAAACCAGTATTATTAAGATAAATCATCATATTTATATTCTGGAATTGTGCTCTAATAATTTGAGCAAACAATCTTGCAAAAACCAAACTGCAAGTTGATAACAAATGCACATGTGACCATAAAATAGATGCATCTATTAAAATCATATAATAGTAAACGGTCCACATGGCAGGTGACTGGGCCGATATATATATATATATATCACCTTTTATTCCTTCCAGAAATCAAAGGATTCAATCTCAACCTTTAACTGGTATATCATGAGAATAAGCAGCACAAGAGAATTCTTGAAGAATCTTCTATTCTTCAATATGTGTCAATGTAATTCTTAATTAATTTTTCGCATCATAATTGAACCGATATGGTCAACCGGTCATGCCAATTAATATTTATTTTAGTAAATCTCTAGTTTACTTGTGGCATATGATTCCAGCATCATGCTTATATTTGTGTAGTACAAATAGAAAGAAGATCGGGTAACCTTTCATATTTACCCGGTATGATTATAGAAATATGAAGATATTCAATCTTCCTTTCATTTATAGTCTCAATATGCCAATCACTTTGACTTATATATTTGAAACTCAAAAAGTTTCTTTTGAGACTTTACAATATCAATGTCATGAATAAGTTTATTCATCGGGGTAGTAACAAATTAGTTTTTCCGGAGTTCTTAACAACTTTTGTACTATAAGATCTTTTATCATACCATTCATATGGTAAATGTCTCCTTCACGGAGAAAATTATATCATAATAAATTATCATGGTCAAAATCATCATAAGCAAAATCATTTCTTGCTTTAATTTTGCCTTTAATAACTTTTATAAGGCATGGAAAAATAATATTTGGCATATCACATGTACGCAACCAATGACATATTCATGTAACCACACAATAATATTTATTCTCTTTATTTTACTCAAACCTCCCTTAGAGGTGAGTTGTGTGGTATTCATATAATCATGAATTGCATGTTTTATTCATTGCTTTTATCACATATTGCCACATTCAACTTTAGGAGTGAGTTTGCATTCTCAATGCTTATCATAAGTCACATTCTCTTCAAGGAATGGATCATAATCAGCGACGTGCTTTATTATTTTCATACCAATTTGATGGTAAGCATTGCCTTCACATTTTGAAGGACTATTTTGAGGACCCTTATTGTTCTCCTTTTATAATCATAGTGATGATTATTATTATTTTGATATTTGGAACGCCCACGTTCATTGTTCAACCAATTGTCTTCATTGAAACTTATTATGCATTGTTATCACATTCACTTCAAGAATGAAACAAATCAAGTGGGACAATTTTCATGTCTTTTTCATGAAAAATATATTATTTTTCTTTAGTCATCATTATATCATCAATATGGTACATTGGGACTCAAACCCAATGTCTTACCAATATAAAGGCATGTTAGGCCATAATAAATTGGGACTCAAACCCAACTCTTATCATTATGGAGCATCAGGACTTGATCCCGATGTCTTATCCTCAATTAATGGCATAATAGGCTAAACAATATTGAGATTCATTCTCAAGCCTTAATTTCAATCACATGCCAAAAAAATTATATACAACTAATTTGCAACTTAGCAAATCAAATTTGCTTTCTTAAATAAGTGTACAAATCTCAAATCAGCGTAAAGCTTTATTAATTATTTGTAACATCTATATGAAATACAATCATTTGTAGTCAGAATATTTTTTCTAAATTCTATTAGAGTTTAAAAGGATCATAAAATCATTGTCATAATATTTATTGAGTCTCTCTCAAAAATATTGTTGTTTTCGGGGTATACCCTACCTATTGGATTTGATTTAATGCCATGACTTTCCTTCACTCAATTCAACCAAGCAATTAATGAATAAATTTATCAAAAGTACACCTAACACATATATAGCACTAATACACAAATTCAGCATTTATATTACTTGAAAAGTGACATTATAGGTAACAACTTACCAGTTGTAGCTTGTGCATCATTCATATAAAATACTTAAAAATGGTAAGTCATAGCAAACATCAAGTAGGTCATGGATACTCAAAAATACTTCTTCTAGTAATCATACTAATCATTGTTTGCTTTCAAATGATACGATCATAAATTATGAAGTATATTTTCAAATAGCTGGTTTGTTTTCCAAATATCAAAGAAGTACTAATTAATCAACCTAGATAAAGATGTGAAGTATTTCGTGTTTTCTTCAAGATGATTTATGCTTTTAATCAGTATGACCAATTTTATTTTATTTTTTATTCCTTTTTTTGTACTATATGCAAGTGTAAAAATCCAAAAGGAAAAAAATATTCATCCAAGTAAAAGAAAATGTTTAAAGCGGCAGGACAGATTGAAGATAGTTAACACATAAATATGCATAGGACAATTTATATAAAATATCCTTGGTTACCATGACATGCATCATATCAACAATTAACTGCTACTATGATTTTCACATATAGAACTTCGAAAATTTTATTCCATTCATGTGATATAAAAGATGTAATATTAATATGTGCTTATGCAATACAGGTGTAGTACGAAGTTGTGTGCATATGAGATTTTAAAGGAATGACAAGTATAAGATAATCATACCTTCTTACATTTCATTACTTACCATATGTAGTTTCTCTTTACATTTAACCATGTGATGATATGTATGGCTTCTAGTTGTAATCTTTCCGGATGTAGAATTTTTTTTTTGTAGATATATATATATATATATATACATATACAATTAGTTAGAGACTCGTGCTGATAACGTGTTATGAAATAAAAGCAATTTAGTAAAACATGAACAAGAAATAAAAGCAATTTAGTAAAACATGAACAAGAAATAGAGATAGAGAGAAGGAAGAGATTTTCTTCTTCAATTGTGTGTATTTTCCTATCTATTACAAGGCCTTTATATAGGCATGAAAAGTGAAGAAAATATGTCATGGAATATGTCATTGAACATATAAAATATGTCATTGAATATGTCATTAACCATTTGAGAGAAAGATCATGGAGGAAGAGTAGACATCCACCATATTTTGATTTTTATCATAACAATATGTATATTTTAAGGGAAACGTCATGCAGTCGTGTAGTATAGTGGTAAGTGTACATGGACCGAGCTGGTTCGATTTTTATCAAAATCAACCCAAACCAACTATATTGGTATGGATTGGTTCAGTTTTATAGGGTTTTTAATTTTTTTTGTTACTTAAATATTATTTTAATCTTACTTTGTTAAATATTTAATAAGTAAATATATGTATTTAGTAAAAATATAAACAATTGACAAACATATTATCGATTAAATTATACTTATGGGATAATTCGATTAGTACACATAATTGTTATTTTTTTTTAGTCGTATGACAATAATTTTTCGTTAATGTACGTTTTCAGGTTAACCAAATTTAGCAATTAAACATAAAAATTAGTATGAACCTAAATATTAACAATCACTTCAAATTCAAAAAAGATATATAGATCTTAAGATATGATATGAATATGGAAGAACAAAGAGATAAATGCATATCAGTAACACTTGATAAGAAAGTGAACATACAACCCATTATTTTAGGTCAATAAATATGGAGCACTTCATATTCTATAAAATTTATATCCCGCAAGAGAATCCCAAATATTTCTAGATATTTTTTAAAGAAAATTCTATATAAAATCTTAAAAGTATATATAAAAATTATATATTTATATGTCGGGTTGGTTCAGTTTTTTTTTTTTACTCAATACCAATTGAAATCAAATCAAACCAAGTCAGAGTTTTAATCGGTTTGGTTTGAGTTTTAAATAGTCACTCAACTATCCCAAATTATCTGCGAAAGTCACTTTTTTTTTGTAACAACAAAGTCACTTAACTATGCCTATAGCACTCAAACGGTCACTCAACTAGATTTTTTAAATTTTGTATTGTCAAATACCTATTTTACCCTCTAAATTATAAACATTTATCTTCTTTTTATTCTTTTTAATATTATGATTTCCCCTTTTAAATTTATATTGTGGACTTACCTATATAATAAATAAATTTTGTTTATAAATTAAAAAATAAAAAGTATTTAAGCATATATAATGTCGGAATACCAAAATAATGAGCATAGTAAAAGAATTAATTAAAATAATTTATTCGTAATAATTTTAATATTAACAACTAAAATTAATATAGAACGGCTGCTAGCTATTTCCCTTAAAATATACATATATTAATATAGAACATTTTACACAATCAATCAATACATATGAACCAATCAATCATGCCGACAAAGATCAGGGGAAGAAGAGACGAAAAGTAATGAGGAGCTGTTGCAGGGACAGAAAGAGAAACGTATAGCGCATGCATTAAAATGCAAATATTGTGTATAGCGCATATATTTACCGCGCTATACCTTAACGAGCAAAACGACCGTTAAGGTATAACGTGGTTTAAAAGGGCGTTATATGTATTTTGGTCACTAAATATTTTTTCACGCATTTCGGTCGTTTGAGTCAAAAAAGATCACATTTTAGTTCCGGTCCCTCTATTTAGCTTGATAATTTCTCATGAAGATGGTATGGTGCCCGAGATCAAAACCACAAAATGCACATACATGTGGGAAGCTTCATAAGGGGAAACAAAGCTTAAACACACAAAACGATCGGTCGGGTCGTTACAATTAGGTGTTCTTGCACATGATTAAGAATATACTTTGGAGTTTATATCTCAATTTTGAGGGAGATTGGTTAAGTTTAAAGTCGGTTTTAATAAAATTTGAGATTGAAACTCGAAGAAGAAGTTTCAAAATTGTCTCACGATTGTATGATAACTGTATCATAATTATTTCAATATTCAGATTTTATGAATTTATGATTTGCTTGGGTTAAGTGTTCTTACAAATGATTGAGAATATACTTTGAAGTTTATATCTCAGTTTTAAGGGAAACTGATTAAGTTTATAGTTGGTTTTTGGTAAAATTTAGATTGAAACTCGAAGAATAAGAATTTAATAATTGTATTATAATTATATCAGAATTATTCAGGACTATATCAGAATTGTATTATAATTTTATTTGAATTGTATCAATACATGAAACGATATCTGATACAATACTGATACAAATTTAATACAATATTTTGTGTCAGAATTGTATTAATTTTCTTATTGGTTTGTATTTTTTTTTTTGTATGTGATGTATTTTTCCTTTTCGACTTTCAATCTGAAAATAAAAGCTATAATTATTGGTGGTTTGTGATCATTTTTGTGGAGTTTGCTGCTAGTTTTAGGTGAAATTTCATATTAAAACTTGAAGAGGGAGAAGTTCACAATTGTATCACAATTATATCATAATTTATCAAAATTATTTTTAAATTGTGTCATAAATATATGATAATTGTACATAAATTATATATGATACATCAAACGTAAAACAACATAATATAATACTAATACAAGTATAATATAATATTGTATAAAATGTTTATAAGAATTGTATTAAAATTGCCTAAAAAATATATCTGAATTGTATTTAATTACATGATACAATTGTTAAATCTTGTATTCATTCACTTGTGGAAATATGTTAAGCATATAAAGACTTATTAGATTTTTTATTCGTAACTCTATTAGATTGAAAGCTATTGAGCCAACTCGAAGAGATAAGGCCAAAAAAAAAAGGAGAACGACGAAAGTTTGGCTAATACAGGCTGCCACAATCCTTGAAAGCTGTCAAATATCACAAATTTGTATAGGAGATGAGAGAAAAAAAAGAATATAATTGAAGGCATTAATAATAGTGTGGAAGTCTTTTAAGGGGAAATTTATACAATTTAAAAAAAAATTAAATACTTTTTGAAAACTATAAAACCTAAAGAAAAGGAGTAAATAAGTTCTTATTTATACTATATTAAATAAACGAAGGCCCTTAGAAAAGTGTCGTTCGCATTGAAAGGTAATTTTATACTAGAAAAAGTAGTTATTTAACTCATTTACCTAATATTTAGGATTTAAAAATTAATTATATTTTATGTAGTTAATTCTTCCTTATTTGAACTAGGTATCAAATCCTAATATTTAGAGCTTTAAGTTCAATTATACTTTTACATTATATAAATCATTATAAAGAAAGAAAAAATTTAGTATACTTTTATCATGTTTTTTCTCCCCTATCCTTTCATTAAAAAGAGATACGCTACGTACTGTAGTTTTAATACTACATTACCCACAAAAATTTGATCTTTATAAATAAATAAAAAATATTGTAGTCCCTTTAAATATGGGTAAATTACTATAAGAAATGTTAGAAAAATAATAAACAAAATTGGCTTTGAGGCGTGAAAATCGACTGTCCTTAAAGAGTTATCGCCTGTATACTAATTTAGGGAAAATACAAAACGATTCTCTTCAGGATACAACAAAGCCTGCAGTAACACTTGTGATTTTCTATATGCACTTCGTTGGAATTCTTGTGTATTTATAGGCAACCAATAGACCCTTTCAGAAAAGATGTCTTGTTTCACAAACATACACGACTATTTATTCGAATTTTGAATTTAAAATTCAAATAAATAATTAACTCTAGGATCTCGTGCCTATTGAGTTAATCTCGTGTCTGTTGAGTCAATCTCGTGCCTATTGAGACAATCTCGTGCCTGTTGAGTCAGTCTCGTGCCTGTTGAGTCAGTCTCGTGCCTGTTGAGACAAACTCGTACCTGTTGAGTTAATCTCATGTCTGTTGAGTCAGTCTCGTGCCTATTGAGACAAACTCGTACCTGTTGAGTCAATCTCGTGCATGTTATGCACTATTTCATAATGATCAGTTCCGAGGCTAACAGGCACGGTACGAGTAAGAAACGTCCCACTTCCAACTTGCCAATAACAAACTATCTTACAATCCCCCACTAGTTTGTTATTTCACTTCATAACACTTGTGAATAATTGAAAGTATCTTTTACAGATTTGAATTTTCCTTTAGTGTAAGTATTTTAAAGTTTTGACGAAATTAATGGTATCTTAAGATTTGAACCACAAATCCTTGTGCCAAAACCGAAAATACCACACACACAGCGTTATCTAGTAGCTTAGAAAATCCAGTATTCGCTTTAGCACGTTTACGGCCATGTGCTCATCCTGAATTCATGAATATTTACAAGATCAACCCTTTAAATCTTGCTAGAAGCGGCACCACTTCAATATTCATATAGGTGGAATTAGTTAATATGTCCCTGTTACTCCAGACATTAATAATTCCATTAAGATTAATCAACCTCTTCATGTAACAGTATGCACTTTGGAGTTTGTCTTTATGCCCCTGTTATAACAAGCATTTAACAACTCCTTTAACTCCTCATATAACAGTAAGTAGTACATTAGAATTAGGGCTCCTAAAGAGGAGATCAGTGCTTAAACAATACAAGTAACTTGTTATTACCCATTGAACTTATATTGTTAGAGTGTATACTAACTCAAAGTGGGGTTCCTATTCCTTGTATTTAATTTAAGGGTCTCAGCCCCATCCCTCCACAAGTTTGTTGTACTACATCTCTACCTAATGGCTTCGTAAGTGGATCAGCCAAATTCTTATTTGATCTCACATATATTATAGCTATAGCTCCATTTGTAATTAATTCTCTTATATAAGCATGTCTCAAGCTTATATGTCTCGATTTCCCATTATATATTTTATTGTGAGCAACACACATTGTAGTCTCACTATCACAGAATATGGAAATGGCTGGCATAGGTTGTGGCCACAACTTTATATCAAGTAACATATTCCTCAGCCATTCTGCTTCTTTTCCAGCAGCTGCTAATGCAATAAATTCAGATTCCATAGTAGAATGGGAAATACATGTTTGTTTCTTGGATGCCCAACTAATGGCTCCACCGCCTAGAGTAAATATCCATCCTGATGTGGATTTATTATCATTAACACTTGTAATCCAACTTGCATCAGAATATCCCTCTAATACATTAGGAAAACCATTATAGCAAATGCCTAAGTGCTTTGTATATTTTAAATATCCAAGTACTCTACTTATTGCTTTCCAATGATCATTACCTGGATTACTGGTAAACCTTGAAAGTTTACAAACAGCAAATGCAATGTCGGGTCTAGTGCAATGCATTGCATACATCATACTACCTATCGCACTTGCATACTCCAACTGTGCTACTGCTCTTCCAGTATTTGCAGTTAGCTTAACACTAGAATCATAAGGAGTATTATACCCCTTTATTCCTAAATGACTGAATTTAGTAAGGATTTTATCTATATAATGTGCTTGTGACAAAGTCACTTGCTTGTTATCTCTTTTGACCTTGATTCCCAAAATAGTATCAACTTCATTTAAATCCTTCATTTTAAAAACTGAGGTTAGATACTTTTTGGTCTCGGTAATTCCTTGTAGATTCGTACCAAAAATCAGCATGTCATCGACATATAAACAAATTATTACTCCATATTCTTTTGTAAATTTAGAGTAAATGCACTTGTCTGCATTATTATGTACGAATCCGGTTGATAGTATTACACTATCAAATCTTTCATGCCACTGTTTAGGCGCTTGTTTAAGACCATAAAGAGACTTTATCAATTTACAAACTTTCTTCTCGTTTCCCGGAAGAACAAATCATTCAGGTTGTTGCATATATATTTCTTCACTAAGGTTCCCATTTAAAAAGGCTGTTTTAACATCCATTTGATGTACGTAAATATCATAGATAGAGGCCAAGGATAAAAGGACTCTAATCGATGTTATTCTTGCAACAGGAGCATATGTATCAAAATAGTCTATGCCTTCCTTTTGAGTGAAACCTTTTGCAACTAATCTTGCTTTGAAGGTTTGGACAGAACCATCTGTATTGTACTTTCTCCTAAAGACCCACTTACAACCTATAGGTTTTGATCCAAGAGGAAGATCAACCAAAACCCAAGTGTTGTTGGATATAATTGAGTCCATTTCATCATTAATGGCCTCTTTCCAAAAAGCAGCGTCTCTAGAAGACATTGCTTCTTGAAACATCTTTGGGTCTTCTTCAACATTTAATACAATTGGAATTTGATTACAAACGTTTGTCCTATCTCCTTCAACAAGAAATACTATAGATTGTGAAGAAATAAAATCAGAACCAAGATGTTTTTCCTTTCTTATTCTTTGGCTTTTCCTTGGTTCTATCTGCATATCATCACTTCTTTCCTTAGTTTTAATAATTTCAGGAAGCGACAATTTATTAGCATCAATACGTTTTCCATTTATTTCAGTCATTTCATCAACATTGTCATTTATAAATCTATTTTCAATAAATTCAACATGTATAGATTCTATAATGACATTAGATTCTAGATCTAGCAGTCTATAAGCTTTGGAGTGTTGTGCATATCCTATAAAAACACTTTTAATTCCTCTAGGACCCAATTTTGTTCTTTGATGGTCAGGTACTCTATAATAGGATATACACCCCCACACTTTAAAATAATTTAAATTTGGTTTTCTACCATTCCAAAGCTCATAAGGCGAAATATGCATACTTTTTGAAGGCACTCTATTTAAAATATAACATGCAGTTAGTAGTGCTTCGCCCCATAAATTATGTGGCAAATGTGCATTAAGTAACATACCATTAACCATATCCACCAAAGTTCTATTTTTTCTTTCCGCTAACCCATTTTGTTGAGAAGTATAAGGGGCACTCATTTGATGTATTAGGCCATGCTCTTCACAGAACTTATTAAATTCGTTAGGAAAATATTCTCCGCCTCTATCACTTCGAATAATTTTAATTTTCCTACTCCTTTGATTTTCCACAACAGACTTGTATTCTTTAAACTTTTGAAAAGCTTCGTCCTTAGTTCTAAGTAGGTAAACATATGTAAATCTAGAGAAGTCGTCTATAAAAGTAATAAAATATCTTTTGCCTCCTCTAGTTAATTCTCCATTTAATTCACACAAGTCTGAATGTATTAAATCTAATAGTTCTGTGGATCTTTCAACTTTACGAAATGGTTTCTTTGTCATCTTTGCTTGTATGCAAATTTCACATTTTATATGTTGAGTTTTACATGAGATATAACCATTTTTGGACATATAATTCAAGGAGCCAAAATTTAAATGTCCTAGTCTAGCATGCCATAAACAAGAATCAGACTCAACGATGTAAGCAGAAACATAATTTATTTCATTAATACTCAATTTGAACATGCCGTTACAGTTATAGCCTTTTCCAACAAAAACACCATTCTTAGACACTATTACATGATCAGACTCAATAACTATCTTGAAGCCTTTCTTTGACAGCAAAGCAGTGGACATTAAGTTTTTCTTCATATCAGGAACATGATACACATTCAGTAACGTCAACTTCTGGCCAGATGTGAAGTTAATCTCAATACTTCCTTTTCCAGCAACATCTGCCGCAACATGGTTTCCCATCAAGACTTGTTCAGAATCCTGCACTTCTGCATATGTCTTGAACATCTTCTTGTCATAACAGACATGAATAGTAGCACCCGAATCTAGCCACCAGTCTTGAGTATTTGTAGCAGCGGTAGCCACATTCAACTCTGTGACCATACCAATTTGCATTGCGGAAACCATGGCAACCAGTCCTTGGGCAGAATTTTCCACTATGTTTGCCTTTTCAGAATTTCCAGATTTTTCAATCTTTCTAGACTTTTCGGTATTGCCTGCATTGAAATTTATTCCTGCCTTTCTATATCTGCAGTCCCGAATCATATGGCCTTTCTTTCCACAATGATGACAACTAAAGTTCTTTCTCTTTTTAAAAGAAGACTTTTTGGAAACTTTCAGATGTTTGTTCCCACTTCCTGAACCATTTTGACTGACAAAATTGACTGCGGAACTCGAAGGCTGACTAATAACATCACGAGCAAGGGTCTCACTTTCAATTTGAATGTGAGTACGAAATTGTTCCACAGTCATTTTATCCATAGAATGTAGGATTTTCTTTCTATAGTCATTCCAAGAGGAAGGCAATTTCGAAAGAATAGCACCTATTTGAAGTGCATCAGGAATTTTAACTTCAAGATCACTTAGTTTTGATACTAAGATTTGCAGTTCATGAATCTGATCCATTATAGGCCTAGTATCAAATATTTTAAATTCAAAGTACTGCAGAGCCAGGAATTTGTCAATACCTCGTTTTTCATTCTGGTATGCAGTTTGTAGAGCAGTCCAAATCTCTCTTGGCGACTTCAGATTGCAGTAAAGATCATAGAGTCGATCTGTCAAAGTATTCAGAATATGGCCGCGACACAACAGTTCATCATGTTCTCGTTTTTTCCTTTCTTCCTTGACTACGTCAGAATCTTCTGCTGTGGGCTCAGGCATCAGAGGCAAGGCAGAATCAAGAACATAGTAGATATTGAGAGCGGACAACAAGAATATCATTTTGTCTCTCCAACGGGTAAAGTTCGTTCCATCAAAGCGATCAAGTTTGATGAACTCCTTCGGATTCTCAACAACAGACATCAATTTCTCCATAGCAGAATAACTCTTTAAGATTGTTAGAAAAGTAATAAACAAAATTGGCTTTGAGGCATAAAAATCGATTGTCCTTAATAAGTTATCGCCTGTATACTAATTTAGGGAAAATACAAAACGATTCTCTTCAGGATACAACAAAGCCTGCAGTAACACTTGTGATTTTTTATATGCACTTCGTTGGAATTCTTGTGTATTTATAGGCAACCAATAGACCCTTTCAGAAAAGATGTCTTGTTTCACAAACAGACACGACTATTTATTCGAATTTTGAATTTAAAATTCAAATAAATAATTAACTCTAGAATCTCATGCCTGTTGAGTTAATCTCGTGTCTGTTGAATCAGTCTCGTGCCTATTGAGACAATCTCATGCCTGTTGAGTCAGTCTCATGCCTGTTGAGTCAGTCTCGTGCCTGTTGAGACAATCTCGTGCCTGTTGAGACAAACTCGTACCTGTTGAGTTAATCTCGTGTCTGTTGAGTCAGTCTCGTGCCTATTGAGACAAACTCGTACCTGTTGAGTCAATCTCGTGCATGTTATGCGCTATTTCATAATGATCAGTTCCAAGGCTAAAAGGCACGGTACGAGTAAGAAACGTCCCACTTCCAACTTACCAATAACAAACTATCTTACAAGAAATACTTCATTTAGTAACGTATAATTATTTGGAGAAGGATTAATGCTAGATTTATTTGGAGAATTTGAAAGAACTCATATATTTGTTTTCCTTTACAATGTATTTTCCTCTAGCATGTTTGGCAATTAGGCTTTTAGATATTCATTATTATTAGGTGTTTGCCATAATTTTCTTGTCATATTTGGTTTTTCTATTTGTTGAACAAAAGAGCAACATGTTTACCTTAATTGTGTTTTCCTTCTTGTAGAAGAAAATTATAAATCTCTCATATTTGGCTAATCCTTTTTCTTGTTGGAAAAAGTTTGGACTTCTATAAATTGAGGATCCTCCCTTCTCATTTAGTAGCATCCACAATATAGCCATATGTGATGTGAGAGTCGTGTTTAGGGGGAGAACTTTACGGGACAAGTGTTAGTATATTACTTATGTTTGCTTCTTCGTGAGGTTGTTCTCTCGATATTTTGTACTCTCTTTTATTATAGTGGATTGCACATCTCCACCATGAACGTAGGTCAGTTGACCGAACCACGTTAAATGTTTGTGTCTCGTTTGGTATATTTTTCTTTGTTGTATGATTTATCGTCGTTCAAGGTTTGCTTTACTAGCGTCCGCATGACACCTGATTTTTTCGATCCTAACAAGTTGTATCAGAGGAAGGTTCAAGACAGGTTCATCTTGACGGGTTTAGTTCTAGCCGCAATATATTTGACGATAATCGTGATTTTTGTGTGAGAAATTTGACCTGTGTGCTACGCACGTTGAGACAAACTTTGTGGTGGAGATTTGGAGATGCGACCTGTTGAAAATTATGTGAAGAAGGTGACTCAAATTTATTTTGTCAGAAAATCAGGCCAAGGGGGAGAATTATTAGGTGTTTGCTATAATTTTCTTGCCATATTTGATTTTCCTATATGTTGAAGGAAAGAGCAGCATGTTTACCTTAATTGGGTTTTCCTTCTTGTAGAAGGAAATTACAAATCTCCCATATTTGGCTAGTCCTTTTTCTTGTTGGAAAAGGTTTGGACTTTTATAAATTGAGGATCCTCCCTTCTTATTCAGTAGCATCCATAATGTAGCCATATGGGGTATGAAAGTCGTGTTTAGGGGGAGAACTTTACGGGACAAGTATTAGTGTATCACTTATGTTTGCCTCTTCGTGAGGTTGTTCTCTCGATATTTTATACTCTTTTTTATTATAGTAGATTGCTCATCTCCGCCGTGGACGTAGGTCAGTTGACCGAACCACGTTAAATGTTTGTGTCTCGTTTGGTATATTTCTTTTTGTTGTATGATTTATCGTCGTTCAAGGTTTATTTTACTAGCGTCTGTATGACACATGAATTTTTCAATCCTAACAATTATTGCATTACTTTTTGCTCCTCTTGACAATAATTTTAGCTCTAATGGTGTCAGATGAAAATTGCCTTTTTATATCTTAACAAAAATGTGAAATAAGAATCTAAATTAAATCTGGTATATATAAATTTATCAATTCTATCTCAATTAAATTTACAAAATAAGACATAATTGATATGTTATAAATTTACTAGTTATTGCATAAACAATTATGCATGAACTAATGCTATTCTCTAAATACACGTTAACGAGGGTTTCATCTTAACAAAGACTCTGGATATTCTCAGCATATGCATCTTCTTAGATCATTTGTATCATAGTTATATGACCCATTTTAAATTCTGTTGTTAATTAGCAAGTCTCCAAGTAGTCGAATTCCTAAAATTGCAAATTTGTAAAAAGCATTAGAAACACTGATCATACAATTAGCACCAAGTTAAATTTTCCACACAAATCCGGAATTTATTTGGCAAATGTTTCACCTTGAAAAATTATTCTGGAATATGTTCCTATACCATATGTGAATTTTGCATTAATTCTTCACGTATAAAAGAAAAGCAAGTAGCTTATAACTACAAAACTATAAAGAAAAGGATTTTGTAATTTTTTTTTATTTTAAAAAGGGAACCAAATTAAGAAATCTTCATGAAGAAACTTGAATTACAATACAACATCAGCTCTTAAAACCAAAAAAATAAAACAAAATTTCCGGAGTGCCAACGTCTCGAGACACTATGCGACGCCACAACACCTCCTATTGGACACATGCAAGACACGATTGAGCTATTTTGCAAAATAACCTACGTGACCAAGAGTGGCTATTAGCGCAAACTCAACAAAAGTGGCCTCTAAGACTCAGAAATATCTGACTAAGACTTATATGTCTTGAAACTCCCAATAATCATAGCCCTAGAAATTACTTTGCAAAAATGACCCATTTTGCAAAAATGGCCGATGTGGCCAAACGCGGTTAGAGATGCAAATTCAACAAGGAAGAACCTTAAAGTAATATGACACCTAATTGTGGACTCAATATCCTAAGACATGGGTTATTGAACAACTTTTGTAAAAATGACCCCATTTTGCAAGAATAACCGTTGTGGTCAAAAGTGGCTCGACATGCAAATTCAGCAGGAATAGACCTTAGAAATGAGAGGACACCTTGTTGTAGACTTAGGGCTCTAAGACATGGGATAACAAACTACTTTGAGAAAATAGCCCTATTTTGCAAAAACAGCCGATGTGGCTAAATATGGCTAAACATGTAAGATTTGGCTACGACCCCCGAAGCCAAGAATCTAAGATTCACTAGGAGGACCAGACCCTATGTGGACTGCCTACGTATCCCGCCTCGAAAGACGAGAATCGGGTATGCATAGTCGAGAAGATCGGATATGGGAGGGAATTTGAAAAACAACTGACTTGGAGAAAGCATGTTTTTTTTGTCTTTTTTTTGAAAATGATGGACAATGTAAAATCTTTTTGGATTTTCTGTTTCTCTTTTTTTCTTTTTTTTCTTTTTTTTTAATTTTTGTTTTTTGGGAAAACTATGAAAGAAAAATGTGAGTGGGCCCTACATGCTTCATTTTTATACCCCACCCTCTTTTATTTCTCATTTACCCTCAAACATCATTGGTCCTCCAAATGACCCATTTACCCTCAAAGAATGCAACATGTAACACATAGGGATGATTAAATGTCTTTTTGGGTCATGGGTCCGTTTTGACATAATTTGGATAGGCCTCCTATAAAGGGACATGACGCATGGGATCGAGCCTGCTAAGTGTAAATTACATGAAGCAAATAAACATGTCCTAAAGGCCGACCTATGCTTGGGGTTCACTAGACAAGGCAATTTGGGGTGGCACATGGTCGATGGCCGCTACTCTAGCTATCCGCCCACTCCACACTCCCTTGCTACCTCCTCAAGAAAGGCCGTATATGCTCAAATGTACTCCGGAAGACTTGTTTCAGAAAGAAGATCCATGGTTATGCAAATGATGACAGTTATAAAGCAATAACCACATAAGGAAAAACGATAAACAAATAACCAATAAAACAAGAAATAAGACAAACAAACCAAATAAACAAAGCAAATAAAAAGGCAAACACCTCAACTGAATATATTAAAAGCCAACAAGATCAAGTATCAAATCGAACCTGCAGTTCCCCAACAATGTCACCAAAGCTATCACACTTATTTTTTTTACTTCACTAATCCTCTTTAAAATATATAAAAAGATGCTCAAAAGGGTTTTCAAGTTCGAAAGTGATAAATTTGTGTTTTAAAAGATATTTCAGAGTTGCCAATTGACATTTGGTTTCGGTGTGTCAGGTCATCGTTTAAAAATAATTTTCCCTTTTAAAACACTTTGGACTCCAAAACTAAGTTAGCACCAGAGATTCTAGATAAGGGGGTTCATGTAACTCGGAGAGAAGGTGTTAGGCATTCCCCGAGTCCCGTAACTAGTACGGTTGCATACATGATCAAGTCGGCTTTTAGAAATACTCAGACTGAGGTAGAAACACACGAAAAGCAAAAATAAACACAGAAGAGGCTCGAGGTTGTCTCCACCTGATAAAAGAAAAATAAAAAATTAAAAAGTTAAAAACAAAATCTTAAACTAACCTACACTATACTTCCTACACGGTGTAGTTTTGGCCTCTGTTACTTTCACCTTGGGGCATACCCCTGAATAAAAATATATACAGAATCTACGGGGCATTCTCCTGAATATGAACTAAAGGGACAACCTCTTACATCAAATAAAAGAAAAAAACTAATGTTCACCTACCCGAGTGTGGTCAGCCTAAATATGCTACTAGCGGTCCAAACAAATAAAATATAATTAAACATAATACTAAGCCCAATTCTATGCATAAACTTATGACCGAAGCCTAGAGTTCATTTAATTTCAGCTAACGAGAGCCTCATCTTTTCAAATTCTAACCCCACGGTCCAACTTACTATTCCAAACTCAATAAGATTGAAGTGTAATAGCCTCATAAGTTTAGATAATCTCACTCCTTGTACTTCCCTCTTGATTCCATTGAACTAGACATGTACATGTGGGCTTACTGCCAAACTAAAGTTCCTATGCAATTCACCTAATAGTTTCCAGGTACAAATAATTCTTTAGCAAGAGTCATCTTTAAACAAATTTGGACCCACTGTAAAGACAACAAGTTAGTTACTAACTAAGGCTAATTACGTGACCTTTTGGACTTGCAGAATTGTTCATGGACCTAAGTAGGAGGCATTTGAGCTATCATTTTTTGAATGTCAAGCATGGCAAAAAAGAACCAACGTCACATAATTCTCATGTTAAACTTAACTCTAGTCTAGCGCCTAAAAACCATCTCGCAAATATTTTCTCCATATCACCAAATTACTATCATTTTCAAATTAACTTACTTAGAGGACAAATAAACAAACAGACCAACATAAAATAGGTTTCTCAATTATTCCAGCATAGAACAGATTGTCAAATCGGTACATACTTCACCAATAGAAACTAAAACGAATAGGCAGTTATCAGTTATTTATTAAAAAATCACCTGATTCACAGAAACATCAAAATGAGACTAGATCTATGGAAATCACAAAACGCATGAAAAGATCATCCATCTTAAACACTAATTGAATTTTTCAAACTAGTTATAATAACTCTTATTATATTTTTTATCAACACCAAACATAGAATGAAAGAGAATAAACCAGAAATAGATGTTCTTCAATATATTGTTGAAAGAGTGAAGCAGGTACATGTCACGACCCTAAAACGGACCCGGTCGTGATGGCGCCTATCGTAAAACTAGGCCAGCCGACACAAACCCCAAAACCAACCAAAACAATTTTAATAAGTCATTTAAAGCCATTGATTAGCTAAAATCCCATAATATAAGTTAAAATAGATAATGCTAAAATATAACACAGCCCGACATCGGGGTGTCACCAATCATGAGCAACTACAACTCGTCCACGAATATGAAAAAGACAACACAGTCTAAAACCAAGCTAATACAAAGCTGAATAAAGATAGGAAGGAGAAGCACTAGGTTTTGAACACCAAGCAACTACCTAGTCAACTCCGAAAGCCCACTAGAAGACAAATCAGCACTCGCTATCGCGATCCGAGACTCCTGGATCTGCACACAGGTTGTAGGGAGTAATGTGAGTACGCCAACTCAATAAGTAATAAAAGTAAAGGCAGATGAGTAGTAAGAAAACACGTAAACCACAACATAACGCTACAATACAACAGTATAAGTCCAGAACAATGCAGTAAAGCAGTAAAACTCGTAAAACCATCTCAAGTCAGTAAAAAACTATTTTTTAAAAACATCTTTCAATAGTTCAAACGAGTGATGAAAATAGTGAGAAAGAGGATAGAAACGTTAGCAGCCCCTCGGGCAAAACATTTACCACAACCGTCCCTCGGGCAAAATATCAATAGAACCAGCCCCTCGGGATACCTCATAATCACTCGTATCAGCCCCTCGGGCAATAACATGAAACAACAATATCCCCTCGGGAAATATCACATTTCACACTAGGTACCCGCGCTCACTGGGGGTGTTCAGACTCCAGAGGGGCTCCTACAGCCCAAGTGTTATCACAAGCCATCTCGTTGCATAACAAAATCAGGTCATCGACCTCTCATAAATCACAATCAATACACATGCTGCGGTGCGCAGCCCGATCCCATGATATCCTCACAATACAGGCCCTCAGCCTCACTCAGTCAAAAATCTCTCAATCCACTCGGGCAACAGTAAAACATGATGCTCAGCCCAAAATATCATTTAAAATATCAAAAATGGAGTAAATACGGCTGAGTTATGAAAACAGTAGAATACAGCATGACTGAGTACAATTATGAAGTCGAGACAATGAGGAATAGTAGTAAAAATCCACTAAGGGTCCAAAATAGTTGGCACAAGGCCCAAATATGGCATTCAGCCCAAAACATGATAATACTTTCCAAAATACAATGATATAAAATAGTTTTCAATCAAATACGCAACTTAATAGTCATACGGGGCTGACTAAGTCACAATCCCCAATGGTGCACAACCCCACGCTCGTCATCTAGCATGTACGTCACCTTAAAGTAGCACAACAATGTGAAATTCGGGGTTCCATACCCTTAGGACAACATTTACAATCATTACTTACCTCAATTCGGTTCAAACTCTAGCCTGCGATGCCTTTGTCTCTTGACTCGGCCTCCAGATGCTCCAAATCTAACCAAAAATAGATTTATAGCATCAAAATATGCCAAGGGAACAAAGCCCACTCGAAAATAACCAATTTATATCAAAAATCCTGAAATTGGCCAAACCCGACCCCCGGGCCCACGTGTCGATTTCCGATAAAAATCACAAAACTAGAATTCTTACACTCTCACGAGTTCATACATATCAAATACATCAAAATCCGACCACAAACAACCCCTCAAATCCTTAAATCAAAGTCACCAATTTCAAGCCTTAAACCCCCAATTTTAGGCTTTAGATTCCATAAATTTCATGTCTAATTAGGTTGAAATAACAATAGGATCGAATATTGAGTCCAAAAATCTTACCTGCAAGTGTTCCCCTTTGATTCCCTCTTCATTCCTTCTCAAAAAGCTCCAAAATCGCTCAAAAATGGTGGAAGATAGACCAAAAATCACGAACATGGGTATTTAAACATTCTGCCCAGGTGACCTATCCTTCTTCGCGAATGCGGTCAAAGGCCGCATTTGCAAAGCACAAAAATCCATTGACCACTTATTCCTTCTTTGCGAACGCGACCTCCTAAACGCGAACGCGAAGCTTCAGCTTCTCAGACCATCGCGAACGCGACACACCCAGCGCAAACGCGAAGCACAAATCACTAGGACTCTCAGCGGCTCCAATTACTCTACGCGAATGCGGGACCTACATCACGTTCGCGATGCACGCTCAGCCTCACCCTTCGCGAACACGGTACAAACATCGCGAATGCGAAGGCCAAATTTCCTGCCTCACTTCGCATCCCTCTGCGAACACGAAGGCCAAAACTCTGCAACACACACAGCAGAAAATCTGCAACTTCTCAAAATAAGATTTGATCCGTTTAACCACCCGAAACTCACCCGAGGCCCTCGGGACCTCAACCAAACATATCAACATATCCCAGAACATCATTCAAACTTGTTCCAATCTTCAGAACACTTAAACAACATCAGAACATCAAATCATCATTGGATTCATGCCTAAGAAATTCCAAAACTTCCAAATTCCGCTTTCGATCAAAAAGTCTATCAAACCTCGTCTGAATGACCTGAAATTTTGAACACATGTCAAAAATGATGCAACGAACCTACTCCAACTTCCAGAATTCCATTCCGACCCCTATATCAAAATCTCCGCTACCAATTGGAAAATGCCAAAATTCCAATTTTGCCAATTCAAGTTTAAATCTACTCCGGACCTCCAAAACATATTCCGATCATGATCTCAAGTCCTAAATCACCTTGCGAAGCTATCCAGATCATAAAAACCGAATTCCGATATTGTTTACTCACAAGTCAACTTTCGGTTGACTTTTCCAACTAAAAGGCCAACTTAAGAGACTAAGTGTCTCATTTCTCTACAAAACCACTCCGAACCCAAACTAACCAACATGATGCAATGAAACACAACTGAACAACATATAAATAAGAAGAAATAGGGGAAACAGAGCGGTAACTCATGAAACGGCCGGCCGAGTTGTTACATCCTCCCCTCTTAAACAAACGTTCGTCCTCGAATGATTCAAGAAACATACTTGAAACCTCAAATAGGTGAGGATATCTTCTCCGCATCTCCCACTCGGTCTCCCAGGTAGCCTCCTCCACTGGTCGACCTCTCGACTGCACCTTCACTAAAGCTATATCATTTGACCTTAACTTTCGAACCTGACGCTCTAAAATAGTTACTAGCTCTACATCATAAGTCAATTCATTATCTAACTGAACCATGCTAAAATCCAAAACATGAGACGGATTGCCAATATACTTTCTAAGTATAAAAACATGAAATACGGATGCACACTCGATAAACTGGGTGGCAAAGCAAGCTCATAAACCACCTCCCCAATCCTCCGAAGCACCTCAAACGGCCCAATGAACCGAGGACTCAATTTACCCTTCTTCCCAAATCTAATAACACCCTTCATGGGTGAAACCTTCAATAGAACCTTCTCCCCAACCATGTAGGACACATCACAAAGCTTCCTGTCTGCATAACTATTTTGTCTCAACTGCACTGTATGAAGCCTTTCCTGAATCACCTTCACCTTGTCCAAAGCATCCTGCACCAAGTCTGTACCCAATAGTCTATCCTCATCTGGCTCAAACCAACCAACTGGAGATCTACAATGTCTTTCATACAAAGCTTCATATGAAGCCATCTGAATACTCGACTGATAAATGTTGTTATAAGAAAACCCCACGAGCGGTAGAAACTGATCTCATGACCCTCCAAAATCAACGACACAAGCGCGCAATAGGTCCTCCAATATCTGAATAGTGCGCTCGGACTGCCCGTCCGTCTGAGGGTGAAAATATGTGATCAACTCAACCTGAGTACCCAACTCTCTTTGCATGGCTCTCCAAAACTCTAAAGTAAACTGAGTAGCTCTATCTGAAATGATAGAAATAGGGACACCATGCAAACGAACAATCTCCCGGACATAGATCTCTGCCAACCACTCTGAATAATAGGTAATACACACAGGAATAAAGTGCACGGACTTGGTCAGCCGATCCACAATCACCCAAATAACATCGAACTTCTTCAAAGTCTATAGGAGTCCAACTAGAAAATCCATGGTGATCCACTCCCACTTCCACTCTGGAATATCCATCTGCTGAAGCAAGCCACCCGGTCTCTTATGCTCATATTTCACCTGCTGACAATTGAGACACTGATCTACAAATCCCATAATGTCCTTCTTCATTCTCCTCCAACAATAATGCTGCCTCAGATACTGATACATTTTCACGGCACCCGAATGGATGGAATACCGCAAACTATGGGCCTCCAATAGAATTAACTCTCGAAGCCCATCCACATTGGGCACGCATATCCGGCCCTGCATCTTTAACACCCCACATCACCAATAGTCACATCTCTACCATTGTCATGCTAAACTCTGTCGTTAAGGACAAGCAAATAAGGATCATCATATTGGTGCTCTCTGATGCGATCAAATGAGGAAGACCGAGAAATCACACAAGCCAATATTCGACTGGGCTCTGAAATATCCAACCTCACAAACCGATTGGCCAAGGTCGAACATCAACTGCAAGGTCTCTCCCCAATAGGAATAAATGCAAGACTGCCCATACTCATTGCCTTCCTACTCAAGGCATCGTCCATTACATTGGCCTTCCCTAGATAGTACAAAATGGTGATATCATAGTCCTTTAGTAGCTCCAACCATCTCCGCTGCCTCAAATTGAGATCCTTCTGTTTGAATAAGTGTTGGCGGCTATGATGATCAGTAAACACCTCACAAGACACACCATACAAATAATGCCTCCAAATCTTCAACGCGTGAACAATGGCAACCAACTCTAGATCATGAATAAGGTAGTTCTTCTCATGAGTCTTCAACTAACGAGAAACATAAGCAATAAATCTGCCCTCCTGCATCAACACACACCAAATACCAACTCTCGAAACATCACAATACACGGTATATGAACCTGAAGCTAATGGCAAAACTAATATTGGAGCTGTAGTCAAGGCAACCTTGAGCTTCTGAAAGCTCTCCTCGCACTCATCCGACCACCTGAATGGAGCACCCTTTTAAGTTAATTTGGTCAAGGGTGATACTACAGATGAAAATTCCTGAACGAATAGACGGTAGTAACCCCCCAATCCAAGAAAGCTACGAATCTCTATGGCTGAGGATGGTCTGGGCCAACTCTGAACTGCCTCTATCTTCTTCAGATCAACCTAAATACCCTCACTGGACACTACATGTCCCAAGAAAGCCACTAAACTGAGCCAAAACTCATATTTGGAAAACTTTGCATAAAGTTTCTACTCCCTCAACCTGTACAACACAACTCTCAAATGCTCCACGTGCTCCTTCTGACTACGCGAGTATACTAGAATATCATCAATGAAAACAATCACGAACGAGTCGAGATAAGGCTGAAACATGCTATTCATCAAATGCATGAAAGCTGCTAGGGCATTGGTCAGCCCAAAAGACATTACCAGGAACTCATAATGGCCATATTGGGTCCTAACAGTTGTCTTAAGAATATTTGAGTCCCTGATCTTCAACTAGTGATAACCCGAACGGAGATCAATCTTGGAGAACACTCTCGCTCGCTGAATCTGGTCAAATAAATTATCGATATGAGGCAAAGGGTACTTGTTCTTGATTGTAACTTTGTTCAACTACCTGTAATTAATGCACATCCTCATCGTGCCATCCTTCTTCTTCACAAATAGAACAGGCACACCCCAAGGCGACACACTAGGCCGAATAAACCCCTTATCAAGGAGTTCCTAAAGCTGCTCCTTCAACTCCGCTGGTGCCATATGATACGGTGGAATAGAAATGGGCTGAGTGCCCAGCACCAGATCAATACCAAAATTAATATGTCTGTCTGGTGGCATGCCCGATAGGTCTGCAGGAAACACATCGGGAAAATCCCTCACTACAGGAACAAAATCAATACTAAGAGTCTCTGCACTGACATCCCCCACAAAGGCTAAGTATTAAAGACAACCTTTACCGACCATCCGCTGGGCCTTTAAGAACGAAATCGCCCTACTGGGGACAAAATCAGTCGAACCTCGCCATTCAATCCCTGGCACACCCGGCATAGCTAACGTCACTAACTTAGCATGACAGTCCAAAATAGCACGACACAGAGATAGCCAATCCATGCCCAATATCATATCGAATCTACCATACAAAGCAACAACAGTTCCACTTGGGTCTCCAGACCCCTAATAGTCACCACGCATGACCGGCATACACGATCCATAATAATAGTATTTCCCACCGAAGTAGATACACGAACAGATCAAACAAGAGACTCACGGAGCATATCGAAATAACGAGCAAAATATGATGACACATATGAAAAAGTGGAACCAGTATCAAATAACACAGAGGCATTTCTGTGGCATACTAAGACAATACCTATAATCACAGCATCTGAAGGAATAGCATCCGGTCTAATTGGGAGTGCATAGAAATGGGCCTGGCCACAACCTGATCGACCTCCCCCTCTGCGGTGACCCCTAGCTGACTATCCTTCACCCCTAGTTGGCTGGTGGTGGGTGGTGAAGTAACTGGAGCTGAAGTCAATTGCTAACTCCTCTACTAAGATGAACCCCTAAGACGACGAGGACATTGCCTCCACATGTGACCCAACTCTTCAGACTCATAACAACTCCCTAGTGTTGGAGACGGGGACTGAAGAGAACCCCTAGCACCGAGATGACTTGCAGAAGAACCTGGCATAGAAAATCCCTAAACGAACGGAGCATGGGACTAACTCTGGGCTGGAAGGGCACTAAGTGATGAATGGCCCTGATGAGAACTGTTAGAACCATGACCCGATGATTCCCCATGATAACCTTGGCGAGCCGACTGAGCATGCCTGGATGGATGGCCTCTGCCATGTTGAAACTAACCCCCATGAGGAGTACCACTGAATCCACCCTGACCACGAGGCCTTTTAGCCTCCCTCTCAATCCTCTCCTAAGCACGAACCATCTCAATCTGTCGAGCAATGTCAACAACCTTATCAAAGGTAGCACCAGATACTCTCTCTCTGGTCATAAGCAACCGAAGCTGAAAACCGAGACCATATATGAACCACCTGATCCTCTGTCGATCTGTGGGAACCAACCAGACCATATGACGAGCTAACTTAGAGAAACGCATCTCATACTATCTAACAGATCTGTCACCCTGACGAAGCTGCTCGAACTGCCTGTGCAGCTCCTCTCGGCGAGACTCAGGTACAAACTTCTCTGGAAAAAGAATGAAGAACTGCTGCCAAGAAAGGGGCAATGCATCAACCGACCTACACCTTTCGTAAGCCTCCCACCATCTAAGTGCAGCCTTGGAAAATTGAAAAGTAGTTAATGAGACCCCACTGGTCTCCAAAATACCTGCGGTCCGAAGTATCCTCTGACACTTGTCCAAGAAACCCTGGACATCCTCGCCCTTTGCACCACTGAAAGTCAGAGGCTGAAGACTACCAAACCTCTCCAACATGTCCTGAGCAGCTGCAACCGACTGGGCTGGAGGTGCCCCCGGTGTCTGAAGTCCCTGCACGACCTGCTCAGGTGTGCGAGCGGCGGGAGTCTGAGTGCCTCCCTCGGCCTGATAAGTAGCTGCGGTTGTAGCAACTGAGACCGCCTGAGCTAGGCCAGTGAAAACTGATAGAATCTGGGTCAGGGCTTTCTGAAGGCCTGGGATCACAATAGGCATAGCCGGTGCCTGAGTTGGTGCTGCTGGAGCGTCCATAATCGGGGCCTGATCATGAATTAGGGTGGCTGGTGGATCTGCAGGTGCTGCCCTAGCTATTGTGCGGGCCACACCCCTGCCCCTACCACGGCCTTGACCGCGTCCTCGGCCTCTAGTGGCCTAAGTTGGTGCTACTGGTGGTCGTCCATCCTGACCAGTAGCAAGGGCCCTCACCATCTGTGAGAGAATAGAATAACAGAAGTTTAGTACTAGGATCAATAGATTCGCACGACAAGAATTCAAGTATATCATGTTTTCCTAAAGGTTATGCAACCTCCCGAGGATAAATACAGACGTCTCCGTACCGATCCGTGAGACTCTACTAAACCTTCTCATGACTCGTGAGACCTACGCAACCTAGGCTCTGATACCAATTTATCACGACCTTAAAATGGACCCGATCATGATAGCGCCTATCGTGAAACTAGGCCAGCCGACACAAACCCTAAAACTAACCAAAACAATTTTAATAAGTCATTTAAAGCCATTAACTAGCTAAAATCCCATAATATAAGTTAAAATAGACAATGCGGAAACATAACACAGCCCGACATCGGGGTGTCACCAGTCATGAACAACTACAACTCGTCCATAAATATGAAAAAGACAACCTAGTCTGAAACAAAGCTAATACAAAGCTGAATAAAGATAAGAAGGAGAAGCACTAGGCTGCGAATGCCAAACAGCTACTTAGTCAACTCTGAAAGCCTACTGGAAGACAAATCAACACTCACTACTGCGACCCGAGACTCCTAGATCTGCACACAGGGTGCAGGGAGTAATGTGAGTATGACAACTCAGTAAGTAATAAAAGTAAAGGTAGCTGAGTAGTAAGAAAACACGTAAATCATAGCATAACGCTACAGCAAAATAGTATAAGTCCAGAACAATGCAGTAAAGCAGTAAAACTCGTAAAAACATCTTAGTTCAGTAAAAACCTTTTTTTAAAACAACTTTCAATAGTTAAAACGAGTGATGAAAATAGTGAGAAAAAGGATAGAAACGTAAACAGCCCCTAGGGCAAAACATATACCATAATTGTCCCTCTGGCAAAATATCAACAGAACCAGCCCCTCGGGCTACCTTGCAATCACTCGTATCAGCACTTCGGGCAATATCACGAAACAACAACAGCCCCTCAGGCAATATCACATCTCACACTGCGTACCCGCACTCATTGGGGGTGTTCAGACTCTAGAGAGGCTCCTACAGCCCAAGCACTACAACAAGCCATCTCGTGGCATAACAAAATTAGGCCCTCGGCCTCTCAAATATCACAATCAGTACACATGCTGCGGCGCGCATTCCGATTGCATGATATCCTCACAATACAGGCCCTCGGCCTCACTCAGTCATAAATCTCTTAATCCACTCGGGCAACAGTAAAACATGATGCTCAGCCCAAAATATCATTTAAAATATCAAAAACGGAGTAAATACGGCTGAGTTATGAAAACAGTAGAATACAACATGGTTGAATACAATTATAAAGTTAAAATAGTGAGGAATAATAGTGAAAATCCCCTAAGGGTCTAAAATAGTTGGCACGAAGCCCAAATAAGGCATTCAGCCCAAAAAAGATAATACTTTCCAAAACATAATGACATCAAATAGTTTTCAATCAAATATGTAACTAAACAGTCATACGGTGCGGAATGAGTCATAATCGCCAATGGTGCACAACCCCACGCTCATCATATAGCGTGTACGTCACCTCAAAGTAGCACAACGATGTGAATCTGAGGTTTCATACCCTCAGGACAGCATTTACAATCATTACTTACCTCAATCCGGTCCAAACTCTAGCCCGCGATGCCTTTGCCTCTCGACTCGGCCTCCAGATGCTCCAAATCTAACCAAAAATAGATTTATACCAACAAAATATGCTAAAGGAACAAATCCCACTCGAAAATAACCAATTTACATCAAAAATCCCGAAATTGGCCAAACCCGACCCCCGGGCCCATGTTTCAGATTCCGATAAAAATCACAAAACTCGAATCCTTACACCCTCAGGAGTTCATACATATCAAATACATCAAAATACGACCACAAATGGCCCCTCAAATCCTTTAATCAAAGTCTCCCATTTCAAGCCCTAACTCCCCAATTTTAGGCTTTAGATTCCACAAATTTCATGTCTAATTAGGTAGAAATCACAATAGGATCGAGTATTGAGTCCAAAAATCTTACATGCAAGTGTTCCCCTTTGATTCCTTCTTCAATCCTTCTCAAAAAGCTCCAAAATCGCTAAAAAATGGTGGAAGATAGACCAAAAATTGTGAACATGTGTATTTAAACATTCTACCCCTGTGACCTATCCTTCTTTGCGAACGCGGTCAAAGCCTCGCGTTCGTGACACACAAAAATACGTTGACCATTTATTCCTTCTTCGCGAACGTGACCTCCTAAACGTGAACGTGAAGCTTAAGCTTCTCAGACCATTGCAAACAAGACACACCCAACGTGAACGCGAAGCACAAATGACCAGGATCCCCAGCTGCTCCAATTACTCTACGAGAACGCGAGACCTACATCGCATTTGCGATGCATGCTCAGCCTCACCCTTCGCGAACGCGGGACCAACATCGCGAACGCGAAGGACAAATTTCCTGCCTCACTTCACATCCCTTCGCGAACGGGAGAGCCCTTCGCGAATGCGAGAGCCCTCTCGCGAACGTGAAGGCCAAAACTCTGCAACATACACAGTAGAAAATCTGCAACTTCTCAAAACAAGATTTGATCCATTTAAGCACCCGAAACTCACTTGAGGCTCTCGGGACCTCAACCAAATATGCTAACATATCCCATAACATAATTCAAACTTGTTCCAGCCTTCAGAACACTCAAAACAACATCAAAACATCCAATCATCATCAGATTCAAGCCTAAGAAATTCCAAAACTTCCAAATTCCGCTTTCGATCAAAAGGTTTATCAAACCTCGTCCGAATGACCTCAAATTTTGTACACACATCAAAAATGACATAACGGACCTACTCCAACTTCCGTAGTTCCATTCCAACCCCTATGTCAAAATCTTCGCTACAAATCGGAAAATGCCAAATTGCAATTTCGCCAATTCAAGCCTAAATATACTCCGGACATCCAAAACACATTCCGATCACGCTCCTAAGTCCCAAATAACCTCCAGAAGCTCTCCCAATCATAAAAACTGAATTCTGAGATCATTTACTCACAAATCAACTTCCAGTTGACTTTTCAAACTAAAAGGCCAACTTAAGATACTAAGTGTCTTATTTCTCTAGAAAACCACTCCGAACCCAAACTAACCAACATGATGCGATGAAATATAGCTGAACAACACATAAAGAAGCATAAATAGAGGAAACAGAGTGATAACTCATGAAATGACCAGCTAGACGTTATAGTACAAGGCCTCAAACGCAAAATCGATTCAGAAATGGCAAGAAAATGGTCGAACAAAAACTGCAACATGAAACTCACGAACGAACCTCGAGTGGAAATTGACAGATAGCTCATTCTGGATGATTTTAGTGGTTGAATTGAGGATGAAGGTGAAGGTTTAATATGGAATGAGAGGCGGCAGAGGGTGGAAAGGCTAGGGTGCGGCTAGTTGGCGTTCTTTTTAGAGGAGGGCGTATGGCTCTCTATGGTTTTAGGGGTCCCTTCTTTAGGTTATAATTGGGTCTGATGGGGTTATGGGCTGAGAGAATGAGTCAAAAATTGGACCTTTCAAGACACAAGATTGGCCCAAAATTCATTCTTATTTTCTAAGGATAAAAATAAAAGTAACACAAATAATAAAATATAATTAACAATTGACTTTATCTTAAATGGAATTAAAACAAAATTATTTTTGTATTTTTAAAGATTATACAAAAAATATGAATATAAAAATCATGGAAAACTTAAGGTACTACTATAAAAATACTAATGAACTTAAATAGATAAAAATAAAGACAAACATATATAACAAGATAAATGTAAACTATTTTTGTGTTTTCAAATTTTATGTTCTACTATTAGAATAAAAGTGAAAAATAGGCTAAATCCTATCAAAATAAAAAATAAGTAAATATTTTTAAAATACTACTTTTAAAAGTTGCGCGGGTCAAAAATTACGTGCTTACAGCTAGCAAGCACCTCATCCCAATTAAGGGGAATAATTTTAACACATCAATCTCATCCCAATTTAGGGAAATAATCTCAACGCATCAGCACGGAGAATTACCCCTCAATCACATGTACATCGGCACGTGCAATTTTGGGATTAGGTTATTTCAACCTACTCTTCCTTGGTGACTAAACGATACTCCCAAAACATTTATTATATAAAGGAGTTACAACTCATTTCATAATCTTTCACACTTCCTTTCATTTCATTGGCTCTATTGGCCACTAGTGCAATAATTATTCCCGACATAATGGCCGCATTTTATATTCATACTCTCTTCTTTTTCTTCCAAAATAAGGCATTAAATTTCAATTAAAACATGAATTTAAATCATATCATTTTGATACATTAGCCACACTTGAATACAATCCGGAAGGAGAGCATAATGGGATAGGAGCAATTGGAACACATTTTGAGCATATAATTTTCGACACAATGCTTATTTAGAATAACTGAATGTATTAGGAATGGCTCGGAACATGAGAAAATAAGAACTTGAGCCAACCGCGCTTGAAACTTAAGAGAACATCATGGAATTTGATCCTATGAGTGAAGTTTAGCCAACCTACCTCCCTTGGGCTTTCCTTAGATTACTACTACATTCCAAATCTCCTAGAGACTTCAATCTATATAGAGACATGACAAAATCGAACCATAATTAGGAAGAAGTTCATGGGTTCAGCTCATTTAAGTATTTCATCAAACATTAGGTATGTAATTTGACTACAAGGTTCTCCTATGGAATTTTCCTTCACCCCACAACCAAAATCAGCCAACAATTCATCACGGATAATTCAACAACCTCCAAGACCCCTCTATCGATACATGCATGCCATATCTTCTACTCCCTAGCCTAGTTAGGCCCGTAACAAACATGCACGGAAGATTTAGAACAAGAACTTACCCAGATAGGCAATGGCTTAGCAAATAGATTCCTTGATTCTTCAAGAATTGTCAAGATAGTTGAGTAGAGTGGTTGGAGCTTCTTCCTCCCTTCTCTAGTTCCTTCCCCTCTCTAAAACCCCTAGACTTTTTGCTCCCAAATGACCCCCTTATGACTTTTATTAAAATGGGGTCAGGTTAGAAAAATATAAAATGGACCCTCAGTACTCAACTCCACGATCGTAGAGTGTACCGCGGAACAGGTATGCATTCTGCATATAGGATTGTGAAATAATCCTCCAAAACTGGGCTGGTCGGGTTAGGTCTCCGGTCTATAGACCAAATATGCGGCCGCGAAATCACTCTTCGAAATTTGCTCATGCTGGTCCTGCAATGGAAGTGCGGCCCGTGAAATAATTATGCAGCTTCACAATGGACCGCAAAATGACCTCCAAAAATTGGTTTCTCTTGTTCTACTATGCGACATATCTGTAGCCCGTGGAGTAGGTCTATGGTCGCATATTGGACCGCAGAAACGCCATATTCTGCAACATCGTTTCCCACTAACTCCACAATGATATGCGCAACCCAAAATGTTTTTCCCACTACCTCCACAATGCTTTGTGCAACCCAAAATGTTTGTACCCTTCTAACACATTAGCCTACCTCAGTACCACAAACCTCAATTTCTTGGTAAAATTTTACGGGAATTACAACCTCCCCCACTTAGGATCATTCGTCCTCTAATGAGGAGTAGAGTCCGCCTAAAACACCCAACATAACTAATCTCTTCTTTCACACATCTCAAGCCCCCAAATTTTGACTACCTCCCAAAATTTCCAGAAATTTAGGCAGAGTTTCCCTTGTAATTAGGCCTATCCACCTGTCAGAGAATCCCAGAAACCAGCCCTAACAGCATAACTGTAACACAACAATGTATCACAACATAAAAACAACATCGACCATAATGTAATAAGCATTATTTTACTAAAAGGAGCATCTTTAACATAAACTGTACAAGTTGAACATAACTTATAGAAAGTAAGCTCTTAATCCTTCTTTCAAAACACAACTACCTAGTTACAAACAAATGAAGGTATTTATGCTTCATCTCTTCCTTGGCCTCTTAGGTGGCCTCTTCCACATGTTGGTTTCTCCACAACACTCTCACAGAAGCAATCTCTTTATTCCTCAGCTTTCGAATCTGCCTATCAAGAATAGCAATCTGAATCTCCTCATAAGTCAATTCTTCATTAACCTCAATAGCCTCTACCGAAATAATGAGCGTTGGGTCTTCAACTACTTTTTTCAACATAGATACATGAAACTCCAGGTGCACCAATGACATCTCTTGTGGTAGCTCGAGCTTGTAAGCCATCTGACCAACCCTTTGAATGATTCTGTATGGCCTGATATATCTGGTGCTCAATTTCCCTTTCTTTTTAAACTGCATTATACCCATCATGGGAGAAGCCTTCAAGAACACCCAATAATCCTCTTTGAACTCCAAATCCCTATAAGTCGTATCCGAATAAGACTTTTGGCGACTCTGAGCAGCTTTCAACCGTTTCTTAATAATCTTAACCTTCCCCATAGCCTGATACACGAGGTATGACCTTATCAACTCTGCTTCTCCAACTTCGAACCACCCCTTGGGGGATCTACATCTCCTACCATATAGAGCCTCTAACTGTGCCATCTGAATGCTAGCATGGTAACTGTTGTTGTAGGAAAATTATATGAGCAGAAAATGATCATCCCAGCGACCCTTGAAGTTAATAACACAAGCACTTAACATATCCTCAAGTGTCTGAATAGTCTGCTCGACTTGTCCGATTCACTATGGATGAAAGGCTATACAAATATTCACCTGAGTACCTAAACCTTGCTGAAATTTCTTCCAAAAGTTCGTTGTAAATTGTGCCCTCGATCAGAAATGATAAAACCTTGATTTTCAAGCCAAAATTCACACTTCGAGATATGAATTTCTTCGCCACTATGATCTTCTGAGGATCAACCTTGATTTCTTCACCGGAGACGACATGACCTAAGAATGTGACAGATTCAAGCCAAAATTCACACTTCGAAGATTTCACATACAACTTGTGCTGATACAAAATCTGCAGAACTGCCCTAAGATGATCAGTATGGTCCTCTCGACTTCGTGAATATACAAGAATATCGTTAATTAACACTATCACGAAAGAGTCGAGGAAAGGCTTGAAGACTTGCTTCATAAGATCTGTGAAGGCTGCCGGGGAATTTGTTATCCTAAAAGACATTACTAGAAATTCGAAGTGCCCACATCGAGTTTGGAAAGCGATTTTCAGAATATCTTGCTCCCTGATCTTCAATTGGTGATATCCCGATCTTAAGTCATATTTGGAGAAATACTTAGCACTCTGCAATTAATCAAACAAGTCATCTATCATTGGTAGTGGCTACTTATTCTTGATTGTGACTTTGTTGAGCTTCCAATTATCAATACACATTCTCAGTTACCCATCTTTCTATCTTACAAAGAGAATTGGTGTTCCCTAAGGTAAAACACTTGGCCGGAGAAAACCCTTCTCTAGCAAATATTTCAACTACTCCTTTAGTTCCTTCAATTCAGTCGGTGCAATTCTGTAGGGTAGAATAGATATAGGCTGCATACCTATTGCGTGGGATCCCAAGGAGCTCATCAGGAAACACCTCCGGAAATTCATTCACAACTAGCATAGACTCAAGTGTAGGTGCATCACTATCAGGGTCTATTACCCGAATCAAATGGTAATACACCATTTATTGATCATCTTTGCATCCTTAAGGTAGGAAATAAACCTATCCTTCGGCACTACGTCATTGTAACGACCCGACCAGTCATTTTGAGAACTTGTACTTTGCTCGGTAGTTTACGGGCATGAATATCCACATATGGTATATTATGACTTATGTTAATCGTTGGTTTTAGTTTTCAAGTTATTCAGAATCAATTTGGAAGAATGAATTTTATTGTTGAATCTTTAAGTTGGAAGAGTTGACCAAGTTTGACTTTATAACATTTGACCTCGGATTGGAGTTTTGATGCTTCCATTAGGTCTGGATCGTGATTTTGGACTCGTGCATATTATCGGATTTTCATTTGGATGTTTCTAGAAGTTTTTGGCACAAATTGGCGAAAACTGGAAATTCGAAGGTTTGGAAATTTATAAGTTTGACCAAGAGTTGACTTTGTGGATATCGGGTTCGGATTGTGGTTCAGGAAATTTGAATGGCTTTGTTATGTCATTTGGGACTTGTGTTCAAAATTTGGGTTCATTCTGGGTGGGTTTGATATGTTTCAGTGCGAGTTTTGGAAGTTGAAAGTTCATAAGGTTCATTAAATTAGATTTAGGGTGCGATTTGTTGTTTCGATGTTGTTATGTGTGACTTGAGTCCTCAAATAGGTCCATGTTATGATATGGGACTTGTTGGTATATTTGGATGGGGGTCCCGAGGGGCTTGGGTGAGTTACGGACGTGGTTCAAATCAATTTTTATCTCTTGTTGCATTGTTGAAGATTTCTGGTGCTGGTGTAGCCACATCTGTAGAATCTTAATCACATAAGTGACTTTGCAGATGCGGGTTGTGCATCAGAATCGGGAAAAGATTAGGTGCGGGTTCTTCGCAGATGCAGAAGATTTGGGCGCCTCTGCGGTTTTCAGAAGCGATAGATTGGGACGCAAAAGCGAGATGGAGCGCAGAACGGTGCTTGGCTTCGCACCTGCGATTGCGCAGAAGCAGAACAGTGTCCGCAGGTGTAAGTGGTTGACTGATGCAGAAGCAAGGCTTTGGTTCGCAAAAGTGATGTCGCAATTGCGGCTATTGTTTTGCAAATGCAAAAATGCCAGGGTAGTCTCTATTTAATTCGAGGTTTTGGTTCTTTTATCATATTTTGAGAGTTGGAACTCAGATTGAGGTGACTTATGAAGAAATATTCATCACAAGGATTGGGGTAAGTGTTCTATACTTTGTTTTGATTTTATTTCATGAATCTATCTTCATTTTTGGCAATTGGTTGATGAATTATAATAAGAAATTGGGGGTTTTAGCCTAAAGTTTCATAATGTGAATTTTTGAGTTTTGAACATCGATTTAAAGTCGGATTTGAGTGAAACTACTATGGTTGGAATTTTTTGTCGATTTTGGGCTTTTGATTAAGGATACAACCTTTATCATTTGTAATTGTTTCCTTGGGTCTTATTTGATGTATTTGAGTTGCTATTGGTTAGTTTCGAGCCGTTCGAAGGTCGGTACGTGCGAGATGACATTTTGGAGCATCGTTTGGCTTGCTCGGTATTGGATTTGGCTTGTTTGAGGTAAGTAACACTTCTAAACTTGGTGTAGAGGGTAAGAAAACTTGAATTACATGTTATATGTGTCACACCTCCCTTTTTTACACTACACCCCCGTGAAGGGTGTATAAAGGGAGTTTTTTCCAACTTAAAGTGACAATCGAAACGGGATTTATTTTAAGAAATACAAAGTCGCCACTTGGGAGATTTATGGTGTCCCAAGTCACCGGTTGAATCCCAAATCGAGGAAAAGTTTGACTCTGTATTATAGTCTGCGAACACAGAAATCCGGGTAAGGAATTCTGTTAACTCGGGAGAAGGTGTTAGGCATTCCCGAGTTCCGTGGTTCTAGCACGGTCGCTCAACTGTTATTATTGGCCTATTTTTTTGGTTCAAAACACTTTTAGCCTATGTGCCTTTTCATTTTAAAATCGCTTTTATTTAATTATTTTTTAGGAAAAGATTCAACGTCATCTAAAACGCATCTTGATCCACGTCACATAAATGCACCCGCCGTCCAGGACACATTTTATCTAACGTTATTGAGATTTGGATTTGGGTCACATAAATGCGCACCCGAGTTTAGGGAAGTAATTTTTAAATAGCGCGCCTAAAGCAACTACGCACTTTCAACTTTGTGAGGGCCATAGAAATTCAATTGAATGACATGCCTCGATTTCTAAAGATTCAGATTAATTAAATGAGGGTCATGCATTTGAGATTTTATTTGACATGGCACACCTCAATTTTATTAAAGGACAAGCATTCAACTAAGTGAACTACGTATATTCATAATTATCTTTAAAACTAAATCGGGATTTATTGTGATTGGTTTCATAGTTATGGACAAGAATTATGGAAGAGGTGGCTGCAATTCCTTTGCACAATATAATTTAAATGAGTAAGACAATGGTTTGTGCTGTCAGGTTGTGCAAATAGGAAAATAATTTGTCAATAAAGTTATATTCAAGAAAATGAAAACCAACACCTTTTCACGTGATTTTGCGCCTAGCATTCAACACCGTAATTAGCAGCACAAGCATAACGATATACTGGTCATTTTAGGCCTTGACCAACCAAAAGCACGTTGGTATATTTTACCATCTTCAAGTTATTTCTTATTTACTTTATGGAATTACAAAATCCATACAATAGACAAGACATTCTATAAGGAGCATACTCAGCATTGAAGTTTAGCTACCAAGGCAATAGTTCTAAACACAACAACTGGTGATTTCATCCGAGGCTGATTCACAACTTCGACTTCAATACAATTTCGAGAGTGTACCTGGAAGTAAAGATGAAACAGAAGGGTGAGGATTTCAGCAGTAACAGCAGCAGAGTTGGATTCAGATCCAAGGAAATAGTGCACCAGATTAGTTCAAAACCGTGAAATGCAACCCAGAATACCAAGGATCCAATTTCGGATTCACAGTTAAACCAACAAACTCAACATCCAAGCTAAATGACTGAAACTCAAACTATTTCTAGGTCCAAACAGTTAAGAAATTGATTCAAGGAGAGAAAAATTTCAGCTTAGCAAATTCAAACTCAATGGAACAGTGCTAAAGTTTCAAACTGTTTGCAGATTTTTTTTTCCAGATTTTTTTTCTCTTAGTCTCTATCTCTAAGGTCAGTATTCTCTCTATTCCCCGTATCTCAATGTGTGTTCCCCTTTTAAACTTCAAGCTTCCTTCCCTTTATCTATTAGTTAATCCTTCTTTCCAACCTGTGTATTCCTTTACACTTGTAGTCCTTTTCCTTTCATCATTGCCCCCATGTTATCTTATTTCCAACTTTATCAAAAAAAACACTAAATAGAGTGTCATTTCCGCTACCAACCCCTTTTCAATTCTCAATTAACCCCCCACTAACTTAATGCTTTCTTAATTTAAACAACTATTGCAATTCCAGCCTCACCACTACCAAAAGCTTCCTAAGTAGGTGAATACCCTCTTTTTTATCAAACAACTCTCAAGCTAAATACAACTAAATGTGTTCAGGCCAATATAATTGGAGGGCCAGAGATGTCATATTATTCGAGCTAACATCTACAAAGTGTACATGGTTAAACCTATGCTACTTTGAAGTTCCCAGTGAAGGTCTTTATAGAACATAATGTTGGAGAAGCATATGACTTATGTGACTTATTCATGAATTTAAATACAAGAATATTAGTAGCGATAGAGAATGAGCCGACTCAACCATTTCGTTCCCAATCTTGAAGGGCCCAATTCACTACAGTAATCAATTAACAAATTCCAATCAAAGCATTAACTTTACAAAAATATGCAAGACCAAACAATTACCCACATAGCATTTGAATCTACACGTAATCACACTAAAGAATCTCATTTTATACATCTCTGCAATGCTCAATCGCTCTCTTTATATATATCACTTCGACATGGTTCAAAATAAATAAACATATGATCAAATATTAGCATTAATTATCTATCTACTAACAGACTATTACCACCCCAAAAAACTTTCCATTTATTTCCATCAGAAAATTACCACACACACAAAATTTGGACTAATTGGGAAAAAACCTCATACAAGTATCCTATAATCAGCATCTTTGAATTACCTAGGATATACAAAATATACAAAGAAGACATGCCAATTGAGGTAATTTCCAGCTACGATTAATTCAAACTCAACCACGAGAAGCTTAGACGAACAAAACCAACAATCAACTGGCCAAGCAAACAAACCAGTAATTCAGAACATCTTTCACCAAACAAACAAGGCACTCAGTCACATTAAATATCAAAGCAAGTAATAAGGAAAACGAAAAACAGACCTGAAATTAAACATCAATTAACGGAAATTTCCAACAACTCAAGCAACATAAGTCAACTATAAATGCCAAAATTGGAGACGGACGGAATTTGAAAAAAATGTCTTCGAACAGCATCCCCAATCAATCAACCTTGGATCTTCAATAAACCCAGTTCAACAATGGCAACAAAAACAACTGTTGGATTTTTAAAAGAAAAGAGAAGACGATGGAGATGAGGTGAGCCGCAGTGGACCCGCCGGCATGTGACCATGTGTGTGCTCGATTTGTCCCTAAAATTACCGTCCTTATTCGATTCCCCTCTACTATTTTTCATTGTTCTCTTGCAGTTGCTGGTGGTTGACGAGAGAGAAAAGAGCTCCGTTTGGTTTCAAGGGTGGTGGGGTGCGACGGGGATGAAGTTTTCGGGGGGGGGGGATTTTGGGTGTTGCGACTGGTTACTGAAGGGTGTAGGTCTAGGTTATTTTTAAGAGGGATCCAGGTCGGGACGGGTTTTTGGGTCGGGTCGTGGGCGGGTTTTGGGCCGGATTGGATTGGGTCTGGGGTGTGTGTTTGTTTTGGGCTTGGGATTCTGACCAAATTAGTCCAAACCAGATTTTCCTCTTCTTATTTCCTTTTTCTTTTCAATTTTCTTTCTAATCAAAATATAATACAAACCTAAATTTAACCTTGACCAAATTATCCTAAGAATATTAATTAACTCTAAGTAGTTATTATCATAAATAACTAAATACCAAATTAAAAGAAAATCACACAATTTTGACATTAAACACTAAAATGCGAAGTACGTTATTTTTGTGATTTCTTTTTTTCATTTTTGTAAAACAACAACTTACTTAACTAATCCTAATTGTAAAATTAAATCCTAAATGCAAATGCAACATATTTTTGTATTTTTATTAATTTAACAAATAAACATGCACAGACAAATGCAAACAATAACAGAAAATGCCACAAAATCCACAAAATTGCAAACAACGGAAAAATTATTTTATTTTGAATTTTTGGGGAGTAAATCTCATAAGGAAAAAATCACGTGCTCACAGCTGCCCCTCTTTGCTCGAAAACACAAAGAGTTTTCGTGCAAAGATAAAGTGAGCGGATACGAGCAATTTTTGCCAGTTTTGAATACTCAGTGGGAAGCATTTTTGAAAGATTTGACTGAACCTCTGCTTCAAAGGTTTCCTACATATCCTTGGCTAAAAAGGAATCAAGTCAATGTAGTTCAGGAAGTTTCGGTAGCTGGGACTATCATGAAGCTGTGGTTTCACTATTATTGTTGCTGATACTGCTTACTGACCTCCTCATTACACCATGACAAAAAATGAAGAAGCTAGACTAAGCTATAATCTATGCTTTACAAAGATTTATTTTCAAACTTGGTCTTGTGACTGTTGTTGCCTTGTTGACTTGTATTTTCTTCAGTTGTTCCTTTGTGGTTGACTTCCATGGTATCTTTTGAAATGCTTTCCTTTTCTTCAGGTGGGCATCTTGATACTGAACCTTTAAACGTCTTCCTTTGACCATTGTTGCCTATCCTCTATTCTACAGGCGAGCTCCTGATTACTCGAACTTGAATTGCTTCTCTCTTCGTTCTCCATTTGGACTTCTGATTACTGAAACTTGAATTGTTAGTCCTCGTCCTCCAGGTGGACGCCTTATTACTAACTTCAACTGCTTTTCCTCGTTCTCCAGGTGGATGCCTGAACTTGAATTGTTGTTCCTTGTTCTCCAGGTGGACACCTGATTACTAAATCTTCAACTGCTTTTCCTCGTTCTCCAGGTGGATGCCTGATTTGCCTGAACTTGAATCGCTTCTTCCCTTCGTTTTCCTGGCGGGTTCCTGATTATTTGAAATTTGAATTGTATTCCCTTGTTCTCCAGGTAGGTTCCTGACTGTCCAGTGTATTCCCTGCTCTCCAGGCGGGCTCCTAACTTCAAAATAAATAAAGCGAAGAATTTGAAAGCTAAAATTTAAATTGTACTCCCTTGTTCTCCAGGCGGGCTCCTGATTGCTGAAACTTGAACTGTTGTTCCTTGTTCTCTAGGTGGACGCCTGATTGCTGATACTCCAATAAAAATAGACAAAACAAAGAAAATTTTCTGCCCCAGTTTGGTGGCTGGGCACAAATGTAAGTGTAAAATAGATCACATAACCAAATATCAATAAGAACTTGAAAGCTAGGTCCCATTTTCCAGGAGGGTCCTAAGAACTCTTAATTAAATGACAATTTTAAATCTAAGTTGTGTCTAGTAAAGGTGTGACTTCTACTAAATCTTGTTATCTAAGAGGGTCTTAAACTACTCCCCATTATCCAGGAGGGTCCTGAAAACTCCTCATTGAATCCTATCTTAAGCATGCAAACTTTGAAATTGACTTATATTCCTTTGGGGTACACTTATGCTAGATCTTGCTTTTTACGATTGTTTCGATTTTTAAACTAGGTCCCATTTTCCACGAGGGTCCTGAGAATTTCCGATTAAATTGGAGAAAAGGTGGAAAAAGATGGTGTTTTCTGCTGGGGGAAAAAGTTGAGGAAGTAGAAAATCATAATCATTAATCTGGGAAAGAAGAGAAGTCAGAATCTTTGTTCTCATGGGGTAATGTCCAAAGTGTATCTCAAACATACAAACTTCGGAGCTCCACTTATGATCCTCTATGGTGCATTTATGCCAAATTCCGCATGGTTATGTTGAATTTTAAACTAGGTCCCATTTTTTAGGAGGGTCCTGAGAATTTCCGCGATCAAATCTGCCTAGTACTTACTCTCCCTACGGACGATTTCCCGAAACAAATGCCATTTTTGCCTCTGTTTCAAATCAAAGAAAATTTCGTCAGTTTAAAACGTGGTGGTTCGTTGTGGCATTCTTGCTGGAGGTGGTTTTCTCTTTGCCATTCTTTGCTTCGTCCCACTGCCTTAAACTGATCAAAAAGATTGTTTTGACCTTCTGACTGATCCTTAACTGCAAGATCCCCAACTGCTATACTCCCATCTTGACCTTTCTGCCTGAAACCGTACATCTCCCACGACATTACTGAACCATTCCACCGTTTTAACTCTTGCTTACACCATAGGTCCCATTTTTCATCATATCATCTTTGGCACGTTCTAGCTGTATTTTGCTTTGTGCAATTCCGAATCTGGTAGTAAGCTTTAAAATTCCTTCTTACAAGGCTAAACTTGGAAAAGCTTTAGAGAAGTAAAATTAACAGCAATGAAATGCAAGGATTTTAAGAATAAAGAAAAGAATCCAAATTTGGATGACTGTTAGAGGTAAGAAAAGGGACTTATCTGAGCGGAATCACCGGCGCCAGTGATCATGGTATGCATTTGGATTAATCAGCCCAGTCTATTTAACCAACCTCTTTTCCAATTGTTTTGCTTTGTGCTCTAAGATCTTCCATAACCCAAATTTACTTTCCGCTAACTTTACGGACCTTGTTCGACTTGCGGTGCCCCGAAGGGTTTTCACCGACAAACCTCTCTCATTTGTTGATTCCTCAATTACTTGTCGTTTGATGGTGCCCGTGAAGGTTTTCACCAATAAGACTCTCTCATTTTTATTTTCTCTCAGCTTTCATCGCCTCATGGTGCCCATGAGGGTTTTCACCAATAAGACTCTCTCATTTTCGTTACTTTTCCTGTTTAGACCAGAGCGTTATTCTGATATGAATCACCTCTATTTGCTCGACTCGGCATTTCTCGCAGATTGATCAGAAGGTCTTTCCTTGGACCGTAATGTGGGCTTTTGGATGGGGTTAGAAAGAAAGGATATCAAAGGCTCAAAACAATTTAACATGGGTTTAAAATTACAACTTTTGAATCATATTTATTATTACAAATCACAACTTCTTCCCCAGTTTCTTGCTTGGGGATCTTTTGATATTTTATTTTACTATGACCGAGCCGGGAAACTGCCTATGTATCCTTAACAGGAATCAGGTCAAACGTAGTTCACACCTGAATTTCCTTGTTGTTATACTTTTCATTTCTTTTCTTTTCTCCTTTCTTTTCTTTCTTTTTATCTCTTTTTCGTTACTGATTCCAAAAGGGGGGTATGAAAGAAATAAATAAGGCTCAAAAGGGGAACAAAGGGTAAAGTGTTTAGATAGCAGAACAAATTGCCTTTGTCATTCCAATCTTCGAAATAATGCCAAATACAAACAATCAACAGTTATAACAAAGAAATTATACATATTATCTTTTTACTGCATCAGAATTGATAGTCATGTCTATGCATTTTCCTTCAATATCTGTTAAACATAAAGCACCATTGGACAACACTCTAGTCACAATGAATGGCCCTTGCCAATTTGGGGCAAACTTGCCTTTTGCTTCAGCCTGGTGTGGAAGAATATGTTTCAACACCTGCTGGCCCACTTCAAACTTCCGGGGACGTACCTTTTTGTTGTATGCTCTTGCCATTCTCTTTTGATATAACTAGCCATGACACACTACTACCAATCTTTTTTTATCAATCAAGTTCAACTGCTCCAGACGGGTTTTGACCCACTCATTATCATCAATTTCAGTCTCAGCGACAATCCGAAGGGACGTGATTTCATCTTCTGCAGGTATCACTACTTCAGTTCCATATACCAACAAATAAAGAGTTGCACCTACTGAAGTACAGACAGTAGTGCGATAATCCAGCAGCGCAAACAGTAATTTTTCATGCCATTGCCTAGAACCTTCTACCATTTTCTGAAGTATCTTCTTTATATTTTTGTTGGCTGCCTCAACTGCTCCATTTGCCTTGGGACGATATGGGGTAGAATTGTGATGTGTAATCTTAAACTGTTGGCACACCTCTTCCATCAAATTACTGTTAAGATTAGCACCATTATCCATGATGATCACCTTTGGGATTCCGAATCGACAGATGATATTTGAGTGAACAAAATCGACCACTGCTTTCTTGGTCACCGATTTGAAAGTTTTGGCCTCAACCCACTTGGTGAAATAATCAATGGCTACCAGAATGAATCTATGCCCATTAGACGCTGCTGGCTCAATTGGTCCAATGATATCCATGCCCCAAGCAATGAAGGGCCATGGTGCCGACATCGTGTGCAAATCCGATGGTGGAGAATGAATCAAATCTCCGTGTATCTGGCACTGATGATATTTGCGCACAAACCTGATACAATCTCGCTCCATGGTGATCGAATAATAACCTGCTCGGAGAATTTTCTTTGCCAGCACATATCCGCTCATATGTGGTCTGCAGACTCCTGAATGTACTTCGTACATGACAGCCATAGCTTGTCTAGCATCTATGCATCTTAACAATCCAAGGTCTGGTGTTATTTTATACAAAATTCCCCCACTCAAGAAGAATCCACTTGCCAACCGTCGAATTGTTCTCTTTTGATCCCTCGTGGCTTGCACATTCTGATGTATTCCTTGATATCATGGAACCATGGTTCGCCATCAAGTTCTTCTTCAATCATGTTGCAGTAACCATGCTGATCTCGTACTTGAATGTGCAAAGGATCGACATAGGCTTTGTCTGGATGGTGCAACATTGACGCTATGGTAGCCAAGGCATCGGCGACCTCATTATGGACCCTAGGAATATTCCTAAACTCCACTAATCGAAACCGTTGACAAAGATCATGCAAATATTGTTGGTATGTTATAAGCTTCAAATCTCGTATTTCCCATTCTCCTAGAATTTGATGTACCAGAAGATCCAAGTCTTCCAAGATCAAAACTTCCTGGACATCCATGTCTGCAGCTAGCCTCAAACCCAAAATGCATGCCTCATACTCAGCCATATTGTTGGTACAATAAAAATGAAGTTGAGCTGTAACAGGATAGTGATGCCCTATTTCAGAAATAAGCACAACTCCTATTCTGACTCCTTTCATGTTAGCCGCCCCATCAAAGAAAAGTTTCCAGCCTGGTTTTTCAATTTGCTCCAGTTCATCGATATGCATCACCTCTTCATAGGGAAAGTAAGTTTTCAATGGCTCGTACTCATCATCAACCGGATTCTCGGCCAAATGATCGGCCAATGTTTGGGTTTTCATCGTAGTCCGAGTCACATATATTATGTCAAACTCTGTGAGCAAAATTTTCCACTTCGCAAGTCTTCCTGTTGGCATTGGATTTTGAAATATATACTTCAATGGATCCAAGCGTGAAATGAGGTAAGTAGTGTAGGATGACAAATAATGTTTCAATTTCTGTGCCACCCAAGTTAGGGCGCAACATGTCCTTTCCAGGTGAGTGTACTTAACCTCATAAGTCGTGAACTTCTTGCAAAGATAGTAGATGGCCTGTTCTTTCCTGCCGGTGACGTCATGCTGTCCTAGTACACAGCCAAATAAATTTTCCAGGACAATCAAGGAAAGAATCAAAGGTCTCCCTGATTCTGGTGGTACCAGCACATGCGGGTTAGACAAGTATCCCTTTATCTCATTGAATGTTTCTTGACACTCATCAGTCCACTTGATCGCATCGTCCTTCTTCAGCAACTTGAAAATAGGCTCACAAGTTGTCGTGAGCTGAGCAATAAATCTGCTGATATAGTTCAACCTTCCTAACAGACTCATCACTTCAGTCTTGTTCCTCGGAGGGGGCGATTCTTGTATGGCTTTGATCTTTGATGGGTCCAACTCGATGCCTCGCCAACTGACTATGAATCCCTACAGTTTTTCGGATGGAACACCAAATGCACACCTGGCGGGGTTCAGCTTGAGGTTGTACCTGCGAAACCTCTAGAAGAATTTCCTCAAATCCCCGACATGGTCGGCCTGATGCTTTGATTTTATGATCACATCATCTATATATACCTCAATCTCCTTGTGTATCATATCATGAAACACAGTAGTCATTTCCCTCATGTAAGTTGCCCCAGCATTCTTCAAACAAAATGGCATTACCCGGTAGCAATAAGTTCCCCATGGCGTGATGAATGCCATTGTTTCTGCATCTTTTTCATCCATCAGAATCTGATGATACCTGGCATAGCAATCCACAAAAAATCCAATCTCACACTTGGCACAATTATCGATCAAAATATGGATATTGGGTAGTGGGAAGTTATCCTTTGGACTTGCTTTGTTGAGATTGTGGTAATCGACGCATACTCTGATCTTGCCGTCGTTCTTCTGTACAGGCACGACATTAGCCAACCAAACAGGATATCGAGTGACCCGAATAACCTTTGCATTCAACTTCTTGGTAACTTCTTCTTTAATCTTCACACTCATATCAGTTTTGAATTTCCTCAACTTTTGCTTGGCGGGAGGGAATGCTGGATTAGTGTGCAATCTATGGACCACTAAATCAGTGCTTAAACCCGGCATGTCGTCATATGACCACGCAAAAACATCTTTGTACTCGATGAGTGTTTTGATTAACTCCTCCCGAATTTTTGGTTCGAGGTGGACACTTATTTTAGTCTCTCGGACATTGTCTGTGTCCCCTAAATTGACGGCTTATGTGTCATTCAGGTTGGGTTTGGGTTTTTCTTCGAAGTAAATTAACTCCTTACTAATCTCTTCGAAGGCTTCATCTTCATCATCGTATTCTGATTCGTAATCACAATCTACTTCTTGAACTAATATTTCGGAATCAGATTGATTTTTAAGACTGGGCTGATGATTCCTTAGGCATTCCATGTCATTAGAACCAGCGTAAAAAGAACTGTATAGAAAAGAAAACAAAACAAAAAGGAAAACCATCAGGAATGATGAAGAAAGGGAAATTGTATTTTATTGAATGATAAAAGATAACAAGGTCTGCACACTGAAAAAATGAAATCTGGATTACAACAGTGGAATAATCCGTACAAACTTAAAGTAAAATCAAAGCAAACTACCAAGACTCCTTCCGAGTAGGGAGAGGAGTAGCCTTCCAATTATTAAGCTTTGTTGTTGGCCCGACGAATTGCACTTCTGCATTACTAGAACCTTCTCCAATTTCCACCATGTTCACACTGCTGAACAACTTCTCAAATCTTTCAATTAACTCCTTGTCCGGATCAATCACAGAACTGGGAATTGCTGTCACTAGGCGACTCCTCGTACCAGACTTGACAAATGATCTGGAAAGACATGGGACCGGCTTTGGAAGGACCCATGCCCTCTGTTTTAATTTCCTGGCTCTTTTTATGTCTGCGGCTGTGGGCTTGAATCCTAGACCAAATGTTTCCAAGTTTTCAGGAAGAGACATGGGCTGTATGATGCCTTGTAGAGCTGATCCTAAACCCTTTCCTGGTACAAAACCATTCTTCAACATTTCATACGCTACCATGACTGACGCGGCGGTTATCTTCGGATTTGGGATACACTTCCCTTCTGGAACTTTCTTGACTGACATTGCATCAGAAACTTGGTAAACCCATGGTCCCTTGTCATCTTTCACTTCAATGAATGGCACAATGGTGTTGTTGTGAGCGCACAAATTATCTTCGCCGTGCACAACTATTTCCTGTCTGTCCCATTCAAACTTGACCATCTGATGGAGTGTTAATGGTACTGATTTAGCGGCGTGGATCCATGGTCGCCCTAATAGCAAATTGTAGGAAACAACTATATCCAGCACTTGGAATTCCATTGTAAATTCTACTGGACCTATAGTCAGCTCCAACATTATGTCCCCGTCTGAGTCTTTGCCTCCGCCGTCAAATCCTCGCACATAGATACTGTTCTTTTGGATCCTCACATCTTCTACTTTTAGCTTGCTTAGAGTGGAGACAGGACAGATGTTCGCACTTGAACCATTGTCAACCAATACCCGGGTAACCACGGAATCCTCGCATTTTACTGTCAGGTAAAGGGCTTTGTTGTGCTCAGTACCCTCTACGGGCAATTCATCATCAGAAAAAGTGACTCTGTTTACTTTAAAAATCTTGTTGGCTATCTTTTCCAGATAGTTTACTGAGATCTTGTTGGGGACATGAGCCTCATTCAAGATTTTCATCAACGACTGACGGTGCTCATCTGAATGGATTAGCAATGAGAGCAATGAGATCTGAGCGGGCGTTTTCCTCAACTGTTCTACAACAGAATAGTCATGCACTTTCATTTTCCTCAAAAATTCCTCTGCCTCTTCTTTAGTTACAGCTTTCTTTACCGGCGTTGGTTTATCTTTAGTTCTTCTTAACTCCTCGGGAGTAAAACACCTTCCTGAGCGAGTCAAACCTTGTGCTTCACAAACTTCTTCTTTGATTTCTTTCCCTTTGTAAATCACTGTCACTCGTTCATAATTCCAAGGAACAGCCTTGTTGTTGATCACTGGAAGCTGAGTTACTGGTTTTATAATAACAGGCTCTGTGCGAGCACCCTTCACGACCACAACAGGTTTACTTGCAACCCCTGGCACTACCATTTTAGCTTTCTCTGGTTTCACTGCAACAATTCTTGACGACCCTCTCTCGGCTACCACAGCGGGCTTATCGACTACCCCTTTCAATTGGACCATTGATTTCCCACTAGTTACCTTTTCCTTTGAGCTAGTTTCGCTGGAACGAATCATCATTACCGTCTGTGAGGGCTTCCTGGGATCCCCTCCTTTGTGTATCAACTCAATCATGTGGGTCTCATGGTGAGCTGGCAGTGTATTCTGATTGATATTCGGTGCTTCTGGGGCCTGAACCTCGATCCGATGAGTATCAATAAGCTCTTGCATAGCTGTTTTCAGTTTCCAACACTTCTCTGTATCATGCACCGGGGCTCCTGAACAGTACTCACAACTCACCGAGTGGTCAAGATTTCTAGGAGGGGGATTTGGCATTTTAGGCTCAATTGGATTTAGCATGCCCAACTGCCTCAACCTGTGGAAAAGACTGGTATATGATTACCTCAGTGGAGTGAAAGTCTTTTGCTTCTGTAACCTCTCATTATTGAAGGCTTGGTTTGGTCGGAAACCCATTTCGGGGGGATTTCTATAGGCTCTGGGGGTGGATATGTGTTTTGTGGAGCTGGGTATGGATTTTGTGGAGCCGGCGCACGCCATTGTGCGTGTGCCGGGGTTTGGGTATAGGTTTGCGCATGATGGACAGAAAAATGGGGATCTGGCGGTGGGTAGTAATGCGGTGGAGTGCTTTATGGAGCATGGGGGTAATTTTGGTGGTAGGGTCAGGGTTGGTTATAGTAGGGTGATGGGCCTTTAGATCCGAACTAGGCTCTAGACTCAACTGTCGCGACATCTTTTTTCTTCTTTTTCCCAAGCACACCCCTAGTGCCGTTTTGAATGGCCTAGGTAGTTGCCTTGATTGCTGAATAACTCATGATTTTGTTAGACTTAAGCCCCTCCTCGACCATGCCTCCCATTTTTACGACCTCATTAAAAGACTTGCCAATTGCGGACACCAAATGACCAAAGTAAGTCGGCTCCAAAGCTTGCAAAAAGTAATCAACCATCTCGCTTTCTTTCATTGGGGGATCTACCCTTGCTGCTTGCTCCCTCCATCGGAAACCATACTCTCTAAAGCTTTCACTGTGATTCTTATCCAGTTTAGTCAAAGATAGTCGGTCCGAAATGATCTCAAGATTCCAGATCATCCCATGTGTACCATCTTCCGTGATCTTGGCGGGTGTACCACTCCAATGCTGATCCGCTCAAGCTCTGACTGAAGTAAGCCATTAGCAATTCATCCTTTCCTCCGGCTCCCCTCATCTTACTGCAAAAACCTCTCAAATGAGCCACCAGATCACCGTGTCCATTGTACAAGTCGAATTTGGGTATTTTGAACCCTCCCGGTAGTTGTACATTTGGGAATAAACACAGGTCTTTGTAAGCCACACTTACATGGCCTCCTAGACCTCTCATATCCCTGAAGGATTGTTCTATGCTTTTTATTTTTTTGAACATCTCTTCATGTTCGGGATTTTTGGCTGGTCTCTCAGCTTCTCTCGGGAGATCAGAGCATGGATCATATGGGTAGGTTTCAGGAACTTTGAGGGTGGGATCCGGGGGATAATACTAGTTGTTCTGAGCTTGGAACATAGGTTCGCTCGAGGATATATGAAGTGCAGCTGGTGGAGATGCCACAAAGACAGGGGTGACTGGAGGAGGGGGTATGGAATTGATTTTGGTGGTGGAGCTTGTGGCATATGAGAAGTAGTGACATGGTAATGTTGGTAAATGGGAAAACCTGTATCGATGGTAGGATGATCCTGAGAATGAGCTAATGGTGGGGTAAAAGTCGGGTTAGCCGGGTAAGACGGGGGTGATTTCCCTTTGGACCAGGCCTGGTACATTTCGGCCATCTCTTGCTTAAGTTTGAGCATCTCCTCCTTTATTTTATTGACATCCAACTCCTCCACCTCAACACTAGTGTCGGCATCCGGGATAGACATGATTTCTGGTATTGGTCCTTTCGATCTGGTTTGGTAATGATAATGTGTCAGTATCCTCTAGATAAACTAACTGCTTGAATTCTCTGGAAAACAACAAACTTGTTAGTTCTTAGAGTTTAACGTATATGCAATTACATGTTGGGATGCAATGCACCTAGGCAATTAACCATTTTCTATCATGCATTTGCTTTGGTTGCGTGCATCATTCCGGCCTCTCATAATTGTGCCCCTTCTTTTAAGCTTCTTTTATTCTATCCTTCTTTATTTACCCTTTTCCTTTCTAGTGGTGGTCGAATCCTATAGAGATTGCCTACGTATCATGTTCCCGCATGAATCAGACTGTGCATAGTTATGTCAGATAAGTGTGAAAGTAAATAAAATATTTTTGGGATTTTCAGCTTTTATAAAAACAGATGCTTCGATCACAAAGACTCAATACTAACAAATTTCAAAAGACTAACAGACTCTGATGCAAAAGACAAAATTCAAACTCCGAAATTAAGCTATCATACTTTAAAGAAATACAGACTAACAAAAAGAAAATATAAACCAAACATGACTTACGAACTCCGTCAAAAAAGGAAATACCGACTCAAACAAAAAATCATGAGTATATCAATGCTCCTGGTGCCCACGGGACATCATTCGGTCTCGTCGCGGGCCTATGTGAAAGATCCCTTTGAAGTCGGTCCAAGTTGTTCATTATTTGTTTAACAAAGGTCATCACCGCTGCAAAGAACGTAGTGCGAGTCATATCCTCACAAATATGGCACTTCATAACGATGTAGTCTGCGATGTTTCTAATTCTTCTCTTATGACGCCCTTTTCTTGTAACAAACGCCCAATCTGCTGGGCCCTGGCCTCCAAAGTTTGCTTGGCTGCATAATTTTGTTCCTGAAGTTGTTGCAAGTCTATTTCTAACTGCACCAATGTCGTATAACAGCGTTCCCTTTCAACATTGAAGTCTTTTGCCTGCTTGATCATTTTGTTTTCCGTGGCGATGACCCTTTTCTTCAACCCCGCGACCTCATCGTCGTACCTTTCTCTTAACTGCTTAACCAGGCATACCCGTTCATCTGCATTTTTAGCCAATTGTTTTTGAGCCCTGGCAAGTTTACTTTCTGCTTTGTTCAAATAGAAACTATAGTTACTCACTTTCTGCCTTAGCTTAGCTACGAGCTTTTCATCTCTGTTACTTCGGACTGGATTTTCTGCTGCTACTTTCAGTTTCTGAATTTGAGCTCGAAGGGCCTCATTTTCTTTGGCTAGCCTTTTCTTTTCACCCTCATCCGCCGCTGCTTGTAAGCCATTCTCGAATTGAAGGTCTTTGACTTGCTTTTCCAGCTTTCCTATTGTGGCCTTGTACTCGTTTTCTTTGGCCAACCAAGCCCACGGTTCTTGCGATGCCTCGACGAATTCCTGAATGTGCGGTTTTTTGGCCGGTCTTTCTGATTCGGCCCTTGCAGTATTCTTCTTTCTATACCAGGCAAGGTAGGCGGGTGAGACCTCGCCTTTAGATAGGTTCCGCACTCAGGTACTTGCCGTCAAATACTGGCACTCATTCTAAATAGAACGAACTGTTTCTTCGTGAAATTGGCCGTCGGAGCTAATCTCAACCGCGTGGATACTGAGATCTTCATCTGGATGCATCACCTAACACCTTCCTAATTGTCTTATCACTTGGTAGGGAGCGTAAGGCTGAATACCTCGAAGACCCATTAGGAGGAAGTAAGGACCTGTGGCGGGTATATACATAATTTCTTCAACAGGAAGCCAACCTAGTATCCATTCTATTTGTCCCGTAGTGATGGCGCGAAGGCGGGCTATCCATTCTGCAAACCCATCCGGTAACTTGAACCCTGAAACCCTTGTGTTGAATTATTCAATGCAGTTTTTCTCTGCGGATCCATAACTCATATACTGACGGTGGTGGCACAAGTGCTCGATCATCCACATTTGTAATAGCAAATTGCATCCCTCGAAGAAGTCTGCCCCAGCTTTACAAGCTGTGAGAGCTCGGTATATCTCAGACACTATCATAGGGGCGAGAGTGCTCTTGCCGTTGGTAACTAGGACCTTGACGACTCCAGCCACCCGTAAATCGATATTCCCGTCTTTTCGGGGAAACACCACAAGGCCTAAGAATTATACCATGAAAGCGAAACGCCTATGCTCGTCCCATTTTGTTCGGTTCCCTTTACTGCAAACCCCACTTTCCGGATCATTGAACCCTCTTACATGCCCGTACTTCTGGTACATAAAACGTAGAGTGGAAAAACCCCCTTCCAACTCGGAATATGGGATTCCCTTGCTTATCTTTAGCAAATCCATGAATTTATGAGAGTTAATGGCCCTTGGAGCGATCAGATACTTATGCCTCAAACCTGCAGTGCTTTTCATATAACCTGCCTCTTCCAAGGTTGGGGTGAGTTCAAAATCTGAGAAGTGAAATACGTTATGGGCCGGGTCCCAGAACGTAACCAAAGACTTTATGATGTCTCCTCTAGGTCTGATCTTTAATAACCCGGTGAGACCCCCCAAATGCAGATTGACCTTATCTTGCTCTGACCTGCCCAGATCTTCCCACCACATACGCAACTCCAAAGAGATTTTGTTCATAACTGTTACCGGCAAATTCTGACTCGTGCTCATTCTGCATGTTTATTGGGGTGTTTAGGAAAAATTTAAGACTTATTTGGCTCAAAATAAAATTAACACACATTTTTTCAAAAATAAAATAAAAACCCAGTTTAGCAAATACGGCCTTTCAGCACTTCGAGAACGAAGATTTTAAGGCTGTGTTGGCTCACTGGTGAAAACCTTGAGAAACAAAAATGACCACAGGTGGCTCTTCTTGCAAAAACAGCCTTCCGGCACCATTTTTAAGGACATTCGGCTATTTCTGACAAGAATGGCATCACCCTAACTATTTTGTTAAATAATAGTAAAATTTTGTTCTTTTGACTATTTTTGCGAAAAGGTAGTTAAACCCGATGAGGGTTGCCTGCGTATCTCACACCCTGTGAGAATCAAACTGGCGTAGTTCGGGCAATTTTGACAACACAAAAACCAACTTTTTTTTTGAAAATAATAAAATTCTCTTTTTTTTGGTTTTTTTTTTTCAAATTTCGGCAGAGTTTCGGTATATATAGGTTTTCAAAACAGGTAATTACCTCCCTTAGCCCTCACACTGCTATTTTTTTTCCAAACTCTTTTCTTTTATTCAAAAACCGGTCAACATGTAAATCCGAAGCAAATAAATGCACAAGTAGCAAGTAAGATGCATCAGGATGGTCTTTTTTTTTGTACACTTGTCCTAGACAGACCCAACCCTTGTGTTGAGTCTCCAAAGTTAAAATGCACGTGATGCAGACAAACGTTCCTACTAGGGATCCGATATGAGGTCTTGTTATACTAAGTTAAAAACCTAGGTTTATTTATTCTTGACCTGGCTTACCCGAGTGGACAACTCGAGCCGAGGGGGGGGGCAGCATACCGGTAACCAAAAGATCATCCGGCTTTACAACTTGTCCGAACCTCGTTCTATTTGGAATAGGACTCTAACAGAAAGAAGTCAGGACCAGCGTGCACTCCTCAGGAGAGAGAAGAGAGGGGTTTCGTAGCAATTTATATGCAATTCAGATAATATTAAAGCGGTAAAAAGAAACATTTAGCACTTTAGGCCCAAACATGTAAATAAGACCAGATAATAAATAAATACAAATATAACAATTATCCTAAGCTAGAATTCTGAACCCTGAACCAGAGATTCTGGGTTCGGTCCCTAGCAGAGTCGCCAGAGCTGTCACACCTCCCTTTTTTTACACTACACTCCCGTGAAGGGTGTATAAAGGGAGTTTATTCCAACTTAAAGTGACAATCGAAACGAGATTTATTTTAAGAAATTTAGAGTCGCCACTTGGGAGATTTATGGTGTCCCAAGTCACCGGTTGAATCCCGAATCGAGGAAAAGTTTGACTCTGTATTACAGTCTGCGAACACAGAAATCCGGGTAAGGAATTCTGTTAACCCGAGAGAAGGTGTTAGGCATTCCCGAGTTCCGTGGTTCTAGCACGGTCACTCAACTGTTATTATTGGCCTATTATTTTGGTTCAAAACACTTTTAAGCCTATGTGCCTTTTCATTTTAAAATTGCTTTTATTTAATTATTTTTTAGGAAAAGATTCAACTTCATCTAAAACACATATTGATCCACGTCACATAAATGCACCCGCCTTCCAGGACACATTTTATCTAACGTTGTTGAGATTTGGATTTGGGTCACATAAATGTGCACCCGAGTTTAGGGAAGTAATTTTTAAATAGCGCGCCTAAAGTAACTACGCACTTTCAACTTTGCGAGGGCCATATAAATTCAACTAAATGACATGCCTCGATTTCTAAAGATTCAGATTAATTAAATGAGGGTCATACATTTGAGATTTTATTTGACATGGCACGCCTCAATTTTATTAAAGGACAAGCATTCAACTAAGTGAACTACGTATATTCATAATTATCTTTAAAACTAAATCGGGATTTATTGTGATTGGTCTCATAGTTATGGACAAGAATTATGGAAGAAGTGGCTGAAATTCCTTTGCACAATATAGTTTAAATGAGTAAGACAATGGTTTGTGCTGTCAGGTTGTGCAAATAGAAAAATAATTTGTCAATAAAGTTATACTCAAGAAAATGAAAACCAGCACATTTTTACGTGATTTTGCACCTAGTATTCAACACCGTAATTAGCAGCACAAGCACAATGATATACTAGTCATTTTAGGCCTTGACCAACCAAAAGCACGTTGGTATATTTTACCATCTTCAAGTTATTTCTTATTTACTTTATGAAATTACAAAATCCATACAATAGACAAGACATTCTATGAGGAGCATACTCAGCATTGAAGTTTAGCTACCAAGGCAATAGTTCTAAACACAACAACTGGTGATTTCATCCGAGGCTGATTCAAAACTTCGACTTCAACACAATTTCGAGAGTGTACCTGGAAGTAAAGATGAAACAGAAGGGTGAGGATTTCAGCAGTAATAGCAGCAGAGTTGGATTCAGATCCAAGGAAATAGTGCACCAAATTAGTTCAAAACCGTGAAATGCAACCCAGAATACCAAGGATCCAATTTCGAATTCACAATTAAACCAACAAACTCAACATCCAAGCTAAATGACTGAAACTCAAACTATTTCTAGGTCCAAACAGTTAAGAAATTGATTCAAGGAGAGAAAAATTCCAGCTTAGCAATTCAAACTCAATGGAACAGTGCTAAAGTTTTCAACTGTTTGCAGATTTTTTTTTCAGATTTTTTTTCTCTTAGTCTCTATCTCTAAGGTCAGTATTCTCGCTATTCCCCGTATCTCAATGTGTGTTCCCCATTTAAACTTCAAACTTCCCTCCCTTTATCAATTAGTTAATCCTTCTTTCTAACTTGTGTATTCCATTACACTTGTATTCCTTTTCCTTTCATCACTGCCCCCATGTTATCTTATTTCCAACTTTATAAAAAAAAGCACTAAATAGAGTGTCATTTCCGCTACCAACCCCTTTTCAATTCTCAATTAACCCCCCCCCCCACTAACTTAATGCTTTCTTAATTTAAACAACTATTGTAATTCCAACTTCACCACTACCAAAAGCTGCCTAAGTAGGTGAATACCCCTTTTTTATCAAATAACTCTCAAGCTAAATACAACTAAATGTGTTCAGGCCAATATAATTGGAGGGCCAGAGATGTCATATTATTCGAGCTAATATCTACAAAGTGTACATGGTTAAACCTACGCTACTTTGAAGTTCCCAGTGAAGGTCTTTATGGAACATAATGTTGGAGAAGCATATGACTTATGTGACTTATTCATGAATTTAAATACAAGAATATTAGTAGCGAAAGAGAATGAGCCGACTCAACCATTTCGTTCCCAATCTTGAATGGCCCAATTCACTACAGTAATCAATTAACAAATTCCAATCAAAGCATTAACTTTACAAAAATATGCAAGACCAAACAGTTACCCACATAGCATTTGAATCTACACGTAATCACACTAAAGAATCTCATTTTATACAGCTCTGCAATGCTCAATCGCTCTCTTTATATATATCACCTCGACATGGTTCAAAATAAATAAACATATGATCAAATATTAGCATTAATTATCTATCTACTAACAGACTATTACCACCCCAAAAAACTTTCCATTGATTTCCATCAGAAAATTACCATAGACACAAAATTTGGACTGATTGGGAAAAAACCTCATACAAGTATCCTATAATTAGCATCTTTGAATTACCTAGGATATACAAAATATACAAAGAAGACATGCCAATTGAGGTAATTTTCAGCTACGATTAATTCAAACTCAACCACGAGAAGCTTAGACGAACAAAACCAACAACCAACTGGCCAAGCAAACAAACCAGTAATTCAGAACATCTTTCACCAAACAAACAAGGCACCCAGTCACATTAAATATCAAAGCAAGTAATAAGGAAAACGAAAAACGGAACTGAAATTAAACGTCAATTAATGGAAATTTCCAACAAATCAAGCAACATAAGTCAACTATAAATACCGAAATTGGAGACAGACGAAATTTGAAAAAAATGTCTTCGAACAGCACCCCCAATCAATCAACCTTGGATCTTCAATAAACCCAGTTCAACAATGGCAACAAAAACAACTGCTGGATTTTTAAAAGAAAAGAGAAGACGATGGAGATGAGGTGAGCTGTAGTGGACCCGCCGGCATGTGAACATGTGTGTGCTCGATCTGTCCCTAAAATTCCCGTCCTTATTCGATTCCCCTCTACTATTTTTCGTTGTTCTCTTGCAGTTGCTGGTGGTTGACGAGAGAGAAGAGAGCTCCGTTTGGTTTCAGGGGTGGTGGGGTGCGACGGGGATGAAGTTTTCAGGAGGGGGGGGGAGATTTTAGGTGTTGCGGCTGGTTACTGAAGGGTGTAGGTCTAGGTTATTTTTAAGAGGGATCCAGGTCGGGGACGAGTTTTTGGGTCGAATCGTGGGCGGGTTTTGGGCCGGATTGGATTGGGTCTAGGGTGTGTGTTTGTTTTGGGCCTGAGATTCTGACCAAATTGGCCCAAACCAGATTTTCCTCTTCTTATTTTCTTTTTCTTTTCAATTTTCTTTCTAATCAAAATAAAATACAAACCTAAATTTAACCTTGACCAAATTATCCTAAGAATATTAATTAACTCTAAGTAGTTATTATCACAAATAACTAAATACCAAATTAAAAGAAAATCACACAATTTTGACATTAAACACTAAAATGCGAAGTACGTTATTTTTGTGATTTCTTTTTTTCATTTTTGTAAAACAACAACTTACTTAACTAATCCTAATTGTAAAATTAAATCCTAAATGCAAATGCAACATATTTTTGTATTTTTATTAATTTAACAAATAAACATGCACAGACAAATGCAAACAATAATAGAAAATACCACAAAAATCCACAAAATTGCAAACAACGGAAAAATTATTTTATTTTAAATTTTTGGGGAGTAAATCTCATAGGGAAAAAATCACGTGCTCATAATATGTTTTGGTGTTGAGGTGACGCACATGCTAGGTGAAGGGCGTGTGCGTGTACACCGTGTGAATCATTACTCTATTATTTTTGTGGTACTGTGTAGTTACCTGATCTTATCTGTAACCATGAAATCTCTACGTACTAGTGCTATTGAGTTGTGATCCACGTTACAAACCATGTCTAGGTTACATACTTATCCTGTTGGGACCCACCAAGGTCATATCGCTATTGAATTATTTGTTTAAATTGAAATTTCATACTTAGTTATCTTCATTCAATTCATATCATATCTCAGTCTCTGTTACTATTTATCAACACATGACATCATCATTTTGGGCTAGTTTCATAGCATTGTGAACCCGAGAGACTAGAGAGTTTGATGATTGAGTGAGGCCGAGGGCCTGATCTATGACTGATGTATGTATATATGTGGATCGGGTTGCACACTGCAACGAGCCTTATGACTGTATATAAGTGGATTGGGCTGCACGCCGCAATGAGTATCATTAATTTATTCCATGATTAGCTTGATATAGAGCTTGTGCTGAAGGAGCCCCTCCGGAGTCTGCACATACCCCAGTGAGTGCGATTGATTTATATTGAGGGATGTATCTTCCCTGGGCATGAATCTTGACCGAAGCATTTATATTTGGGGATGGATCTTCCCTGGGCTGGATTGGCCTTATACAGTACTGGGTGACTGATTGGCAGTTGCTATGTATATAGTCGGGATGGATATTCCATGGGCTAGATTGGCCATATACAATACTAAGTGACTGAGCATGTCGAGTGATTGAGCATGATAAGTGGAAAGTGTGAGACAATGAGATTGAGTACTCTAAGAGTGTGAGTACATGAATTCATCTCTGAGATACATTACATTGATATGCATACATGACATACCAACATAGAGATGCATTTTCCTCATGTTGTACAGTATCACGACATTCTTGACTTCTCACACATACATATAGGCATAGATATGTATTTTCCTCATGCCATTTGAAAATGAAACATTTACCTGTTGAAAGATTTTTGGGAAAAATTATAGTTTTCAAACTTACTCATATTTTTGGCGATTTCAGTAAAGGATTTGGATTTTTACTAATTTAGTTGAAAAGGCAGACCTATTTTCTGAAATTGGGAACGAGTCAAGTATTTTATCTATGAGTACCTATTTTATTGCATTCATTATATTGTTATGAACTGTTGTTGGCTATTGGTGTTGGACTCCGACCTATGTTCCAGCTCATCACTACTTTCAACCTAAAGTTAGGTTTGTTACTTATTTAGTACATGAGATCGGTTGTATTGATACTACACTTCTGCACCTTGCATGCATATGTTGGATTTTGATGTTGCTGTGATCGATGGAAACTAGAATTGAGGACGTACCTGCACTCTTGTTCTGGCTGCCTCTTGTTCATGGTAGCCTTAGAAAATTATTTATGTACATTTCGAACAAATGATGTAATTATTTCATACTAGCTTTGTAAATTCTAATCTTGGAAGCTCGTGATTTTTACTACCAGTCTTGGGGAACATATAAGATTCAAATATTTTATTTTACTTGAATGTTTTATTAATTTCATTGGAATTGGATAATTGTTAACTGGCTTATATAGTGGGTTTGGGTTAGGTTCCATCATGACTAGTTGGATTTTGGGTCGTGACAAGTTGGTATCAAAGCTCTAGGTTCATATGTACTATAATTTATAAACAAGTGTCTAGTAGAGTCTTGCAAATCGGTTTGATGATGTCCATACCTATCTTCGAGAGGCTGCGGGGCATTTAGGATATATACTTCCCATCTTTCTTTCCTTATCGTGCGGAATTGATTCAGCTTGAAATATAACTTTTTGAGTTTCTTTCACGCATTCGTATGTGCATGTGAGCGCTTGGTATCAGTTGTGCATCGATGGCTTGCGATTCTATGGATGAGGTGCGAGATATGATTTCGGTGTGCTGATGATATGCCAGTTTGGAGGACTTGAGGCCGAGTTTTGACTATAGCTTGAGCACGGAGATTTTGGTTGTGTGAGCACGTGCTTTTGGACTTATAAGTTTGGTATTGTCCCTATGAGTAGAATTTATGGCTCGATGAGTGGTCGGATGGCTATAAGGAAGTGACTGCGGGAAGCAATGCTTTAAAAGGTGGGGGCGTGATGCGAGGCATTTTACCTCTGACGAGGCGAGACGTAAGCCTTGAGACATGGGGCGTAAGTCCCACGGATCTTTAAATTTTTCTAATTTCAAGAATTTTAAGATAATATAAAATAAAAATAATTATAAAAATTACATTAAAAACACAAAATTATAACAAATAATCTATTAAAAATATTCATAAATTATAGTTCAACTATGAATAATACAAAAAGTATAACATATATCATAATATGCAAATTAGCTGTAATATCGTTACAACTCAAAAATCAAAAGTACGTATTTGATGTGAAATCTTATATATATCTCTTAAGAAGTAATGAATCTTGAAAGAATTTCGATATTGTAATTTGATATTTTTTTAAAATACTCCTTTTATTTAATATGCTTTCTATTTGAGAGAGAATTTATATAAAAATATTATTCAAAATTTAAATATGATTCTCTAGCATCATTTATATTTAAGTTTCAACAAGTTAATAAAGTGACACATAATTCATCATACTATATCATGATAACTAATTATTTGTAAATAGTTACTAGCTAATACTAAGCTATTAAATTAATAAGTATTGTATTTCATAAACATGAAAAATAATATTTAGGAAAATAATTATAAAAAAATTATGGACTAATATAATAAAGACATACCAAAAGTTAATAAATAAATACTTTTAAATGAAAGCTTTATTTAAAATTTACTATCACAGCAATCTTAGTGGATAACGTGCAATAAATTTTATTTTAATTATGACATAAAATACTTTCAAATTAATGATTTCTGATTAAGAAAAAAGTAATTTTGAATAGTTATCGACTTATTAAGAAAATTTGAGGATTTACAAGGTTAGTTATACACAATTGCATAAAGTTCTATTAGGCGAGCCCCGTACGTAAGGCGTTGGGCGTGTCCGGGGCGTAAGCCCCGACGGCTGAGGCGTAAGTCTCACAGAACTAAGCCCAACACATAAGCCCAGGGGCATTTTACGAGTGCCCCGTCTCAGGCGAGTCCCAATTTTGCCTTTTAAAACAGAGGCGGGAAGTGTTCAGATGGTTTGGATGTGATGAGAAGATCTTGCTTGAGATGTAAAAAGGATGATTGGGTGCTTGATTTCTTTCTTGATGTGACGTATAGACTCGAGTTATGAGTGTATTGAAGGATCTTTCATGTTGCTTAATTGCGGAAGGAAATAGATTCTCATGTTTTGTTGATAAGTTCATATTCAAGAAGATTAAGTGATTGTGTAGTAGTTGTGGCTGCGAAAGGGTATAGAGAGATGTCAGTTTGAGGCTAAGCAAGTGGGTTATCACCTGTGGGGTAATCTACGGGTGTGTGATCCTTATGATCTTGCGTGGAGGCTTTCTTTTCTACTAATGGGTTATTTTTGTGCGATTTGAGTTTGGATCGGTTGTAATAGTTGACCTGGCCGCCTCGAGAATGAATGTGAGCTTAGTAGATGATTTGAGGTATTATGTGGTTTGCATTACGTGAGTTTATGAAGAATTTAGTTGAATCTCACTGCGGTATTAGGTTTGTAATAAAGTAGGGGCATTGTGTGTCATGGCTTTGAGCCAAGTGGGGGAGTTTATTATTAACGAGTTGATTGCACGGTTATGTGTTGTGTTGGTTTACACTTGAGGTATTCTTGTAAATTAGCTATGACTTGTAGAGATTGATTTCAAGGATGACTCAAGTAAGGGATTGCTGAATGCGGGTTGTATTACACTTTATGGGTACATGGAAATCATGGAATAATTTGAGTTGATTATTCGTGACGGATGTAGTGTGAATAGAGTAAGGATTTGCTCGGTTGTTTAGATGTGTGGACTACTTCTTTGGGTGTTATTGTGCTAATTGGGCATAGGTCGTTCGGCCCATTTGGTTGGTGCAATTGAGATAGAGCAGAGCAGATGACCCTCGAGAAGGTTCTAATGGATTCAAGATTTTTATGTTGTAATCGAGAATTATATCATGATCTGTGCATGGCTACGATCTGAAATTTATATTGGATTCTACATTTCAGTACAAGGGAGGTAAAGGAAATAGTTTTAGGTTCACATAAGGTCTCTTCAGAGTGGGTGTGTTGATTGTGGTACTTTGGGATGCTTAAGAGGAATACAGTGGCTTATGGGCCTTAGTGCGGTGTTGTTTTTATTCTAGGATCTCTTGTGGTGAGCTTTGGGTAAGGATCGTGATGTTCTAGCAAGGGGAAGAGTCAACTTGAGGGTAATTCGGAAGGAACTCGAAAAAAGTGACAACTTGTTAGTAGGTTGGATCAGTATGGTATTGGTAAGCTCAGTTCTTTTGGTTCTTATGATGAGGTGAGGCTTTATAGGTGTTTTGTGGCAATACTCTTGAGTTTGGAGACATGTGTCGATTGGTTGAGTTAGAGAGATTCGGTTATGATGGATTGGTTATGTGCAAATGGGTTTCAAAGAGGTCTCGATGGTTTTTACCATGATTTGAGATGGATATTTCCTACCGGCATGAGGAGCATGTTCTGTATTGTGATTTTCTCCTGAATCGGATCAATGGAAGGTTTCCAACTAAAAGAGTATGTATTATGCTTGTAACTCAGAGTTGATTATGAGATTTTTGTACTTTTCATATGATGGAATGATAGATGCGGTATGTTGTGTGGGATTGAGATTTGCGTATACAAGGTCATGGTTTAGTATTGAAGGGAAGGTCATAAATTCTTAGGCAGCATAGATAGTTTCAGATGATTAGATGAATGATATTACTACTTGGTATTGCCTGAGAATGGTGCACATCTCAAAATGCGCATTGAGTTTTGACTTACGAATGCTTACTTGGTATTGTGGTATTCGTCTGGTTGATCGACTGTTGTTTATCAGATATTGCTATGTGGCACAGAAGAATTAGAGAAGTATTCCTTATGGGATGATCGTGAATGAGAGATGTGTTAGATATTCGGGCAGTGGAGTTGGGATCAGACATGGTGATTCGTGTGCTCTATGGACTTGGAGATCGGGAATTCTCAGAAGCAAATTGTTTCGTGATGGCGGACTGTGAAGATGTAGCCAAAGTATGTGTTATGGTTAGGTCATTGTGGACCTTCGGGGGGTTAATTATCTATTTGTGGATGACCAGGGTTGATTTAGGGGCCTATTTGGTAGGCCTAATGAGGATGTGAATTCTACACTGGGCCGAAATGGTTGGCTCCGTACTGTGAGGGATGTGCCATTCTATTAGTGTTGAGATTATTCGTGTTCTGATATGTTCTATGAATTGCCCTTTTATGCTAAGAGGGGTTGTGACTCGTTGGTTATATGCATACATGGTGCGGTTGTATTGGGTCCTTGTAGCGGAATTTGAGTGAGATAGGTATTTGGGTGATGCATGATTGATTGCGTATTTGTTATGTTGTTTCGGGTTTGTTTGACATTATGTCATTTTCTTATCCGCGGTTATGGTCATGCACGTGGGGTACTTGATGTTGAATTGCGTGTGGTTATTGATTGGCTTGAAGTATTTCATATGGACTAGAGTTTGTATGGGGTCACGAATTGGAGCAGAGTTATGTTGAGATATGATCCTTTGTGTTAGATTCATGTGTTATGGATCTATGGTGTGTGATGGGTTTTTAGCATTTGCGTTGTGGCAGTACTTGTTGAGCTCGCAGGATAGTTCTCTCGTTTGAGTCATTTTCCATGTTTGAGTGTATTTGAACTATTGCGTATTGGTGCACAGATTGCACGGTTTGTGGCTTTGGGTAGTATTGGTGTGGCTTGTCAGTAGAGTAGCTGGTATTTTATAAGATGAGGTCGTCGGATCTAGGATGGGTGATACCGAATTTGATTGCGTATATTTGGAAGGATAATATCGGAAGCCGGCTTATAAATTGCTATAGTTCTTGTCGAAGGAGAGGGAGCTCCATGACTTGTTGCTCTGATGAATGGTTATGAGTTTCTACGTGCTTCTTCCATCATCTGCAGTATACAAAGGTTTTAGAACGAGATCTGTTTTATATGAGGTTTATTACTGGTATTGGGTTGGTTTTAGTAGCTACTGTAATTAGAAATAATTGTTGGGAGTATTTGAGTTATGTGGAATATCATGCGATTGTGTCTTGGTTTATGGTTCTGGCTTGATATAACTTGTTCAGACTTATACAGTGTGTAGATTGCGAGGTTCGGGTCTTGTAGGAAATTTTGGACGTTTGGAATTGGATTCTGTGGTTTACGGGCTAAGGTTGAAGTAATGATTCTTCTTTATGTCATGTTGTCGAGCTTATACGGAATAGGGTGACGTGGGATCACCCCTAGGTATGTGCATGGTAAGGTTACACGGTAATCTGACGACTTAAGAAAAACTCGGGGCACGTTTGAGGACGAACATATGTTTAAGTAGGGGAGGATGTAACGACCCGACCAGTTGTTTCGAGCATTTGCACTTCGCTCGGTAGTTTATGGGCATGAGTAGCCCTATATGGTATATTATGACTAATGTGAATCATCGGTTATGGTTTTTAGGTTATTCGGAATCTATTTGGAATAATGAATTTCGTTGTTGAAGCTTTAAGTTGGAAGAGTTAATCAAGTTTGCCTTTTTAGCATTTGACCTCGGATTGGAGTTTTGATGGTTCCGTTAGGTCTGGATGGTGATTATGGACTCGGTCGTATGCCCGGATTTGCATTTGGATGTTTCTAGAAGGTTTCAGCACAAATTGGTGAAAATTGGAGCATCGTTTGGCTTGCTCGGTATTGGATTTGGCTTGTGCGAGGTAAGTAACACTTCTAAACATGATGTTGAGTGTAAGAAAACCTGAATTACGTGTTATATGTTTTGGTGTTGAGGTGACGCATATGCTAGGTGAAGGGTGTGTGGGAGTACACCGTGTGAATCGTGACTCCGTTATTTTTGTGGTACTATGTAGTTACCTGATCTTATCTATAACCATGAAATCTCTACGTACTAGAGCTATTGAGCTATGATCCATGTTAGAAACCATTCTAGGCTACATGGTTATTCTGTTGGGACCCACCGAGGTCATATCGCTATTGATTTATTTGTTTAAATTGAAATTTCATACTTAGTCATCTTCATTCATTTCATATCATATCTCCGTCTCTGTTACTATTAATCAACACATGACATCATATTTTGGTCTAGTTTCATAGCACTGTAAACTCGAGATTAGAGAGATTGATGATTGAGTGAGGCCGAGGGCCTGAGCTGTGGGTGATGTATGTATATATGTGGATTGGTTACAGGCCGCAACGAGCCTTATGGCTGTATATAAGTGGATCGGGTTGCATGCCGCAACGAGTATCATTAATTTATGCCATGATTGGCTTGATATAGTGCTTGGGCTGAAGGAGCCCCTCTGGAGTCTGCACACATCCCTAGTAAGCGCGGTTGATTTATATTGAGGTATGTATCTTCCCTGGGCATGGATTTTCCCCGGGCTGGATTGGCCTTAGACAGTACTAAGTGACTGACTGGTAGTTGCTATGTATATATTCAGGATGGATCTTCCCTGAGCTAGATTGGCCATATACAGTATATAGTGACTGCGCATGTTGAGTGATTGAGCATGATATGCAGAAAGTGTGAGACAATGAGATTGAGTACTCTGAGAGTGTCAATACATGAGTTCATCTTTGAGATACATTACATTGACATGCATACATGACATACAAGTATAGATATGTATTTTCCTCGTGTTGTACGATATCACGTCATTCCTAACTTCTCACACATGTTGACATATAGGCATAGAGATGTATTTTCCTCATGCCATTCGAATATGAAACATTTTCCTATTGAAAGCTTTTTGGGAAAAATTACAGTTTTCAAACTTACTAATATTTTTGGCGATTTCAGTAAAAGATTTGGACTTTCACTGATTTACTTGAAAAGGCAAACCTATTTTCTGGAACTGTGAACGAGCCGAGCATTTTATCTCTGAGTACCTATTTTATTGCTTTCATTATGTTGTTATGAACTGTTGTTGGCTATTGGTGTTGGACTCCGACCTATGTTCCAGCTCATCACTACTTTTAACCTAAGGTTAGGTTTGTTAATTATTGAGTACATAGGGTCGGTTGTACTCCAACGACACTTCTTCACATTGCATGCTGATGTTGCTGTGATCGAATGGAGCTAGAATTGAAGACGTACATGCGTTCCGGTTCTAGCTGCCTCTTGTTCATGGTAGCCTTATATTTGTACAAATTTGTTTATGTATATTTCGAACAGATGATCTAAGTATTTAATACAATCTTTGTAAATTCTAATCTTGGAAGCTCATGATTTGTAATACCAGTCCTTGGGGAACGTATAAGATTTAGATATTTTCTTTTACTTAAATGTCTTATTAATTTCATTGTAATTGGATAGTTGTTAACTGGCTTACCTAGCGGGTTTGGGTTATGTGCCATCAGGCCTTGGTTGATTGGGTCATGATAGCCATCCCCTTTCCATTCAATGACTGGCTCATTATTCAAACCTAACGGTTCTGGTTCAGCAATCAAGCTTGGCAAAACATGAATAAAGCTCGTTCATCCCCATTATCACATCAAAATCAGCCATCCCCAATTCAGTGAGATCGGTCATGGTGTCTCCACCATGCACCATGATAACACAATACCTATAAACCTGCGGTGCCATAATAGGCTCACAAACAAGAGTAGATACGGAAAATGGCTCGTGAATCTGTTCCGATTCTATCCTGAATTCCAGAGCAACATAAGGAGTGACATATGACAAAGTGGAACCGAGATCTATAAGAGCATAAATTTATGAGATTGGACAGTTAATATACCTGTAACAATATCTGGAGAAGCCTCTGAACTTCAATGACCCCTCATGGCATATAAATGGTTGGGTCCTCCTAAACTCTATGCACCACGCCCTGCGGTTGCTATAGTGCCTCGAGCTAGAGGAAGTGTTGCGGATGTAGTAGCTACAGAACTAGATGGTTGTGTCGTACCCCTGCCCATACTTTGTTGGGACGAATGGTAATCTCTCTGAATCTGACTTTAATACCTCACCTGTAGCATATAGGTAGGTTCATATATCAGGCCCCTAAATGCATCCTCCCACACCTAAGGCATGGGGTCTTCCACTATTACTGGAACTTCCCACCAGGCTGACCCTATTGGTAGGATCCCTTGCTACCCTGGCTAGGCCTGAAATGGCTCTACTGCTGCTCCTCAGGGGACTCCTACCACAATTCAAACTAAGAATATGCCACCCCTTTTAGGCGATATGAGGCCAACTCCACTGCTTCCCTCTCAGTGGCACGCATAACTCGAAGAGTCTTGTGCATCTCGTCAATAAAGTCTTGGGTGTCCTCCTCGGGATCACCACCCGTGAACAATGGAGGATCCAAGTGAAGAAACTCGTTCACCTTGAAACTAGCAAAATCCATTTTTTGGCTGGAAGAAGTAGGTTCAACATTCGATATCTGGGCCTGGAAGCCACTATCTGATCAAACATCTGTATGGCTCCACTAAGGTCCCCATCAGAAACACTAGGACCAGAAGTTGAGGCTGGAGGTGGAACCGGAGTATCAATTAGATGAGGAATTGTTGCACCCTCAATAGGAGTAAGAATTGGTGCAATCTGAGCAGAAGTAGTAGAATCAGGTAGTGTTGTGGTTGGGAGATTATCCTCAACCCCCCTCCACCGGTGCTCACTTGTATCATCAGGTATAGGATTAACTACCACTGCTAGGGTAGCATTGGCTCTTTGGCCAGTTTTTGCCTTCTTCTTAGGTATCATATACTGAAAATTAAAATGATGCACGAGTTAAAGGAGGAACAGTCTTACAACCAGCTCGATCGCATGATTTAGAACATCAAATAAGGGTGGCATTTCTAAATGCCCACGTAGACTCCTAATTATAGATGTGGACGAAAACACACCAATAAGTAGGACTCTACTAGATACAGCTTCGAGACATCCTAGGACACTTTAAAACCTTAGGCTATGATACCGAGCTTGTCACACCATGACCTTGGGGAGCGCAACCGGCGCTCAACCGAGATATCTCAGTTAAGCAAGCATACTTGATGCTTTCTTCTCGACCTTACCCGCGAATAAAGTGAAGTTGTATACCCTTAGTTAGACAATGAGAGGATTTCATGTACAACACCAATTTCGTTACCAATAGTTACTTCATTCACGATTTCCAAAATATATTACAAATTCGTAGATTAGAAGTGGAAACATGTATTATAAGTACAACATTTCTAGTTTAACTTACCCAAAAAAATACAACCCACACTATGTCTACGGAGCCTCCAATTGATACAAAAGAGAGCAATATGATAGTGCCGATGACAAGGCCCTGTCTATACCTCTAAACACTTAAACTTGAAGAAAAAGACATAAGACCCCGATATGAAGTGGGGCTCACCAAGTCTTCTGATAAGATGGTGTACTTATATCACTGATCAATGTCACGTGCTATGGAAGCACCTGTATCTGTTAAAGATGCAGTATCCCCAGCAAAAGGGATGTTAGTACACATTGAATAGTACTAGTATGTAAGGCTAATCACCCTCTCAAGAAATGGAGTAACTGTATAAAAAGGAGAGAAACATGAAATCAATGAGAAAAACCAAATAATAATACAATACTAAGTCAAGAGTAGGGTAAATCTTCAAGTAAAGTCAATATTTTAGGTTGGGAGATCTTTATTACCAATACACCATCGTGCTTATATCACGGATTCCGATCTTGGCTAGATTGGCTAAGCCGTCTCACCCCAAAGTATGAGGCTCGACATTAAACACAACACCACTATGCGTGTGGCATGACGTCCGATCTCTACCTGATTGGCTAAGCCGTCAAGACACAATGTCGTGTGGGTCGACATCACCTTTCGCTAGCAATCATCTCATACTAATTGAAGGGAATAATCTTAACACATAAATCTTATCCCATTTATGGGGAATAATCTCAACACATTAGCACGGAGATTTACCCCCAATCACTCTTACACCGGTACGTGTAGTTTTGGGATTAGGTTATTTCAACCTACCCTTCTTCGATGACTAAACGATACTCCCAAAACATTTATTATATAAAGGAGTTACAGCTCATTTCATAATCTTTCACACTTCCTTTCATTTCATTGGCTCTATTGGTCACAAGTGTAATTTTCATTCTCGGCACGATGACCGCATTTTATATACATACTCTCTTCTTTCAATTCAAAAATAAGGCGTAACAAATTACAATTAAAATATGAATTTTAATCATAACATTTGGACACATTAGTCATACTTGAATACATTCCCGAAGGAGAGCATAATGTGATATGAGCAATTGGAACACATTTTGAGCATATAATTTTTGACACAATGCTTATTTGGAATAACTTAATATATTAGAAATGGCTCGAAACATGAGAAAATAAGAACTTGGGCCAACCACACTAACTTACAAGAACATCATAGAATTCGAACATATGTATGGGTGTCAAACAAGCCGTGTAACGGCCCGACCAGTCATTTTGAGCTCTAGCACATCATTTGGTAGTTTGAGGCCTTGCGTAGCTTCACTTCATTTACTATGACTTGTACGTGTGGTCAGAATTGAATTTTGGGAGGTTCGGAGTTGATCTGGATAGAAAATTCTAAATTGGAAGAGTTGACTAAGGTCTAACTTTTGAGTAAATAACCTCAGAATCAAGATTTCAAAGTTTCGATAGGTTTGTATGATGATTTTGGACTCAAGCGTATGTTCGGGTAGAGTATCAGGTTGCCTAGGAGCATTTCGACACTTATTGTGGAAAGTTAGAATTTTAAAGGTTTTAGAATTTTCTAAGTTTAGTTTGAGGTGGAATTTTGTGATATTAAAATCTATTTAGGGTTCCGACCCTTGGAGTAGGTTCGTGTCATTATTTCTTACTAGTGCGTAAAGTTTGGCGTCATTCCGGAATGTTTTGATAGGATTCATACGCATTCGGTAAACTTTGAAGGTTGGAAAGTTGAAAGAAAGGTTGTGGTTGTCGATTTATAATTTTGATAATGTTTGACTTGATTTGAGGCTTCAACTAAGTTCATATCGTGTTTTGGTATGTGTTGGTATGCTTGGATAGGGGTGCCTTGAGGGTGATTCAGATTGGAAATCAAGATGAGTTTGGACTTAGGGAACTGCTGAAGTACACCCGGTCTGGTGCGATCGTACCTGCGAAGGATTTGGTCGCAGGTATAAGACCGCAGGGGCATGTTTGGTGTCGCAGGTGCGGAGTTGTGCTGGGCATAAGGGATGTGCAGGTACGAGTTTTTGGCTGCACCTGCGAGATCGCAAATGCGTGAAAGAGATCTGCATGTGCGAGGAGGCGTGAGGTCGTCATTTCTGCAGAAGTGGAGCCTAGTTCGCAGGTGCAACTCCGCAGAAGCAGAGTCTGGTCCGTAAAAGTGAAGGCAGGGGACTTCAAGGGAAACCGCAGAAGCGGAGATTTGGTCGCACTTTCGAGGCCGCAGAATCGGTTAAGTAAACCGTAGGTACGAAGGTTTTTGGGCAGTAGGGTGCTTTTAATCCGAGACTTAGCCCATTTCTCTCACATTTTCATTTGGTTGGGCGATTTTTGGAGCTCTTGGAGGGAAGATTTTCATCATCCATGTCAAGTTAAGTAAGTTCCGCATATTATGAGTTAAATACATGGTTTATATATAGATTAAAACATGGAAATTAGTAGAAATTTAGGATTTTGGTAGAAAACCTAGAATTTAGAATTTTTGGATTTTGACCACGAAACTGGGAATGGAATTAAAATAAATTATATATTTGAGTTCGTAGCATTATGGTTAAAGTTAATCTTCAAGAATTTTTAGAATCCGGGCACGTGGGCCTGAGGGTTTAACTTTGTTGACTTTTCGAGGAGAGTTGAGAATCTTTATAATTTGTTAAATTATACGCATTGGAGTATATTTTGATGGAGTTGTACATTGTTTGACTAGTTTCGGATCGTTTGGATTTGAATTGAAGAGTTAGAGAGGCGTTGGAGCCGGTTATGGAACTTCTAAGTGAGGTAAGTCTCATGTCTAAACTTGTGAGGGGGAAACTAGCCCTTAGGTGACATAATTGTTATATGCTACTAGTAGTGGGTGCTACGTATGCATGAAGTGAGGAGAGTCCGTACGTAGCTAAAGCATGTTATGTCTGGTAGACTTAGGAGTTTTCATGTAATATTTGAATTATTTGAACTCATTTTGGTGGCTTAACTAATTGAAAATTGATTTAGAAATACCTATATATTAGTCTGAGCCTTATCCTCTTGAGTTGTTGGTAAAATTATTTGAGAAACGGTAAAGGTTATATTCATTTTATTCTCATATACTGTATTGTAAGCATGTGTCTCGTAATTCAATAATTTCCTTCCTTTCTTGTGGAGCGGGCCAAACTCTTCGGTACTATAATAGATGCATCTATGGTTCGTGCCGCTCGACCCTTGGCAGTGTACACATTATTTTGGATCTGGCCGAACGACATCGGCATAATTGTGCATTATTTCGCTGGCAGTCCGAATATTCACGAGATTATCCTTCCACAGTTGTCTGGCATTTTATATAGTATTTCTTATCCGTTTGATACTAGTACTTGATACATCTAAGTTGTTGAGGTAGAATACAATACTGAGAAATTCATACCTTTAAAAGAGATTTTTTGAAGATTATCCCATTATTGTGGTGTGCTTCATATCTACTTATGGTTTATTATATTGCATTATTGGACCTCTAGTAAGTGTCGATTTAGACCCCTCGTCACTACTTCTTCGAGGTTGGGCTAGATACTTACTGGGTACGTATTGATTTACGTACACAAGATACACTTCTACACTAAATGTGCAGGATCTAACATGTTCAATATGTGCTCATTTTGGCATGTAAGCGCAACTACTGAGGAGACTTTATGGTGAGCTGCATTACAGGGACGTATCGCAGCCCATAGAGTCTCCATCGTACTATTTACCTTATCCTGTCTTATTTAAATTCCGGACAGATGTCATATTATTATTGTACTCCTTAGTAAATGTTTATGCACTTGTGACACCGGGTTTTGGGGATGTTATAGAATTTGTTTATGGTTTGCTTAACCTCGATACACTTTTACTTGTATATTATTTAAATTGTATTTATCTGTGACTTTAATGCATTTATGTCTCCACCTAACAAGATTCATGATTTCAAAAATAAGAAAATAAATAATTAAGCTGTTAGTTTATCGTTGGCTTGCCTAACGGCGATGTTGGGTGGCGTCGCGACCTATAATGGATTTTAGGTCGTGAATGGCGGGGCTAGCCCGGTTCTGGACTGGACCTGGGCGGTTTTAGACCGGACTGGACCAGACCGTGGTAAGGGGGCCAATCAGGGCTGGGTTGGGATGGGAATCGGCCTGTGCCGAGGAAAATTTTGATACCGATTAACCAGACCAGTACAACTCGGTAAGGTCTTGTCATTTGTGAACCGGTTAACCGGACCGGACTGGTTCAACGGCTAGTTCAAATTTTTATTTTTTTTATAATCTTGACTGTTGGCAATGGTCAGCTAGCATTTTGACTGTTTCCCAACAGATAATTTGGAAGTAGCCCTTTTGGGTATTGTTTTTTTCAAAAATAACACATTTATTATTTACTAATTTATCTCTTTGAAAAACTATAAATAAATCCCACCCCCCCTTCTTCATTTCTTCACTCATCTCTCAATTCTCAAATCCAAATTCTCGATTGTCATTCTTTCATTCTTCACCTAAATTGCAATCAATATTTGACTCTCATTTTTTTGGAATTTTATTTCTGGTATTATTTGAACTTTGAACTTTGAACAATTGAAGTTTCTTCGTGGTAACATGGGATTTGTGAAATTCAATTTCAAGACTTCAAAAATCATCAAGTGTTTAATTTATTGCGGAATTTGGTGCACTCATTCCAATTCTTTCTCTTATTTAATATTTTATTGCATATTTAATTTCATTAGTAGTTAAATTTTCATAATATGTTTCATGCTGCAAAATAAGTTTGTAATAAAGTTGTTAATTGGGGAAATTGGGGAAATAAAAAAGGAGGTACTACTTCAACTTCAAGTAGTAATTTAAATGACTTTACACATGTTTCTGAAATATCACCTAATAATAATATAGATTATGAACAACTATAGAAATATCACGGTAAAGAAGATAATGAGTTAGAAATTGAATATGAGATACCACCTACACCTAGTAGTATTGGAGTTGGTAGCAGGGGTGGTAGTCGTGGCACTAGTAATAGACCACCTATGGTGTAACGACTCGACCGGTCGTTTTGAGATCTAATGCGTCGTTTGGTAGTTTGAGGCTTTGAGCAGCTTTATTTTAGGTATTATGACATGTACGCATGGTCGGAATTGAAATTTTGGAAGTTCGGAGTTGAATTGGAAAGAAAATTCCTATTTCGACAGTTTTAAGTTGGAAGAATTGGTTAAGATTGGATTTTGAATAGACGACCTCAAAATTGGGAATTGAAGGTTCCAACAGATCCGTATGATATTTTGGATTTCGGCGTATGTCCGGATCGAATTTTGGATGACACGGGAGCGTTTTAGTGCCTATTGTGGAAGTTAGCATTTTGGAAGAAATTAATAAATTTGAGTTGAAGTGTGTTTCAATGTTATTGATGTCTGTTTGGGATTCTGAGTTTGAGAATAGCTCCGTATGGTGATTCTAGTATTGGGAGCGCGTTCGGAAGTGGATTTGGAGGTCCGTAGGTCATTTTGGAGTCATTTGGCGAAAGTTAGAAATTTGAAGGTCTTTAAGAAGATTGATCGGGAGTGAACTTTTTAATATGGGGGTCGGATTCCGATTTTTGAAATTGGAGTAGGTTCGTCATGTTGAATATGACTTGTGTGCAAAATTTGAGGTTAATCGGGCGTGATTTGATAGGTTTCGGCATCGAATGTAGAAGTTAAAGTTCTAAAAGTTCAATAAGCTTGAATTGAGATGTAATTCATGATTTCGATCTTGTTTGACATGATTTGAAGGCTCGGCTAAGTTCTTAATGTGTTTTGGGACGCGTTGGTATAATTGGTTAAGGTCCCGGGGGCCTACGGTGGATTTCGGATAGTTAATGGATTGGAATTTGGACTTGGTTAATGGTTTAAGCATCAGATCTGCTGGTGTCTGATTTCCTTCTACGCGTTCGCGAAGGTATTCCCGCGTTCGCGTAGAGGAAGTTGAGGGCTGATGGAATTTACCCTTTGTGTTCGCGATGGAGGCGCCACATTCGAGAGGGGTTACAAGTGAGGCAAGTGTGGTTGTTCTTTGCGTTCGCGTAAAAGGATCGCGTTCGCGGTGGTTTGGCCCGGTGTGCTTCGCATTCGTGGAAGGAACCTCGCGTTCACGTAAGAGAAATTTTGGGGCAGTGGCTTGTGTGCTTCGCGAACGCGAGGAAGGTTCCGCGTTTGCAAAGAAGAAGGATATCACCTGGGCAGATTGCTTTAATCTGGGGGTTGAGTTCATTTTATCCATTTTTCACTCGGCTTAAGCGATTTTTGGAGCTCTTGGAAGGGAGTTTTTTCGCCATCTATGTCAAGGTAAGTGATTTACACCTATTGCAAGTTAAATACTTCGATTATATGTGGATTTAGATATAAACATTTGTAGAAATTTGAGATTTTGAAGAAAAACCTAGAAATTGGTATTTTTGGATTTTGACCACGAATTTGGGCATGTAAGTGAGAATAAATCAGTTATTTGAGTTTGTGGGGTATTGGGTAAAGTTTATCTTCGAAGAATTTCGGAATCCGGGCACGTGGGCCCGAGGGTGATTTTATCGACTTTTCAAGCCAAGATGGGAATTGTTGTAAATAGGATTATAATGAGTAATAGATTATATATTAATGGGTTTGCATAACTATTGACTAGCTTTGGAGCGTTGCGCATCAGTTGAGTCATCAGAAGGGCTTGGGAGCCGGTTATGGAACTTCGGAGCAAGGTAAGTCTCCTTTCTAACCTTGTAAGAGGAAATTTACCCCATAAGTGAAATAAATCAATATGTGCTCCTATTTGTGGGGGCTACATACGCACGAGGTGACGAAAGTCCATGCGTAGCTACTATTATGCTAAAGTTCGGGTAGTCTAGGACCTAAAATCATGCTTTACTTGTAATATTTGCAACCTTATTGTCACTTAAAATGCTTAAATCATACCGAATTTGGTAAATAAATTTCTAAAAGGCTAAACACCATTTTCTTGACTATTAAAAGAGAAATTGTTGTTTCCTTGGATAATTGTTCCCTGATGAATTCTTGATTGACTATTTGAATGTGTTTATCTTTGTGGAACGGGCCGAACGCCTTGGCAGTTTAAATAGATGCATCTATGGTTCGCGTCATTCGACCCTCTGGTAGTGCACAGTTTAAATATTATGTTGGATCGGGCTGTGCGACCTCGGCATGATTTGCGCATGCTTGTGTTGCTTGCCTTGAAATTTATAAATAATGATATTGTCTCCCTGGTCTGAGATAAATTGATAAATGATGAAAAAATGAATTTGGAAATCCCTTGTTATCGAAAATATTGATTACTTGCTTCATAATTTCTTTAAGTTTACTACTGTTTTTAATAAAATCCACGAATAATTATATTATTAGTACATTATTGTTAGACCACTAGTAAGTGTCAGAGTCGACCTCTCGTCACTACTTCTTCGAGATTAGACTGGATACTTACCGGGTTTGTATTGTTTGCGTACTCATAATACACTTGATGTATATTTTGTTGTACAGGAGCATGTATGTCTAGTGGCCTTGTGGGCGCAACGACATGGTTAATATGGGGTCTTAGGTGAGCTGCAGCTTACGCTAAGATCCGCAACCAGCAGAGTCTCCTTCAGAGTATTTACATTTTCTTTCCTATCCAAATTGTATTTCAGGCAGATGTTGTATTTTATTTATTTTTCGTAGTTGATGCTCATGCACTTGTGACACCGGGTTTGTCACGACCCAAAAAACCAACCCAATCGTGATAGCGCTTAACGACGTACTAGGAAAGCCGACACATTTCCAAAACCAATCAATATTTTCATTCTTAGGATAAAATCCAAAATATTTAACAATAAACCTTTATAAAGTGTTTAAAACAAAACAACAGTGCGGAAAAAAAGTCCGACATCGGGGTGTCACCAGTCATGAGCATCTACTACAACTGTCTAACAACATCAAGACCAACATGGTCGGGAAAATCACAAAAATACACTAAGGAAGAATAAGGAGGCAGAAAAGTAGGGCTGCAATCACCAAGCGGCTACCTTGCTATCTCCATGAACCTGCCACTGAGTAATCAACACCTGCCATCGGGTTCAAAAATACCTGAATATGCACACAAGGTGCAGGGGAGTAATGTGAGTACACCAACTTAGCAAGTAATAAAAGTAAATAGACTAAGCGGTAGGAAACAAATAAGATCCATATCATGATAAACTCAGTAAGCACAACATGCTTTTAATCAGAATATGAGTCAAATCATCTCATTTAAAATCCAGTTTTTGGTAAAAAATCATTTGAAGATGCTTTCCAATAATTTCAATAGAGGTTCAATGCGGTTTGTGGTAAAAATGATGAAGATCATAATCGGCTCCTCAAGCAAAACTTAGTTCGTATATAGCCTCTTGGGCAAAACCTCTCAATCACTTCTATACATCTCATAACATAAAAATCTCAGTGGAAATAATAAATCCAAATTAGTGATTAAATTCCGAACATCTCGTAAAAACTCCAGTTTCAATGAAAGTTGTTTAAAAACAATTGTTCGACATTTTCAACAGAGGCTCAGTATAAAGAGGAGTGAAAATAGTAATTTCATAAAAACAAGCCCCCCGGGCATATATATATATATATATATATATATATATATATATATCTCCTCGAGAAGGCCTCTTAGTCACTCGAGATTCAACTTTCATCAATCAGCGCTCACACTCAGCACTCATGCTCCATAGGCACCTTATAATAACTATTGCGGCGTGCAGCCCGATCCATAAATATACCTAGTCGACTGCGCTCACTAGGGGTGTGCAGACTCCGGAGGGGCTCCTACAGCCCAAGTGCTATATCGCTGTGGCATGCAGCCCGATCCATCGATATGTAATCCTCACAATAAGGCCATTGTCCTCTCTCAGTCATCAACCTCACAAGCCACTCGGGCTATCAGTAAAACAGGGTGCTCAGCCCAAAATATCATTTTTATGCGTCAAAGCAATAATTAATACTGAGTTATGAAGTCAATAAAAACATAACATGACTGAGTACAGATCTTAAGTCAAAACAGTGAGGAAATAATAAGGAAAAACCCCTAAGGGTCCAAACAACTTGGCACGAGGCCCAAATATGGCATTCCGCCCAAAACATAGTAATATTTTTTAAACACAAGTGTATCAAATAGTTCTCAGTCAAATACGCAACTTAAAAGTCGCTACGGGATGGACCAAGTCACAATCCTCAATGGTGCACGCCCTCATGCTCGTCATCTAGCGTGTGTGTCACCTCAATATAGTGAAACGAAGTAAAATCCGGAGTTTCATACCCTCAGGACAAGATTACAATCATTACTTACCTTGAACCGGTCAAATCCCTAATCTGTGATGCCCTTGCATCTCGACTCGGCCTCAAATCGTCCCTAACCTATCAAAAATAAGAATCATATCATCAATACATGTCGAGGAACAAAGCCCATGTGAAAATTATTGAATTAAGCTCAAAATCCCGAATTTGCTCAAACCGGCCCCCGGGCCCACGTCTTGGAATAAAAAAAAAGTCGCAAAACTAGAAACTCCTTTCACTCCCGAGTCTATACATACCAAAATCATCAAAATCGGACCTCAAATCACTAATTTAAACTCTCCAATTTCAAGCCCTAATTTCCCAAGTTTTGTCAAATTTTCCCGCTAATATAATGATTATGCAAGGGAATAATTACCAAAAACACAAGATACAAGGTCCAAGTAGCTTACCTCACTGAAAATACTTGATTCACCCTTGAAATCACTGTTTGGAGCTCCAAAATCGACCAAAAATGGTGGAAGAATAGACAAAATTCGCGAAGGGTGTCTTTTATAATTTCTGCCCAGGATTCTCACACCTGCGGTCCAAATGAGCGTACCTACGCTACCGCACCTGCGGTCCATTAAGCGCACCTGCGGATTCCACTTACCCGCAAATTTTCGCATTTGCGCCTACACAATCGCACCTGCGGCCCTACTGATGCGATAAAATCACCGCACCTGCGATAAAACTTCAACTGGTCCAAAACAGCATCTGCCACCTTTCTCTTGCATCTACGACCTCGCACCTGCGGTCCCCAATCTGCAGGTGTGGTTATGACAAAAGCAGCAACACCAGTTGCATTTCCTAAAGTTCAAACTTTCCGAAAACTATCCGAAATCATCTCGAAGCCCTCGGGATCTCAACCAAGAATACGAACAAGTCACATATCACCATTTAAACTTATCCCAACCTTTGGAACACTCAAAACAACATCAAAATATCAAATCACCCTCGGATTCAAGCCTAAGGATTTCCAAACTTCTGAATTCCACAAGCGATGCAAAAACCTATCAAAACTCATCTGAATGACTTGAAATTTTGCACACACATTACAAATGATACAGTGGACCTACTCCAATTTCCAGAATTCCATTCCGACCCTGATATCAAAATTTCCACTACAGACCGGAAACGTTAAGTTTTAAATTTCGCCAATTCAAGCCTTAAAATATCACGGACCTCCAAATTACATTCCGAACATGCTCCTAAGTCCAAAATCACCCAAAGGAGCTAAGCAAATCATAAAAATCCAAATCTGAGGTCGAATACTAAAAAGTCAAGACTTGGTCAATCCTTTCAAATTTAAAGCTTCAAACTGAGAATCATTCTTCCATATTTTTTCCGATTAACCTGAAAACCGAAACCAACAATTCACATAAATCATAATACATCATATGGGGCTAGTCATGCTGGAGAACTAGCGAGCGAAGTGCAAATGCTAAAAATGGTCGGTCGGGTCGTTACATCCTCCCACACTTAAGCATACGTTCGTCCTCGAACGTGCCCAAAGTTGTTCCGAAAAACCATCAAATTGACTGTATAACCTTACCATGCAGATACCGGGGGGTGATCCCACGTCACCCTATCCCATATAGGCCCGATAGCATAACATAACTGAAATTTCACAATTCAGTCTAGCCCATTAACCTTAGAACCAAATTTGCACTTAGTGTAGACATGTGATTTTTGACCCTCCCCGAGATTTCATCCATTTTAGCGTAAAATATTTAGTTTAGGCCTAATGTCAATATTTCAATTAGTTTTGACCCTTTTACTTTATTTTATCAAAAAAATGAAAATTACAAAAATATTTCTTCTTTTTAGTTGATGTTAGTTTATATACCTTTCGTAAAACTAAAAACAATACAAAAAATAGTACATTATTTTTATTTTAATATGATATTTGAAAATACTAAAAATAAATAGGTTTATTTTAACGATTAGTCTTATTTTAATATTTATTTTATTTAAGTAAGATTAATTAATAAATAAGGTAGTATTTCAGACCTAGCCCATAATTCCCAAGCCCATAATCCTAGGCCCATACCCCTTAACGTAAAAAACCCTACAAAACTAGCCTAGACATATACACACAAGACCTTCAGCCATTTTTGGACCTGGAGAGACCTTCTTCTTCATGACGGATTGAACTCAAAAAAAAAAAGAGGACGAGAAATAGAAGCTACCAACGGTCCCATCTCTGAACAACGATTCCTCTATTCTAAAAATCCAACGCCTCTTTTCTTTTTTTTGTTTGGATCTTCCTCTTCCCCTACACATAAAGAATGGTCAAGACTAGAAGACAAGCACACCTTGGAGCAACTTGATAACTTAATAGGAAATGGTAATGAATTTTCTGAACCGATATACCTCGGAAGTGTGAGACGGACTTGGAAAGACAAGTTTTGAGTTGGCACCACCTCCTAAACCTTACAGTAGTCCAAAAGGACTATTTAAGGAGTGTGTAAAGAGGATTCAGTCTGGCCTGCAAACTATTCAAGAGGAGCTGGAAAAGCTTGGGATTAGTAATGGAGTGAGAGAGGTAGATTTGAGCACCCTACCATAACACTTCATCTTCCTCACCAAACCTTACTGCTTTTGGCCATAGAAAATCATTTCAAAATAGCCATTGAAACCACTCCAAAATCAGCTAATAAACATCACAAAGATCCATCATCGAACAAGGTCCATTTGATCTTTTGTCGAGTCCCCGTTACCGGCGTTGAGGTCCCAATTCTTGGTCTGTGTTCACGTTACTATTTTGGTTTGGGGAAGGTGAAGTTCGGTCCCTAGCTCAATTGAAGATCGTTGTTTGTAGTATTTCCGTTTCTCTGTAATTGTTTGCAATTTTGAATTGACAATGACTATGAAAAGCGGAAAGCTACAGGTACTTGCAACTTCTGCTGCCTTTTTCTTTTGCTCATGGTGTCCTTTGAATGTTTATAATATAGTACTATATAGCCTAATACCTAAGCTACTAGCGTTACATTACTCTTTAGCTTGTTAAATTGTGCCTTCCTTCATTTCTTGTTAATACTTAATACTGATTTGTTAGGTGAAGAAATGTTGAAGAGCATTTGTTCTAGTAACTGTTAAGTTTTTTTAAAACATTTTGTTCTAATGATTTTATTTTTTTTATAATTCGTGACCTTACAACCATCTCCAATTAATTTTAGTATGAATAAAATAAATCTCGTAGTTTGCTTTAGGTGCATTAATTAAACATTTATCATGACTACGGGTACGGTTCTCGTAACGTAGTTGTGATTTGTAATTGCTAAAATCCGGGTGTACATTTCATGTGACCCAACTCCAATTTCCAACAAGGTAAAATAAAGCGTGTCGTGAACTGCGGGTGCATTTTATGTAGCGTGGCTTACGATGTGTTTTAAATAATTTTGAATTGTCCTAAAAGTATTAAATTGCGGTTAAAAAGTTTAAAATGCACGCAGGTTTAAAACATGTGATTAATCAGATAATTAGGCCAATATTAATAGTTAAGAGACCATGCTAAAACCACGGAACCTGAGAATACCTAACACCTTCTCCCGGGTTAACAGAATTCCTTATCCGGATTTCTGTGTTCGCGGACAGTAAAACAGAGTCAACCTTTCCTCGATCCGGGATTTAAAACTGGTGACTTGGGACACCATAAATTATCCCAAGTGGCGACCCTGAATAAATAAATAAATCTCGTTTCAATTGTCACCTAAATTGGAAAAAACTTCATTATACCCTTTCGGGGGTAGGAAAAGGGAGGTATGGTAGCTCTAGCAACCCTGCTGGGTACAAGAACCCAGAACTTCTGGTTCAGGGTTTAGAATTCGAGCTTAGAATATCTGTTATAATTGGCTTTATTTGTTATCTGATTTTTTATATGTTTGAACCTATTGTGCTAAATGCCGCTCTTTTACCACTTTGATATTGCTGAACTATATATAAATTGTTACGAAACACTCTTCTCTCTGAGTCTTCTAAATCATTTGGGAAGGGTGCACTTTGTGTGACTTCTCTTCTGTTAGAGTCATATCCCAATTTTAGAACGAGGTTCGGACAAGTTGCAAAGCCGGTGAAGCTTCTGTATTCCCGGTACGCTTCCCCCCCTGGCTCGAGTTGTCTGCTCGAGTAATCCAGGTCTAGAATAAATAAACCCAGGTTTTTAAACCTAGAATAACATAGCCTCATGTTGGATCCCTAGTAGGAACATTTATTGCATCATGTGCATTTTACTTAGGGGACTCAACACAGGGGTTAGGTCCGTCTAGGACAGGTATACCCCAAAAATAAAAGACCAACCAGATGCATCATATATGCTACATGTTGCAATCGTCAAGGGTAAAAGGGTCCATTTGGCGGACCAATAATAGTTGAGGGTAAATGAAAAAAGAGAGGGTGAAGTGTAAAAATTAAAGCAAGTAGGGCCCATTTATGTTTTTTCACTTTTCACATTTATTTTTGTAAGAAAAAGACAAAAAACGAAAATGAAAAAAAAAAGTCCAAAAAGATTTTGCACTTTCCCCACCATTTTTTTTCAAAAAAAAAAAAGAGGAAAAAAGAAAATCCAAAAAGAGTTTACATGTTTCATCAGTTTTCAAAACAAAAGACAAAAAATATTTTTTCTATGAATTAATTGTTATTTTTACTTCTCGCCCGTATCCAATCTGCCTGAACTACGCATACCTGATTCTCGTCTTTCGGAGCGTGATACGTAGGCAACCCACATTGGGTTCGGTCTTCCTAGTAAATCTCAGGTTCTCGACTTTTGGGGGTCTTAGCCAAATTTTGCACTTCTAGCCACCTTTTGGCCAAATAAGCCATTTTGCAAAAATAACCTCAATCATATCTTGCATGTGTCCAGTAGGGAGTGTTATTGTCTCACATAATGTTGGTAGTTTTCTCATACATATGTGGATTTACTTACTGGAGTTTGAGCATGAAAGACACCTTGGGACCATCCAGGCATGATCGCTCATTCAGGAGTTGCTTAAGGAGATTTATTTTATTTTTTTTATGTTTTGAGTATGTTCTTCATTTTATGTCGTCTTTCACTTTCTAGTTTTGTACAGTAATGTTGAGTCTTTTGTTATTGTACTTTCTACTTTATATTTGAAAAAGTGTGTTGTAACTCAAAAATCCAAAAACAAAAAAGATAGTTTGCGTTTTTATATTTCCGTTAGAATTTTCTTTAGAAATAATACTCCTAAATAGGAGTGGAAAATGAGTGGGTCGGGTCGAATATGGTTCGGGTTGAAAACGGGTAAATATGGTTCGGGTTGAAAACGGGTAATGAAAAAACGGATCAATTATCCGACCTAGCCCATATTTAATACGGATAAAAAATGGGTTAACCGATGGATAATATGGATCACTTTTGGGAGAATCTTTAGTCTCCCTTATTTGAGGAACCCCTAATTTGAGGCTTTACAAATATAAAAGTTAGACCCATTGGTTATCCATTTTCTAAATGGATAATATGGTTCTTATCCATATTTGACCCGTTTTTAAAAAGTTCATTATCCAACCCATTTTTTAGTGGATAATATGGGTGGTTAACTGTTTTCTTTGAACCATTTTGTCACCCCTACTCCTAAAAAATGAAATTTTGAGGTGGTTTTCCTTAGGAACTTAATATCTAGAACTCGAAATAAAAATTGCTTTTATATTTCCTTTAGTATATTAATATTAAGAATTCAAAAAAAAAGAGAATTCTCTTTTTAGTAGCTCTTTAAAAGTTTTCTTTTAAGATATAAATTCCAAAAATCCAAAAAGATTTTCTTTTGAAGTTCTTCTTTGGGAAATTAAAGAAAAAATATAAAAAAATCCTTTTTATTTTCATTAGAACTTTAAAATATTGTACATAGAAAAAAAATATACTTTATCTTTTGTTTATCTTTAAAGTTTCTTCCTTAGGAAACCAAAAACTGAAATCCAAAAATATTTTTTATCTTGTTCATTTCTCGTTTCGAAATCTTTCTTCAGGGATATCAAATGAATTCAAAATATTATTTCACTGGTTTAGCCTTTAGATTTTCTTCTTTAAAAAGAAAAAATGAAAAAATATTTTTTCTCTTCTAGGGGTTTTTCCTTAATAATTTCTCATCAGAGTATTCATTAAGGAAAAAGAAAAAAAAGAGAACGTTAGTTTGTTTACTTTATTCCTGATTTTTTCGAACTACGCAAAGATCTGATTCATGTTGCGTCATGATACGTAGGTAACCTACATATGGTTCGATTGAATCATTTTTTTTAAAGAAAAAAAAAAGAGATAAAATTATGGGATGTGAGAAATAAGAGGGAAAAAAGAGTGATAATTAGAAAAAAAAATAGAAAGGAAAACGAGCAAGAAGTGCCAGAACAGAAAAGAGAAGAGAAGATTGAAATGAACAAGATTGGGATGATGCCAAGTGACTTTGTGATCCTCGAAGTCATTCTAGAACCGTTAATTGTTGCTAGGTGCATTGCACGCAATGTGATATTTTTAGTTGTTAAATGCCCTAATACTAACGTGATGACCTCATTTTATTCCTTTTTGTTATCTCCATTGAGAAGAAGGGTGGTTGGTTTGTGGTTTTTAAGTAACTCATCCATACAGCACAAGGTCAAAGAGCAAGGTAGCCATTGCTAGCAAAGACTTGAACACGGGTGTTACTGATCCGTCTAAGGAGATGGTTGAGTCAGAATCTGAGTTGAAAGAAGAGGTGTTAAGGTTGAAAGGACAGATGGCCGAAATATACCAAGCCTGGATTAGTGGGCGTCCTCCACCATTGTTTCCCAATAACTACACTGAAAGCCTCGTCACCATTTCGCCACTGTCACAAGTCCAGGATATCTCCCCACAACCTTTTCACACTCCACCTCCCAGAACCACCTCATATCCTGCTCCTTTGACGATTCATGTTTTTGTTGCTCATCCACCTGCTACCTTTCCTCGATCCTCTAGCGAGACTGTGTTCAAAATCCCTGATGCCCAACACTATGCTCCAGAACCAATTTTCAAGGTCTCGAGTCCATACTCTTACACTCCTCATTTTGAGCCTGCAGGTGAGATTGCAAAGCCTGCTAAGACAGTGGAGCAAGATGAGATATCCATAGAGCTGAAAGGGTTTAAGATGCCAAAGTTTAATTTGTATGATGGGCATGGAGATCTAGTAGCCTATCTGAGGGGTTATTACAGTAAAATGAGAATTGTTCGCGGGAAAGATGAGTTGCTGATGGCGTATTTCAGTGAGAGCCTGACTGGGGAAGCTTTGGAATGGCATACTCGTCAAGATGTCGGTAAGTGGCATACATGGGATGACATGACTGAAGATTTTGTGCGACACTTTCAGTACAATATAGACATTGTCCCAGACCGCTCCTCCCTATATTAGATGGAAAAGAAACTCAAGGAAGGTTTTAGGGAATTTTGGTTCAGATGGAATGAACAAGTTGCTCGGGACAGTCCTCCCAATGATAGAAAAGATGTTGCTGAGGCCCGCCAACGATAAGATCCAGGGGGCATTCCTTCTAAATGCTTTCAGCCTCAATACCAACCCCATGAATATCCCCGAGCTCCACATAATCCACCCCAGTATAATCATCCGAACAACGTTCGGCCATCTGTCCAACCACTGGGTCACTCCAACAGGCGAGCACGAGCACCGCAAAAGCTTCACTGGCCTCCACAAAATTTTCAAGTGCTCTATAACCCACATTCAAGCCAAGGGCATGGAGGGAAACAAAGGCAAATAAATAGTTTCACGCCAATGGGAGAATCCTATACAAGCCTCTTTGGAAAGTTAAAACATTCTAGCCTGATTGAGCCGATCCTCGGCTATACTCTAGACCTATATGCAAAAGGTTTTGATCCTACTATACGGTGCATGTACCACTCTAATGTCCAAGGTCATAGCATTAAATGTTGACGTGCTTTGAGAAAGGAAATAGAAAGAATGATTCAAGAAGGGATAATTGTGATCGAGGACAGTGACACCCACCATATCACGCAGAATCCTTTACCTGCACCTGATGATGCACACTCTGTGGGGATGATGCGTGGTGACAGGGAGCATGAGAATTCTCTTGGGAACTTGCTGACTAAAGTTAATGATATTGAAATTGGTAATGGTCTTGGTAATATTGATGTGGAACTCAATGGCTAAGATGTTGAGCTTGGTAATTGGAAAGACGCTCTTTTCTTGGCTAGCCGGGGAGGAGTTTTGGTGGTTTATTTTGTTGTCATTACTGTTGTTCGGGTTATTTCAGGGTTGTAATCCGGATATATCTTGTTACTCAAACCCTTCTATCCTTTTATTTTGCCTAGTTCCTTTAGTCGTAGCAACTCATTTAGTGTTGTCTAGTTTCGTTCCAGGGTTGTACCCCAGTTTATTTTGCTTGCCTTGTTATGCAAACCCTTTCACCGTCTGTCTAATGCAATTCTCTATTTTCTGTTATTTCTAGTCATTTTTGTTTTGTTATCTTTTCCTTTTTATAGTTTTTTTCATGCTGGCTCTAGTGATATGACATGCACGCATAATTCTAGGCCTGGTTTTAAAAGTTAGTTTAATCATGAAGCAATGAAACAAATTTGAAGATGATAGGGACACTTGAGGGAAATAAGTACAGATTTGGAAATTTTGAGATCATTAGAAGCCCGTACTGTGTGAAACTGGTATAGATAATTTGGGAAGTTAATAGGGTGACAAGAATTCGTTAAAGGAGAGTGCATCCTGGACAATTTGAAGTGAGCAGTTTTGAGTTGAAGTGTACCGCAAGTAACATAAAGCCAAGGGAGTTTGCTCCAAACTGACGGAGCCCGTCCATTTTGAAGAAGAAGTCATGCAAGAAGAGTTATAAACTTGACAAGGTGCTAAAGAAAAGTGGAAGGCATATCAATGATATCAATGGCGAAGCCGCAAAAGAAATATTGTGCATGATCTTCAATTTTTATCCTCAAGTTGTATGTGTTGTACTTGACATTTTTAGAGATTAGGAGGCCCTCTTTCAGCTACCCAAACACTTTATACCATTCGGTACCCATTTTTGAGCTTGTATTGATTTCTTTGACCTCCCCTATTTTGGAATCAAGTTAGAGTCATACGAAAAAAAAGGGTTCAGGTCCCCATAGGTTTATTTTAGAAAGATCATTCCAAAAGGAAAATTCAGAAAAAAAAAGAGAAAAATAGAGATAAAGAGAAAAACGTAGAAGAGAAAAAGAGAAGAGAAAAAAAAAGAAATAAAAGAGAAACAAAAAAGGAGAAAAGAAAAAAAGAAAAAGGAAAATAGTCTTGTGAACTACGTTCGACCTGATTCTTGTCAAGCACAAGATACGTAGGCAGCCTTACGGTTTGCTCGCACCAAATAAAATATTTCATAATCCCACGAAGTTAAGAGTGGGGTGATTTTTTTTTAAAATAAAATTCTCTTGTTTTAGAAATTGGGGAAAAGTTTTGAAATGGATTCCAAAAGTTGTAAATAAATTAACCCCGTTGTCTTAGTTATTTTGAGCGTTTATGATATTTTTTCTTTCTACCATGTCCAAAAGCCAGATTAGAGTCCAAAAAAAGACCTCCCGGATAATCTTTGAGAATGCTGATTTTAGACATGCCAAGGGTATATGATGTTTTTACCACGGTTAATACCTTGTCATCTGCAGAATCAGAGGAAATAAGAAGAAACAAAAAAAATTAGACAATCTTATTGGTGAAAACCTTCACAGACACCATAAGGTGATGGTGAGTTGAGAGAAAGAACAAAATGAGAGAGGCTTGATGGTGAAAACCCTTCGGGCACTACAAGTTGAATAAGGATCGTGAATCAGAGTGGATAATCGGATCATTGAAGCCCAGTTTCACGGTTTAGGGGTATAACAAGGGTTGGACATTAGACTTGCTTGACAGATTAGGTCACTTAATCCAAAGGTGCATGTCATGGTCATTAGAGTTGGTATCCACATCTGATAAGTTTCTACTTTGTAGTTTTCTTGTTAGGAATCATCTCTTTCCATTGTCTTTTACTCTGTTCCTTTTATCTTGTTTACTTTCTCATTCTGAGCCTGTTTGGTCAGAACAAGTGAGAAATGACTTCAAAATTTGCCACCAGCTTTCCAATTGCACAAAACATGATCTGGCCAGCACATCAAAGTGGCATAAGTCAGGAAAAAACAACGTGCGCACTGAGTTGGTAACAATCAACGTGCTTTGGGATTCATGTGAAATATAAAGGTTTGGTATATGTCAATTCATGGACAATGCAACAGATAGAGGATGTCAGGTGAACGGATCAAAGGTATTTTATGTGATAAGGTTGACAGAGAAAGTGGTTAACCAATGACAAGCGAGGTCTTCCAAGCGAAAATCAAAGTTATCATGGCAAATGAAGGAGCAATAGAGCTCAAGGCCAAGGCCAGTGGTTTAAGTCAGGAAGGAACAGCATGCGCACTGAGTGGGTGGCAAGTGACGTGCTTTGGGATTTATGTGAAACACAAAGGTTCAGTATATGTCAATGCATGAGCAAAATGCAACAGATGGATGATATTGGGTTTGAACGGATCAGAGGTATTGTCCATGATAAGGGTGATAGAGAAAGTGGTCAGTCAATAAATAGGCAAGGTCTTTCGAGTTGAAATCAAAGTTATCATGGGGAGTGAAGGAACAATCGTCCTCAAGGTCAAGGCCGCAAACCAACCACCATGTTTAAACTCATAAGTTTTCTTTGATTGAAATAGGGGAAGGAATTTTTGTTTATTCCGGAGAAACCCTCCATGAGGAAAGCGGGTGCCAGACAAGCTCGGCAGTAAGTTTCTAGTACCCTCTTGGACAATGGGATTTATCTTTTGAGTTCATATAGCTCTTTTGATAACAAGATTCGATTAACACTCACAGATGTTCCCAATATCAAACTGGGGAAGAAAAATTTCTTTTGTTTTGTTGTAATTAGGCACCCACCTGGAGAACAAATGGGAAGCAACTTAAGTTTCAGGGAAAAGCGGTTCAAGTTCAGCAATCAAGAGCCCATCTAGAGAACAAGGGAAAACAAGTCAAGTTTCGAGGGAAAAGCAGTGCAAGTGTTGGAAATCAGGCACCCACCTGGAAAAAACAAGAAGAAGCAATTCAAGTCTCAAGAAATAGTGCAAGAGTTGGAGATCAGGCGCCCACCTGGAGAACAAGGAGAAGCAGTTCAAGTCGCAAGGAATAACATGCGCAAGTGTTGGGAATCAGGCGCCCACCTGGAGAACAAGGAGAAGCAGTTCAAGTCCCAAGGAAAAACATGCGCAAGTGTTGGGAATCAGGTGCCCACCTGGAGAACAAGGTAAAACAAGTCAAGTTTCGAGGGAAAAGCAGTGCAAGTTTTGGAAATCAGGCACACACCTGGAGAACAAGGAGAAGCAGTGCAAGTTTCAAGGAAAAACAGTTGAAACTATCGGCAATCAGGCGCCCACCTGGAGAGCAAGGGAATATAGTTCAAGTTTTAGCAATCAGGCTCCCACCTGGAGAGCAAGGGAATGCAGTTCAAGTTTTGGAAATCAGGCGCCCACCTGGAGAGTAAGGGAATACAATTAAAGTTTTGGCAATCAGGCGCCCACCTGGAGAGCATGGGAATTGATCGTAGCCTACTCCGCACCACTAAAAAGTAGCGAGAGAGGGTCGCAATAGCTTTTACCTAATTTTCTTTTATAATTTTACTATTATCAAACTAAAAATTATAATTGCAAGTAGATTAAGCTAAGAGTAAAATGCTACAAGTTGTTCAAATATTCTAAAAGGCACTAGGGTAGTGACTTTCGCCTAGGTGGCCCATTGACGGGTAATTGCGTCTAAGACACGATTGACTTGATTGGGGAATATGTTATAACCGTTGCTCGATATTACCCATTCTCACACCTCTCGGTAGAAAGAGTGATTTTGCCCAATTGACTTTCTCAAGACCAATTGGGTATGTATATTTGCTCAAGCAACTAAGGTTCAAGTTGGGTATTACTCTCTAGAGGTTTAACCCTTTAATTGGGACTATCAATTCTCTTGAGTCCATCCCAATTCCTTGTTGGATCAATTTCGGAGACTTAGGCTCTCTTTCTCAAGAAGAGCCCAGTCAACTTAGCACAAACTAGTGTTTGCAACCACTAATTCAGTAATTAAACCATGAAATTGACCCAAATAGCAAACACCCATAGTCAATCTAGCCCCAAATTACAACACCCATCAATTACCCACACTAGGGTTGAGCCACAACCCTAGCTAATAGGTTTAGCTACTCATAGTTAAAGAGAAAAACAAAGAAATAGATGAAGATGAACACATATTAATTAATTGCTAAGCTAAATACAAAGATTCAATGATAAAAAGTAAGTAAAAATGCCCAAAATGGCTACAAGATATGTTCCCACGAGCGCAGAAGCTGTTCTAAAATGTTTGATAATATCTGATGTCCTAAAAATGGAAAAAGGTTCTATTTATACTAAGCTGGAAAAATTGGACAAAATTACCCCTACGGGGTTAGTGCGGCCGCACTAGGCTCTTGAACTTGCAATCTTAACTTTCTGAACCCAGGCTCCGTGGACCGCACAAAATGGACTACGGCCACAGAGGCTTCTAGCGCGGTCCGCACAAACTCTACCGCGGACCGCACAGGCTTGAACCTGTGAACTTGGCATCTGTCTGAACCTTGTCTCTGCAGACCGCACAGAATGGGAGGTAGCCGCAGAGGTCCACCATGGACCGCACAAAGTGTAGTGCGGCCGCAATGCTTCGAAGCCTGAAATGCTGAGTCTCTGAACCTCTCTAGTACGGACGGTACAAAGTGTAGTGCGACCGCACTAGGCCTGTTTTTCCTGAGTTTGTCTTGTCTTTTTGGTACTTGTGCAAGTTTCAATCCTTTTGAGCTGATCTTTGACATCTTGTCACTTTGTTGATCAAACCTGCAATCAAGCACAACTTATGAGCCTTTTGGGACTATTTTGTTTGAATTTATAACCAAAGCGCAAGCAAGAAGGAGCATAAAATGCGTCAAAATCCGTTGTTATCAACTCCCCCAAACTTAAGCTTTTGGTTGTCCTCAAGCAAATAAAATAAGACCCACCCCTTAAGGGAAAATCCAAGAAATTTTCAGCTGTCCTAAAGCAACCTCAACTAGAATCAATTAGGACTAACAATTGCCCTCAATACAAATGAATCATTAACAACATTTAACCTTTGAAAAACCGTGGATCAAGTGTGACACAAGAGCATCAAGAGTTGACTCAACACATCAAAGAACTCTCTCAATTACTTTGGTCATTGTGGGACCCAAACTCATATATCCTCAACTCTCCCTAAGCAAACCTCGCTTTTTTAGAATATTGGCACATAAACCGAGGTTAATGGAAATTCGCTCATCTCTCTCAAGAAAAAGTCACAAGTCTGGCTCTAAGTACCATATGCTTGCCCCTTATGTGAGTATCCACTAATGTAAGCTTCATTCAACTCAAGATCATATAGGGTTTTTGTGGAGTCATTGTGAAGGCTTTTGGTTCAGGGTAGGAAATGTTTTAGTCTAAGTGGGTTCCATCTTCCCTTAAGCACTTCTTTTGATTCATTTGGCAAACATTCTCTTGACTCTTTGAGTTATTTCACTTATTTTCTAAGGGGTTAGAGAGACACATTGTCACTCTTACTTATGCTTTTCAAATCTTTTCTCCTTTTTCAACTTTTTCACACCTTTCATTCTATGCTTTTCTTGAATCCCTCTTTATTCCTTTTCACATTGATCATTCTTTTTGTCTTTTGCTTTTCTTTCTTTTTCATTGCCTTTTCTTTTCTTCGTTTTTTTTGTGCCTTTTTACCACTTTGTTGCCATCCTCGTCTCTCCCCCCAAACTTATACTTTTGCCATGTGCTAAAGGAAAGATCGGGTGCCAAGAGAGGGTATCTTTTAGAATAGGTATAGGCTTGTATCATGGTTCTTGAAAGATGAAAGTCTAAGGCTCAAAGGGGTTAACTAGGGATCATATCATTGGTAGGCTATAGATTTGTTCAAACTATCATTTGGATCAAGGAGAGCCTATAATCATGCCTCAAGTCAAAATTCACTTATGATTTCGCCTCAACAAACATTCAGGGCAAGTTCTAGACCAATGGCTCGGGACTTGGATTTGCAATTCAATTACTCACCATACAAGCTAAGGGATTGCTAAAGACATAGAGTTGGGGGCCCAAAATAACCTTAGATACTATTTGAGCACACAATGGTCCCCAAAAAAATCACTTGATGATTATTGATTAACACAAGAGTCTCAAGGTCATGACTTTCACCATCCTAAACACAACAACTTGTTTTTGATCATGAGATCAGAGGCAAATGTTCTAGGCCCAAGTGAAGCTTTGCTTGAGGTATCCTTAACTACAAACTACTAAAAACAAAAAAGAAAACAGACTCAAACCCTTAAGAAGGTTGTCACGCCATCCATCATTGGGAAGAGCCACCCGGTTCACAGAACACTCCAAAGAACCGTGGCATTAAGAAAACCAAAGGTTTATTGAAAACGTCCAAAACAAAACAAAAGGCTACGAACATAAATAAGAAGCTAAAAACAAAACAATTTGCAGAAAATATAATGAATATATACAAGAGGGGATTTGAATATACAACGAATGGGATGAATATATACAATGTGATATAACTTTATATACAGACCCAAAGAAAGATAAAAAGTGCGATAAAAGTAACTAAATATCAAATTATATACAGACCAAATGTAAAAAATCAAGAAAGCATAAAAATATCAATATATACAGTCATCCAAAAAAATGTAGGGCTCACCCCCTCAAATGAAAGTTGGCATTATCCCCAATGCCAACTAGTCTAACTAAGCACCAAAAATATAGAGAAAAAGGATATAGAAGACTCCTCAAGTCGTGTCTGTCTGCATAGGATCATGGGTGGTCCCTGGGTCCTCTGTGTGCTCGGGAACCTCAGACTGGTTCCCGGTGGTTTGCTCTGCTTCTACTAGGACCGAGGCCTGGACCTCGACAGGCTCTGGAATTGGTACATCCTGTGGCTGACTGGAGGAAGTCTCCAGTGGGTCCGCCAACTGGATGATAGCATCATCAGCTCTAGGAATCCTCCTCCTCTTCGGAGGCCTCTGTGTCTGCTCCGGCTATGGGTGAGCTACTGGCACTGGGTCATCAAGCAACAAGTCTAAAGGCAGTTGGTCTGCCTTCAGTCTATCAACATCTACCCGTAGTACCTTCACAGACTCCTTGGAGGCCCGTATCTTCCACAGCTTCTTATGCTCCTTAGCAAGCTCCTTGAGAGCCTTGCTATGTGAATCGACTGCCTTTGAGAGCGCAGCCTAATATCGAGAATCTTCTTCTGGTTGTCATGTATCTCCTTGAGCTCATCCTTTATCGGCTGTGGCACCTGTGGAGCTGGGGGAACCAATTAAGCCTCTACAGTGGTAGTCAAAATGGACAACTTGGATGAGGCAGTCTGTATCCAGTTGTTGATACTCAAAAGTGCCTGACTCAGACGGTGGGTAGTAATAGGATGGGCCCGGGTAGATGGGATCTCCGAGCCTGCTGATGTGGATGGACTAGAAGGGATATCTGGAGATGTGGAGGTATGCCCAGCAAGGCCACTACCTCAACCGGCTCCTTAGACTGGCCAATTGGAGCAGTAGCTGGTACTTTATAGTTCTTGCTCTTGGGGTTGTCATCCCCCTTCATGCTATACTAGGAAAATGGGGTTGTCACCTTGACCTTGATGTCATAGGGCCTTTTGACCACATTCAGGTCCCAAAAGTACATTGTGAAGAAACTGGGGAAAGGATAGTTCCGGTCATGCTCCGCACCCATAATAGTGATAATCCGGGACATCACATTCCCCACATCTATAGGGTACCCCACCATAATCGAAGCAACCAATACAGCCCGGTGGAGAGAAAGGGTGTTATCATGAGTGGTAGGGTCCAACCAGCTGCAAACAAAAGTCTCACATCCCTTCGCTTCAAAGTTCAAGGTCCTTCTCAATATTTTGACCCCAGCAGTCAACCAATCGGGGACGGTACCTAGGATTGCCACGTATTGTGCTAGCCATGGACGGACCTCCTCACCCATCTCCATTTTCGCCATATACAGAGTCTCATCCTCCTTATTGAAGCCCAGATATTCATTAATCGACTTCCCATCAAATAACACCTTGAGGTTCCGAACCTTGGTCACTTTGGATCCCTTTTTGATGTGGGCTACATTACAATAAAACTCCTTGACCAAGTGTTTGTTGGCGTCCACACAAGCATCTAGGGAGTGCTTTCATCCCACTATTGTCATGAACTGTTTCTGCACATTGGGGTTGTGGGGTAGTAGGTCTCTATCTATGAAGCTCCTCTCCGGAATCAATTTTCTCACCGGCCACCACACCCGAAACTTATGGTATGCTACCTCACTTACAAATATATCTTCCTAAGCTTCGGGTTTCCTAGTTCTACCAATGCCTCCCACTTGAGGCTCACTACCTTCAGCTACTCCCTCATCTCCCTGTATATCCTCCTCACTTCCTCCTGCACCCTCCTCGGATAATGAAGTTGTGGGAGAGGTGGAGTATTCCCCACTACCTTCACCTGAGCCCTCAGACGACCCAGAAGAAATGTTCACTGATGCTTGGGCATCGGGGGAAGAGGTAGGAGTGTCTCTATGTCTGGACCTCTCCGAATACGGGATGTATTCCGGGACTGAGTCCGAAGAGATCTCCCGAGAGGGCTCATACTCACTCCCCGGCATGTCAATGGATTTGTCAACTGCTTTTATGGCCTTCCTCATGTTCTTGATGTTTTCCCTAGCTTGGGGAGTGAGTTTGACCATTTTCTGTTTTCCACCCCGGGAGGATTCACCTCTGTTGGGTTGTTTTGATCCCTTTCCACTTTGTTTTACCATTGTCTGCAAACATCATTCAATGTATTTGTTAGTATCAATCAAGACAGTTCAAGTTATTGCAGCAGAACAAAATCAAAGTGTTGCAGACAGTCCTCAGAAGCTGCCCAGTGCGGACCACACAAAATGGAGTGCGGCCGCACAGGGACTAGTGCGGTCCGCACAAAATGGTAGTGTGGTCCGCACAGGGGTGGAGTTCAGAATACCCTCACTATGAATCTTGACAGTGCGGCCGCACAAAATGGTACTGCAGCCACACTGGTTCAGGGCAGACCGCACAAAATGTAATGCAGCCGCACTGCCCAAGGGTTATCTTTCAGAAGTTTATCAGTGCGGTCTGCACAAAGTGGTACTGCGGACCGCACTGGGGCACCGCAGACCGCACAAAAATGACCGCGATCTGCACAGGGTGCCCAGAAGTGGCACTAAGTTAGGGCTTCAGATTTTGATTTTAAGGTCAAATTTCCACCTAATTAGAGGCCCTAATCGATTACCCAGTCTATTAAACTACTAAGTCCACAGGAATCAACATTTGAACTAATTTACCCTAGAAATCGAACTAATTACGGGAGCAAGAAGAACAGAAGTTAAGAAAAATGAAAATTAAACAAAATTACAAAATTAAACAAAGAAGAAATTAGTGTAATGTTACTAGTTATGAGATGAAGTGAAGTTAAATAGTACCAATCAAGCAATTATGATCAAAGAAGAAGAGGAACAGTATTTAGAGTCTCTGAGGTTCAATTTTGCGAAAAGGGTAAAAAGAGGCCCTCAGGGTCTATTTATAGAAAAACCCCTATGTCCCATTCTCACCTACCAGTGCGGACCGCACAAAATGGACCGCGGTCCGCACTGAGCTGTTATGATCAAACTTGGCCAATTATCCCACTGCGGTCCGCACAAAGCAGACCGCGGCCGCAGTGGTCCACTGTGGACCTTACAAAGTGTAGTGCGGCCACAGTGGCCAACTTCAGAGAGGTATCACTTTGTCCATCACCAGTTTGGCCGCACTAGCAACTTCAGAGAGTGAACAATTTCTTCATTATGTCTTGCACTGCATTAACACAATCCCTGCAACATCTCACAACCAGTTAGCCCAAAAATCAATCCTATACTACAAAGAAAATCAAAGAAAACAACAAGAAGAAAAACACATGGGTTGCCTCCCAAGAAGCACCTGATTTGACGTTGCGGCACGACGCATGTTACCACCACATCATTTGGGATGAAGAAGCGCCACCACGTGGATGTCATCAAACTTTCCAAGATAATGCTTGACCCGGTGCCCATTAACTCTAAAGACTTCACCATTTTTGTTTTTCAGATCAAGAGCACCAAAAAGGGTCACAAACACAACCTCAAACGGTCCACTCCATTTGGATTTGATCTTTCCCGGAAACAAATGTAACCGAGAGTTGAATAAGACAACCAAATCACCAACTTTGAACTCCTTTCCACGAGCATATTTATCATGAAGGTACTTCATCTTGTCCTTATACAAGGACGAACTGGAGTAGGCATGGAATCTAAATTCAACAAGTTCATTGAGCTGTTCAACACGAAGATTAGCTGCAATATCCCATTCCAAATTCAACTTCCTCAAAGCCCAATGGCCTTGTGCTCTAACTCAACCGGAAGATGGCAAGCTTTCCCAAACACCAACCGATACGGAGACATAAGCCGTCCGATAAGCCCATAGAGTGGCATCCAACTTCTTTGACCAATCGGTCCTATTAGCATTGACCGTCTTTGACAATATACTTTTTATTTCCCTAATGGAGACTTCCACTTGACCACTTGCTTGGGGATGATAGGGGGTAGAAACCTTGTGATTGATATTGTACTTGGAAAGCAACGTGTCGAAAGCTTTATTGCAAAAGTGAGACCCCCCCATCACCAATAATTGTGCGAGGAGTGCCAAACCTTGTGAAAATACTCTTTTTAAGAAATGCAACAACACTCCGGGCTTCATTGTTGGGCAGAGCCACGGCTTCAACCCACTTTGTGACATAATAGACCGCCATAAGAATGTAAGTATTTCCACAAGAGCTAACAAATGGAACCATCAAAGCGATGCCCCAAACATCAAAGATATCCACTTCAAGAAAGGTATTGAGAGGCATCTCATACCTTTTTGAAATTCCACCCGCGCTTTGGCATTCATCACACCTCTTCACAAATCACCCGCATCTTTGAATAGGGTCGACCAATAGAACCCGCAACTAAGACCTTTTGAGGAGTCCTCACCCCACCGTGATGGCCACCATAGGGTGAGGAATGACAAGCCTCTAAGTTACTCAATTGTTCTTCCTCCGGGACACATCGACGAATCACACCATCCTGCAAATCTTGAACAAATACGGCTCATCCCAATAAAAGTCCAAACTATCCCGCTTGAGCTTCTTCCTTTGGTTAGAAGAGAGCTCATACGGGATTATTCCAGTTACAAGGTAATTGGCAATATAGGCAAACCATGGCATATCATTCATTGACACTGCAAGGAGTTGTTCGTCGGGAAATGAATCATTGATCTCAAGGCCATCACAAGGCCTCCTCTCCTCCTCCAAATGGGAAAAGTGGTCCGCCACTTAGTTCTCACTACCTTTCCGATCCACAATTTCTAGATCAAACTCTTGAAGTAGTAACACCCATCGCATCAATCTTTCCTTGGAGTCTTTTTTTGTCATCAAGTACCTAAGAGCGGCATGATCAGTGTGCACTATGACCTTGGCCCCCATAAGATATGGCCGAAACTGTTCCATTGCAAATACTATAGCCAACAACGCTTTTTCGGTAACCATGTAGTTCCTTTGAGACTCATTCATGCTCTTGCTTGTGTAGTACACCGGATGAAACATCTTGTTAACCTTTTGACCCAAAACAGCCCCAACTGCAATGTCACTTACGTCACACATTAGCTCGAAAGGTAAGCTCCAATTTGGTGCGGTAATGATAGGGGTAGTGGTCAACTTAAGCTTGAGAAGCTTGAATGCTTGCATACATCCCTCATCAAACACAAACTTTACATCCTTTTCTAGCAACTTGCACAAGGGGTTTACCAGTTTTGAAAAATCTTTTATAAACCTCCGTTAAAAACCCGCGTGCCCAAGAAAATTCCTCACCCCTTTGACAGAAGTAGGGGGAGGAAGCCTTGAAATCATCTCTATCTTGGCTTTGTCAACTTCTATCCCTTTCATTGAAATTTTGTGACCCAACACTATACCCTCTTCAACCATGAAATGGCATTTTCCCAATTGAGTACGAGGTTTGTGTCTTCACATCAGGTCAATAATCTATCCAAATTTCTCAAACATTCTTCAAAGGAATCACCAACCACACTGAAATCATCCATGAAGACCTCCAATATATCTTCCACCATGTCGGTGAAAAAAGCCATCATGCGTCGTTGGAAGGTCGTCGGAGCATTACACAACCCGAACGGCATCCTAGAGAAAGCAAATGTGCCATACGGACAAGTGAATGTGGTCTTTTCCTGATCTTTCGGAGCAATCAATATTTCATTATACCTCGAGTATCCATCCAAAAAGCAATAAAAAGCACGCCCCGCAAGACGATCAAGCATTTGGTCAAGGAATGACAATGGGAAATGATCCTTTTGGGTCACTTTGTTTAGCTTTCGGTAGTCCATAAATACCCTCCATCTGGTAACTGTCCGAGTTAGAATAAGTTCATTGTTGTCATTTGTTACCACAGTCATACCACCCTTTTTCGGTACACATTACACCGGAGAAGTCCATGAGCTATCGGATATGGGGTACACAACGCCGGCATCCAACCACTTGATTACTTCTTTCTTCACCACTTCTTGGATTGCCTCGTTCAATCTTCTTTGATGCTCCAAGGAAGGCTTTGCATCATCCTCCAAAATAATTTTGTGTATACAGAATGCGGGGCTTATTCCCCGAATGTCAGCCAAAGTCCATCCAATTGCCCTTTTCCGCTTTTGAAGCACCGCCAAAGTGGCCTCAACCTGCATGTTAGTTAGGCAAGAAGAAAGAATAACTGGTAAAGTAGAATTTGAGCCTAAGAATTCATACCTGAGGTGTGGAGGAAGTGATTTCAACTCCAACACCGGTGGCTCCTCAATTGATGGTTTTGTTGGTGGAGTTTTCCGGTTTTCAAGATCCAAAGATAATTTTCTAGGCTCATAAGAATAAGAGACATTCCATGTAAAGCATTCATGCACTCCACTCGGCTTGCGTCCTCATTGACATCAGGATTTAACAATACGGCTTCCAATGGGTCCTCCACATTGATCATTGCACTGGTGTCATCAATTATCACTGTTGTGACGAGGTCAACAAAAGAGCACACCTCAGTACTGTTGGGATGCTTCATAGATTTGCACACATGAAAGATGACTTTTTCATCTCCCACTCGGAAAGTGAGCTCACCCGCTTCAACATCAACCAATGCCTTCCCAGTTGCAAGGAAAGGCCTTCCCAAGATGAGAGGAACCTCATAGTCCACCTCACAATCCAGAATCACAAAGTCGGCCGGCAATATGAATTTGTCCACTCGGACAAGCACATCATCAATAATGCCCAAAGATTGCTTCATCGATCGATCTGCCATTTGAAGTTTCATTGAGGTTGGCCTAGGTTGCCTGATACCCAAAGTTTTGAAAACCGAGTGGCATCAAATTGATACTAGCTCCCAAGTCACATAGAGCCTTGGCAAAATCCGCACTCCCAATGGTGCAAGGAATGGTGAAAGCATCGGGATCTTCAAGCTTTGGGGCCATTGAATGCACTATAGCACTAACTTGGTGAGTCATCTTTATAGTTTCACAATCCGTAGAACGCTTCTTTGTAACCAAGTCTTTCATGAATTTTGCAAAACCCGGCATTTGTTCAAGTGCCTCCACCAAAGGCACATTAATAGATAAGCTCTTCATCATGCCAATGAACTTTTAAAACTGATTATCATTCTGCTTCTTCGCGAGCCTTTGAGGATAAGGTGGAGGTGGCCTTAGCAAAGGAGCCTTGGCTTTTGGTACAACCAGCTCCGGCATGTCAATTATGTGTTCCCTAGACGGGTTCACATCATTTTGAGTTTCCACCTCGACTTCTTGAATATCAATCCTCACTTCATTGTTCACATTTTCATCAACCACATCTTCACTACCAATGGGACTTCGTCATCTTGCAACTCAACATCATCATCCATGACTTGTTTTTGCTTAGAGGCATTCACATCCCCGCCTCTCCCACTTCTTGTTGTGACCGCCATAACATGATTGTTTCCACTCTTTGGGTTCACTACCATATCACTTGGTAGAGCACCCTTTGGGCGAGTATTCAATGACTGAGAGATTTGGCCTAATTACACCTCCATGTTTCGGATAGAGGTGTTGTGAGAAGCTAACTGTGCATCAGAATCCGCATTCCACTTCATCATCTGCTCGAACATCATTTCAATTCTACCCATATCATTACTCGAAGAACTAGGACCTTGAGATGGAAATGGTGGTGGATTGTTCGGTTGTTGGTACATTGGGGGCCTTTGAAAGCTTTGCCCCTAGTTTACTTGGTTTCCATTGTTCCATCCTCCTTGATTATTATTTCCACCCCAATTATTGTTATTACCATTCCAATTCCCTTGGTTGCCTTGATTTTTGTTTTGATTGCCCCAGTTGTTGTTTTGATTGTTGTTCCCCCAATTGCCACTGTTTTGTTGTTGATTGCCCCAATTGCCTTGAGGTATTCACTATTGTTGGTTGGAAGAGTTGCCCCGTTGGCCTTGATAGTTGTTTACATATTGAACCTCTTCACTTTGGTCATCATAATAATCACTTTGAAAACCATCACATGCATCATCAAATTGCTCAGAATTCCCTTGGTTTTGTTGCCTTCTTTGCCTTCTCTTGTAGACAAGCATATTAACACCCTCCATGGCATTCACTTGGCGAGGACTTTGGACTTGTTGTAACTGTGCCTTAGCCAATTGATTCATAGTAGTTGTCAACTCCATTATAGCTTGCCCATGGTCATGTAATTCCTTATGCAAATGAATAATTGTAGGGTCGCCTTGAGGTACATTGGCTATACTTTGCCATGCAGAAGAAGTGTCAGCCATCTCATCAAGTACATCACATGCCTCATCATATGGCAGCTTCATAAAGTTTCCCCTGCAAGTTGGTTCACTATGCATTGAGTTGTTGTATTGATGCCCCAGTAGAAAGTTTGTTGGATCATAGCATCGATCATATCATTATTGGGGCATTCCTTTACCATCATTCTATACCGCTCCGAAATCTCATGCAAAGGTTCCGTGGGCTCATGCTTGAAAGCCAATATCTCATCGCGAAGTGCCGCCATATGCCGGGTGAAAAGAATTTAGAAATGAATATATTCGCCAACTCATCCCAAGTTGTGATGGAATGGTTGGGGAGTCTCTCGAGCCAATCTAATGCCTTCCCCCGAAGTGAGAATGGGAAAAGTCTCAACCTAAGAGCATCCTCGGACACATTCGTCTATTTCCTCCCCTAGCATGTATCCACGAACCCCTTGAGATATTTGTAGGCATTTTGATTCGCAGCGCCCGTGAAGTACCCACGCTACTCAAGTAAGGTCAATATCACATTGGTTATCTGAAAGTTGCCCACCCGGATTTTGGGTGGGACAATAGCACTTGCATAACCCTAGTTCGGAATTACTCTGGGAGCCACTCTTGGAGGTGGCGGAGGAGGGTCTGGAATATTGTCATTTGGATTAGCATTGGCATTGCGGCCTCTACGTTGTCCTTGAGGTACAAGAGGCACCTCATATTGCTCAATATCATCTACCTCCTCCCCCGCAATCACGTTTCCAAGAGGGTCATTAGCATTGTTCAAAGCCATATTGGTACCTGCATAGTGACACAAACAAGTAAGTAACAAAGAAGGAAAGAAGAACAATACACAAAACTAACTAAATAGATAGCCAAAACCGTTAGCTCCCCGGCAACGACGGCAAAAAGTGATCGTAGCCTACTCCGTACAACTAAAAAGTAGCGAGAGAGGGTTGCAATAGCTTTTACCTGATTTTGGATCGGGATCGATTTCCACAGAGAGCTAGAAAGGGAGCTGATTATCCATTTAGGTTGGGATTGCATATTGGTTCCAAATTGCACTTCTATTCATTGTTGGGTTTTCTTTTATAATTCTACTATTATCAAACTACAAATTATAATTGCAACTAGATTAAGCTAAGAGTAAAATGCTACAAGTTGTTCAAATATTCTAAAAGGCACTAGGGTAGTGACTTTCACCTAGGTGGCCAATTGACGGGTAATTGCGTCTAAGACACGATTGACTTGATTGGGAAATATGTTATAATCGTTGCTCGATATTACCCATTCTCACACCTCTCGATAGAAAGAATGATTTTGCCCAATTAACTTTCTCAAGACCAATTGGGTATGCATATTTGCTCAAGCAACTAAGGTTCAAGTCGGGTATTACTCTCTCGAGGTTTAACCCTTTAATTGGGACTATCAATTCTCTTGAGTCCATCCCAATTCCTTATTGGATCAATTTTGGAGACTTAGGCTCTCTTTCTCAAGAAGAGCCCAGTCAACTTAGCACAAACTAGTGTTTGCAACCACTAATTCAGTAATTAAACCATGAAATTGACTCAAATAGCAAACACTCATAGTCAATCTAGCCTTAAATTGCAACACCCATCAATTACCCACACTAGGGTTGAGCCACAACCCTAGCTAATGGGTCTAGATACTCATACTTGAAGAGAAAAATAGAGAAATAGATGAAGATGAACACATATTAATTAATTGCTAAGCTAAATACAAAGATTCAATGATAAAAAGTAAGTAAAAATGCCCAAAATGGCTACAAGATATGTTCCCACGAGCGCAACAGCTGTTCTAAAATGTCTGATAATATCTGATGCCCTAAAAATGGAAAAAGGTTCTATTTATACTATCTAGAAAAACTGGACAAAATTGCCCCTGCGGGGTTAGTGTGGACCACACAAAATGGTGTGCGGTCGCACTAGGCTCTTGAACTTGCAATCTTGACTCTCTGAACCCAAGCTCCACGGACCATACAAAATGGACTGCGGCCGCAGAGGCTTCTTGTGCGGTCCGCACAAACTCGACCGCGGACCGCACAGGCTTGAACCTCTGAACTTGGCATCTGTCTGAACCTTATCTCTGCAGACCGCACAGAATGGGAGTGCGGTCGCAGAGGTCCACCGCGGACCGCACAAAGTGTAGTGCGATTGCATTGCTTCGAAGTCTGAAATGCTAAGTCTCTGAACCTCTCTAGTGTGGACAGCACAAAGTGTAGTGCGGCCGCACTAGGCCTGTTTTTCCTGAGTTTGTCTTGTCTTTGGTACTTGTGCAAGTTTCACTCCTTTTGAGCTGATCTTTGACATCTTGTCACTTTGTTGATCAAACCTGCAATCAAGCACAACTTATGAGCCTTTTGGGACTATTTTGTATGAATTTATAATCAAAGTGCAAGCAAGAAGGATCATAAAATGCGTCAAAATCCCTAGTTATCAGGAATGCAGTTCAAGTTTTGGCAATCAGGTGCCCACTTGGAGAGCAAGGGAATACAGTTAAAGTGTTGGCAATCAGGCGCACACCTGGAGAGCAAGGGAATACAGTTAATGTTCTGGCAATCAGGCGCCCACTTGGAGAGCAAGGCAATGCAGTTGAAGTTTTGGCAATCAGGCACCCACCTGGAGAGCAAGGGAATGCAGTTGATGTTTTGACAATCAGGCGCGCACCTGGAGAGTAAGGGAATATAGTTCACGTTTTATCAATCAGGCGCCCACCTGGAGAGCAAGGGAATACAGTTCAAGTTTTGGCAATCAGGCACCCACCAGGAGAATAATGAAAGCAGTTCAAGTTTCAAAGAAAGACAGCACAGGTTTCAAGGGATAATTGTTTAAGGTAACAAAGAGAGTACAATTCAAGTTTTGGTAATCAGGCGTCTGCTTGGAGAACAAGGGAATACAGTTCAAATGTTGGCAATAAGGCGCTACCTGAAGAATAAGGGAACTCACTTCAGAATGCAATTCAATTCAGCAAAAAAAGAAGCTCTCGGCGAGAATGCGAGTCAACAGTCCGAGGTGATCAACAGAAGTTAGTCACAATCCAGAATAAAAAAGAGAGAAAGGCAAGAAGTGGAACCAAATACAAAAGTTGATGAAAGATGTGGGCTGCCCAAGACATGACTGAAGTCACAAGCATGGTATGTCCGGTTTTGATCCAAAAAGCTAAAGAAGAATGAACTAGCACATGCAACTAGCAAGCGTCAAGGTTCAAATCCAAAGTCTGCATAAAGAACCATTCAAGACTCAAGATCAAGCTTCAGAAGACTTATTGATAGGAAACTTGTAACTCATAGTTGACAGGCTTAGTTAGTCTTTTCATTTTTTGATTTTGATGTAATAACAGGACCGCGGACCGGAACCTCGATCGACTCTCCATCTCGGTATACTCCATCATCTCACTCACTTCTGAACTACACATGGCCTGATTCCTTTATAGCCAAGGATATGTAGGCATCTCAGATACCAGAACTCGGTCACATTCTCCTTTCTTTTAGCTTTTGGTCTCTTTAAATAAGGGTCGGGTCAAAAAACCTGTCTAGTCATTCTTTGTCTGAAAATACTTCATGTTTTCAGTCAAAGAGGGGCAGCTGTAAACATGTGATTTTTGACCCTCCTCGAGATTTCACCCATTTTAGCGTAAAATATTTAGTTTAGGCCTAATATCGATATTTCAATTAGTTTTGACCCTTTTATTTTATTTTATCAAAAAATGAAAATTACAAAAATATTTCTTTTTTTTAGTTGTTGTTAGTTTATATGTCTTTCGTAAAACTAAAAAAATACAAAAAATAGTACCTTATTTTTATTTTAATATGATATTTGAAAATATCAAAAAAAAAATAGGTTTGTTTTAACGATTAGTTTTATTTTAATAGTTATTTTATTTAAGTAAGATTAATTAGTAAATAAGGTAGTATTTTAGTGTCGTTCACGGAGAAAGAATAAAGTTTGGGCTCAAACAACCCATTTTTAAGCCTAATTTTCAGACCTAGCCCATAATTCCCAAGCTCATAATCCTAGGCCCATACCCCTTAACCTAAAAAACCCTACAAAACTAGCCAAGACATATACACACAAGACCTTCAGCCATTTTTGGACCTGGAGAGACCTTCTTCTTCATGACGGATTGAACTCAAAAAATAAAGAGGACGAGAAACAGAAGCTAGCAACGGCTCCATCTCTGAACAACGATTCCTCTACTCTAAAATTCCAGCGCCTCTTTTCTTTCGTTGTTTGGATCTTCTTCTTCCCCTACACATAAAGAATGGTCAAGACTAGAAGACAAGCTCACCTTGGAGCAACTTGATAACTTACCAGGAAATGGTAATGAATTTTTTGAACCGATATACCTTGGAAGTGTTAAACGGACTTGGGAAGACAAGTTTTGAGTTGGAACCACTTCCTAGACCATACATTAGTCCAAAAGGACTATTTAAGGAGTGTGTAAAGAGGATTCAGTCTGGCATGCAAACTATTCAAGAGGATCTGGAAAAGCTGGGATTAGTAATGGAGTGAGAGAGGTAGATTTGCAAAACCCTACCATAACACTTCATCTTCCTCACCAAACCTCGCTGCTTTTGGCCATAGAAAATTGTTTCAAAATAGCCATTGAAACCACTCCAAAATCAGCTGATAAACATCACAAAGATCCATCGTCGAACAAGGTCCGTTTGAGCTTTTGTCGAGTCCCCATTACCGGTGTCGAGGTCCCAATTCTTTGTCTGTGTTCACATTACTGTTTTGGTTTGGGGAAGGTGAAGTTCGGTCCCTAGATCGATTGAAGATCATTGTTTGTAGTATTTCCATTCCTCTGTAACTGTTTGCAATTTTGAATTGACAATGACTATGAAAAGCGGAAAGCTACAGTTACCTGCACTTCTGCTCCCTTTTTCTTTTGCTCATGGTGTCCTTTGAATGTTTATAATATAGTACTATATAGCCTAATACCTAAGCTACTAGCATTACATTACTCTTTAGCTTGTTAAATTGTGTTTTCCTTCATTTCTTGTTACTACTTAATACTAATTTGTTAGGTGAAGAAATTTGAAGAGCATTTTTTCTAATAACTGTTAAGTTTTTTTAAAACATTTTGTTCTAATGATTTTATTTTTTTTATAATTTGTGACCTTACAACCATCTCAAATTAATTTTAGGATGAATAAAATAAATCTCGTAGTTTGCTTTAGGCGTATTAATTAAACATTTATCATGACTACGGGTACGGTTCCCGTGACGTAGTTGTGATTTGTAATTGCTAAAATCCAGGTGTACATTTCATGTGACCCGGCTCCAATTTCCAACAAGGTTAAATAAGTGTGTCATGAACCACGGGTGCATTTCATGTAGCGTGGCTTACGATGTATTTTAAATAACTTTAAATTGTCCTAAAAGTATTAAAAAGCGGTTAAAAGGTTTAAAAATGCACGCAGGTTTAAAACAGGTGATTAATCAGATAATTAGGTCAATATTAATAGTTAAGCGACCGTGCTAAAACCACGAAACTCGGGAATGCCTAACACCTTCTCCCGAGTTAACAGAATTCCTTACCCGGATTTTCTGTGTTCACGGACTGTAAAACAGAGTCAACCTTTCCTCGATTCAGGATTTAAAACTGGTGACTTGGGATACCATAAACTATCTTAAGTGGCGACTCTGAATAAATAAATAAATCTCGTTTCGATTGTCACTTAAATTAGATAAAACTCCCTTATACCCTTCCGAGTGTAGGAAAAAGGAGGTGTGACAATAAGATCAGAACCTCACATCTATACTCGAAATAAGTTCGAACAAGTTGTAACAAACCATATATGTACCTTAGATGCAATTACATGATATACCATATAACTCAAACACTTGTAGCAATAACTTCTAATCACGGCAGCTTCTCAAAACAACCGACCGATAATAAGCCTCTTACCAAATAAAGCCTCATTCCAACGCTTTCGTATACTACCAATGATGAATGAACACGCAAAAAGTCATAACCATTCCTCAGATCAGCCATTCATGAAGCTCCCTCTCCTTTGGCAAGGGCCATAGTAGATTTCTAAGCCAAACTTCAGTATTATCCTTCTAACATGCTGAAATTGAATCCGATAGTATTTATTCTATGTCTAATGACCTCATCTCGTCCAACACGACTACTCTGGTGACATGACACATCAATACAATCTAAAGCCACAACCCGTACAATCCGCGCACCAATAAGCAACAATCCGAATGTACTCAAATCATGAAAAATGAATCAAATGAGAGAGTTGTACCGCAAGCTCACCAGTACCACCACAATACAATGCTAAGAACCCATCACACACCGTAGAACCAGAACACATGAATCTAACCCGAAGGATCATACCTCCACATAACTTCGTTGCAATGCGCGATCCTATCCCAACACTGGTCCACACGAAACACCTCAAGTCACCAAGCTCAAAATCAATAACCACGCGCAATCTGATGTCTAGTACCAAAATTAAATCACCATAACCACGGAGAAACAACTGACGTAATGTCATACCAGTTTGAAAGAACATATCCAATGCGCAATCAATCATGCAACACTCAAATACTCGTCTCACTCAAATTCCACTATAAAGCCCAATTAGAACCATATCATTTGTGCATTCAACCAACAAATCCCAATCCCCCGTAGCATATAAGAGTAGCTCACAAATAACCTCAAAACACGAATAAGCTCAATAACAACCAAATGGCACATCCCTCAACAATAGCAACTCGGAGTCAACAATTCCGACTTGGTGCAGAACACATATCCATACTGAGTCTACCAATGAACCCTAAATCCGCTCTTTTCATTCATAATAGATAAGTAACTCTCCAAAGTTTACAATAACTGAATCATGGCACATACTAACTTCCGACTAGCTTGCCCATATCTTCACAGTCCATAACCATGAAATAACCTATTTATGAGAACTCCCAGTCTCCAAATCAATAAAGCACATGAATTACCATATCAAATCCCAACTCCACTGCCCGAATATCTAACACATCTCTAATACTCGATCATTCCATGAGGGATACTCCCACAATTCTTCTGTACCACCAAGCAAACTTGAATATCAGTAGTCGATCCAACAAAAGGGCGTCGCAATTCCAATGTAGTACCCTTAACTCAAACACATTGCCCTTTTCTGAAATGTATACCCTCATCAAGCCATACCAATTAGTGATATCATTTATCTAGTCATCTGAAAGTGTCCATGCTGACTAAGAATTTCTGACTTTCCTTTCAAAATTGGATCGTGACCTTACACATACAAACCTCTACCCCACACAACATAACACATATACTGTACCATCCCATGATAAGTATGAGAACTTCATAATCCACTCCAAGTTACAAGCAACTACGTACTCAACCAGCCAAGAACTTTTTCCATTTGATCCCACCTAGGAGAAAATCACTATATATCCCATTGTCACGACCCCAAACCGGACCTGGTCGTGATGGAGCCTCTCGTAAATACAAGGCCAGCTGACACAATTTCCAAATTCATTTTTTACAATTTTAATAAGTCAATTTAAGTCATTGATAAGAAATAAATCCCAACATTTAAGCAAAATAGAACAAGTGCAGAAATAGATACAGCCCGACATCGGGGTGTCACAAGTCACGAGCATCTACAAGGTCTAAATACAACAGAAAGTCTAAAAAATATACTAAATACATTCTAATGAAATCAAGAGGGAGAAAAGCAGTGTTGTGAACGTCGGGTAGCTACCTTGCTAAACTCCGATGACTCTGCCTCTAAGCAACTAACACCCGCTACCGGGTTCAGAAATACCTGAATCTGCACACAAGGTTCAGGGAGTAATGTGAGTACTTCGACTCAGTGAGTAATAACAATAAATGAATACTGAGCGATAAGAAATTACGTAAAAGCACATCAACATGCTATAAAGAAGTAGTATAAAACCGGTAAAAACAACGAAACAGTGAAAACATATAAAGACACCTTAGTTCAGAATAAACTTCTTTAAAACACCTTTTTGACAATTACATAATTAAATGGAAAGCAACTAGAATAGATAAACACATAAAATCCTCCCCTCGGGCACAATGTCAACAGAATCCGCCCCTCGGGCAATATCATGGAAAAACACCAGCCCCTCCGGTTATATCTCATATCACAATGGGTACCCGCGCTCACTAGGGGTGTATAGACTCCGTGAGGTGGTTTAATCAATAGGCTTTCGGCCTTATATCAACAAGCCACCTCGTGGCGTACAATCTCAGGCCCTTGGCCTCATAATCATAATTAGTGTATCACTGTTGCAGCGACAGCCCGACCCAAAGTATCCCCACAACACAGGCCCTCGGCCTTACTCAGTCAGAATCTCATAAGCCACTCGGGCAACAGTAAAACATGATACTCAGCTCAAATTATCATATAGAAAATCATTTAATGTGTTAAAATAGAGTAAAAATGGCTGAGTTAAGAAAACAGTAGAATATAGCATGACTGAGTACAAGTATAAAGTCAAAATAGTGAGGAAATATTAGTAAAAATCCCCTAAGGGTCCAAATAGTTGGCACGAGGCCCAAATATGGCATTTAGCCCAAAACATGATGATAGCAAATAGTTTTCAGTCAAATACGCGGTAAAACAGTCATTCGGGATGGACTAAGTCACAATGCCCAACGGTTTACGACCCCACGCTTGTTATCTAGCGTGTGTGTCACCTCAACATAGCACAACGATAGGAAATCTGGGGTTTCATACCCTCACGACAACATTTGCAATCATTACTAACCTCGATTCGGTCCAAACTCTAGCCCGCGATGCCTTTGTGCTCCAAATCTAACCAAAATCAGTACATAACCATTAAAATATGTTAAGGGAACAAAACCCACTCGAAAATATCCAATTTACATCAAAAATCCTGAATTTGCTCAAACCCGGCCCCCGGGCCCACATCTCAGAATCCGATAAAAATCACATCAATAGAATCCTCATCCTCCCACGAGTCTATACATACCAAGAGCATCAAAATCTAACCTCAAATGCCCCCTCAAATTCCCAATTTACACTCTCCAAATTCAAGCCCTAATTCCCCAATTTTAGGCTTCAATTTCTACATATTTCATGTTTAAACAAGTAATAATCGACATAGGATCAAGTATTGAGTTCAAAAATCTTACCTCCAAGTGTTATCCCTTGAATCCCTCTTCAAATCCTCTCAAAAAGCTTCAAAACCGTTCAAAAATGGTGAGAAATGGGCTAAAAATTGCGAAGAGGGATTTTTATACATTCCACGCAGACATCCTCTTTCGCGAACGCGGGATAACCATCACGTTCGCGATGACCAAAAACACCAGCCATCAAAAATGCTCTATGTGTTCGCGGCACCATCCTCGAATGTGATACACACTGGATACAGAACTATGCGAGTGCGGCCCAAGCCTCGCGTACGCGATGGAGAAAGGCCCTCCAGCCCAGCTTCTAGCTCGACTCTATGTGAATGCGATATCCTATACGTGAACGCAAAGAAGTCCTCCCCCAACACTACGCGAACGCAGGACATACTTCGCGATCATGATGAACAATTTGCTACTGCCATAAGAATACACTACGTATTCGCGATACTTGCCTCGCGAACGTGATGAAGAACTGAGGCCCCAGATACCAGCAGAATACAGCAATGAAACATGAAGGAAAAATAGACCAGAATTAATCCAAAACGCGACCGAGCCCCTCCGGACCACAACCAAACATGCCAACATATCCCATAACCTCATTCAAACTTGTTCCAACCTTTGGAACGCTCAAAACAATATCAAAACACCAAAATCACATCGGATTCAAGCCTAAGAATTCCAAGAACTTTCAAATTCCGCTTTCGATCAAAAAGTCTACCAAACCTCGTCCGAATGACCTGAAATTTTGCACACACGTCACAAATGACACAACGGATCTACTCTAACTTCCGGAATTCCATCCCGATCCCTATATCAAAATCTCACCTATCAACCGAAAAATGCAAAAATTCTAATTTTGACAATTCAAGCCTAAACCTTCCACTGACTTCCAAAACACATTCTGACCATGCTCCTAAGTCCAAAATCACCTAATGGAGCTAACCAAATCATAAAAATTCCAATCCGAGGTCATCTACAAACGAGTCAAATCTTGGTCAAACCTTTCAAATTTTTAAGCTTCAAACTGAGAATTGTTCTTCTAAATTCATTTCGATTACCCTGAAAACCAAAACCGACAATTTACATAAGTCATAATATATCACACGGGGCTAGTCATGCTCGAGAACTGGCGAGTAAAGTGCAAAAGCTCAAAATGACAGGTCGGGTCATTACATCCATGCTCCTCACACCAGTAGAAAATGTACGCCTCCAACCGTGGTAAAAATCATCAAGAACTCTCTGAATCCCATTTTCACAAACCAAACCATCAAGACTGACTCTGTCTAACTCAACAAAGCTACGCAAGCCATCATAACCTAAGAGCATTGCTATCAAACACCTGTAGAAACCCACTGCATCATAAGCACCCAAAAATCGATCATATCCATTACCATGCCGATCCAACCTACTACCAAGTTGTCCTAATTCTCTAAGTTCCTTTCGAAATACCTTCAAATTGATACATTTTCTTGCTAGTACACTGCTTTTCCCAATCGAAACTCACCACACGAGACCCAAGCATAAAACCACATTGTCTAAGGTTCATAAGTCGTTGATTACTCACGCAAATATCCCCAAAAGCACCACATTCAAAATACTTACCCTGAAGAGACTTTTTGCGAATCTAAAGCCTTTACCTTCACCTTCCTGATACCAATATATAGAATCCATAATGATATAGAAATGCCACAAGTCTTGTCATCCTCCCACATAAATCTCAGTTTCTAGCCAATTACACATCCCGAAGTTCCTCGATTGATATATATAAACCTTAAATCCATTAGAACCATTCTCGAGAGTCATCCACTCTGCTCAAATCTCAATTAGACTGACCAAATGGACTGAACGACCTGTGTCCCATTAGCACTTCAACACCCAAGGAAGTACCCCCACCTTAATGCAACCAGATAAATTCCTGCTCCACGCATATTACATCTTTTACCAATCACAACTGAAATCATTCCATGTTTCTCATATACCCATAAAGCATAACACAACCCCTATCCAAAATTTCCTTTACTCAAGTCATCCTCGATATCAACCTCTGTAAGCTATAACGGATTCACTAGTATACCTCAAATTGGAATCAACACAACACATACCAGTGCAATCAACTGATAAATAGCAAACTCCCCCACTTGGCTTAAAGCCATAGATCAAAACACACAATAACTCACAATGCCCATACTCTCTCATTGCCATAATACCATAGTGAGATTCAACTAAATCCCTCATAAGCTCATGCAACATATACCATCTCGTATTTCACATTATTTGCGAATCTCGCATTTGCCTTCGTAACAGTCAATACAACTCTTCTACGCCATCCAAACTCAAACTACAGCACGTATAATTCACTGATAAAAGAGGACTCCTAACCAACAAAATAAGGATCACACAAACCTCAGAACATCCCACAGGAGATAATCCACTTGCTTAACCTCAAATTGGGGTCTCTCTATACTCTTCCATAATCATAACTACTATGCAATCACTTAACCTTCCTGAGTCTGAATTCATATCAAGACATGAAATTTACTTCATTTCACAACTAGACAACATGAAAAGATCCATCAACACACCTATAACTCGGGGCTACACATCAAATCAAGATGGAATTCAAGAACCAAATATTTCTTTCTACCCTCAAGCAGACCCTTCTCGTCACATCCAAATCATATGAAAACATCTCGCGGTCACATCATATCATCACATAGCCATCCAGCCACAAACTCCACTAACAGGGGCACTAACGGACATATAAATCTAGAAGCATGTGCTCACAAATCAACACCCCAGTGCTCAAGATACAACCAAAACCCGACCTCAAGTCCTCCAGATTGGCCCAACATCAATACATAGAAATCACATCTCGCCCCTCGATCAGGGAATCACAGGCCGTCGATGCACAGCTGATATTGAGCGCTCATATACGCATACGAACACATGGAAGGAATTCAAAGAGTTACACTTCAAGTTGCATCAATGACGCACGATAAGAATTCAAGAGTGTGGATTTCCCAGCCTCTCGAAGATAAGTACAGACGTCTCTGTACCGATCCACAAAACTCTGCTAAACCCGCTCATGACTCGTGAGACCTATGTAACCTATGTTCTGATACCAAGTTTTCATGACCCAAAAACGAACCCGGTCGTGATGGCACCTAACAAGGTACTAAGCTAGCTGACACATTTCCAAAACCAATCAATATTTTCATTCTAAGGATAAAATCAAAGCTATTTAACAATAAACCTTTGTAAAGTGTTTAAAATAAAACAATAGTGCGGAAAGAAAGACCGATATCGTGGTGTCACTAGTCATGAGCATCTAATACAACTGTTTGACAACATCAAGACCAACATGGCTGGGAAAATCACAAAAATACACTAAGGAAGAATAAGGAGGGAGAAAACCAGGGTTGCGATCGTCAGGCAGCTACCTTTCTATCTCCGATGAACCTGCCACTAGGTAATCAACACCCACCACCGGGTTCAGAAATACCTGAATCTGCAAACAAGGTGCAGGGAGTCATGTGAGTATGCCAACTCAGTAAGTAATAAAAGTAAATAGAGACTGAGCGGTATGAAACAAATAAGATCCACGTCATGATAAACTCAGTAAGCACAACATGCTTTTAATCAGAATATAAGTCAAATCATCTCATTTAAAATCCACCTTTTGGTAAAAATCATTTGAAGATGCTTTCCAATAGTTTCAATAGAGGTTCAATGCGGTTTACAGTAAAAATGATGAAGATCATAATCGGCCCTTCGGGCAAAACATAGTTCGTATACAGCCCCTTGGGCAAAACCTCTCGATCACTTCTATGCATCTCATAAGATAAAAATCTCAGTGGAAATAACAAAGCCAAATCAGTGATTAAATTTTGAACATCTCGTAAAAACTCCAGTTTCAATGAAAGTTGTTTAAAAGCATTTGTTCAACATTTTCAACAAAGGCTCAGTAAAAAGAGGAGTGAAAACAGTAATTTCATAAAAACAAGCCCCTCGGGCAAAGCATTATATATATATATATATATATAGCCCCTCGGGCAGGCCTCTCAGTCACTCGAGACTCAACCCTCATCAATCAACGCTCACACTCAGCACTCACGCTTAATAGGTACCTTCTAATAACCGATGCGGCATGCGGCCTGATCCATAAGTATATATATTCGACTGCGCTCAGTGGCGATGTGCAAACTCTAGAGGGGCTCCTACATCCCAAGTGCTATATCGCTGCGGCGTACAACCCAATCCAATATCGTTTCGGTATGCAGCCCGATCCATATATCGCTACAGTGTGTAGCCCTATCCATATATATCAATATATATAGTTGCGACGTGCAGCCCGATCCATAGATACGTAATCCTCACAATAAGGCCCTCGGCCTCTCTCAGTCATTAACCTCACAATCCACTCGGGCTATTAGTAAAACAGGGTGTTCAGCCCAAAATATCATTTGTATGCATCAAAGGAATAATGAATACTGAGTTATTAAGTCAATAGAAACATAACATGACTGAGTACAGATCTTAAGTCAAAACAGTGAGGAAATAATAAGGAAAAACCCCTAAAGGTCCAAACAACTTGGCACGAGGCCCAAATATGGCATTTCGCCCAAAACATAGTAATATTTTCCAAAACACAAGTGTATCAAATAGTTTTCAGTCAAATACGCAACTTAAGAGTAGCTACGGGATGGACCAAGTCACAATCCCCAACGGTGCACGCCCTCACGCACGTCATCTAGCATGTGCGTCACCTCAATATAGTGAAACGAAGTGAAATCCGGGGTTTCATACCCTCAGGACAAGATTTACAATTATTACTTATCTTGAACCGGTCAAATCCCTGATCCGCGATGCCCTTGCCTCTCGACTCGGCCTCAAATCGTCCCGAACCTATCCAAAATTAAAATCATATCATCAATACATGCTGAAGGGACAAAGCCCACGTGAAAATTATCGAATTAAGCTCAAAATCCCAAATTTGCTCAAACTCGGCCCCGGGGCCTATGTCTCGGAATCCAACAAAAGTCACAAAACTAGAAACGCCTTTCACTCCTGAGTCTATACATACCAAAATCATCAAAAGCAGACCTCAAATGGCCCTTCAAATTACTAATTTAAACTCTCCAATTTCAAGCCCTAATTTCCCAAGTTTTCTCAAATTTTCCCACTAATATCATGATTAAGCAAGGGAATAATTATCATAAACATAAGATACAAGGTACAAGTAGCTTACCTCACTGAAAATACTTGATTCCCCCTTGAAATCACTGCTTGGAGCTCCAAAATCGACCAAAAATGGTTGAAGAATAACCAAAATTCGCGAAGGGTGGATTTATAGTTTCTGGACAGGAGACTCGCACCTGCGGTCCAAATGAGCGCACCTACGGATTCCACTTACCCGCAAATTTCCGCATCTGCGGCTACACAATCACACCTGCGGCCCCGTTTGTGCGATAAAATCACTGCACCTGCTATCAAACTTCAACTGGTCCAAAACCGCATCTGCGGCCTTCCTCTTGCATCTATGACCTCGCTAGTGCGGTTATGACAGAAGCAGTAACACCAGCTGCATTTCCTCAAGTTCAAACTTATCGAAAACTATCTGAAATCATCCCAAAGCCCTTGGGATCTCAACCAATAATACGAACAAGTCACATATTACCATTCAAACTTACCCCTGACCTTTAGAACACTCAAAACAACACCAAAACATCAAATCACCCTCGGATTCAAGCCTAAGGATTTCCAAACTTCCGAATTCCGCAAGCGATGCCAAAACCTATCAAAACTCATCTGAATGGCCTAAAATTTTGCACACACGTCACAAATGACACAATGGACCTACTCTAATTTCCAGAATTCCATTCCGACCCCGATATCAAAATTTCCATTGCCGACCGAAAATGCCAAATTTCCAATTTCACCAATTCAAGCCTAAATCTATCACGGACCTTCAGATTATATTCCAAACACGCTCCTAAGTCAAAATCACCCAATAGATTTAACCAAATCATAAAATTCAAATCTGCGGTCGAACACTAAAAAGTCAAGACTGGGTCAACCCTTTCATATTTGAAGCTTCAAATTGAGAATCATTCTTCCATATCTTTTCCGATTAACCTGAAAATCAAAACCACCAATTCATATTAGTCATAATACATCATATGGGGCTAGTCATGCCCGAGAACAGGCGAGCGAAGTGCAAATGCTCAAAACGACCGGTCGGGTCGTTATAGGATTCTGGGGTGATTATGAATTATTCATTGATGACATAGTTAAAATATTATTATTTATTTTGAAATCTCATCTTTAACTGTTAAATTGAAGAAAAATTGTGGTTTCAAAAATACTAAAACGAGAACTAAATTAAGTATTTATGGTTATCTTGCCTGACATCGGTGTCCGGTACCATCACGACCTTTATTGGATTTTGGGTCGTGACATGTGGCCTTGACTAGTAGTCATCGGAGAATGAGAAGTAAAGTTTGGAAATATTTTGAGGAAATAGAGAATAGAGATAGAGTTAGATGCAAAATTTGTAAAGATGATTTTAAACATAATACTAGAGGAAGTTTTGGGGGGACTGGAATACTTAGTAAACATATGAGAATTACCTATCCTATAGAATAGAGCTCTAATTTAGACGAAAATTGAGTAACTCTAAACCCTAGTACTGGAGGATTTATGAAATATAATAAAATGAAGGATCGTGAGGAGTTAGCAAAAATGATTGCTTTGGGTTGTCTACATTTTTCTTTTGCTTATTCATCATATCTTATTATGTATATTCAAAGGATTTATAATCTGTTATTTAAAGGTATCCATATAAGGACTTATAGATATGATATCTTTAGACTTCATGGACAATATCAGACATACATATATTATTTGTTTGACCACCTTCCTTGTAGAGTTTCTCTAACTTCTGATATTGGTCATGCTATTAATGAAAATGATAATTTGACAATTATATGTCATTAGATAGATGATAACTATTGTATGCAAAAATGTATTGTCGTTTTTAAATATAATGAAGATTAGAGTCATACTGCTATTTTTAAAAGTACTACCATTTGCGAAGTTGTTGCACTTTACAATCTTAATAAAAGAATATTGTGTATGGCTTTTGATAATACTTCTAACAATAATACTGCTATTTCAATATTAAGACTGTATTTGCAACCATCACTTGACGAAATTTTTCAAGTTAGGTGTGCATGTCATGTTTAAAATTTAATTGTTAAAAGTGGCCTTGATTTATTTTCGGCTGAGATTACTCATGTTAGAAGAGCAGCTGATATTATTCAAGGAAATAATAGACAATCTAGAATTAGGGAATTTAAGACTAAGTATACCGAACATAACCTTAACCCCCAGATTCATGCCAAATGAAATTGTTACTAGATGGAATTATACATACTTATTTTTAAAACGTTGTTACAAATATAGACTGCATATAACTGAAGTTGATGATAGGCATTGTACTTATCCAAACCGTATGTTAAAAACTAATACTTGGGAGGCCATTAATGATGTTGTTAAATTTTTACATAAATTTTATACAGCTACTGTTGAGTTTTCTGGAGCATATTACCTTACTATTACCATGGCTTTAGTACATATAGAAGAATGAAAAATATAAAGATGTTGTTGAAAAAATGCAAGAAAAATTCAAAAAATATTTCTTTCCAATTCCTCATAATTACTTAATTGGTGTTGTTTTAAATTCTTCTATTAAGATGTATAATGCCACAATTAATCATCGCTTTATATACTTATATGGAGATTGGACCAACAGAAACCTCAGGTATATATTGTTATATGAACAAGCTAAACGATTGTTTACAACAATTATATAATTATTATGCAAATATAATTGATGATGATGCTAATAATGTAGGCAATATTAATCCCACAATTCATGGTACTACTTCTACTACATCTGCTACTATGGATGAAGATGAAAGCCTTGATGTCACGATCCGGATTTCCCACCGGCGGGATCGTGATGGCTCCTACTCCTGAAAGCTAGGCAAGCCAACCGATACGAATCTAATACATTAATATTAACTCAAACAGTAACGAAAATAATAGCTACAGCTAAATAGATATATAGTACGGAAATTTTATAAGAGATCAAAATTCTAAAACAAGACTACCCCAATGATCTGGCATCACAATTTCACGAACATCTAAGAATTTCTACAAACACGGGTTTAAAAGAAATACAGCTGTTTTTCGGAATGAAAGAAAACAGGAACTAGGATAGAGGAAAGGAGAATCCAGGGTCTGCAAATGCCGGTAGATCTACCTTGGGTCTCCTGTGGACTGAAGGCAGCAACCTCGAACTCCGATCAGTATGGTCCGATACCAGGATCTGCATAGAAAGTGCAAAGTGCAGTATCAGTACAACCGACCCATGTACTGGTAAGTGTCTAGCTTAACCTCAGCAAAGTAGTGACGAGGCTAGGACACGACAAACAACATAAACTTGTGCAGTTAAATAATATACTAACAGAATAACAATAATAGAAGCTAAAGAGAAATTAACGGGAAGGGGCAACATGCTATGGGAGTACCAGAATAAGGAATCATAGTAGTAAAGGAAATTAAACAATTAGGGCACTTGAACCAATAACAACAAATAAACACAGCAAACAGAAAATGCACGGCATCACCCTTCGTGATTTTACTCTCAATCCTCACCATGCAATCAATAATAGAAATGTTCACGGCATCACCCTTTATGCTTTATCACTCATCCTCACCATATGAATAATAGAAATGTGCACGGTATCACCATTCGTGCTTTAATACTCTTCCTCACCATATGAATAATATAAATGTGCACGGCATCACCCTTCGTGCTTTATCACTCTTCCTCACTATATGAATAGTATAAATGTGCATGACATCACCCTTCGTGCTTTATCACTCTTCCTCACCATAACAACAACAATAACACGGCAAGGGCATCACAATCAAATAACTTTGTTTTATCATTTAATTTCACAACATAAATCTCAACTTGAGCCAATACTCACCCAATATCCAAACCAGGAACAACATAGTAAAACTTGTTAACATGAACAATAACTAGCTTAAGCAGAAATGTATAAGGAAACACAACTATCATATCTATAGAACTCACTCGCATGCTATGACCCGACAACGACACACCTATACGTCGTACTCAACAACTAACAAGTAGCAAATAGGGCAAACAATACCTAATCCCTCAAGCTAAGGTTAGCCACAACACTTACCTCGATTCCGCGGCCACAATCAAACCTCAATTACCACTTTACCTCTTGATTCCACCTCCAATCCTCTTGTATCTAATCATAATTAACTTAATAATATCAATAAATGCTAAAGAACTCAATCCCAATGCTTAATTATAGGTTTTCCAACATTTTCTCCAAAAGTCAAAACCCGACATCGGGCCCGCTTGGTCAAAACTCAAAATTCGAAGCAAAACCCGATTACACATTCACCCCCCCCCCTTCCCGAGCCGGGATATGCATTTGGTTTTGGAATCCGACCTCAATTTGAGGTCTAAATCCCCAAATTTCGAAATTCCTAAATTCTATCCAAAATCCCTAGATTTTGTGATGAAATCTTGTAAAAAGATGAAATAGATTGAAGGAATTGAGTTAAGAATCATTTACCTATGATTTGGGGAAGAACTTGCTCTAGAAAAATCGCCTCTTGGAGTTTAGGTTTTGAAAATTTGAAGAATGAATGAAAAATACCATCCAAGGTCCTTTTACTCAGCTGCAGATGTCGCATTTGCGACCAGAGTTTCGCAAATGCAAAGCTCGCAATTGCGAAAGGGCCATCGCATTTGCGAAGCCTTCAAAATTCCTGCTGCCTTTGCAAATACGAGGAAAGTGTCGCATTTGTGACCACAGACCTCGCAATTGCGAACAAATGATCGCAGTTCCCCTCCCAGACTCCCTTCACATTTGCGAAGGTTTGTCCGCACTTGTGAACTATGTTGACCCAGCCTTCTAATCGCATTTGCGATGAAAGGCTCGCAAATGCGAACCCTTCAGGGCTCGCAATTGCGATGCCTATCTAATAATTGCGAGATTAGAGACCTGCAACAGCTGAAGCATACCAGCAATATTTTCCTAAGTGCAAAACACTTCGTGGCCTATCCAAAACTCACCCGAGTCCTCGGGGCTCCAACCCAAACATGCACACAAGTCTAAAAACATCACACGGACTTACTCGTGCGATCTAATCGCCAAATAACCTCTAAAACAACGAATTTAACACCAAAACTCATGAAATCCTTAAGAACATTGAAATTTCTATTTTCACAATCGAACGTCCGAATTACGTCAAATCAGTCTCATTTTTCACCAAATTTTACAGACACGACTTAAATACTATATCAAACTTGCTTAGGGCTCCAGAACTAAAATACGGGCCCGATACGAACGAGATCACACCCTATTCCATTTTTAAAAATTCTTATATTTTCCAGTAAACAACTTTCTTCAAAAATTCATTTCTCGGGCTACGGACTTCGGAATTTGATTCCGGCCATACGCCCAAGTCCCATATTTTATTACGGACCATACAGGACCGTCAAATCACGGGTCCAGATCCGTTTACCAAAAATATTGACCGAAGTCAACTTTAATCAATTTTAAAGGAATAATTCAATATGTTTCTTAAATTTCACAAAAAGCCTTTTTGGAAACGCGCCTGGACTGCGCACGCAAATCGAGAAGAATGAAAATAAGGTTTTTAAGGTCGTGAAATACAGAATCAGATTCTAAAACAAAATATGACCCTTCGGTCATCACACTTGATTGTTTTAATATTTGGTCTACATTTTCTTCCACTCAAACCTGTAGCAGAAACATAGATGAACTTCAATTCCACTTGAAAATGCAAACAGATCCTTGCACAAAGGAATTTTCACCGTTGGTATGGTGGCATAAAAATAAAAAGCAATTTCTTGTTCTTTCCGCAATGGCTCGGGACGTGCTAAATGTGCCAAATTCTATTGTTGCATCAGAGAGAATATTTAGTCAAGCAAGACAATAACTAGGAGACATCCGTCACTCATTGGGAAGGAATGCTTTTGTTTAGTATGTTTCAGAGATTGGATTATATAGGAACGAAGAAATCAAGGAAGTGAAGATGTTGATAAACCAGAAGACGAGGAACTTGGAGATATATTAACACATGGTAACCCATCTGAATTGAACACTCCAGACGATTACCAAGAAGTTCATATCGATTATGAAGAACTTATTAAGGCAATTCAAAACCTTTAAAGTTTGAAGATTATATTTAAGAATTCAAATTTAAATTTAGTTTTTTTTCTTTAATTTATTTGTTTTAAAATGTAAATTTTAATTTGCAAGTTTGAATTAGAAAAAGAACTTGCAAATTATAAATTAAATTTTTTCATCCTCATTGTATTATCTTAAATTCTTAATGAAATATTCAAATATAACGCTTTTAAAGCCTTTGAAGTTTTTATTCAAAATTCCAGATATAAGGCTTTTAAAGCCTTTGAAATTTATTCAAACACTTTTTTTATAAGATTATTTTTATGTTTTATATTTTTACTTTATCTTAATATAATTTATGATAGTTATACAAAATATATAAAAAATAAATAAAACCGGCCCAGCCCCTTAGACCAGGAACCATTTCGGTTCAAATTTTCACTGGCGAGGCTCGGACCCGATAAGACCGATATTTTGAAACTGGTAACCGCACTGGTACCAAGACTGGCTGGTCTCCTTTTTCTCTAGTCCGGACCAGCCCAGCCCGGCCCCACCCCTTGACATCCATAATCCTATGAGAGAAGTTTTGCCAACATACCTTCCTTGAGCTTTCCTTAGATTACTAAAACGTTCCGAAACTCCTAGCGACCTCAATCTATTTAAAGACATGATAAAATTTAACCAAAATTAGGAAAAGATTCATGGGTTCAGCTCATTTAAGCATTTCATCAAACACTAGGTATGTAATTTGACTACAAGGTTTTCCTATTGGATTTTCCTTCACCCCACAACCAAAATCATTCAACAATTCATCTCGGATAATTCAACAACCTCCAAGACCCTCTATCGATACGTGCATGCCATATCTTCTACTCCCCGGCCTATTTAGGCTCATAACAAACTTGAATGGAAGATTTAGAATAAGAACTTACCCGGATAGGCAATGGCTTAGCAAATGGCTTCCTTGATTCTTCAAGATTGGGCAAGATGAGTAGATGGAGCTTCTTCCTCCCCTCTCTAGTTCCTTCCCCTCTCTAAAAACGTCAGACCTTTTGCTCCCAAATGACCCCCTTATGTCTTTTATTAAAATGGGGTCAGGTTATAAAAATATAAGATAAATCATCTGAACTTAAGTCTGTGGTCGCAGAGTGTACCGCAAAATAGGTATACAGTTCACATAAGGGACCACAAAACAGGTATACGGTCCGTATAAGGGACCACAAAATCAACCTCCAATGTTGGGTTGGTCGGGTTAGGTCTGCGGTCCGCAGACCAGTTATGCGGCCGCAAAATGGACTACATAATCACCCTCCAAAATTTTCTCATGTTGGTTCTGTGATGGAAGTGCGGCCTGCGAAATAATTATGCGGTCGCACAATGAACCGCAAAATGACCTCCAAAAATTGGCTTTCTCCTATTCCACTTTACGGCAGATCTGCAGTCCGCGAAGTAGTTCTGCAGCTGCATAATGGACCGTTGAAATGCCATATCCTGTAATAATTTTTTCCACTAACTCCATAATGCTTTGCGCAACCCAAAAAGTCTGTGCCTGGCTCGCAAGCTTGCCGCGAAAATTCTTTGTACCCTTCTAACACATTAGCCTACCTCGGCACCACAAACCTCGAGTTATTGGTAAAAATTTATGGGGTCTTACACCAATCCCCGGCAACAGCGCGCCAAAATTTGACGAGCTTCTAGTCTATAGAAATTTAAGGCTCGTACTCTATCAAATTATAGTATAGCTTATGATATTGTCCCACAAAGATTCAAAGATCTATGCTACAGATTCCTGGTATTTTAGCCACTATATGAGAGAATCAAATTGATGAAAGGAGAGTAGGATCTTAGAATTTTAAATTTACTTAAATAATATCAAACAACTTTCGGAAGATTTATATTTAAAAAGAGTTGGGAATCATTAAATTCACTTGATAATGTTATTATAAAACTATTTCAGATTCACTATATTTCACCGAAGAATAATTTCTTATTGCGAATATAAAAAAATTTACTCACTCCAAAACAATCAATTAATATCACTCCGTGAGGTTATATATATTAATTAATTGATATCTAGTGATAGTAAAAACTGAAATAATGTGTTTGCCTGAATTGTACTAAAATTAATAAAAACCTCTTGAGATTAATTTCACTGAATCATTAATCATAATTGAGTCAATCCCTTCTTGAGAATTAGAATTGAAAAAAATAAGATAAAGATTTTTGAATCTGGCGTCTTGCTTGATTCAATTCATCCTTGAGGATTAGATTTGAAAGAAGCAAGATTGAAGATTCGGAATAACATATAGTTACAAATTACTATTACTCTATGTTATTAAATAACTGCATAATGTATCAATTTTGCTTCGTGAGAATTACAAAATGTATACAAGAATAATTAAGAAATAAAATAGATGAATGTGACAACAATAACTACAATCTATCATTCTAGTACATAATAGATTAGAAATAGAAATTTTCATGACAAGCACATATGAAATTGAAATTGAAATTAAAATTATAATAATATATCAAGCTTCATCAACTATCCCAACAAAAGAAAATTTCTTCATAAAGAAGTATTTAATTTTTACAAAGATGAAAAAAAATAACTCTTCAAAGAGTATTATTTTTACTTGCAAAATAAAAGACTAGAAGAAAACTTAAGTGAAAGACAGTGAGAGACCAAGATAACAATGTCTACTCCTTAATACTTGATATGTTCTCTTAAGCCATGTAGCATATTTATAGGATTATAAGTCAAGATGGATCTTGAGTTAAGGCCTAGATGAATCTAAGTTAAGGACTAGATGAATCTATGACTTAATTTCTTCTTCTTCTTCTTTTTTATTCTTTGTCGTGTCTCACATATGCATCAGGCCTTTTCTTCCTTTTTTTTATTCCATTATTTTTTTCTCTTGAGCTTCATATTTTGTCTTCCCCAACTGCTTTTGGATAATGCAGAAGATAACATGGATTGATCCTGTAGAATGTTTGCTGGGTGCACTGAGTCTTCTGAAAAAGTGGTTGTATCATTGGAGGGAATATGTTTGTTAGATGTGTTGAGTCCGACGTTGTAAACAGTAATGTTATCAAACTCTGCTTTGTCGAGTTGCATTATAGGAATTGGAGATCTATTTCCAGTGAAAACTTACATTGGATTCATGTTCTTCAGAATTTGTGCCCCAAGAGTAGTTACATTTACAGCTGCTGGAGTGGAGGAGCTGTTTTGATCCATGTTGTGTGCTACATTACTCTCCACCAGCTATAGATTCTCTTCATTGTTCATCCGAGCACTCTCATTCCCATTTTCTGCACATCGCCCAAGTGTTGAACTAGTCTGGTTTCTATTTCTTTGATGTTTTGCTGAGCTAGTACTAGACAAGTGTTGTTGCTTCATGACATGTGGAGATGCATTTTGCCTTGAACTGACTGATCTCGTGAGAGTAGACTTAGACTTTTGCTGTTCTTTTATACTGCCTGGGGATTTTGGCTGCCTATTATTTGATGTTGCATCTCGATCAAACAGCTGCCTTTCCATCCCAACATCAATCAACACATGTTCATTGTCCAAAACTCCAAAAGAGTTAGCATTCTTTGATCCATTATCCATATTTTTATGCATTGGATGTGTAGCAGCTTCATTACACAATTGTGCAGCTGCTGCTAGTTTTTCCATGTTGGCTCGATCACCAGCAGTAGCAACAGTAGGTTTCAAAATCCCAATAGTAGGCTGCTCAACTCCAGCTAAAGGCTTAGCATAGTTAGCCTCTATATTTGATGCTCTAAGACTTGTAGTAGTTGCACCCTCCGCAGCCATAACACCTACCTGATCTTGCCCCTTATCAGCCACTACAGTTTCCTTAAGGACTACTGCTTTACCAGCTGATTCACCAACTGCAGCAGAAGGTCGATCAACAACTACAACAGCAGATTCCCCCAACAGTCGGTCGATCACAAGTTGCATTCAATGCAACAGTCCTCACAGTTGTTGCATTATCATCAGCCTCAGTTGGAAGGTTGGTATTTTTAACAACAGCAGTAGTTGCATAAGATGAACTTGAATGTCCATTAAATGCTGCTACAACTGGAACGTCAACAACACCAGTACTTCTTGCTTTAAGTTGGACCTCCAAATTTGGAATAATAACCTGCGAAAAGCCAACACCATCCATAGGTTTCCCAGCTTCAATTGGTATGGCAGCATTTGTAGTTAGAGTTTGCCCAGCTCCGCGTGTATCAACTACCATACACAATTGTCCATCCGATGGTGTTGTTGTATCTTCAGCAATACCAGCATCAATACTCCTGATCATTTCACAATTTGAGTTGTCTGCATTAACTAAACTCAGGACCCCTTCACGATTCCTAACCAATACATCAATAGTGTCATTTCCAGGAACTGTTCCAGAGGAATTTTTAGTTACGTTTGCTGTATTAGTTTACTTATTTGCATTAATTGCTCCAGTACTGTTCCTTTGGGATTCACATTATCTGTTGCATCACCTACTGATATCCCTTGTTGTTCTAAAGAAATACCATAAGCAACTCGATTACTCATTTTCCCATTTTTCAAATTAAAACCTTGTTTTCCTCCTTCATTATGCAAAAAAGTGTTGCTCAACCAAAATATTTCTTTGCACTGCTTCATCAACCAGCTTACCACCTGCTCTTTCCATATCTATTTGATTCAACCTTTTGGCATTCAGATAGTCCCTAGCATCACCTTGTAACTTGTCAAAATTGGACAACTCAACAAAAGGCAGATTACTTCCAACTGTCACTTCCTCTGCCCTTACTTCCTTACCAGCTTTTTCGTTCCTCACTAGACAAGCATTTTCAGCATGTCCTTGATGCTTGCAGTAATTGCAATATGTAGGAAGATTATCATACACCACTTCCTGGTAGTGCACGATAGTTTTACCCGAAATTCTGTCCACAATAAGTAATTTGACCTTTTTAGGATGTTTGTCCATAAGATCGAGTATGACTTTCACCCTCGCTGCACTAGATCGAGTTCTCTCTTGTGTTGCCTTGTCCACAGCAAGAGCTTTCCCCACAGCTGAAGCAATAGACAATAACAATTTCTTCGCAAAAAAATTATGAGGTAAACCCGGAAAGGAGATCCACACAACTGTCATGGATGTTTCCTCTTTTAGATTGAATCCTAACGTCCACAGAAATGTTCGGAAAAAGAATTCATTACCTTTTGCCTTGACATATCCAGTAGATCTTGATAATAACTGAACATAGTCGTTGTAGAGATCAAATCTAATCAACAGATGTCAATAGTCCAGCTCTGGTTTCTAAATTCCTGTAGCTCTGGTTTTCTATATGAAAACATCATTACAACAGCTTGATGTAATCCTTCTTCTTTTGTAAACTCATTAACCTCATCCAAGGTAAATTGTATAGTTGGTTCTCCCAGCTCAAACGTTACAGTATATAGTTTGACCTTTGACAAATTTGCGGCAGCTTGATTTGAATTGAGCTGCGATGCATATGACTGTTTTGGGTTATGATTTTGATGTGTTTCAATGGTGTTTTGAATGGACTCTCCCACATCTTGGAGCTGGGGAGAGACGATGGCAGCCATGGCTGCTCAAAACGTCATCATATCATTGACGTGAAAACAAAATTAAGGAAAAATTCTTCGCGCTACAGTAATCACGGAATAAATTTTAAGATCTTTTTTTGGGGTTTTGGTTTGTTGGTGGGCTACGATTTTTTTCTTTTTTTTTCTCTCTCTCCTTTCCCTTTTCCTTGAATAAAAAAAACCTTTGAATTAAGATTACTACAAACTTTAAGAGCAAACTAAATATCCAAGAACAAATAAAATAATAGACTGATAAAACTAATACTCCCTCCATTTCAATTTATGTGAACCTATTTCTTTTTTGGTCCATGCCAAAAAGAATAACCCCTTTCCTTATTTGTAAACAATTTACCTTTATGCAATGATTTATAGCCACACAAAATATATGTGCCTCATTTTACACCACAAGTTCAAAAATCTTCTCTCTTTTCTTAAACTCCGTGCCCAATCAAATGGGTTCACATAAATTGAAACGGAGGGAGTACTACATTAATAAAACCATTACTATTAAAAATATGATTAAAGCAAATACTAAATTTAATAGTACATACATACTACTAATATCTTGTACATGTACACATAAACACCTACTATGTTGAATTAAATTAATATTTATATGTAGTTGTATATTAAAAACACTGGTACCATCTATAGTGTACATAAAATAAAATAAAAAAAAACTCATGATGTTATGAAACAATAAAAGTAGAAGAACAATATTGCAGAGAAAGAGAGAGGGAGAGAGAATTCTTATTGATTTTGGGATAAATTACAATGGAATAGAACACTCTATTTATAGGGAGAGATTGGCTTAGCCACCAAGCAATAAACCCTAGAATCTCTCTAAATATAAACATTCACCTTAAATAGAATTCTATTTATAACACTTCCCCTTGAATGTTTATTCAACAGATAATGTGCCTCGTTAAAACCTTAACTAAATAAAACCCAATGGGAAAAAAATTTAGAAAAGGAAAAAGAGTACACATATCTAACAATACACTTTTTGGTTGCCTCGTTAAAAACCTTGCAAGGAAAACCCAATGGGAAAAAACCTTGTAAGGAAAAAAGAGTGCAACGCGCATTAACTCCCCCTGGTGAGAGCATCAATTCACATCCTTGAGCCTTCACATTCCAATCTTGTGCACCATCTTTAAGAGATCGTTGGTAGAGATTTGATAAATAAATCAACCATATTAACTTGAATGAATATTTTGCACCTTAAAACATCATTCTTGATAGAGATGAATTGTCTTCATATGATCTTCCGTAGAATGGCCTTTTCAATATCTCCATAGAGGTATTCTCGATATCACATTATCATGCTTATAGTTATGCAAGATACATATGTGCACAAATTGTACTTAGGATGTGGTACTTCAAGACCAAGAATTGTATATGCTTTAAACGACTTAAATCATTCATGGATTGTCATATAAGTTAAGTCATATAAGCTATATAATAGACTTTAGATGAATATCAAGTTTTTATGTCATGCTAGACATATAAGATATCGGAAACTGATTGCACATACCATTGACTTTATACTTTCAAGTATTTGAACTACATGTCCAAAACTACATGTCTTTCATATTAAACCAATTCTATTTGAATTGTGTATCGTCTATTTGGCCAATATTTTTGTATCTGTCTCGATAGCCTTAAGATCTCCATCTATACTTAGCGCTATGATAGATGTCGTCGACGAATATTTTATATCGGTTCCAATAATTTTTCATAGACATAACATAGAGATCTCTTCATTCATATATTCAGGTACCTGAATCTCTCATGAGATTTTATGAAGTGTTATGTCATGTGATCTTCTAGATCACTTGCCTCCTTATTATGATCAGTTTGATCACTTGCTCATCTTCTTTATCAAGAAGTTTTATTTGAAACTGATTTGTCTATACGCTTTAAGCGTACCATAGACTTTGTCCTTCTAGGACTTAATATGAGCATTTGCAATGAGAATATAGTTACTTTCTTTGGATCAGCAAATGCGTATGACATGCTTTGAAATATACTGCAAACGAATTATCTTTATATGAACTTCAAGTTTATATTATGATATTCGAGGATCTATATATACAAATGATAATCCGTTCCACGTAACTTTTTCTCAAGTGTTTATCATGTCTGCCCCTTATGTTAGAAAAACTAACTTGTTTCCTCAACTTTGAGAGCCCATCTTTGTGTGTCATAGTGCTAATCAAAATATACACCGCACATCAATAATAATAAGATGGAATTATTTGGTTCCTGACCCCGAACCACTTGTGAGGGGAGAATGTAATATACAAACTAATATAGGTAACTTTGTTCTCATAAGAAATAGTTTAGCTATTAAGTGGAGGCACTCAATAAATTATTTTGCTAAACCAACTGTGATGTAAACCAACTTATCAAAATAAACTTTCTTGAGTAGAAAATCTGGAAATTATGCTCGAAATTAAATTATTGAGCAAGTTACCTCGCAAAACATCATATTGCGGGTTAATAATAATCGCACATGTAACCATCTCATAGATGCATCTTATGTGGTATACATGGTAAGTGAATGGGCTCATATTCACTTTTGATATTTCCAGCGTTTATGGGATTCAATCCCAATTTTAGTTGGTATACTAATTAATGAGAACAAGCAACCTAGGATAATTCGTAAAGAACTTTCTAATTCTTTAATGGTTACTCATTTGAATTCTCTTTTATTTTTGCACATCATACTTAAATTGATATGACTAAACCAGCTATGCCAACTGGATATCAATAAACTCCAAGTTTATTATGATAAGAGTTTTATATCAATAAAGTTCTACTTTATTGTGGCATTCTTTTATTTGTGTAGTACAAACTGAAAAATAAAGCGGGTAACTTTTCACATACATATTACCCCGCTACAAGTTGTAGTAATAGAAGATATTAAATCTTTCATTTCTTTATAGTCTCAATATAATCAACTGCTTTCGCGTGTACTTTGGAAACAGAATAAGTTTCTTTGAGACTTACTACAACACAATACCTTATTGGTAATCAATTGTGTTTCTCCAAAATAGTATAATTGGCTCTTGCAGAGTTCTCAATTAATTTTGTACTACCACATATTCATCAACATCAATATGGTGAATATCTCTTTTAAAGAGAAAGTTCTACCATTATGGTTATGGTCAAAATTATATGCAAGATAGGTTTCTTGCATTAATGTTATTCTTTAATAATCGCATTACCAAAATAATTTGGTGTGCAATAGGTACGTGACCAATGACCATTCATGCCATAATAATGACATTATTTTCTTATATCTTCTCAAACCTCCTTCTAGAGGTGAGTGTGGTATATTCACTACCACTTGCACGTTCATGTTCTTCCAAGAATGAATATGTATTCATAAATTAGATGTTGTCATATTCACATCATGAATGGACCATAATCATCTATATGTGCTTTATAAAATATCATGTCAAATCAATGACAAATATTACTTTCACAAAGTGAATGATTATTTTGAGAATCCTTATTGTTCTCATTATCACAATGATGACGATTATAATTTCGTCTATTGCCACGTCCACATCCATTGATACCTTCACGGTAATAATTTTGTCTTCTTTCAGACTTATCACATATTGCTATCACATTCTCTTAAGGGAATGAGAATGAAGCAAATTCAATGGGACGTGTTTTCACTTCTTGTGCTCACGATCATATATGACTTTGATCATGGCAAGTCTTAGAAATTTTACCACTTCGAGTGGTTATAATTTCTTACTAACTCCATTAGAGTTATAATCAAAATTCATTTTCTTTGCTTGTATTTAAAATCAAATTATAGAATAAAAGAGAAAAATACGGTAAATACTTGCCTTAAATCCATAATTTAATCACGAAGGAAGTTCATGGAATAATTGACAATCATTATGCTCAATCCCAAATCTTCTACTCAATTAATTAGAGTCTCGTACTGATAACGTGTTATGAAACAGGAAAAGTAGAAGAACAATATTGCAGAGAAAGAGAGAGGGAGAGAGAATTCTTATTGATTTTGGGATAAATTACAATGGAATAGAACCCTCTATTTATAGGGAGAGATTGGCTTAACCACCAAGCAATAAACCCTAGAATCTCTCTAAATATAGACATTCACCTTAAATAGAATTCTATTTATAACACATGTTAATTAATAGTAATGGGAGGAAAAATAAGAGTTTGTGAGAAAGTTTAATACAAAAGGAAAGAGGAAAGTGAAATTTGACATCTAGAGATCCATTCACCAATATTAGAGATGCCAATAGGGACTTGGCCAGCCCAGATCAGCCCGTGATTTAACAGGGTTGGGCTAGAATTTTTGAAACCCATTTAAAAACGAGGCTTTTAAGCCCCAACGGAGTAAGCTCGTGGCCCGTGAGGCTTGACTGAGGCTGGGCTGGCCGGCCCGTGGGCCTAATAAAATATTTATTTAAAATATATACAAAATAAAAGTATACTGCCTCTAGAGATGGAAAGTCAGAACTGGATCTTTACTAAGAGGAACAAAAACTTGATCTTGAGAAGTTTCAAGAAATGGATGCTGTCATGTATTGGAAGGACCATACTAGAAAATATCTCGATCTTTCAGCGATGGTGCGTGATGTACTTAGTATTCCTATTACCATTGTAGCATCGGAATCAACATTTAGCATTGGTGTCGTGTTCTTACAAAGTACAGAAGTTGCAGTTATCATAAAAATGTCCAAACACTTGTTACTACTCGAAATTGGATGCACAACTTTTTCCAAACTCAAACTGATAATATTTTTTTATGTGAATTTGAATATTATTAGTTTTTAAAATTTAATTATTATTAAGATTTAACTAATTAATATTGCATATGAATTGTAGATGTAGATGAAAATGAAGATGTTGAGACAACCTTGTCACAAACGGATTCAAATGTGTTTGATGTTGATGATGCGTTGGATATCTTATAAGCGTCATGGACGTTCTCTTGAAAGTTTTGACTTTTAGTGAATGAAATATAGTCTTGTCTTTTACTTTTTTAGAGTTTATTGCGATATATTGGAACAATATAAAAAGTTATTACGTTTTGCGAAATTTTTCCAATAAGATATTTTGTTGCTTTTAAATAATTAACTTTTTCATGTCAGAACTTAAAAAAATATAAAATTATTATATTGGAGCCAGCAAAGTTATCACACCCTAACCCGGATCCGGTCGTGATGGCGCCTCTCGTGAAGACAAGGCCAGCCAACTACTCCCAGTTCAATCTTTAAGTAGTTAAACATTAAGAAAACAGTAATAAGCATAATCAATTAAACTAAGGTTTAAGCAGTTAAAAACATAATTTGCGGAAAATAACTCCAACACAACCCGAAATCGGGGTGTCACTAGTCATGAGCATCTATAAATCCTACTACAAGTCTGATAAGTCCATAACTACTACAAATGTCTAAAAAGAGATACAAATGACAAAGAGGGAGGAACACGGGACTGCGTACGCCAAGCAGCTACCTCGTGAACTCCGAATGTCTGCCGGGAGCCCTCAACTCGTACTGGCAGGATCAACAACACCTGAATCTGCACATGGGGTGCAGGGAGTAAAATGAGTACTCCAACTCAGTGAGTAACAAATATAAATAAAGACTGAAAGCAGGAAATCACGTAAGGCACAAAAGCATGCTATAATGAAGCAGTAAAACCATTTTAAACAGTAAACCAGTAAAAGATAGGTAAAATCCTTTAACTCAAAATTTACTTCATGAAAAGCCTTTTTCAAAAATTTAACAGGTAATTGACAGTCAATTATGAAAAGTAAACACATAAAGATTCGTCCCTCAGGCACAGTATCAACAATTCCGCCCCTCGGGCAACATATCAGAATAGTACCAGCCCCTCGGGCTCAATCACGTAGAACCATACCAGCCCCTCGGGCTCAATCTCACATCACAATGGGTACTTACGCTCACTGGGGGTGTACAGACTCCTGGAGGGGCCTCTTACGGCCCAAGCGCAAAATCAAGCCACCTTGTGGTATCATCACTAGGCCCTCGGCCTCATATCAGTCAAGCCACCTCGTGGTATACATATCCCAGGCCCTTGGCCTCATAATCTATATCAAATGATTCCTCACAACCTAGGTCTTCGGCCTTACTCAGTCAAAATCTTCACAAGCCACTTGGGCAATAGTAAACATATTTTTCAGCCCAAAATATCATTTAAAAGATCATGAAAGTGTTAAAACAGAATAAACATGGCTGAGTACGAAAATAGTGAAATATAACATGACTAAGTTCAAGTAAAAAGTCAAAACAGAGAAAATACCAGTAAAAATCCCCGAAGTATTCAAATAGTTGGCACAAGGCTCAAATATGGCATTCAGCCCAAATAATGATGATAGCAAAAAGATTTCAGTTAAATACGCAGTAAAATCATCAATCGGGACGGACCAAGTCGCAAACCCCAATAGCGCACAATCCCACGCTCGTCATCAAGCATGTGCCTCACTTCAATATAGCATTACGATGTCCAATCCGGGGTTTCAAACCCTCAGAACACCATTTACAATCATTACTCACCTTGAACCGGTCAAATCTCTAGCTCGTGATGCCTTTGCCCCTCAAATCGGCATCCACTCGTGTCGAATCTATCCAAAATCAGAATGAGGATGTCAAATATGCTAAGGGAATGAAGCCCAAGCAAAAATAATCAAAACACGACACAAATCCTGAAATTACCAAAACCCGACCCCCGGGCCCACATCTCAGAATTCATAAATTTTTACATCAATAGATTCCTTATCTCCCCACGAGTTCATACATATCAAAAGTTTTGAAATCCGACCTCAAATGGTCATTCAAATCCTCAAGCAAATGTCTAAGTTTCCAAGCCCTAATTTCCCCAATTTTCACCCTTAATTTCCATGATTTCTAGCTCTAATCTATGAAATAATAGCATAGGAACAAGTTTTAGGTCCAAATTCCTTACCTCAACGAAGTTCCCTAGAAGTCTCTCTTTCAAATCGATCAAAAAGCTCCAAGGCCGATGTCAAAAAATGGTGAAATAGCTAAAATTCGCGAAGGTCACAATTTATACCTTCTGCCGAGACAATTTCGCATCTGCAGCACAATACCCGCTTCTGCGGTACCGCATATGTGGCCACATAACCGCTTATGCGGTTCTTCACTTAACGGACCAAAATTGCACATGCGCTCAACATTCCGCAACTGCGGCTTCGTAGGTGCGGTCCCACAACCGCATCTGCGGTTCCTGACAACTTCTCAATAATCTGCTTCTGTGGCTCCTCTTCCGCATGTGCGGCGTCGCACCTGCGGTCCCCAATCCGCAGGTGCAGAAATACTAGAAGCAGTAAAAGTTCAGCAGCTGCAAACATTCCTCAAACTCCTCGTCAACCATCCGAAATCACCCTGAGGCCCCTGGGACCTCAACTAAAAGCACAAACATATCCTAATACCTTATTCAAACTTGTTCCAAATCTTCAAAACAGCTCATACAACATCAAATCATCCAAAACACCTCGGATTCAAGCCAAACTTTCTAAAATATTCCGAATTTCGCTTTTGATCAAAACCCAACCAAAACACGTCCGAATGACCTAAAATTTTGCACGCACATCCCAAATGACACAACGGAATTATTGCAACTCTCGAAATTCCATTCCAACCCCTATATCAAAATCTCGCCTTCTAATCGAAAATCGCCAAAATATCAACTTTGCCAATTAAAGCCTAAATCTACTCCGAACCTCCAAAACTCATTCCGATCACGCTCCTAAGTCACAAATCACCTCCCGAAGCTAATCGAACCATCGAAACTCACACCTGATCCCTCTAACACATAAGTCAATATCCGGTTGACTTTTCCAACTTAAGCTTCTTCAAAAGAGACTAAGTGTCTCAAACCTTATCAAAATTATCCTAGATTCGATCCGACTAACCTGATACCACAAAATAAGGATAAAAAAGCATAAAGAAGCAGAAATATGGAAAATGGAGCTATAACTCATGAATGACTGGCCGGCTCGTCACATCCTCCCCAACGAAACGTTCGTCCGCGAATGAATCAAGAAACATACCTGAAACCTCAAACAGGTGAGGATATCTGCTCTGCATCTCCCGCTCAATCTCTCAGGTAGCCTCCTCCATGGGCCGACCTCTCCATTGCACTTTCACTGAAGCTATATCATTTGATCTCAACTTTCGAACCTGACGACCCAAAATAGCTATTGGCACCACATCATAGGTCAAATCATCATCCAACTGAACCGTGCTGAAATCCAAAACATGAGACGGATCCCCAATATACTTGCACACTCGACAAGATAGGTGGCAAAGCAAGCTCATAAGCCACCTCCCCAATCCTTCGAAGCACCTCAAAATGCCCAATGAACCGAGGACTCAATTTACCTTTCTTCCCAAATCTCATAACACCCTTCATGGGTGAAACCTTCAACGGGACCTTCTCGCCAACCATGTAGGACACATATTGAACCTTCCTGTCAGTATAGCTCTTTTGCCTCGACTGTGTTGTATGAAGCCTCTCCTGAATCACCTTCACCTTTTCTAAGGCATCCTGCACCAAGTCTGTCCCCAATACCCTAGCCTCGCCGGGCTCGAACCAACCAACTGGAGATCTACACCGTCTCCCATACAAAGCCTCATATGGAGCCATCTGAATACTCGACTGGTAGCTGTTGTTATAAACAAACTCTGCAAGTGGTAGAAACTGATCCCATGACAATAACACAAGCACGCAACATGTCCTCCAATATCTAAATAGTGCGCTTGGACTGTCGGTCCGTCTGAGGGTGAAAAGTTGTGCTCAACTCAACCTGAGTACCCAACTCTCACTGCACAGACCTCCAAAACAGCAAAGTAAACTGAGTGCCCCTATCTGAAATGATGGAAACTGGGACACCATGCAAACGAACAATCTCTCGGATATAGATCTCTGCCAACCGCTCTGAAGAATAGGTAGTACACACAGGAATGAGGTGCGCGGACTTGGTCAGCCGATCCACAATCACCCAAATAGCATTGAACTTTCTCAAAGTCCGTGAAAGTCCAACAACAAAGTCCATGGTGATCCTTTCCCACTTCTACTCGGGAATATCTATCCGTTGAAGCAAGCTACCCGGTCTCTGATGCTCATATTTCACCTGCTAACAATTGAGACACCGAGCTACAAATCCCACAATGTCTTTCTTCATTCTCCGCCACCAATAGTGCTGCCTCAAATCCTGATACATCTTCGCGGCACCCGAATGAAGGGAATACCACGAGCTATGGACCTCCTCCAGAATCAACTCCCGAAGCTCATCCACATTGGCACACATATCCGGCCCTACATCCTCAACACCCCATCATCACCAATGGTCGCATCTCTGGCATCATCATGCTGAACATTGTCCTTAAGGACAATCAAATGCGGATCATCATACTGCCGCTCTCTGATGCGATCATATAAGGAATACCGAGAAACCACACAAGCCAATACCTGAATGGGCTCCGAAATATCTAACCACACGAACCGATTGGCCAAAACCTAAATATCAACTACAAGAGGTCTCTCCCCAACTGGAATATATGTCAAACTCCCCATACTTACCGCCTTTCTGCTCAAGGCATCGGCCACCACATTGGCCTTTCCCGGATGGTACAATATAGTGATATCATAATCCTTAAGAAACTCCAACCATCTCCGCTGCCTCAAATTAAGATCCTTCTGTTTGAATAAGTGCTGGAGGCTGTGATGATCAATAAACACTTCACAAGACACGCCATGCAAGTAATGCCTCCAAATCTTCAACGCGTGAACTATGGCAGCCAACTCCAAATCATGAACGGGGTAATTCTTCTCATGGGGCTTCAACTGACAAGAAGCATAAGCAATAACTCTACCCTCCTGCATCAATACATAACCAATTCCAACTCTCGAAGCATCACAATACACAGTATATGAACCTGAAGTTGATGGCAAAACTAACATTAAAGTTGTGGTCAAAGCTGTCTTGAGCTTCTAAAAGCTCTCCTCACACTCGTCCGACCATACAAAAGAAGCACCCTTCTAAGTCAACTTGGTTAAGAGCGATGCGATAGATGAGAATCCCTGAACAAACCGGCGATAATAGCCTGCCAAACCAAGAAAGCTACAAATCTCTGTGGCTGAGGATGATCTGGGCCAACTCTGAATCGCCTCTATTTTCTTCGGATCAACCTGAATACCCTCGCTGGACACCACGTGCCCCAAGAAAGCCACTGAAGTGAGCCAAAACTCATACTTGGAGAATTTTGCATAAAGTTTTTCCTCTCTCAATCTCTGCAACATAGCTCTTAAATGCTCCGCGTGCTCCTCCTGACTACGTGAATATACCAGAATATCATCAATGAAGACTATGACAAACTAGTCAAGATAAGGACAGAACACACTGTTATCAAATGCATGAACGTTGTTGGGGCATTGGTCAGCCCAAAAGACATCACCAAGAACTCATAATGACCATATCGGGTCCTGAAAATTGTCTTAAGAATATCCGAGTCCCTGATCCTCAACTGGTGATAACCTAAACGGAGATCAATCTTGGAGAACACTCTCACTCCCTGAAACTGGTCGAATAAATCATCAATGTGAGGCAAAGGATACTTGTTCTTAATTGTTACCTTGTTCAATTGCCTATAATCAATGCACATCCTCATAGTGCCATCCTTCTTTTTCACAAATAGAACCGACCCACCCCAAGGTGACACACTAGGCCGAATGAACCCTTTATTAAGAAGTTCCTGAAGCTGCTCCTTTAATTCCTTCAACTCCGCTGGGCATGCTACCAGGCCAATACCAAAATTAATATCCATGTCTGGTAGCATGCCCGGCAGGTCTGCAGGAAACACATCGGGAAAATCCCTCACAACTGGAACAGAATCAATACTGGGAGTCTCAGCACTGACATCCCTCACAAAGGCTAGATACAAAAGATAACCCTTCCCAACCATACAATGGGCTTTCAAGAATGAGATCACTTTACTGGGAACATAATCAGTCACAGCTCGCCACTCGATCTGTAGCACACCCGGCATAGCCAATGTGACTGTCTTAGCATGACAGTCCAGAATAGCACGACACGGAGATAACCAATCCATGCCCAAAATGACATCGAAATCCATTATACACAATAATAAAAGATCCACATGGGTCTCTAGACCCCCCAATAGTCACCATACACGATCGGTACACACGCTCTACAACAACAGTATCTCCCACCGGGGTAGATACATGAACAGGTGAAGCAAGAAACTCATGGGGCATACCCAAATAACGAGCAAAGTATGATGACACATAAGAAAAGGTGGAACCGGGATCAAATAATACAGAGGCATCTCTGTGGCAGACTGAAACAATACCTATAATAACAGCATCAGAAGCAATAGTATTGGATCTGCTTGGAAGTGCATAGAAACGGGCCTGACCACCACCTGATCGACCTCCCCTCTGAGGCGACTCCTAGCTGGCTGGGCGGGTGGTGGTGAAGTAACTGGAGTTAAAGCCGATGACTGACCCATCTACTAAGATGAACTAGCAAGACAACGAGGGCATTGCCTCCATATATGACCCATCTCACCACACTCATAACAACTCTCAGGTGCTGGAGTAGGGGACTGAAGGGAACCTCTTGCACCGAAATGACTAGCAGATGCGCTCGGCATAGAAGAGCCTTGAACTGATGGGGCACGGGACGAACTCTGAGCTGGAAGGGCACTAAATGATGACTAGCCTTGATGAGAACTGTGAGAGCCATGACCCGATGACGCCCCACGATAACCTGGGCGATCTGGCTGAGTATGCCTAAAGGGACGGCCTCTGCCGTGCTGAAACTAACCTCTCGAATGAGCACCACTATAACTACCAGATCCTCGAGGCCTCTTGGCCTCCCTTTCCTCATGCTCCTGGTGACGAACAGACTCAATCTCCCGAGCAATGTCTACAACCTCCTCAAAGGTAGCACCAATCACCTTCTCCCTGGTCATGAGAATACGAAGATGATAAGTGAGGCCATCAACAAACCTCTTAATCCTCTCTCTATCTGTCGGAACCATCCAAACAGCATGACGAGCTACTCAGAGAACCTCATCTCGTACTGCGTCACAGTCATCTCTCTATGATACAACCACTCAAACTCTCTACGCAGCTCCTCCTTGCGGGACTGCGGCACATACTTCTCCAGAAAGAGAACAGAGAACTGTTGCTAGGTAAGGGGTGCTACATCAACAGGCCTACGCCTCTCAAAAGCCTCCCATCAAGTGAAGGCAGCTCCAAAAAACTGATAAGTAGTGAAAGCGACTTCGCTGGTCTCCAGAATACCCATTGTACGATGCATCCTCTAGCACTTATCTAAGAAACCCTGGGCATCCTTGCCCTCTACACTACTGAAGGTCGGAGGCTGCAATCTACCAAACCTCTCCAACCTACGCTGCTCGTCCTCTGGCATAGCAAGAACTACATAGTCTTGAGCAGCTGCAACCGACTGGGCTGGATGTGCCCCCGGCGTCTGAAGTCCCTGCACGACCTGCTCAGGTGTGCGAGTGGCGGGAGTCTGATTGCCTCCCCCGGCCTGAGAAGTAGCTGCGACTGTAGTGGCTAAAAATGCCTGAGCTAGGCCAATGCAAACTAATAAGATCTGAGCTAAGGCTTCTTGAAGACCCGGAATCACAATGGGCACAGCTAATGCCTCAGTTGGTGCTGCTGGAGCGCCCAGAATTGGGACTTGATCTTAAACTGGGGCAGCTGGTGGATCTGCAGGTGTTGCACTAACTTCTTTGCCCCTACCACAACCACGTCCGCGTCCTCGGCCTCTAGTGACCACGGCTGGTGGCACTGGTGGTTGTCCATCCTGACCGGTAGCGCGTGTCCTCACCATCTGTGAGAGAATAGAACAACAGAAGTTTAGTACTCGGATCAACAAATTCGCACGACAAGAATTTCAAGAATATGAAATTTTTCCTAAAGGTTCGGCAGCCTCTCGAGGATAAATACAGACGTCTCTGTACCGATCCGCAAGACTCTACTAAACCTGCTCATGACTCGTGAGACCTATGTAACCTAGGCTCTGATACCAACTTGTCACGACCCTAACCCGGACCCGGCCGTGATGGCGCCTCTCGTGAAGACAAGGCCAGTCAACTACTCCCAATTCAATCTTTAAGCAGTTAAACATTAAAAATAGCAATAAAAATAATCAATTAAACCAAGGTTTAAGCAATTAAAAACATAATTTGCGTAAAATAACCCAAACACAGACCGAAATCGGGGTGTTACTAGTCATGAGCATCTATAAATCCTACTACAAGTTCGATAAGTTTATAACTACTACAAATGTCTGAAAAGAGATAGAAATGACAAAGAGGGAGGAACATGGGACTGCGGACGCCAAACAGCTACCTCGTGAACTTCGAATGTCTGCCAGGAGCCCTCAATTCGCACTGGCAGGATCAACAACGCCTGAATCTGCACACGGGGTGCAAGGAATAAAGTGAGTACTCCAACTCAGTGAGTAACAAATGTAAATAAAGACTGAAAGCAGAAAATCACGTAAGGCACAAAAGCATGTTATAATGAAGCAGTAAAACCATTGTAAGCAGTAAACCAGTGAAAGATAGGTAAAATCCTTTAACTCAAAATTTACTTCATCAAAAGCCTTTTTCAACAATTTAACACGTAATTGAGAGTCAATTATGAAAGTAAACACATAAAGGTTCGCCCCTCGGGCACAATATCAACAATTCCGCCCCTCGGGCAATATCTCAGAACAGTACTAGCCCATCGGGCTCAATCACGTGGAACCATACCATCCCCTCGGGCTCAATCTCACATTACAATGGGTACCCGCGCTCACTGGGGGTATACAGACTCCTGGAGGGGCCCCTTACGGCCCAACCACAATATCAAGCCACCTCGTGGCATCATCACTAGGCCTTCGGCCTCATATCAGTCAAGCCACCTCGTGGCGTACATATCTCAGGTCATCGGCCTCATAATCAGTATCAAATATTTCCTCACGACATAGGCCCTCGGCCTTACTCAGTCAAAATCCTCACAAGCCACTCGGGCAATAGTAAAACATGTTTCTCAGCCCAAAATATCATTTAAAAGATCATGTAACTGTTAAAATAGAGTAAACATGGCTGAGTACGAAAACAGTGAAATATAACATGACTAAGTTCAAATAAAAAGTTAAAACAATGATGAAATACCAGTAAAATCCCCGAAGGGTTCAAATAGTTGGCACAAGGCCAAAATATGGCATTCAGCCCCAATAATAATGATAGCAAATAGATTTCAATCAAATACGCGGTAAAATCATCAATCGGGACGGACCAAGTTGCAATCCCCAATAGTGCATGACCCCACGCTCTTCATCAAGTGTGTGCCTCACCTCAATATAGCACTACGATGTGCAATCCGGGGTTTCAAACTCTCAGAACATCATTTAAAATCATTACTCACCTCGAACCGGTCAAATCTCTAGCTTGCGACGCCTTTGCCCCTCGAATCGGCCTCCACTCGCATCGAATCTATCCAAAATCAAAACGAGGACGTCAAAATATGCTAAGGGAACGAAGCCCAAGCGAAAATAATCAAAATACGACACAAATTCTGAAATTACCAAAACCCGACCCCCGGGCCCACGTCTCGGAATTCAATAATTTTTACATCAATAGATTCCTTATCTCCCCACGAGTTCATACATATCAAAAGTTCTGAAATCCGACCTCAAATGGTCCTTCAAATCCTCAAGCAAAGGTTTAAGTTTCCAAGCCCTAGTTTCCCCAATTTTCACCCTTAATTTCCATGATTTCTAGCTCTAATCCGTGAAATAATAGCATAAGAACGAGTTTTAGGTCCAAATTCCTTACCTCAACGAAGTTCCCTTGAAATCTCTCTTTCAAATCGTCCAAAAAGCTCCAAGGCCGATGTCAAAAAATGGTAAAATAGCTAAAATTCGCGAAGGTAACAATTTATACCTTCTACCCAGACATTTTCGTATCTGCGGCACAATACCCGCTTCTGCGGTACTGCATATATGGCCACATAACCGCTTCTTTGGTTCTTCACTTAATGTACCAAAATCGCACGTGCGCTCAACATTCCGCACCTGCGGCTTCGCAGGTGCGATCCCACAACCGCATCTGCGGTTCCTGACAACTTCTCAATAATCCGCTTCTGCGGCTCCTCTTCCATATGTGCGGCGTCGCACCTGCGGTCCCCAATCCGCAGGTGCGGAAATACCAGAAGCAGTAAAAGTTCAGCAGCTGCAAACATTCCTCAAACTCCCCATCAACCATCCGAAATCACCCCGGGACCTCAACTAAAAGCACAAACATATCTTAATACCTTATTCAAACTTGTTCCAAATCTTCAAAACACCTCAAACAACATCAAATCATCCAAAACACCTCGGATTCAAGCCAAACTTTCTAAAATCTTCCGAATTCCGCTTATGATCAAAACCCAACCAAACCACGCCAAATGACCTGAAATTTTGCACGCACATCCCAAATGACACAACGGAATTACTGCAACTATCGGAATTCCATTCTGATCCCTATATCAAAATCTCACCTACCAACCGAAAATCGTCAAAATATCAACTTCGCCAATTCAAGCCTAAATCTACTCCGAACCTCCAAAACTCATTCTGATCATGCTCCTAAGTCACAAATCACCTCCCGAAGCTAACTGAATCATCAGAACTCACACCCGAGCCCTCTAACACATAAGTCAACATCCGGTTGACTTTTCCAACTTAAGCTTCCTCAAAAGAGACTAAGTGTCTCAAACCTTACCAAAATTATCTCGGATTCGATCCGACCAACCCGATACCACAAAACACGGATAACAAAGCATAAAGAAGCAGAAATGGGGAAAACGGAGCGTTAACTCATGAGACGACTGGCCGGGTCGTCACAAAAGTATATCAGTCCAGCATAATATGCTAGAAGTTTATACACAGGTGCACTGAACTCCAGTATATTATGCTGGACCGGTCTCTGTTGCAGCAAAGTAGTGGCTATTTTTTAATGACTTGACAAATGCTGGTTATTTTTGAATGACCAGTTCGAAAACTGGCTAGACCATGCTATTTTAACATCAAAATGGTAGGCTAGCGAGGCCCAGCCCGTTAATTGCTAATCCCATATTGACAGCTCTAACCAATATTTTATAAATTTATTAATGAATGTGCGACAGCTTTTAATTTTTCAAAATTATTCACTCTCACTTGTATTCGCGTTGTTTCAAATTGCTGTAACCTTTTAAAAAACTACGATCAATGGGTTTTCAATGGTTAGTGATATATCTCAAATTCTTCTGAAATTTTGGAATCTTAAATATGGAAAAGAAACTGTCAAAGGAATATGATACCTGATCAAATAGCTAAATTGAAATAGTTAGGCAATAGGTTCATCAAGCCAACTATTACAAAATTTCTTAATTTAAACTCACCCAAAATGGTCCAAAGCTAAAGCAAAACAGTATATAACACATTAGAAAAAAAGTCTTTTAAGAGTAAAAAGAAAAAAAGATATCGTAATTGACGGCTTTAATCATATTCAATTAGTAATATTATTGTTTATCTTAAGCCTCGAGCATCCAAAGTCAATTATAACCAACAAAAGCAAATAAATTGATCCATATAAAAGGAGAAATTGAAAAGAAATTCTGGGTTGGCTTTGGATTCCATCGTCTAAGTATTTGACTTTAAAGCAGAATGGACAAAACCAAAAGACAACTACCAAAGTACACATTAAAAAGTACTTGAACACGAGGCATAGACTGCAGGCAAGGAGTTGCTTTCCTTGGAATTGAGAAATGTTAGGTTTGGCTTTAGTTCTTTTCTTCTTATTTTTTTTTCCATAATATTTTCCTCTTTTTTCTATAGTCAAAGCCAAAAAAATTAAAGACTTTGCCTAAGAACAAACGACATCATCAATTTAGCATTTCTTCCCCAATATTAGACCAAAACCCTTGAGGTTGCAATAATCTTTTCTGTGCTCACTATGCCACTACATCAAGTATACAAATATCTTTTTTCTTTGGTCAAAAAGGAATAGCAGATAATACATTAAAAGTTTAATAGATTTGGCTTAATTTGCAACTTTTACGCCTCACTTATGTTGTGCTTGTATTACTTGAACTTTTCTTTACAATGTCTATTACACCTAAACTATCTTTCTTTCACTATAATTTTATGATACATCTTCTAAATATTATTTTTTTTTCATTTTTAATTTATGTGACATGGTTTGAATTAGTATAGATATTAAGAAAAGATGAAAAAATTTATAACTTGCGCTCTAAAATATGTCATATTATTTATGTGACTATAAAAGAATATACTACATATATAAACTAGAACGGGGAGTAGCATTACTTCTAAAACTTGTGATTGATATATCCAAATGTAGATATATATATATATAAAGTATATTTTGATTTACGCAGTGGAATTTATTTTTTGAAAATAAAAGAGAAGATGAAAGGATAGGTATTCCCTCCCCCCGTCCCCTCAAAACCCAATTCCCCAACCACCGCCAACCCCAAGTCAGCGCTTCATCTTTAGCGGTGTTGTTTTTCCATGAAAAGTCAGAAAGACAGCGGCGCCTTGTTAACGGTGATTCCCACGAGATAGTAATTGTAAAATCGGACTTATCTTTTTCCTCGTTCGGTTTGGGTTCTCTTCAATGGTGGGGCCTATTTCCATTAGCTACCACTCTTTGCTTTTCTGCTTTTTTCTTCTTTAGCCCACTCGTGACATATTATTAAACAATTTCACTCTTCCTTTTTCTCCCCTCTTTTACTCTGTGTCCATGTGCTTTTTGTTTTTATAATTTTTTTTATGTTAATTGTCTCTTGTAAAACCTACCTTCTCAACTACATTGGACTCTTGATGTTGCAATAAAGGTCAAATTTCACTATTCCATTATAAAGAGAACAGACAAAAGCTGCACAGTTCTACGCTGGTCTTAATCGTAGTAGGACAAATATAAGAACTATACACAATTTAATTCATAGATTTCTTTTTTGTCTTTTTTATCATGAAATGTAAGTCTAGTTAAACTTAACATATATAAATGGTTCAGAACATCAAATGGATCAAGATATTGTTTGTTGAGTAGTTTTATAGTAACAACAGACCGAAATCCTTATTGTATTAGGAAAAATCAAGTTGATATGTAGAATTAATTATGTGCAGACACGTGGATCAATAATGTGATGATAGTTGGCACAAAATAGTTAAAGAGACACGAATCTTAACAGACAGGGGCAAAGAATTCGAGAAAACGGGAAGGAATGGTTACCCAGACCTCTTGATAATTTGAAGAGGCATCGAAGAATTGAACCTAAATAGCAAAAAGTACAGATACGTATTATCCGTAATTAATGGGCATCAATGATGGGGGACGTTATAGAATCTTCACGAAACAGTTACAATTACCAATTATAACGTTACATAAATGCTATTAAATGCTCATAATGGTTCTATTATGAGAGAAAGGAAACGTATTACTTAGAAATAGCTATAAAAGGAGAGAAATAACATTTGTAAAGAGACACAAAATATTGTTGGAATACATTGATTTACTTTGCTTTCTTCTACTTATTTTGCTATCATTAAAGTTAATTTCTCTTATTTATTTTATATTTGATTATCTGTAACCCGGGTTCTTCTAAAAGTAAGCTTTGACCGAAATTCTTATTTTCTGGTTAAACAAATTGGTTCTGTTACAGGGAGTCTGATAATCTTCTACTTTCCAAATCGATTCATTCATAAAAAAGAATCATGTCGAATGTCAACGACAATAACCAACAAAATTTACCACTCCAAGGAGATCCACAACATCAGCTGAACGAACAAGGTGACAGAACTCCACCTCCTTCACCACAACGTTCTCAACGACAATCACGAAAGGGGACTCCTAACAGAGCTGAATCGAATGAAAATGACAAACTCACAAATGATCAAGCTATTGATGAAGCTCTTAAAAAATTAATTGCTCAACAAGTCAACAATGCTCTTCAGGCATTTACCAGCCAGTTGTCGGTTGTACCGCCAACACCAACTCTAAACAACAACACCCTGGAAAATCCTCGCTCCGGACTCGTTAACTCAGGTAGCGACGGAACTCCCAACGAGTCTCGTTATGGAGAACCAGGTAACACAATTAATTCTGATTTATAAAATTTAGTATTAACTTTGCAGAAACAGTTCAAGGAGCAGAGCGACCGCATAGAGCAAATACCTAGAGTGTCGCATGTAATCAAGGGAATAGATATGGACAAATACTCACAGCAACCTTGGAAGCCAAGTGCTACTCCTCTACCAATTCCGAAGAAATTCAAGATGCCCGATATTCCAAAATATGATGGAACAACTGATCCACGAGACCACGTAACTGCATTCACAGCCGGTGTAAAGGGCAATGACTTAACCAAGCAAGAAATTGAATTAGTATTGGTCAAAAAATTTGGAGAAACACTCACTAAGGGAGCATCAACATGGTACTCTCTTTTACCCAAAAATTCTATAGATTCTTTTGCTGAGCTTGCATATTCATTTATCAAAGCACACTCGGGAGCTCAAAAAGTTGAAAAAAGAATGGAGGATATTTTCAAAATAAAACAAGGAGATACGGAGCTACTCAGGGAATTCGTAGACGGGTTCCAGCGTGGGAGGATGATGTTGCTGTGTGTACCTGATAACCGGGCAGTTATGGCATTTGCTAGTAATCTAAACGAGAAAAGTTCAGAAGCCACGAGAAGACTCAAGGAAAGCTTACGAGAATTTCCAGCAACAACTTGGAATGATGTTTATAATAGGTACAACACGAAGCCGCGGATAGAAGAAGATACCATCATTCAATCTCGAAAGGATGAAAAGGTAAGTTCAAGACGAGCTGAAACTGAAAAAAGGTCCGGTAAAAATAGGTACGAGCCTTACATGGGACCAGCAAAAAGAGACTCACGTTCAAAACAGGATAACTCAAGGTATGATCATAGATCAAGAGACAGAGAGTCAGGTTCATCATCAAGGTTCGGAAAAGAGCAAACGACATGAGAGACGCGAGATGATGATAGAAACTCGATGGCAAAGATCGACGGTTATAGTTTTAATGTTAGCACATCAGAGTTAGTGGCAGTACTAAGAAGTATGGGAGACAAGGTACGATGGCCAAATGAAATGAGATCAAACCCGAATAGGCGAAATCCTATTTTTTTGTGCCAGTTTCACAACGACCATGGTCACAACGGTGGATTGTAGGTTGCTGCAGGCGAAGTTGAACATTTATTAAAGCAAGGATATCTAACCGACTTGTTTAGTGAAAAGGGTAAGCAAGCATATATGAAGAACAGGAAGGAGCCTCCTAAACCCCATTCACCAAAAAGGACGGTTAATGTTATAAGCGGAGGAGAAGAAATTAATAGCATAGCATATACGGCAGCCAAGAAGGTTTCAAAAATTACAGTCACACACGGGAAGCGAGTTCGGCAAGTTTTGGAAGAATATAGTATCACATTTGATGATGCAGATGCAGATGGTGTACTAACCCCGCATAATGATGCACTGGTAATATCTTTACTTGTACATAACACTAATGTAAAACGAGTTTTGATTGATCTAGGTAGTTTCGTGAATATCATTCTGTTAAGAGTGGTAAACGAGATGCCAGCTGATGATAAGCTGATAACCAAGACACACACCTTGTCTAGTTTTGACAACTCTAGCGTCGTAACAAAATGGGAGATAATACTCACCACATTCGCTGAAGGAGTCGTCAAAGATACAAAATTTCAGGTGGTAGAAATGGATATGGCTTACAATATGATTCTCGGTAGACCATGGATTCACGATATGGATGATGTTCCATCTATTCTACATCAAGTTATCTAGTTTCCATCACAATGGGGGATACGTCAAATACGTGGTGACTAATAAGCTTCACGAAGCATTAATACCGTAGCAGATTCAAATGCAAAGAGTGATGAAAAATAGCAATCACAGAATACAGTTGAGGACGCATCAACACAAACATCGACAGAAGATGGGCAAACAGATGTAGATTCGAGGCCCGACACTATTCAGGAACCAGAAGAAAATAAAAATATCAAAACAACAATCGAGGATTTGGAAGTTGTGGTGCTGTTTGTACATTGGCCAGATAGAAAAGTCTATATTGGAACCAACCTCAGCCCGAAAATGAAGCGTAAGTTGATTGAATTCTTAAAAACTAACGCAGATTGTTTTGCTTGGTCCCATTCAGACATGACAGGTATACCACCGAAGGTAATGACCACAAATTAAATGAAGATCGATCGTACCCACCTGTCAAGCAAAAGAAAAGGAAGTAGGTTTCCTTCAAAAACCAGGTGATTCAAGATGAGGTGCAGAAACTTTTAAAAATTGGGTCTATCAGAGAGATAAAGTATCAAGATTGGTTAGCTAATACTGTGGTAGTACCTAAAAAGAATGATAAGTGGCGAGTTTGTGTAGACTATACTGATCTGAATAAAGCTTGCCCTAAAGATTCTTTTCCATTACCACATATAGATCAACTAATTGATGCTACTGCAGGCCACGAATTGTTAAGTTTTTTAGATGCCTATTCAGGGTATAATCAGATTAAAATGGATCCTCCAGATAAAGAAAAAACTTCTTTCATCATAGACAGGGGGACATACTGTTACAAAGTCATGTCATTCGGTTTGAAGAATGTTGGGGCCACATACCAAAGGCTAGTGACCAAAATATTCCAAGAACATTTAGGAAAAACGATGAAGGTATATATAGATGATATGTTGGTCAAGTCACAACAAACAGGGGATCATATTCACCACTTGACTGATACATTTCATATTCTTTGCAAATTCAACATGAAGTTAAATCCTGAGAAATGTGCATTTGGCGTCTCATTAGGTAAGTTCTTGGGATTCCTTGTTTCTAACCGTGACATTGAAGTAAACTTTTCACAGATTAAAGCTATCGAAGAAATCCCGGATATACTTGTCACACCTCCTTTTTTCCTATACCCCGGAAAGGGTATAAGGGAGTTTTTCCAACTTAAAGTGACAATCGAAACGGGATTCATTTATTATTAAAAATTCAGAGTCGCCACTTGGGATAATTTATGGTGTCCCAAGTCATCGGTTCAAATCCCAAATCGAGGAAAAGATTGACTCTGTTTTACAATCCGCGAACACAGAAATTCGGGTAAGGAATTCTGTTAACCCGGGAGAAGGTGTTAGGCATTCCCGGGTTCCATGGTTCTAGCACGGTCGCTCAACTATTATAATTGGCCTATTATCTGATTTTAATACACGTTTTAGCCTATGGTTCAATTTTAACTTATTAACCGCTCTTATTCATTTTTAGAAAGATTGCAACGTCATTTAAAATATGTCTTGAACCACGTCACATAAATACACCCGCAGTCCACGACACATTTTATTTAACGTTATTAGGATTTGGATTTGGGTCACATGAAATGCACACCCGAGTTTAGGAAGGTAATTTTAAATTATGCCTAAAGCGACTACGCTTTTTTCAACTTTGCGAGGGCCATAGAAAATTCGCTAAATGTCATGCCTCGAATTCTAAGGATTTAAAATTAATTAAATGAGGGCCATGAGTTTTGAGGTTTTATTGTGGATGGAGTGGTATAAATTGATAAGTACAAAAGGCCTAAAGAAATGGGTTAGCTACATGTATATCACTGGAGCCTTTTTTTATAGCATACTACAATTCAGAAAGGTGGAGTTGGCATTTATGTGAAAATAACAAAAGACATGTGCCAGCTGTGGGTTCATCTTCATATCATCTTCAAAAGACCGACTTTCGTTTTCAAATTCTAGAAAGAAACTAACAAAATTTTATAACAAAATAATGAATCTTAAATGACCATATGAGCACACAAAAAAAAAACCATGTTGAGAACTATTCGGATGAACTAGAAGGAACAAAACAAACATGGACATACAAAAATGCATTTTAAACTTGATTATAACAAAGAACACTTAAAGTAATTAATTTATTTAACACTATGCTAAAGAGAAAGTTGTAGTATCACCACTATAACTTCTACAGTACCATTTTGAAGCAAAGGAAGTTGAATCTTCACATGGTTAATTTAAGAAAATATGCAGCCAATAACATAAATTGAAGATAAGATCCTTCCACTAACGCAATCTATTTTTTTTACATCTTAATGTTGACAAATTGTTCAACTTCACATACTTCTTTAAATTTCAAAATATGAACATGGTGCTACATGGGCTTGAAATCTAAATGTAAACAAAACAATACCTGCTGGTTACAAGTCATGAGCCAAGAAAAATAAAATAAAAAAGTAAAAAAAAACAAAAACGAGACAGAGTCATGAACATACTAGAATAACGTTAACATTTGCAAATCTCAATTCACTCAATCAAAGAAACATCATTCATGCGAATAGATCCAATACGAAAGAAACTTTATCAAAAGAACCAAATCAATTTGTTTCTGCTTCAATAAAGATGCTCTGACATTTTTTAACTCAAGAGCTTGAATTACATACCTACAAGAGAGTGAATTCAAATGAATAAAATCTGAAAATTATAGAGTCAATACAGCAGCAACAACAAAATCTCTATCAACTCTTCTTCAAACCCAAGATTCAAGGCCCGAAATGTTGAAAGAAAAATTTAATAAAAATTTTCAACCTATTTTTCTCTCCTCCCCCTCTCTTCTTTTTTTTCTTCTTCTCAAATTTCTCTTCTATTTATAGAAAAAATTTCGAGATTTTTCACATTTTGTTTTAAAAATATTTTATTATTTTATTGTTTTTAATTAAAATAAATCCCACTTACAAATTGCTTTTATTTTTTTTATAAAAAGAAATCTCACCTTCCTTTACTTTTATTTTTTAAATTCCAACTTTAATTACTTTTATCTTATTTAAAATTCTATTTTTTTATTTTTTAAAAGAGAACTCCACTTATTTAACTTTTCTTAAAAAAACAATCCACTTTCTTTTGCTTTTCTTTTAAAAATGCTACTTTATTTTACTTTAAATTTTTTTAATTTTCAAATACCTTTATATTTATTTTTTAATTCCAACTTTCTTTTAATTTTATTTTTTTAAAATTTTCACAAAACTTTACTTTTATTTTTTTAATTTTCTACTTTCTTTTACTTTTTAAAAGAGAATTCCACCTACTTTTACTTTTATTTTTTTTATTCAATACTTCCCTTTTTCTTATTTTCTAAATCACTCCTGAAAATTTAAAAAAAAATATTTCGGAATATTTTATATTATTTAAAATAAAAATAAAAATAAAATAATATTAATAGTAATAATTCACCTTTTAAAATTTTGTATTTTCACCCTATAATAAAAAGTGTAACAAAGCTAAAAATTGCAGGTTAAAACTCCTAAAATATTTACATAGAAGAAGTGATAAAAAATTAAATATTGTCAAAAATTAGGTGCTCACAATACTCACTAGCAAGAAAGAAGTTCAAAGGCTGCTTGGAAGAATAACGGATTTGGGCAGGTTCATTTCCAAGTCTTCAGAGAAATGCTTCAAATTCATTTCAGCTTTAAAAAAGCAAAACCAATTCGAATGGTCTGAAGAATGTCAACAATCACTTAAGAGTTTAAAGGTGTACCTATCAAACCCGCCATTGCTGGCCAAACCAAAAGATCGGGAGAGATTGCTTGTCTACCTTACAGTTTCAGAAGTGGCGGTAAATGCCGTATTAGTTCGAGAATATCAAGGTAAACAATCACCTATCTATTATGTTAGCAAATCTTTGCTAGATGCTGAGACTCGATATCCTCATTTAAAGAAACTTGCATTAGCTTTGATTATGGCATCTAGGAAATTAAGTCCTTATTTCCAGTGTCATCATATTTTTGTGGTAACTGCCTACCCCTTACGTGATATATTACATAAACAAGAGTTATCTGGTAGATTAGCCAAGTGGTCCATAGAACTAAATGAATATGACATATATATCAACCTAGAACTGCAATAAAGTCACAAGTTTTAGCAGATTTTGTGGCAAACTTTAGCCAAGGAATACAGTTAGAAACATAAAAAGAACTGCAGGTATTTAACGATCTAATCCAGGTACTTGGACCTTATTTACTATTGGTTCATCAAATGTAAAAGGAGCAGCTCTGGGCATTGTCGTAGTACCACCTGTGGGAGAAACCATAAGACAAGCAATAAAGTACCATCCAATCACTAATAATGAAGCATAATATGAAGCAGAGATTGCAGGTTTAGAGTTGGCACGAGAGCTCGGAATAGAGAAGGTAGTAATCAAAAGCGATTCGCAGCTTGTTGTTAACCAGATGCAGGGGACTTATACAGCTAGAGAGGCGAGGATGTAGCAATACCTGGAAAAGGCACGGGATTTGGTCGGGCAATTTCAAACTTGGAAAGTCATGCAAATACCAAGGGAAGAAAATGTCGAGGCAGACTCCCTAGCTAATCTTGCATCTACGGCAGAAGTGACAAATGAAGAGAATGCTTCCGTGATTCATTTGTTTTATTCAGTATTCGATCAAGACAAAAATGAGGTAAATTACAATAATCTAACTTGGGACTGGAGAAATGAGATTGTCAATTTTTTGCAGCATGAAATTTTACCCGAGGATAAGAAAAAGGCTCAAACACTTCTCAAAATAGCTGCTCGCTATTGTCTAAAGCAATGTAATCTTTATCGAAAAATATTCGGTGGTCCTCTAGCAAGATTCCTCGGGCCTTCTCAAACAGAGTACGTGATGAGAGAAATACACGAGGGGCATTGTGGAAATCATGCTGGAGGAAGATCTTTGGTAAAAACAATGATAAGAGCCGGCTATTATTGGTCAAAAATGGAAGAAGAAGAGGAAAGTTTTGTGGCAAAATACGACAAGTGCCAAAGATATGGCAACAACATGCATCGACCAATTGAATTATTACATCCGGTCGTTGCACCGTGGCCTTTTATGAAGTGGGGGATGGATATCGTAGGTCCACTACTACAAGCCAAAGGCAAGGTAAGATTTTTATTAGTGCTTATTGACTATTTTACTAAGTGGGTAGAAGCGGGAGCTTTCAAACAAGTACGAGAAAAAGAGGTCAGAGACTTCATATGGCGGAACATCATATGCCGATTCGGGGTACAAAAGGAAATTGTATGTGATAATGGCCCGTAATTTATAGGTACACAAATGACAGAATTTTTCCAAAGTTGGCGAATTAAAAGGATTACTTCAACTCCTTACCATACGGTGGGTAATGGACAAGCTGAATCAACAAATAAAGTCATTATCAATAACTTGAAGAAAAGACTAGAAGAATCTAAAGCCAATTGGCCAGAGGTACTACCTGGAGTCCTATGGGCTTACCGAACAACAACAAAAACAAGCACAGGAAAAATACCATTTTCACTTGTGTACGGAGCTGAAGCCTTAATTCCAGTCGAGATAGGGGAACCAAGTACGAGATATATGCCAGCTACCGAAGAATCAAATGAAGAAGAGATACATGTAAATCTGGATTTACTTGAATAAAGAAGGGAAAATGCAATGATAAGGATGGCAACCCAAAAACAAGTCATTGAGTGGTATTACAATCAGAAAGCTCGTCTTAGATATTTCAAGATTGGGGACTACGTACTCAAGAAAGTTTTCCAATCCACGAGGGCAGCCAATGCAGGTAAGTTAAATCCAACTTGGAAAGGGCCTTATAAGGTTCATGGTATCGCAGGAAAAGGAGCATACGAGCTCGAAACGTTGGATGGCAAGATTCTACCCTCAAATTGGAATGTTGTTCACCTAAAGAGATACTACTTCTAAGCAGGGTGTGCATTTGATTTATCGATTCGATTTTGACCTTTATCGATAATTACTTATCGATTATCGATTTGTACATATGCTTATCGTTATCGTTTCAATAATGTTTCGATTTTTTCAATTTCGATTTATCGATTTTGGGGTCTTATCGATTCGGTTATCGATTACACCAATAAGAAAATTTATGGGATTCCACGGAAAGTATATCGCTATAAACACGCCTAACTAATATGGACAAAAAGAAGCTAAAATAAGACGAACACCGTTTATAACATAAAAATTGTGTCAACAAGCACATGCAACAAAACTAAAGTAAGGGATCAAATGTATGCCACCAACACTCCAACGGTATAAAAAAACAAAAACAAAATACATCATCACGGCTAATTCTGTTTTCCATTAATTTGAACTTCATTCCCTTGATCTTTAAATATGATCATTCCTTAAATGTGGTAGAGGAAATAATAGGGTTAGGGACTTAGGGTAAAGGAAAAGGTATTATAGAATAAGGGTAATGTTTTTGTCTTTTTAGTATATCTTATCGGTTTATCGATAAACCGATTACCGAAGAGGAAAAAATCGAAATAGATAACTCGATAAGAAAAATTTCGATATCGATAAACCAATAACAAATAATCGATTCGATTTATCAATAAACCGATTCGAATGCACACCCCTACTTCTAAGGAAAGAAAATACCAACGGGTAGGTATCCTCTCTAATAATTTTTATTTTTGAATTATTAAAATTTTACTAACGATTTTAGATGATAGGCAGAAAGCTAACCCGTGCTAAATGATGAATTATGACCTGAAAGGCACGTGGAAAGATCATAATTCCCGGCTTAGGGTTACAACTATTCTGATGGAAATTTAAATGAGTTAAGCAGTCTTCATCTAAAATCGTACCTCCGAGTCCCATATGTTTTTACTTTTCAGGAAAAGGACCGCATGGAGGAATAAGCAAGTGCTCGAGATTTCATACTTCAAAGCTCAAATACTTGGGGGACTATATAATATACATATGGTGTATGTATAAGGAAGGCAAAGAAGGCTAAAATGATTAAATTTCAAGTAAAGCCTAACGTTTACTCAATAAAAGTCAAGTTCAGAGCAAAATCACGAGCTTAAAATACAAGCCTGATCCAAAAACCTGTGAAGAAGACACTCGTGAATACAGATTTCAAAATCTTACGAATATTTAGGTTAAAGGCAGTATTTAGCCATGGGTCATGAAAAAACCCTTGGATTTTATTTTTTGTAAATCTGTTGTAAAGAAAACAGTTACGGAAGAGTAATAGAAGATAGTCAAATACATGTAAAGGTGTTATCTAAACTGGACAAAGTTCGAATGAAAACTTTATCAAAGTTATTTCCAAAAACATGTGTGTTCCTATTTCTCCTTTCGTATGTTTACACCATTATAAAGTTGAGACGTCTTCTTCATTAAGTGTCGTATATAAAAGGGTGCTCTTTTATAAATTCATATTTGATTCAAAGATCCATAAAGTTAATAAAAAATTCTTAAAAGAAAAATGCAGAAAGGGTAAGACAGAAACCCACGAATAAAAAAACAAGACCTTGGACTTATATAAAAAAATAAACAAGGCAAAAAGAGTAAAACAGAAACTCAAGAGAATTGAGTTGAAACAAAAACTTTATAATATTAAGTTTAAACTAAGTATGAACTTAGTCATAAACTGATTGTCATTTTTATAAAAAGCCCCGAAAGGACCTGGAGACTTGTCATAAAAAATATAACCCCCAAATGGGACCAGGGGTAAAACCACAAATTCTACTAAAAAAATGGTAAAGAGTCAAACTTCATGAACATTCATTGTGGAGCAGGAGAAGGATTTAAAATAACATCATTAGCAACAGAAGGCTCGACTTGATCTAAAGAAGTTGGGACATCCACTGTACTAGAGTCAGCTTCAACGTGCTCAGGAGTTTCAGCCATGGGAGAAGAGAAACTTTGGTCGTGCTGCGTTTTCTTGATGGTCTCTTTAATCTTTGCTAACTCAGCATCTAAGTTAAAACCTTCTTGGCTAACCTCCACGAGGGTGTCATGGCGTGTGTTTAAAATAGCTCAACTCACTTCAACAACAGCTTTGTCCTCAAGGGCTTCGTAATCTTTTTCCCATACATAAACTTTATTCTTAAGCTCCTCTTTTTCAGCCAAAGCAACATCATAAGAAGATTGCAAAGGGGCGAGTGAACTCTCCAAAAAGTTGACTTTATTAGCAGACACACGAAGATCTTCTTGAGTCTGGGTGAGTGTTTGAACAAGTTCTCCAACATAGACTTCTTTCTCGTTCAATAAGGCCTTCAAACCTCTGATCTCCTCGGTGGCTTTGGAGAGTTGTTCGACAAATGATGACTCAAAGAGAGTTTTATCCTTGTCTGCCTGGTTGGAGGAAGCTTTTTCAACTGCTAACTCTGAAGCCAAAACCCTCACCTGCTGCTCCAAGGTACACTTGCTTTCTTCTAAAACCTCTATATCAAGCTGAAGACTTTCGTATTGTTCTTTCCAATTGTCTGCTTCAATTTGATAATCATGCATCAACTGCTCTGTATGGGAAACCCTTTTCATCATCTCTGTACCGATGAGATTGATCTAAAAAAGGAAGGTAAGAATCTTGGTAAAAGGAGAATGTAATAAAGCATGAAGAGAACTTAATACCTTTAGTGGTGACTGCACGATATCATTCATCCAAATCAAAGAACTATGACTGTCTAGTTTGGACTTCTCAACTGGACCAATCAAGGGTTTCAACCATACGTCAGCCCGACCTGACTTTTTCAAAAGGCTACCTTCAGCATGGACTTCAATGGTTATCTGCTTCATTACTCTAACACCACTTGAAGAACCAATCTCAGTGTGAGAAATATTAGTAGTGGGGACTCTAGAGGAAGTCATAACAACTTGGGGCGGAGTAGAAACAATAGTAGTAAAAATTGGCAAAGAACGCTCCACAGGGACAGACACGGTGAAAGAGGTAAGAGGTACTTCATTAGACACCAAAACCCACGTGAAAAAAGTTGCTCATCAAAGTCACGAGTTGCCGCAGGAGTATCATCGTTAGAACTCACCAAGGTGGCCTCAACAGGCTCGATCACAGGAACAGAATGGGGAAGAATGGGTTCATCATCCGAAATGACATGTCTTCTAGCCCGCGACCTTCTAACCAAGGAACTTCCATATCGTTTCTCTTCTTCCTCAGAATCTTGGGATGCATCAACTTTTCTTTTCGATGAAGAACTCACAATTATCTATTGAGCTCTTGCCAAAGAAACCCTGGAAGATAGAATTAAGTCGGCACTAACACCATGAATAGGAAACCCTGATAAAAAGACGGGCCAAATACATTCTAAATAAAAGATAGATAAAAATAGAAAGAGAAAGAGTAAAGTTATTACCATGAGTTTTAACCTGCTAACCAAACCTGTTCGAAAGGTTTTTCCAAGATCAACCTTCCAACAGTCAATAATTTTTCTACCCAACCACGAAAATTGGGAATCTCATCAACAGTTCCCATGGTTGCTGAAAGAAGAGAAAGTTAAATAGCCGATAGAAAAACAAATCCTTTCAAAATGAGAATGGGAAAAAAGAAGAGAGAAAGTTGTAAAGGTAAACTTACGTGCAAAATTCCACTTTTCAGGGAATGATACATTCTCTTCACCTACTAACCCTACAGTAGGAGCAGTAACAAATCTGGGATACCAGCCACGGTCCTTGTCATCCTCAGGGCTGACTAAAACTCTCTTACTCCTCACTACCAAAGTGAAGATCCTATGACGGAACAGTTTAGGAAAGTAGAGGTGGATCAAATGAAAGAAAGTAAAAGGTAAATTAGCCAAGCTAACTAAGTGCCTTAGACAAGCAATAGCCCTCCACACAATGGGGCCAATTTGTGCTAGACAAATATTGAAAAAATGACAGAACTCGATGATAACAGGATCAATGAGAGGTTTAAAATTCAGTGTAAAAGGATATGTATACACGAAAGAGAATCCAGTCATGTAAGATGTGATTCTTTGATTTGTATTAGGAATTATTATGGGGAAATCAGATCTCCAACGGTAGTCCCTACGAGCAACAGAAATTAAACCTTTAGTAATCTGTGAAGGCAAGACATCAGCACGTTCATGGGAGGTCATAGAGGAAACTTGGTTCCTAATTGATTCTCTATGGGTATAGAAAGAAAGTTTAGAAGGGATAATTTCATCTACTATGGGTTCATGGATTGGCTCATTGGAATCCCTACTTCTGACAGAAAATCCATGTAAATGAGAACCCCTTGTTCTAGAAGAAGGAGGGATAGAACTAAGTAGAGGCAGAGAAGCACCCCGAAAAGATGATGATCCTAGACTACAGAGTCTTCCCCCTCTTCTGCTTCTAACGAGGACAAGGGGAAGTTCATCAACGATAGGGACTCTTCGGAGATTAGGGTTTGAAGAAGACATGGCTGTACGAGGAAGAAGACAAAGGTGAATATTCAAAGATGGAAAACTTTTATGAAAAAAAAAAACAAAGGTTATATTTATACTCAAAAGCAACTGTCAAACAAAAAAGGTAATGATGGGAATGCCATAATGAGAACTGTCACTTCGTGATTGATGCAAGTTGGAAAAAAGCCTCAAGAGGTGCTGAAGGGTTGTAGAACCAATCAAAAATCACCACGTGTCACGAGGATTGAATGGAAGTAACATGTGAAGCGTCAGTTTGGAGAAGTTATAATGATACGAAGAATGGCGGCAAAAATTCCCGCTTTAATGAAGTCCACTTCCCAAATATTCAATTGATGAATAAATGGCAAGTGGGGAGACTATCTGTATTGGGAAAAATCAAGTTAATATTTAGAATTAATTATGTGCAGATACGTCAAGACACGTGGATCGATAATGTGATGACAACTGGCACAAAATAGTCGAAGAGGCACGAACCTTAACAGGCAGGGGCAAAAAATTCAAGGAAACATGAAGGAACGGTTACACGAACCTCTTGATAATTTGAAGAGACATCGAAGGAATGAACCTACATAGCAAAAAGTACATATACGTATTATCCGTAATTAATGAGCATCAATGATGGGGGGCGTTGTAGAATCTTCATGAAACAGTTACGATTATCAATTATAATATTTCATAAATGCCATTAAATGCTCATAATGGCTCTGTTATGAGAGAAAGAAAACATATTACTTAGAAATAGCTATAAAAGGAGAGAAATAACATTTGTAAAGGGACACAAAATATTGTTGGAATACATTGATTTACTTTGCTTTCTTCTGCTTATTTTGCTATCATTAAAGTTAATTTCTCTTATTTATTTTATTTTTGATTATCAGTAACTCGAGTTCTTCTAAAAGTAAGCTTTGACCGAAATTCCTATTTTCTAGTTAAACACTTATCTTTAAACAATATTAAATATGCTTAAAGCTAGTTTTATTCAGAAAAAATCAGAAATTAGTCGTTACGAGATTCTTGATCATCCAAGACTATGTCACTTCTCATTTTGTTTTGTCTACAAAATACTCCTAACAAGATTTTTAAAAAATATTTACCTTATTATTAAGTGCTTATTTTACTTGTGTGTCTCGTGTCGGATTCTATGAATAGATAAATGTGTTAGGACCAAACACTTATCATCATGCCAAAAACTACAGCTGATAGTGAGGGTGTAACTTTATTTCTTAATCAAGCCGACCAAGTAAGCGTCATGTTCAACCATGACTCTGAACCGAGCCGCCTCAACTAGTGGCAGAGCCACCTTATAGCACCGACACTCCTTCGTAGGGAGAATATACTATATAGGTAGGTAACAAAATTTATATACATAAATATTATATGTTGAATCCCCTTGATTTCTCGTAAATTAATCTTCATATATTTTAACACCCCTTAATAAAAATTTTGATTTTGCCACTGATCTGAACTCTCGTAGCCTCGCTATAGACCGGATGTTAGCGTTACCCAATAAAACAAGTCGCAAATCTAAATTAATCGATGGATAATAGCCACGTAATGCGTAAGAAACAGGGAAACCAACCCCTTGGATGGGATGCTCTTTGTCAATATGCAACACAAACAATTCCCAGGCTGCTCCCTTTGTCAATCTTCAACACTATAAAGTCTCACTCTCTTTTCCTTTACTCAATTGTCAACGCAAATAAAATACAAAAAAGAGATCCTTTACGAAGCTTCCCTACACCCCCCTAACCTCCCCTTTTTTTTCTTTCTTTTTCTTTTACAACCCTTTATATCTCTTCCCATTCCAAGTCCAACCCCATGTCAAATGTCCACAATATAAAACAACTAAGTTATTCATTCTTCTTAATTCCATTTCTCTTCATTCTTTTCCTGCTATGGCCTCTAGAAGAAATCTGAAGAGGAAATCCCCTGAAGAAGATGGAGATGGTTTTGTTTTTCCATTGGATGAGCTTAATCAAGATCTTCTTGAGAAGGTTCTTTCATGGCTACCATCTTCCACTTTTCTCCGCTTAACCTCAGTTAGCAAAAGGTGGAAATCAGCTGCTACTTCCTCTACTTTCCACCTCGCTTGCTCTCAAATTCCATCTAGAGATCCTTGGTTTTATATGGTTGATTCTTCTTCACTATCATCTCCCTTTGTGTATGATTCTTCTGAAATGAATTGGAAGAAATTACTCACTTACCCATCTAATTTTCTTGAAAAAAATCAGAAAAATGATTCTAATTTCCTCCCTGTTGCTGCTTCTGGTGGACTACTCTGTTTCCACAATAGTGAAAAGAATGAATTCCTCATTTTCAACCCTGTTAATTCCTCTTGTCGCAAGCTCCCTTTAGTGGATTATTGCAATACCCTTTGTGCTATAGGAATGATTTCCACTCAAGAATCATATAGACTTTTCCTGGTTTTTGGTGAATTCCCAACTCTTTCCTTTAGAGTCTACGATTCATTGACTAATCTCTGGGGAGAATCTGCAATTATGAGTAGAAAATTTTCTAGCTGCCCTGCAGCTGAATCCTACAGTACTGACGATGAAGAAGACGACGATGGTCGAATGCTGTATTTCTTGGGTAAATGTGGCAATGTAGTAGCAACTGAAATACAAAAAACCCCATGTAAACAGTACTCCTCAATAATCACCAAGAATGGTTGTAATGGCCAAGAGATTCTGTATTTCTTGAACTCCAATGGCAAAGTTGTGGTTTGCAATTTTGCTGAAAAGTACTTTTTTGAGTACCCAAGATTACTCCCTCTTAGTCATGAGTATTCTATTGATTTGGTTGAATATGGAGGAGAGTTGCTTGTGGTTGTACTCTCTGAATTCTTGGAAACTGCGAGCCTCAGAGTGTGGAAATTTGATGAGAAGAGTTGGATTTGGAATCAGGGTTTGGCAATGCCAGTAGCAATTTCACATGAATTTTATGGGAAGAAAGTGGATATCAACTGCACCGGAGGAGATGGTGAAAAGATGTTTGTGTGTATTTCTAATGCTGCTGATGAGAGTTGTAGGTATTTCTTGTGCAATTTGGTTGGAAATGAATGGACTGAATTGCCTGCTTGTAGTGTTGATGGTTATAACAGGAAATTCAGTTGTGCTTTCTCTTTTCAGCCTAGGATTGAAGCTTCTGTGTGAGAGAATAGAAATGATACGATTTGACAGGGAGGAGGAAAATGTAAAAGGACTAGAATTGTGATTCTTCACTTTTTTTTCCTAGTTTGTTATACTTTTTAACTTTATTCTTTTAGGATTTTTTTCTCGTCACTTTGGAATAATTTATTACAGTTGCACGGTGATATTTTTCTGCTTTTTAAATGAATTGATGTAGTTGCTGAAGAATTCTTATTCGAAAGGCATTCAACCTGCTTCTAACTTTTTTTTTAAATAATAACAAAAGTTCTTGATGTAATATTTATGACGCTTTTAAAATACGTAAACAAAAATACAAAACGGGAGAGTTACAAAAGTTATTTTGAAATGTGGGGCAGATAATGAGACATATGTATGCAAATTTCAATAACTTAATTTTGAAAACGTGTAAACTTTAGATATATTCAATATTATAAGTTCTTTGAAAATTTTGAAAGGCCAACATTAAATTATATTTTTGTACGTCAATAATAAATTAATGATTTAGTTTGCGAAGGATAAGAATATCCATATTATTACGAAATTAAAGAATTACAAATTATAATCGTTTGTATGATGTATTATATGAAAAATGAATCAAAACTCAAATTTGGTAGAATGATTTACAAAAATAATAGATTTGTAAGTTACAGCAAGAAGCTGGATGCTAGACATAATAAAGGGAACGGCAATTAGTAAAGTATGAAGGGGAAAATAAAATAATTTAACCTCTATCCAATAAAGATGTGTAAGAGAACTACCTCAAACTTACAAAAGCCTTTCAATTTAGTTAGCCTTTCAGTGGGAGCGGCTCTGCTCCATTAGATATCAATATAGTCTTAGATAAGTGACACGTGTGCATTTTAAAGTTGAAAGGCCAAAATATATTTTCATATTGTTCTTTGGTTTTTTGGTTAAAATTCTATTAATGGTAACAAAAGAACTGAGAATATTGAACTCATCCATCTTCCTGTATAACGAAGAAACTCGGCATATGCATAAAAGTTATGAAAATATTACCAAAAATTTAACAAAATACTTTATTTTTACAAAAATTGCCATAGTCTGAGGGAATAACATCTCACTCCTCTCTTTGAATCGTGAGAGATTTCAAGAAAATGGCATAGTGAAACTTTTGAAAGGTTAATCTATATGTGTCGTGACCCATGCTTTAGAAAATGAAGAAGATGGAAAGGGAAAGGAGGAGAAAGCACTTGGATTTTAAAAAGACGATTTTTTTCTGGAAATAGGTGAAGAGTTCTTGGAGGTAGGGATACCAAGAGTCTATTGGAAACAGCCTATTCAAGGGTAGGGATAAGGTTGTGTACACACTACTCTCCTAGACCCCACTAGTGAAATTATATTAGATTGTTGTTGATTTGTTTTCTGGAAATAGCCGACGGGTTTATTTACAGTTCTTAACAACCAGATTTAGCTCCTTTCTCTTTCTAATGTTACCATTAATAGAAATTTAACCAAAAAACAAATAATGAACTAAAAACAAAATTTGGTCTTTCAACTTCAAGGAGCACACGTGTCTGTGATCTAAGACTATATTGATAAATACCGGAGCAACCAGTAATGGAGCAGAGCCGTTCCACCTTTTCAGTATCATAAAAATAGGCTACATTAAGGGCCAACAAAGTAGTCAAGTAAGCATAATCCACATAGATTAAGGGATCGTTTGGTTCATGGGATAAGGTAAAAAGGTATAGAATTTGGGATTAAATTTATCTCATGTTTGGTTTGAGGTATTAATTAAACCCGATATAAAATTATCCCATAAATTGGGATTAAATTATCCTATTTCCTAGGTGGAATAACTAACACCAGAATTAGCGATCCTGGATAAAGTTATGAAATGACTAGATTATCCTTCTTTCCTTTTCACTTTAACCTTTCTGAGGCTTAATCAGATTCTGCATTTTTGAGGACTTGATTTCCCGGGCACAGCTAGTGTTGAGGCTTCGCTTTGTCAAACTAATACGCACTGTTATCATCTTGATTCAGAACTGTTATAATCTTGATTCTAGTTTACATGTGTGTAGTGAACGATTTTCTAAGCCACTAAATATTCAAGGTTAAAATTAGAAACAAAAATTTATCCAGCTTTTAAAACAAACAAATATTTTGGATTATATATTGTATCTCATTTTTTATCCAATGTACCAAATGAAGTATATAACACTAAATAATTCCGATATTATTAACCCCAAAATTATAATTCTAGGATAACCTTGTCCACCAACCAAATGACCCCTGAGATGTAAAGGAAAGCGAGAGAAGTAAGTAATTCAAATAATAATCAATAACCTATGTATACTTAAAAAACTAAACAAAAACCTTATCAGAAAGAAACCATTATGTACCCTAAGGGGTACGTTTGGTTAAAAGTATTAGGAAAATAACCTTTTTAAACGTTGTATTGTGTTATACTTTGTTTTGTTTTCATTATTGTTAATATGTGTCACGATCCAAATTCCAGTATAGGACGTGATGGCGCCCAACACCGCTATTAGGCAAGCCAACCCTAAATCAACTAGTGAGTTCTCATTTATTTTCGTAAACAATCCCAACATTTACTTAACTTAAATTTAAAACAGTCGATAATTAACAATTTTATAAGGCAGCTGAATCGAGAAAAACTAAAGGGAATCATAATAATAGGAATACAACCCAAAAGTAATAGTCTACTAATGTGTGTGCCAGGATCTAGTATTACAAGTACGAGAGAAACTAGTAGAATGCATAAAAGAATATAACTATCCTACTGCCTAAAATAGAATAGACAATAATAACAAAAGGAGAGACTCCGGCATGCTGCTGAATGGCTCAGAAGGGGGCAACTCATCGTGAGATCTCGATCAGGTATCAGGAATGCGCGCCGGACGGGTAGCTAGATGCAACTACCTCAAATTCTATACAATTAAGTACAGAAGCGTAGTATGAGTACATAAACAACATGTACCCAGCAAGTATCCAGTTTAACCCCGAAGAAGTAGTGACGAGGGGTCGACTTGACACCTACTAGGGTCAATAGTAATACAGTTTAAGTGTTACGCTAAGCATGAATAACATGAATATAATGATAGTCCAAGAACAAGGAGAGATAAAGTATTCTTTCATAAATAACATATCAATTTCAGTCACATCATGTAATAACTTACATTTCAAAGTATTTAAGCTGTGAAAATCACGGAAAGTTCCACATAAATAACATGCGCACATTGTGCCGAAGTCGTACGGCCCGGTCCGATAAATAATTTAATTGTGCACTGCCAGAGGGTCGAATGACGCGAACCATAAATGCATATATTTACTACCAAGGCGCTCGGCCTGATCCAGAAGCAACAATTTATTATCAAGGAAGCACACATTATCCATTTATAGTCAAGTAATTCATACAAATTCTCAAGTAAGTGAGTATAGCCGTCTATATTTGTTTACCAATTTCCAGCATGACTTAAGTGATCTTAGCAGCAAGTAAGGACGCAAGCATTTGCAAGTATATCATGATACAGGTCCTAAACTACCCAGATAATTAGCAGAATAGTAGCTACGTACGGACTCTCGTCACCACGTAAGTACGTAGCCCCCACAGATAGTTACAAACATTTATTTAATTCATCTATGGGGTTAGTTTCCTCTTACAAGGTTAGAAAGGAGACTTACCTTGCCCCAAAACTTACTTCCAAATTCAAGAATGCGCTCAAACCCTCAAATTGGAGCCAACCGATCCAAAACTATTCAAATGGGGTAAGAACTAGTCAATATATGCTCAAGAGTTCATATTAACTATTAATGTAATTTTCCAACCCTAAATGCAAGGTTCCTAAAATTCGTCCCTGGTCCCACGTGCCCGGATTCTGGAAATTTTTGAAGAAAGTCATTACCCATAACCTTATGATCAAGAATATATGATTTCTACTACATTCCATAACAAATTTCGTGGTTAAATCTCATTTTTATCAAATCCCTAGGTTTTACACTAAACCCATAATTTTCACTTATTTATATGTTGTAATCTACCCATAAATTATGTATTAAACTCACATTAAGTAGAAATAACTTACCTCACAAAGCTAGGTTGAAATCTCCTCTTTTGAAGCCCCCCAAATCGCCCAATAATGGAGTGAAATATGTCAAAAATGACAAACTCCCGTATCAATTGAAGGCCACTGCCTTCAGCGATTTTCGCACCTGCGATGAGGGACCGCATTTGCGGTCTCGCTTCTGCGGGAGATCGTCCGCTTCTGCGGAAATTGGTCGAACCAGCTAGGACCGCATCTGCAGTCAGGTGACCGCTTCTGCGGAAGAGGAGCCACATCTGCGGAACCTGGGCTCCTTCCCTTGGGCCGCATCTGCGATGGTTTAGCCGCTTCTGCGGGCTCGCACCTGCGGCTGGCCAACCGCAGGTGCGGTTATGACAGCAACTGGAGCTTCAGCTCTTTCTCAAATTTTAAACTTAGCTCGAGCCTCGTCCAATTGACGTTCGCGGCCTCCGGGGCCCCGCCAAAACATACCGACAAGTTTGGAATCATAAAACGAACTTGCTCGAATCCTTGGAATGCTCGAAACAACATTAAAACTAAGAATCACACCCTAAAATCAATTGAATCAAACTTATGAACTTCGAGTTCTTCAATCTACTTCCAGTGTACCGAAACGTACTTATACTACTCGAAATGATACCAAATTTTGCGTGCAAGTCTTAAATGACATATGGAACTATTTCCGATCTCGAAATTTCGTTCGGACCTCGATATCATAAAACCCGCTCCAAACCAAATTTAAAGAACTTCAAAATCCTTAAGGAATCAACTTTCGCTATTAGGTGCCAAAACGCTCTCGGGTCATCCAAAACTCGATCCGAACATATGACCAAGTACGAAATCATCATACGAACCTGTTGGAACCTTCAAATCCCGATTTCGAGGTCGTTTACTCAAAATGTTGATTGAAGTCAAACTTTGCCTTTTAAGACAACCTTAAGGAACCTAGTGTTTCGATTTTAGCCCAAACTCTTTCAAATCCCGAACCAACCATCCCTGCAATTCATAAATCAGCAAAAGTAAGTACAGAAAGCCTTATTTAGGGGGAATAAGGTTCTAGAAAGTAAAATAAACAGTCGAGTCGTTACAATATGCATGTATCATTTGTTAAAATAATCATAGAATTTTATTTTAAACCTCAATGAATATGATATAACAATACAATGATGGATTATCTAAACTTGGATAAAATAATCTAAATGATAAAATTGTTCTTCTTTTAAAGACTTTTGTTTGAACTTTGAATTTGAGAACTTCCATGCTATAATTGAAAATAAAATTTTATTTAATTTAAAACCAAGTATTATTGATTGTTTTCCTATTTTCTCGGTATTAGTTGCATATCAATAACAAAAGGGATGTGAGTTAGCTAGTGTAAGTTGATTTGCACTTTGTCAATTTAGATATGAAAGTAGAGTTTGTTCATATTAATTAATAATTTCTCTTCAGGTTTTTACACCAATCACTTTCTCAACACTCTTTTGAACATCCACTATAAAAAAATAGGTAAATTGCGGAGGGGATAAGTAACCTCCACAATTTGCATAATTTTGCGGCAATATATTAGCCCCCAAAAAATTATACAATTTATGGGGTTAAAACTTTCGCAACCCTAAAATAATAGCGGGTAATTTATTTCACACTCCCTCCCTCCCCCCTCCCCTCCCCAATCTTTTCACTCTAGAAATTTTCGCCTTTCACAGATACTTCATTCTCTCTTTCTTTCTCTTCGCAAGAACTCTTAATTGGAGCTCTTTGAATTGAAATTTGCTCTCCGTAGGTATTGGCTTTGGATTATTGTTAACTTATGTTACATGCTTTTGAATTCGGCATTTGATGTGTGTGATATTCTCTTTGTTGGCTTCAAGTAAGTATTTGCAATTTTTATACATTTCCCAAATTACTACTTCTTGTGTTATGTACTTTGTTAATTGAAGTATTCTAGCATCTAGCACACTCAGATTTTGTACCAGATTTTTCCTACATTTGTACCAGATTTTTCTTATATTTGCACCCTAATTTCATACATTTGTACCAGATTTTTCCTTTCTTCATTGTTAATTGAAGTATTCTTTTAATAGTTGTGAATAATTTCGAAAATTTATATGCACTTTTATGCATGCACGTATGATAAATCAACTTTGGGTGCATTAAGGATGA